>NC_135787.1:21505500-22921500 GCF_051106095.1 Pogona vitticeps | reverse complement strand
TTAACTAGTGGAAATTTGCTGTGGTAATTTATGTCATTGTACATAAAAAGGTAAAGGTTCCCCTTGACAATTTGTCCAGTCGTGTCCAACTCTACGGGGCGGTGCTCGTCCCCATTTCCAAGCTGTAGAGCCAACATTTGTCTGTAGACAGTTTCCGTGGTCACGTGAACAGCATGACTAGACATGGAACTCCGTCACCTTCCCACCATTGTACATAGGCCAGTGTAAATAATCAACGGGATGCTGACCCATTTGAATGTGTGAATTGATTCTTATATAAGTCTATATCACTTGATCTTTTTTTTAAAAAAATCATTAATTTACTTCTGTGCTGCTTTCCTCTCCATAGAAGCAGAACACAAATAAATAAAAATAGATGGAACTAAAACTATTATAAAAACCACAATGTTCTTTGCTGTGCACCTTTGAGATAAATGCAGCTTAAAAATGCAACGACTTGTACTATTTAAATCAAGTAAGCATATTATTGGATGGCTGGATACTTCAGTGAGATGAAGCAGCTCCATGCAGAATAGACATGGAGGTATTTACATTCATATAAGAATATCCCCCCACAGGTGGACATAACAAAGATCCGGCCCTCTGGGGCTGGACTGTCCAATCACCATCCATGGCTGCTGTGGGCTCCGCACTCCCTTCCTATCGCTCTGGAACTCGTAGTCAATTAGCCATTCCTGGCAGGAGGTGGGATGACAAGCCTCTCTGTCAGGTCGAAGAGTGGCTGGCTGACAGGGCGCTCTGAAGTGATAGGAAGGGAGCGCGAAGCCCGCAGCAGCAGTGGAGGGTGAGTGGACAAATACAAATACCTCCACCTCTATTGCAGAGCCATAGGTCAGGGGTCTGAAGACCCATTGTGCCTCAAGGAAGAAAAGCCTGCCTGTGTAACCTTGGGCAAGCTGCATGATCCTGGAAAAAAAAAACAGAAGAAGCAGATGGTAAAGCACTGGAAAGGGTTGCTGTACATCAGAATCAACTTTGACAGCATATCACTATATTATTAATATTATGTTTACTAATATTAAACATACAATCATAATAAGACCAATGAATAAAAAACTGATTTAAACAATTTAAAAGCACATAAAAATCAGAAATGTATCTCATAGTGAGATATTTTGTCTGTTTGTCATTTATCCAAACTTAGCTAATCTGCACTTTATTTATTTATTTATTTATTTATTTATTTATTTATTTATTTATTTATTTATTTATTTATTTATTCAATTTTTACCCCGCCCCTCTAGACAACGTCTACAGATGCAAATACAGGTATACTGCAACATGCATCTTTCCCCAGTATTTGCTGTGTAGTGTGCCACATAACAATGCATACCAAAATGCATATGTTAGGAGGAAGTGTGCAGAAAGATGCACATATTCCTGAAAACAAGACTGAAAGCTTTATTTTGCGAGAATTTCTCACAAAATGTGTATATTCCAGAAATTGTATTCTTTATAAGGTCCATTTACATCTTACGTTTCTTTCATTTTGCTGAAGGTAGTGTATGTGGCGCTGTGCCCCTCTGCCCATTTTCTCTACGCAACAACCGTGTTGAGTTAGTTCAGATCAAGATAATTCCCCAAGCTTGTCCAGTGAGTTTAATGACTCAACGGGGACTTGAATAGGAACTCTCATGTCCAGCACTCTTAACCATTATCTTGCAGCAGCTCCTAGTGCCAAATTTTTTTATGTATTCACAAAGGTGTATATGAGGAGAAAAGTGTATGAAAAATGTAGAGTTTTTAATCATTTCATGCTGATTTTTTTAAAAAAAATCACGACATGGTATAAAAACAGAAACAAAATGAACATATGGTTGAAACAAATAGGATACTGACTAATATTTATTGCAATGCCACTTTTGCATTAGCTGAAATCCAGTATCTGTACAAGTATAACAAAGGTGAAAGGGTTGATATTTATTTATTTAATTTATATCCTGCCCATTTAGACCGAAGTCTACTCTGGGTGGCTATGAAATGAAATGATATGAAATTTGAATGATTAGTGAATCTTTCTTTCATATACTTTTCCCCCTTTGACTGTAGGGTAGGAGAGACAACCCAGTCAACCACATCTGGTAAGATTCTCTTTTTCCATTCATGAATATTTACTGGCTTTCAGGTTTTTCTCAATAGCATGCAGTCTAACTACAGGGACACCTGCTGAGTTCCATCTTTAAAAACAATGTGGAAAGCTTTCCTTTTCTACATGCAGAGAGGAGAATGTGGCTTTATACATTTCAGCTGCCTCAGAAAAAATGCTTCTGAAAACAAGCAGCCTTTATGTACTGGGCCATCATTCCTGCAAACAGTGAGTGTGTCCCCCCCCCAACCATCCCCCGCCAAAAGAGAAGCAAACAAAGCTACCAAGCCTGAACATTCTCTTCACAAAGTGGTAAAAGTTTTGTGCTGGGCACACACTGTGCACATTTGTATTGAGGGTGCTCTCTCTCTTTCTCTCTCTCGCTCTGTGTGTGTGTGTGTGTGTGTGTCTGTGTGTGTATGGTATTTGTGAAGGCAGGCAGGCAGGCAGCTAGGCACGCACATACACACACATACACACACACACAGAGCTTTCCAAGTCAGAATGTTCTTTTTACCCTTGAAGTTGCCAGGGCAACAAAGAAGGAGCAAGAGAAAGCAAGTTGTTTGCAGTGTGCTCCAATCCACTATTTTCTAAACACAGTTTGAACAGGACTATAATTAAGGGAGAAAGTTCCCATCGCAAGCATTAACTTTGCAATAAAAAAATGAGACACAGCATTAGAGGAGTGGATATTTTGGAGATCACTCATTCATAAGTCGGAAGTAACGTGATGGCACCTACCAACTAAAAGTCAAATGAAATACCTATGTTTGAATCTCCCTAATCTGGGATTTTCAATCTGTCTTCAAACCTAGTTATGTAATGGAGAGAGACATATTTCATCAATTTAGTGGATGACCTACGCTAAGAACTGGACAAAGATAATATTTCCCTGTTGGCTCTGTTGGACTTCTCAGCAGCTTTTGATACTATCACTCATGGTATCATTCTGAACCACCTTTATGAGAGGGACTTTGGAAGCACTGTTTCACAGTGGTTCCCACCCTTCTTGGAGGGCTGAGCTCAGAAGGTGGTGCTGGATAGTCAGCTCTCTAGCCATTGGCTTGTGGGGTCCTCAGTTCTGCCCCCCTCCCTGCAATTTAACATCTACATGGAACATCTACATTTTTTGCAAGGGTAGAGGAGATTGCAAAAACATCCTAGGTGGTCCATGTGAACTTTGCCCACCAGGAAGAGGAAGCTGTCAGCCTTGTGTCTCAGTGCTCCTAATGAAGGCATTCATCCTGCAGGAATATTTCACAGGCAGTGGGGGCACTACTGAGAAAGTACTTTCTCTGGAAACCACACCGGAGACATTTTAGATTTTGATCAGTTTGAGGCAACAGATTTAGGAAGATAGGTACGAGCTTGTGAAGAAAGAAGTTGCAGGGCCAAACCTTGACATTTATGAAAATATAGGTCTTCCAAAGTTGAAATAGCTGTGATGAGTTCCATGCTTGGTGGGAGAGAATGGAGAAAGAGAAAAAGAAGAAGTTCCATGAAACCTCTTTCCTCATTCCTTTCTTACTTCTGAAATGAAAGATGTTTGCTTGAGATTGCAATTGGGGTGGATGAAGGGCTGGTGGAGGCAGTTTCTTGAGGTACCGGTTTTGAGAGGGAAAAATGGTGGCACTGAAGGATTTAAGCAAGTCCCCTCAGCCTTCTTCCAACTAGATTACAGCTTTGAACCTATGGTGCTCCATTCCTAAAATGTTGATGGTCAGATTTAAGCAGAAGTCTGCAGAACATGCCTTGTTTTTCTTTTTCCATCACAAGTCTCTTACGATTCCACCGGTTGCCAGGAATTCATTCATGAAAGAAAAGGAAAAATCCCTGTGCGCAAATAGAAACAAAAACAGCAGCCTCTCAAAGCATCATTTGCATTTCACAACTGTCCCTGCTTCACACAAATTAGCAGAGAAATTAAACCTCACACTTGTCATCTTCTGCAAAATTACAGTGAAAGCATTTTTGGAGAAGGTTACACAGTGTTAAGATAACATGAAAATATTTATATTGCAACTAGGGCTCACCTTAAAGCCATTAAAATGTTTTCTTGTGAAGGAACCAGCTCAGACCTGCTGATCACTTTTGCAGCTGTGCTAGACTCGTTGTTCCTGAAGTTAAATATACTGAAGATGCAATGGTTGAATGATTTCACACAATGACATCCTGGCCTCACAGCAAAATGGTATGGATGCTAAGGAATTTCATGTATTTCTTTTCTGAGAGCCAATTTTCTGATTAAGGAAGAACATTCCTAACCATTTCACATTCAGAGCTATTCTGTGTTAATCCCTTATGACAGTGACTGATATTCAATGATATTCAACATTATAAGGCAAGAGTTGCAAAGAAGTCTGATTAGAGGGAGGGTAGAAATTCATGAAAAACAGAACAAAGGTTTGCTGTGTAATCATCCACCCCAGATATTCTCAATGACCATATGGCCCCCTGGGGGACCCTGGCACATTTAAAGGGGGCCACATACTGGGGAAACAATTATTCACACATTACCGTATAAGATTTGTTATATGACTTAGACCATCTTGATGCAGCTTATATTTCTTTCATATTGTGTTTATGGCTGTGGCCAAAAAAAAGGTCTAGAATGGCTGATCTATACAATCCTGGACACAATGGGAAACACTATGGGAGTGAGGTGTGGGGCCTATGGCAAGAGTCTAATGACTGACACCAAAAGTAATTAGAGAAACTTTATCCCCAATAATGGCCATCATAATGTCTATGTAGGTTTCCGAATTTTTTATAGTTAATTATTGACACAATCTTTGTATGTATGTTTCCTTAGGTGCTTAAGAGCCAGGGGTGCATTGAATGTTCCCACATG
Source organism: Pogona vitticeps (assembly GCF_051106095.1). Taxonomy (NCBI): domain Eukaryota; kingdom Metazoa; phylum Chordata; class Lepidosauria; order Squamata; family Agamidae; genus Pogona; species Pogona vitticeps. The sequence continues at coordinate 22,916,539 of NC_135787.1, read as the reverse complement.
AAGAAATAGATGTATCCACAAAATCTCACACTGAAATATAATAGCTAGTCTTAAAGGTGCCATAACATTTCTTATATTTATTAATTATTATTAAATATTTGTTGTTGGTTTTTGTCTGATATGTCCCCTCATGAAATGTTCTTTCTGGAGGAATAAACCACCAACAGTTCCAAGAATGGTGCAATTAAAATATCTGTAGGGAAGAGTAATTGTGATACTGTGGATACTGTGAAAAATACTCTGAAGTGACACAGATTTATAGAGAGATCTTAGAAGACTAAAATGAGTTTTATTTTGATCCCCTACAAGCTCCCAATGCTAAATGCTGCCACCTCAGCATAGATTTCATATACAGTGGTGCCTTGCTTAACGACAATAATCCATTCCAGGAAAATCGCCATTAAGCGAAAACATCGTAAAGCGAAATTAAAAACCCAATTGAAAAGCATTGAAAACCGTTCAATGCGTTCCAGTGGGGTAAAAACTCACTGTCCAGCGAAGATCCTCCATACGGCGGCTGTTTTTGCTGCCTATATAGCGAGGAATCCATCCCTAAGCACAGCAGGGAGCCATTTTAAGCACCCGGTGGCCATTTTGAAAACCCAATGATCAGCTGTTTTTGATCGTCGTAAAGCAAAGATCAGTTCCCAAAACAGGGAACCGATCATCGCTAAGCGAAATTCCCCCATTTAGACCATCATTTTGCGATCACAATTGTGATCGTAAAAAGATTGTCATAAAGCGGATTCGTCATAATGTGGGGCAATCGTAAAGCGGGGCACAACTGTATATTTCATTCCATTTTTGTTTAATATTTTTAGCATGCTTTTCTTTCCTGAAGGAAAGTAAAAAAGACTAGCAGTAGACAAGATGAGACCAATATAGCAATGTCACGGGATACATAAAAAGATTCTGTTCAAGGATCCATGATACATCCTCCATGCTGTTCAGTAATAGATGATGCCATTGCATATTTCTATCTTCAGAGAAGGGGAAAAAACAGTAAGAGAAACAAGCTTGAACTCTTTCAGTCAAGAGATTCTAAATTATTCCATCTGGTGACGAGATACATAATACTTATAGGCTGTCATATTGATTTTGAGTTATGGGGACCCTCCCAGGGTTTTCCAGGTATAAAGTACTCAGAAGGGAGTTATCAGTCCCTCCTTCTGGTGGTGCTCTGGGCAACACAGGTTGGCTTTTCTTTTGGGAATAATCACTGGGAATTCCCAACCGCTGTTCCAATTTTCTGAGCTAAGGAGCACACTCAAAATCCTTAGCTCTGGTCTTATATTTTTACAGGGATGCTCAATAATTTTATTGAGCTTGCAATTTTAAGCAAACCAGTCTGATTTTACTTTTCCTGAACTAATACAAATATTGAACGAATAGACACAGAACGCCATTCCCTTCCCACCGTGGTGGTACCTATTTATCTACTCGCATTTGCTTGCTTTTGAACTGCTAGGTTGGCAGGAGCTGGGACGATCTTACGACTGCTGGTCTTCCAACCTTGCAGCACAGAGGCTTCTGCGGTTTAACACACAGCGCCACGATGTCCCTCTACTGTATGGTTTCGGGTTAAACAAAAATGCACAGTATATGAAAATACAAACATTCATGCACAGTTTCACAGACTGATGTGTAAATGGACTTCTGAATGAAGACATGAACAATTGGCATGTACTAGAAACAGACAAATTAATCCCTAATTATTTAATTTTTAGTTTAGACATCAGCAGTGCTGAAAATATTCATAAGACTTCTGTGTCATTCTTCCACAATTCTGTGCACCAGTTATTCCTCAATGATGCTGCCCTATGGTGTTTCAGGTCCTCCTTTCAGTATCACTAAATCAAAAAGAAAATCAATGTATTTATTCTTATGGCTTCTACTGCTCTGTGAATGCCTGGAGAACAGGAAAAACCACACACATAAAATATCAGAGCTCAGAGCAATGGAGCTTATTTTTAAGTTACTCTTCAAATTTATTGACACCTAGACCAGAAGAACCTGCTTTTTCAATGGCTTGTGGAAAAAGGAGCACTGTGATTAGAAAGACAATCAATTTGTCTATTTTTGTAGTGGCACATTACTCCTTTTTCTTAATAGTGCTCACAATCACCCAAATAGGTTTTCTGAGCAAACAATCAATTTTAAATACAGTATAGCAATGCCTCAATACTATCAATTGGTCGGATAATTCAGTGAGCTGTGGAGCCAGAGGTTAGGAGTTTGACTCCCCACTGTGCCTTTTGCAAGTAGAGCCAGCCTGTGTGACCTTGGGCAAGCTGCACAGTTGCATGGCACTCCCAGAAGAAGGGAATGGAAAACCGCTTCTGAGTACAGTGGTGCCCCGCTAGACAGTTACCCCGCATGACAGTTTTTTTTGCTAGACATTGACTTTTTGCGATCACTATAGCGATTCACAAAACGGTGATTCCTATGGGGGAATTTTGCTGGACAATATTTGGTCCCTGCTTCGCAAACCAATTTTTGCTAGACAACGATTGTGACAGCTCCCTTCGCACTTGCAAAATGGGTGTTTTCGGGACCTAAGCTTCGCAAGACAGCTATTTAAACAGCTGATCGGCAGTTCACAAAGCGGCTTTCCTATGGCCGATTTTCACTAGACAATGACGATTCTTCCCCATTGGAATGCATTAAACAGGTTTCAATGCATTCCAATAGGGAAATGCTTTTTGCTAGACAATGATTTCGCTAAACAGCGATTTCAGTGGAACGGATTATCATCGTCTAGCGAGGCACCACTGAAAAGGGTTGCTATAAATCAGAATTAACATAATGGTGTCTCAATATCAAGAATGCTATCACCAGCATTTAATTCTTGATAAGTGATGGAAAAGTTTTTAAAATATTGATTTCATTTTGTTTCATTTCCTTTTTACACTGACTTTCTCTCTATAGCTATGATTATAGTGCCAAGCCTTACAATTGTCAAAGTAATAATAAAAAACCCCTTACAGTTAAACTGCATAAGAACTAATGTTAACCATCTTTAAATTTAAATTAAAATATAACATCATAATTGACTTGATGGCACACTATTATTAATCATATCTTCATCATATGAAAAAAGCATTAATTACCAGTATAAAAAAAAGACGTCTCACCATTCTCAGCTTCTGACCAGCCTGGTAAGTGGATGATGGGAATTTGAGGTCAAATATCAGAAGACCAAATGGTTCACTGGATGTTAGCCAGTAATTTTTCATACTTGGTGGAGGACACCACTTGAAGATTTCAATAATCTTGCTGGGTAGGGCAAAAGCCCGCTGAAAAAAAACACATCTCAAGCATAGGATCAATGTAGAATAATAAGAGAGAAATGCACATTTCCTTCTGTGAGTGGTGGCCCAGGGCCCTGGGGTATAACCTCTGAATCAACTACATGTGTTGTTGTTTTTAACCTTGTCAGCGTGGTCTACTATGAGCTCTCCAGGGTCCTGATTTTTTGCTTTATGTGGTTTGCTTTAATTTTTCTCTTGCTTTTATCTGGTGGAACTTTGCCTATGTGGGTTTCAAGCTCAAACAAAGCAGGTTAAGCCTTTAGGGACTGCTGCTGACTAGCCCATTGTGGTGAAGTCACCTTTTTAAAAGCTGGATAAAAGTGAAATGAATAAAAGTCATATTTTTAAGGGAATCCCTTATGAAATTTTCTTAGGCCCTTCCGTTTAGTTTTCCTTCTTACATTGCAGGCTGCAATTTTCTGCTCCTGCATCTAACTCCATAAGGAAAGCCCTATTTTACATTCAAAAACTCTGCCCTAACAGGTTTATTTTCCTATCCTTCTGTGAAGAGCATTTTGTGATTCCCGGGAGCCATCATGAGCCTTGAAGAATCCAAATTTCTTTCAATTTTTAAAAACTTATCAAAGGCAACTGAATCTTCTTCCTGCTCTGAAATGCCAGATCAATCCCATATTTCTCTGTGCTGACCAGAGAAGGAGGATGGCTGTAAGGAAAGGATTTATAATTAGAATGTGATTTGTTTCTGAATGAGCTGTATAAATAGGATTCCGGACTGATGATGATGTGGGTTCTCTATGTTCAAATGCCCAGCTGTGACTTGTACATATGACTTGTACATACTTGTCCGAAAATGATGAAGTCAAGATCTTGTGGGATTTCTGGATCCAAACTGATAGATACCTTGAACAAAACACACCAGACATACAGTAGTAGTAAAAGAATGAAGAAATGTCTGGATCATTGACACTGCAATTCCAGGGGGTGCCATGGATGGAAATACAGAATCAGAAAAACTAACAAAATACAGAGACCTGGCAATGGAAACATCTCACTTGTCGATGAACCACACTTCAGAGGTCCCCATAGTCATTGGGGCTTTGGGAACCACATCAAGAAATTTCACAGAGTACTATAAGCAGTTGCAAACCTCAGAAATCACACTATCAGAGCTGCAAAAAACCAGTAATATTAGAAACAGCATACATACTGTGCCAATATTAACAGATACTTAGGTTTTTAGTTACTTGTATCTGTTATATAATAGCAGTCAATGTTTTTATAATCTTGATTGCCCGTGTCTGGTATTTTTGAATAATAATTGCAATTACATTTTGTCAAATTAATTCCAGCTATCCTTTCCAGGATTTTCTAGGTACAAAGCACTGGGAAATAGTTTAGCATTCCCTTCTACCAGAGATCCTCCAGGACTTGGCAGCTCGCTCAAGGCTGCACAGGCTAGTTCTGATCCAAGGAGACACCATGGGGAATCAAACTCCCAATTTCTTTGTCCTCAGCCAGGTACCCAACTAAAGCAATCTAGAGTACCCAACACCTCTTTTAATGTATCTGAACCCACCCTTCAGTTATGCACATCATCACCAACTTTGCTTTATATCCCTTGGTTTGTGAAGGTGTATCTTACAAACATGTGAAACACTGCCACTTGGGTTGTGGTCCATTATTGTTGTTGTTTGGTTGTTTATTTGTGTCCAACTCTTCGTGACCCCATGGACCAGAGCACGCCAGGCCCTCCTGTCTTCCACTGCCTCCCGGAGTTGTGTCAAATTCATGTTGATTGCTTCGATGACACCGTCCAACCATCTCATCCTCTGTCATCCCCTTCTCCTCTTGCCTTCACACTTTCCAAGCATCAGGGTCTTTTCCAGGGAGTCTTCTCTTCTCATGAGATGGCCAAAGTATTGGAGCCTCAGCTTCAGGATATGTCCTTCCCGTGAGCACTCAGGGTCTGATGTGTTTGCTCCAATGTGGTCCATTGGAGATGGCCAATTAGTGCTTTTTGCCAAAAAGCCACTCTGCATTGCTGGCCTTTTTGGAAAATTCTGCTGGATGCTTTCCTACTAAGACAACTGTGCATATTTTTTTAAAAATTTGCTAGGGTAGAAGGTTCCAAATGCTATGCTTTAAGGGACTCCTTCAGAACAAAATATTAGGAGATTGGGGTGGTTGGTGAGACTGTCTGTACTGCAGTGACAGAGGTGGTCTTCATAATCACCTCATACTCTGTTCTTTGCCTCTTAGGAAGTATCTCTCAAAGCAAGATGTTTTAGGCAAAGTAGTGGAGGAAATTGGCTGAGGAGGAAAGGATGTAATGAGTGGAAAGGGGCAGGCAAGTGAGAGCATGAGATTGCACGTGTCCTCATATTTGAAGCTGACATTGAGGGTGGTGGAACACCTTCTGTCATCCCTGCTCCTTTAGCTCTCCTCCCCGATCTGGTCCCTCTGCCTCTGCTCTTATGTCTACTAATGCTGGGAAAGCTGTGATTCTTCAGATATTACTGGATCGCAACTTCAGCCAGTATGTCCAATGGTAATTGATTATGGAACTTCCAGTCCAACAAATCTGGAGGGTCAACCATACTTTCCGGATGACTAATGGATCCAGCAGTAAATTATTTGGTCCCTGGAGACCACTTACTGCATTATTACTTATTCAGAACTGTTTCCTCTTATTATTATTTTTAATCTGTCTCTTCTTGATTTTAGTAACCTGAGTTTTGTATACATTTTCGCCTAGGATTATGCGTTCTGAAATCAGGCTTAAAACACAAACGTGAACATTAAGCTGATAATGAGTTCAGCACTTGGAATTTTAATTGCTTTTGGTAGACATGCCATTGAAATTAACATAATAACAGGTCAGCAGTACTGAGGTGGATGGAAAGGTTTATTAGAAAACTTCAGCCAGTGCCCACAAGATCATTTTCTCCCTTTTTGCACTGACAAGTTTTGAAATCAGGAGAACAACTGATTGCATGCAGATTAAAGTGTTTTTAAGGGGGAGGGAACACCCCTCAAAACTGATATGTAAAATCATTATCACCTGGATCTCAATGGCACTTCAGCTTAAAATGAAAAAGGAGAAGGGAATGGGAGAGGCAGGAGCACTTCTCAGCTTCTGATGACCTGAAGAAACCACTTATGGGAGATTGGATGGCACTCAGCATTGAAACTTGAAACTTTTAACAGCTATCTACTGAAGCATCCTGATCTCACTTATCTTGTGCACCACAGCCCTAATCCAGGATGGATGGTCAAGACTGAAAACAGCCGTCCTCGTTGTTTGGGAAATAGAATCAATCCTGCCCTCTGAGTTAACATTGCTACTCCCAATGTATGTATGAATGTATAATTCCCAGGATTGTTGGAAAGAAGCCATGACAGCCCACTTACTGTGATAGCAGTATAGATGGTCTTCCTAGGCCTGGCATGCATTAGCTGCTTGCTTTTTCTGCAACTACTGAAGTCCCCTTGGTACTAACAAAGGAGCTCATCCACCTTCTTGCATCTATGCATTTCATTTTTAGTAGGAGCCAGCTGTGAATTACCTGCCATTCTATGTTTTCCACAATGCCCTGTGGGAGGTTATAGCACATTGCAGGGAAGTTAAAATGCCAGTCAGCTACCACCCACTTTCAGCTTTTATTTCCACTTCCATTTCACAGCACAGTGTGCTACCTGTCTGATAGCAAGGAGTCCTCAGGAGGGCAGAGGTGGAGTAGCTGGTAAGAGCCTCCTTATGGGTATGAGCCTGAACGCTGATGTCATTTTTCCTTCTCTTGCTTTCACACTGGAATCGAAAGCAAGGATATTGGCAGCGATGGAAGGCAAACATTGCTGTTTCCCCAACTCCAGGTATGAATGAATTTTTTTTTATTTATTTGGGAAACCAAAGGTGGCTACATCCATCGTTGATGTTCTCCAATGAAATTTAATCAGCGTCTGAAACACTGAAATTGATGGATCTTATTAAAACCTTATTAAAAGTGCTTTGTACTTGTGAATTTAATTTTAAAAATGTGTTTACAAGACATTCAATGATGTGTGAAATCACACAATTATTCCATAACTGCTCTTCATTAATTAATACTTTAATTAAAGTGCAATTTATTTATTTTTTTAAAAATTACATATTAGGATCCACACACCCCAAAGTCATCATGGAGGATACAGTGGGACTGAAATGAAAGGGCAAGTTGCAAGTCTGAAAATCATCAGTGCAGACTTAGAAGCAAAAGGGGGTGTACAAATTGATACCAAGTTCAGCTGTCATGAGATTTTGTTCTGAAATGGGACACGGAGGCAAATTTTCATAAGCAGCAGATGAAACAACAACAACAACAATGGTAATAATACACTTCCTATCCTAGATGACACCACATTAGACCAGAAGTTTATGTTGGACTTTTCCTCCATTCTCATCCCCACATGCTTAGATGAGATGTCAGAGAGAAGTGTACTAACATAACATTCTTTGGAAGCAGCTACACCACCAGTAGGGAGGGAGCCAGTGTGGGCTGCTTTGGACAATCTGACCTGATTTGAATGATCTAATACAGTGATTCCCAAACTTGGGTCCCCAGATGTTTTTGGACTAAAAATCCCAGAAACCTTCACTACTAGCTGTGCTGACCAGAATATCTGGGGACCCAAGGATGGGAACTACTGATCTAATCAAGCCCAGCCATTCAACTCCTGCCAATATCGTGAAGTGGCTTAAAAATGAAGACCTGTAAAAAGGGAGGATCAAGAAGAGGCCTTGATGTTGCCCATTGATGGTTAACATATTGACAGCATATTGAGCCAAATGGAACACAGGTCTGATGGTCATGGCCTTTCCTGCTATGGTGAGAAGTGCATCTAATCACATGCAAATTTGTGTAGATCCATGAGGTAGTACTGTATTTTGTTGGTGTGCAAGTGATCACCATAAGACAGAGGCTCTGCTAGCAGATGGCCGACAACCGTGAGATCCCAGTTATACCCATAGATCCCAACAGTTTGTGACCCCAAGCTCCACAATAGGGCACTGCAGGCTGGGGGCAGTTCAGATCCAGTGAATTGAGAGTCCCTGAGTTTTTCAGTTTGTCCGCATGCATCTCAACTGTCATCAGTACTTTCCCTCTCATTGACGTTAATGGGCAAGAGAAGGGCCAATATCTGCTAAATCAACAACAACAAAATGGCAGCTAATAACTCACCCTTCCAATCTGGCTACTTTCATTCTGTCAGGGCTTTGGGTACCAAGGTAGCTCCACAGAGAGTTATTTCTTCTAGGTGAGATTATGGTTATTCTGTTGATTTCCCCCCTTGATTTGTCCTAAATGAAAGTGTTTTGTAATGCTCGCCATTCCGTTTTTCCCAACTTTATCTATTTTATTTTATCGGATTTCTACCCCACCCATCTAGACCAAAGGTCCACTCTGGGCAGCATTACAAATTTAAAATCAGTTAAACCAATAAACATGCACTATAAATCCAAGATGGTAAAATGTGAATTTAAGATACAGCAGGAGGGAAAGGCTGCCCAAGTAGCCAGGTCTTGACTTTGCAACAGCCCAAACTGAAGACTAACCATTTGGAGGAGGCTGATCCTTAAGTTTGAGGAGTGGTAGCTGCCAAAGTATATACAAGATTTCCTAAAGATACCCTACATACAACACATCATCTAAAATACAAGTGGGTTAAAGCTTTCCATTAAATTATGCAATGAAATAATAATTGAAATTAATCTTTTAGTAAGTACCGGGTATGAAAGCAAACACTGGAATTTTTTCATCAGTCTTCCTCCCTGTCCTTATATTGAAGATTGATTTTCCCCCACCTATTATTACTGTTGTTGTTGCTGCTGCCAATATATTATTGCTGTGGTTTAAAAAAAGAGAAAGAAAGAAAGCACATTTTATGTTTCAAAGCATGTGAAAGCCAACATCCATTCTCATGCTAAATCCTTATTTTTTTCCACCCCTCCTCCAATGCAAGTACTACTTTATCTTTTGCACTCTCGATTGTTCCCAGTCCCCACCTCCCAAATCCTGTATACAATATTGATTTAGGAGGCTTCAAATCCACAGAGAAAACATAGCTCATCCTAGTGATTATGCTTTTGTACGTGACGTAGGATGAAAAGGATTATATGTGCCTAGTGCAGGAAGAACAATCAGCATTCTGACAAGCACAAGAGAGAGGGGGAAAATGAGGTAGGAACAGATTATGGTACATGGAGGAGAATGCTGGGCTTCTTTCTCTAGTGTGCAGCCAAAGAAGTGTATAGATTGCCATGGTTTAGAGCATCATGTTCTATAATGAGGGAACTTGAGATTAAAATACCTTGAGATTCCTAGTCACTTAAAATGCATGCTGCACTCTCTTTCCCTGTGTATGGACTGCTCTTATTTTGTTTCTATATTTGGAACTGACTCATCCGTGCCGTGGCTAAGCTATGCATGCATGAGATGTCAGGTGCACAGGAGTTTACATCATCTGCCATGCTGATGCATGAAATTTTTAAACCTGACCTTGACAGCTATTCAACCGCATGGAAAGCAAAGGTCAAGTCTCAACATTTCACACAGAACTGACAAGTGCAGTGTTTCAGAGGCCGTACCACAGTTGCAAAAAATCTCTGCGGAAACGCTGTCAAAAAGTTGCTTACGCGATGATTGAAAAGATAATGGCATTGAGTCAATTCAGTGGGACTGATTTGCCTGAAACGGTTCACATGTGACATTCTGGATTTTGTCGGACTGCATCTCCCATCAGACTAACTAGCTAACATAGCCAATGATGAGGATCATGGGAGATGCAGTAGACAAAAAAAAAAAAAATCTGAAGGGCCACAATTACTCACTCATGACTATACATTAAGAGAAATTGCTATGTGTTTGCACATATCGAAGCAATGGATCCCATTGGAGCAAGCTTTCTTTAGAACAGCATGCAGCATGACACCTTGAGCTGTCGCAGGCAGGGAGATCAATAGAACTGGGTTCCCCTACTTCCCTTCGCAAAAATATTTAAAACAGTGCCATCACCCAAAACAATGCATACTGTAAATCATTACCAAACAATGTTTGCCTCACAAGACTGGGTATCTGGATAGCTCAGAAATGAATTTAACTTAAGACAAAGGCTTCCCCCCCTCCCCCTATTTTTAGTTTCTTTCTCACAAACATGTCCACAGAGGATGTAAGCCTTTTTACCATTTGGGACTGATTTTTAGATAACATGGCCACCATTGAATAACCAGGTGATGGGTTAAACTAGGGCTGCACTTTATTGAAATATGTCAGCAACTTACGGCCTCATAGCCAGGGGCCTGCGGTAGTACGGAATCAGGTTTGGTGCCAAAGGTCTCCCTGGACCCCTCACCAACCTTATACAGGTGAGTCCCACATCCTGTTGTTGTACTGTCCTCAAGACAGCATGACCCCGGCTGGTGTAAGTTCAAGCCCCCCCCCCCCAATAGAAGGAGAGTTTAAAGAGTGCACAATCTACATTGCCCTCCCACCATGAAATAAATCATGGCCCCAGGCTGTTCTGATAGCATACTTTGCTGCCCAGTAAATAAAGATGTGCCCAATCAGCTGGATCTTCCACTGCCAGTCATTCTACTCCAATCCTAAAACATAAAACAGAGAGCCAGACAACCACCTACAACTGCAGCATATCATGAAAATAAAGCTTGTATCGGTTAGATGACAACCTACCAACCCTCTTGAACTCCTCTGGGCTATATGCTAAACTAGCTGCAGTCAACGCTGCACTGATCCAAAATGAATGAGTTCCGAATCACCAGCCAGCAAGGCCAACCTGTTCCAAAGCAGCTTCTGTGACTTTCCAGAACTGATACTTCATTAATGGTGTTCCATCACTGTGGCAGAAAAGATAACCCTGCATTCCCTCCCTTCACTCCAGATACCTTCTAGTGCCAAAACTGGACAAATCTCCCTGATAGAACAAATCCCTAACTGAATATATGCTCCTCTCCCGCCTCAGTCCGTTTTAGATCTGCGGATATGTAATAACACTTTCTCCTTCGTTAACTCCACATCTGAGAGCTGCAGTGCTACTTGTGATGCGTCGCTTTTACATATCTACAGTGACCACTTCACTAATCCTGAAAGCCCCCCAAAATGTCACAAGTGTGGCCACTGGAAAAGCAATGCTTCATATGCATCATTGCATAAGCCACCCCATGTTTGGCTAAACCTCATTAAGATGGCAGGGGTAATTGGAGAGTCATCTTTTGTATCCTGAAATCCCCTGTCGTATCTGCAACCCTCAAAGCCTTGGCTTGAAATGCCAATGCAGACATTTTTCCTTGAATCAAAACTGGAGCCAATCCCTTATGGAACAAATGAACACCAAATTGCTGTAAATGTTCTACCGGTATGGGCCAAATCAGCTCCAATCTCCTGTTAATCCTAAACTCCCTGAATTCTTCACATACTCCTGAATAACTCCTACGTGTGCTTGGGACAAGTGCAAGGCCTATCCCTAGCAATGCTTCCCTCTGCCAATCTGCCATACCTCTTGAAGGAAGACCTGGCGAGCCAGAGGCTCCCGGAGTCAACACCCTGAACTGCACAATCTGTTGATGGGACAGGGCATCAGCAATGCTGTTGTCTAATCCAATGATGTGACGTGCATGGACCACTATATTGAAGTGCAGGGTGCATAAAACAAAAGCCCTCACTAGGTTCATTACCCGCTCTGATCTAGAAGACATGTTGTTAATGACGTGCCCGACTGCTAAGTTGTCACACCAGAATCTAACTACTGAGCTGGCCCATTCTTCTGCCCACAATCATAGGGCTCCTAAAATAGGAAAAAATTCTAGGATGTAAAAACCAAACTGAAAACCATCAAACAAATATGGTGCATCTTCCCTCCTTGGATATGCAGACAGCAACCTAACAAGGATCTCTAATTTAATGGGGCTGGCCCCTTCGCTGGGCATTTTCAAAGGCCAACTGAAAACCTGCCTATTTAGGCAAACCCTCCCTCCAGCCACCTCTTGATTTATTTTGTTTTCTCATCTAGAATCCTTGTCTATTGTTGTATTGCTTGTTCTATATTTTAAATGGTTTATTTTATATGTTGTTAGCCGCCCAGAGTAGTCAGTTGACTAAATGGGCAGTGTACATATTCAATCAATCAATCAATCAATCAATCAATCAATCAATCAATCAAGAAAGAAAGAAAGAAAGAAAGAAAGAAAGAAAGAAAGAAAGAAAGAAAGAAAGAAAGAAAGAAAGAAAGAAAGAAAGAAAGAAATATATTTCCCCGCACCTGTGGGTCCATCAGGCTTCTTACCACAATTCTGGTCCTTGCCTCCCCCTTTTGGGGTTCGCCCCTTAAAGCATCTTGAGCTGGTGTGAAATCCTCCACAGGTGGAACACTCATGCTTATAATGGCAGACCTTTCTGGAGCAAGAACCACGTGCACTAAAATCCCAACAGAGCAGGTGAGGTTGAACCACCTGCCCCGCTACAGCATGGGAACTGTTTGATTGGCCTGCTTTATTAATAAGATGACCGCTGTTGAACTTTTCACCCCATGCTGAACAGGCTAGCATCATGGTTTGCAGCCAGAGCCCAGGGTGTGTTTCATCCCATCACAAATTAGCATGAATTGCTGCCCTCATGCAAAAATGTTCATCATAGATCAACCACGTGTGACCTGGGAAATCAGTATGAGCCCTGTAGATCAGTTCCAGATACTGGATTAGTGAAAGAGCCCACCATGGCTGCGCCTTAACTATGACTTCTGAGTAGATTAAAAAACCTGGCAGCCAATTAGCTCAAGAATGGTTGGGCTTTTTGCGTTGCCCCCTTTCCTTCTCAACCTCATTTTCTTTCTCAATCTCCTTAGCATCTATGTTCCTATTTAGTAAATCAAATATATCTACATAAAAATCCTTCAAAATCTGCTCCTTCATGGCCAGAGTCAAATGATTGCCCATTGGGAGTAAGTAATCTCCAAAAGGCAGGGTCCTAAGAGGAAGTGAATTATGTCCTGTATATAACTGAATTATATCTAATACAAGTGATAGGGCCACACACCAACACCAGCAGCTGACCCTGACTGGTTTGAAAAGGTGATGTCTGGTAAGGAGGCCACCAAATACTATGAAATATTCCTTGGTAAGCTCCCTGACCCTTTGTGGATGCTCCCCCTCCTCATGGGTAACAGCACGCTTTTCGTGTCTCACGTTACGCCACGGGGGAAAGCAAAGGAGGCCTGCCATGGAGACGTGCACCAGCAGACCTGACATATTCTTGAAAGTATGTAATAGTTATACCTACCATTAAACCATGGACTCTTTGCCCTATTTTGAGCCAGTAACTTTGGCCGCTTCCCTAATTTTCATGATATTACATGACCTAATAAATATCTCCACTTTGTGCAGGTCTGTTGTTTTTTTCCTCTGTAATTGCAAGTTAGACTGATGCCCATCACACGTTGGATGGGGATGTCCAACCTCTGAATGTCCCTGAGTTTAGCAAAGGTTTAGACTTGAAGGTCTACAGTATCTACAGTTTGACTCCTATGATTCTAGGAATTCAGACAAATTGAAACGTACACTTTAAGTGCCAAATTAAAAAACACTGGTAGAATGTAGCTTCAACAGCTACCCAAATAGCCTCTCTGGATCTGAAGCTGAATAATTCTGCAGAAACTAGTATTGTAGATTTCCTAAGAGTATATGAGGAGAGGGAGAGAACAGATTGATGTTAATCAGAATGGAGATGCAGATCCTTGGCCTGCTTGGTGTGGCATTGGCCAATAACAGTCTGTTGCTGCTCTGGTATTTGTATCTCTCCAAATTTGATCATAGAAATGTCACCATACCTCATACCTTGAGGGAGAGAAATGCACTGTGGTGACAGTGAGGGTGGGGACATGTATGCAGTGGAGTCAGATGATTCTAGTGAGGACCATGGTCCCAGATATTCCCAATGGTCTAAACAGGGGTGCCTCTCACATTGAAATGTGTGGCAAAGTATCCCCAGCTTAGATCATGACTAACCACTAGTATTCTCAACCCATTTCCCTTCAGAATCAAGAGGCAACACTGCTCAGAGCACAGATGGGAAAAATCACATTGCTACATTCCTGGTAGTGACATTTTTTTCTTAAACCATAGACTCCAAAACTACTTCCTCCTCTGGGTGTAACACAACTGAGGCCCTGGTCACATGAGGGAAATGTTTTCTAATTCTTCCAATACTTTCCATACCTCTGTTGTACCGAATCGTGGTCACATTGTTTATATCCCTGGACTAATGTCCCAAGAACTTTTAGCAGTATCGATTTATGCATAAACATAGACATATACAATGCATGTACGTATATGTATATATTTAAAAGTACCCAACCAATCCACACCAGGTAATATATAGAGGGTAGAATCCCACTTCTACCAAGCCACTTTTCTTATCCTTCAAACATTTGGAGACAGCAGGGGGAAATAAGAGTTGGGGGGAAGGGAAGGCAGAGAAAGAGACAGAGAAAACCATATTGTAATAAAGCACTTGATATGAGTCGTGACATCTCTGGTGGCGGCTTACCTTTTACCTTTTAATTGCACTGGCTATGGCTTGAGAAATCAAATTTTCTCAGTGCACATTTTGCTTTCATTTACATCCAGTTTCCACAAATCATGGTTGCCTGATGAATATTCATAGCACATTAGTCTGCTCTCATTTATTGAGGTGGCATTATTACACTCATTGTAACATTGTTCTCATCTTCCTATTCAAAAGCTCCCATCATTAAGCAGTAGGGTTTTCACATTTTTCCTCTCTTGCAGAGGTGCTATGCCTTCAACAAAAACATGACAAATAGAATTTTAAAGGCTGCAGCATTTCTGCAGCATGGAGGAAGTTCTCCACCTGTTGTTCTTGAAGTGTTTAAGGCATGGAGTATTATTACCCCAGCTCCCCTCAGAGTCTTGAGTCAACATAGCTCAGAAAACAGAAGCTCTATGTCACAGATAAAAAAGGTGGCACTATGCGTGGCCAAGGGATGTGAAGAATTAACACCAGCATCTCACTTCTGAGTCGAGACAGGATATTTTTACATGGCATCAGTGAGGCATTATGTCAGGAACTCACCAGCAACTCCTCCCCCGCAAGTTATTTCCTCCATTATGAGGAGCTGTCAAACCTACAGTTCAATGCATTCCAATGGGGGAGAAAAAAATTCACCAAAAATTAACAAAGAGTCAGAACAAAGCCAAATTAAGTTTGCAAAGGTTTTACAAGGTGCACTAACGATTCCAAGCATTTAAAACAGTTTTTGAACATTTTAAGACACTTTTAAATTAGCAAAAAAAAGACATCGTTAAGCGAAACAGGGGGACCTAAACTGTCATCGCTAAGTGAAGCAAGGTCCCGAACATCACGATGCGAAATTTCCCCATAGGGAACATCGCTAAATGGAGCACAAAATTGCTCCAAAAACCTCATCGCTAAGCGAATACATCGTTAAACGAGGCAATCGCTAAGCGAGGCACCACTGTATATGCCCACACTGAAGGCAGTGATGGCAGTCCCAGTTCTGGCTGGCAAATTGTCGTCCCTCAGCTGGGTGTTATTTCTGAGCCCTTTGCTTTTTCCTCCTGTGTTCTGGCAATGTTGTAGGCAGTTCACCAGTGTGAGCTTCCTGCTGCTGATGTATTCATTCCCAGCATTGTCTTTGCCGTAGTGGCTGGGCTTGCAAAGAGGCTTAGGATTAAGGTGTCTTTCAGCCTCATCACAGGATACTCTCAGTTGTACAATAACTTCTTTGTATACATATTTCCAGTCACCTGGGAGCCCTGGTTCTTCAGGGGATTCTACTTGGTAGCCTTCGTGGGATTCCTCTAAGAGGCATCTCCCCAGTCCCCCTCCTTTTTAACTTCCTCCACTATCAAGTCTACAGAGCATTCTCTCATCTGCTCTGCTTGCTCTCTGTCTCCCTCCTTCTCCTGGTCTTCCTTTCCTGCCTTCAGAGCCTGCTTTCTATCCCCTATCTCCTATGGACCAGTTACCCCCTCCTCATCTAGGAGATGTTCCACTTCATCCAGGTCTTCTTCTGATGTCACCTCCCCAGGAATGTAAATGGGAATTCAAGATTCCCGGGCCTCTGGTCCTCTATTTCTGGGTTTCTCCAGTGCCTACTCAGCCCAGAGCGCATTGCCACAGTCTGTTAGGGAGCTGGTGGTCTCAAATTGTCCTAGCCCAAGAGGAGAGGTGAGACACACCCCCCCTACACACACACACTGGGACCTGAGTGGTATCTTCCTCCTCACAGTATAACATGCCCAGATTAGATTTCATACACAACAAACCTATTCATTTATACATACACCAGTTCTTATACACAACACACATGCCACATTCATCCACATACTCACATACACACATATCCCACTGTCCTTTATAGCTGTTCAAACTGGAAAAACCTGGAGAAAAGTTCTGTTGGAGCCAGTGAGATATCTTTTTCAAACATAGTAAGGGCATTGGAGGAGCTGAAAATGCTCTGCATTAGCAGATAGACACCCATATCCAGAACTGAGAAACACATCTGCTCCAAAGTTGTGGGAAACCCTAGGATGAATGCAAAAAGCTCCATGGTTGCAAGTTTACTGCTAATGTGCTCCTGGCAGTCAAGGAACCATACCTGTCAAGGTGCTCTTAGATCTGCTGAATCCAAAGCCCCTTTATTCCTTCCAATCTCGTATCAGGGTGGGTTCAGTCAGAATCTGATGCTGCTATATTGGCTGGAGGATCTGGGAGTTGTTGTCCCAAGAAGCAACTTTTCCAAGCTTTTGCTATCCCAGTCTGAGACTTGCACAGTAAATTGATTCCCATTAAATTTCAATTTTGGGAGGAAACAAAGAAATAAAAATGTTGGATACCACCCAAGTCCCAGCCTAGCCATGAGAAACTGAGAAGCCACTGGACGTGACAGTTTTGATCATGTAGCTTCTCGCATCAGTCATTGAAAGGGGGTTGTTTGTGTATGTGTATGTGCATGCATGAGATTCTTTAGAAAATACACTCTCTGGATTCTTTTAAAAACAGTTAGCATTTCTTTAGCATTTTGAAAGAGCATTTTCTAGCAAAAAGTACCCTAAGGAATGAGATTGGAATGTATAAATATATCACTAGGAGAAGTATGGGATTATTAATAAATAAGGAAGGGGATGAAATGAATAATGATTAAAGTCACAAAGATACTAAATTTCCTTTTTCGTCTGTCTTTAAGAAGAATAATGAGGGAAGGAAGTAATAAAAAGATAGCTGGAAATGGGTTGATTGGAGGGGGGGAAGAACACAGGAGAGAAAAAGAGCACTCTTCTTTTCTCTTTCGGTTCTGACTGCCAGCCAAGGCTCAGGAACAAAGTACTTCTGTTTCTCCAGTGGTCATCTATGCAAGATGTCCTTCCTTGGTGGAGGAGGAACATATAATGCCTCCTGGTGTTTTGGAGGGCCAAGCCGGACCAAAATCGTGGACCTATACCTCTGGAATATCAAAGGAAGAAGGTTAAGGTTATAAATGTGGTCTTTGGTTGCGTCAAGCAGCTGTTTTCCAAGACCCCTCTGTGCACTTTGGATTCTGATGACCCACCAGGTTGTTTTCTGTATGGCAAAGGCCAGCTGGGAATGTTAAAGCCCTCCACTTCTGTGCAAGATGAAAGCCAAATGTTTTGAGGATCAGGGAGCAGATAATGTAAAATATCTCTGCCCGAGGCTGTGTAGAACAGCTACTATTCCATTGACCAAAGGTGGTCCTCTATACATTTCAGACTATTGGCCTCAATACTTTACCACTGGCCATGTCAGGTGGAGATGATGAGAGCTATATGCTAAAACATTTGGAGGACAAAGGTTCTGTCCAGTTTTCCCAACAGCAGCCTATACTGGGCTAGATAGACAGAAAGGCTCAGTATGTCACTGATTCTTACATGTATCTGGGGTTGGGGACCTTGAAAATCCAAACTACCCAGTCAGAGCCTGTCTGGTTCAGAGCTTATGCAGAGAACTGACATCAACCAATGGCATTCAGGGGCAGTGAGGATCACACAGCTAGTACAAATCAAATCCCCTTCCATTAATTGACTCGGTTCAAATATCTGCACACAGTCATCATGCCAACAAGCCTTCTCTACACTTGGTCTTCAGGCTAGTTAGTTTCAGTGTCCATGTCAGGGCCAAACTCTGCATTGGAATCACATGCCTAGCGTGGTACACAGATGTAGCTGGCTCCTGGGGCATCCTTCAGTGATGTCAAAGACACAGTCCAGTAAGTGATGGTGACATGCATGCAGTCACATCCAAGCTCTGCTCTAACCAGCAGCAGCTCCTTTAACGGTGGGGGAAATAGTGCTTTCCCAGCAACAATAATCCAGTTTGACTGCTGGAAAATAAATGAAAGACAGAAGCGCTTTCTTAAGAGAGTTATATGAATTCTAACCTACAAATGATAACCGGGCCAGAACAGTGTCCTGTTCTGAGACAGGCTGGTTCCAATAGCAACATTTGGGCAGTCCAAGGTCACTACCAGCAGAACATGGGCTGCAAAAAGGTAGACCAGGCAGAGGGAAGTCCAGAAGCAGGATCAAGTGAACAAGTAGAGGTCAACAAACAGAGTCCTACCAGAATTAATTGAAAGGATCAAGAGACAAAGTCCTGTAACAATTCAGAGTTCAACAAACCCAGTTATAACTGGAAGAAGGCCAGTAGATTCCAAAAAGCATAGTCAAGCCACTCTGAAGTCAGACAGATTAGGCATCCTTCAGTCTCGAGAGACTATGGTAACGTGCTTGGGCAAATTCCTCCACTTTTCTTTGATCGTGAGTCTTGGTGATGTCAATATGTGGTCTTTCTTTTTCATGTGAAAAAGGAAGGAAGATCACATATTCTTTATTCACAGTTTTACTTTACTACACACCAGGGAGTGATCAGTATCGCAATCAGCACACTGGTAACTGTGTGTGATCGTAATACTAGGAAGGCTAGAACGTCTAGTGAGGATCAAATCGAGCTGATGCCAATGCTTGGATCTTGGATGTCTCCAGGAAACTCTGATTAGTCAGACAGAGCAGGCTAATCAAAAGCAAGGTCAGATCACAAGCTGGTACAATCTTGCACTCTATAGAGATAGTGTCTTAAACAAACCCTGGCTGAGGCTTTATATTGCTAAACTGCTGGAACACTACTCAAGGTGCAGCTGCAGGCATGTGGATAGCTGGTTTCCCTGGGAAGAGAGGTTCCATTATATGATTTGTTTGTTTGGTCTCCTTGAGAAGAAGAGCTTTACCTCAAGGGGAAACCTGTTTTTGAGGAGACCTCATTTCGTGCTGAGTCTTCCTTTGAGCTGATCACTTCATGCAGAGGCCTCTGGTCCAGCTTGTGTTTTCAGTGTGCAGTGTCTAAGGATTCTTGGTTTGTAGGGCCTTCAGCTCCTCAACAACTTTGGATGAGGATCAATCTACCTCATTCTCATTAGAGAATGAGATTCCTCCAGTGGGGCCATGACAGTGTGATGCAAAGGATAACATGGCACTTCTTCAGCCTCTTACCCCATTGTACAAAAGCTGAGGATACTGGCAGCCAAATGTTTTTGCAACAATGATGACAGAAGTTTCTGTACTGTACTTAAAGATCAAATCACATGGCCCATATAACTCTATCCTTCCCCCCCCCCCCATCCTCAGCATATATGCCTGAAGTACCATTTTTGCTTGGTCTGATAATAGCCCTGGATCTAACAAGTTGCTTTGTTGCACTCCAAAGTAAATATTTCCAAATCCCATGAACTGAGCAAAATTCAACAGCAGATTTAGGAGAGGTTTGATGATGCAGAAGGAATCTACCAAACTAACACATCATACTCACTGCCATGCTAATCATTATGTATAAATATCATGCAGAACTGTGAATGTGCCAAATAAAGAACAGAAAAGTAGACTCAAGTTTGATCTTCAAAGGAGAATATTGCTCTTGGCAATTAATGCGCAGGCAATCTGACTTCAATTTCAACTGTAATAAACAACCAACAAGAAAGAAAGAAAAATCTTCAGAAGCAAAGGAAGTAGTAGATCCATTAGCCAAAGCATTATGTAGGTTAAAAAGTTTAGGCTGTCCCAAGCAGGTATGCACAAGAACCTATCAGATAAGATTTTCTTCAGAAAAATGGGATCTTTTTTTGAGGGGGGGGATGAGGAGAGGGAAAGGCACACACATGTTAACAAAAATAATGCAAGCAGACAATAAGAGATGAAGGGAAGTGTTTGAGGAATATATTGCTAGAAACATTTGCCCAAAAACCTGTTGCTTAGTATAGTAAATCACATTAGAGTAAGCCCGTTGAATCAATGGAGATTTAGTGTGTCAACTCCTCCATAATCCATTCCTCCGTTCATTCAGTGAGCATACTCTAACTATGACTTAGTTTGATGAAGTAAGTTGCAGTTAGAGTAGGCCCACTTAAATCAATGAAACTCCCAAAAATGTTGACTCACCAATCCCCATTGATTCAATAGGCCAATTCTAGTGTGATTTACTATGCTAAGAAACAGGGGTTTTGCCATTAAAGATCAACATTTTTTTTAAAAAAAAACTGGGGATCCAGTTTGAGAGGTAGCTGAAATCTTCACAGATTCTGATAGTGATTTCATTTAACCCTTGGTTTCATCCGGAAATGTACGCCTTAATGTCTCATTCTGTTACTGAAATATGAATATAAAAATAGATAGAATGCATATTTTGGAGGCTATAGGTCTCATGATGTCATAAGGGATGGTCTCAAAGCATATATTGCAGCACACAGCTGATGCTAAACAGGTCAGTGATTGGATAAGAAAGTACCTTCGAATCCCACGTAAGACACACTGAACTGCAGGGTGGGAAAAAACAGGATTAAAATGCATTGCATCAATACAAATAAATAGAATTAGTGTTTTCTCTCGATACTACTACAAAGCATCCCTCTTTAGAGATGCATGTTCCATGTGTAGCCTTATTGCTATTTCTCTTCCTTGGCTACTGTTTGCATGTGTCATGTGCTATTATTGCTTTCCTTTTCTTACCCAGCCACTGCGAGAACAGGATAACCAAGAGATCTTAACCCTATTCAGAGTTCAGATTGCAAGTTTGATTACTTGAGCAGTGGGAGATGGTGTGGCCAACCTGTACCTTTTTCTTGAATGCCTAAAATACACAAACTGAGACTGTGAACAAGCTTATGTGTGTTATGTACACAAAGATGGGGAAAGTTAATTTTGGAGACTACAGCTTTTGGACACACACACCCTGCAGCCAGTATGGCTGTGGCTGAGGGACAAAAAAATAACTTTTGGTGTAAAGTCTAGGAGTATGGAAAGAAAAAGTTTGTGATGTGAAAGGTATTGAGCACCCCTGAATTCTTGACCCAATTCTCTCATATAAAAAAGTCAAACTATATATTGGATATGAAGTTCTCTTTGGGGGGAGGGGTTAAATAAATATTTGACATCTTTTTTTAAGCTATGGACAACAAGAAGCCTAGTTAAGAATAACAGTAATTATCACTGCACAAGAGTGCAATTATGTTATTGTGCAGCAAAGCAAATTAACATTCTACAAGGTAATCCTGAAAATGGGCACAAACAACAAATTATAACTTTGAATTGGACATTAGTTCAGTACCAGTTTGGCATAGGTGTAGCAGAGAGACCGTTCTTGCTCTTTGCTAAATCTGTGGAAGTTTGTGCAAAAGGTTTTGAACTTATGATTTAAAAAAACACAACTACTTTACTTCCATGCAAAAACAAACAACCTTAAACATCCCTAGATTTAAAACAAGCTGAATAAATTTAAAAGCCCTATCTTACTTATCTTGAAAGAGAGTGGTTATGTTGTTTGTGCTTGTTGTAAACTGCCCGGAATGACCTTTGGCTAGAGGGGCGGAATAAAAATGATTTGAAATAAATAAATAAATAAGCCCCACCTGCTTTAAAAAATTGGAAAGAATGCAGGGCGCAGTGCTGAAATACTGATCCTCCAAAAAGGTCTCTCAAAAGGATAAAACAGTGACTTTGTTATAAACTGAGCATATGTAGAACAGGTGTACCAGCAGGAGTGTTGCAAAATAGATAGTTACAGCTACATAGGCAGGGAAGAGAGATTGTTTCAGGACAATGAAAAGTCACAGAAACAGTCAAAAGACAGGTTTTTGTTGAAGAAAGTAATGGAGTGACAGTCCTCCAGGGACATTTTGCCATGTATCTCCAGGAAACTAGCATACCATTTTGTAAGGTATATTCAAAGTATTTCTGCTTTACAAAAACACAGAGCAGTTGTGTTTGTTGAGCCCTGAGTCCTTTCAGTAAACATTCTCTCAGGACATCTGAGATCAGGCTCTTGACATAAATTTTCAAAAGGGAAGTCAGCTCTAAGTGTGGGGAAATCTGAACTTTTGACCCTGTCAGTCAAGACCCAATTAGTTGATTCTCAAGAGCAGAACTTTCAAACTCCTTCCTGGCCAAACAGGCATTCATGCTAGCAAAGAGATTCTGTAAATCAATTTTTAAAAAACCTAAAAAGAGATTTAAGAAAGAATAGAAAAATACTGAGAAATTCTCTTGTTCAAGCTGTGAAAATATTGTTGTTGTTGTTTTTAATGGCTGGGAATGACCTTACTCGATGTTTAAATATCTTAAATCTCATCGATTTCAACAGATCTACTCTAAATAACAGCCAACTAGACATAGGAGCTTTGTGTTCATATCCAGGGGATAGGAATAAGAAGTATGGCACCACAGGTGCTACAGCTGTCCATTCCTGCCCCCCAGAACCAGCCCGGTCCACTCACTGGGCCCTGTGTGTGGTCCATCAGCAGCACTGTCATGCCAATTGCAGAAATAGTCTTGCTGGTGTTTTCCCACCTCTCCCCACAGCCAACCACTCAACAGCTGAGCAGAGACACTCATCTCCCCACCTCCTCACTGGAGTGGTCGGCTGCAGGGAGAGGTGGAGAAGGGCCAGCGGGACTATTTCTGCTATTGGCACAATGACGATGCTGGCAGACGTGTGCACTGCAAGGTGCCTGGTGAGTGGACTGGGCTAGTTCTGGGGAGCAGAAATGGACCGCGGTGGCACTTGTGGTGCCTGCATCATATTCGTATCTCCTAGATACGAATACAAAGCTCCCATGTCTACAGCCAAGTCTAGATTTAACATTGGTTGAAATTCTGTTCGAGCAACAACACCCATGGACAGCTTATGATGTCATCACCTGTGGATGATTTTTGAAACTTAAAGACTTCCTACTTCAGTCCCAAGGCTCCCATGGTCCCATCAAGTGGAAGCTGTGAGAACGGGAGGAAAAAATTTTGAACATAAAAAAATCACTGCTGCTGGAATGTGATTATCCATTACCCTGGCAGTGATTTTTGTAGCTTAAAGTCTTCTTTCTCTCATGCTGCAGCTCCCATAGCTTCCAAGTGAGCTGCAGGCCAGAGGTAGGAAGTGTTTAATTTCACAGAATCAGTACTGTCAGCCTTTGTGTGTGTGTGTGTGTGTGTGTGTGTGTGTGCGCGTGTGCGTGTGCGTGTGCGGGGGCGCGTTTGTGTGTTTCAAAAAAAATCTTTCTCTTCTAAGTTTGTCTATGCTTGGGAGGCAATTTGGCAAGCATACAAGTCAACTGGCAGCATCAGCATTTGTTTCAGGCTTCATTCAAAGTGTTGTTTTAACACTGGTGCCATTTTGGGAAAAGACACCTACCTTTCTTGGAACATAAGCTGCCTCTGAATTTCAGCCTTGAAAACCCCAAGAGCCATGGACCAATATGCCTAGGGAATTATCTTCTCCCTTGATCGTATCAGCTCCTCCAGAAGCATCTTCTCTCACCTACTAAGAAGCTCTTGCCCTGTGGACCATTGCTATCTTTTTAGCTTTTGAAAGTGACATAGGAAAAAGGTAACATACAAATGCCATATGAGTGAATGTACAAGACCCATGTGCGTGTGTAAGTACATTGCTGAGATAATCAACAACAATTTCTTAGAAGTAGTAACCAGAGTATGGAAGTTTATGAAGCTGTCTTAGGAGAAAACACTGTGAAGGCATGATTAATCTGGTAAGCGTTTGAGGATTTATTTATTTATTTGTTTTTAATGCCATGTTGGCCACTAGTTACAAATGATCTTGTCCTGTAACATTATTGTGTTTTTTCATGAAAAAATGTTTTAACATAGTGTTTTTCTGTTTCTCTTTCTGATGATGAATTTTAATGTGTTCTATTGATTGTTGGTTTAAGTATCCTGGTATATTCTAAGCTGCCCTGAGGCATTTTTTGAGGCATGTAGCAGGACAAGAATACTAAAATAAACAATATAATAAAAGTATGTCAACCTACTTTTCAGTTAACCTACTTTAAGTCAGTGGCTTCCATATTCACTGTTAGATGTTGTGGAAAAACAGGAAATATGACTTTCTATTGAGATGATAAAAGGGGATGGAGGCCTGTCCATATTTTGTGTCCCCCAGCACCTTGTACATTAATGGAATCTGCTTTATGCCATAGAGTGGCAAAGCGCTGATTTAAATTTTTGGCACCAAACTTTAAAAAAAACCCACTGAACCAGATCAAATGTGCATTTAGCTCACTACTTTGTTTTGTATGATACAGGTTTCTATGATGCTTTTAGGTAAGGCAAGAGAGCGTACTGGGATTTATTTCATATGTGGCTTTTCTCTCAAAGAATGGGACCCAAGCCAGCTTCAAACATAACATGAAACACTGCCATTAAAAAGAGTAATTTTAAAACACAGTGGCTCAAACCTTGTTAATTAACGATGTGGGTATAAATGGTGATGATGTCATCAGCCACAATGTTACTCTTTAATTTAATTGAAAGCTTCCTATCGCATATACATTTCAAGGTTCCCTAGGGATTCTTTTTGGCCAGGAGAAGTCTTTGGGAGCTTTGAGATAAGGTGTGTGGCAGAAATTTCCAGAATTTCAGAAAATTGCCACCAGATTGCTATCACCAAGATCGGGACTGCCAGCAATGATCCAGAAGAAAATTCCTAACATTACAGGATCTTCTCTCCCTGTCCCAAGGTTCACAAAATCTTCTTCAGGTCAGAGGGTATGAAATTTAAATTAAATTAAATTAAATTTAAAAGTAACATTGTCATTTATGCTCACGTAGCTGTGCCAGCTAGATTTTAGACAGTGAATTAAAAATATTAAAATACAATTAAACCCATTAAAGTCTTAAAATGAAATTGAAACTCAAACACTTAAAAATATCTCAATTAATCAAGGACAGGATAATCCAATATTCCCAGTTACTGCGCATGGATGTGAAAGCTGTACTATGAATAAAGCTGACAGAAAGAAAATCTATTCATCTGAAATGTGGTGTTGTTGGAAGAGAATGTTACAGATAACATGCACTGCTAGAAAGACAAATGGGTTCAAGATCAAATCAAGCCTGAATATTTAGTACAAGCTCAAATGAGTAAACTGAAGTTATAATATTCTGGACATGTCATGAGAATATGAGACTCACTGGGAAAGACAATTCAGCTAGGAAAAGTTGGAGGCTGTAGGAGAAGAGAAGAACTGGACGTGAGATGTACTAACTCAGTGAAGAAGCTTTTGATTTGCTAGACCCGAGTAGGACAATTAATGGCAGGACCTTTTGGAGATCACTAATTCATAGAGTTGCCATGAGTCAGAAACAACTTGGTGGCAAATAACAACAACAAATATTTTCTCACTTTTCTTCAGATTAACTCAGTATAAGAGTTAATCTAGAGCAGTGGTGTCGAACTGTGGCCCTCCAGATGTTCTTGGCCTTCAACTCCCAGAAATCCTGGCCAGCAGAGGTGGTGGTGAAGGCTTCTGGAAGTTGAAGTCCAAGAACATCTGGAGGGCCACAGTTCTACACCACTGATCTAGAGCTTTGTGATTTTAAATAGATGGAATGAATAGTTCTAACTGTATGATAATCTCTGCTGGCATCATCATAAATAAGGGTGTGTTTTAAATAAAAAAAATAACTGGAATCTAAAGTGAAGCAAGGATGTTTGTCTGTTTCCAAACTGATCTAAAGACATGAGGAAGCCTGTAGCGGTGCTCAAAGTGAACCAGGACTTTTCAAAGCACCAAACATTGCTTTGTTATTTTGATTAAAAAAAACTGAAAAGTAAAAACTAAAACAAAAACACGTCAGCGGATCTCACTTAGAAAATTAAAACAAACAAATAAACAGGAAGCTCAAATAGAAAGGGCATCAACAGCTCCAATGAAAAGCCAAAGCTTTTACGGAAATCCCTGTCATGGACCTCCTGAGAGAGCTCAAGTTGGCCAAGTAAATTCCTTTATCCTGTGATTCAGGTCTTGGAAGGGTGAGGGAGGGTGCTAATATGTTAAATTGCTATTTACTTTACTTTCATTTTCATTAGGGTAAGTATGCACTAGAGAAATGTTCTTCTTTTCTTTCCATGTGCTGCAGATCACATTGTTCATTACACTTTACAACGTAATCATTTGAATGTGCATGAATGTGTCAAAGATATGTTTCATCTCTCATGTGGAATTTGAATGGAGCATGCTGCATTAGGAATAGGACACCCATCCTACTTAGTACTTCACTTTTCTTAGGCCTGCTGTTGGCTTTTATTTTGCTACACTTTGCCCTTTTGTCTTCTTTTCTTTTTCTTATGCCAGGTCTGTGATCCAGATGGGGTGTATGGCAAGTGTGACACACAAGGCAATGATCAGGTACTTTATTCGCTGGGGTAGCAAAATTACTAACCATGGATATTCCTGCCCCCTTCAGTGAATGTTTTTGTTGGGCAAACCTGTGTAAAATGGACATTTCACATGAAGAGAAGGTGAAGGAAAGAAACTGGTGGGAATTTTGCATGCACACAGGAGGTTAAGCAGTGGTTGATGGCACTCTGTCACAATACCCATCCTAGATTAGAACTCTTCATTTTCCCCAATTTTGATGTTGTTTTTTTCATTATTCAGACCCACACAAATACTTCTAAATAGTTATAAATATTTGGATGCAGATCAAAGTGGATGAGCTACAAATTGGCTTGAAGTGAATCAGTGGCAATATGTAATGCAAATAATTCAGACTGAATTGAAACAGCTGGTATTCACCTTGAATCATAAACATTTTTTAAAAATGGATCCCAGTCTCCAGGATATAACCTCAGGCTTCTTTTGTGAAGACATAGCCTCAGTAATGCTGGCTTCATTTGTCACTGACTATCCATTCCTATCTCTTAATGGCCCTGCAGATTCTTCATCAAGCTGTGTGCTTTTTAATGCTTTGAAGAAAGCTCTCACTTGGTTTTCTTCATTTCCGCTCCATTTTTTTTAACAGAAAGGCATTTCCTTCTTTAGCGTTTCCTGCCAGTCTTTCTAAGTGTCTAATTTTGAGTGGAATGTCATCATTAGACCTGCTA
The DNA here is from genome assembly GCF_051106095.1 of Pogona vitticeps. Taxonomy (NCBI): domain Eukaryota; kingdom Metazoa; phylum Chordata; class Lepidosauria; order Squamata; family Agamidae; genus Pogona; species Pogona vitticeps. The sequence goes on along the minus strand of NC_135787.1, from coordinate 22,888,779 downwards.
AATAGAATAATGCAATAAAATGAGCTGAAAAACCATATCCTGGAAATTTCTCATTGTTGCTGCAGCAAAACTATAGATTAAAGCATCAATGTCAGGGAAAGTTATATTATTAACCTGGGGGGGGGGAGTTTCAGAGATGTGGAACCAACTATATATATTGTATGGCAAGTGCCTTAACATATATAAACTGGCAGAAGGAAACACTGTGGTGTTTACTACTTTTCAGCTCTTATAAGGATAATCAATAAATCAATCAGAAAACTTCCTGAGAGATAATCAAGGATATCTTGTGGGTCTATAGCTTCCACAGTATCCTTTGTCCTTATGATCCTAACACCGGACACTGAGAAAAGAAACCCAAAGATGCAGTGGTCAGAATGTTGTTTGGCATCAGTTGAGTGTAATACTGTATTTGGTGCGGTATCATACAATGGCTCTAAGTAACAACTAGAGTATGCCCATTAAATCAGTGAAGATTTGATAAGTCAACTCTTCCATAAGTTTCATTGATTCAATGGGTCTCCTCTAGTTGCTATTTAGCACTGGATTTCAGCCACTGTAAAATAAAAACCCTTCTCTTTGCTATCTACCCCTTGGTCACTCCATTACTCCTTTCCCTTCTTTCCTGCCCCTTCCTTTTGCAAGTGTACCGAACCTTTGTGCAGTTCAGCACAAGCCACTAGTGACCACCACAAACCTCTCTGGGCACCACATAAAATAAAGAACAGCTGAGGATGAGGTTGGGCACAGCTGGGCTGAGGTAGGGCTTGGAGGACATGAGCAAGCAAAGAAAGAAATGAGCTAAGCAATTCAGGATGGGGTCAGGTGTGTGCTCTGCAATGGCAATGGGTGAAGGGAAGGAGGAAGTATAGTTTGGTACTCTGTGGATTTGATTGAGTTGCCTGGATGTCTCCATGCTCAGGTTCTTTCAAAGTGAAGCTATTTGTGCTAGTCATTGCATAAGAGGATGGATCTGAATATGGTCCTTGCCATTCATCTCAGTTTGGGCAGTTTTGTGGAAAGCAGTACCAGTCTACTCTCCATATGGTCTGCCAGCCTCTATTTCTCTTTGACAGCAAGACACAAGATAATGAGTGCTAAGAACAATGGGACAAGAAGATAATGGAAGCTGGGGGTGACAATGCAGATGGCATTAATACAAGTGCTTCTCCTGTCATTTCTAGTAGGAGAATAACTTGGTCTCTCCGTTTTTTTCACTGGCGTCAGATTCAGTATCAGCTCCCAGACTTAATTCTCTGGATGCTGGCCTGCCTCAGTCAGCTCATCCTCCACTGAATCTGAACTCAGACAGAGCCCATGACATCTTAGGTCTGATCCACCAGAACATCATTATGAATGGATGTTCTCTTTCCATAGTTGTGATGGCCAATCGCTTTTAGGAAATAAAAGCTGATGTCAGCAACTATAAAGATTTATTTATGTATTTATTTATTTATTTATTTATTTATTTATTTATTTATTTATTATCCCGTCTATCTGGTTGAGCAAGGACCACTCTAGGCGGCTAACAATCTTAAAATGATACAGTAAAAATATAAGTAAACAGTTCTAAATCATAAAAACACTACATTACATTGTAATGATGAATGTCATGCCCCTCTTGGGCTAAAATGCCAACCCAGCTCTCAAATACCGTCTCTTGTTTCATTTATGTCCCGGATTTCCTTCAATGTGTTCAGTGGTGGTCATCTCTCTCCTCTGCTCCAACACATCCTTCTCAACAGCTATGCCAGGGGATCAGCCTGGGAGATTGTGACTGGCCCAAAGTCATGCAGTGAGTTTCAGGGTTGAGTTGGGAATTTGAACCAAGGTCTCCTGTTAATTACAGCATTACAGTGGGGTCTCTACTTAAGAACGTCCCTACTTAAGAACAATCCAACTTAAGAACAGCTCCATTTGCTAAATTTTGCTTCTACTTGAGAACAGAAATCCAAGATAAGAACAGGAAAAAAACCCTTTCCTGCTCTTTTTTTAACCTTAGGTCATCTTAGGTTAAAAAAAATTCTCCCCCTAGTGGTAGAGTACGTATTAACCAGCTTTGCATTAGTTCCTATGGGAACTAATGCTTCAATGTACGAACGCACCTCTACATAACAAAAAAACAGCCAGAACGGATTAATTGGTTTTCAGTCCATTCCTATGGGAAATTTTGCTTCAACTTAAGAACATTTCAACTTAAGAACACCATTCCAAAACCGATTAAGTTCTTAAGTAGAGGTTCCACTGTAGTTTCTATGGACGGAAAAGAGCAGATACGGATTAAATGGTTTTCAATGCATTCCTATGGGAAATGCAGATTCAACATAAGAACTTTTCAACTTGAGAACCACCTTCCAATACGGATTAAGTTCTTAAGTAGAGACCCCACTGTACATGTTCTTGGTAGGCTTGACATTTGGAAGGTTTAAAATCAAACATTATTCCAGTGCATACTTTTCTCAAGTCATTGATGAACTGGCTACATTTTAAAACCGAATGGTGGTTGTGGGGGGGGGGAGAGGAATACTGGAAAACCTTGGTAATAATATTTTAGCCAACTGCCTATGGAGGGCTGCCCCTTAACCATTTTTAAGTCACAGCAAGAGGTACTTACCTACTGTATGGACAATTGTTCCAACAGTACAATTTGATGCAATTTACTATGATTGCCACTCTCTGCATACATAAAATCCCTATCCTGAAAGAAAAGGATGCTGTAGAGTCAAGAGCATCATATTTTGCATATAAGCTTAAATCAGGTGTATGGTCAGAAAATTAATATGAATTCCCCAATTACATTCCACAGGAAAATAAAGGTTATGCGTTTGCTAATCACTTTTCTTTTTGCAGTGCTCTTTTACTCTGATGAAAAAGCTAGCTGACCCTTTCAACACCACAAAATGTGCACAGCAATAATAGAGCCATGTACAATCATGAAAAAGAACAAAAACTTGAATAATTCAGATCTTTCATCAGTGAATATATAAATTGCCAAGTGAAACATAGATAAGTGTCTCATAGGCATAGGTCAAAACTTTGATTTTTAATTTGACCAAAATTTGCAGGGTTTTTTTTTCCTGATCAGGAATAGAGATGGTTTGTTATCCGCTCAAACAGGTGTTCTGCGATTTGGTGCCCTGCCCCTCTGGTAGGTGCCCACTCAGATGCAGCACCTAGAGGAGGCAGGGCAGGGAAGATCAGACACTGCCTCCAAGTAGGTGCCACTGGAGGGAGGAGGGCACCGAACTGTGTAACACCTGTTTGGAGCAGTTAACAAATTTGGACAAACAGCCAAATCAGCAGTTTGTGCCCATCTCCAATTAGGCTTGAAATATTTGAAAAGTTGAAGAATTCAAATGGGAGAGAACATGAAATGGACAGAGTAGCCCATCAAGGTAGAGAATTTTGACTACTTGGTTCTTAAAAGTCAGTCTGAACCTTTCTGTATTCACTCACATTTGAAGACACTGAATTAGGTTTGCCCTCTGACCTAAGCAGAAGCTAGATTCCAAAATAAATTCACGAAACATTCTCAAGGTTAGATTTTCATCACAGTCTGCTAAATGTGCTTTGCAACCTTGTCTGAATCTAGACTAAAAGAAAGAAAATAGTACTTTCATGTCCATGAGAGTGGCATGCCATATACCTGACAGTTATTTGTTTATACATGATCATTACATGGATTCTCATCCCTTCCCTGGATGGGCTGCTCTCTACATGTTAAATTTGGCCAGTAGAGATGAGTGCGTATTCTGTTTGACTTTTTTTGGGGGGGCGGGGGGGGGGACACTTACCAAACTTTGCAAACTTCTGTATAAAGATGTTGGAAAGAGCTTCAAAGCTGGAAAAAAACTGAATGTGAAAATTATTTGTCCACCCCAAGCATTTGAGAGTGGATGGATTGATGTAAGACACTGTTGTATACTCATAGTTTTTAGCTTTAAATGTTGTCTTTTAATGGTATAAGCAGCCTTGGGTCCTTTTTAAGGAAAAGGGCAAGGTAAAAATCTTTAAACAAATAATACAGCCTGTTTGGGAATTGTTGGCCCCTGTAAAAGTTCTTACCTATATAATGAGAACAAGAGAATGGCTGTTTTTTGTATGGTTTTTTTAACTGCAGGACTCCTGGAATTTATACAAAATGTTCCTTCCCAAAATTCACGTCTTTTCCATTCATGAACGAAATCACAAAGAGATAGCAAGCTGTTTGATTGAAGGTTGTGAATAACCCGCCCAGTGCTTTTAAATTTTTTAAAAGACCAAGGAACAGCTGTCCTAGTTTTGTGCCATCTCCTAGTTTGTGCAAAAATAATCCTTGCAGATGCCAGAACTTTCATTCAGAACTACAAAGAATATGTTCCCTTCTTATAGGTGAGAAGAAAAATCTTGTGACATCTCATATGAGAACAAGATAAGCTGAGATGTACTTCCCTAATTTTGACCCACAGTCAGAGTAAGAATTCAATATCATTATGAAGGAACACACATCTATGCTGTTGCCCCTCATTTGTTGTGCAAGCCTCAAGCTGCCTCCCAAAACTGGTGCCCTCCAGATATGTTGCACTACAACCCCCATAATCCCCAACCATTTATGCCAGTTGGAGATTGTGGGAACTGAAGTCAACACATCTTCAGGGCATCAGGTTGGGGGAAGGCTGACCGAAAACAACTTGTGAGCAGCCAGTTTCTCTTGATTTCCCTTTATGGCTGTTTCCTTGAGGAAGGGGAACCATTGGCCTTCTGCATCAAAAAACACAGATCCCCAAATCTTACAAAATGGGGGAAGAGTCACAGATGATTTCAAAGCTAGCAGTCAAAGAATATGGAGCAGGAAGCTGGAGAAACAGCTCTGGGGTGATGCAAAATATGTCTTTATTGTGCACTTTGTAAAAAGTTTCTTCACAGACTCTTGACGGAACAAAAGATTTGAAAATGTGTCTGCCCAGGGATTCGTGGAAAAAGACATGAATTACATTTTGACTCTTATCCCAGAAAGCTCTCAGTTGGATAAGATGTATCATGTTGTGAACCTTCTTATCTACTAGTGAGGCAGAAATATTCTAGGGAAAATTAGATTTCACCTACTCCAATGCAGCATCACGGTATATATACTGGATGAAGCTACACATGGACAGTAATTCCGTATACCTGAAATACACCTTGCCTGAGAGAAAATAAGAACATGCAGCATAGTGCTGTGAGAGATGCCCTAATCCATTTCAGGTGTTGACCAACCACTTCTGGGCTCGATTTGACCTGAAGCTGCCGTGGATTTCCTCAGGCCCAGATTCATTGCCATATCTCAATATCAAAGAGAGAAACCATCATGTCAAATAAAAGACACAGCTTTCCCATTTTGGGAGCTGCCCACTTTAAAATCTGAATTATTTCATCTTTTCCTCCTGCTCCTTTAACTTTAAGCTACTCCTCTTCCCTATTCATTGCAGGAATCGGTGTCTTTTCTGTTGAAAGTTAGGTCTGGGAGCAGTCAAAGACTTTCTTCACATACCAGCAGATGGAATAGATGAGACCAAAGTGCAACACTCTACCAGGTCATTGGAAATAACTTACAGTCCTAGTCATCACTGTAACTGAGTTGAAGGTGGTCATTTTAATTTGGGACACCCACATACTCCTGATTTCACTTGGAATTTGATACTTGTCCATTGCTGGTGCACAACCTTAATTCAGAACATTAAAATGCTATGTGCAGGTCTAAAGGACAACAGTAGAACATAATGCACCATATGTAACCTCTCAAACATCTTTGCTATCCATTATTTCCATTATTGAGTCCATTATTTCTTCTGCTTATTCATTTAGTGTTATAGTGTCACTATTTATATCAAGCCTGGTCAGTCCAGAGAATTTTTACTACCTGCTGGTCACAACCATAACTAATTATTTTTAAAAAGGTCTTCCAAACCCTAGGGCTCATAACCAGTATCAGCAGGTAGAGCCAAAAATCAGAACCAAAGGCAAAGTGAGGAGGAAAAACTTACCGTTGCTAAAGAATATAGGTTAGAACCAAGGGACAGCCTAGGAAACAAGACTGAGGAATAATCCAGAAGTCAAGGCCAAAGAGTGACCAAGACTACGCCAATACAACAGAGCTGAGGGACACCTGGTTTTCAAACAAGGCTCAGATTTCTTATGTGCTTTCTGCAATGGAGGACCAAAGGTCAGTATAGATGGGTGTCAGAGTCAGTCCAGGATCTGGAGGTACTTAATTAAGAAGCTGTGTGTCAAAGGCCAATTGCACTGGGAATGTATACACCAGTCTACCAGTTCTCAACACGTCCATGCAGTTGGGCAACCAAAATTCTCCAGAGTTCCAGATTATGTATGGCTCCTTTCCATCCCTGGCTCAAGACGTTTTTGCTGCCTGAGGTAGATAAGATGGTGTCACCATACATTCCATTTACAAAAGCCCACTAAGTCATCACACTGGCCACTGAATTTTAATTCAACACTAGGGATGGAAGAGTATCTTCTACCACAGCTGAAATCAGCTGGCTAATTTAGAAACACAGATCAAACTATTTAGCAAAACATGAAAGTAGTGCTTTACAAGAACCATATTTATCTATACTGTGGACCCTTGACTTACAGACAGCTTGACTTACAGACTTTTTGAGTTACAGACTTCTCTGGCAGCAAAATTTAGGTTTGACTTGCAGACTGAGATTTGACTTACAGACCAGAAAAAAACCAAAATGGAACAAAAACGGCCTGTTACGGGATTAACCGGTTTTCAATGCACTGTAGGTCAATGGAGACTTGACTTACAGACTTTTTGACTTGAGAACCGCCTTCCAATACGGATTAAGTTCTCAAGTCAAGACCCCACTGTAACTAGTTTTTCTTTTGTGCAATGTGTAGGCATCCTTCAGTCTTGAGAGACTATGATGGCATGCTCTGTATGGAGGACTTGGAACAGTGTCTAGTGTGGCTGAGAAGGCCAATATGAGAGTGACAATCCCTTCCACACTGAAGACAAATACAATCTGTCCCCTGTCCAGCTCCCTGATTTTGCTGGTTTCGGGACTGCCTCTTCATGTTGGCCTGCTGAACAAGTGCCTCTTCAAATTGGGAGAGGCGATGCTGCAGCACCTGCCTCCAGGATGAATGCTCAGATGTCAGGGTTTCCCATCTGTTGAGGTCCAATCCTAAGGCCTTCAGATCCCGCTTGCAGATATCCTTGTATCACAGCTGTGGTCTCCCTCTGGGGCACTTTCCCTGCACTAATTCTTCATACAGGAGATCTTTTGGAATCCAACTGTCAGTCATTCTCACGACATGACCAAGCCAATGTAGATGTTGCTGTTTCAGTAATGTATACATGCTAAAAATTCCAGCTTGTTCTAGGACTACTGTATTTGTAACTTTGTCCTGCCAGGTGATACCAAAAATGTGTCAGAGACAATGTATTTGGAACGTATTCAGCTTCCTTTCCTGCCATGCACAAAGGGTTCAGGACTCTTTGCAGTACAGGAGTGTACTCAGGACACAGGCTCTATAGACCTGGATCTTGGTATATACCGTCAGCTTCTTATTAAGCCATACTCTCTTTGTGAGTAGAGAACATGGTAGCTGCTTTGCCAATGCATTAATCCAGCTTAATATCTAGAGAGAGGGTGTCAGAGATTGTTGAGCCAAGGTACGCAGAGTCATGAACAACCTCCAATTCTTAGGTAGAGATAGTAATAGAGGGAGGTGAGTCCATGCTCTGGCCCATGACTTGTATTTTCTTCAGGCTGATTGTCTAAAATCTTGGCAGGCCTTACTAAAATGATTCATAAGTTGTTGGAGGTCTTTAGCAGAATGAGCAACAACAGCTGCATCAGCAGCGAAGTGGAACTCCCACATGCATTTCAGATAGACTTTGGTCTTCGCTCTCAATCTAGAGAGATTAAAGAGCTTTCCATCTGCTCTAGTCTGGAGATAGACACCTTCTGTTGCAGTTCCAGAAGCATGCTTCACCATGACAGCAATAAAGATCCCAAATGGTGTGAGGACATAGCCCTGTTTGACTCTGCTTTGCATGTGAAAGGGATCTGATGTTGAGTCATCAAAAACTACAGTGCCCTTCATTTCCTCATGAAAGGATCTGATGATGTTAAGGAGTCAAGGTGGGCATCTAGTCTTGGGAAGTATTTTAAAAAAGCCATCTCTGCTAACCAAATCAAAGGCCGTTGTAAGATCTATGAAGGCCACATTGTTCCCTACATTTCTCCTGCAACTGTTTGAGGGAAAATACCATGTCAGTGGTGGATCTATGAGCTCAAAATCCACACTGTGATTCTGGATAGACTCTGTCTGCAAGCACCTGGAGCCTCTTCAGCACAACATGGGCAAGCAGCTTCCCTACAACGTTGAGAAAAGAGATGCCATGGTAGTTATTGCAGTCGCAAGTTGCCAGAGGGTGACTGTGCAGAGTCACGAACTGCCTCCGGGACTCTGGCACTGGATTTTGCCTCGAGGTTAACTCCTGAAGCCTTTTCCATCGTGGATATAGCTACAAGGCAGTGGAGATTTGAAATCGTTTTCCTTATCCTAGATGGGCTGCCTTCCAAGGCTAACAAGCCTAACCTACCCTTGACTTCTCGACTGATTCGTCAGTGAATTAAAAAGAAAGGAAGTCTGATCCTCTCCCTAAAACATCCCTGCTACTCCGGGTGTATGCACTTTTATTTGAGTCTAAATTGGTAGCACTTATTTAATGCTAAAACCCTGCTGCCTCAGACAGCTTCCTCTGCAGGAAAAGGGCTTAAAGCTTCTGGTAGCACTTTTTAAAAGCTAAAACCCTGCCCCCTCAGATCATGTGGTCAGGGAGAACAAAGGTCACAGCAAACACACCCTTGCAAGGCAAAAAATGCCAAAAGCCTAGAAAAAAACACCATACCAAATAAAATGTCCTCCCAGACACAGCTCTACTTCTGCTTCCTATTCTTCTGCAGGAAAGGGGCTTAAAGCTTCTGGTAGCACTTATTTAAAGCTAAAACCCTGCCCCCTCAGATCATGTGGTCAGGGAGAACAAAGGTCAGAGCAAACACACCTTGAAAGCCTAAAAAAAACAAGCCTAGAAAACCCCCACACCAATTAAAATGTCCTCCCAGACACAGCTCTCTTGCTTCTTCTTCCTCTGCTTCCTCTGCAGGAAAAGGGTTTAAATAGGATGCAGCAAATTGCATTTCAAAAATGACATTATGAGTAGGCATAATGTTACTTTATTGGTCTAACAAGCAACATTTCCTGATTACTTTCAACAGTTACTGTTATTTTCCACACATTGCAATGATTAGAATAATAAGATAATGGAGTTGGAAGGAGCCTATAAGACCATCGAGTCCAACCCCCTGCTCAACACAGTAATCCAAATCAGAGCAGATCTGACAAATGATTGTCCAATTTTCTCTGGAATGCTTCCAGCACTGGGGCGGGTATTTCCTGATATTCTGCCTAAATTTGTCTTCTAGTTTGAGCCCATTATTATGTCTCTTGTACTCCAAGATGATCAAGAACAGATCCTGCCTATGCTCTGTATGTCAGCCTTTCATGTATTTGAAAAGTGTAATCATCTCTCCCCTCTGTACTCTCTTCTCAAAGCAAAACATACCCAGTTCCTTCAGCCTTTCCTCATAAGGCTTGGTTTCCAGTCCCCTGATCATCCTTGTTGCCCTCCTCTGAACTTGCTCCAGTTTGTTAGTATCCTTCTTGAAGTGCGGTGTCCAGAATTGGGTACAGTACTCTGGATGAGGCCTAACTAGTACTGAATAGAGGGGAACTAGTACCTCATGGGATTTAGAGACTAGACTATATTTAGAGACTATACTTTAGAGGCTATGTGGATCCACATCACATTGTTGGCTCATATTCAGCTTTCGTTCGTTTAGTCATTTAGTCGTGTCCGACTCTTCGTGACCCCATGGACCAGAGCACGCCAGGCCCTCCGGTCTTCCACTGCCTCCCGGAGTTGGGTCAGATTCATGTTGGTTGCTTCGGTGATACTCGGTGATACATATTCAGCTTTAATCTACAACAATTCCAAGATCCTTCTCACACATAGTATGATTGAGGCAGGTACCCCTCCCATCTTGTAATGAGTGCATTTGGGTGCATTTGGGTCCCCCCTCCCCGGGGTCTAGGAATACTTCTGTTTTTCTTCGATTAACAGTGGGACATGTTATTTTTTAAAAGGATAAACGTTCAAAGCTCTTCATGGCAGAAATTTCCAATGGAGAAACTGCCGTACTGCTGCATCCCCACATCTGCTCCCTAAGGCAACTGCCTCACTCTGCTGAATGGCAGGATGAGCTCTGCTCATCTCAAACCAATGTTGAATGGCAACGATTAAAAGAAGAGGTCAGTAGGCATGTCAATACAGAGGGCTGTCCCCATTCCAAGGGTTTGGTATACACCAGGGAAGAATGTCTTCTAAGTCAGCCTTAGTTGCTCTGAATTCTTCATTATCTTATTTATCAGTTAGTAAATAATACTGATGAGTTATAAGCTGTTAAAGGAATGAATCTCTCTGCCCCAAACATCTTCCTTGTGAGAGTTGTTGGAAAAATAAACATCATTCAAATGCCAGTGAAGAGGAGGTAGAAAAGGTATCATCTTGTTCACCAAAGGGTTAAAATCATCTATCAGAGACAAAAAAGAGACATGTTTCCTTGCCTTTAAGTAGTAAATAAAGTTGCTGCAAAATGTAAATGCTTTAAAAATGCCAGCACAATTCAGCTAGGGAAGCAGGGGCCAGAAATTTATTATCCTCGTTACTGGTAATTACAGTCAGGGCTCTTTACTGAGCACTATTCCCAGCGAACCCATAAAAGTGTCCATGCACATTATCCACTTAAGTGGAAGCCACCCTTTGCACACATGTGGCATAAGGGGGACTGGCTGTCCTGGAGACCATGTCAAGGCACAGGAAATTCTCCTTCCCTTCCCTGCTGTAAATGTATCTGTCTACCTTTTTAAGCAAAGTAGCTGAAAGCCCCTCAGGGTATTCTTCCAAGATGTAAATTCACTGGCTGGGAGACCTCAAAATAAAATTCTCGGTTTTTCTGCTCAGTTGGTTAACACTATCCTCTCCTTAAGAAACCGAAGGAAAAGGTAGTAGGGTTCCCTCATTGTTTTAATGGAGTTGTTTCCATTTTTCCTTCCCCTCCCCCAAACAAGGAATTGTGTTTAAACAATAGATCCTCATGTGGGACAGATCTTTAATAGGTATTTAATATCCACCATTAGGAAAGTAGGGGAAGATCTCCACATGCAGCAAGGTTATATAAGATATGAAGTAGTAAAAATGTTTATTCAAAATACAGTATAGATGGACTCAATTCAATTTTTTTTATATTGCCATTTCTGGTATTAGAGTTGTGTTCAATTCAGACAAAACTCCATGCAATGGGTAGTGCTCCAAGAAAGCCCATACTGAATAAAATTGGTTCACCTCTCTCTCTCTCTCTCTCTCTCTCTCTCTCTCTCACACACACACACACACACACACACACACACACACACACACACACACACACACACACACACACACACACACACACACACACACGAGTGTCTAACAAGAAAAAGAATTTATAAAATTTAACTTTATCTCTTGAATAAAGCCAATTGGTTTTTCACTTTCTACAATGTTAAGTAGCTCATCAGTGGAAAGATGTTTGTGCTACCATTCAGCTACAGTTTGGCAATTACCATGATTAAAGTAATACTCATTGTCTATCTGCTTGCATTTCAGTTCGTCTTTTAGTTGTGTCCGACTCATCTGACTCTTCGTGACCCCATGGACCAGAGCACGGCAGGCCCTCCTATCTTCCACTGCCTCCCGGAGTTGGGTCAAATTCATGTTGGTTGCTTCAAAGACACTGTCCAGCCATCTGATCCTCTGTTGTCCCCTTCTCCTCTTGCCATCACACTTCCCTAACATCAGGGTCTTTTCCAGGGAGTCTTCTCTTCTCATGAGATGGCCAAAGTACTGGAGCCTCAGCTTCAGGATCTGTCCTTCCAGTGAACACTCAGGGTTGATTTCCTTTAGAATTGATAGGTTTGTTCTCCTTGCAGTCCAGGGGACTCTCAAGAGCCTCCTCCAGCACCACAATTCAAAGGCATCAATTCTTCGGCGGTCTGCTTTCTTTATGGTCCAGCTCTCACTTCCATACATCACGACAGGAAAAAACCATAGCTTTGACTATTCGGACTTTTGTTGGCAAGGTGATGTCTCTGCTTTTTAAGATGCTGTCAAGGTTTGTCATCACTTTCCTCCCAAGAAGAAGGTGTCTTTTAATTTCATGGCTGCAGTGATCATGGAGCCCAAGAAAGTGAAATCTGTCACTGTCTCCATATCTTCCCATTCTATTTCCCAGGAGGTGATGGGACCAGTGGCCATGATCTTAGTTTTTTTGATGTTGAGTTTCAGGCCGTTTTTTGCACTCTCCTTTTTCACCCTCATTTCAAGGTTCCTTAATTCCTCCTCACCTTCTGCCATCAGAGTGGTATCATCTCCATATCACATTTCAGTTACCTGTCATTTAACTACTTATGTCCCCACCCACCCACAGTCTTTTAGCATAGGCAACAATGGCTCAAATCCTGTTTGTGTAAATTCTGCAGCATCAGCTAGAACAACATTTCCTTCTTGCATCCCTACACTACTGTAAATTTCACTGCCACTGGGATGACTTTACCAGTGGCAGTGATTTCCAGTGATTAAAAACTTATGTCCATTTGTTGTCCATGAAAATAACAAATAAAATTTCTTTGTCTTTAACCTGTTACAAGGCTGTTGCTTTTGCTGCAACAGACTAGCACAGGTATCCTAATGGAAACTGGATTTTTTTTTCTGAAGGCATGATCTGTATGCTGTTAGCACTAAAAGTTGGGGGATATGGTAGAACAGGACCGGGAAGACCCAGGTTCAATCCCAACCAGTCCAAGAAGTTCATTGAGTATCCTTTTTATCTTTTGGATAGTAAATCTAAGACAAAGCATTATGGAAAATACATTGCCAGTGACAAAAATAGAAACTTCATGACAACCTGCTCCTTCCCTCTCTCTTGGTAACATGTGACTTGATATTGGCCAAAGCTCTGGAAGTTACTTTTTAAAAGTAGTGCATCCCAATTACATAAGGTAGTTAGAAACAATTATAGCTAAAATGTTAAAATAACCATTGATTAATCCAGTCCTCAAAAGTAATTTGAGTTGCTTTGACATTGGAATGCTTCAGATTTCTTCACCTGTGGTACAAAACACACATTTCTGTTATCCTTCTCATCGTCACTTTAACTTCACAACAGAGTACAAAGGAGCAACACAAGGCAGCTTTCCCTGCCACATTTTGAGACCATAACCTCAGAACAATAAAACTAACTAAAAAGAGAGGAATACTGTATGTTTATTTTATGTATTTACTACATATTTATTCCATCTTTCCACTAAAAAGATAGTATAGTAAAGGTTAGGTAAAGGTTCCCCTTGACATTTAGTCCAGTCGTGTCCGACTATAGGGGGCGGTGCTCATCCCCGTCTCCAAGCCGTAAAGCCAGCGTTTGTCCAAAGACCGTTTCCATGGTCACGTGGCCAGCATGACTAGACAAGGATCACCGTTACCTTCCCACTGTGGTGGTACCTATTTATCTACTCACATTTTTACATGCTTTTGAACTGCTAGGTTGGCAGGAGCTGGGACAAGCGATGGGAGCTCACTCCATCATGTGGATTCAATCTTACGACTACTAGTCTTCTTGACCTTGCAGCACAGAGGCTTCTGTGGTTTAACCCGCAGCACCACCATGTCCTTTAAAAAAAGATAGCATACAAGGTGGCAATTGTAATTTCAAGTAACTTGTTACCTCTGAGTCTTGATGTCATCATAAGCATAACCATCACAGAACTTCAGAGCTGGAAGAGCGCCTATTGATCATCGAATACAGTCCCTATGAAGGAGCCACATTGTGTGTGTGTGGGTGGGTCAGTGGGAATTGAACTGCCAACCATACCTAAACCACTGAGCTATCTAGCAGTTCATTTTAAACAAGAAGATATGAGTGTGATCAGAGACATCTCACATTGTTCTGGAAAGAAATAGCCAATAAAGTGGAGTATGAAAGTCTTGATAGGGTAACATTCTGACACCCTCCAAGCATGTTGCATTGCAACCCACATTACACACCAAAGCAACCTAATGGCCTAATGGCCATGTATGATGAGTGTTGTGGTACAAGACATCCAGAGGGTACTTCTGTCATGTTTTGTGATTCACTGAAGTTTGTTAAGGAAGGTAAAATGGGCTTGAGGTTTTCTTGGTGGTGATTTAAACTTGTCACACCAAAACGAGCAATAACCATCTTGTAACTCTTTTTTCCTTTACACTTTTCTCCCACCTTCCATAGGTTTTATGGAACATTTTCCAACAACCATTTCTATATATGTCCTTATAATGATAACTTTTTAAAAAAAGATATTAGGTTTGACAAGAGAGATGAAGGCTGTGATGGGAAGTTTCAATGCAGTGAAATATTACTAGCATATATAAAATTAATGTGGCATCTTTCTTTTTAAATATCTGTTAAAAAGTTAAAGTGAAGACCACTTCATGATTTATGCACCATTTCAGGGGTCTAGGAAAAAAACACACCAGACAAACTGAATTAAAGAAGGCCTTCTTTATACACAGTTCTGAAACGATATCGTGTTCTACTGTATCTCATAGGACAGAAGTGCCAAATATTTTCTGCTACTCTAAAACAGATCCTCAAGTGTTAAGGTCATCAGGAGAGGCCTTTCTCTTGGTCCTGTCACCTTCACAGGTGCATTTAGTGGGGACACAGAAGAGGACTTTCTCTGTTGCTGCTCCCAGACTTTGGAACTCCCTTCCAGAGGAAGCCAGGCTGGACCCATCTTTGCTGTCCATCCAAAAAGCAGCAAAGACCTTTCTCTTCAGGCAGGCTTCGCCGGAGTGACTGGCTGCCTAAAAGCGTTTTTTAAATGGATTGTTGTACCTTACTGCTTTGAATGTGTTCATTGTTGCTTATGTTTTTGGTATGGTACTTTTTATCCTTTCTACTATTTGTATATGCACTATTTCTGGCTTTAGATGTAAGCGGCCTTGGGTCCTTTTAAGGAGAAAGGCGGGGTAAAAATATTTTAAATAATTAAAATAAAATAAATATTTCCTCTGTCACTTCCTACCATGTATTTCAAAAACTCAAATGAAATAGAATCCACCACCCTTTGAGACAGTCTATTCTACATTCAAACCACTCTTGATGTCAAGAAGTTCTTCCCCATGTGCAGGCAAAATCTGCTTTCTTTAAATTTGAATCCATTACTTTGATCAATTGCCATTAGGGAACTGCAACAGAGATCTGGTCCAGATTGGGTGAATCACTGACACATGATGGCTTTGCCTTGCACATAAAAAATTCTTTCCCTGGGAAGTCATTTGGAGCATGCTGCATGGAACATGGTGGTGGTACCCCTTGTTCGTTGCATTGCAGAAATGGGGAAGATGTGGTCTCCAGATGTTGCAATACTGCAGCTCTTATCATCCCTCACTATTGGCTCTGCTGGCTCAGGCCACATGCTCCCATGCCCTTTTTAATTGTTAGTTTGGTTGTGTGAAAAGCAGGTATAATCCACTTGGAGACCTCTGCAGAAACAAGTGCATGGACAAAACACAGACATTACAACAATCAGAATTGTCCTTGTTGTCATCAGAGCTACTACACTTGCACTGTTTGTAACTTATTACATGGTTTTTCACCGAATAGCTCAGTGGCTTCGGTCTCTGGCTGTGGAGCAAGAGGTTGGGAGTCCAGTTCGCCACTGTACCTTCTTGAGAGGGTCTGGATTCCATGATCCATAGGGTCCCACTCAGCTCTGCAGTTCAGGAGCAGGAGAAAGTGCATGCTAGAAAAGTAACAGTGGCTGAATTGTTTGATCCCTTGTAGAAGCATCTGTGTTGGTTAGGTTTAGGATATATAACACAGTTCATAAAATTTCTGAAGATATTTATACTTCACTTGCATTGAAGACTGAATAAGGAAAAATAGGAGGTTTCTGCTTTCAAGGCTACAAATCTTGAATGAGCAAGACGTTGTTTCTCTCTCTGTGTGTGCATGCATTATATGGATTTATATTCCAGTCTTCAAAGTAAGTCTTGCCAAGGTATATCACACTGTCAAAATAATAAAACAAATCCAAAACCACATATGTTGTTGTTATGTGCCATCAAGTCACCCCCAACTTACGGTGAATCCATGAATGAGCAATCTCCAAAATGTCCTGTCCTCAACAGCCCTGCTCAGTTCTTGCAAACTCAAGCCAGTGCCTTCTTTTGGGGGGGGGGGGGGTCAATCCATCTCATATTTGGTCTTCCTCTTTTCCTGCTAGAGTTCAGGTTTGATTTGACTTAGAACCCACTTGTTAATCTTTCTGATAGTCCAGGGTATCCACAAAGCTTTCCTCCAGCACTACAATTCAAATGAATCATTTTCTTCCCTGTCAGCTTTCTTTGCTGTCCCGCATTCATACCTAGACATGGTGATTGGAAATGCAATAGTATGGATGATCCTGAGCTTTATCTTCAGTGAAACCTCCTTACACTTGATTATCTTTTCTAGTTCCTTCATTGCTCCCATTCCAAGTCTTGGTCTTCTTCTGATTTCCTGGCTGCAGTCTCCATTTGGATTTATGATTGAATCCAGGTATAGAACATCTTTAACCACTTCAATTTCTTCGTTGTCAACATCAAAGTGGTGTATTTTCTCTGTAGTTGTGATTTTGGTCTTCTTGATGTTCAGCTGCAGTCCTGCTTTGGCACTTTTTCCTTTCATTTTTCACTACAATTTATTTCAAGTCATTGCTGCTTTCTGCCATTGTGATGGTATCATCTGCATATCTTAAATTATTGATGTTTCTTCCACCAGTTTTCACTCCTCCATCTGAATTTAGTCTGGCTTTCTACAAAGAGAGAGTTGGGGGGGGGGGAGAAAGAGAAAGAGAGAGATAGACTAAAATAACAATGAAAATTATAGCATCAAAAAAACTACACAGAAATCTAAAAATGTAGGGAAAATTAAATATTTTTTGCTTTGCTTCTGCATAATAACATGTTTCCTGGACCAATCTTCCTCCGGGGGAACATTCCACAGGCTGGGCATCACAATGACAAAAGACCCTGTCTTGTCTCTCTATCACCTCAAATGCCAGAGGCAGTTTAGAGGAGGACCCCAGAGATGGTCTTGTCACACGGTCTGGCTAACTTGAATACAGTTGGTCCTCTGTGTACCCAACTCTCATGCAGAGATATACAAATGAGCCCACCATTTTTAATTTTACTTATCAATAACCAGGAGCATGTAGATCTATTCAAATGACAAGCTGTGATCCTAATGACTGGTGCTACTGGGAGTCTCACCTGCTGTATTTTGCTCATTGCGGTGTCTAAATGGTGTCTGGGGCAGCCCATATAAAACCTGTTGCAGTTGTCTGGCTTAGAGGCTACTAGAGTATGGATAACTTCAGCTAGGCTGAAATTTCTATTATGTGGATGGAGGTTCTGCATACAGTGTCATCACCTCTCTTCAGTATTTGCAACCCCACATCCAATATGCATATCAGCAGCTGGTGGTTTCTAGCTATCAGATACAGCTATAACCTGTTTTTTTTTTAAACTGTGTGTGTGTGTGTATGTATGTTTCAAGGAAGCCCTTATTCACCTTGTAAAATTTATTTCAGTGCAGATTTAAAAGGTGGTGCAAATAACTCACAATCCCTTTGAAACTCAGACTAAATGAATTCTCCGAGCCATTTCTGCTATCATATATTTGAAGACCAAGAGAGATGTGGAAGCTAGAGTGTTTGTTCAATATTTGCTTGGGCTTTTTACAAATCCAAGGTGACCTTCAAAACTATAAGATTCCTCTGTAAAGACAGAATAAAACTATCCATCAGTCATGCACATTTAAATGCATACCATAATAACAGCTAAATGGTGAGAAGACTTCAAATTCCTTGCAAATATTTTGTATGTATATGCACATATCTATGCAGACGTGCATGGGTATGTCCTCATCAGAGCAACAAAGTGTTCTCTTTTTTCCTGTATAATATATATCCACAACTTTCAATAAGAAATGTTTTTTTTTTTTTAAAGATGACCTGTCTTTGTTGTTTAGTCGTTAAGCTGTGTCTGACGCTTTGTGACCTCATGGACCAGAGCATGCCAGGCCCTCCTATCTTCCACTGCCTCCCAGAGCTTGGTCAGATTCATGTTTGTAGCTTCGATGACACTGTCCAACCATCTCATCCTCTGTCGTCCCCTTCTCCTCTTGCCTTCACACTTTCCCAACATCAGGGTCTTTTCCAGGGAGTCTTCTCTTCTCATGAGATGGCCCAAGTATTGGAGCCTCAGCTTCAGGATCTGTTTCTGCTGTCATGTCCAATCAGTGATGCAAAATGGCATTTGATGACACTTGAACTTCCAGTATCCTGCATAGAACTGAGCTGGGGTTTGCAGGCAGGAAAAGCTGTTGCACAGAACTGAATAGTGCTGAGCATGCAGAAAAAAATGCCATACGTGAACAGAGTTGTGCTGAGTAAGCTAGAAAACTCTGGCACCAGGGCTTACTTCTCAATGATTTGAAGCACAACAGAGTTGTACTTGCATGCCTGGGGAGGGGAAATATTCAAAGTAGTAAGGATTATCTCTGACCTTGCCCAGTTGGCTTTGGCCCCACCTACTGTGTCTTCAGCTCTACTCCATGTAGACTGAAGAATTGGGAGCAGGACTGTGGGTTTTGATTGGAGTTATAAAGGGTGGAATAGACAGAAGAAGGCATTGAAGGTATTTTGGGATTAAAAGAGACTATTTAGTAGAAGTGGTATTATCTTATATAGCAAAATATGTCTCTTGTTCATTGCATATCCTTTTTCATCTTTCTATCCCACATGTAGCATGCTTTGTTTACTGATTGGCCACTGAAGGGTAAACAAAGGCTTACTTTGCATGTCTGATTCCTGAAGCACCCATGGACCTTCCATGATCTGAGGAAAAATGTGTTAATCATAGAGAGCGGGCATTTCCCCCATTGTTTAGTTGGACCCTATGCCCTTTCAATTTAAGGCCTTATCAGTTTAAAAACAGCATTTAAAATCGAAAAAAGAGGAGCCTTACACTGAAACATTTTGCTGCAATTCCTATTTGTATGGCACTCATGCAAGTGAGAAAATGGTATGGCAATCCTTAGAAATCCCCTCTCCTTCTCTTAAAATGTGGCCTGGGTTGTTTTCTCCTAAAACTCAGATTCCATAAGTGACCTTTTATTTATTTATATTTATTTATTTATTGGACTTATATACCGCCCCATAGCGCTACAAGCACTCTCCGGGCGGTTTACAATTTTAATTATAAAGGCTACACATTGCCCCCCCAGCAAGCTGGGTACTCATTTTACCGACCTCGGAAGGATGGAAGGCTGAGTCAACCTTGAGCCGGCTACCTGGGATTTGAACCCCAGGTCGTGAGCACAGTTTTAGCTGCAGTACAGCGTTTTAACCACTGCGCCACGAGGCTCTTTTCCATGAAGGATTATATTTTAAGTCTAATTTTCTGTCCTTTCCAATAATCAGGATGTCTTATAAGCACATTCTTTTTTGTTTGTTTGAATCAATGCAAAGTGTGCTGCTTATATACCTCCCCATAATGCTTCAAGTACTTTTTGGGCAGTTTAGAAGTTAGTTATGCAGGCTACACATTGCCCCCCCGCCACGAGTTGGGTACTCATTTTACTGACCTTGGAAGGATGGAAGGATGAGTGAATCTGAGACTGAACTCCAGGTTGTGAGCATAGTTTTGGCTGTAGTGCAGCAGTGTAGAGTTGGACTATAAAGAAGGCTGACTGCCAAAGAATTGATGCTTTTGAACTGTGGTGCTGGAGGAGACTCTTGAGAGTCCCCTGGACTGCAAAGAGAACAAACCTATCCATTTTGAAGGAAATCAACCCTGAGTGCTCACTGGAAGGACAGATCCTGAAGGTGAGGATTCAGTACTTTGGCCATCTCATGAGAAGAGAAGAATCCCTGGAAAAGACCCTGATGTTAGGAAAGTGTGAAGGCAAGAGGGGAAGGGGTCGACAGAGGACGAGATGGTTGGACAGTGTCACTGAAGCTACCAACATGAATTTGACCCAGCTCTGTGAGGCAGTTGAAGACAGGAGGGCCTGGTGTGCTCTGGTCCATGGGGTCATGAAGAGTCGGACACGACTTAACGACTAAACAACAACAGCAGTTTAACTATTGCACCTCAAGGCTCCTCATGAAAATGTGAAAATCATTGTGCAAGTGGCCTACTGAGTTCCTTTTCTTTTTATAATTTTTTTTCATGATCCCATTGATGAGACCGAATTAGCCATTTTTTGTGCTTTACTTCAGCTTTTTACCTTGTAAGAAAACATCTCAATCTATTTTAATGCCCCAGTGAACTAGGGAGTGAATCAGTCCCATACTCTACACTTATTAACATATTTCTTGGGAGGAAAGAAAATCATTCTGTGCAAAACTGGATTATCCAGCACTCAAGGGCACATCTTTCCATAGATGGATTCTAAGACAACGAAAAGAGTTAAGTTGCTTTATATCCATGCATGGGCTTTATAAGATTACTCTGCCTTTTTTTATATAAGATTATTCTATCTTTTTCTTTCACACCAACAGTTACATTTGATCTGTTTATAGTGACTGTTTCAGGAATTTGGGGAAATGCAGATTTCATCATAGCATTAGGTGAGACACTCTCCCCCCGCCCCCCGGAACACATTTTAAAATTATTGCTTGCCCTCCAAGGTAAAGACCTTGGGGCTGCTTACCTGAGAGTGTGGTCAGCGAAATTCTCTCAGCCAGTGCTGGCATCTCTGCTCTCTCTTTATTCACCTCGTCTAGGTGGCTGCTTAGAAGCAGAGCAGCTGTGGCCATTCACCCAGACAGAGCCAGCTCATCTTCCCATAAATAACAATAATTATAAAAAGCCAATGCTGGAAATACCTGATAAGGATGTTTGCACTAATCTGCATAACCTTGAACATGCTTCAGGACATGCAGCAGGGGCTTTAGCAAAGATTGCATGATGTGCCGTGGAATCCTGAGGGTACATAAACTTTTGCATGCTTATATTGTATATTCTGTCAAACGCATTTAATGCGTAAATGAGAGAGCCTTTTCAGTGACTCCTCTCAGTCTGTGGAACTCCCTTTCACTGGAGGCTAGGTTGTTCATTTCTTGTTGCCCTTCTGCTAGTATGCAAAGATCTTTCTTCTTGATTAGATTTTGACCAACTGAATGGACTGTTGAGAAAGGAGTTATAATGGAAGATACTATAAGTTTTACTATTGTCTTATATGCTTTTTAAGTGATCAAAAGTGCCTAAAATGAGCAGTCTTTTAATATTATTACATGTTTAATAGCATTTTAATAATACACATATTTTGTTTTTAGTAAGGTTTGCTTTTCAATGATGCTTATGCTGCCTTGAGTATCTACTTTGGAAGTAGGGGACAGAAATTAAATAAAATCAAAGGAATAAATAGACAAAATTGGACATGCAAGTTTGTACCTCTCTTTATAACAGCAGACATCCCAAAAAGTGTGTATATAGGCTTTGTTAAACACTTAGAGAACATTTGGGTGGACCATCAAGTAATGTAGGAGGAACAGACCACAAGCCAACAGCTGGAAAAAGCTGATCCAGTCTGCATGGCCCACAGTTCTCTTGGAGTCTGGATGGCTGGCACGTTTCTGCATAAGGATGAAAGATTTGTGTAGGTGGTCACATACATATCACCAAAAAAGAGGACACACATTGCCCCAAAGGAGGAGGAGAGAGGATACTGATTTGCCTAAAATTGTATGGGCTAATTTATATGTATAGAAACAAAAATAGAAGTGTCTTTTATGATTTAAACTACATTAGAGTGTGTCTCATTCTATCGGGGAAGACAGTAACCAGGTGATTTGTGTTCAGCAGAGTGTGCTACCTGAAAATTAATTGTGGGTGGGGAATATTTACATCCCTAGTCTCCTTCCTTGCAGTTCTTTTATCTTTACATCAGAGTGGTCATCCCTTCATGTGAAGGACACTTTTGAAATGATGATGGTCCTCTGGCAGTCCTTCAAATGGAAGAGTGTGATCCTTGAAAGAGACCATGTGATCACCCTGTGAGTGAGTGAGTGAGTGAGTGAGTGAGTGAGTGAGTGAGTGAGTGAGTGAGAGAGAGAGAAAGAGAGAGAGAGAGAGAATTCCAACAAAGCCAAAGCATACACAAAGTTCTGTTTGTTGCATTTTAATCTTGCCTTCAGTAAATTTAAAGTGGCCTACATGGCTCCCCACCACTACCATCAACTTTATCAACCCCTACAATCCTGTTGACTGGCCCACAAGTCTCTAAATACATCTTCCAATAGTCATACATCTTGATATGCTAGGTTGTGTTATGTAACATCAAGTCAGAACCAATTTACAGGGACCCTAAAAAGGGTTTTCAAGATATATGAGATATTTAAGGAGTATTTCTACAAGTTCCATACTCCCCTATGAGTTTCCTTCACTGAGTAAGGATTCAAATCCAGGTTCTAATCCTAGTCCATTATTCTGTCTGCCACACTGGAATGGGTACCACATCTTGATATACTCAAGTTTAATAGGGCCATTCTAAACACATTCACTAAATCCCATTGAAAGTTATGGTATTTATTTCCCAGAAAACATGCACAATTCCACAGTATAAATTACCTGACACATTCTCCATATATTCTTAGACCATTAGCGCCTATCAATTTGTTATGCTTCATAATAATAAACAAGTGTTCCTAAGGAAGAAAAAAGGAACGATAAAGACATAAAACAGTGTCTTATTCTTTTTAAACAATGGCTATGACAGAATAGGGGTCACAGCCGTGGAAGTATTGTGGAGGTACATCTGGTTTTTGCAGTAAGATAAATTAAGAATCAATCATTGATATTAAAGAACATAATGTCCCTGAGCCTGTAATTTCCACATAGTCATCATAAGTAGTATATTTATCTTCCACAGATTTGTATAATCCACTTCCAAGCCATATAACCAGTAGCTACCACAAGGTCTCAAAAACTCAATTGTTAGGCCCAACTAGAGTTGACAAACTGAATTAAAACAATTTATTTTAGGACTAATTCCATAAATGCCTTTCATCCAATGGGTCTCTTTAACTTGGGACCAGCCTATAGGTGGTCCAAGTGCAGCCCCCTCACTGTTGCTGGACTACAACTCCCAGCAGCCCTGGCCTGTTTAGCCAATGAGAGGGATGGTGGGGGTTGGGGGTGAAGCAACATCTGGAGAGCCTCAATTTGCCTGACTTTGATCAGTCTCTATAAACTAGATGTGCATTGTGTGGAAAAGTCCTTTTCTCATATTTTGGAAATCTAGTGATCTGTGAGGTGAAGGAAAAAAAACCTCTAACCTTTTTTTCCCACAGGCACATGTTTTTATAAACTTATTTCATGCCTACATGTAGTTGTTTTTCTTTTGTACTCAAACTTCCAAAGCCAGAATCCTGCAAGGTTGTTTCTGTGGATGGAAAGTGAAGCTAGGATATGATAAATGATAAAATCTAAAATCCATGCGATGGAGTGAGCGCCCGTCGCGTGTCCCAGCTCCCGCGAACCTAGCAGTTCAAAAGGATGCAAATGCAACTAGATAAATAGGGACCACCTCGGTGGGAAGGTAACAGCGTTCCGTGTCTAAGTCGCACTGGCCATGTGAGACCACGGAAGATTGTCTTCGGACAAAACGCTGGCTCTATGGCTTGGAAACAGGGATGAGCACCGCCCGCTAGAGTTGAACACGACTGGACAAAAATTGTCAAGGGGAACCTTTACCTTTACCTAACCAGGATATGTCAGTGCAGAATATTACAACCGCATCCTCTTTAACACTCCTCTTCTCATTCATTCTAAAAATCTCCTTTCTAATGACATATTGTTTAATTTTTTAAGCATCCTTTCCCCCAACATTTTATAGCAAAACAGATGCTAAACAATAAGAAGGAGCCATGAGGAAGTCATTTGTATCAAAATAATGGTCTTAAAAATTAAAATCAAGAATTACTGTGTCAACTTTCAAGATTAACACTAAGATTGTCTTAGTGGGAGATTTCACAACAAATGCCTTCACTTCTAAAATATTAACCTAAACTAAGTTTCCATTAGAAACCCAATTGAGTGATCACAAATATAGACAAATACTTAGACATTTTCTATGGTCTTAAGGGGGAAAATGTTTACATAGGATAAATAGCATTAAAATATCAAGATATATCATTTATTTTATACAAATACTAGAATTACAGAATACAGACACTGTTTTCAATTGGTTGAGATAATGACAATGATTTTTTCCCTCATAATGAACTATGTAATGGCTATGATCTGCCGCAGTCATTAAAAACATTGATGTATGTTCAGGAAGCAATATAGTTTTTGTTTTCTTCCCTTATTATGACTTTTGCATTTTCCTTGAGACAGATGCTGCCAAATTGCTTCTTTGTCTATCTTTTAAGTGTAGGAAGGAAAGGTTTGTTTTGCTTTAATAATGCACACAAAATTATTAGCTGTACCCGTACAGTAGCACTGTGCATACCACAAATAGCAGTTTCTGAAATTATTGCTAACAACCACGCTTAACAATAACATAATGAA
This sequence comes from Pogona vitticeps, assembly GCF_051106095.1. NCBI lineage: Eukaryota > Metazoa > Chordata > Lepidosauria > Squamata > Agamidae > Pogona > Pogona vitticeps. The sequence goes on along the minus strand of NC_135787.1, from coordinate 22,864,025 downwards.
ATGTGTTCTGTACCCCTGTGGGCTCCATCTTTCTTTGCAGCCAACTAAGAATGGTTATTTAATGGTTACAAAGAAAACAGGTAGAAACCCCATTAGGGTAAGTCCTAGTGAAAGGTGGCGGTGAAAGAAAGAATTCAAGTTGGAAACCTAAGAAAAAATGGTGATGGCCAATGGGAAGATAAGTTGGAATGACTATACTTATTCACCCTAGATGCATCCATGCTGCATCATGGTGTAAGTTGGCTCTGTCATTAGGCAGCATGAGGAATGTGCCTTCGGTGACAGATTCTTCAAGGTGGCAGCTGGGTGCTGGAGGAGAAAGCAGTGTGCCATGCAGCTCGGCCTCTGCAACTTAAGCCTTTGGCTGTCACAAGGAGGATGCTCTCCCACTGCTAGTTTTAAAGGAAGTTTCAACAGCTAGTACACAGCGTATGCAGAAAATCCCCTCTTGTTCTTTAATTCATTTATCAAAATCCTGCCTTGAACAGGTCTGGATGTAGCATCGTTCCAGGTACAGGACATGGAAAAGAAAATGGTCGTGCTTCTAACTACTGAGAAGAGGACTGTAATTACTGCAGGCAGCAGGCAGCATAGATACCTGTATGCACGTGTGTGTGCGTGCGTGTGTGTGTGTAAATATACCCCAGCTCTCAGTGAGCCTTCACACACCTCATTATTCACAATAAAGTGACTAGAATGTTACCTGTGGTTTCAGGGAGAAGGCTATTTCACACCTAAACTGATCAAGTATTTTTATTTATTTTTTATTTTTATTTTATGTATTAGATTTCTATCCCACCCTTTTAGACAAAGTCTACTCTGGACGGGTTCCATTAAACATTGTAAATTAAAACAGTTTAAAAAATTCAAAACAATAGTGATTAATAATGCTTAGTAATGCTCAAGATGTGGAAAACAGAAATTATAATAAAAATAAAGTCAAGTATTGACAGGAGGGAAGGCCTGCCTAAGAGCCAAGTAGACTGAATGGCCAACTGAGGCACAAGTGACAATTTTTAGGTGAATTTATTTCCAGTGGTTTCAAAACTACACAGTGGGCTTTGGTGTGCTGCATGTGACCTGTGACCCACACAGTTCCGACCAGTGCTCTCAGAAAAATGTATTTGGGGTGTGTGTGTGAAATAAATCTCTCAGAATTCTTCAGCACATGGCCATGTTGGCTGTGGGATTCTGAGGAGGGAAGGTAGCTTTTTGAAGATCTGAAAATATCCATCTTGACAATCACATAAGGCCTTCAAAATATCTTGGATATTTACATTAAAGTTAAAGGTAAAGGTTCCCCTTGACATTTAGTCCAGTTGTGTCCGACTCTACGGCGTGGTGCTCATCCCTCTCTCCAAACTGTAGAGCCAGCGTTTGTCCGAATACAGTTTCCATGGTCACGTGGCCAGCATGACTAGATATGGAACACCATTACCTTCACACTGAGGTGGTACCTATTTATCTACTTGCATTTTTACATGCTTTCGAACTGCAAGATTGGCAGGAGCTGGGACAAGCGAAGGGAGCTCACTCCATCATGTGGATTTGATCTTACGACGGCTGGTCTTCTTACCTTGCAGTACAGAGGCTTCTGTCGTTTAACCTGCAGCGCCACCACGCCCGCCTTAATATATATATAATTAATACACCATTAATTAATCCACAATTGGCTACTGAAGCCCACTTGCTGAAAAGGGAACAGTTGTACATATGCGTATAAGCAAAATAAGGCTTTGTATACCAAATTGTTCAGGCTTTTAACTGCTGCCAGAGAAACTGCATAAAACACCTGCTTTGTGGTTCTGGTGCATTTCTAGAACAAACAGTACCATTAATAAGTGTTGATGGCTGCAAACTGAGACCACCAAGAAGTTGGTTTGAAAATCACTGCCTTAGGGTGCCTCTCAGCAGTGGAATAATGGTTGCCATAAAAACAGTATTGTCATTAATAAGCCTCTGCAAACAAGGCAAGGGTAGGGTCACAGCAGGCTATAGCACTTATTGTGAGTAGTCAGGTAGAAAGGTTGCTCATTTTCATTCAGAAGTCACTGGCTTTATACACGTGTGACAGCAATTTGGATATGTGAAATGAGAAAATAATATTTGCCAAGGAATGATATGTGGGTTATTTCTAAATTCTCTGTCCAGTCTGTACCCTGGTCCAACTATGATATCTCCATTAAGCACATACCAAATCATGTAATTTATACCTGGCTCCATTTTAACAGTTGGGGCCGGTCCTGTCATTAGGCAAACTGAGGCAGCTGCCTCAAGCACAGGGCAGCAAATGGTTAATTATCTGCTTTGTTATTTTTTCTGCCAGGGACAGTGCAGCTGATTGTGGGGTTTCCACCTTATGCACCAAAATCATTTGGATGGATTTGAAAACTATAAAACTCAACTCTGATGGCTTGGGGGGGGGTGCCATTTGATGTTCTGCACAAAACAGCAAAATATCTTGGATCCCACAACCAACTTTCAATCATGGTACATTAGTCCTATAAGGATTTTCATTCAAATGAGGTGCTTTCCTTTGTGGTTCCTTGGAATGGATGAGATCGAAATTTAGTCTTGCTGACATTCAGACTTGGGGCTTATGATTTGGTATCAAATTCTTGGACTTAGGATTCCATCCCAAAGACTTTCCAATATCCCTGACCTATTCTGGGAGCTGCAGTCCAGAGCAGTATCATTTTCACACTCTTGGTTGAAGTAGTAAAGTCCAAGTATAGAGTAACTGCCATATTTGTTAGTGTAGCGTTCACCCTTATTATGTTAAGTAGTCATGAATATTCATGTTGCAGGCTAATATTGCTGAGAGGTGGAAGTGAGAGATATGTAATAAAGAGAGGGAGTCAGTCAATGAGAGTGGAGAAGGAGGTAGAGTGTGGCATTTGGGAGATCTGAGGTGTGATTAGAATGAAGAGTGAGTAAGAACTGTATAACAAAGGTTGAAATTGATAATTAATAAACCTGTAGAAGTTACCTGTAATCAATAATCTGTAATCAATAAACAAGTTTTATTTAAAAGGCAATGACGTTTGGACCTGCATCTTCATCCTTCCATAAATAATGTTGATTTAGTGATCAACTTGTTGGCTGCGGGGTAAAATAGAGTATTGGTTTGCCTTTGTGTGCTCTGTGTTTTGAGGGTCAGGCAGGGGCCACGAGGGGCGAATGCCACAGTTAGCTAGCAGATCTCTGCCTGTGTTTTGTTGCTCTCAGTGAAAGTGTTAGGAAATTTAGCTCATTCAAAATGCAGCAGTCAGATAATTTGTTGTTGTTGTTTAGTCGTTAAGTTGTATCTAACTCTTTGTGATCCCATGGACCAGAGCATGCCAGGCCCTCCTGTCTTCCACTGCCTCCCGAAGTTGGGTCAATTTCAGGTTGGCAGCTTCAATGACATATCTGTCTCATCCTCTGACGTCCCCTTCTCCTCTTGCCTTCACACTTTCCCAACATCACGGTCTTTTCCAGGGAGTCTTCTCTTCTCATGGGACGGCCAAAGTATTGGACCCTCAGCTTCCGGATCTGTCCTTCCAGTGAGCACTCAGGGTTGATTTCCTTCAAAATGGATAGGTATTGTGAAGAAGGCTAATAGGCTTCTAACTACTTCCTAACCCCTGTTTACAACAGAAAAGAAGGAGTAAGTTCATTTGTTTTCCACTTTTCCAATATTCAGTTTATCCTAAACTTTGATATACATGTTTAAAGCTTTGCATGTGAATTCATATTTTGTACACACTTCTCATAACACATACAGTTTGTTAGCAGTTTTGCCTAATATGGGTATGTTTAAAACATTTTTCATAAACAGACTGCACTTCACACTTTATTTTCACAGACATCAATAGTTTAGCATGCATATTCCTCTACTACATACTTCTGGATCAAAAACATAAGATTAGGTAAGCTTCCATTAAAATATGAACTGAAGGAATTTTTTTCTCCATCCATAATTCAGAGTGTTGTTTTCATTTTTAAAACTCTCTACTGCATCTTGGGCTCGGTGATCAATGCAGATGGAGACAGCAGCCACGAAATTAAAAGACGCCTGCTTCTTGGATGGAAAGAGATGACACACCTTGACAGCATCTTAACAAGCAGAGACATCAGCTTGCCAACAAAAGCCCGAATAGTCAAAGCTATGGTTTTTTTCCTGTAGTGATGTATGGAAGTGAGCTGGACCATAAAGAAAGCTGACTACTGAAGAACTGATGCCTCTTCTGAATTGTGGTGCTGGAGGAGGCTCTTGAGAGTTCACTGGACTGCAAGGAGAACAAACCTATCCATTTTGAAGGAAATCAACCCTGAGTGCTCACTGGAAGGACAGATCCTGAAGCTGAGGCTCCAATACTTTGGCCGTCTCATGAGAAGAGAAGACTCCCTGGAAAAGACCGTGATGTTGGGAAAGTGTGAAGGCAAGAGGAGAAGGGGACGACAGAGGACGAGATGGTTGGACAGTGTCATTGAAGCAACCAACATGAATTTGACACAACTCCAGGAGGCAGTGGAAGATAGGAGGGCCTGGCATGCTCTGGTCCATGGGGTCACAAAGAGTCGGACACGACTAAACGACGACGACTGCATCTAGCAGTTCCTCTTTTTCTCTGTATAAATCAAACTTTGGGAATCTTGGGCTTTAAGGTCTACACACATCTGAGACTAGAAAAAGTGTGACATGCTGAGAAACTTTCTATGTAGCTGATCTTTTCTGACAAAACTCCCTAAAGCCGCTTGGTTAAGTGTTTATAGTATGTGAGTAAAATGTTTGCTTAATAATAATTGTGTGCCAGAAAGCAGATTCTGACTTATTGTGACCAGGCATGGCAAGTGGAAGGTGATACATGACTTATTAGACTGGTGCCATATTCTAGATTTTTCATGCGTTTTCTTCCAGATAGCTGCACCAAGTCTTCCTTACACTTTGGATTTTTTGTTTGTGTGTGTGTGTGTGGGGGGGGGGATGGACTCTCTTGTATAGGCTTTGATTGGTTAGATCAAAGTTGTGCTATCTTCCTCTCCACCACCACGGTTTTCTACTTTCTACTTTCATCTATTATTGAACGCCTGCTACTGGTCTTTATTTGCAGATACTTTTTTTCTTGCTGTTGGTGCCTGTGGAATGGGTGGTTGTCAAAAGTGCAGCATTTTGTTTTGGGCAAGGCATTGAGTTAGCACACTTGGGCAAGCCATGCCATTTCTTGGGGACCTTAAGGGAAATCTTTCATTCTCACAACATATATTTTCCCTGAGCATGGCTTCCCCCATGGGTAGAAAAAAAAGAAGAAGGAAGCTTGTAGAAGAAGCTTTGCCCACAAACTGAAGGTCCATTATATTGTATTTGCGAAGGCTTTCACTGCCAGGATCTAATGGTTGTTGTGGGTTTTTCGGGCTCTTTGGCCGTGTTCTGAAAGTTGTTCTTCCTAATGTTTCTCCAGTCCCTGTGGCTGGCATCTTCAGAGGACAGAGCATGAATAGAGTTCCTACTCCTGTCCTCTGAAGATGCCGGCCACAGAGACTGGAGAAACGTTAGGAAGAACAACCTTCAGAACACAGCCAAAGAGCCTGAAAAACCCACCACAACCATCCACTATATTCCTAAAGCTGGTGGTGTTCTGTAGTATTGTCCCACTCCTTCATCCTAAGTCATGTATTTCCCACCTTTTCAATGAATTTCTGCATTCCTGATCTGGAAACATCCAGTCACCTGCAGTAAATAGTTTCAGAAAGCTGAAAACAAATTATTAATTATTTCAGGCCACCTCTAAATCAGCTCAAGGCATGTCAGTCTCTATTTGTATAGCAAATATATATATTAAATTGGACGGGCAATATTTGCAAACATTTCAGCCTTTTTGTTTTTACCTAGCAAGAAGGCCTTGTTGGCTAAATGATGTCATGTAACCATAGACTTCCTCTGATTGGGTGAGGGAAATACAGCATCCCTTAGCAGTCCATAAGCTACCTTTACACGTAGAGCCCTCATCTGTAAGACGTAGAGCCCTCATCTGTAAGACTTTTAAGCCCTAGTGATTGAAGTGGAATTGAGGCTCAAGTAAATGCACTTCTTTTTGTAACAACTAGTGCACAACTTTTGCTCAGCAGCAAAAAGCCACATAAATGCTTGACAGCACAGGTACCCTACAGCTTGTGTACCTTTCACAAATATAGTCCTGAATCTCTTTGCCGGTTTCTGCTTGTCAGACCAGCATCTCATTAATAATTTGCTACCAGGACTTACATTATTTCCATTGAGCAAGCATGTGCATCAGCCACTGCATCCCAATCATTACATTCTACACATATTACCTATGATGCCTATGAGCACAAAATGCTTGCACTCATGCCAGGTTTATCACTCTATGCCTGCTGTACCTCTCCGTGCAATTTCACCTGTTGTTCCAAAAGGCACCCCAAAGTAGTGGAGTTTGTTTTCTGTGTTTGAAGGATGCAGTGAGTGGAAAAGCTGGGAACAATCAGGTACTACATCTTGAGAAAACAATACAGTGGTGCCTCGCAAGACGAATTCAATTTGTTCCACGGTTAATGTTTTGCGAAAAATTTGTCTTGCGAAATGTGTTTTCCCATAGGAATGCATTGAAATCTAATTAATGTGTTCCTATGGGCAAAAAAGTCAGAACAAAGTCAAATTTGGTTTACAAAGGGTTTATTAAGTGCTCTTTAAAGCCATACATACTGTGCAGATGATTTTTAAAAAATTCAATCAAAAAACTTTTAACTTTTTAAACATCATAGAAAAACATTTAAAAATCAGCAAACATGAGGCAGGAACAAAAAAACGGAAAACATTCTTCTTGCGAAGCACGGCCATAGGAGCATTTGTCTTGCGAGTCATCAACCCCCCATTGCCAAAACCATTTGTCTTGCAAGTTTTTTGTCCTATGAGACATTTGTCTTGTGAGGCACCACTGTAGTCGTAAATGGAATTTGTGTTTCTTTCTGCTAATACAAAGTAGCCACAAACTGAATGGGTGAAGGCTAAAAAAAGGTCCCATATTTTTGACAGTGAACAAGGAACAAGAAATTATGGAAAGAGGCATTCAATGGGTCAGGAAACAGAATCTTTCTCTACTCTGTCTTTTAAAAACAGAATTAAAATACAATGATCCACTGATGGAAAAAAAATACCTTGAGAAGAAAAGTTGGTGTCCACTTGGCTGCAGTGGTTTTTCGTGCAAGCTAATTATTGCCTTGTTATGAATCTGAATGGAAGAAACATAAAATTTTACTACTATGCAGAGAAAAATACATTTGTTATTAATTTGGTCTTAAGTAATATCTCACTGTGCAGTTAACATAAAGTACCATGTAGACTATATGAAACAAAGCATCTAAAAATATCACTGTTCAGCATAGTTAGCTTTTAAACAATGACAGCTTACTTTTCTTGTGCTCTACAAACTGTAGATTATCTTTTTAAAAAACAATAAATGTGATAAAGGAATGCAGGAATATTGGACGAACCAGGAAAAAGTGGGAATGTTTGGCTCCCAGCCAAATGAAAATTAAAAAGTTTCAAGAAGTGGGGCGTGGGATCACAATACAGTGGTGCCTCGCTAGATGATGATAATCCGTTCCACTGAAATGGCTGTTTAGCGAAATCATTGTCTAGCGAAAAGCATTTCCCCATTGGAATGCATTGAAACCTGTTTAATGCGTTTCAATGGGGAAGAATCGTTGTTGTCTAGCGAAGATCGGCCATAGGAAAGCCACTTTGCGAACCGCTGATCAGCTGTTTAAATCACTGTCTTGCGAAGCTTAGGTCCTGAAAACACCTGTTTTGCGAGCGCGAAGGGAGCTGTCAAAATCATTGTCTAGTGAAAATCGGTTTGCGAAGCAGGGACCAAACATTGTCCAGCAAAATTCCCCCATAGGAATCACTGCTTTGCGAATAGAGATCACAAAAAGCCAATGTCTAGCGAAAAAACTGTCATGTGGGGTAACTGTCTAGCGAGGCACCACTGTACACAATTGGTTGACAGCACAGTTCCATATATGCTAACTCAGAAGTAGGAGTGTATACTGTCCGCAGATAAAAATAGCAAAATGAACTTAAGTGGGGGTATTTGTTTTGTTTTGTTTTGTTTTTGCCCAATAACAGCATAGTACAAGATATTTTCCATCACTCTGCAAGTGGAATAACCATCCAACCATCCTCAACAGACCAGAGGAGTAGCACCACAGGAAAAGAAGACTGATGGCTGGACCACCAATGCAGCCCTAATGCTCTCTCTCTCTCTCTCTCTCTCTCTCTCTGTGTGTGTATGTTTAATTAAACAGCTTCTCATTTCAAACCAGCTTTTCTGTCCATGTTGGACCTTTGCTGAATTTTGTAATCACTGGGAACAAAATCCTTTTGGTATCTTGCCTCAGTATATTTTTGGAAGCTACATTACCAACTTGGAGTATTGCCTACATGGCATTTCTACCTCTGGATTCTCTGCCAAATATGGCTATTTCTTTACTGTTTAGAGTGGTCTTCTTCTTCACACCTATGTTTATGCTTGAGAGAGTCATATATATATAGGTGTGAAGAAGAAGACCACTCTAAACAGTAAAGAAATATATATGTAATATTATGACTCTCTCAAGCGTAAACACAAGGAGACTGTTTAAGGTCCATCACATCCTCCAAATTGATGGTGCTGCATAGCAACCCCATGCCATACATGGTCCTTTGTTTTCCCCATTTACAATTGAAAAACAAACAAACATTGATCTGTAAATTTACCAATACCCACAAGAATCTGAGAATATGCCTCTTTAGAAATTACATTGGGTTAAATTCACTTTCTCTCAGAAAGGTTTCCTTAGGATCACAATCTCAAGAAAATTTATTTGATCAATTGTATGAGCAACATTCATTAATTGACAATGCAATAAACTTATGTGCAAACATAATAACAATTCTGAAGCACCTAGGAGCCCTGTTAGACAGAAAGGTGACAAGCTTTTACTTTAAATAAATAAATAAAAGCAGAAATAATGTTTTTATATGGCAAATCTTGGTTTCAATGATGCAATTCATCCTGTGTGGTGGAGTGATGCTTCTTTTAGGATGGTGCTTGCCACTGGCAGCTTTTATAAGCAGCTATATTTTTAAATGGTCTTTAAAAAAGCTAACTAATTAATAGGGGGTCCCCTGTTGTCATTTAGCACATTGTTAATTGGCAAATCTAAACAATTTATCAGTGCAATATTGCATCCTAACAATGAAACCACATGTCTCCAGTTACTTCACAGAAGTCAAAATCAGTTTATCATAGTCTGCCCCCCTTTTGAATGATAATTTTAATGTGGAAGCAACAGCAAACCAAGTAGGAATGAAAACAGAAGGATTCACAGTCTGTAAGATATGCAAATACAGCGGAGTCTTTCTCATCCTGTTATTTAGTGAGATGTAAGACTTCTAAGAGCTCAGCTTATGCTTTATAACAAGAGGGAATTGGACTCAACTCCTTTCAGCTCTGCAGGAACGTGTGGAAAGGAAAAGTGGGGTTGTGCCTGTTAACCCCACATCTTTGAGACTCCTGCCAAACACTCGTCCCAACTAGACAAAGTGCATTGCATTAATGGACAAAGTGTGAATCAACACTTACAGAAATACCAGTGATTCTGTGAGTCTGCTGTAATGGTTTTACCTACTGAATAGCGGTTTTAAACCCCAGCAGGGCGAACCTGCTGATCATACTAGCTTATAACTTACAAGAAACTCATGTACACTTAGTAGGCCTTCTCCACATTTCAAACAGGTCCTCTTCTTCCCCATATCTTTAAACAGGACAGACATTAGAGATGGTGCACTGGGAGCTGATGGTTTCAGTTTCATGTATGCAGTGAATCTGTTTGGGTTTAATGTTGAAGTTTAGTGGATCCATATAAAGTACAAAACCTTATCTCCAAAACAGATACATCTCCTTTAAAGTTCAGGTTAAAACCTGGAGTGGATTCACCATTCCCACAAAATCACATTTCTTTGCCTCTACTGTGCCACTTCTAGTCGCTGTACCCTTTAAGGATACAAATTATTGTGGAAATTCTGCAGTATAAACTAGCAATCTTGTTAGTGGTTGGTGTGAAGTTGTCAGGTCTTTGTCATGCTTTTGGACATGCTTGGTTCATGCACACCATTGTGCATCTAGGCACACGGCAGCCAGCCAGAAAAACTGGGTGGTGGTGGGGAATTCCTTGTGAGATTTCTCCTCATGTGTGCAGCATTTTGCAATAGGATTCTGACCCAAAAGTATTTTCCTAAATGAATGAATAAACTGTTCAGAATGATTAAGCAGAAAGTTTGTACATAAGTAAAAGCATGTGAACCTGCCTGTTGGAAAGGCTTTAGCAAATTCCCATCTCCATCCCATTCTAAATTGTCATCTAAGTTGTTTTCAAAGATGACTCTGGATGACAAAAAAGTGCTTTTGGGTGAAGATAATTAAACAGGAGATTAACTTTAAATAGAAATTTGAAATGTGTCTAGACAAAACAGGTTACTAAATTTCTCTTCACTGATCGAAAAGAATTCTTACTAAGATACCCATCTTTCACTTGCATGCCAGATCCTCAAAATTAGATGGATGTTTAAAAAGAGTTGAGATGGTCAAAATTGTTAACTTTCAAGAGACTTGTTTGCAATCTTAAGTGCTAGACACTGTGGCTTCGACACCACAGTGCTTCCCCACTGTGTGAAGGGGGAATGATACACAATGACACCACCCCATTTGCAGTAGTTGACACTGTATCTCACACCATTCCTAAACTCCAGGCAGCCTTTATGGAAGGGGCCTGCAGAGGGAGGATGTAGGCTGGAAAGTCCTGTTATGTGAATTTGGATTCTGTCACACGGATGGAAGGAAAATGAGAACCTAAGTCTATTGAACTACTAGACAGCTCAGTGGTTTACGTATCTGGCTGTGGAGCCAGAGGTTGGGAATTCAATTCTTCTTGACAGAGGTTGGACTTGATGATCCATAGGGTCCCTTCCCTCTTTGCAGTTCTAAGATTATTGGCCAGATATCAAGTGCTAATTAAATGAAGAGAGTATTATGAGTATTAGTACTTATTAGACCAAGATCCCTTAGCCCAGACCACTGCTGAGCATAGTTTTAGCACGGGGGGGGGGGTACACACATTTTTCCTAGTGCTCCACAATCCCAGAAGGCAGTGTGGGGCAGTTGCTAATCTGGCACATATTCTTGGAGTGACAAAGGAATATCAGACTCTGTGCCAGAAGCCTGTCTCTATAAAGTTTATGGTCAAAAGAAATGGTGAAGAAATATATTTAGCATGAATTTTAGTCTGAACTGGGGTACATAAGTGCCATCAAATTGGATTTGTACCCAACTAATTGCTACACAGATCAGGACTTATCCACCCCAGGCTAGTTTGTAGGTTTCCTGAACTGATTTGTGCTCAGTTTTGTGCCTGCATTTTTATGTTGAGGGACGACCACAAATGGGGAGATGGGGGAAGATTATGGCCTGGAACGCAGGATGCTGTGCTATGCAGCATAATAAATTTGGGGAGTGTTAGACCTTCAGGGTGTAGGCAAAGCTCTTACGAGCTTCCACCCTTCCTTCTACCATCTGCATGAACTGTGCACACTACTTCTCATCTAGCTTCTGCTGTTCCAGGAATCCACTCTGCATCAGTTAGCAGCAGGCTTTAAAAACCAAAAACCAAAAGCAAGCAAACAAACAAACAAACAAAACAGAAGAGGGCAGGGGCAGGGGAGGATAATCCTGAGCACTAGCTAATCTATGAAATCAAAGCCCACATAGGAGGGCCATTCATTTATCCCACATTCACACACACAATCCTAAGTGTAGTTTAGCCACCTGAAAAAAAGAGACGCTAATGCTAAAATGTGGCATCACTCCAGTGAGTGATGTAGCATTGTCTCTTGATAATGACTGGATACATACCGGCCACTCCTGGGGAAAAGATGCAAACAAGCATGCATGCATGCATACATACATACAGTTTTATGCAGTCAATCTGAGCTCTTCCCAGAGGCTCAGCAACTGGAGTGTCTGGGGATTGAAGGCTTTGGCTTCCTTTGGGACTTCAGCAATCAGTTTCCTTCTAATCTGACTCATCCTTCTTTTGGTACAGCAACTGGGACCAAGTTTTGTTTTGTTTTGGTTTGCTTGTTCTGCCTCATTTGGATATCCTTCTCCAAAGCCAGGGCAAATCCTTAACATGAATTGACCTAATCTGCACTTTCCAAATTAATATTTGAACTGAAATGTAAATATCCTTCAGGTTTTTGTACTTTTCTGAATTTGTGATGCAGTTCTCAATTTACAAATGTGTACACCAAGGAAAACTGTGTATAATGATGCATAGCATGTGACAAGGCATATATTGGAAAAAAATGCTTGAAAAAATGTATACATTAGGGAAAATGGCATGCCAAAATGTGTATGAATATGAATGTTAGAAGAAAATCAAATAGAAATGCATGCAGAAATGGGACAGAGTGCATTTGTTTCTGAAAAGAAATACCAGCATTATAGAAAGAGAAAGAGAGAGGTTTATCCACCATTGCTGTCAAGGTGTTTTAGCTGGGAAAAAACAAACTCCTCCTTTTTTTCATTCAATGGCATCTACCTGTTGCTATTGTGAACAACAGACTATTACGAAGAATCTTGCATTAAAACCTCAGAGGAAGTAAAGACAACACATTTTCTTAAATCCTTGTGCTTCCTATTGATACAATTGATTTTAAAAGAAACTTGGCAACAGCTGCAAAAGTAATATTAATTCAAATGAATGCACATTTAAAACTAATCCACAAAATGCATATTTCATTTTTACACTGCTCTGCTCTCTATTTTTTTTCATGCTGAATTCATACCTTAGACCAGCTGCCAAGAAGAACACACTTTGCGAATCCTTCTAAGCACACTTATGCCAAAATAAATTCAACAAGAAATAAACATGATTTATTTTCACAGAATGTGACAAAGATGAAAGAGCAATTCCTGCAAACATAGTCAAAGATTTTAATTTTTGGATAAGGTTAAGATGTCAGGCTATGAATCTGCTGGATCGCTCAGTGGTTTAGGCAGAGCCAAAGGTTGGGAGTTCGATTCCCCACTGCGCCTCCTTGACAGGAGCTGGACTTGATGGTCCATAGGGCCCCTTCCAGCTCTGCAGTTCTAAGATGACAATGATGATAACCATGATTGTAACCATACCACATGCATATTTTATTCATTATATGTTTTATCACACCTTTACAAGAAACAACTTAAAGAGTCATTTCCTCTCTATTTCTGTTCTCAAAATAGCCCTGTAAGGGTTAGGGTTAGCCCAAGCTTAATGACTCAGTGGGGATTTGAAACGGACTCTTCCTAGTCTGAATCTGAAATACCACCCCAGGGGTATGGGACCAGAATGTGGGGTGGGTGACAGATACCCCCATCTATAATTTTCCACAGGCTGGAGGAAATCCAAAAGTATAAACCTTTAGCATTTAATCTCCATAAATAAAGAGCTATTTTAAATTTTGCTTTAAAATTAGGGAACTTGGGGAAACCAAGCCTTGCCAAGAACTAAGCATATGTCCAAAGAAAGGGAGGTAATGGAACTATTTACTTCATTTATTTATTGTATTTATATACTGCCTTTTCTCCCCATAGCCAAGGCAACTCACAACAACTAAAACTACAAAATAATCAACAGGTTTTTTTTAAAAAAAAACACTATATAAATAACATATTAAAAACAATTAACCATATATGAAGATTAAAAACAAGATTAAGAACAATTTAAAAGAATTCAAAACCAGTAAACAACACATTTCTGAGATATTTATTTCTTAAAAACATGCTCGAAGAGATGCATGTTCCATCCTTGGCAACATGCACCATATTTTAAGGGAACACTTAGCCCCATCCTCTTTATCATCCTTTTCTGCACATGGGATGAAACAGGTCTACAGTGGAGATATTCCTCCTCAGTGTACTCACTGAAGACTTGCCATATGGAGAAAGTAAGAGGAGAGAGGAGAGTAGCTAGGTGCTCCCTCTGAAGCATGGCGCATGTTTCAATGGAGGCAACAATTCCAAAACAAAATGAAAGTGGAGGATGGGAGAGATGTGGTGTGCATGCAGTGTGAGAAGCAAACGTCCACCCAGGATACTGGCTTATACAGTACTGAGCCAGATTCTTGATCCATCTGGTCTAGTATTCTGGACACAGGCTGGCAGCAGCTCTCCAAGTTTCAGGAACTAATCTCTCCAGACCTACAAGACTTTTTCCGGAGGCAGGAGAGAAAGCTGTCCAGTGGTTAGATAATTGGTATATACAGTGCCTAGCATTAAGACGCAGCACATTCATGTGTGTACATTAAAATAATACATGAACGTAGGATTCCAGGGCAGTGTGGCCCCTTTGTCCTCTCTCTGAAGACATACATGGAGGTGCTGGGGATGTAACCTTATGTATACAAAGGAAGAACTCCACCACTGAGACAGGTCGCTGATGAATATATGGGAGACTATCAGGATGTTGTTTCAGATTAAAGGAAAAGAATGGTGCTGGATTTAGGAAATTAGCTGTAAGTAAGGTATATGGCAGAATGAAAGGGAAAGCAATGGGTGGATCCCATCAGAATCTTTGGAAGATGTTGGATTTGTAGTGGGAGGAGAGAAGATATTGTAAGAGAGAAGAAAACAGAAAGCATTGCAAGGTAGTACTGGAAAGTAATGGGATTAAAGGAAGGAAAGGAGTACAAAGACACTGAGTTGAAGATTTTGGGAGGAAACAAGACCCGTGTTATAGGGAAGGGTTAACAGAAGGGTTCTGGATTAGGACTTGGACAAAGTGGAATCCCTAGCAGGTTTGGTTGTCGTTTTTGTCTGGTTCATTTCAAAATAAGAAATTCACACATTTCATTATAACTTTAGTGGACAGAACATGGGATTTTAAAAATTCATCTATGAGAGAACACAAGACTGATTCACCAACCCAGGTAGAGGACTTTGAGTGCTTTGCTCTTAAATGTCTGATTGGAACCCGTGGGCATCCAGCCACATTTGTGATGGCAAATTAGTGTTTCCATTCCCTTTCACTGCTTCTTATTTCAACAAATGTCAGGCAGGGACTACACAATCCCCTCCACACAAGGAAATTAGATTGTAACAACAATCTAATTTTAACAGTATCGATTGTTGGATTTCTGGTTTGCTTGTTTTTAATAACGACTAGCCAGGAATCTCACATGTCTGCAGAAACTTAGTGAAATGAACATAAGATTTTTTTTCCATTAAAGGAAATAAAAAGTGAAACTGAGGAAATGACAGTGAAACTGGACATCCAATCCTAGCCTTATCCTGATCTGTAAGATGTGTGGGGGAGAAAAAAGTAGATTTAAGAGTTGAGAATGTGGAAGGAAATAGAATTTTCAGGAAAAGAATGAGACTACAGCTACAGTAAACGTAGAAAGATGTAAGAAACCTTGAGAATTCGGGAAAGGAAATTCTCCTAGTCTGTCAATTAACAGGGTATTAATATTGGGGGCAGCAGTATGGTCACAACCTCTAGTGATTGTTTGATTAGCTATTGGCAAATACCTAGAAAATCCTGAAAAGGGTTGCCGTAAGTCAAAATTGACTTGACAGGACACAATTATTTTAAGTATTCTGTAGGCATTGTTCACTTATTTATTTTTATTTGGCAACTTTATATCATTCTGAACTCACCTATATTTAAAGTGACTTCCCCCTACAAGATGTTACTGAAATAAAATATATATGTATCGTTTCTATAATTGTATTACAACAATCTCAATTTAACCTGGATTAGATGTACTTTTTCTATAAAGTAGATATAGTGCTAATTCATCTTTAAACGAGATTTGCTCTTATTTTTGACCTCTGTAATCCATAGCTCGGTGGTTTAGGTACACAGGCTGGGAGTTCAATTCCCCACTGGGTCTCCTGCAAGTAGAGCCTATGTGGCCTCGGGCAAGCTGCACAGTCCCAGGGCATCCCCAGAAGGGAAGGGTAAACCACTTCTGAGTATTCGCTACCTAACAACCCCAGAAAAGCAATCACCATAAGTCAGAATTGACTTCAGGCCACATTAGTATTATCTTTTTTTTTTTTTAAGTTGGTTATCCTTAAAACACAGGTAAAAAGCTACACTTAAACATCCGAATTCTTTTCAGAAAATTTCTGGGTTATCGGAGCAAAGTGTGACCATGAAAGATTCCTGAGGGTTGTAGAGAGAGAAAAAAGCAAGAGAGCAAACTTGCAGCAACACCCTTGCCGTTTGCGAAACGATTTCGGGAGCGAAGAGGAAGCCGCGCAGCAGCTGGAAAGCTCTCCACTGGAGCGAGATGATGATGATGATGATGTCTTTTCATGCTGTGCTTGCACATAGCTCCGTGAGATGCAACTTAGGCTCAGAGAGAGACCGCAAACGCGCGTTTGGCGAAGAGCCCTGGGAAGAATGAAGCCGACGAGGTCGTTGCTCTCGCGTTAACTTCTGAGCTCGGGGTTGGTTCGGGCATTTCAGCGCGCTGGGAGACCTCCCAGTGCGGCGGCGGCGGCGGCGGCGGCGGCGGGAGCTGCTTTCCCCCTCACTCGCTCGCGTTTCTCCGCCGCCCTCTCCAGAAAAGCCTCTCCAAAGCCCACTGCTTCGATAGTCTTCCCCGCTTACAAAGGGTTAAGTGCGGGGGCCCGCGGGAGGGAGTGGGTGGGCCTGGGGACGAGGTGAGAGGGGGGTGCTTATGAAAAGCATCCTTCTCTAACAAGAGAGGACCTTCCCCCTTCGTTCTGCGGCTGTGCTGGCGGGCGGGCGGGCGGAGCGCGCGGGGGGGGGGGGAGAGCTCTCGCCTGTTCCGTCCGAACCTTCCCTCAGCTGCCAGCCAGCCAGGCAGCCACACAACCCGCCGCCTCACGCCCACCCTCGCCACCCCGCCCACCCCCAATCCTCTCCCTCCCTCCCCCTCCCCTCTCCTTCCCCTCCCCTTGCCCCGGCCTCCCTTGCGCTCTCCGCACGCACTCACAGAGGCAAGTTAATGGGGAATAAAGAGGCTGGAGTCCACGGCAAGTGCCTGCTCCTTACAAATGAGCCTCTAGGCAGCTTTTCCGCGCTCCCTCGCTCTCTCTCTCCCCCCCCCGCCACCTTCGCCTCCCGCCCCTCAGCCGAAGGAGGAGGGGCGGCAAAATGTGGCCGCTCGCTCCGTCGAGCGCGCCGAAGGAGGAGAAGGAGGCGGCGGCGAGGGTGGGGAGGGGATTTGTGAGGGGGCAGAGAGGCAGTGGCCCGTGCGCGCCTCTTGTTCCCGGTGTAATTTGCAGCCAATCATCAGTAGGTGTCCACATCCCCGCATCCTCTTCACCTCCTCGGCGAGGCGCAGCCCTTCTGTCTCTCCACCGCCGCCACCCCGCGCTCTCTCTCTCTCTCTTTCCCCCCCTTCCCCTCCCCCCTCCGCCTCTTCGCTTTGCTCCCCTCCCCCAGCTACCACACACACGGAGGCACACACACAAACAGAGAGGGGGAGAGGGAGCGCAAGAGACTCCCCTGGCTCCCTCCCTCCCTCCTTCACACACAGCGACTGGAGAGACAGACGGAGCGCAACGCGCAGGGAGAGAGAGAGGGGAGACCACCGAGCACTACAGCCAAGCGTTCTCACACATTCACGCGTGCACACACCACACACACACACACACGCACACACACAGAGAGAGCCTGCTCTTTCCTCTCCTCCCCCTCCCTTCCCTCCTCCTCCTTTCTCTGCAACAAGAAAAAAAAACACCACTTACAGGTATTTGCTTAGTGGATCGTCGTCTTTATTTCTTTCCCACCAACTCACCCCCACCCCCACCCCCATCGCCGCCTTTTATAGTTTGTTTACAAGTATCAAAGTTGTAATTGAGAAGCTGCCAAAGACACATCGGGATATTCTTCTCTCCTTTTTTTCTCCTCCTCTTCGTTGTTTTTGTTTTAAACCCCCTTCTTTGTGTGAGGGAGAGATGTGCAACTAATTAAAGACAGACAGGCGGGTTAAGCGTCTGCAAATCCAAGCCCCCCTCCCCAAATACAGAGACTGGTAAGTGATCGTTTTTGAATCTTTTCCTTCCTTCCTTCCTTCCTTCCTTCCTTCCTTCCTTCCTTCCTTCCTTCCTTCTTTTCTTTCTTCTCTATTCCATCTCCCCTTCTGCTCTCTCTCTCTCTCTTTCCGTCTCCTGGACCACTGGGGTTGTTAAGTAGATGAATACTAGGCTTGGGCAATAAAAGGCGCTGCTGTATTAATTTATTAATTAATCTACACCAGCCCCTCCTCCTGAATGCTAAATGACCTTTGATCTCTGTCTCTAGGAGAACAGAAATGCAATATTGTAACACGTACAGTCACATTGGTTAAAGCAACGAGCAAGTCGTGAATTTTTAGGGGCCCCTCTTTTTTTTAAAAAAATACGGCTATAGTTTTAATCTTTTTAAGAAACAAAAATCAATAGCAGCGTCTTAGACACCTCTTTCGCGCTCTAGAGATGCATCGATTAAACAATAATGACTTGGTTGGTGGGCACCATAATTTTCTCGTTTCTGGGAGCAATAAACCTTGCCAAGGGGATTTGAGGGTTGGGGGAGGCTGGAATGGTAGCAAAGAGCTTTGGTGGAGGAAAGCCACTTTAATACTACGAAAATGGGGCATGAATGCCTGTTGTGTTTTAGAGCTTCCATTTATTTGATTTTTTTTTTAAGACTCAAACATTAGCAGGGTCCTTTCTCGTGAGAGTGAATTGCCTACACAGATTTTTTCTTTAAAAAGCAGCTGCTGAGAAAAGACTTGAAACTATAGTTTTATTTTTATATATATTATTTAAGTAGTTTAATTTACATGTGAAAGATCTCAGTGGTGAATTTTGTGTGTGAGAGTAGCATGATAGGGAGAAGACCTCGTTTCCAACATCTCCCCTACCGGGAGCAATGGTTTCATTAATTATTTTTCCCCTGATGTGAAACTGCAAAGGTGGTTCTTACCTGATTAAAATCTCCCAGTGATTGAAGGATGCCCATTGGTCCCTTTTCCAGCAAAGGTAGTTTCTTCTAGATTTGCTTTCCTGTCATGTGGATTAGTTTACCCAAATCATTTTCTTTTTTGGTGTTTTCTTTTATATTTATTCATTTGCAGCTGTCGAATGGGTTAGAAATGGTTCGTTAGTCCAATTATGACGGTAATTAGTATAATGGATAACTATTTTTCAACTGTTGGAATGGCATGTAAAACTGTAACTGGGCCTTTTCTTAGTATGTCTGGAGAGCTAAATGCACGAATTGCAAGATGTAACGGATTATATATATATATATTTTGAGGGAAAGGAACTATATTCTGGAGTACAAAGAACCGTAACGACACCCTGTGCACAGTCTGCTTTATATTTTATTTTACATACTATACTGTACCTCTCCAGTGTTACTAACAAAACGTGCCCACCCACCGTGTTGTTATAAGAATGGCCTATAAGAAATGAAAATGACCCAAATCAATACCCCTCCCAAAGGCTAGACCATTGTATTGTATGAAATTGGTTGAGCAGGTAACTTTCTATCTTGCAAAGCCTTTTTTAAAAAATAGCCTCTTAAAAGAACTAGAATGTGTGCACAGATATATATGTGGGGACATTTCTACAGTTTTATTAGTGTTTGCAGCCTCCCTGGCTCGGATATTAAACAGCACGGTTTTGAAAGTAAAGGATTATGCGCTCCCTATGCGCTGGCGGGATCGGAGACAGAAATCTATTGAACTTGAGTCTCTGTCACCTTTATCCCCGGTTTACTTTTTCAAAGAGAGAGGGGGGTGGGTGGGAGAAAGGAACTCGCCAGGTTGGATCATACCCCTTGCCCCCAAAAGACTTCGCCTCGCGACCCCATAGCAGAGCTTGGCGGTGGTGTCGAGAGCCAACCTACTGACCCTGAGACCTCGGACACACTTGGCAGCCGCCGAGTCTGGGAAGAACTAGAGCGAGCGCAGGGCGACGCGTCCATTTTAGAGCGATCCCGACCGAGGAGGCTCTTTGGCCGCGATTGCAGTTTATACTTCCCCCAACGCAGCCGAGACTTCTCTCGCCAGCCCCGGTTCCCTTTCCTCAGCAGCCCATTTGCTGATTTCCGGCTCTTTCTCTCGCCCGCCTCCTCCTGCCTCGGAGCCTGCCTTCTGCTTTTCAGCACCGGCTTACCCTGGCAACCCGGCTTGTTCACACGTCTCCTAATGTTCCGATGCCCTCTAGTTAGAGGATTTAGAGCCCTTTTCCCACCCAATCATTTCCGTGCGTTTAACACGCCAATTGCCCCCTTCTCCCTTGGCATTTGTCAGCCTTCCCCCCTCTCTTCTCTCGCCCTTCCCAGCTATTAAAGTATTTACTGGGGCGCAGGAGGGAGGGAAGGAAGGAGGAGGAGGTTAGGGGAAGGCAGCCCGGGGAAGGGGGAGAGGAGGAGGAGGAGGAGGCTGCGGTGGCCGGATCATGTCTTTATTGATTGTTATGCAAACGAGCAGGAGTGACAGACGTGGCTGCCCGCCCTCCGTGTGTTCTGTAGCGTCGTCTCCCTTTCTCGCTCTGGCTCTTTAGAAAAAGAAACAAAAAAACACAAACACAAACTCGGGGCTCCCTTTTTATTCATCCATCCATCCACCCGTTACTGTTGCCGTTATGATTTCCTCTCCTGTGTGCAGACGGTTTCCGAAATGACTTTCTTTATTTCGGTTGTGACAGTTCTCCGGGGAGAGGAGGATGCACCAGAAAAGGCTGCCTGAGACTTCGCCGTCTGGAGAGATGTCCCCGCAAGAGGATTAAAGGGCAAGGCTTTCCCCCTTTCCCTTCCCCTCTCCTTGACCCCCCCTCCGGCCCCCCAGGCCCCGTCCCTGCCCCCCCGACGGCGGCCCCAGTGGCCCTCCTCCCCGCCCTGCCCTTCCCTCCCCTGGCCCTCCCCGGCCCCCCTTTCCTCCCCTCCTCCTCCCCCTCCTCTTCCTCCTCCTCGCCCTCCCCCTTTCCCCCCACCCTGTTGCCCCAGGCCCACCCCCACCCCCACGCCCCGCACCCCCTGGGCACCATGAACACCAACGTGTGCGTGGAGACGGGGCCCAGCCCGGAGGCGCCGGGCGGCCTGCCCAAGGAGAACCACCTGCCCGACGGCGCCCTCAACAGCCTTGTGGATTACAACTCGGAGATGGAGAGGTACCGCTCCTTCGCCACCTTCTACAAGACGAACGGCGGGGCCTTCCCGCAGGCGGCCAAGATCGCCCGCATCACCACCCCCATCTTCCCCAGCGCCGCCGCCGCCGCCGCCGCCCGCATCGGCATGTCCCCCTGGAACTGCGACACGGCCACCGCCGCCGCCGCCACCGCCATGCTGTGGGGCAGCGGCGCGGGAGGCGGAGGGGCGGGCGTCGGGGGACCCAACCCCGCCGCGGCCGCGGCCGGCGGCGTGGCCCGCAAAGCCGCCGTCTCCTCCACCTCCGCCGCCGCCGCTGCTGCTGCTGCTGCGGCCGCCGCCGCCGCGGCCTCGTCAGTCGCCGCGTCCTCGTCCTCGTCGTCGTCGTCCCCCGCGGCTTCGCTGCACGCCGCCGCCGCCGCCGCCGCCGCAGCCGCCGGCAGGAGCGGCGGCGGGGCCAGCCTGCACCATCGGAACGAGTCCCAGCGGCTGGGCAAACCTGGCTGCGCGCCAGCCGAGCAGCCCTCGTTGCAAATGGCAAATAATAATTTCCTCTCCACCTTAGCCCCTGAACACTGCAGACCTTTGGCTGGGGAATGCATGAACAAGCTCAAATGCGGCGCTGCTGAAGCAGAGATAATGAATCTCCCCGAGCGCGTGGGGACTTTTTCCGCTATCCCGGCTTTAGGGGGCATCTCATTACCTCCCGGGGTCATCGTCATGACAGCCCTTCACTCCCCCGCAGCAGCCTCAGCAGCCGTCACAGACAGTGCGTTTCAAATTGCCAATCTGGCAGACTGCCCGCAGAGCCATTCCTCCTCCTCGTCGTCCTCCTCCTCCCTGGGAGCCGCCGGAGGAGGGGGAGGGGGAGGAGGAGGAGGAGGCGGGGGCGGAGGAGCCGGCGGCGGCGGCGGCGGGGGCGGCGGCGCTGGAGGAGGCGGCGGCGGCGCTGGAGGAGGCGGAGGGGCCGGCAACCCTGCCAAGAAGAAGAGGAAAAGGTGCGGGGTCTGCGTGCCTTGTAAGAGGCTCATCAACTGTGGCGTCTGCAGCAGTTGCAGGAACCGCAAAACGGGACACCAGATCTGCAAATTTAGGAAATGTGAAGAGCTAAAGAAAAAACCTGGCACTTCGCTAGAGGTCAGAGGAGATGATTTCTTTCTTCCCAGCCTCCCGCCGTCCCTCGTGAACCCCCTTCCCCCACCTCTACAGTGCTTCTTGTCTAGTTTCAAGATGCAGCATCCCTTTTCCGAAGCTTCTTTCAGGTTGTGAGGTTCAGGGGTTTTCGTCTTTCTTTCTTTTAAAAAACTTCTCCACTTTACCGCACGCACCATACAGAGCAGCACACACGCAGCCACTGGGGGGGGGGGGAGTCTCTGGACCTACTGAGAACCCCAGTTTAGAGGGGAGGAGGGTGGCAGGACCCCTGGAAGAAAAGGAAGCAAGGGGACTTCGAAATGTCTTCATTTTAGTTGATTAAAAAAACACCTTAGGTTTGGTCTTCGGTAAAGAAAAGGGGGCAAATATCTTTCAACTTGCAGTTTGGGAAAGAAAGTTTGCCTTTCATTTAAAAAAAGTCAGAAAGGATATCTTGTGGGTTGGAGTTTAAAACACTTCTACACAAACTGAGTTTATCACACAAATTAGCCCGAACAGGATCCATCTGGTGACATGTACACTTTTTAAAATCTTAAGTGAAAGCAGTAGTGAATCTTCTGAAAATCTGGAATATTTTTAATGCACATTGATCATTAGTTTTAATTTTGAAATAAATTGTGACCATTAGAGGGATCCATTCCCTGCTGTCCCCCTTTTAGCCTGCTGTGTGGAGTCTGCTTTGTTTGGAAGTTAGCTCAAGAAATTTGTTTAGCTCCCTCACCAATTTAATAACTGGCATACATTCAGAAAAATAAATAACAGCTAGCTCATTTTTAAGGTGGTAATATGATGGTGATAAGGGATAAACTTGCTGGTGAAGTATGCAAAGAAGAATATGCTTTTTAGCAATGCGTCCTTACCAAAAATAGCTCTTTGTGATACATTTTTACAGTTGGGTAAAATACATCTATGACTGAAGGTATTATGTGTGATTGAAATGTACATAAATTTATTTTTAAAAATCTGTCCTCAGAATTGACAATGTATTGCATATCACAGAGCTGTAAAGGCAGGTTTTCAAGTTTGATAGACATACAAACGACAGACAGGTGGGGATATTGTGGAAATTTCAGTTCGTGTATTTAGTTTAGCAGACAGCAAAAGAGAAAAATGTGTAAATGACTAATAGTATTATTTTTAGATGGAGGAAAACAAGAGGAAAGACTTGTAATCATATTTAAACCCCTGTTATTATTAAAATTATAGTGTTGCTCGTTAGATGAACATATCAGATGAGACTATGTTTGGTGAGGAAAGCTCATTTGGTTTAGAAAATTACTTTACTGCTTGAGAGATGTAAAGTCACCAAAACTAGCAAGACAGTGAGAATTGCAACTGTGACTGATAAGAGTTTTTATCTTATAAATGGATACATTTTATTGGCATTGTTACCATTAATTTAAGATATTCATTAAAAAAACAAACAGACTTGGCTGATATCAATTTACTTTTGCCCTTGCCAGATTGAACTATCCTTTTGGAAAGTTTAATAACCCATTCTTTCAGTATTTCCCTTAGCAGCTTATTGTACATATATAGCAACTGAATATCACATCAATGCAAAAATTTATATGGATTATATTTGAGATGGTAGAAATCAGTTGTATATAGTTTTGCCTGTTATTTTTTTGGTTGCGAATGCACTCCTGTTTATTTCATAGAACATTTCAAAGAATGTATATTGTGATTTTTACAATAAACAGTAAATGCTGGATTTGAACACTGAACAATAACTAACAAAGATTTTTTTTTCATTAAGTGTAATCTCTTGTGCCATTTTGTGATACTCTTTCTTAGATAGTACAGCCCCAGTTCAGCGAGTTAGTTACAACTAAAGTAAGGCTGTAGTTCTGAACACATCCTCTTGGGAGTAAGTCCCACCCAGAACAGTGGGATGTAGCTCAAAGCGAACATGGTTAGGATCAAATTCATTGCCCCCTTCAAGCAAGTGGAACAACACAATTATGGCTGGTGGAATTCCCAGTTCTTTAAATTGACATATAACCCAGTCCTATGAATGATCATTCAAGGGTATATTCCACAGTGTTTAGTGGGGCTTACTCCAAAGTATGTGTCTATAGGGTTGCAACCATGGATGGGGACTTGAGTTGCAGGACTCGCTGTCCAGCCAGGCTCAAGTCGCATCAGTGACTCAATTCCCCCCCCCCCCCATTGACTTGAACTTGACTTGTTACTCGAAAGCCACCCAACTCCTCCCTTTTTTCTAAGGAAAAAACTTGTTTCCATTAGGGACTCAGACTTGGGGCTTAAGACTTAGACTCTGACTTCAGGTTTGGTACCAAAGATTTGGATTTGAGACTCGGACCCAAAGACTTCCCAAAATCTCTGGTTGCAATTTTAGCAAAAAACCCCTAGATGTTATTTTGGCAGATGCGTGTTTCCAAACCCCGCATGCTGAGGATAGAAAAGGAAGTGTTTAAGAGTTCTTGTAGGCCGGTGGTTCCCAACATTTTTTGAGTCGTGACCCCCTTTTATAATAGCCAGGTAACCCTCCAGTGACCTGCCCTGCCATGTTTGCATAAAAAGGCATTTTAATGGGGCAAAGTCATCCCTTCTCCCCCCCCTCCCCAGGCCTTTTTCTCATACATACACATACACTCTAACATCCCACTCTGAAAGGTTAAATAAGAAATTATTTAACAAGGGCTGCAACACATGTAAGGTGAACTGTAACTCCCAGAAGAAACTTTGCACGCCCTTTGGGGGGTCACAATTCCCAGGATGGAAAACACGTAGGCTATAGACTGTTGCCTGCAAATGTCCCCCTTTCATGTTGCCTCCCGTACTTGGGAGGCATAAACTGGGAGACTTAACAGTTGGAAGGATGGGTTCAGGATTACCTTCCAGTTTCCCCCTTTAAACTTCTGTTTCCTTCCTAGATAAGCATGATAACATCCCTCGCGTTTCTCAAAAACACTTTCCATCTTCCATCACAGCCAATGGTTGCTGGACTGAAGCCACAGTCCATTTCCCTCAGGCTTGCGAACTGTCAAATGTAACCTGTTCTGTAAACTTTTTCCTAAAGTTTATAGCCATGTCCTAAGTACGTACTCAAAAGGATTTCCCACAGAAATTATATTTGCTTATGAGCAAGTGTGTTTAAAACTAATTGTGATGGTAAAGTAACTTCCAGAAATGTAGGGAATGGGACAAAAAAAGAGGCCAGAGGGGGAAGCTGATTTATGAATGAAGAGCTGGCAAATATCTCCGAATTCCTGTACCCCTTTAAAAAATTTTGAAGGCTATAATGAGATCATTATGGTTAGAGTCCAGTTATATACTTCTCTATTTCCACAAGAATCATTAGCTCCCTTTCCCTGGGGAGAGGAACCCTGTTCTGGAAAGCTAGAACAGTTTTTTAAAAGATACTTTATGGGATGGGTGCCTCTATGGAGGAGTGTTAGCACTAGGGGAAAGAAGCCCCTCTTTCACTGGCTTTGTATATGAAAGCACACCGTCGGATCTTCACTCACATATTAGTATTGGTTTAAAGGTGCAGAAGGTAGAATGTGTGGTTTCCTGCTACTTTTAGGACCATTTTCCTCCTTACTCACTTGTTTCCTCTTTATTCTCTTGTTCTCTTTCTCTCTCACACACACAGTGTCTCACTTCCATTCAGACATGGGCCATGCGTTTTTTTTCTTTTCTTTTTTCTTTTTTTCTTTTTGAACTACAACCTCCAGTGTGGCTGGAGAATTTTAACAGTTCCCAAGATGCAACTTTTCCTATCTATGACCATGACTTTTTTTTTTAAAAAAAGAGAAAAGCAGATTAGTGTAACTTTTCTGCTGTAGCCAGTCACAAAGAATATGGCGGCATGTGGTGAATATGCTTACAGGCACATTATGTGGTAGTCAGGAAGAAGTTCAGATTAAATCATTCTTCATTTCTCCTCCTCCTCCTCCTCCTCTTCTTTTTTGTTTTAATTGAATAATAAAGAGTGACAGCATGACTGCCTAAAGCACATCTGCAGCAACATGGACCTGGTTGTAAGGCAACCAGCTGGAAGCTTGTCAGAGACTGACAGGGGCTACATGACTGAACTGAAGCCTCTGCAGTGGTTGCAGGTGGGTGAGTGTAGGGTCCCCGCTGAACTAGCTTCACCAGCAGAGATCAGCTTGCAGTCTCTGTCAACCAGACTTTGGGTCATTGGTGGTTCAGTGTGGGCTAGAGGGGCTCCTGAATGGAAGCATGCAGCTAAATTGATTCATTAGTTAATGGAAAAAACTACAGTGGTGCCTCGCTTAGACGATGATAATCCGTTCCACTGAAATTGCTGTTTAGCAAAATCATTGTCTAGCGAAAAGCATTTCCCCATTGGAATGCATTGAAACCTGTTTAATGCATTCCAATGGGAAGAATCGTCGCTGTTTAGCGAAGATCAGCCATAGGAAAGCCACTTTGTGAACCGCTGATCAGCTGTTTAAATTGCTGTCTTGCGAAGCTTAGGTCCCAAAAACACCTGTTTTGCAAGCACGTAGGGAGCTGTTGAAATCGTTGTGTAGCGAAAGTTGGGTTTGCGAAGCAGGGACCAAACATTGTCCAGCAAAATTCCCCCATAGGAATCACTGTTTTGCAAATCACTATAGCGATCGCAAAAAATCAATGTCTAGCGAAAAAACTGTCATGCGGGGTAACTCTCTAGCGAGGCACCACTGTAATATATATAGGCGCTTCAAGTCCTGTTGTATCTTTTGAGAATATATGAATAATACTTTCCAGTAATGGCAAAAAAAGTATCATCACACATTGTCTGGGGGTAAAAAGAAGAAAAGAAATGCCTGGAATGGAAACTTGAGGCCCTGCAAAGGAAGCTGAATATGTTCTGGCACTTGGGAAAATTCCTTTTTTAAACTACAATTGCTCTTTGGGAGAGTCTGGGGACTGCTTAAAAACCGTAAAGGAGCATTCCTGAGCTCTGGTATAACCCTCCCTTCAAGTCATATTTTTCCTTTCTTTTCCTTTCACAATACATTACAATGGGTACCATGACACCTCCAAACCAAAGGCTTTGATGTGTAAACTGGGACTCCATTGTACTAATGGGACTGTGTGGGAGGAGGAGCTTCCTATTGACTTCAATTGATATTTTGCTTATAGAGTCCTATGAAGTAGTTTTTGCTCTTGTTCCATCTTACAGAATGTAAGATTTGTGTGTGTGTTTGTCTCTCTGTGTGTGTCTCTCTCTGTGTGTGTTACAGTGGACATGGGAAAAAGGCTAATTATATCTCTATTGGGCTCTACAAAAAGGGTTGAAAATAAAAATATGAGAAGGGGAGCACCATCACCTGATTGTCTCCCTCCCGTGTTGTTGTTCCATGTGTAAATAGAAATCTTCTGAAGAGAGCCTGTGATACCCATGGGGGACCTCCATGTTATCCATAATCCTGAAAAATCAGGGATTGAGCAAAGGCTGTCTTCTGAAAGTTACAAGAGTAACAATGGTGGGAATAGGGGCTAGCCTGTTATCCTCCTTATCTATTTATTTTAATGCTCAGCTCGGATTTTATGTGTAGGAACAGGAAGTCTTAAAAGTGGGAAGAAATCTTTTCTCCCAGCTTTTAGCTTTGCGGGGAGGGGAAAGAGTCTACGGAAGTTTGTAGTCAGAAATGTTTTATGCTAGCCATCCTGTTTACACTTACCAGGATAAGTCATGTATGGTGGAAGGGCAAAACAAAACCAGTTTTCCTTTGGTTCACAAAAAAGTAACAATGTTCATTGCTCAGAGTCAACATGCATTATTAGCCACAAGCAAATAGAGAAGTGGCTGCTACAAACAGGTTACTGTAGTTTATACCAGACCTCTGTAGTTCTGAAAGGAAACCCAGCCTCCTAATATTTAAAAAGAAGAAGAAAATAATCTGGAATCATTTTTCCTAAATAAGTCTCACCCAAAAGCACTTTAGAGATTGAGTTATATTTTTTAAAGTAACATATAACAATATGAAAATTCAATGCATGCAATTAAGAATAGTAAATACATAAAATAAGATTGATGTCGTGTAGAGCCTGGTGAATTTACACCCATCCACAGCGTTCATTTAGATTTATGGTGTGTTTAAAAAGGCATAATCATTATTTATCCAGAGAGACTACTTATTTGCCTCCCATTAGTGTACATTAATATAATTCCTACTGTAAATTATAGACTAAGGGGCATGGCTAACGTGGTGTCTCTTATGCATTGACAAATCAAAGGGGCTGGGGCTGGTTCATTTTGCTTCCCATTATTTTACATTTTGCCAAATGTCAGTGATTCAAGGGACAATACACCCACATTTAACAATTTAGGGGGAGGGTTGCCTCTGAAAGCAGATCCCACAGAGCAGAATCAGGCAACGTGGCCTTGAACCATAATATTTCAAAACTGATTCCTTGAACAGTATATTTTGCATGTTCACCATTTTAAGTTTCCATTTTAAACATTACCTCTCCCTTCCCTGTGTCTCTCTCTCTCCTATCTTCACCTTCGACATAATTGTGGTTATTAAATTTTCCAATATGTTGAAAAGAGATTTCAAGAACAATTAGGGCTGTTTAAGGGCTGAGTTCTAATCACAGCCTGAAATAAGGTCTGTGACACTGAAGGAGAAATCTCACCTCACGTACCAAGTCTGAGCCACCAGTGGTCCCAAACTTGCCTGCAAAATATCTGGTGATTGTCTTCCTCCCATAAACCCTCCATGCTGAATTTAAAGTATGTTCTCTTGAGAATTTATGGCCTTAATTTTTTTAAAAAAGGACCATGTTTTATTTACATGTGGCAGGTATTTGAAAACCAACTGAGTGAGAACTACAGTTGCTCCTGCTGACTGAAATGGAGGCAGCAGCAAGCTCTCAACCTTAACATGTAGCATCATATGGCATCCCCACTAGGGAGACTGAGGTCCTGTGGCTGGCACTATGCTGTTTGCTCTTTGTTTTTCTGGGGAAAAGGGAATGTTGTTAATGTAACACCACTGAGCTCTGTGGATAGGGATCAATTAGGAAGAGCCTCAGAGGATATATTCCACACACACACACACACACACTGCCATCCCCTTGCCTTTCTGTAGCTGTAGATTGCATTCTGTGATGGCAATCAGCTGTGTAGGGAGATTATGAGAGACGAAAATGGAACAGGCAGCTAACATGATTAGGGTAACTAACTGGAAAGTCAGCAGAAAAGATGCACTGCTTTTCCATCTCCTACAGCTGTGCCACAGGGAGAAAAATGTCCAACCAACAGACACTCGTCATATTTGGCCAGTATTCTGTCTTGCTCTGCAGCCACTGGGACCGTGCCATAGTCAGGTCCCCCTGAGCTGCAGCCATAAAGTCACGGTGAGACTCATATCTTAGTTTCTCCAGCCCTTTCTTTGGTAAGAGTCTGATAATGTCAGCATATGGTTCTATTACCACTAGAGTCTCTAGCTTGTCAGAAAGGAGTCTAGCTATTCATCAGAGTGAGAGAAAGCTAATCTAAAATAAGCTTAATTTGACTGTTCTGAAATTAGTCAAGTTCTTGTTTGTCACTCCCAGTGCAAATATACGTCTTTTTGGGCAGTGGGGGAGGGTTAGGTATTTTTTCCCCTTATGTTGAGCACTGGTAGTCACATGTTTTGCTACAAGTGAGAGCAGAGTTTTGTTTCTTAACCCATGGGTATTATCTTTTTGTACTCTACATTTGTATGTAATATTTTTGTTAATGTGTAAATCCTGAATTAATAAGCAAATAGTAGCCCTCTGAGGTCTTACTAAACCAGTGTGCATCTTGAAGGCATATTTTCCAAAATAAGGAAGCAGTACCTGTGGGAGTTAATGTGATTTTTTATCCCTTGTTCCTGACTTTATGAACAGCACAACCAATGCTGCTGTCTAGAATCATTGGGTCTATCATTTAATATTTCTCATGGAACTGCTGCTTTTAAACCTTTGATTATAGATATTTTTGAATGGTAGAGATGCCAGGGATTTTAAAGATTGACATGAGAATTGTTATGCATCTGCCAATGTCAGACTGATGGATTAAGCCAGTGGTTCCCAACCTTCGTTCACCAGATGCTCTTGAACTATAGCTCCTAGAAATCCTGGCTAGCACAGCTAGTGGTGAAGGTTTATCATTTTAGTCCAAGAACGCTGGGGGACCCAAGGTTGGGAACCAGTAAATTAAGCATTAAAATGAGATTTGTTGGCTAGAATTCAGAGGAAGAGTTATGCTGGCACAACTGTGTTGACATTAATTTTAGTTGTGAATTGCTGCAAGTGAAGAAGTAAATGTAGGCAGTTGTCATTGTGAGCTGAGTCATGTGACTAGTATGCAACAGCAAGTGTTTACACCAACTTTTGAATGTACAGCAGTTAGCAACTGAGATTTATGCCAATGAAGTTGCACCAATGGATGTAACTAATAGGATTCTGGCCATAACCTCTTCACTGATCAGCTGTTGCAATGCGTCCTTGGACTTTAAAATCCTCAGAAGACCTGCTATGCCGCTTCAAACAAGCTAAATCAAATAACCTCCATCTAGTGTTTTTTTTTGGTCTTACCAACACACACACACACACACTGGTTCAACACCACAATTTAAGGTACAGTACTCATGTGGTATCTTGCATTTCATCACAACACATAAAATACACTAAAATAACAAGCAATTTAAAACAAAGCAGGATTATGATCAAAAAGTTGAATCTCTCTTCATGTAGGCTATTTTTTTCCATAAAAGTCAACGAGCTTTTTCAGAGCATTCAGTCTGAAAAGACACAGGAATAAAAAAAGGTGGGGGGGGGAGAAAGAAAGGAAAACCCGCCTCCCCCAGGCCTGCCCTGAAGCGACCTTAAGACTTTAGGAAGAAAGTTCCACCACTAGGGAGACATCACAAGAAAGACCTTGTCTTCTGTGCTTTACAGCTAGATAGATCTCTCTGGTAGATTTAGAAGTACTGGCAGATTTATACGAACAAAGGCAGTTCTTCTGGTAACATGGAGCCAAACTGCTTAGGGATTTGGAGGTTAACAACAGCACTTTAAACTGAATATCAATGACCCATTATCCAAGTAGGGGGTGAGACCCTCCTCAGCCCATGGGATACATCTCGAGTTTGGAAATGCATTGACAGGCCAAGGCACATGGTACAATATCACTCAACAAAATCTGTATAGCCACCTTTTGCATTCTGAGTATCCCAAGCCATTTGCAAAGACAGTCCAATGAAGCACATATGATAACTGTCTAGTATATGCATGCCACTTTTAAACAGGGCTGTGCATTGTTCTGCTGTTTCGGGCTGGAGGCCAGTTTGTGGCTCCAGAAGGCATCCGCCCAGAGTGATTTGGGCCCCATCCGATTTGATTTGTGTCCCCGATCTGAATCACTGTGCACACCCACTCCTTCATGAAAGGTGAAGTGCCACACCTAAGCTCAGTTACTCTCTCTAACCTGCTCTCTAGGCTCAGTTACTTTTTTTTTTAATTTAGAGTTCCATCTCCCTCTGCAATGATTAGTACCAAAAATCCATTTTTCAAAACTGGAAGTGAACTTCTGGCAACATTTGGTTTCATTATCTTTGTTTCTTCACATTCTGGTGGTCTTGTGGCCTGCAATAGAATCAGGGGGGCAGAAGGTTGACCCCCAAATCCACCAGAGTTGCTCCCTGCAGAATAGATGTATGTGCTATAATTCTTGTATTTAGAATTTGCTTTGAAAATAGTGCATCTTTTATCCAAATGCATTGTGGGCAATTAAGCACACCAGACATAGTTATGGAATAATAGAATTTTACTTATTGCAGATCAGCATCCCTATGATTGTTTTCTTTTCAGACACGCAGAAACTTTGGTATTTTTCAGTGTGTTTAGAGGCTTAATTTCAGCCATACTTTTTGGTTGTATCTAATTTAGGCTGCATATGAGTAAATGACAGTAATTTTGTTTACATCTATCTCTGACTGCCCAACAGGAATGACACCACCGTAAGAGGCAGATCACCACTTATTAAATACTTTTTTTAAAATGTTGGGGTGTGCACAGCTAGCATGCAATGATAAGATGTCATGTGCAACCCAAGACTGAAAAAGAAAGTATTTAATCATTGGCAGTCTGCCACTGACAATATCATTCCATTGTGCATGCACAATCAGTCCAACAGGATTTCATTCACTAATTAGGAAATATTGACAACCATAACATAAGGGTAATTCAGCACTGAGTCACTTTTAAATTCAAATGTATGTACCACCCCCAGCCTGTAAACAATGTTTCACAGTTGACAGTGCTACGTTGATTGTGTTACTGTGTGTAGGGAAGGTGACATTGGAATAACAGGAATATAAAGAAGTTCCTTTTTTAAAAAATGTAAGGATTATTAATCCATTACATTTCTTAAGTACTTTTTATTTGTACTTTTTGTGAGATTAAAGATGCTTGGAGAGCCTTTTAGACAGATATCTTAAAATGTTAGATTGTTCCTTACCTTTCTCAATTTAGTTTAGAAAAGAAGAATGAGTCATACAACGAGTAACGTACCAAGTTCCTGAAAAACCTTTTTGTAACATCAATGGTAAAAAGTGAATGTTTTCAATGAGTTACATAACAAATTTGTTTTTAAAAGTAAGTCATAGTATGCCTGCTGTAATCAGAGATTTCTAGTGCAGGATGTGTTTTTTTTTTTAAGTGCAGGATGTGGACTCTGTAGTGTGTAAGAAACAAATATAATATATTGGATCTATTTCTATAGAAAGTGTCTCTCTCTTGGAGAAGGGCTGTGTAGCCTAGCAGAATATGATTGTATGGGAAAAGTGCCTCGGCAACATTGCATACATTTTTTTCCAAAATTTGTGCATTTTTTCCCCTCAAACAGGTATCAGTCAGACATGTACACAACTGGTTTATTAGGTGACTGACACCTGTTTGCCATGCTCCCAAAAGTGATTTAAGCCCGTTCTTTTAGTCTCCTGTCTGAATTTTCATAGAACTTATCTCGTTTCAAAATCTTCTTTTATTTAAAACACCATTTCCTAGTTTCATTGGAGCACACCTTAAGCTCCGTATCTTGTGTTTTGTGAGACACTGAGTTTGTGCATGATGTTATATGCTCAACATCCACTGACATTTGTGAGGGAATCACATGGACTGAGTTGAGAACAGGATTGCCGCCAAAGACAGGGCTGGAAACTAATCCTCCAGATATTGATGAACTACAACTCCCATCATTCCTCACCACTGTTTAGAAGCTGGTGGGCATTAGAGGCCAACAGCATCTGGAAGACCACAGAGTCTTCATTGTGGCTTAAGGGATGCATTTACTGATCATGCTCTACTTCCCTTTCATTTTAATCAGAATTATATAAGAACAGAATGTATCACTGGCTGGATAACTCAGTGTGTTAGGTATCAAACTGAGTTGACAGAGGTCAGTAGTTTGATTTCCCACTGTGCCTCCTCGGAGAAGAGCCAGCTTGTATAGCCTTGAGTAAGTGTATAGTCCCAGATCACTCCCAGAAAAAAGGAATGTTAAACTATTTCTGAGTAGTCAATACCTAGAAATCCCTGGACATGGATGCCATAGGTCAGAATCAACTTGACGGCACATAATTTTTAAGGACAAAATATGAATTATTGAACAATATTCAGTGTTTGTTGCATTACTCATAGACTCAATGAAGATTTTGCTTAAATAGGCAATTAATGAGGTCCTGATCTTTTTTATGGGGAAGCCATTCCTATTCCTATGATATATATACCTTGAACCCTGCTTATAGGAGGAAGGCAGCATATAAACTGAATGAATGAACAATATATATGAATTCTAAATACAATATATGAATTCTAAATACAATATATTGTTCATTCAGTTTATATGCTGTCTTCCTCCTCTAAGCAGGGTCCAAGGTGGCTTACAATTAGGCAGAACAAATGCAATTAAATAGAACACAAATAAAAGCATAAACAATTAAAAGACAATTTAAAACAAGCCAATAGAAGGATAGCACCTATCCAGTCAAAAGCATCTTCTGCAACAGGTAAGGTCATTTGCCTGCCTGGTGCATGCTATTGCATGCTGCGGAGTAGAGAAGGCGAGTCCTCACAGACATATTAACTTCAGCTCTGAAACCAGATGGAAAATATATTTTCCTCCTAGAAATTGATAGAATTCTGATTAATTTATTTTAAGGCTGTAAAAATCTATAGCCAAGTATGTGGTAAGCATATCAGTTTCACTGTCTGAATAAGAGGTGGTTTGGTGTGTTGGTTTCCATCTGTCTTATTCCCAGGTTGTGAACCTTCCTCATGGCTCTTGGTGTAATGTTTCAAAGCAACAAACATAAAATGAGATGATAAATGGGTGAGACACCTAACCAATTATCCAGAAATAGGGAAACATTTCTGTTGTTTTTTTTTTTTTTTTACTATAATTCCCAGGATTTCTCAGTCAACATCATTTTCCATCTCTGCAGTTACCCCCTCACTGGTCACCTGATTGTGTTGCTGTGTTATCGCTGATTACAAATAGCATCATGATTTTATGGTGAAAATAGTTATCTGGCTAATTGAGTGGGTGCAAATAAGATGCACATTTTCAAAAAAGAAAATAGAAGTCATAAAATAGCATACCTGAAAGGAGCCATTTTTGTTGAGCAGAGAAAGGATAAAATCTTCACTTACTACACCCTGCTCCCTATGGTCCCAGGTCTGCTGAGGCTACCCCCACAGCTGATGTTTGTGTGACAAAAATACATGTGTATGTTTATTGTATTCACACAATTGGATCTAGTTTGGCCGTAAGATATTAGTGCACTTATGATGAGCAACAACACATGTCCATATGTGAAAGGTCAGGAGAGACCTTTCCAGATTTTTTTAATGTGTTGTGTAGACAATTCTGCTTGATTTAAGCCCTATCTAAGTGTATTTTGACGTTGTCAAATAAAAGTTTGAAATAGATATGTAG
The DNA here is from genome assembly GCF_051106095.1 of Pogona vitticeps. NCBI lineage: Eukaryota > Metazoa > Chordata > Lepidosauria > Squamata > Agamidae > Pogona > Pogona vitticeps. The sequence goes on along the minus strand of NC_135787.1, from coordinate 22,828,723 downwards.
AACAATTTTGAAATGTGTCTGAGGAGGGGATGCAAGCCCTGGTTTTTGCTTTTTTTCCCCCCCAACACTGACCTTTCCCCATTGAGTGGGAATGTCTGGTGAGAAAATGTAAACAGACATTTCCCCATGAACCTGGTTACAGTCTTCCCAGTGACCGGGAACTCTGATGATACTGGTTTCTTGATTATAGGGCAGTTTGTAAACGGGTGCGACCTCTCTTCAAAACTTCCCACCAATGTGATGGAGGAGTCCCTTCACAAACACATTTCAGAATAATTTACTGGTAGCATTGAACCTGGACATAGGTGACCCAGACTAAAGTTCCTATTGAATTATCAAACTCTCTTGGGAATGTCTCCTCAGTTTGACATATTTCATGGGATGGTTGCAAAGAGAGGAGCTCTGTATTCCTTACTATTGTTCTTATGTGGTATCAAGTGTATTTTGACATAGAGCAACACTAATAGAATGTCAAGGTATGTGAGATTTTCAAGGAGTAGTTTTGCCATTACTACTCACCACCTCCCAGTAAGTTTCCATAGGTGAGCTGGGATTTCAATCCAGATTTTCTGAGTTCCATTTCAGTGCTCTATCAACTACACCACACTGGCTAATACGAATTATTCATTATTATTTTTACAGAGTACATTTAAATGCCATTTCACTAAAAAACCATGGTCAAAGTGGTTAACAAATATAATGAAAAGGAGTTAAAAACAAATTAAAAGAAGTGAAAAAGAAGTGAAAAATAGATTTAACAATGACCCCATTAAAATGGCAATGATAGAAGCAATTGAAATCACAAAAATCAGTACAACAGCTTAAAATGCCATTCAGACAAAAAGTGTGTTTTCACACTCTCTCTAAAAGTGGCAAGAGGGGGAACTGATCTCATGTCTGAAGAGACAGCATTTTACAGTCTGAGAGCAAAAGAGGCAAAAGCTTTCTTTTGGCTGCCCATCATGTGGGTCTCCCCAGGCAATGTCACACTCACTAGGTCCTCTCCTGAGCATGTTTGTGTCTGGACAGGTTTGTCGCTTAAATAGCGGCACCTCAAGCCATTCATGAAGATAGTCTTAAAAGCTCATTAGTGTGAATGTGGGAGATACAGTATGTGTGACTGATAAATAAAAGAAGCTAATTAATATTTTACCTACTCTACCTGAAATTTCCATGAAAGAAACTTTGGTAAGCAATATTCCCTGTTTTAACGATACTTATAATACCTTTGTTGTACCAGTTTGTGGTCACGTGGTATATATTACTTTCAATGATATCAATTTATTTTCTCCTATTTGAATCATTATGGCTGACTCCACTTTGGTACCGATTTATTTTTTCTCTTTTTTTCTGGGGCATTGCAGCCCCCTACTTTAATTAAAAAACCCAGATTTTAAACCAATATGTCAAAATGCCGGTTACTGTTTCCAGTTTGATAAAATGACCTCTGCAGCACCTGCACCTCTGGCAGAACTGCATTGCACTCAATGGACTCGGCATCTCTATTCATGGCTGTGTCACTTGCCAGGCAGCAGGTCAGTGGTTCTCAAACAGGGGTCCCCAGATGTTCTTGGACTGCAATTCCCAGAAGCTTTCACCACTTGCTGTGTTGACCAGGATTTCTAGGAACTGCAGTCCAAGAACACCCCTGTTTGAGAACCACTGCAGGAGGTGGAGTGATGTAACTGTGAAGCCATTTACATATGTTTGCCTGTGTTTTGATATATTGGACACCAACCATTTTTTGAAAAAAAAATTATGGCAGGGCAGCCACCCAGTAATAATGGCAGCTTCCTGACCTGGTAACTTGCCTTCAGAAAAGAACCAGTTGGATCATGAGCACATGCGATACCAGTAAGGAATGTTCTGATATGAGAATTGGAACAAAGTAATAGTGGCCATGGTCTAATGGGTGTGTAACTAGAGAACATTTCCCTGGTGTGATTGAAAACTTAGCCAGCTGGAGCCATTGCCTGGGCATAAACTCTAGAACAATTGGAGTCCACATTAAAGATTTCTCTTCCCAGTTTCTGTTTTAAATTATTTCATAATTAGTCAAATCATTTCCCCCCCTCTGACTGTATTCTGACATTGTGAGACACATTGTGGGATAGAAATATTTTAATAAATGAAATCACATAGAGATGTTCCAGAATGAGATCATTCCTCCATGTTGGTTCATTTGTTTTTCAAACTTTCTTACTTGTTAGTTTCCTATCCGCAGGATTTTTCCCAATGAAGGAGCACTCAGTGATACAGTTACTCCCATTACTAAGAGTAGGAAATAATATTTGTGACACCAGAAAGTTTAGAATATGCAGAAAACGGTGCTGTAAGACATAATATGATTAATGGGTTTTTTAAAAAAATTCTCCCTGACATCTTTGGTGAAACCTTCCAGCATTTCTTATAGATCGAATCCACGCGATGGAGTGAGCTCCCATCGCTTTGTTCCAGCTCCTCGCCAACCTAGCAGTTTGAAGCATGCAAATGCGAGTAGATAAATAGGTACCAACACGGTGGGAAGGTAAACAGCGTTCCGTATATAGCTGCACTGGCCACGTGACAACAGAAACTGTCTTCGGACAAACGCTGGCTCTACGGCTTGGAAACGGGGATGAGCACTGCCCCCTAGAGTCGGACACAACTGACTAAATGTCAAGGGGAACCTTTACCTTTACCTCCAGCCTTTCTTATATTTGTAGTGATAGTAGCAACCATGTTTTAAAAAAGAGATCACTTCCATGCTTTTATCTTTGTAAAAGAGATGTGGGCTGGATCAGCCAGTGTTACCTATATGTGGGAATCTTTTTATACTTCTTGCCCAATGCAGTTCTCATGGAAGACAAGTTGGAGCAAGTTTTCATATTCAGAAACAGCAGCTGGAGCTTTAAAAAAAATTCAATTTTGAGGTCTGGGACTATGGGTCCTGAATTCTCCAGCTAACACAGGGATTCTGAGAGCTGTAACCCAAAAGTTACTTTTGCTTATCCTGACAGTACCCAGGATTACTGCTCTCTGTGGGATATCATATTTTGTCCAAGTAGCTGTACTTTATAAGTCTGTGTCATAAATGGAATTCATTTTGAGTCAGTTGAACTGGTGTGGTTGTAGCATTTTCCATGCAAGACACTTAAAGTGTGTGTGTGTTTTAATGGGGTTTTCCCATCTCTGTATTGTGAGTATGCAACGTTGTATTAGCTAGAATACACATTTAGTAAAAATGCATTAATGTGGACACTGGCAGCCGTTCTTCATTGGTCTGGATTCTGTGGCATTGTGCATGTGATGTAACTCATATGCTAGCAGATCTATACAGCAAGATTTTCTTACATGTTAGCTTCCTTGTAAAAGGCTACTTTCTTGGAAGCGTTAATTTGCTTTTTCCTTTTAGGGATTCTTCAACATGTGTTAGAAGACACTTTCATTTGACCTACAGTCAGTTTTCATTTCAGATGGAGCATAGCAGTGGGGCTTATTTTTGCCTCTGTATTAGATTTTATTAAATATTCCAGTGTAAGCATGAACTCACAAATAACAAAGATGGTAACTTTGTGGGGGGATGTATTATAGGTCTGTGATTGAGTCTTTTGGGGTATAGTATGTTTATAATATCAGTGGCAGAAAAGAATGAAGTAAGGCAGTGGTTCCTCAGATGTTATTGGACTGCGACCCCTCGCCAGCAGAGAAATCCTGGCCAGCACAGAGAGTGGTGAAGTCTTCTGGGAGTTTTAGTCCAAGAACATTTGGGAACCAAAGGCTGGAAATCACCAAAGTAGAGAGACACTGGGCAGTGTTGGTAGAGTTTAACATTTGCCTCTGGGGGTCACATGTATGAAAAACCTGCTGCGGCCTTCTCAAACCGATGCTCTCCAGATGGGTTGGATAAAGTTGCCATCATCTCGAGACAGCTGAGGAATATGGTTGTGGTAGTGCCATGTATGGTAAAGGCACCAGGTTGGCAAAGGTAGTTCTGTAGATGTAATGAAATGATAATAATGTAGAGCTCCTTGTCCTGTGAACCTTTGGAGATGTTTTGTTTCAGATGCCTTAGCCCTTCAGATTTTTTTTCAAAAATATCCTATAACCTGCCTGCATTTACTCACTGAAATATTTTTGTTCAGAAACGCTACAAAGAGGGGTTTTGTAGTTGTAACAATCATTTAGGAATCTGCATCAGAAAAATATTTCGGGGCACATAGATGGATATGGAATTAAATATCTGGAATCATTAATATACAAGTTCATGTACTGATCCTATCTTTGAAGAGTCAGACTTCAAAGAGCTACGAAGGCCATTCATTTCGGATACGAGACACCAAGGTCACTGAACCAATTTGCATCAGTCAGGATTCATAAGAAAGCCTTGGGAATAAACATCACACCAGTACTGTTTAATTCATCTTAAACTTGACAATGCGCCTGGACATCTAAGAATCTAAGATTTCCTTGAGTTGCTTCTGAGCAATTTGCTGCCTTGCCCATGGTGACGGGTCTGCTTTGTGACATCAGAGCATGGTCGCTAACGGTAGCCAGAGAGACTTTCATTGAATTATTTGATGTCACCAAGAGCTTTGCAAGCCCTGGGCCCAACAACTGATTCACTTGTGAGGATAAAACCAAGACCTGGTGAGATCATAACAGATCAGCCAGTAGCATTAAGTGGAAGGCTGCAGCAGAAGAGCAAAGAAATCGGCTATACGCAGCAAACGTGTGCTGATGCACAGTCCCTTCTGTTCTCTGACCCTTTACCACTAGGGAAAATTTTTGCGAGATGTTATTTCCTGGAAGACCACTGTGTCAGGAAAAGCATTAATAAAAGTCTTTAGCTCAAAGATTAGAAAAGTTCTTCTCTTTTTTAAGACTACCATTCCCCCAACCTTCCAGCCATTAGCCACACTGATGTAGAGATTCAGAGAATTTTCATCTTAAACAAGGAGCTTCCCCTGGCTCTGTTTGAGCTTTGGAAATGTGTGTGTTGTTTTGAAGAATCAAATCCTTTGTGTGTGTGGGGGGGGAGTGTTCATGTGACAGCCCACATTTGAATTAGTTTCCCCGCTTCCCACTTCACTATTATCATGTTCCCTCTCATACAAACACCTGTCTTCAAATCGAATTATTCTGCAGGGTAATCTAAAGCCTCCCCCCACTCAGCATCATATGTTTTGTCTTGTTTATTGAGTTACGTTGTTCCATACTTCAGATGCGATAGCCATTTAATAATCTTGAAGCTTCAGCTCTGCAGGGGCTAAAAAGATCCCAGCAGGCTTGTTAACTTCTGCTCTGAAACATTATGGGAAATATTCTCTCCTCCTAGGAATCCATGAGCTTCCGATTAATTTATTTTAAAGCTATAAAAATCCATAGCCAGGTATGTGGGAAGCATATTGAATTCCCCTCTCCCTTCCACATTTTCTAAGTGTCCTTTTTTTCTCTTTTCAGATTTAGAACCCCCTTTTCATGTTGCATATAGATTCTTGACAAATATATTATTTTGTAACTCTACAATTTATTTCTCTCTTCATAAAACACTCAACTATGCACCTTACTAAAGTCTGAGGCATCTTTCAACATCATCTCAGGGGAGGACGTAGCAATTAAAAAAGTCATTTTTAAAATGTAGCATCTTTTCTTCTATAGTAGTATATCACTTTTCTAAAGAAGAGTTTAAGGTAAAGACAATAAACATGCTAGTTTTAAATCAGAGTATGCAAGAGTGGCCCTCCAGACTGCTTCCCATACTGTAGACAATGCAGCTAATGGTGAGAGATTATTGGAGTTGTATTCTAAAACAGCTGGAGGGGGACATCTGGAGCCCATCTTGTTTTGATGGGAGCAAATTATTTAGAATATGAACGAATATTAGAGGTGTAACGGGAGAGGTGCCTGAAATCTGGCAAATTTTTTAAGGGAGAGATGCAATGGCAGCAAAGCACCAAATCACAGCCAATGCTCGTCTCTTGAGGCAAATATAGTAGAAGCAACACTGTTGATGAAAATGAATCTGAAGAGGTGGACTGCTCATGTCTCTTTTTCAGAGACAGCATTCTGGGTTGGCATTTGGAACCTGCTGAGAATAACAAATGATAAGCAGCATTAGGGCCAAGACAGTGGAAGAATTAAAATTCCTTGCAAAGGACGTACAGCTTCTTAAACCAAAATCGAAATATAAAATAAGTTGTAAAATTCATTTAAATGTATTCTAAATTGTTTACTTTGTTCTCTCTCTCTCTCAAATTGGGCAGCATTATCATCAATTCAAATCTGTGGCAAGAACAGACCTCTCAGTATGTATCTTAACTTGATTTCCTTATATATTTTTTATATACTTACAGGTGTATCTTGCTTGATTTCCTTATGCTTGATTAATATATACTTGTTGATTGGCATCTTCATATGTGAACTGACTCCACTGCCAAAAAAAAAAGGGGGGGGGAGAAAGAAATCTAAAATAAGAATGTGGAAGTTCTTATCCTGGCACTTCTATCTATGATGGCCCATTCTACACATGCAGCTGATTGCTAAATGCAATGAAATCATGAAATGATAAGCATGCATGTGTGAGCAAGATGGAATGGTGTCTGATAACAATGCGTATGGGGTGAAAGGTTTCAATAAAGTCATACTGGAGAGACTGTTGGCTGTGCAGGTGATTAAAAAAACACACAAAAAAAACACAACAACTTCCAGAAGCTGGAATGTTAGTTTCAAAAATTAATGGCACCAGAGGTGATTTTCCCATAACAGCAGGACTAGATGCATATAGTCAACCATGGTCAGTGTGGAAGGTCTCCCTGAAAAAAGATGTTTTGATTTGTTTCCTGAACATCAACAGGGAGCAGGCCAGGTGTAGCTCCTCTGGAGGCTGGTTCCACAAGGTCAGTACCATTGCGGAGCATATCCTGCCTCTTGTGAATGACTTATGAGTCTCCTTTGGGGTGGAAATGTGGAGTAGTATAGCCCGGGAGGATCTGGTGGATCGGGCAGGTGACTTTGGGGAAAGGCAGTCTGATAAGTAATGTGGTCCCAAACTATGGAGGGCTTTATACGTAGGCATCAAAATTTGAACATAATTCAGAACGCAATGGGAAATGAGTGGAGATGAACCAGGACTGGAGTGATGTGAGCAAATTTGCTCAGACCAGCCACCAGCCTGACTGCTGCATTTTGGACCCGTTGTAGTCTCCAGGTCACTCTCAAGGGATGATGATGATGATAATGATTAATGCTATTGGAAACCTAGAAATTAACAGTTTGCTGTTAATGTTTAAAATTGGGAATGCTCACCCATTAAATTGACATTATTAACATATTATTTAAACATTGCTTTTGTGTGCTTTTTTGGTGAGGGTCCATGCCAGTTCCCACTCTGTCTTCCACAAAGGAAAAGGGTGACTTTATCTTCCTCTCAAAAGCAGAATTATAGTATGTAGTCAAATCTTGGTCCTATAAAAGCATTTGGACCATAGTACCTAGAAGACTCAGTTTACACTGCAGGGGAATCTAGTTCTCTTTGGCTATCCTTGGGGTGATTGTATATGTGCCTGTTTGAATGAAACAGGAAGATGAACATGGCGAACAATGTTGTAGTTTTGGAGGAGGTAGCCGTGTTAATCTGTACAAGCATAAGGCGAAAGACAATAAAACAAGGCAAGACCAAATTATGTGTCGGCTTAAAGATTAACTATTATATTTTAATGTAAGCTTTTGTGGACACGTCCACTTCATCAGAAACGGTGTCTGTTTTCTGTTTTCTGGAGGAAAGTTTACGACAGTATCCAAAAACACATAGATTCTAAATTGCTTCACATAGATGTTCCATTACCCAAGAGCCAATGAATATGTTCTGCTTATGAAACTGATATTGCATTCTACATTTCATTCTTTTTCCATATGCCTAATGAAGTGGACGTGTCCACGAAAGCTTACATTAAAATATAATATTATACAGTGTGGTCTTGACTTGAGAACTTAATCCGTATTGGAAGGCGGTTCTCAAGTCAAAAAGTCTGTAGGTCAAGTCTCCATTGACCTACAGTGCATTGAAAACCGATTAATCCCGTAACAGGCCGTTTTTGTTCCATTTTGGTTTTTTTCTGGTCTGTAAGTCAAATCTCAGTCTGCAAGTCAAACCTAAATTTTGCGGCCAGAGAAGTCTGTAACTCAAAAAGTCTGTAAGTCAAGCTGTCTGTAAGTCAAGGGTCCACTGTAATAGTTTTTAAAAGTGCCACATATTTTTGCCTCTGTTTTGTTGCTTTGGATTTTGCCTGATATAAGGGAGCCTTGTGGCGCAGTGGTCAGATTGCTGTACTGCAGCCAAAACTGGTTCAATCCCAGGTAGCTGGATCAAGGTTGACTCAGCTTTCTAGCCTTCCAAGGTTGGTAAAATGAGTGCCTAGCTCGCTTTGTGGGGGGGGGGCAATGTGTAGCCTGCATAATTAACTTATAAACCACCCAGAGTAAACCAGAGTGCTATGGGGTGGTATATAAACAGCAGGTTTTGTGTTTGCTTTATATGAAGAACAATGATGTACATAGAGCTATCCCTGTCTTTTGGGGAGAGGGCTGAAATAAAGTAATCATTGAGGTCTTTAATATAGAATAGTACTTCTGTGGTTATAGAAAGAAAAAGTGTTTCTCTTTGCATCCATGGAGGCTTTGTCTTTGTTGTTGTTGTTGTTGTTGTTGTTGTTGTTGTTTTCTCCTTTTTCACAATTATTAACATTCGTTTCCTGTTCCATCCAATTAGACAAACTTGTAGCCATCCTTTGGATGGCAGTTCAGATGGACCTTCCCAACTTCAGCAGTAGCTTCGGCCTTCTTTTCCAGTCTATAGAGACTTGTAGGGAAGGGACCCTGTGAATAACCCCCTTTTATCTTGCAGACAAGCTGGTGGTTTTGGTTTTTGCTCCAAATAATATTATTTTAAGAATATTGTCCATGAGCAACTGAAGTGAGTATTATTATCCACCTTGCAGTTGTTGGACAGTCCTGTTGATCTGATTTGAATACAGGAAGATTTGGTTGTTACAGTCTCTATAGTGACCTGGGATGGTATAGCAAGGTACAGAGCTGGTTCCCAAGTAGGCCTGTGGTTCTAACTAAGCAAGCTTCTTGCAGTGTTATGTGAAGGAAATGTAACTGGAAGTAATTAATTGGTTCTTTAGCAAGCAGGGATTTTCAGTCTTTGAGCTGGGAATTTCCAGAAGCCTGCATAAGACTCTTGGCTGAATTAACTAATATTTCTGGGTATTTAAGTCAAAATTCCTTTATAAGACCAAAGTGAAGCTACTTAGTATAAATCTAGTTTTGAAAGGGCAGTGTAGGTTCTAGGAATGGGATTTACTGCTACCATCTGAGACAATGTAGCCCAAATTAGAAACAATGGTGAGAATTTTGTTGGGTTTTCCTTTTTGGAGTAAGTGAAATTATATAAATTGTGGTGGCAGATTGCAGCCTTGAAATGTAAATTAGACACAGGACTAGCACCTTGCAATTAATTGTAATTTCCTGACCTGACTTCAATTTCTCTGGAGGAAAAATTCCAACATGATTCTGGCTGGTGGGACTTAGAGCAGTGTTTCGAAATGTTCCTTTTCCATGTTACAATTACTTAGAATCCTCTAATCAGCATGGCCTTTCTAGAATGTGGCCTGAAAAAAGTAATTTTTCAAGTTTTGGTCTGGAAATAGAATGAGAACTGCTAATTGACTTTTAGAAGTTGCTTCCTTTTTTAATGTTGTGTATTCTTTATATTTTACTGTTGTGCTCTGATTTAATGACTCGCTTTAATATTTTATAGCACTTTGGGAGAGAAATGCTATTGGCATAATGGTTTTTGAAACAAGCAAATTAAAAGGTGAATAATAAATTGGAAGGTTACAAGTGACAGCATTGGTAAAGATTTCTGAAAGGCTATTTCAAGAATTCTGGAGAGTGAGTGCAGGAAAAAATGAGAGATAATCAAAATCCAGGGGCAAAATGCTAGGAGCAGAACTTTATTGCCAGAGACTTTGATCTTTGGAACAAAATTTAAGCTTGAGCTGCAGAGGAGAACTGTGGAATCAGAAACATGAGCCCATAGGATTTATTGAGGAAATAGACTTCTGCCACAGATGGATTTTGATAGTAGGGTGTTGTGGCATTGCCAGAAGCTGCAGCGTTGAGGACGAATGGGAAAACTAGTAAGTAGACCAACAACAATGCAGAAAAATACAGCTGTCGTTAGGAGGGTGCTGGGCTAACCATGTTTTTGGTCTTAGAAAAGGTAGGATAATTGGTGGCATCAGAAGAGATACTGAAAACAGGCAAAAGAAAAAGAGATCATTTGCTTAGAGGCCAGGAAGGACGCTGGTAGCTATTAACAGCTATTCGCCACCTGGAGAAGGTCATGTTAGAGGTGCAGAAGATAAAAAGCCAGCCTAAAGGAAGTTGATGTATTCTGCGGAGCAGAGATCTTAAAAAACCTAGGAAATCACTCTTTGTTTAGGATGAAAAGAGGAGACGGATAAAGAGAATGGAGGCGTGCATTCTGATGGCAGTCCCCAGGGCTCCAGTCCTATCTGTTCTGTGCCTTACCAATGCAGCCCATACATTTTGTTTTATAATGGGGTGGTGGGAATAATCAGGACAAATGGGTTTTGACTTGGATGCATCACACTAGGACCGAAAAAGTATAAGACAAGCTATATACTTCCTTGTTTCGATCTGGGAGGATTTGGGGGTGAGATGTCCCTCAGCCCCATCCCCTTGATCATGTGAAAACCACTGAAACAGGCATTTTTGTGTACATTTTTGGCTCTGTTGTTCATGATTAGTGTGCACTCTAGGGTGGTCTGTAGGGATGCATTTCGATGCCATCCCCTCCCCCCTCTTAGACCAAGAAATATTAGCCAGGATCCAATATCCTGTTTAGGCTTATGCATGAAGTTTGAGCTTCATCAGAGCTTGGAAAAGTTACTTTTTTGGACTTCATCTCCCAGAATCCTCCAGCCACCATGGCCAGTAAGACTAACTTTCCCAAGCAGCTAGACTGTAGATCTGGAATTTTTAGCCGAATACTGGAGTGTTTTTGAAATTCATAACCTTTTCAAAAGAAGACTAGGCCAAGAAATGATATTGACCTGACCTCCTACACACCGTTATTTCCCTTCCATCCCAGAATCTTTCAGACATTAAAAAAAAATTCACAGCAACTCAGAGAGGAAACTCAGTCTGCCTGCATTTACTTTCTTGTCTGGACACCCATGTGTAACGTTTGAAGCTACGCTGAGAATAATGAGCAAATGAAGAAAGGCATATTTTTGATTTGGGAGATACCTACCGAAAAGTTTCATTCAGCTAAGGAGAAGAAGATACCCGTGTGTGATGCACATGAGTGAGAAGGGAAATTGAGAAAGAAAAATATCATTTAAAACTGAAACAGGAAGTAGCAGACAAAGGGGAAATACATTTAGAACAAAGCAATAGGACATTTAGTCAGATGCTGGCTGGATAGCTCAGTGTTTTAGGTATTTGACTGTGGAGCCAGAGGTTCAGAGTTTGATTCCCCACTGTCCCTCCTGTGAGTAGAGCCAGCCTGGATGGTCTTGGACAAGCTGCACAGCCCCAGGGCACCCCCAGCAGAAGGGAATGTTAAACCATTTCTGAATACTCTGTACCTAGAAAACCCTGGAAAGGTCGCCATATGTAAGAATTGACTTGATGGATGATAATGATGATGATTATATTACTTCAGTGGCAAGGAAGAGAAAATTGTGTAGACAAAACTAGAAGCCTTTATCCTCTATTGCAACCACTTGCTCAGAACAAGATAAGGTCATGGAGATGATGTCCCATCCTGATCTCATCTTATGATCAAAGCTAAAAAGAGTAATTTCAGGTTAGTTTGGGAGGGAGGGAGACCACTAGGGATCTTCACATAGGCCTAGGAAAAATCCTTCCTGCATCCTTGGAAATATTCTAACAGTCTCTGTTGATCATTTGGGCTAGATGGATTAGGAGTCTGACTTAGTATGAGAATGGTAATAATGAGGTTGGGGTGGTCTTTCAGATGTTCTTACAGATCCCATCAGACCAGCCAATATGTTAAGCCACCTTGGTTCCTTGAGGAGAAAGGCGGTATAGAAATATTTTAAATAAATAAATAAATCCCACAGCGATTAAGACCACTGGCTAGCTGACTGAGGAACTATTGAGGTCTTAGTCCACTATTTCTAAGCTCTGGATGAAAGCCAGGAGGATATGCATCTATTCTTATATAATAATGTAAAAACAAAACAAAAAAGTGAAAAGAAACTTGCTTTATACAGACTTGTTTAGTGTCAAGTCTGTTTTGTTCTGAGAACATTGGTTTGTGTGTGAGAGAGGAGGAATTCTGTTCTATAGCCAGTCTTCCATCTTTTCCTGTGCCATCATTTTGAATGCATGGCATTAATTCCCTGGGCTCTTTGACAAGCCAGGCCATCACCTTTTACTACTTTTGTGTAAAGGCTGTCTCTAGTGCCATTAATTCTCAGAAGCCATTACCAGCTGCTGAAAGCTAGCTATGTTGTAACAAAGTTTGTCCAGGATTATCTGAAAGTGCTGATTCTTATATATTCTGCTGATATCAAAATATTTTTCTGCTGCTGAGTAGCACTCCTGGGTCCTATGCAAACAGGCCTTCCTTTTCTCTGCTTTTGCTAAATGAAAAAGAATGAAGAAGTGGATGCTCACATGCAAACAGCAATGAGCAGTATTATTTCCCCAGTTTCTCTTGAATCATATCTGCAAGGTGTCTGAATTGCCATGTGCATGTAGCATAAGGTGGAATGGAGACAAAAAGCCATATAGGGCAAATTTCTGCTCTTGCCAACTTAATGTAAAGTTATGCCAGTGAAATGTGCCAGGTGTTAACCAAGTAGCAGAGAATAGCAGTATGCTAATTCGCAATCTGTTATGCAGCTCACAACCAGTTGTGCAATGCACCAGTACAAGTGTTTCTGGGATAGCATTTCTACTTCAGCACTCACTAGTGCAACTACTGAAGGTGAAACTTCAAATTGTGCGTCCATAGTTGCCCGACAGCTTCATTTGCTCACATGTGTCAGTTGGGTGTTTACACTAGAGTAAGCAGAGTGATGGTGTTTGTGACAGATTCCAACTCTAATAAGGAGCCAGGATCTCAAATAAGGAACCAGACATCATAAATCTAAGTGACTGAAGGTACTGTACTTTTAACCTTGAAGCTGGTGCCTTGTAGGTGTGTTGGACTACAACCTTTATCAGCCCCAGCCAGCATGGGCCTTGTAGTTCCCAGAGATTTGGAGCTGCTTTGTGGGGAAGACTGCTGTCAAGATTGCATGAGTGGCATTCTTCAGCAAGTATGAACTGTATAGAGGTTATTAATGTCCGAATTAATGTCCAAACAGGATGTTTTTGAATGGACATTCATTGGCACCATGACCACTACCATCATCCTTATAATTATCATCCTCCATCTCACCTAGTTTCCAGTCATGAGATGCTAAGAAAATACTGCTTATCATTGTTTAACGGGTCTTGAGGAAGTTGCTATGTGGTAGCAGTCACTTCACAGTTTGACCATTGTGAGGGATAAAACCAATTGGAATGAAAAATATTGTATTTGGGAAGGTATCAGAAAATTTAGAGAGCTAGTAAGCAGTGGTGGAAAATAAATGCAGCCTTTGTGGAGTTGTAACATTTTTAAAGCCCTTGTATCTGGTGATGTAATTCTTTATAGAAGGTAGGAAAATACCTTATGTTCAGGGAAAGCTCATAATGGGAAGTAAGAGCAACAGTGTACTTCTTACCCATTCTGTGCAATTCTCATGGTTTTTCTTTGGTTCAGATAAATAAAGAAGACCTGTAACCTGTCTAAAGCTTTGGCTAGGATTAATGAGCTATGAATGTTTCAAAATGTCTACAGAATTCTACATTTTATGAAGAAGATAGGATTCTTTTATTCTACTTCAAAAATATTTTGCACTAAGAAGGTTTAGAACTAGAGATGAGAGTATTCATATATGAATATTCCCCCACAGGTGCAGATAATGAGGGTCCGGCCTCCTGGGGCCAGACCGACCACTCACGATTTTGCCGCTGCTGTGAGCTCCATGGAGCCTTACTATCGCTCTGTTGCTCGCGATAGATTAGCCAGTCCTGGCAGAAGGCAGGATGACGAGCCTTTCTGCCAGGTTGCAGAGTGGCTAATCCATCGTGAGCAACGGAGCAATAGGAAAGCAATGCGGAGCTCAAGGCAGCAGCGGAATCGTGATTGGTCGGTCTGGCCCCAGGGGGCAGGACCCTCATTACCTGCACCTGTGGGGGGGATATTCGAATATGAATACCCCGATCTCTATTCAGAACTATTCACCAATTTGCTATAAATGTAATATAATCTGAAATACAGTGGTGCCTCGCATAGCGAGGTTAATCCGTTCCGGATTAACCCTCGCTATGTGAAAACATCGCTGAACGGAATGGGGAAAGCCATTGGAATGCATTAAACTTAGTTTAATGTGTTCCAATAGGCTCCAAAACTCACCGATCAGCGAAGTTTTCCTATGGCCGGCAGCCATTTTCGCGCCCTCGGTAAGCGAGGGGAGGGCGCAAAAATGCTGCGCGCGGCCATTTCGGGGCTTCCGGCAGCCATTTTGGAGCCGCCGAACAGCTGAATTTCGGCCATAGGGGCCATCGGTATGCAATCGCATTTGCGATCGCATAAACCTCCTCGCTATGCGGATTCGTCGTTCTACGGTGCGCTCGTTAAGCGAGGCACCACTGTACCTGGAAGTTTTAAAAATTGGTTGCAGTGTGAAGATGAAATATAGACAAAATAAAAGCCTTATTCCCTAGGCTGAAATCAGTGAATTAACAGGTCAGAAGCGATAATGTCCCACTACAAATTTGGCTGTGCTGATGTTTTCAGAGCAAATGAGGCCTTCATTTAAATCCTTACTGCTAGTTTCTGGATTACCCATATAAATGATTTTAGCTAGTTGGAGTCCACACAATGGCCAAAATCCTCTTGTTTAGCATAGTCAATTGCATTAGAGTTGGCCCACTGAATCAGTGGGGATTTATGTGAGTCAACCCGTCCATAAATTCCATTGATTCAAATGGGTCTACTTTAATCATGACTTACTATGCTACTGTAAGTCACAGTTAGAGTGGGCCAATTGAATCAATGGAATTTACAGAAAAGTTGACTCTCCACACGGTCATTGATTCAGTGGGCCTACTCTAGTGTGATTTACTATGTCAAGTGACAGGATTGTGGTCAATGGACGGGATGACACATCACTATGTTAGAGAAACAGTTTGATTTGGTTATGCTTTGATAACACTGAGAGGAGAGAAATCCATTGAAATTGAGTCCAGTGCTACCTGAATAAGTAAAACATGTAATCTTATTTCAAGGCATTTAACTGAAGATAGAGTTTTGCTTCTGAAGATACAGTTCAAAATGTTGTGTAGCTTCTTTTTTCAGCTTAGTCCCAATTTTTAAGCACATTTGCTTGGTAGGAAATTTTCCTGTGTTTAAGGATCAGAGTGGAAGAATGCATGCTATTTTTCAACACTTTGCTACTGAAAGTTTTGTTACAAACAAAATACCATTCAGGCTGAGACCCTAAAAGTAAAATACGTTCTTATTTTTATATAGAAGTAAAAATTTATGCTTTGTTCTCAGGATGCAGCTGAAATGTAAATGAATTTTCCTTTCTGGTTTCTGACACGTAAAATGACAGAGACTTGTAACAGAAGGAAAAAATATTTGACAAAGTACAGATACATGCCCCTTCAGTGCAAGCAAACTTTACTTTAAAACATACACACACTCATTAAAGAGGGCAAAATATAGCTGTGTTTGGTACTTTTAAGAGCCTCTAACAGTGGTAAGAATATTATCACATTTTTCTTCTTGGGCGATGCATATAATGGCCTTCACTGCAATCTGTCAGAAAAACATGAAAAGCTGCTGGCAGTTGATGTAACCTGAGACCAGATGGACCAATAGTCTCAGCCAGTATAAAGCAGCTTCCCATGTTTATTTCATTTTATAAACACAAGTGTGCATATGACATTGCAAAATAAAGGCACAGTGTAACATGTTGTGGTTGTTTATATCTGGATCCCTGCTTGTGCATATTTTAAAGAGACAAGCACAGACATGCACACGATTCAAATACATCAACATCACATCTGATTAAGTGAGCATGTTTTTTATGATAGCAGAATACATATCTCTGTGTTAAGTAAAATGAGAATTGGAGAGCAGTGATGGACATATCTGCCTTTGTTGGTTGAAATTACTATAGTGATATACTATGGTGCATTTTTGTAAAGAGCTGTCCTGGTGCTGTAATGGCAGGTGGCATCAGGATATAGGCTTTTGTAATTTTGTTTATATGTTTCTATGGGATTTCCCCAATTTGTCTTTTGGTTCCGTTCTGTGCTGGTTCTATGTTGCCTGATTTCATATTAAGCCAGATTTTGGAACATGTGATTTTAGTGTGGGTGAATGCAGCTTTATAAGTGAATAAGAGTAACTACCACAACTTTCTGGCAGTTGTTTGTCCTTACACATATATTTGATGTACATGTAGCTTGTGGACTGACCCCTAATTGTCTCTTCTTGTTCATCCATATCCATTTGGTTCACTTGGTTTTTTCCGTATTTGTTGTTATTTTTCTTCGGATGGCATTATTGTTTGATGAAATGTCACAGATGATGAGACTATCAATGACTCTTAGGCATGATCGATGGCTATTGGTTCCCCTCTTGGAGGTAGTTTGTTGAGGAACATAAGCAGAATTGGTACAATTGCATCCATGTATGCCAAATGCAGGGAAGTGGTATCAGGAGATGGGTATCTAGTTATCTCATGTGCTCTCAGAGGCATCTGGTGGGGCCAATGTGAGATATAGGAAGCTTGGTGAGATGTGCCCTTGGCCTGATTCAGCAGGACTCTTCTTATATTCTTATGTTCACCTACTGTCTCAGATGTTCCTATAGACATCTGCTTGAATTGTGAACAGAATTCTGGACTAGACAGGGCTTTGTTTGATCCAGCATGTCTTTTCTTATTAGTCATTTCCTCTTTCTTTCATGCCCTAGCTGGCTGGATTGTTGTTGTTTAGTCATTAAGTCATGTCCAACTCTTTGTGACCCCACGGACCAGAGCATGCCAGGCCCTCCTGTCTTCCACAGCTGGCTGGATAGCATAGTGGTTTAGGCATCTTACTGCAGAGCTCCACTGTGCCTTCAGAGAGGAGAACCAACCTGTGTGGCCTTGGATAAGCTTCACAGTCCCAAGGATGCCCCCAGCAGAAGGGAATGGTAAACCACTTCTGAATATTCTCTACTTGGAAAACCCTGAAAAGGGTCACTATAAGTTAGAATTGACTTGTCGGCACATTATCATTTAAACACTGCCTAGACATGATGCAGGGATAGTTTGGATCTCCCTAAGCATAACTGGAAAAAGGGATGGACAATCACAACAGGATGGAAGTCAGCTTTGTGATGGCACAAGGGCTGGGTAGTCAATGTACAAATATATCTTCTACCAGAAACAAACACAAACAAGTTCCCCTGTGTGCAGTCCAGGTGAGGGGGCTGTTTGTGTTTCAATTTGCAGTGGCTATATATCCATATAAGGTTGACCACTAAAGCTGCATACAACTGTCCTCATCATTGCTGTAATAAATGGAATAAAGTTCACCTGTCCTAAGACTTCTTCATGTGTCAGCAGAAGCAATTGAACTCCTAAGCCTCCATTCAAATAATGTTTGCTGCTTTGAAGTCTCATTGAAATCAATTGTCATATGTTAGTAACATGCCTAATCTCTCCCACCAGTTTTGACCATAATTCTCTTTATTGGGATTGCTGTATGTACAGTATGTTCCATGTTCAAAAGCACTCTGCTTGATCATCAGAAGCTGTGGAGAAACAGAAGACTAACTGTACCTACCATGCCTTACTTGTTAGCATCCTCCGCTGATGACCCGTCTACTTTTGTAGGCAATGTGCTACAGTAGTTTGATCCAGCAAGGTGATCTGACAATTGCTTCTGTTCTTACTCATTTGCTAAGACAAGGTGACCATGTAGAGAAGATACATGAGCACAGAGGTCCTCGGGTGTAATATAGCTTAATTGGGAGCAAACCTGATGTGATGTGAGAAATGTTAGATAATTCCATTAAAAAACACATACAAATAACAGTTGTGGAGTAAGGCCATGGCACCAGGAGATGGGAGGATTTAATTATTTCACCATGCTGTTTTCTTGAATAATAATTCTCAATAACTCTTTCTAAAGCTGTTATTTGACTTGCAGAAAAGGGCTTTAAGTTTCTAGGGATACTTATAAGCTTTTTCTGCAGGACAAATAGCAGCTTCTGGGAAGTGCTTTTAATAAGGCAAATGGCATAGGAAAGGGAGTTAAGCACACTTGCATTGTTGGAGCCTGATATGACCAGCCAGCTCTCAAGTTAGGCTTAGGGAGAAAATTATTTTGGCATCATATTAAGTTTCACCCTTCTGTCACTGATGTCCAGAAAAATAAGGATAAACTTACCATTCATTTATAGCTTCCATGTAGTTGAGAGTTCGATTCTCCACTGTGCCTCCTTGATAGGGGCTGGGCTTGATGATCCTTAGAGTTCCTTCCAGCTCTGCCATTCAAAGATAATGATGATGTAGGGAAAGTGTACCCTATCAATGCACTGAAAGGTATTGGTTTATACATACGATTGGTGGAATGATATAGGCAGAATTCTATTTGGAATCCCAGAATAGACTACAGTGTGTCCCCGTATCTGTGGGATTGGTATCCGTGGTTTATGACAGCCCTACATACAACATACAAGGGGTCAGGCTTGTGGCCGTTGTCACACTCCCTTGTGGCCTTTGTTCTGCCTCCTTGCATGTTATGTATGTAGCCTGCATAATTAACTTTTAAACTGCCCAGAGAGTGCTTGAAGCACTATGGGGCGGTATATAAGCAGCACGCTTTGCTTTGCTTTACTATCTGCAGTTTCAGGCATTCGTGGCAGATCATAAAACAGCTTCCCCACTGACACGGGGGTCCCACTATATAAAACATGCTTATTTCATAGGATGGCTCTTTAGTTTATATATCAGAATACTATGAGACACGATGGGCGCTCCATATCTCAGAATGCCCCAGCTACATACTGTATTGTGTCAGTGATGTAGAATATTCATGCCAGGTCTTCCATGTATTTTTTTTTAAATGTTGAATTGACATCTGTGAGTTAAGCAGAACACCAGTACCTCTTGTTATATGAGATATTATTGTGTGCAGAGAAGGTTCAATATGGGTTTTAGGTGGCATTTGCACAGAGAGTTAATTTGGATTTTCAGAAGGAACTGTAACTGTAACTTCTGGAATGGGTGGAAGAAAAGAATGAGTTAAGTCTGGCCCTGTTCAGGAGAGAATGAACTATCTTCTGATATATCAGCAAGACTGTGTTCCTTCCTAAGGTACTTGGTTTGAGACAATGTTAAAATATCCCCTCCCCCATCATGCCATGTTAGAACAAGTTTCCAAAATTTTATTTAACAGGACTTTGATTGTCTTTTGTGTACCTCATTCATCAACTCCTTGCTCAAAAAATGAAAAACTCCTCTTTTGTCTCTAATGTCCTTACAAACACTGATGATGGCCTAATGCCCTCTCCTAGGTTGCACGTCTCTTTGGTGTCTTGTACCATGAAGAAGCGGTTGTATTTAGCATGGCAAATGCTGCCCTGCTTGATCTCCAGAGAGTTATGCTGGATGTTTGCCAAAGGTCGCAGCCAATTTAAGTCATCTGTTAACACTCATCCCTGTTGATGGGTCTGACTCTGCAAGATAACCTTGACTCTTTCTTCCATTTGCCTGGTATCATTCACAGGGACAACACAGAAGGAGGAGGAGGGGAAAAGGAGTTATATTTCAACACTGTAGGTAGTGCTAGGCTGCAGAACAAAATTGTCCAAATGCCCACATCCATTTACATCAAGAAGCTGTCTACATGGAAATCCTAAGACTCTGATCTCAGAACTATCAGCCCAGTCAACTTTTGCTTCAAAAGTGCAGGTGCATTATTGTTTCTTCCCTCCTTCTTAGTCTTGACTGGAATTTGTGAAACTGTCCAGATTTAGGAAAAATCAAGAAAAGGCACCATCATCATAGAAACAATACAAATGCAAGAACAGGTGAAACCTTTAATTGACAATTAAATATATAAAATGAACAAAAAACTAACAGCAGGCTTTCAATGATAAATCATCTTATTCGAGGCAGTACTAGCTCCACAATTATATGCTGTTATTAATGTCCCAAAGCTGCATGGCTGATGGAGGCCACACCAGCTTCTTAGGTGGAAATTGGTGCCATCTGCAAAGGGCCTATGGAATAGGAAGAGGGTGGTTGAATGAATGAATGAATGAATGAATGAATGAATGAATGAATGAATGAATGAATGAATGAATGACCTTGAGCCCACCCCCTTCCCACTCCATAGGCCTTTTGCAGACAGGACCAATTTCCACCTAAGAAGCTGTTGTGGCCTCAACATCAGCCATGTGGCATTGGGACATTAATAACAGCATATAATTGTGGAGGTGCACACAAGAACTTGATGCACAGCCTTGAAGAAGAAGATTTATCATTGAAAGCTTGCTGTTTGCTTTTTTGTTTTGTTTTATATACTTAATGGTTGACTAAAGGTATCACCTGTTCCTGCACTGGTATTGTCCAATTTAATCCTGAGTATTTGCCATAGGAAGCAAGCAAGCAAGACCCTAATGAACATTTGGGTTATCACTCATAACCCTTCCCCGTTTTTTTTGCAGTTGTACAACTTTAGGTACAATAAAGACAAATGTGCAACTGTGAAATTCTCATCGGAGATTTTGTTCTAAATCCAATTACTAATCCCAGTGAGAACAAATCCACTGAATTGAGTGCTGAATGGCTATTCTACACATACATAAACCCCATTGATTCAGTCTACTCAAGTTAGGGTCTACTCAAGTTAGGATAATTTACCTATTGGATTCAGATCTTTAAAAATAAATAAATAACTTGAACGTAAGTGTCTCATAGAGACTTCTGATTTTTCTTTAGTAACGTGGGTGTATATAGACTAATATGTTGAAGAGTATTTCCCACCAGGACAAGATTATGGTTCGATCATCTGGAAGTCACTTAATAGATAACAAAGCAAAGTGGGAAAATCAAAGAATAATCATGTAAAATGGGGCTTATTGGGTACAGGACAAATTTTCTGTGAATGTGGAGAAATTCAATCAATGCAGCATTTATGTGCAATTTATGCTCCATCATGTTTAGATGATCTGGTAAATGGGCGAGATAACACTATTGAAGTATCCCACTTCTGGTCAAAAACAGTCTAATCATTTTAACATTTTAAATGTGTTTGAATTTTATCTCTATTTTATATATGTCCATAATTTTATTTGTGCAATGCCCTAATACAAATGAAGAGAGAAAGAATGTGGTGAAAAGCCGAGGTGAGATACAAACTCTCATCACATCAGTACTGTATTTAATGCAACACAGCAAGACCATATCAAGCAAATGTAGTACTGTCATATCCAGTGCGTATATGAAAGATGGAAATTCTGTGTAGTATGACATTCATAGCCAAAGAGAGTCTCTTTAGAAAATAAAAGTTGAGTGCCACTCCAGTTGGAGCATTTGTGAGAAGTGTCCAGTGATGGCTGTGCATTATCTGATGCTTCTGCTTTGAAGTAGTCTATATTTTGTACCACCCAAATCCTAGATTATTTGTATAAATTATGAAAGTTAAACTACTAAGTATGTATTTGCTTTTCTTCTGCAAAGTACTATTTCTAACTGGGTCCTTTTTCAGGAGAAATGGGGGTCGTAGAAACTTTAGACCAATGGTTCACAACCTTGAGTCCCCAGATGTTCTTGGACTAAAACTCCCAGAAGCCTTCACCACCAGCTGTGCTGGCCAAGATTTATGGGAGTAATAGTCTAAAAGCATCTGGAGACCCAAGGTTGGGAAGTACTGTTTCAGACAGATGGACAGACAGACAGACAGACAGGTATTCTTCTTTTGCTAGTTACAATAAAAGGAACTGTACAAAACAGTAAAGCTGCCCTTCTAGGAATCTTAATATGTTCTGCTTTACGAAGATCCACTTCACTGTGGATCATGCCGTAATTATGACTGTGTTCTTGAGTTCAAATTTTAAATCTTTCATAAGATTTAAATATTGTTCTGTTCTCATTGGCTGGGAATTTTAAATGTTATAACTAACATTCCATAACTAACACTCCTTCCATATGAACCTACCCGGCTGTTAAGATCTAGCCAGGGGGCCCTTTTGAAAGAGCCATCCCTCAAGGAGGTAAGAGGGATGGCTTGTAGACAAAGGGCCTTCTCGGCAGCTGCCCCCAGACTATGGAACGCCCTCCCAACTGAAATTCGCCTGGCGCCGACACTGATGATATTTCGGCGCCAGGTCAAAACCTTCCTGTTCCAGAAGGCTTTTAATTGAAATAACATTAACTGTGGGTCTTAATGATGGCAATTTTAATTGTATTTTAATTGTATTTTAATTGTATTTTAATCATTTTATTTTATTGCATTGAATTTTAATTGTTGTAAGCCGCCCAGAGACCTTTGGGTAGAGTGGGCGGCATATAAAATAAATAAATAAATAAATAAACTACACATAGACCACCTTTGTATGGATATCCCCCAAATATAGGCATAACAAAGCTGCTGTGCATGGTTGTGTTGAATTTGTTGTTGTTTAGTCATTAAGTCGTGTCCGACTCTTTGTGACCCCATGGGCTAGAGCACGCCAGGCCTTCCTGCCTTCCACTGACTACTGGAGTTGGGTCAAATTCATGTTGATAACTTTGATGACACTGTCAACCATCTCGTCCTCTGTTGTCCCCTTCTCCTCTTGCCATCACACTTTCCCAACATCGGGGGCTTTTCCAGGGAGTCTTCTCTTCTCATGAGATGACCAAAGTATTGGAGCCTCAGCTTCAGGATCTGTCCTTCCAGTGAGCACTCAGGGTTCATTTCCTTTAGAATTGATAGGTTTGTTCTCCTTGCAGTCCAGGGGACTCTCAAGAGTCTCCTCCAGCACCACAGTTCAAAAGCATCAGTTCTTTGGTGGTCAGCCTTCTTTGTGGTCCAGCTCTCACTTCCATACATCACTACTGGAAAAACTATAGCTTTGACTACGCGGACCTTTGTCAGCAAGGTGATGTCTCTGCTTTTTAAGATGCTGTCTAGGTTTGTCATAGCTTTCCTCCCAAGAAGCAGGTGTCTTTTAATTTTGTGGCTGCAGTCTCCATCTGCAGTGATCATGGAGCCCAAGAAAGTAAAATCTGTCACTGCCTCCACATCTTCCCCTTCTGCCAGGAGGTGATGAGACCAGTGGCCATGATCTTAGTTTTTTTTTTTTTTTGAGCTTCATACCATGTTTTGCGCTCTCTTCTTTTACCCTCATTAAGAGGTCCTTTAATTCCTCCTCACTTTCTACCATCAGAGTGGTATCATCTGCATATCTGAGGTTGTTGATATTTCTTCTGGCAATCTTAATTCTGCCTTGGGATTCATCCAGTCCAGCCTTTTGCATGAATTGTGTTGAATACTTTCCTCCAAGTTTGGAATTATAGTTGTAGTCCCATTTGATAACTGATCAGCACCAATGATACTGATAGGTTCAGAGCCATTCTTATTCTCCACTTGAAACCTGCTTTATTTTTCTTCTGCAAGACACCTTTCCTTTCTACCTAATAGTAGAACCTTGAATATATTGTATGAATTGGATGTTAACTTCTGATTGAGTGTCATAACAGACCAAAATTGAATTTGTTAGTACTCCCTGTCCTAACATAGACAGTACCATAGTAGATTTCTGTGGGTGGAATTTTATTTGATAGCATTTTGCACAGGAAATAATGAAAGACAGCATTTTCTTTCTTGAGTTCAAAGTAAAAAAGTTTTATACTGGAGGGTTTATCCTGGATATCCTGGACCAGCAGAAACACAAACACATGGGTTCCAAATAAAATCAAGCCTGGACTTTTTCTGGGAGCTAGAATGATGAAACAGAGGCTGTGATATTTTGGGTACGTCATGAGAAGGGAAGGCAGGACTCACTGGAAAAGACAACAATGCTAGGAAAAATTGAAGGCAACAGAAAAAGAAAAAGCCCAAAGATTTAATGGATTGACTCTATAAAGGAAATGACAGCCTTGAGCTTACAAGAACTAAGTAGTACTGTGGAAGGCAGAGCAGTTTGGAGGTCACTCATTAATAAGGTCATTTTAAGTTGGAGGCAACTTGGTGGCATGTAATAACAACATACTGGTGGGCGCTGTTGTGCTCATATCTTACCTAGGGAGTTCTCATGAACAACTGTTGGCCACTGTGGGAACACAATGGTGGGCTCAGTGGATCTTTTATCTAAACTAGCCTGATTTGTCTTACAGCCTTCTGTCTTTAGAAGAACTTTGTTGTAGTCCTGATATCTTTAGCAATGTAATTGTGTACTCAAGATATCCATTGGCTACATTCCTATATGGCAGATTTCCCTATCCACACTTTATTAGAATCATAGAATTGTAGAATTGGGGATTACCCAAAAAGTCACCACAATCAACTCCCTGCTAATTTGGCAAACTGGCTGAGAAGTAGTTGGTCTTTATTGGTCTCATGAAGTTTTTGTGATAGTCACTTTGTTCATAGCACCATAAAAAAGTGACAATTTGATCTGAGAAAATGGCACTCCTCTGGAAGTTTTGCGTAAAGCAATGGTTTCACATTGTCTTGTGGTGAAACTGATTTGTATGCAGATAAGTGTGCCAGAGAAAAACAAAAAGAGGTTCCAGATGTGTTCTCCCATGAGGATGATCAGTTGGACTCTACACACTTTTTGTTTGAAGGTTTAGTGACATCTCTAGTTGTATTTCAGGGTCAATGATTTGTGGATTGAAGGATTAGTTTAATTATTCTACTTGTATCATTTGGGGCAGTAAGAAAAAACAGACTTATGTACAAACCATGCTCAGATCATGTATCTATTTCACTATGTGTCTGTTTCATTATGTGAACAAGAACTGAAAGTTGGCACTAATTTTAACTTTTTACTGCACCTATACTCAATGAGATAGGTCCATCTGTGTGTGTATCTGGGCAGTTGTTGCCTATGTTGATCTGCACATAATTTTGATCTGAATCAGAATTGAGTAATACCTTTATCAAAGTACTAAATTATAATTATAAAAGCACTCTCATGAATCCTCTTCATGAAATTTGGGATGGGGAGAGAGAGGAAATTTGAACAATCATCCTGATTTGATGCTGAAGCCACAAGATGGGTAATTAGACTGAAGTTCCAAGATGGAGAGGTAGATGCCAAGCATCAGCTTGAGGTGTGGTGGTATCCAGTGTCACTTATGGGATGTAGAACTCCCTCAGTCTCTGTGGCCCAAGAGCTGCCCGGCATGGATTCTCCACTGCCTTTTGTTGACACACAGGGCTGCTAGGAGTAGAGGTTTCCAGAAACTTACAAAAGCCCCATATCAAATTAGTTATAGATTAAATGAAGATGGAAAATGAGGCAACTGAAGAAAAAATTATGACCATTACCTAATGGTTGGAGGAGAGCACAGTGCTTCATATTGTGCTGCCACCCTAGAGAGGTGGTAAATCTCTTTGCTCGGATGGCAGTTCCTGTTTCGAGAGGTTTCGGGGTGTGTCTTTTGTCATAAAACAAAAATGAAACACAGCCTGATCATGTTTCAAATGAAACACGTGATCTATGAGCAAAAGCCTCTTTTCATGTTCCTTTTATATGGGGGGGGGGGCAGGATATTCTCCTGTTTTCATAGCCCATGAAGAGTTTTGTGTGTAAAATATTTGGTTGAAAGAATTGCATGAAGCAGCAAGGACTTCTCATTTTATTTTATGTGGATTTATTCAGACTGAAGCTGTGAAGTGCAACATAGCGTCATCTTTTTGGTGGGGGATAAAAACTAATAATCTCACCACAACACAGGTTTTTTTTTCCTTTGAGGGTGTGGGCCCCAAATGCTATTATAATCACTTTGAAATATAGAACTTTTTACCCTGGTGCCATCGATAATTACTTCTAAAAAGGCAATTAGCTATTGCCACAGGCTCAGATAGCAACTCTCCTCTTTTTAAAGCAGCTCCCATCTCAGCAGCACAAAATAAGCACTTAAAATGGTCTGTTCTTACAGCACAAGTTTTGTGTGGTTTAAGTCTGTGAGGAAGAATAACAATCATGCTGGCAGATCAATTTGTCTGATACAGGAGAAAGGGAAACTCTGTGTGTCCTTGAGTGTCTGCACATGGCACATTATAGAATAACCTTGAACCTGAAGCAGAGCTGTATACAAGGCATAAGACAGAATTGCTTTGGGAACATATTTGAAGAGTTGTTTATGTTGTTCTAGATCTGAGGATATTTCAGGTGGAGTTTTTGTTCTTGTTAATGTAAATTCTGCACTGATATTATGGGAACTTTTTACATCAAGCATATAGACATTTCCTTTTATCTTATACAGAGACAGTTTCTGGAATGTTCAATAATTTTTTTGGCTTTACTGAAGATATGGTTAATTTCTATACTTGGTTTCTTTGGACTGGCATAAGGATTAACCTTGTGGCACTTCCAGCAAAAGTCCATTTCTGTGGTCATATGTACACTCAAAAGCTTGTCTCTGTTTCATGTTCCACCCCCTCCCCTTCACATAGGAGCATAAGCTGCAGGAGAGAAGTTCCAATGTGGAAGTAGATTTCTTATGTATTATTAAATCAATTCCTAAGATTTCCTGAGAAGCAGTGGTTTTCAGAGAAAAGTGCAGTTCGGAAACAAACATCACTGAGCGCCCCCCTCCCCCAACTCTGTTGTGATCAACTAGGAGAAAGTATTGCGGACGTTTTGACATGTCTGAAAGAGCCCTGAGTTAGAGGTGTCATGATCTGTCCTTTTTCAATCCAGAAACGGGTGCTTCTAGATAGGACTTCTGGACTCATCCAGAGCTATGACTCTTTTGGACCCCTATAAACAAAAGCTTTAAAAACACCACAATGTTTGTTTCACAAACAGCCTTTTATTGTCATCCTTACAGGTGGCAAAGGTTGAAATGCAGTTTCTGAGACTATTTAAGGACTGACAGAATTTATGATTATAATATTACGCTTTTCTTATCATCATGACAGTAAAACTGACATCCCCGGGGGCATTTCCTGTTGTATCTCCACAAGGATTCTGAGAGGTGGGTTAGGTTCAAAGTCCCCAAGTCACCCACTCAGCGATGTAGCCATTGCTGTTGGAATGCAATA
Organism: Pogona vitticeps; assembly: GCF_051106095.1. NCBI lineage: Eukaryota > Metazoa > Chordata > Lepidosauria > Squamata > Agamidae > Pogona > Pogona vitticeps. The sequence continues at coordinate 22,801,318 of NC_135787.1, read as the reverse complement.
TTGGTCTTATAGGGTGTCTTTTTGATTTTCTGTTTGGAAACACACACACCTCACAAAACTTTCCACAAGAAAGAGAGAACAAAGAGTTCAAAGCTTGAAGGTTATCAAGTTATCTTGCAGTAACTTCTCTAGAATGTTAATGCTTTATAGCATTACCTGTTAAGCCGAAGTCAGAACAGCATGATTTTTTCTTCTTCTTCTAGTTTTCTCTAAGGAATGAGGCTGCCGTTTGTCAGTATTTGCGCCTGCATGAGCAGTGAAGGCTGCCTTAAACAATGCTGATCAATTCCAATTTTATTCCTAACTTCCCCTCCCCCTAGCTTCTAGAGGAATCTGTCTTTCCTGTCACTCATGATAATGATCCCCCTGCAAGCCTAGCCGAGAATCCAGAAACTCACTGTAATCTCATTAAGACTTTGATTCCCCAGCAGGGACTGCTGAATTTATACAGCCAGGAGGTTGGGGCACTTCAGCTTCCCACATCGGTCTGCTCAGCCCACCAAAATGGACAGATTTCTTCCTGGCTTTTAAATGCTATCCATTTCCTTAAGTAGGAAAAAGTAAGGATTTCTTCTCACTGATTGCATTTAAATGACCTTGGTGTGTGTGTGGTTTTTTTTAAACCCTTCAAATCTTGGGCCTTTGTTATTGTTTCTTTTGGCTGTCAACATAAAAACATAATTATTTATGCCCCCAGTATAGGAATCAGATGCTTGTTTAACAACTTCTGCAGCATCTGGATGACATTGTTGCTCTCACAAACAGAGTGCACTTCCAGTTGAAATAAATGTGATTTCTACTGGTTTGGGGGATTTCATGCTGTGGAGAACATAAATCCTGATCCTGTCCATCTTTACTAGCAGGCACACCCCATCTAATCCAATGGAATTTACCAGCTTTCTAGGGCCCTCGTGAGTGAAGCCTTTACCATCCCTCACTTATTCCTTCTAATAATAAGCCTGTGGGGCAAATCACAGTGAATGCAATTTCTAAAACAGGGAGTTGAGAACGAATGAATTAGGGCAGTCAGCCTACACATCAGCAGCTGCCATGTGGAAGCTGTTTTAAATTACTACTGTGTGGCAGTTATGGAGAGCCAGTGTGCTGTGCTGAACAGAGTGACAGACTAGGGCTCAGGAGACCTGGGTTTAAATCCCCACTTCATCATGGAAACTCAATCTGGGGTGGCACCGGTAAAATTACTCCTTAAATATCTCAAATACCTTGAAAATCATATTAGGATCACTAAAAGCCACATATAACGTGATGGCACATAGCACACACTGCATATATTATATATTTTTTTAAAATGGTACTGTATTAATCAACATTGTGTGTCATCACAATGGCAGCCCCTGTCAAAGTTTTCTAGGTAAAGGTTTACCATCCCCTTCTTCTGGGGGTGCCCAGCGACTGTGGAACTTGCCCAAGGCCACACAAGCTGGGTCTTCTTCCAGAAAGCACAGTGGGAAATCCAACTCTGCAGCCAGATACCTAAACCACTGAGCTATCTAACCAGCACATCAGACTTTATTAGAAGTGTGCATTTATCATTCCTCCCCCTCCCCCAGCAAAAAAGCCCCCCCCCCCAAAAAAAGTGATGCACAATCACAAGCAAGATAAAAACAGGTTAAAATCAATGCAGAAACCAGTTTTTAAAATAAACTTTTTAAAAAGAAGCATAACCACAAGTGCAAAAGCCAAATTTAAACCAGGCTTATGCTGCAATGGCCCTGTGTAAACAAGACCAAGCCCTGTTTCAGGCATTACAGTTTCAACGCAGGTGAGACTTGAACCAAATGTGGTAAAACGGTGTTGCAGACAGGTTGTGCACTCCTACATCCCCATCTCACACAGATGACTTTTGCACTTTCTTGTTGATGCGTGGGAGTTCTTGTAATGCACTGACAGCATTTTTGTGTGTGGCGACCTTGCCTTATCAGAGAAATGATTTCAGTGCATTTTTAAAAATGTGCTTGCTAGTACCATTGCAGACCTTCCCTGTGACCAGAAGAGGATCTGCCAGTTTTCCAGGTGGGATGAAGACATGGTGGTGGTTTATGATGTGTTCCTTTTCTCATGCTTCAAACCCTTCCTGCATGCTGACTGTAACACCTGTAATACGGTCTTGAGTTCTGAGGGACCAATGAGTTTTGGAACAGAGGTGTTGCAACAGAGAAATCTCTGTGTCATGTACTCAGCACTCCATAACTTATTTTATTTATATTTATTTATCTTAAATATTTTTACCCTGCCTTTCTCCTTGAAAAGGACCCAAGGTGGCTTACAATGATAAAAGACAATATTTAAAGTTGAAAACAATGAGTATACAATGGTGGTTAACACCATTAAAAGTCAATATTTAAAACTACGAATGAGTAAAGTTATGGATGAATTTCTTCTGAATCGTGAGAGTATTATGTGATTTTCAAAAAGAATTTTAATACATGTTTATTATACAGTTCCTTTAAGATCAGGCATACAGCATAATAAAAACAAGCATTTTTTGTCCTCAGGGGAAGAGATGCCTTGACACATCAAGAAATCCTGTCCAAAAAAAGAGTGCTCCGTTGCTCAGAGGTTTTTTGTTTTTGCGTAATAGTGGGAAAAAACAGTACTTCCTTTTCTCAGCAACATTATTAGCCAAATGCAAGTTTTTGCACAAATAATCCTTTTAATTTGCATGAAAGACATATATACCTAAAAAGGGGGGGACTGCACAAAAAATGATGGTTTTGAATGATTTTCTTTTAGATGGAATTTGTGAAATACAAAAAATACAGAAAAGTTACAATTTCACTTAATGGATGGAACATTTTTATTTTCCTCAATGAGAATTAAGCCAGAGAAGATTCACATTCCTACAGAATAGTTCCTACTTTTATCCTCACAAATACTCAGTGATGTAGTTTAGTATGGCAGAAAAAAGGGAATGAGAGACTGGTTTATTACAGTTCATGGTTCACTAAGATTTTACCCACATCTGCCCAATTATATTCCAGCATTCTAGATGCTACATCACAATGATTTGTGTTTTAGGGAAGCATTTGTGCTTTGCAAGGGTTGGCTGGATAGCTCAGTGAGTTAGGTTTCTGGCTGTAAAGCCAGAGCTTGGGAGGAGAGATGGGCATGAAGCAAAAAACGAATTGGAAAATTTATTGAAAATTGCTAATTTGTTGCTAATTCAGCTGATTCAGCTTGTTTTAAAAGGTTTTTTTAAAAAAATTGAGAGGCAGCCAGTCAGGAGCTGGCTGGGCTGCATTTTATTTTAATTTTCAAAGACAGCCCAGTGGCTGTCTCAAACAAATAAATAAATAAGAGGGAGGGAGGGAGGGAGGGAGAGAAAGCCCACCCGCCTTAGCTGGGCCCACCTCTCAGCTGAGACCTGGGTGCATGTGCAGTGGCAGCCAGCCTGTGGGAGCCAGCCACACTGCCTTCCACAATGGCAGCTGTGACAGAGGAGGCAGCAGTGGCAGCAAAAGGTAGGGAAGCAATGGGGGGCAGTGGGAAGGGGGCAGGGACAGTGGGTGTCTCCAGGAGCCTTGGGGGCCCTTTTATAGGGCTGACAAACTGATGAACCAACAAACTGATTAGTAGTTCATCAGGAAAAAATTCAGAAATTCATAGTTCATGAACTTTGACTAACCACAAAAGAAGACAAACTGCCATTTTGCTGGTTCATGCCCATCTCTAGTTGGAAGTTCAGTTCCCCACTGGGCATCCCAGAAGAGCCAGGCTATGTGGTCTTGGGCAAGCTGCACAGCCCCAGGGCAGCCCCAGAAGAGCCACTTCTGAGTACTCTCTGTCTGGAAAACTCTGAAAAGGGTCACCATAAGTCAGAATTTACTTGATGGCACACAACTGTTTGTTTGTTTGTTGTTGTAGTACTGTGCTTAGTGATTTCCACAGTTGATGATAAAGCTCTTTATTTAGAGTGCACTACCTCAGAACATACAGACACAAAACACATCAGAAATTTTCAGCCGTCATTTGTAATTTCCAAGACCTGACTATGTACAATTGAGTCTTGGAGCAAATTATGAAGCAACAGAGCACAGAAGATATCATTATGAACAAGAACTTTACTTTTACTTTTTACTTTTATTGAATTTATACCCCACCCCTCTAGACAAAGTCTACACGGTGTAAGACCATGCTACATCCCTGGTTGCCCACAACTCATCTTTTCTTGTTGGAGAAGAGAAGAGTAAGATGAGAGGACTTTAAATATTATGCCAAAGGATCCACCTGGAGAATGCCTTTCCAGTAGAGTCCCTTAGAGAAAGAAATGGGAAAGGCATGCTCCAATCTGCCTCAAAATGTCCCGCACCAAGTGTTTAAAAAGGCAAATATTAAAACAGCAGGTTTGTGCTTCTAAATAGTATTTTTCATATTAAGACCCAAGGTCTGATTGACCTTTAGCTACTCCCATTTGATATGCTGTGTCTGACTCTACAGACTATGGAAAGAGAAGGAAAAATTGCTATATAAAGTCCTGTCATTGGTTGGGAAGGGGGAGGCAGGAATTTTTTTTTAGTCCCTTTCAATATCTTACTCAAACAAAGGTGTTATTTACACATACACCTTTTTACGTTCCTTTGAATTTCATTTGGACACACGTGAGCTGCTTGCCATCGTTCTGAGCTCTGTCTCCTTTTATACTCCATTTCTTTATAAATTATACATCCATGTGCCTTGTTGATGATCAGCAACCATCTTACAGCCCGCACAGTGTTGTGCAATAGGGCTGGCAGCAGTACGTGCTGGGCTCTTGGTAGCTTTGAAAAGCATGTTTACTTTGCGTTGGGACAAATAACTACCCTGCAATTTCTGTGCACATCAACACAGAACAGGGAAAGTGAGAGAACATAAGTTCTTACCTTGGGATGTATTAGTAGTAAAGATAAGCCTGAAGTTTTGAATAGCTTTATGAAAAGAAGAAACCTAGAGATTCTCAGGTTTGAATCTGAATTATTAAGATACTTTGCTTGGCTTTCAACAACTGGTCACAGTGTCACAGTACCATAGTTTTAGAACAGCTGATGGACATATAACACTGTGACCTTCATGTCCAATCTCAGTGTATGCCAGGTGTTGCTCTGATGTAGAGTTTCATACTTTTCTTCTAGCCAACATTGCTACCTTTGCTTTTTGTATATTTCTATGTAATCTCATTTTATGGCACTCAGGTTTGGGCAAGAAAAGTTCCCAGTGATTTTGCCATGGTCTAAGCCAGGATTTGCCCCCAGCTCTGGCTCATTTCCATGTCCTTTATTTTGACCCTGTGAGGTTGCTATTCCAGCTTTAATAATAAATGTAGTGAACTGAGATTGCAGCTATATATCTGAGAGGAGTTTTATGGAACTCAAGGACTTACTTCTGAGTAGGCATGTATAGGATTGTAGTGTAAGGAGATCTCCCCCATGCAGTTATGGGGCTTTAACATAAAGTCCTTCAGAGGATGCTGGAGTTTTCTTAGTGGTTGACCACATGCATTGATATAGCTTCAGCAGCCATGTGTTCTGTCATTATGAATTCCTTTCAGCCTGAACAGCGTGAGAACGTGGGCAGGAGTTTTGGAAGTGTGAGGACAACAATATGTGCACTTGACCCTTCCTCATCATGGCTAATTAAGGAGGTGGACAAGCCGAACTAATGGAGCAGGTGATAAATGCTTCCCTCAGAAGCAGAGTTATAAAACTGTAGTACTTAGACTTCTGCTTTAAAAGCCCTGTCTGGATCCCACCATCCTAGATAATTAGTGCCTTTTGTCTAATACTGTTGGTTTGGGTGTTTGAATGCAGTTTTAAGATTTCCTGGATAAGGCGTATGTTCTTATTATCTCTTTCTGTCTTTTAGACATTTTTGAATTTTGGTTGTGGGTTTTTTGGGCTCTTTGGCTGCGTTCTGAAGGTTGTTCTTCCTGACGTTTTGCCAGTCTCTGTGGCCGGCATCTTCAGAGGACTGGAGTAGGAAATCTGTCCATGTTCTGTTGCTGTTTGTTGAGCATGGACAGAGTTCCTACTCCAGTCCTCTGAAGATGCTGGCCACAGAGACTGGCAAAACGTCAGGAAGAACAACCTTCAGAACACAGCCAAAGAGCCCGAAAAACACACAACAACCATCAGATCCCGGTCGTGAAAGCCTTCAAGAATACATTTTTGAATTTTGTTTCATTACAGCTACCAGAATTCACCAGGAATTTTCCCAGCTGGAGTTGTGATAGCATTAGCCAAAAGAATCCAAGTTCTCAATGCCCTTTCAATATGCCCACTTGTTCCTTCACAAAGTTCTCTCTGCAGCGATGACCATTACACATGGAAAAATACATGGTTGGGGATTTCTAAGCTCCATGGGAATTGTAAAGGAATAAAGGCCTGGTAGGTTTTTGAGAGATACTCTCTTTGTTGTTTAGTCGTTAAGTTGTGTCCAGCTCTTCATGACCCCATGGGCCAGAGCATGCCAGGCCCTCCTGTCTTCCACTCCCTCCTTGAGTTTGGTCAAATTCCTGTTGGTAGCTTCAATGACACTGTCCAGCCATCTTGTCCTCTGTCCTCCCCTTCTCCTCTTGCCTTCACACTTTCCCAACATCAGGGCCTTTTCTAGAGAGTTTTCTCTTCTCATGAGATGGCCAAAATATTGGTGCCTCAACTTCAGGATCTGTCCTTCCAGTGAGCACTCAGGGTTGATTTCCTTCAAAATGTTTAGGTTTGTTCTCCTTATAGTCCAAGGGACTCTCAGGAGTCTCCTCCAGTATCACAATTCAAAAGCATCAATTCTTCGGTGGTCAGCCTTCTTTATGGTCCAGCTCTCACTTCCATACATTGCTACTGGAAAAACCATAGCTTTGACTATGCGGACCTTTGTTGGCAAGATGATGTCTCTGCTTTTTAAGATGCTGTCTAAGTTTGTCATCACTTTCCTCTCAAGAAGCAATTGTCTTTTAATTTCGTGGCTGCTCTCCCAATCTGCAGTGATCATGGAGCCCAAGAAAGTAAAGTTTGTCACTGCCTCCTTATCTCCCCCTTCTATTTGCCAGGAGGTGATGGGTCCAGTGGCCATGATCTTGGTTTTTTTCATGTTGAACTTCAGACCATTTTTGTGCTCTCCTCTTTCACCCTCATTAAGAGGATGGATACCCTCTATAGAGCTAAATAAGACTGCAGAATGGATAGGTAGAATATGTCTCTCAAGAATATTGCTCTACTCTAAACTCTCTTTATCTAGAAAACAATCACATCAGGGAGAAAGATTTTAGCACAGAAATTTCCTGGCTTTCTGTTTGCAGGGATGTGTTTAAACAGAGGCAGACTTCATAAAGGAATCTCATACACACTAGGGTTGGATATGGGTTTCCTGATCTGATCTGAAGGCCAGTTTTGGGCTTTGTAATGTATCTTGGTTTAGTCCAGAATGATCTCTGCCCCATGAAATCCAGTTTGTCCCCTAGATCTGAATTTAATGGTATGCATTCAGTTAACATGTATTAGAATACCGAATAGCTATAACTTTCATAGTTTTTCACTGATGAGCACTCAGTTTGGAGACATGATATAACCAAAATTAATTCATTAATTATGTGTTGTCAGGTCAATTCTAATGGGTGGTGACCTTTGCCAGGGTTTCCTAGGTATAAAATACTTAGAAGTGCTTTACCATTTTCTTCTCCTGGGGATTGTCTGGACTGGACTGCTTGCCCAAGGCTACACAGGCTGCCTGCTCTGCTGAGACACACAGTGGAGAACTCTGAGATCCTCTGGGTATTCCAACTCTCTGAGCTATCCACTTGATACAACCTAAAGAGAAGTGTAAATTCTGACAAATTTGGGGCTTCAGATGTTTGCATTTGAGGCACCTTTATTATTATTTTTAAAGGCAGAAGCAATTTGAGTACCATTTGATTTGATTTGTGTTCCAGATACAAAGTCATTTACCAGTTTGTTTAGCTTTGCCACAGAAATGAATCTGTCCATTACACCTCACACAAATCACCCCGAATCAAGCCAATTTCGTTTGTAATTTGCGATTTGTCAAATTTGTTGCATAGCCCCAGTTCTCACCCTTCTGCAGTGTCCAATGCCCCTTAGCACTCTTCTGCTTCCCATTTCTGTGTGTAAACTAAATCTGAGAAGGACTGGAGAGCTTATGGGATGGGTTGAGAGAGACGTCCTCTACTCCATCACTGTTTTTGCCCAATCTGTTTGTTGTGCAGAAAAGACATCCTCCTTCACCCCTTTGCAAAGCAGCACAGAGGGAAGGAAGCTGTTTCTTTGTATAGAATTCATAATAGGCTGCTTCTCGGGGGAACTGCCACTTTAGAAGTGGGAAAGTGAGGGTTTCTTTTAATTACTCCCCTTCCCCAAAGAACAGAATTGCATTTGACTACAGATTAAGGACATATTTTTAAATGTTATTAACTAGGTTGAGAACGAATGATGCTGGATCAAAACAATGACTTGGTTTGTCAGATATAGTGACCAGTCATCTCCCCACAGGAAACCCAGCAACAGGACATGAGCGCTGTTGCACTTGCTGTCTCGTGTTCCCTAGCAACTGATAATACAGAGTCACAGTCTCTCTGATACTGGAAGTGATATATTGCCATCTTGGCTAGTGGCCATTGATGGTCCTGACCTCCATGGATTTATTTGTCTAATCTCCTTTTAAAGCCATCGGAGTTGGCAGCCATCTGCCATCAGTTAGATATGAGGGGAAGGAGCTACGACTGAGGCGAGAAGGTGTTGAAGAGAAATTGCTTGAAGAGTGAGACATCTGTGCTCTTCTAAGGCACTATCTTGACACAGTGGTCAGAATCCTATTAGAGTTCCTGAGACTGATGTGATTGGCCATGGCTAATTGCAGCTAATTAACAAGGTGCTAGAGTGTGACTTGGTTGCATGCCTGGCTGTGCACTCAATGGGCAACTGAAATGTCACCCTGCACTTCAGCAATTAGCTTCAATTAGCACTAGCAAGTTAGGGAAACACTAGTAGGATTCCAAACGTAATTAAATTTTGCAGAGGAAAGGATCTCTGCTATGCAGGAGTTCAAAGCCAAAGCTACAGATCTTGTGGATTTGGAATCTGAAATATTAAATGGCTAACTGATGGAGATAGCTTCTCAGAGTGATCATTGCTGCCTTTCCAGAGCAGCCCAAGAGCAGCCAATTTAAAGAGGTTTCATATCTGTTCTCTTAAAGGGAAGCACTGGTCATTTTCAGAAACCATCTTGATTCTTGGTTAGCTATTTGGAATTCTTACAAGATCTTTGGCTCTTTCAGTCTGCTTCTGTGTGATCCAGGGAGGCAGTGGTGAAGGAAGAGATCAACAAAAATTCCTTCTCCATGTATTTTTTTTCAATTTATGTTTTCTTGTTCTATTGTTCACTAGGCAGTGGGTTGTTGACTAAGCAAAGCTGGGGTTGTTGGAGGACTTAAGCAGGAGGGTGCAATCACATTCATCTCCTGTTCCTGGCTTTCCTATCAGAATCTGGTTGACGTTTCCAAGAACAGAATTTTGAACTACGTAGGTCTTCCTTTTGATCCACCAGAGCTCTTTGGTTCTATAGTCTTCTTGTTCCATCCTATATGGATCTGATTCCCCCCCCCCGAACTTTTCATAGACCACTAATACATGATTGTTTCTATGGGCTGCAATCAGTGACTTTACTTCAATCCATGGAACTCAATGGAATTTAAGCAGCATAATTGTAAACAGCTTAAGGCATGACTAGAGAATATGCGGCCCTCAAAAGGTTATCAGATTTTGGTTCCAATCATCCCTCACCATTGTCTTTGTTTGTTAGGGATGATAGGACTTACAGTCTAGCAACATTTGAAAGGCCACAGGTTCCTTGTGTCCAGCCTTGTTCATATTATAGTAGTAGTGGCAGCCAACGCTACTGGACTTTCAATTTCTTTTCACAGCCTTTGATTTTTTTTAAAATAATGAATGGTTGCATATCTTCTACCCAAAACCCTTATTCAGACCCAGGATCAAAGGAAACAGCCTTTGAGTCAGTCATACCACAGGTTCATCTCAATCAATATTGTCTTAAATGACTGTACACAGCTTTCCAGCGTTTGAGATGGGAGTCAGAATGTGGTTTACTTCTGAGCTGCAGCACTTCCCCTCCTTTCAATCTGCAGTAGAAGGATATTGGTTCACTAATGATATCTGTGATATCTGTTACAATGTCACTAAGGTTTCTACAGACTTATGGCTGACCTGATTGCTCATTATAATTGGAAACTGAGTGGTGGAAAGTCCCAGTGTAGCTACATCAGAGTTTGGAAAAGTTATTTCTTCCATTAGGTCTCCCAGAATGCTCCAGTCAACATCAATATTGGACATGCTGACTGGTAGATTCTGCAAGCTGTAGTCCAAAGAAGTAATTTATAAAAGTTTTGATCTAAACAGTGATCAGACTGAAACTAAGGACTGGCAGTACATCCTGGGGTCTAGGGATTATGGGAGCAACAACTCTCCCAAATCTCATTGTTTCAGGTGGCGTATGCTTGCGGTACCACTGTACCTCATATTGTGCCTCTCAAGTTGTGGTAGTTACTGTACTTCTAAAAATGCTTTGGAACAGGGCTTATTTTCAGCAGATACAATTTAGTGCTATGATATACTGATTTTTCCCCTGCCAGAATGCCTTCCATTCTGGAACAGAAGTTTTATTGTCATTTGTGTATAATCCTTCTAGATGGAAAGGCATAACTGCTGTTTCTATAAAATAAGGGGGAAATTGGTACATTTTCAAATAACTGGCTACAGGTTGTAGCAATACCTGTAAGGTCTGGGATCAGAGAAGTAAAATGGCACTTTCACCATTGTAAAAATTAGTGCAAGATGACTAGAATAGATATTGAGTCAAGTTCACCAGTTGGTTAGTTGGCTTTGTTGGGTCCCTCCCCTTCCTGTACTCAAAAATGGTGAATTAAAATCCATTAAAGAGTGTTGGGGAGAAATAAGGAGCAGTCTAAGAAAGGAAATAAAAATTTCAGTCCATGGGTAACTCATGACTGAAATTTTTGTGTTGTACACCCTTGTTCAGTAAAGGAGTTTAACCTAGTGCATCTGAGGAGGATTTACACTATAACATCCATATATGTGCTGCAGGAAGGGTCTCTCAACACATTATCATGAAACCTTCTGTTTCCTTTTATCCCATATGACTTAGGGTGGGAATATTGGAATTTCACCACCAGTAAGGAGCCAGCAGGACTATGGGGTATGAGAGGAACTTACAGATACTTCACCCTTGTCAAATATGGGGAATAGAAATATGGGTTTGGAGAGGTGTCCTCTTCCATTACACAAAGTTGGGCTAAAGATCTTTCTTGTATGACTACATGAAATGGGACTTTGCTGTTCATGAAGGTGCCAGGGATCTTGAAAGATGACAGCCCTTGATGTCTTAGACTGTTTTCTGCATCAGCCCCGTAAGATGATCTCAGGGTCTACTCAACAGATTCTTGAAGGTGTTGCTGGGAGCCTTATTTTGAGTTAATTTCTGAAAGCATTTTGAGAAAAAGTGATTAATGATTTACAATTTATGCCTCATAAGGATTGCTGTGTAAAATCTGTACTGGCAAAACTTCAGAATCCTGTGTTACTGAAAAATTGATGTTTTTTCTTAATGGCATGAGCCGTCATGAGCAATTTTGTATTTTACATGTGCTAAAGCTGGCACTCTAATCATTTACTTCCTGGCCTCCGTGTTCCTTCTTTATTTTTTTTTTCATGAGATCCTGGGTGATTCTTTTGTTTGTACAGCTCAGCATATCAGTCTTCTTTGCTAGCACAGTCTTCTTCAACCTGTTGCCTACCCAGAGTGTATAACTATAACTCTTATCATCTCACACGGGCCAGGGTTATGGGAGTTGTAGTCCCATATACTGTAGCATGAACCATCAGATTGAGGAAGGCTGTATTAGGCTCTCTTACCTTGTTGCAGTAGAGATCTGTGCTTGAAAATTGAGATCATTCATCCCTGTGCATGAGTCATGCAGAGCAACAGACTACAGTCACACACTTTCGGGAATTGCTGAATTCTATTCAGCTATTTGCTCCACAAATTCTATTTTGCATCTGACTCCTGCTGGCAAGCCTTGGGGTTCTTGTAAAATGTAAAAGTAAAGGCCAGATGCCAGAAATATACTCATGTGGCTCCACTTTTTAAAGCTTCTACAGCAGGTTTTTTTGGTTACAAAAGTTCTAAACATACTTGCAAACATGTCCATTAACTTCAATGGACATACTTCTGAATAGAGGTGTTTAGGACTGAGTTGTTTCTTTGCCTTTAAGCTGTTGATGGACGCTAGGCTGCTTTAACTCAACTTTCTGCACATTCACCAAATAAGTGTCATTTTGGTACCAGTTGTTTGATCACCAGTGGTTCACAAAACAGTGCTTTTGAAATAGAAGAGACTAAATTTTTTCACAATAAAAATGGATAAAATTTAAAAAAAACAATTTCTAAACTGTTTTCTGCCCCCTTTAATTATGAAGCACCGTGAGGTGTTATAATAATGATAGAATATCTAACGCTGTGATCCTATACATACTTGCCTGGGAGTACTGTCCATTGAACTCAGTGCAGTTTACTTCTGAATAGATGCTCACAGATTTGTGGTATAAGGGTATTATGACTAATCTCTAAAAGAAGAATGAAAAAAAGAGAGATTAATAAATACAAAGAACAAATTTTTCAGTGCAATGGAAAGAAAGCTTAACTTGTTTTCTTGCTTTTCTTTTTATAGAGAACACCTGTCCCCAGCGCCGAAGCATTCCGATGGTTCTTTTAAGCAGTAGTATATCTTATTTTCAAGGCAGCCTGAAGTGAATGGCAAGCTAAAGTCTTGTTTTAAGAAAATGCTTAGTCCACCACTGAAGAATATATTCAGATATTATTTTCGTTTATGTATAGGGGTTTCCTCAAAATAATAATAAAAAAGACAACAAATTATGAAATAGAGTGGTCTCCAGGTAAGATGGGAGAAAAAGCTGTGGAGAACTTAAATTTGTGATAAAAGTACAACTTCCCCCTCCCCACTCCAATGAAATGCCTGAACATAAGACAGATCTGTTGCCATTCCTTCCCTGTCATTCTCACAGTCTGGTGTCCTCTGAATGTTATGCCCTCTCCATGCCTCACAGTTTGCTGTCTTATGTTTTCATGCTGTTCAGACGACTCTCCTCCAGTTCCTTCACTGCCACCCTTCCCCCAAATGACCCGGTTGCATTATTTGCAAGTGGCTGCTTTCTGAATGACTGTCTTTAGCTTTCTTATTTAAAGGCCCTCTGAATAAGCAAACATGCCACAAAAGAGAAGACTTAACCATTTTGTGAGGGCCACTCTCTTATCAGGAGACCACCATATCTGAGACCCTGGGGATTTGGCCACTTCACTCATATTTGGTATACCAATTATTTCTTTGATGTAATTTAGCTATTTCTAGTGAAGTTGTTGTCTATTTTTCAAAGTGGCTGTAAAAAAAAAAATTTGGGTAAACCCCTGCTATAAAATAATGTATCTTTACAAAGTACCATATCTATACTTCATTTTCCAATATATGTGTTTCAGTACTGTAAACTGTACAGATAGCAGCTTGTATTTTGTGTGTTTAGACACAAGGAGACAATCACGTCTAAGCGTCTATGGAGATTAACTGTTTGTACTCAATGGTGTGGTTCTGCAAATTAAATCTGGAGCAATAAATCCAAGCTTTAAGTATCATTTTTACCAAGTGTCCAGTCACAGTGGTGGCAATAGCAGCACTAAGTTTTGTTTAACCCCTTTTAAAAAACAAAACAAAACATGCACCCTTTTGTTGATACCCAATGCAAATAAAAAAAGATAATGATGCATCCATCTGATAATCTCAGACCATACTCTTATATGAAAGGGAAGACATATTACTGGAAAATGTAATCTCTTTGAGTACTAACTATATTAAAGTAGCTACAATATACTTGCACTGCTTTGGAAAGAGCTTTACAAAATGGGATCCTCCAAAGTTTGTACTGTCAGTTGCCTGGCTTTGTACTGCTTTACAAAATAGAGGTTATATGGACACAGTGGCTGAAATCCTATTGCTTAGCATAAGAAGTTGCACTATGTTAACCTGATTTGAATCAACTGAATTTATAGAGGGCTTGACTCAACAAACCCCCACTGACTTAATGAGCATATTTTAGTACAGTTTAGTACTTGAAGCAACAGGATTTCAGCCAGAGCATCAGCTTTACAGAGAGTTGCATCAAAGTTTTTCTTCAGATACAAAATGAACCAGGGTGCAGAAGGCCAGAGATACAATAATCATTAAATATGTTGGTTCCTGCTGAAAGTTGCTTTATAGATCTTTCAACAGAGAGTTGGGTGTAGGAGTGGGGAGACATTTTATAAAGTGTTGAAACTTGTTCCCCCCCCCCAAATGTGCAGCATTTAGTTCTTAGACTCATTCGTAAATTTAGATTGAGGTGGGTCTATTCTGCAGTCTTCTCTGCAGCTCACAGAAGTTTGGATATCTTTTAGGTGTTTACAAATGTTAGCACTTTTAATAAAGTTGAAAACTGAATTATTTTCCTCTGTCCAATTTCCCTATAATAATCCTAATGGTAGACATTGGAGTTCTTCAAGATGATGTTTCAGCTGTTTTTATAAGGCACCCATTGTGCTCCCGGGTGTGTGCTAAATAGTTCCCAAATAAAACAAGAGAAAGGAAGAGAGTGAATGTTCAGACTTGTCCAGATTATTCTGACACTGTAGCCATCTTGTCAAAATTAATGCTTCATGTGATTTTTTTTAAGGAAATAAAAGAACCATTCAACTAGTAAGTGACTGTAGCTGGACTGTCTGAGCCGTTCCAACCCCTATGTGGCCAGCAGGGCATTCCTCCTCCATCCTTTGATTCATACATTTCAGAACAATCGGTTGAAACAAAATGGGGTTTATTTAACTTGGAACGGGGTGAACAACCATTAGATCCATACACAGTCCTGGTTCCTTGGCCTTCAGTCCCAGTACTGGTCCAAGGTCTCTTAACTCAGTCTCTTGCCCTCTGGTTCCATTCACCAAGAAGGAATCAGTCCTCACCACTGGACTCTTTGGTAAGAAAGTATGTGAAGGCCAGGATCTGGGGTTTCCTTGCCTTCAGACCACTCCTACTAGTGAAGGTAGGTGTGCCAGCAATGAGGACAAGGACAGGAAGACCTTCGCTTTGAAGGACCATGCCAACCCCTTTTCCTGAAGTTCTTCTCCCCAGTGTTCTCCTGGCAATCAGTGCTCTTGCTGTCTGTTTTTTGCTCCAGCATTAACTCTTGTGTGAGGATAGGTTCTCCCACTTGCCTTACAACCTGCTTCTCATGTTCACCCTGGTGTGACAGGTGGTAAGGAGGCTTGAAGTGTTTGTGGTTTTTTTTCCCTTTCTTCATTGGGGACCCTTAACTGGACCCGAACCATTCTTTGGGGTCTTCTTTATAAATGTAGTACTGTTCCCCTAGAGGTCCTGGCTCCCACAAGAATCTTCTGACCAGTAGGTCCTGGGCCAGTACTCCTGGGTTTCTCCATTCCTTGGGATCTTCTCATCCTCCCAGCCTCCAAGGGCACCTGGCTCTGCCACTCCTGGTTCTCCAGGATCACCTTGCCTTTTCCACTCCCAGTCCCCCAGAGACACCTTACCCTTCCTATCTGGGACCTGCCTCTGGGTCTTTTCCCCATGGGTTTCACTGGGGGCTCCTCCTCCTCCTTAGGCTCTTTCTCCCTCCCTAGGGTTGGTCTGACACCCTGCTTCCTCTTTCCTAGGTGCCTCTTTTTTATTCTTCCCTCTAGTGACAGGGCAGCACTTATATTTGCCCCTGGGCAAATGACTGCTCCCTCTCTCATACAAGATGCCCTTCAATCCCCAGGACTGACATAGCCAAGTAGGCCTCTGTTTGTGTCCCATTTCCCTGCAACTAGCATGTGGCGCCATATTCTTCCTCTGCTTCTTACGTGGGAGATCATGTTGTCAGATAACTGTAACACTGAGTGGATTGTACAGGTCCTGGACAATCCGTGGACAATTGATAGGGGCACCTTCCTCACAGACAGAGGGGGGCAGAAGATGAAGAGCAGAGAGGTGTTTATGAGTGGTTATAGCCAAAAGTGTACTGAAGGTGGCTTGAATCCAAATTTGAGAGAGAATCTTGAAAATGTCTTGCCAATAATTATGTCTTATCTTTTCTCAAAAGAATACAATTGCCCACTGAAAACACGCTGGTAGTCAGTTACATTTTACAAACCAGAAGTTAGCTTTATGTGATTCTCAGTGGTTATAGTGAGAATGGGTTTTGCAGTTTTTCTGCTTGGCACAGTTTGCACCTCTCTGTAATCCCATCTTTGAAAGATGCATACATAATACTGTACCATTGATAGAATAGATATCCCCCCCCATCTACACTTGTAGCTGACGAATATGGATACCTGGAAACCTCTGGAAAACTAATTTTAAAGCAACAGTGTGTAATCCTGGGAACACATTTAGTCCTTTCACTGGAACTCCTTGAGGTTTTTTCCTTCCGATTCATGCCCCAGTCAAATGTTACAACGGGGAGGAGGGGGGAAGGACACCGATAATTTTGCATTTATAAGAAAAACATTTTAAGGTATACTAAAGTGGGTGTTTTCCATTATGTATTCTTAGTGATTAATTACCAATGTGATATACTGTACGGGATAGAATATCGTACTGGGACTCTGGAGACCTCAGTTCAGATCCCTTCACAGCCATGGAAACTCACTGGGTGACAATGATAAACCATTCCTTGAACATCTCACATATCTTAAAAGTCCTACTGCATATGTTGGAAGCGATTTTATGGCACTTAATAATTCTTAGTGAAGAAATGCGTCATCACATCATACATAATTCTTCTTACAGAATTCTCTTGTGCAGATGACAAACAGCAGTAGAATGACTCCATTTCACAGCCTTTTGGTTTCAGAACATCATCCAAATTTGTTTGTTTTCTTTATTTTCATTTACATGTTGGAGACTTGAAAAGCATTAGGCATTTTGGACAGCAGTAGTGTTAAGCTTTAAGGTTAGCTGCAAAGGTCATCACTATTAACCATTTCCCCTCTCTGACATGTTTTCAACTCTCTTTAAAACCAAGATTTTTGTCACTAGATGTTCAATTTTTTGGTATCTGTTTTGTGACAAGATAACCTCTGAAAATAACATTTGTAAGGTAACACCAGAAGGATATAAATTGGCTCCCTCTCACTGTTTGCCAAATCCAGACAGGTAATCTATAGAAAGCGAAGCCTACTTAAGTCTCCCAGAAAGCAGAGGAATTTAAATGTTTTAAGGCTGCAGACCTAAGGGTGAAGAGACAACTAGGAATGCTCTGATCTCAGAAGCTGTGCTTAATCCATAGCCAAGCGAAGTTCTTGGCAACAGTTTGGAAATATAGGAAGAGATGATTTTGAGTTCTTTTCTCACCCTTTTGAGGCTTGAAGATTTTCCTTTCAGAAAACCTTGGAGAGGAGTGAGACCCACTATGAAACAGACTGTTTTTTCCTTCGTAAGATGAATATGCTTCAGGGTTGAGAGGGCTTTAAATGTCCTGCATCCATGTCGTCTCTCCCCACTCACACCCAACACACCCAGTTTTTCCTTTTTCTGAGGAAAGCACTGCAGAAACCTCTACAGTATAGTAGAGAGAGGAGACCCAAGACTGGTTGTCATCCTCCAGTGTCAGGACATTGTAGAATACCTCAGCATCTGGTTCATCTATGGCCTCAGGGACATGTTACCAAGACTACAGCATTGTATACTAAGAGATGCTCTTAAAACACATCCATTCTTAAGAGATACGTGGACTAAGTTTTTCTGTTATTTTTTTCTTCTTCCACTTCTCAAGTTTGTAGCCTCTGGAAAACTTCCTGTGAAGTTTTCTACTGGAAAACATGGAAATGTTGATTGTTTTGGACTACAACTGCCACAACCCCTCACCCTGTTGGCTGGGGAATTGTGGGAGTTTTTGTCGGGAAATTTTCTAAATTCTGCAACTCTGCAATCTTCATGTCAACAGTAGCAATAAAAAAGGCTAATTGTAGTACATGAAGAATGAAAGAATCATCTTGTGACCAAGTTGAAGATTTCTGCCTCTGAGATAAATTATACCTTGTTGATTGGTTCACGTGTGTGTGACTCAATATGTGAAGGCTTTGGGAAAAGCAAATAACCATCAAGCAAACAGGTAAGAGATTGTTATCAATTTGGTCTGTCTAGGGTAAAGTAATCAGGAAGCATGTGGTAGAATGGAAACAGAATCAAGCTTATACAATGTAGATAGGCTAATAGGTTATAAACCAGTTTAGCTGTTACCTAGTCATGAGCTCTGTTCACTCTGGCATCACATCCATAACTGCAGAAAAATAAACCTATGCTCCATTCTCAGTATACAAGGTGGAGATCACAAGCTTCTGTTCTTTAGAATCTGTGTCTTTCGGATATCCATGGGATATCTACATCCATAGGATATCTTAACTCACATTGATTCTCCTAAAACATTGCCTGAGATTTTTGTTTCCCAAAGTGACTTCCAGACATGATCTAAAAGATGTGTCCCAGCATTTCTTATGACCTCATAGTGAAACTTGGAAAGCTTTTATTTTTGACAAGCAATTGCACTTGGACCACATACATTATGTCCTTCCCATTGGCATTTTGTGGGTGAAGTCATTGGCACAGGAAATGTTGGAAAACCAGGCGGTGCAATCAGAGGGCTGTCTTGTCAAGGTTCTGTCCTAAAGTTTTCGCATGGGAAAAATATAACTTCCTTTCTTGGGGATCCTTTCTGAATGTCTGGTTATGTGCCATTATGGTTGATCCCTTTAATGTTCCCATACCGTCAGTGTTGAGCAATGGAAATGTGCATGGCCTTTTGCATTCTAGGATTAAAAATAAATAAACAAAATGATAATTGATCATCCGTACTGTATATTTTTGAAGCCTTACTTGCCCATTGTAGCTATTTTGGGAGGAATTTTGTGATGGTTATTAACAAAAGCAGGCACAGAAGAATTCAGTCTCAGCTGCATTAGATGTACAGTGATTCATAGCAATGTACTTACTGTCTAATACCCTGATGTTGCACGTGTCAATGTGGTTTAATTTTTGAGTTTCCGTTTTTGTTTCATTCATTTGACTTATTTTCAAAAAAAACCTGATGAATTTGTGTATTGTAAGTGTGATGTTTTACATGTCAAATCCAAATTGTTAAAAATACCAACTCTGATCATTATTATTAAAAAAGAGAACATGACTATATTTGTTTTGATTCCTGCATTTTAAAAAAAGAATTAGTATAACTCTACACCAGTGATTCTTAACCTTTGTTACTCAGGTGTTTTTGAACTGTAACTCCCAGAAACCCCAGCAAGCACAGCTGATGGTGAAGGCTTCTAGGAGTTGCAGTCCAAAAACATCTGAGTAACAAAGGTTAAGAGCCAGTGCTCTACACCAGTGGTCCCCAACCTTGAGCCTCCAGATGTTCTTGGACTACAACTCCCAGAAGCCTTCACCACCACCTCTGCTGGCCAGGATTTCTGGGAGTTGAAGTCCAAGAACATCTGAAAGCCCAAGGTTGGAGACCACTGCTCTACACTACCAAAAAAGGTCTTCGTTTCACTGACAAAATATTTGTATGATATAGTGCATATATTCAGAGTGTTTTGGTTATGGGCATTTTCAAGAAAGAAAATCTGTTTTCTGGCCTTTTTTCATCCTTTTCTCCTCTGTTAGTTTTCAAATTATTTGCAACATAGATTATTGTTAGGGTTTGGAATTCCACTTGTGTTTCCAGAACCCCCTTAAAAGCTGCAATCCTATAGACACTTCCCTGGAGTAAGATATACTGAATACAACAGAGCTTACTGGTTTCTCCATGGACCAGTGGATGTAATTGCAGAAACAGCTGCTCAGTTGAAAAGAATGGGGAAAGAATGTGTGCTTTGTGCAAGCTTGGGACACAATAGGATCGATTTGATTTTTTTTTTTAAAGGGCAGTAAGTATGCCAGACTGAATACAATATTTTTAAAGCACACCCCAGAAAAAAAATGTGCAATTATAAGTTTGCAAGTGAAGCATGTGTAGGGATTAATAATAGCCAACTCTGTAAGAGAACAAGAAATATTCCCTTTTGTTCAGAACCCCCCGGTATGCAAAGTCATACAATTAACACTAAAGAATATGAAGTCTTTAAACTAGCTATGTCTGTAATCAAATAATGGGGAAAAATGAAGAAGAAGAAGAAGAAGAAAGTAATTAAATGAACATACCATCCAGGGTCGAATACATCCCGCAAAAAACAGTGGTAGGTCTTTGATCATGGTTGGATGCATGGTGATATCAAACAGTTGGTTCTCATGTAACAGCTAAATGTTTCAGATTTTGTTTTTATTAAATGTGGCAGTTTCACAGTGGGATCTGCTGATTCCTGGCATAGAAGAGACAGCTCCAATGTGAGAAAGTATTCTACTTTTACAATTGAAAGGAGCTGGGCTTACTCCCCCACCCACCCTCAAAACATGGGCCACAGAAATGTACTCCTTTCACACTGTTCTCCTATTTCTGAACTGTGCAGTTATCTATTAAATTTTCTAATAGATCTTTGTGTAAAGTGTATGTATGCCTGTGTAATAATGGGAAAAAAACAGTTTTGGAAAATGGTGTGTTTATTTGAAATCACTTATGGGGCATGTACAAAACTGTATAAACCCATTCAACTTGCCCAGTAAAGTTGTTTTTTTGTGATATTTCTGTGTTGTTGAATAAAGGAATTTAGTACTCTAAAGATCTTTTTTTCCACGAACAGATTTTGTTTGAGGGCTCTTAAATAATAAAGCTTATTATCCTTGATAACAGCCATACAAAATAACCAAAAAGGTTCAAATTCTTAATTCATATTTATTCCAATAAAAGCAATGCAGTTTTGGTACGATATATGTATAATGTTTTTGTTTTTATTAGCATTGAATGGAAGTTTATTGAATGGTGTATGTGTCAGATCCATTATAAATGCTATTGTAGAAACAGGCATCTCATACGTGATATACGTAAATCATAGGATAATAATAATAATAAAAACACTTCTGTCCCAGAAGCTGAAATCAGGGGTCATAAAAATGGACATACAATAAATTCCACAATACCTATGTGGCCTGTTTAGATGTTTGAGAGCTGATATCTATTAAAGTTATCTATGAAGGGATAGGCAGAGAACAATAACATTTTGTTCCACACAGTCACAACATCAAGTGATACTGCCTTTCAGGTGAAATTGCCATTTTGCTATTTACTTTAAATATTTCAGATGACAAACCTGCTTCAATACTGACATAAGCACTTGAACCACATTTTATGACTTCTTAGTACAAAGTCCTCTTCACTAGATGTCTTATAAATTCAAGGAAGTGGGGAAAACAGGTTCCTTTACCTTGTAAATCCACATAGTGGTTACCAACACCTGGAACAACTTCAAACTTCTTAAAGTTCCTGGCCAAAATCCAACACAGCATTAAGTGAACGTAAGCATGTTGATGTCAACGAGCTTGGGTGTGTTTGACTTTGTGCTGAGCTGTGGCTATTGAACCCAGAATCCAGTGAGAACACATGCTTTAGTGAGACTAGAAATTCAAGGTTTTTTTTTCTTACTCACTATATGACCACAACCCAACTTTGGTTTATATCTCTCTTTCTGAATCTACCATGGGGAAGATATTCAAATTATCATCAACAGAAGTACAGCAATTATTTTGTGCACTCTTTACTAGTAATGTTTTCAGGGGTTATGGAGAGAAATAGCAGAGTATCAGGATTGGAACCCAGATTTTTATTTTACATCCCACCTGTCTTAACACAGGAAAACAGACAGCATTCTAGATGAAATCCTGTAGTTTCACATCGTAAATTGCTGCTAGACCAGGTCAATTGAATAAATGGAATTTATGGAGAAGCTGATTCACCAAATCTGCACTGATTCAATAGTTCTGCTCTAGTTGCAACTGTTGTAGACTTGAATTTCATTGTGGGGTTTTCATTAATGTCACGTTTTGTCTTCTGTCTTGCATTTTGCTTATGAACTGATTGGCACTCCCCCTTGTGAGAAAAATACAAATGCAAATCTCATCACAGTAGAATGAAGGAACACCCACCCACCTCTGCCCACATTGTTCACAAAATAAAATATGCCTCCCTGAAACTTCCCATGACTGATACCTAAACTGAAACATTTCAAAAATGCTACAAAACAACCCACATGTCTTTCTACCAATAAAATCTAACCAAGTTGTATGTAGCATGGAAAACCATCCCTTCCTTATGGAATTTCACATATGTTATTTTGGGATAATGTATGTGTTGTTGGAATGATGAATCATCTAGCCATATATCCCATTTGGAGATGCCAGCCAGAAGCAAAATAATCCCTCATCTGATTTCCCCCACAATAACTACAGAAACAGACTCGGGGGGGGGGGGTCTTTGTCATCTTCCAGATGGCACTTCCATGGCATCCTGGGATACAGACCAGAACTAAAGATCCATCATATGGGTTTATAACCAAGTGGAACCAAGTGGAATCAGTACACCGAAGGGCCGTGATTTTTAATCTTTGGCTGTAATTCCATCTCATACACATCTGAAGGACAGCAACAGTTCAGTCACTCAGAAGGAGTAGTACATGGAATAATGGGTTCAGTTAGGTAAATTGGTGACCCAGAATTCCTATTTTGTAGCCTGCCCCTCATCATTCCCCTATAGCCAGAACTTTCTCAGTTGCCTTCACTTAATTATTAGTGCTTGCTGCCAACTCCAAACAGCTTTCACCACTGTATCATGGACAAAGTATTGCTTCTTACACACAAATCCTAGGGGGAAAATACATGTTTTATTACAATTCCCAGACTAGGACAACCAACCAGCAGCAAAAGAAAAAAAAAGAAAAGAAAAAAGAAGAATTAAGTTTTCTAAGCTCTGGTTATATATCACACCAGTAGTAACTGGGAATTGATTATTATTGCAGATCCTGCTGGATTCTTTCTCTCTTCCTCCTTTCTCAGGTCCATTATGTTAAAATGTTGGTTGCAGCCCATAACATCTGCACTAAACCCCACAAGCATTCCCACATCAAAAAGATGAATGAGGTGAGGAACAGAGAGAAATTCTCCATTTGCCAGAGTAACAGCTGGACATTGCTGAGCCCTGTGTCCAAGAAGGGGCAAGGACCCAGGAAGGACTAAAGTGGCAACTTCAAAGCAGTCTGATTTAGTGGTTACTCTTCAACTGGTCCTCAGGAGATTGGAGTTCTAGTCTACACTAAGCTACGATGTTCACTGAATGACTCTGGGCCAGTTACCCCTTTTAAGCCTGACCTATCTCCTAGGAATCTTGTAAGTATTAAAGTGGGGAATAGCCGAGCCCACTACTTAAGCTTACTGGAGTGTCATGCCCCACCTGCATCAGTCATCCTCAGAAAGGAAGAGGATATGTTACAGCTGGAGGAGGCACTGAAGAGGAGGAACTTGGCACCCCAAGGGAATTTTAAGGAAGAAGGGCCGAGGTTCGTTCTGCTGCTGATGTGTTGGATGATTAACAGGACCTGAAAAATGTGAGGCCCATTTGCCTGCGAGAAAGGGGGGGGCTTGGAAGGTTTGAGCAGGAGCAGTATCAACTTGAGAGCTAACTGGAAACAGCTGGATGTCTGGGAAAGGCATGCAGAGAGTTCTGTCAGTTAGTTTGTAGGAGAAAACACATTAGCAAGCTCTCATTGGTGTTTATCTTTGTCTTGCCTGAACTCCTAAGAAAGATTCATAAACTGGAATATCTGATGAACTGCTTCTGCCTTCACTTGCAATTTAAGGTAAGAAATTACTTGCACTGGACTTTTGAACTTGACGCTGACCGCCACTCTTTTGGAACTGGACTGTCTTGCGGACCCAACCCAGTACTTGCTTTACACAAACATAGCATGAAGGAAAGGTAGGATATAAACTTCAGAGGTGCAACTTGCATTCCGTTCTTCATGGGGCAGAGGGTGGGATGGGGCAGCTGTGTGCTATACAGCCTACCCTGCACTCCCTAAACAAGCTTATCGACATCTGACTTGATGAAAGATGCTCTTCTATCACCATCATGGAATTTTTAATTCAATGACTACTCCAGTTGGCCTTCATATTTGGAATGAAAGGGACTCCATCTTATTATTCAGCTGAGACAGAATGTGGTTTTAGGCTGGTACTGGGGCACATTTCTGCCTTTGTAAATGTTGGAAGTTCTCACTGGATGTTCACAGATATTGAGAGTGTAATGGGTTGCCAGTGAAACCCAGCAAAGTATAACAAAATGGCTGCCATCAACTTATCATCCATTTGCAGGTGACAAATTAAGGGTGGCCATTTCTGGGACCAAGATCCAGGCATTCAAATGGTTTTGGGGAAGGGAGAGGGCTTAGTATAGCACTGTGGGGAACTCAGAACCTTCACCAAACATACCTTTCCAAACTATATTTGTGCTGTACAAATCAATTGGATCTCATTACCAATTGCAAGGTCTTCAGAGACATCATGGATGGTGATATGGACATGTAGTTAAGTTTGACCCCAACATCTCTACTGGGATGAATATAAGAAATTCTTCAGACACGGTTGTTCATATGAGACTGACCTCTTCCAGCTAAGAACATGGATGCTTCCAGGTGAGACTTTTGTAAAACAATCAATTTGTCTCATTTCTGGAAATTTAGGAGGTGATGGCAGGGCTCTAGACGTCATTTGTTTATAATTCTTCTGACTCCTCTGAACACATCCACACTTATCTGATTTTAGAGGCTCAACAGGGCCAGGCTACTTGCAATAACCATGCACCACCATATAGAAAGAGGATGAAAGAAGATAGCAATGTGTATTAAAATTGCATAAATATTGTATGCTGTCTTATGGTGAAAGCTGGTTAGCACCTTGAAAGGAAATTAACAGTGAATCCTGAGGATCTCCAGGCAGGGCTAGGAAACAATGCTGCCTGAATTCCTGGAGAGATGCTACCAGTATGAATTGGCATTATTGGGTTAAAGGGACCCCTGATCTGACTCATTATTAAACAGATTTATGTATTCCTCAACTTTGCTTCCCCTGTGTCATGTTCCTGTCTGACCCTTGGTTGTTTCACCAAGCAAAGGCCCAAGCTATGTGTTGTTCAGCTGCCATCAGTTGATTATATCAACTTTGTTCACTATTAATGACAGAGGTCCAGACAATGTATCATTTAAGAACCAAGTAGAAATTGTTTATTGTTACAGGTGATTAACAGTCCAGTCAATGTCATTAATCAGTAACTTTTTTCTTTCTCTAAACTATTATTATTACACTCTATTAGTTTATGTATATTATTTTTATTTTTGCACTATATATGATTATGTTTTTGTTTTAATTTGATTGTTTTATTTTAAGTTACATTTTTTCTTTCTCCTCTTCTTTCTTTTGTTTTTTCCCTCCCCCCCCTCTTCCTTTTTTCTCTTGGTCATGGAATGGAAGGCCTGCCCTTCCAGCGAGGAGCCCCAAAACATCTCGGTGGTCACGGGTAGGGGGAGATATGGCGGTGGCGCCATCCCTGCTCGTGTTAGCAGAACAATGGACAGATGCTTAAAACCTGTTCACTGTTCTGAGATGGTGTCCAACCCCCAGTATCGAGGTAGCCAGTCCAGTCAGCCTTCCACTCTGTGCCTGATGTTGTTGAATGCCAGGTCTTTATCCAACAAGGCCCAAGTAATTTACGATCTTATCTTGGAGCAGGATGCAGACCTGGCTTGCATAACCAAAACATGGATTGGCGGAGAGGGGGGTCCTCCCCTAGCACTCATCTGTCTGCCCGGTTATGCTGTCCAACACCAAGGTAGACTGGAGGGTTGGGGGGGAGTTGCCATTGTTTATAAATCCAGCTTGGGGGTCGCTAGGTGCTCCTCAGTGGTAAAACCGGGTCTTGAGGCTCTCCACGTGTCGATAGGGGCCAGGGATGGTATTGGGATCTTGCTGGGTTACCGTGCTCTCCGCGACCCAGCCAGTTCCCTACCGGAGCTGGTAGACTTTGTCTCCGTGGCACTGTTGGTTTCCCCGAAGCTACTGGTTTTGGGGGACTTCAACATGCATGTGGGGGCAGAGACTTCCGGGCCAGCTCTAGAGTTCTTGGAGACCATGGCCTTCTTGAACATGTCCCAACATGTCAATGGCCCCACCCACATAGGTGGCCACACACTTGACCTGGTTTTTTCCACTAATGGGAGCGAGAGTGGTCCGATGGTGACTGACCTTGAGTCAGTACCCTTGTCATGGTCGGACCATCACCTAATAAAATGCACCCTCAAAATGGCTCTCCCCCCTCGCAGGGAGCAGGGACCTATTGTTATGGCCCGCCCTCGAAGGCTACTGGATCCGGTTGGATTCCAGGATGCCATGAGAGGTGTTACGGCTGACCTGGCTGGCGCTCCTGTCGAGGCTCTGGTTGACGACTGGTTCTCAGCCACGGCTAGGGCCGCAGACATGATCGCTCCTAAACACCCTCTCCGCCGTAGAGACCGCCCGGCGCCCTGGTTTAACCAGGATCTCCGGGCGTTGAAGCGGGTCAGGAGACAGCTAGAGCGCAAATGGAGAAAGGACCCGACGGATTTTAATTGGATAGCTGTTAAGGTCGCTACTAACCTTTACCTGGCTAAGGTAAAGGCTGCCAGTCGAGCATACTTCGCTAACCAGATAAGCGAAGCATCCAACCAGCAGGCAAAGTTATTCCGTATAGTACGCAACCTATCCAGAGTTGGTCTGAGTGATGGGCCTCCCCCTAGTTTCTCACCAGACCAATTTGCAGCATTTTTTAAATCAAAAGTGGAGGCCATCCATCAGGACCTCTCTCCTTTTTTGAACACAGTGAGTCAAGCAGAGATGTCCAGCGCTCCGTCTTGCCCGGTGATTCTTGACTCCTTTCAGACGGTCACGCCTGACTCTGTGGCCAGAGTGCTTGATCGCTGCCGTGCCACCATCTCCTCCTTGGACCCTTGCCCGGCCTGGCTAATCAAATCAGCCAGGCCTTCAACAACAGAATGGGCCACAGCTATAATTAATGGGTCTTTCCTTGAGGGCAGATTTCCATCTGCCCTCAAGGAGACACTCATTAGGCCCATAAGGAAGAAACCTAATTTGGTGGCGGATGAAACGGGCAATTATAGGCCCGTCGCCAACGTTTCTTTCCTAAGCAAGGTGGTTGAGAGGGTGGTGGCTGATCAGCTTCAGGTGCTCCTGGAGGAAACAGATGCCCTGGATCCATTCCAGTCGGGCTTCAGGCCATGCCATGGTACAGAGATGGCATTGGTTGCCCTGTGTGATGACCTACTGAGAGAGGCCGACAGGGGCAAAGTATCTCTGCTGGTCCTCCTCGACATCTCAGTGGCCTTTGATACCATTGACCACGATATCCTCCTGGGGAGGCTGTCCGAGTTGGGAATAGGTGGCCTGGCATTGGCCTGGCTCCGTTCCTTTTTGGAGGACCGCCCCCAGAGAGTGCAGCTTGGGGAGAGCGTCTCGGCCCCGTGGAGCCTCAATTGTGGGGTCCCGCAGGGGTCGATTATCTCCCCGATGCTGTTTAACATCTACATGAGGCCGCTGGGTGGGGTCATCAGGGGGTGTGGGGCCATGTGTCATCATTATGCTGATGACACCCAGCTCTACATCTCTTCACCAACCGCAGGAGATGCCATTCTGTCCCTCCAGTGCTGCCTGGGGGCTGTACTGCAATGGATGCAGGAGAACGGGCTCAGGCTGAACCTGGACAAGATGGAGGTATTGAGGGTGGGCACCACAGCTGGGGATCTGGGAAGCTCCCTCTCTTTTTGGGGGGTGACTCTGCCCGCCAGGGATGGGGTCCGCAGCTTGGGGATCCATCTGGACCCGGCGCTCACTATGGAATCCCAGGTGGCATCGGTGGTCCGCACCGCCTTTTTTCACCTCAGGCGGATAGCCCAGCTGCAGTCCTGCCTTGATGTGGGGGCGCTCACTACCTTGGTGCATGCGCTCATAATCTTGAGATTAGACCACTGTAATGCGCTCTGCGTGGGGCTACCTTTGAGGCTGCTGCAGAAACTACAGGTGGTGCAGAATGCGGCGGCCAGATTACTTAGTGGAGTGAAAAGATACCAGCACATCTCACCCACTCTGGCCGCTTTGCATTGGCTGCCCATCTGATTCCGCATCGACTTCTAAGTGTTGATGCTTACTTATAAAGCCCTAAACGGTTTAGAGCCTCGATACTTGGCGGAATGCCTACTCCCACCAAGATCTACCCGTGTCACTCGTGCGAGCCAGGAGGTGAGGCTGAGGAGCCTAACGCCGAGGGAGGCCTGGAAGGAAAAGACAAGAAATCGGGCCTTCTCGGTGGTGGCTCCTCGCCTCTGGAATAATCTACCTCCTGAGATTCGCGGGGCTCCCTCGCTGGGTACCTTTAAGAAGGAATTAAAGACATGGATGTTTCGGCAGGCCTTCCCTTCACATAATTCCTGACCCTCTTTTTCCTCTCCTACTGTTTTCTGTTTTGTTTTTTGTGTATCGCAATGTAGTGTTTTTATTACTTAGAATTGTCTATTTCTACTTTTATTGTATCATTGTATGATTGTTAGCTGCCTAGAGTGGTCCTCACCCGACCAGATAGGCGGGATATAAATAAAATAAATAAAATAAATAAAATAAATTAACTCTCAACTAAACAACTTTCTCTCTCCACTCTCAACTGCCTACTCTCTCTCTCCCCCCTCCCTTTCTTCACCCACTGAACTCCACCCCTCACTGACTCCTATTGGTGCATGCAAATCACAACATAAATATTAATGAGCAGGGTGAATGCTCCACCCTGCAACAAAGTTTAATGGAATTAACATACAATGCCAGTTGACTGGTACTGTTAAGTATAGACTTTGTGATTTACAGCTTCCAGTTTCTGGCTATTACATGTGTAGCCCACAGTGTAACAAATAGCTCAGTGATTTAAGTATCTGGCTGTGGAACGAGAGTTTGATTCCTCCCTGTGTCTCCTTGACAAGGGCTGGACTCGATGATCCATTGGGTCCCTTCCAGCTGTGCAGTTCTGAAAGGAGAAGGATTGGACCAAATTACCACGTAAGTACATAGTGCTACCCCTGACTTACATCTTACTGATGAGATAAGGAGATCCCTTTTAGGTCTCCCTATGCTGGCAAAGCAAAGCCCCAACATCAGTAAAACATGACTTAGAGAACACTTGCAATTGTTTTTGAGAAAACAAAGTTGGCAGAGAGATTGTTTTATATTTGAAGGTTGTCGTCCTAGCACCATAAATGATGCCTGCGTGAACATGGCATGGGGAAAGGCTAGCTTCTGCAGCAACAATCCTGTGGAATTACATCATAGATGGACAACCCCTTGTTTAACAGAACAGTCACTTTGAGGATATCACAATGTACTTGTAAGCCATCTCATTGATCTCAGTGGCACTTTTATCTGATCTATCTTGGCTGTTGGAATATACATTTCCGGGGTAGTTTCTGGCTTATGAATTCTACTGCTTTTTGCAATTTAGAGTTAATAGCAATCAGTGAAATAGTTTGCCCTTGCTTAATGTAAAGTCCTTGCTCTCTTTTAGTTATTTAGTCTTAAATGCCCATGCTAAGCTCTGAACAATGATTTGTTGTTGTTGTTTAGTCATTAAGTCATGTCCGACACTTTATGACCACATGGTCCAGAGCACACCAGGCCCTCCTGTCTTCCACTGCCTCCCGGAGATAGGAGGGCCTGGCGTGCTCTGGTCCATGGGGTCACGAAGAGTCGGACACGACTAAACGACTAAACGAACGAACGAAGCTTTGATGACACTGTCCAACCATCTTGTCCTCTGTCGTCCCCTTCTCCTCTTGCCTTCACACTTTCCCAACATCAGGGTCTTTTCCAGGGAATCTTCTCATGAGATGGCCAAAGTACTGGAGCCTCAGCTTCAGGATCTGTCCTTCCAGTGAGCACTCAGGGTTGATTTCCTTCAAAATGGATAGGTTTGTTCTCCTTGCAGTCCAGGGGGCTCTCAAGAGCCTCCTCCAGCACCACAATTCAAAAGCATCAATTCTTTGGTGGTCTGCTTTCTTTATGGTCCAGCTCTCACTTCCATACATCACTACAGGAAAAACCATAGCTTTGACTATATGGACTTTTGTTGGCAAGGTGATGTCTCTGCTTTTTAAGATGCTGTCAAGGTTTGTCATCGCTTTTCTCCCAAGAAGCAGGCGTCTTTTAGTTTCGTGGCTGCTGTCCCCATCTGCAGTGATCATGGAGCCCAAGAAAGTAAAATCTGTCACACAATGATTTAGAAATGGTCAATGGCTAGAAGTCTTCAAGTGGGGTTTCTGTTTCTTTTATGCCACTGGTGGGCTGCCTCACACCCTGCTTTTAGACTTCCCAGTTCTGAACATCATTTGCCTTTCTTTTTCAAGAACCACAAGCTCTAAAGCTCTTTAGTTGAGTGCACAGACCTAGCCGTACAGCTTTGTCCATATTTCAAAGGCTTTTTTTACCCTCCCCACTCTTGCTTGTAGAGCCCTCTGTAATCTTCATGCCTGGCGTTCTCAATATCTGTGTGAGGTAGGTTCCCATTATTCCCAGTTGACAGAAGGGGAATTGGGATTGCCAGAGAGTGAATTGCCCAGGGCCACCTAATTGGTTGTTGGCTTTGCTGTGACTTGAATTAATATTTTCCAAGTCCAACGTGTTATTCATCAGACCAGAATGGCTACGAGTTTAATCTCATTTTTTCTCAGAAAGAAAATATTATTCTTCAGAGCCATGTGCAAAGATAGAAGGGGGAGGAGGGAACCCTCTGTGGATTCACAGGCTCAGCATGGATGCATAGATAGGCTTATTGTAAGAATTGAGCTACAGTGTTATTTTAACCACTTGCCAATTCCTCTTCTGAAGCATTTCTCCAAGGAATTGCTCTGCAATTATTAATGGCATGATCCTGCAACGTTCCACATGCCTGCCCAGAGATAGTGATCATCATTAGATTCTCACTTGCAAACTAATCAGGTTCTAATTATATGCATAACTCTTCCTTAAAAGACAATCATTAGCATAATTATTTGGATAGAGGGGGAGGAAGCCCTGCAGTGAACCCAACTAAGATCTGGCCCTTTGGCAGTCTTCTGGGCTCTTTAAAAAATCGTGTTCTCCTAAAAGAGATCAGAGATAAGAGAAGCTGTACTTGGGAAAGGACATTCTCATTGTCAGTAAACATAAAACATTTGGTAAACTTGCAAAAGTTGCTTTTCTCTATTTGGGCTACATTTGAAAAGGTAACCATAGTAGGCTGTTTCAGCACATATAACCAAAATTTAACAAAACAATTGCGGCATGATAAAAAAAAATGCTAACAGGTTCATTTCAGTCTTGATCTCCTGGTACCACAACTCTTCAATTTCCAGTTTTGCTATACCTGTTTTTGGACTACAAGTCTCAGAAGCCAAGGATGGGCATGGTGGTGATTGGGAAGTTCTGTGAGCTGTTGTCCAAAACAAGGGAGTAACTTTGCAAAGCTCTGGCTGTTATTAAAGACAAAATGTGCCACTTGCATAGCAATTATGTCTTTTCCTCCTGATTGGTAAAGGGTGGGGTAGGTGAGGATCATAGAATAATTGAGTTGGAAGAGGCTTATAAGACCATCAGCGCCCAATTCAAAGTTCAGGTTATCTCCTATAGAGCTCTATACAGACTGGGTCCAGGCTATCTGAAGGACTGTCTCTTCTTATATGAGCCTTCCAGACTTTTAAGATCTTCAGAGGAGGCCCTTCCTTCTCATGATTCCATTGCAGACACATTTGATGGGGAAATAAGAGAGGGCCTTCTCTATGGCTGCTCCCTTTCATCCTTCTGCTGATAGCTGAAGATCAACTTCTTCATTCTTTTGTATTAGTTTCCCATTTCCCCAACTCAAATCGCTGACTATCTTTTCAACCCTACTAATGATTAATGGGATATAAAGGATTTGTTGCTCTTCTTGCCCCATCACATAAGTGCTCTGGAATCATACAAACACCCTTGATTCAGTCCCTTTTCGCCTGTTTATCAGAAAACAATGCACAACTCTTCTTACATGTACGTTGTGAAGATAACTTTGAATGGCTTTAAAAAAGGGCAGTGCAGACTTTTTTATAAAAATGAATAAATCTTCACACATAGCAGCATATGTAGGCACAGATGTAGGTGTGTATAGGCAACAGCTTTCTCTCAGTGCTGTGTACGTCTGAGTATGTATAACTGCACAGTATTTAAACAGCATATTTGGGCAGTTCACTAGTCATCCTAACACATTTCTAAAATAGGACAGACCCCCAACACATCCAGAAAAGTAACTTTTCCAAACTCTGAGAAAGTCCTTACCTTATCTGTTAATTGGAATTCATGTATATTTGCAGGTTAGTTTCATTGTGCTCAGTGGTGCAAATTTCTTAGACAGCTGTGATGATGTTTATTTATTTGTTTTATCTTCATTTATTGCTCTTATTTATTTGTCTTGTACATAAACCAGTCTCCTCTTCCTGGATGTACATTCCATTTACTTTTTATGTACTATTACAGAATTATAGAATCATGGAGTTGAATGGGGCCTATAAGACCACAGAGTTCAGCCCCCTGCTAAATGCAGAAATCCAAATCAAAGTATACCTGACAGATGGTTGTCCAATTTTCTCTTGAATGTCTTCATGTTGGAGAGCTCACCACCTCCAGGGGTAATTGGTTCCATTACGACACTGATCTAATAGTTAAGAAGTTTGTCAAGTTAAGAAGTCTGTCAAGTCAGAACTGACTAATAGCAACCCTAACAGGCTTTCAAGGTAAGTGAGATATTTAAGGAGTGGTTTTACCAGTTCCACTCCCCCAGTGAGTTTCCATGACTGACCGGGGATTCAAACCTTGGTCTCCAGATTCCTAGTCCACCAATCTATCCACTACACCACACTGAGCATCTTGCAACAGGGAGGTTATCCCATCAAAAGAGATAAGATTAATCTGTCAGGATTTGTCCTTGAAAAATCTCTGCTGTCTTTCAGTTATTACTGCATTATTTTCAAGGTGCTTGCAGAGTGACTGCTTTATAATCTGCTTCAGAATTTTCCCTGGGATTGACATCAGGCTGGTTGCTCTTTAGTTCAAAGGTTTCTCCTTTTTGTGGACAGGAGACACTCTAGCCCTCCTCTAATTATATGACACTTCACCCATCCTCTATGACTTCATGAAAATAATAGTGGTTCTGAGAATTTTTCAGCCACTTCCTCTTGGATGCAATTCATCTGGCCTTGGAAATTTGAACTTGTTCAAAGTAATAATATATTCCTTGACTATTTGCTTATCAATCTCAAGCTGCAATCCTGTCCCACTTGTATTTCACATTTGTTGTAGACTATCTTTTCGGGGAAAACTGAGTTAAAGAATTGAACACTTCTGCTTTTTCTTTGTCATCTCTTACCATTTTCCCATCCCCACTGAGTAGCTGAGCTGCTATTTCTTTTCTGTCTTTTGCTACAGCTACTGTATATCTGAAGAGTGCTTTTTTTGTTGCTTTTAGCATCTCTTGCTAACCTCAGCTCATTCTCAGCTTTTGCTTTCCTAACGCCATCACTACAATTCTTTGCTCTTTATCTATACTCTTTCTTTGTGGCCTGGCCTTCCTTCTACTTCCTATATATGTCCTTTTTTATTTTCAGCTCCTCTATGAGCTTTTTGTAAAGCCACATTGATCTTGTTCTGCTGTTTCCACCTTTTTTTCTTGTTGGAATTGTTTGTAGTTCTGCCTTTAGACTTTCCTTTTTAAGAAACTTCCACCCACTTTGGCTTCCTTCTCCTATTAGGATCTCCTGCCATGAGACCTTACATACCACTGTTCTGATTTTTTTAAATTGGCTTTCCTAAAGTCCTGTGGCTGCACTCTGCTTTTGTTTCCTTTGAAATCAAGAACTCAAAGAGAACATGGTTACTTCCCTCCTATTTGTATCCAATTGGTGTGTCAATAGCACCCCATTTTCTGATATTTTAAAATGTCAGAGAGTGGGGCTTTCAAGATGTCACTGGTGCTAGCCCTTGTGATTTCACAAAGGCTGGCATGGCACGGATGGGTACTGTTTCTGGTGCAGCAGTTTGCAGAAACAGGCATGAGGAAAATCTTGATATATAGGATCAGAATCTGGGTAAATTCTAGCTAAAACCAGCAAAAATATGGTGAGCTGACAAAAAAAAATGTGCCCTGATGCTAAAGCAGCTGCTGGAAGCATAGCCTTAGTGGATTTAGCCACAGCACACATGACAGTAAGGCATCTATGCTGCTGAAGAGATTTGTACATGATTTAAAACTATGGTGGTGCTGCGGGTTAAACCGCAGAAGCCTCTGTGCTGCAAGGTTGGAAGACCAGCAGTCGTAAGATTGAATCCACGCGACAGAATGCACTCCCATCGCTTGTCCCAGTTCCTGCCAACCTAGCAGTTCGAAAGCATGTAAAAATGTGAGTAGATAAATAGGTACTACCTCGCTGGGAAGGTAACAGTGTTCTGTGTCTAGTCGCCATGGCTATGTGACCATGGAAAACTGTCTACAGACAAATGATGGCTCATCTATGGCTTAGATCTAAAACCAACCAAAGGATATAATTTTTCAGGTCCCATGTCTCACTGCTACATCCTGAATAGCAAGAAGGCTCACAGGTGGCAACAGTGGTACTCTACCCCATTCCTGTTGCCAGCTGGGAATGGATGGAGGAGGGTTT
This sequence comes from Pogona vitticeps, assembly GCF_051106095.1. Classification (NCBI taxonomy): domain Eukaryota; kingdom Metazoa; phylum Chordata; class Lepidosauria; order Squamata; family Agamidae; genus Pogona; species Pogona vitticeps. The sequence continues at coordinate 22,766,452 of NC_135787.1, read as the reverse complement.
CTAGGCTTTAAAGTCCCATGAACATAAGCCAATCTTTGTCTTTTCTCACTGCTCTTCATTCTGAGATTTGTATCCCTGCAGGAAGGGGTGGGTACTTATCCAGTCTGGTGCATGTGCTACCTCTAGCTCTCTTGCACCATGTAGAAGGGAACACAAAAGTCTTAGCATGGAATCAAGTTGTCTATTTTGACTGTCCTTCCCATTCCTTGAGCTTCTTCTTGTCTGCGCCAGTTCCGTGTGGCTAAACTTAATCAATAGGGCAGGGAAGTGTGAGGTTGCCTGTTACTGTTCTGTGGGGACCTGAGGAAGCACAGCAATTCCTAGATACCCTGTTTCCCCAAAAATAAGACAGGGTCTTATATTAATTTTTGCTCAAAAATGCATTAGGGCTTATTTTCAGTGGATTTTTTGGTTTTTTCCATGTACAACAATCTACATTTATTCAAATACAGTCATGTCATCTTCTGATTGCTGTATAATGATGGAGGGTGGGTTTCACTTAACTAGGGCTTATTTTTGGGGTAGGGCTAATATTACGAGGGCCCTGAAAAATCCTACTAGGGCTTATTTTCAGGTTAGGTCTTATTTTCAGGGGAACAGGGTACTTCAGCTGCCATCCTCACAAGCCAAGAAGTTCAAGCTGAATAAAATCCTCACAATAACCCTGTAAATAATACTTGCCTGAGAGAGAATATATGGAACCCAGGCTATCCATGAAGGTTCGCCCCTAAGTAGGATGTGAGTTGAATTGTACCTCTCCTCTAGCCAAGAAAAGCATTACTTCACAAAGGCTCTAATAATTCTTTTGTATTGCCAGTGTGTCCATGGCAACCCTCATGAGTGTGACGAATGGGTACTGTGGATATGAGATTTTTTGTGACTATCCCTTGAAAGTAGCAACTAGACTTTGTATGTAGCACTAGTGACACGAGGAAACCTGTAAGAAGCACAGAATATTTGGGGGACGAAATTTACATTTCCTGAAAACTTTTAGCGACTCAAGTTTTTACTCTGCCTCAGGTATCTCAGTTTTGGGGTGGAGTACAAGCCACATGGATGTGGTGGCGCTGCGGGTTAAACTGCAGAAGCCTCTGTGCTCAAGGTCGGAAGACCAGCAGTTGTAAGATCAAATCCACGCAACGGAGTGAGGTCCTGTCGCTTGTCCCATCTCCTGCCAACCTAGCAGTTCAAAAGCATGTAAAACTGTGAGTAGATAAATAGGTACCACCACGGTGGGAAGGTAACGGCATTCTGTGTCTAGTCAAGTTGGCCACGTGACCATGGAAATGGCTCTATGGCTTGGAAATGGGGATGAGCACCATCCCCTAGAGTCGGACATGACTGGACTAAATGTCAAGGGGAACCTTTAGCTTTATCTTTACCTACAAGCCCCAGAATCTCCCAGCCGGTATGGTCATGATGGTACTCTGGGAATCATAGTCTGAAAAGTAAAATTTTTAAGCTGTGCTATTTCATGGTATTTGAAACAACAGTTGAACCTCACCCAAAATTAGTATTCTTTTGCAAGCTAGGTTTTTTTGAGAATGACGGCTATATGACACTGGCAAACATCTCTTCCCCTCCTCTCCCCCCTTCATGCTGCCCATAAACGTCCTGAACAGCCAGCCCAACTTTTTTGTTTTGCTCTATTTTATTTTCCTGTCAGGGTTGAGAGAATTCCAACAGCAGGGCCCATACAGACCTGTTCTGGCTCTTGAAAGTCAAGGATCTTCTTGCTAGAAAGGAATGCCAAACAATTTTGCTGTAAAGTTGTACAGATGTTGTGAGGTTAAACAAAGCCATGATTAATTATTGGGTATGGGCCTGCTGGATTTAGCTCGTGATGTATAAACATTCCAGAAGAGAAGAAAACTCTGGCCTCTATAATCTCGCTCCCTGCCTCCTCCCCCACCCCATTTTTTATTTTCTTTTAAAGTCACTTTCAGGCCTTCATACTGAACAGCTCCTCTCCTAGAGAGAATAACAGGAAGAAAGAACTGGTTTGCTCATGAGAGAGACATTTTACTTAACATGAAGGCTGAAATATTTTCTTCACATGTCAGAGAGCTCTGTTCTTTATCCAAGCCACCTGACACTAATCCGTACTGATGTTCCAGTTCAGCCATCTTTTACCACCATATATGGGTCTAAAAAGGAATACAGGAAGTCCAGAATTTCCTACAAAGACTTGTTTGAAACATATATATATATTTAAAGGCACACATCAATTTCTACGTGTGATGATAGTCCATGTTTTTTGTATCCTGTATGTATTATACAATGGGAAGCTGTGGGAGGAAAAGTGAGGTACTAATAGATTAAACAGATACATCAGGCAAGCAAGCAAGCAAGCACTGGGAATATATGAAATTGCCTCACCTGTATTAAATCATTGCACATTTAGCCCAATATTGTCTTGCTTTCTGGCAGTAGGTCTCCTAAGTGTTTAGCCAGGAGTCTTTTCAGTAACTAATTATTTATCCCTTTTAACAGAGAGGTCCGGAAACTGTAAAGGGCAAAATGTGGCCCCTTTGTGCAAGTCCCAAAAACACTGACGGCTAAAGAAGGCCCCATGTTTAGTTTTACAAAGGACCAAAATGGCCAACAGCACTTCCTAGAGGGGCCAAGAAAACTCTTTTAAAAACTGGGATCTATGGGTTACAGGGTCAGGGATTGGGCTGCAAATGTGGGTTTGCAGGTTGCTTAGCCCAGCTTTAAGCGACGATGCCAGAGGTTTAACCAAGGACTTTCACAGAGAGATGGCAAAAAATTATTTTCCAGAGTGGCAAATTTCTCCCCCGTCTTTGGGCTTTCTATTCACAGGGTTGAAAAGTGTGCTTCTTATACACTCACCATAGTGCTTTAAACTCTCTCTGGCTTGTTTACAAATTTAATTATGCAGGCTACAACTTGCCCCCCTCCCCTCTGGTTGATAGTTTACTTTGGAAAGATGGGAGATTGAGTCAACCTCAAGCCAACTACCTGAGTCTGAGATCAAACTCAGGTCATGAACAAAGTCTTCACTGTAGGTTAACCCGTGCAGCATAAGTCTCCTGAGTATGCTTGCCACTGTGATAGACAGCCCCTCCCCAAGAAACTTAACCTACCTGAATAGCTGATATGTAGAAAAACAGGGTAGGATCATGCCTTTTTTTTCCCATTGAAAGCAAGTGGCAAAACTTTTTTTGAGTGAAAACAGGGTAAAATGCTGTGCATAGAAAGAGGGAGGAGGAGCAGGAAAACATGTGTAACACAATTTCCCCCACTTTAATGCTGCCTGTCCTTCAGGGAGCTTCTCTTGACACTTTCTAATGCCTAATTAACAGAAACAGATAGGCACAGGCTCAGTCATGCTGGGATGTAAAACATTATATATGAGAAGGAGAAGCATTGTGTTAGTTTGCATTTCAAAAAGAAAAGTACTAAATTCCTTTTTTTTTCTGAACCAGACTGAAATCGAGTAATCAGTTGCAACTAGAGTAGGCCCACTGCATTAATGGGACTTAAGGGGAAGTTGGCTCAACAAATTCCCACTGATTCAATGGGCCCATTCCGGTTGCAACCTACTATTGGACTTCAGTCACTAAATGTGGTTAGGAAAAGTAAAGGTTCCCCTTGACAAATTGTCCAGTCATGTCTGACTCTAGGGGTTGGTGCTCATCTCCATTTCTAACCCATAGAACTAGCGTTTGTCTGAAGACAATCTTCCGTGGTCACGTGGCCAGCGCAACTAGACATGGAAAGCCATTTCCTTCCCACCAAGGTGGTACCTATTTATTTACTCACATTTTTGCATTTTGCATGCTTTTGAGCTACTAGGTTGGCGGCAGCTGAGACAGGCAATGAGGGCTCACTCCATCGCATGGATTCAATCTTACGACTGCAGGTCTTCTGACCTTGCAGCACAGAGGCTTCTGCGGTTTAATCGGCAGCCCCACCACGTCCCCATGGTTATCCTTTGCTATTCCTACTTCTCAAAATATTGAAACAAATCTCCAAAGGCTGGGGTGGGGAGGATGTACATAAACATATATAACTGGGCAGGGCATGCACAGAAATGTACACATTTATTTTATTTATTTCTAAACAAATGAGTGAAAACAACTTTACAAAAAGGCACCATATAAGGAGACAAGACACTTCAGAGCATCTATTAATCACAATTTTGTACACAAATCTGTAAAACAGAGATATTCCCATGAACGGATACAAATTTTGGCATAGCCTTCTTCTCCTGTTTTGTTTTGTTGGTTTAAGTCACAGAATGATGAGGAAATAAGACTGCAGTACACTTGACATTTGCTTATGGCCTCCTATTCCTGTTCCTATGCCAGGATTAAGCTGTAATCCTGGAGTGATTCTCTTTCATTCCAGGTCTGAAACCTGGTGATCTCTAGCAAGAAAACAAACCCTTCTTATCTGGCTCTATAGCTGGCTGGAAAGCTCAGTGAGTCAGATACCTGGCAGTGAATCCAGAGGTTTGGAGTTCAGTTCCCACTATGTATTCCAGAAGAGTTAGCCTGTGTGGCCTTGGGCAAGCTGCATGGTACCAAATGCCCTCAGAAATAGGGAATGGTCAAGCACTTCTGAGTATTCTCAACCCAGAAAACTCTGTAAAGAGTTGTCGTAAGTCAGAATTAGACATGGACTATGCATATCCATATCCCTGCAGATACGAATATGAATTGTGGTGCCACAAGTGCCACGAAAGCCAATTCACTCCCCCCAGAACTGGCTGGTCCACTCACTGTTCATCGCACCAATCATGGAAAGAGCCTAGCTGGTTCTTCCCTGCCTCCCCATGCAGCCGGCCAGCCACTCATTGGCTGAGTGGGGAGACTCCCCATCTTGCCTCCACACCAAGATGGTTGACTGTGTGGGGAGATGAGGAAGAGCTTGCAGGGCTCCTTCCACAATTGGCATGATGACAATGATGATGAGAGCCGAGCGCCACATGGTGAATGGGTGAGTGGGCCAGTCATTTCTGGGGGAAGGACTGGGCCCATTCATATTTGTATCCCCAGGGATACGAATACAAATAGCCCATGTCTAGTCAGAATGGACTTGAGGGCACAGAATTATGTTATTTTGCAACTGTAAAGCCCTCCCATATTATAAAAAGATGGCCCTCCCTTTAAACAGTGTGACTCAGTCCCTTGGAGCTGTAGGGTGACAGGAGGGCAAATCTCGCTGCCCTTTCTTGCACCAGGAAGTCCCCCTCCTGCTGCTGCCCCTGCCTATTGCAGCAAGTGCACACCCTTTCTATCACATCAGCCAGGCTCTTCTTGCTGCCACAGCTGCCACCTCAGCCATGGTCTCCCCTTGCTCACATCACTCTGCCTCCTTGGCACGGAGCCCTCTTGCTTGTGCAGTAGTGCGTGATGGCGATGCAACAGTGACTCGTTCCCCAGGTCGTTTTTGCTGTTGCCTTCACTCATCATAGGCCCTTCTGACTGATGCTGTCTGCTCTATAAAGCAGTGGTCCTCAACCTTGGGCCTCCAGATGTCCTTGGACTTCAACTCCCAGAAATCCTGGCCAGCAGAGGTGGTGGTGAAGGCTTCTGGGAGTTGTAGTCTAAGAACATCTGGAGGCCCAATGTTGGGGACCTCTGCTATAAAGCATCTGTTGGCACATCTGTACAAAGACATAGCAACCCACAGACAGGATCCAGCCAGCCCTTTGTCTCAGAGCAGGTCCAGGATGCAGCAAAGTGGGGGCTGCAGTGGCTAGTGTACATGCAGGGGGTCGGTGGAAAGATGGTTATTACGAGTACCAAGGCTGCTTCTGGTAGCAGAAGACCTTGAGCCACCTTCATGCATTCCACTCAGAAATGTCTCAGGTTCAATCCCTGACATTTCCCATTAAAAATAGCTCAAGAATCAAGTTTAAGTCCTTACTCAGCCATGAAGCTACCTAGGTGATCTAAGGCTTACAAGATTGTTTTGAATGTGACATAGGGGAGGAAGGGCCCCCGTAAAGGCCACCTTGAGCTCAGTGGAGGAAAGATGAGCTATCTAATCATAACAGGTACACATAACAATAAATAAACAGCACATGACGGAGGGAAAGGACCTCTCTCTCTTGCAGAGGTGCTGCTATTCAAAATAAATATAAATGGCCCAGATGGAACTGCTTTACCATTTCTGTAATTTCATTAGATTCCTGTTTAGTTTCTCAGGTCTTTTTGGACCACAGCACTGTAATGGGATTATTTTCATGCTTTCCCTTTCGCATCCCATTCTGAACCATGCTTCAGGTTTTTCACTGCAGCTGCATCTTGGCTTTTAGTCGCGCCTGAGCTGAGAGGGAAAAAAATCAGATAAATAAATAAAAACTCTGGGCTAGACAGAGAAATAGTCTATGCTGTCTCCTTTCAAGCCTGCTTTGTGTCAGGGTGAGCTGGAGAGAGTACACGCTGAGCTGCTTTGTGTGTAACTGCTTTTACATACATTTTCAATGGTCGCATTCTGCCCTTTGTGGGATGGCAAACAGCAACACAAGCCTGGTTTATTCCAAGTTGTCCTTTTCGGTTACATTCCCAACGTTCTTAAAGGGTTCACCTTTGGACTAATCTTCCAACATAGCAATGGCTATCCTGGATGGAGTAATCTGGGAGATGCAGTCCAAATATCATGACAATTATGGTATTGTCTTCCAAGTGCTAAAAAAGAGAGAGGTAAAGGTAAATGTTCCCCTTGACATTTAGTGCAGTTGTGTCCAACTCTAGGGGGTGATGCTCATCCCCGTTTCCAAGCTGTAGAACCAGCGTTTGTCTGAAAACAGTTTCCGTGGTCACGTGGCCAGCGTGACTAGACATGGAATGCCATTACCTTCCCACCGAGGTGGTCCCTATTTATCTACTTGCATTTTTACATGCTTTCGAACTGCTAGGTTGGCAGGAGCTGGGACAAGTGACGGGAGCTCATTTCATCTTATGAGTCAATCTTACGACTGCTAGTCTTCCGACCTTGCAGCACAGAGGCTTCTGCAGTTTAACCCACAGCGCCACCACATCCCTTAAAAAAGAGAGAGAGGGGAACTAACAGCAAATCTGTGTTCCAAGTATTTTCATGACTGTGATTGTCTAATACATGTATAACCCTTCTTTCACCTCCATGGGACTAAGGGCACTACCCATGATTCTTTCCCTCCTGTGGCCTGTTTTCTTCTCACACATCTTGAAATAGTTGGAGAAAAGATTAAGTCATTAAGCAACTTAACTGAAGACCTACAGAGAAACAGGTCATGGAAAGAAGAGACACCACTCACTGGCATGGCTTAGTTGAGTACAGTATCTGTGCCTACATCTGGCATTTGACATACCAGATGAAAACACCCACTTCAGCATTGCAGCTGATTGGTATCTTAAGAAAGAAATGCAAGGACTTAGTTTTATTTCCACACATTCACTGAAACCCCTGAATACTTTGGTTTGGAGTGAGGCTTATTACACTGGGAGCACTAAAGCAGTAGAATAGCTAGTTTTTGAAAGTTTGCATTCACCTGAGAAGTCTGTGAATGGAATTCTAACATTGCTGATATTTGTTCTTTCTTGCTTAGCTTTTCATTCACGAATGTTTGTACAGCCTCACCTGATTTCTCTTTTTACTTGATGCATATTATGAATGAAGCCGAATATGTCCAGAGGATAATGAGAAAGGGGGTAAGGGGACTTAATGGTGTCACACTATTCTGCTTTGGTTGGACATTTAGTCCAGATAATCAAGCCTTAGGAAGGAACATTGAATGAGTCGTGTATGTTCAGTTGGGGAAAGAAACTAAAAGACAACATGATGCCTAATTTCTAAATGGTTTTTTTAACATGGAGTATATTTGTATTTTTTTTTAATTGATAAAATAAAATCTGGATCTTAAAAGAAAGGATCTTGACTAAATATTAGGGCAGGAAGAGTTAGTGAGCCAGCTGATTAGTTCAGTGGTTTAGGTATCTGACTGCAAGCCAGAGGTAGGGAATTCCTCACTGTGCCTCCTGTGAGTAGAGCCAGCCTGTATAGCCTTGGGCAAGCTGCACAGCCCCAGGGTGTCCCCAGAAGAAAGGACTGGCAAACCACTTCTGAGAGCTCTCTACCTAGAAAACTCTGAAAAGAGTTGCCGTAAGCCAGAAGTGACTTGATACCACATGATTATTATTATATTAAGAATTGGTTGACAATAAACTGCTTGAAAATATGGTCAATTCCCCTTATTTTGAGGCTTTTAAAGAGCCTGGATGACCACATATCAGGGACTCAATACGGGGAATTTTCCTGCACTGACAGCTATTGGGACTGAATGATCTTTGTGATTCTTTTTAGTTCTTTGATTCCAAATTTTGTTTTTGTGCATTATCTGAGCCCAGTCTTCTATTAGTGGTATTTTGGATTGTTGTATATGTCATGTTCCATGAACATTATTCATGTTGTGATTAGTTTGCAGGTGGAGAATTTTACATGTTAGTAAACATGGGCTTGATCATGATGAACAGAAGATGCCTATCACTTCCCTTTGGCAGCTGAAAGAGCGCAAATAACCATCGGGCATGTAAATCACGAACTGAAGTCAACTGCATAGTACTAGATCTTCATAACTGTGCCTATAGCTGCTCAGAAGTAACTGCTCAAAAATAACTCAGATATGACAGAACTCAAAATCTTGATGTTCACATTCATTTCCCATTTTGTCTAGGATATCATTGTGTGTGTGTGTGCATGTGAGAGAGAGGGACATGTTTTCCTTTTTTTTTTTTTTTTTAAATTTCATGGGCTGTTATGGTGCCTGGCAATCTAAGAACTCCAAGATTAGACAAAGCCAGTGTGGAAGTTACAATATCCTTTTCATTACCTAGTTTTGCATTTCCACTGGAGAAGAGTTACTCTCTCTCTCTTTTTTTTTTTTGCTCCTGATTGTGAACCTCCTCCATGGTGCTTCCTCCACTAAGTTTGTTCTGTCCTCAACAATCTCCTCCTCTACTTTGTCTTTCTATTCTTCCACCTCCAGTGCCTCCCTTGACTGCTGGCCCTTGAGTATTCTATGTGCTCTTCACCTTGTCTTATAGCCTTAAACGTGGACAATCACTGCTCCAGTTTTTTTTTAAACTTTGTTTTCCAATAGAGGTACCAGTTTGCACTTACTGCACGTGCATGTATGCTATCTTGTTCTAAGGCAGTGGTCCCCTACCTTGGGCCTCCAGATGTTCTTGAACTACAACTCCCAGAAGCCTTCACCACCCCCTCTGCTGGCCAAGATTTCTGGGAGTTGAAGTCCAAGGACATCTGGAGGCCCAAGGTTGGGGACCACTGTTCTAAGGTATGAAAACAAACACTGCACACACTTTGCATGTCACCACCACTGAAGTGTCTCTTCCCTCCATAATCCCTTTTAACTTTTTTTGTTTTCTTCCATTTATCTATGAGCACACTTTCCTCTCTTGTCCGCCTTGAAGGAGCTTGAAAAATCCACTAACATACAATAACTCTCAGCTTTTTTGTCCGTTGTCTCCCCTTTTCTTTTGTCTCTTCATCCAGTAGATCCTTTCCTTACTACCTTTCCTTAGTACCTCTCCCCTGTCAAACTCCTGTTAGCTCTCACTGTTCACTCGCTCCCTGGGATCTGTCTCAGTTTTATTCCTCTACTATGCTTTTCTGAGTCAGCAAACATCTTGATGGCAGCTAATTTAGGTGATTAAACTTTCCCTTCCTGTCCTCTGGTTCCTACAGCTTCCTAACAATGAAGGGAATTACCCAGGAGTTGTGGGACCCATGGGACAGAAGTAGGAAGCATTTAATTTCAAAAGGATCACCCTGCTGATGACATCATGAACCTTCCACAGGCACAGTTAAGCCAATAGGATCTCAGCTATAGACTCTATTGTGCAGCACCTTATTGACACCTCCTAGCATATGCCAACTGAAGCAGCTGTCTAATGGTAGGGTCAGCACTTTCTCTTTCTATAATGCTGTTGTTTGGGCCCAGTACAGCTATATTGGTCTGCCACTCTTGCCAGAAAAATGATGCCAATCTAAAAATGTCAGTAAAAGTTGTTTTATATATGATGCTTCACTCCTGACTTCCTAACCCACCCAAGTTTTCTTGCTGGTCTGAACATACGAAATTCTTGAAGTTCCCATAAATGTCATCTTAGCCTGTTCTGAATACAACGAGGAAAGCTTATCATAATGTATCTGTGCATTGTGTGTTAAACAGCTGTGAATATACACAGGCTGTCACTTGTGACATCCAAAGCCTGGAGAGTAACACCATTACTCTGCATAGCACTGGTAAGACCTTACTTGGTTCCAGGTCTGGAAGCTGCAGTGATTCAATATAACATGATAAAGCAGAAAAGGATTCAGAGAAAGATTATATGTCAGTGTTCTTGGCTCATGGACATAAGAACTTTTATGAACATTGCTTTATATTCTCAAGTTGCACTGCAGGCGGCAAGACAGATATGGCAGTTCTCAGAAATCATCTAGTGCAGTGGTCCCCAACCTTGGGCCTCCAGATGTTCTTGGACTTCAGCTCCCAGAAATCCTGGCCAGCAGAGGTGGTGGTGAAGGCTTTTGGGAGTTGTAGTCCAAGAACATCTGGGGGGCCAAGGTTGGGGACCGCTGATCTAGTGTACAATAGGCAGAGGTAAAATTTTGGTTCAGTTCATTTTTGAGAATTTACAGAAATCTTCACAAACTTCTTTTTGTGAAATTAAACATGGGAGAAAATAATAATAATAATAATAATAATAATAATAATAATAATAATAATAATAATAATAATAATAATAATAATAATAATAATAATAATAATAATAATAATAATAATAATAATAATAATAATAATAATTTATTGTCATTGTAAGTATATACACATACAACGAAATTCACAGACACCCAGAGACCAGACACATGCACACACATAAAATTCCCAAACACTCCCCACCCACTAAAAGTCCCCCACTAAAAATACAAACATCTACACCGCAGGCCAAGTTACACAGTCCAACTAATTATTCACTACTGGTGGTCTTTAAGCTCATTATTAATTGCAATTATAGCTCTGGGATAAAAACTATTGAGAAAACGTGTGGTCCGAGTCTTAATTGTTCTATATCTTCTGCCAGATGGTAACAGTTCAAAAAAGTTATAAGCAGGATGGGAAGAGTCTCTCAGGATGCTATGTGATTTCCTTAGACAGCGGGATGTGAAGATGTCATCCAGGGTTGGTAGCTGGAGCCCGATGATATTCTGGGCAATTTTAATGGTTCTCTGTAGAGCTTTTTTGTCCGCTACAGAGCTACTCCCAAACCATGCCAGAATGCCATAGGTTAGGACACTCTCAATGGTGCTACGATAGTATGACAGAAGCAAATGCTGAGATAAATTTAACTTGCCGAGCATTCTCAGGAAATACAGCCTCTTCTGTGCCTTCTTCATTAGCATGTTGGCATTTATAGTCCATGAGAGGTCCTCTGAGATGTAAGTACCCAGAAATTTAAAACTACCAACTCTCTCCACTTCCTCACCGTTTATGTACAGTGGTAAATGTACATATCTCTTCCTCCTAAAATCAATTATGAGTTCTTTAGTTTTTTTGATGTTAAGTGTGAGATGATTTTCTTTACACCAAAGTATCAACCTTTGTACTTCCTTTCTATAAGCAGACTCATTGTTCTTATTTATGAGCCCCACCACTGTCGTATCATCCGCAAATTTAATAATTGCATTGGTGTTATACAGTGGGGTGCAATCATGTGTGTACAGGGAATAGAGGAAGGGACTTAGCACGCAGCCCTGGGGAGCTCCTGTACTTAGTACCAGGGTAGAAGAATGGTGAGATCCCATCCTTACTGACTGTGGCCTATCTGTCAGAAAATCCTTTATCCACATGCATATCTCCTGAGGTAATCCCAGGTTGATCATTTTAAAAAACAACCTATTTGGTAGAATGGTATTAAAAGCAGAGCTATAATCCACAAACAACAGCCTCGCATAAGTTCCCTGATGTTCTAAGTGGCTCAATACAGTATGGAGTACAATGGACACAGCATCATCAGTAGATCTATTTTTCCTGTATGCAAATTGCCATGGGTCCAAAGAAGGTGGAAGACTAGCCTTAATGTAATCCAGCACCAATCTCTCAAAACATTTCATAACAACAGATGTTAAAGCTACTGGTCTGTAATCATTGAGAGATACCACAGCTGACTGCTTGGGGACTGGCACTATAATAGATGTCTTCAGGCAAGTGGGGACTGAACACTGCAACAAGGATAGATTGAAAATATCCGTAAAAACTCCAGCTAATTCTGCAGCACAGCCCCTAATAACTCGTCCCATGATTCCATCTGGTCCAGCTGCCTTTCGAACATTAATATAATAAAATATGTAATTTTTAGAAATCTCATTTTGAAATGTATACTCAGTCACAGCTGGATTAGGGTTGCCAACAGTTTCTTTCTGAGAAGTTCCCTACCTTTGGTCAGGCAGGTACGCCTCTATTTTCTCCATGCTGGGAACAGCTTCATCTATTGAATATGGCCAGTGCTAACAGGAGAGAACTTAACTTCGTGTTTTTCAACAACAACAACAACCAGTTTACCAAATTCTCAGGATTTCTACTATGGATGGAAATAACTTAAGATTTTAAAAATTCAGGTGGGGAAGACAGCAAATTCCCCTCCCTAGTGTGCCACTGTTTTCCATTCAGATCAGAGTGATGTTTCCCAAAAGTTGCTTATTTTGTCATCGGTGCAGCTGTTCACTGCCATTGCTTAACATTTTATAGCTCATTTCCAACACTGGGTTGGAGAGAAACACAGCAAAAACATCTGTGAATTAGCCCCCCCCCCCCCTCAGCTATATTTTCCCTCTCTGGTTCCCTCCAGACATTTTGCCTTATAATTCCCATTATCATTGACCATTCTGCCTGCTGTCCACACATCTAGAAGGAACCTTATTGTGGAAGGCAGCTTTAAACCATAGCAATATGTGTCCTTTAATCAGATTACTTCTGTTTGAGTACTTATTACAAGAATGAGATCACTATCAAGATCAATAGTCCAATTATATGTTTGGAATGTTTGGACAACCTAAACCTAAAACTAGATTTTCAACAGAGGAAACTGTTGAACGCTGCACAACACAAGTCTAGTCCATTCCTCTCCATATTGATTCCACTTTGGCATCTGGCATATTCGAGTAAAACTGATGCAACACTTGAGCTGAACTGAACTGATGCCAAAGGATGGCTTGCAGGTGGGGAGGGTCCTAGTTGCTCTGTTTACCCTAGGTTTAGCTGCAGTGCTCTCATAAAAGCTCTGTTTTCAGCTTTGAACTAAAGCATCCAGTTTGATCTTGAATACCAAGGCCCATGAGAAACCTCTTAAATTAAGAATTCAAGTTAATGGATATTTCCTTGTGAATTAGGTTGTGGACTCAATGGGATTTACTTCTGAGTAAAGGCATGTGAAATTGCATTGGAAAGAATGCTTACTCTCATAGATATTAAATTAATCTTTCTTGATGGGAACAAGCTGAGCAGTTTTAAAGATAGTGGAAACAGACAGACAGGTGACACTTGCTGTTTGCATAGAATATAATTAATATACACTGTTTACCATTTCAGTGAAAACTAAGCCTCGATCTCAGAGAGTCTGGGGGGGGGGAGGGAAAGGGAAAGGGAGAGAGGAGAAATGCTTCGTTTTAGGTCTCTTTTTCTTCCAGGCAAAACTCAGAGAATTTAACAATCTGTCAGGAATATTTACAATTCTACAATTCTATGATTCTATGTAGAATCAGCTAACATATGGATAAGCATTTATCATTTATGTTTTTCTTTTCTTAAAAGGCCAACACCCTTTCCAGCTAATGTGAGGAAAGGAACTTTTTCACTGGTTACACTGACTGTCAGCCAACCTTTCCCTGTGCTTAGTTGGAGGCAGGAAAGAATCTTATCATGATACCCAGCTGCACTTGGTAGGGAGTATGATAGCCTGGTGATATATGTAATCCCAATTTCAGCATTGCATGCCTGCTCACCTACTGGTATTCCCTCCTCTCATCCCCTTCACTTGTAAAACTGACAATGTTGGTAAAATTCTTACCTATTTCAGAACTCAGGGATTTGGCAAAACTGGCCCCATTGCAGGAAATTCTTGTCAATTTCAACAAGTCCTCTGTCCTCTTTGCTTGCTAATTCTTCAAGTTGTGCATGTGCATTAGGAAAAGAAGCAGGCAAAAGGAGTTTCCAGTGAAATTGACCAGGATACTCCAGCGCATTGTCAGTTTCATGTAAGGAAGACATAAAAAAGAGGGGGCTTTCCTTCAGTTCCTCAGTATTGCCAGCCAAAGTGCAGAAAAGGGTGATCATGACAATGTGCTCTAGTGGTCATGGAAACAAAGTAGGAATCAGGCATGAGAACCATACTACATTTGCTAATCACAGTCAACAAATGGAAAATCACAGAATCATAGAATTCCAGAACTGGTGGAGATCACAAGGCTCATCAAACCCACATCCCTTCACAAATTAGTAACCTGTGGAACAAATTATAAAGACTAAAATATAGGTGTCAGACAGAATGCAAGCACTGACAGGTGACACAAATGTTAATCAATTTTCTTTCATAGGCAACAGTGACCTAACCCACTACTTATACAAGCATTTAAAACTTTATTCACATGTGCACCCAGTAAATGGGAGAAAAGCTTGAAAGTGGCCGAAAGTAGTATGAATTCAGTCCCTATCCTAGCCCAATTCTACTTTACTAGGAACCAGGCAAATGGTTCTCTTTAAGGTAATATCTGAAGTTATTCAAGGTATGTCACAGGAGTTGGAAGGTAACCATTTTTCATTGTTCCCTGTCTACCAGATATATGATTTTTATTTCTAGCTGAGGGCCAACATCCTGTTAAATACAAGCAGAGCTGTGGAATCTGGAGAGAAAAAAGCATGAGAGCCTAAGGTGTATCCACACTATACAGTTATAACAGTTTGATTCCACTTTAACTGCAATGATTCTATTCCATGGAATCCTGGTATTTGTATTATGGGAAGATACTTCTCGGCCTGAACCACAACTGAGAATTCTTATTTTCTCACTGAACTACAAACCTGAGGATTCCATATGATGGAGCCAGGACAATTAAAATGGCAGAAGACTGTTAAAATGTTGACGTGTAGATATGCTCCAATAAAATGAGTTCCCTGGAAATTGGCTGTTTTTGCTTTATTTTCAAGTAACAACGTGTGCAAGCAAAAATGTGTTTTTAATCTTACTCTACATATTTTAGGATTATATCTGGGCGGGCAGGCATGTACTCATGATTGTGAAAGTGCTTCTGCCAGGTACCCCTTCTATATGATTCCGATCACTTCAGAGCCTGGTTTAAAGCAGAGCATCCAGATGTTTGTCTTTCCAGATGTTGCAGTTTTGAATTCCCTCCACAATGGGAATGAAGCCGAGTGAGCCAGTGGAACATGGGTATCATCACTCCACCCCTGAATACATCTGATGCTGTATTTGTGACCGATCCTTTGGGTGCAAAGACGGCCCTGCTGTAAGTCAAGTGCAGGCTGTTCCAAGCCAACCCACTCGTACCTGCCTTTTTATCAGAGGTATAAGGAAACTCAGGGCCCACCTCTGCCCTTTCCTGATGGGTCTATGGTTGAAATGTTTGTATGCTAGTGTGCATGCCAACTATGTGTATATGAATACAGTGGACCCTCGACTTACAGACGGCTTGACTTACAGACTTTTTGAGTTACAGACTTCTCTGGCCACAAAATTTAGGTTTGACTTGCAGACTGAGATTTGACTTACAGACCAGAAAAAAACCAAAATGGAACAAAAACGGCCTGTTACGGGATTAATCGGTTTTCAATGCACTGTAGGTCAATGGAGACTTGACTTACAGACTTTTTGACTTGAGAACCGCCTTCCAATACGGATTAAGTTCTCAAATCAAGACCCCACTGTATTCAGTTTCACCTAAGCTTTCCCTGGCAACCTTGGCTCCACTCACCTATGCTGGGCTTCCAGTCCTGTGAACTACAATGTCTACCAGCCACCAGTGGCATCTCATTTCATTTTGAAAGCTAAGCAGGATCAGGATGGGTCAACACTTCCATGGGAGACCATGGTGCAATAGTAGGACATCCAGGTAGGTCTAAGAAACAGTTTCTCCTGAAACCATGGAAAGCCCAGACAGAATTCATAACAGTGGTTTAGATTTCTGACTCAATGTAAAGTGACTTCTGGCGCTCCTAAATCCAGACCTCCTTGAAGGCCAGCGTTTTGCCCTCCATGGTGGAAGAAGTGTAGAATCAAGAGGGAGAAAACAGTATGTGAGGTTAAGCATGTTCCCTCTCCAGAAGAAGCAAGCATTGACCGTGGAAATGGATGAGTCTTTTAACTTACAAATAAAAACCTGTTTATGGTTGAAGGGTTAAATGGCAAGAGCTCGGCTTGACATGTTCCTCCAGCTGAAGTGAACTCACAAGGGCTTAGCTTCCCAATTTCTAAAATTTAGCCGATTTGATTTATTCCATACCTCTTCAGCGATCCCTCCCCTCAAGCCCTTTTGTCCTTAGCTGGCCACATCTTTGGTAATAGCCTAGGCACAAACACACATCTAGACACATCCACGGGTGGACACACACACACACACTCTCGCACGCACAACAGATAAGACCAGACAGGCCGTCATGGGGATTTCAGAGAGTTGTCAGGTGGACTGTGATGTGCTAAGTGAAGTGTGTAGAAAGAAGGGACAGGCGGACGGGGGGGGGGGACGGTTGGCGGCGGAGGAGGAGGAAAAGGGAGAGGAAATCTATAGGGCTCCCTGCCAAACCACCCTCTGCTCCGGTGACAACCTCACAAGGGCAGGGGAACCCAAGGTGGCTCAAAGAGCCGCCACCATCCTCAGAGGCGTGCATGCGTGTCTCTCTCTCTCTCTCTGTGTGTATGTGTGTGTGTGGGCTCTCTCCGTGTCATCTCCAGGAGGGATTTTCAGCCCCGCTTTGCTGCTTAGAAAAAGCCAGATAAAAGTATGCACGGATTAGTGATTACCTTCCCCCCTTTCCTCCCAATCAAATGTGGGGTGGGGGGGACTGGTAGGGGGGGGGAGAGAGATACTCTGTGCTTGTGTATGCGTGTGTGTGCAAGTTCTGGTTTTTATACGCCGCCCCTCTGTGCATTGAACTGAAACAGCTTCTTCCTCTGCGCATTGAACTGAAAACAAAGAGGGAGAGCGGGAGAGGGCGAATAAAAAGAGCAAGAACGCGCCCTCGCTGCCTGCACGCAGGCTTTCAGAACCTGAGCTGCTTGAACTTACGTGCCGAATTGGGGGGGGGGGTTGGGTGGGAGGAAAAAGGAGGGGAGCGCCGCGGAGTCGTGTGTATGCGCGTTAATGACCCTGCCGCACTCATTCTCGCTCTCTCGCTCGCTCTGGCGCTCTCTCCCAGGAAAGCCAGGCCGAGAGGAGGATATAAATGATGACATGACATAATTGTATAATAATGATAAAAAATTAATTTCGGTGGTTATCAAGCCCTTCGTGGCCGCCACCTTCTCCAGAGAGAGAAAATATATACCCGTGCTATTATTGCACGGCGCATAAATTAAGCCACCAAAAAAAAAAAAAAAAAGCCCCACAAAATCGCATCCTCCACTCCCACAGGTTAAGAGAGGGAGAGAGAAAGGATGAATTATCCAGGATAACCGAGCGATCTTGCTGTTTCCCTGAAATGCACCGCACTGGGGGCAACGATTACCCCGCCCGCCCCCACTTCCTTTGCTTTCCCCCTCTATTTTTTTTAATCCGCTTTGACACCAGAGTTTGACAGTTTCCCTTCATTAGATTTCCCTGGTTCATTAAAGCCCTAATTCCCCCCTCCCCCTCTCGAGGAACCTAAACAAAAACACGCCCACCCGTCAAAAACAACAACAACAACAAAAACAGAAACAAGCCCCTCTTTTCGGGAAGCAACCCGTCAATGTTGCCTTTAATACATTCATCCCCCCCCCACGTTCTCAGATATATTTATCTATTTATAATCAGGGCTGCACACACGGCGCGTTGATTTATATAATTGCTCTGCGTTGGGGGGGGGGATGGGAGGGGGGAGGGGGCTGGGTGGGAAGGATAATTGAAACGGCAACATTTAGGTTCCACCTTAACAGCGCACCTTAAAAGATTATCTCGGTTATTTCACAGGCACCGAGCCGGCACTAATAGTCCAAGGCAGATATTGAAAAGCAGCGCAGGGCCAGGCAGATCCATTAGAAATTCCCATCCACGCGCCTCATACATATTGATTTCTGACACCAAGCAGCAGTGAAAGCCCCCGTGGGAATAATATATTTAGCAGGGTTCGCTGCGAGGAGGTCACGGGGTGCATACAGATTAGCTGCAGAGGACCATGGCACTCCTGTTAGAGCCAAATGCTCGATTTTATATCATTTTAATCTAAACTTTTATAATCCTTATAGCTCTCTCTCCCCCACCCCCCTACCCCCACCTCCGATGGCAGAAGGAAAGAGATTCTTTCCGCGTGTCATGAGTCCTTCGCCCCCCCCCCCACAAAACCACCACGGATTTTATTCTACATCTAAATGTGCAAATGCTGTTATAATGAGAAAGGATGTACCTTTAATGCATAGCAAGGCAAAACTCACAAACAGGCTTGTTTCTTTTCCCCCTTTTTTTTAAGGATGGGGGAAGGAGGGACCATTCATTTGAGATGCTGATATCTTTATCTAAAGATTTTCTGGCATTGGGGAGATTAAGGTGGCAAGGGATGGGAAACCGATGGAGAGAATGCCCTTAAATCCGGCCTCTAATACTCAGAAATCAAAACTCCATTCGCCTCCCCCCTCCCGCAACGCACACTCTTCCTTAAGTATCCAACAAGCCCGATTTAGGAGAAACGGTGTGGAGAAAATTGGGCTTAAGAGAGGCAACAGAGCCAGGACAGCAGAATCAGGGCAGAATACGATCCAGCTTTTTTTATTAAATCACCTTTCTGAAAAGTTGGTCTTTGTTGATTCCAGCTGGATTCCAGTTAGCTCTTCTTGTGTTTCCTTTTGAAAACTGGATTGTTAGGCAGACTTGTTGTATCAGAGGAAAAGTGTCAAAAGGGGTGGGTCCCCCCCCCCCGTGGGTCCCCCCCCACTCCAGACACTGGGAGATTTCCATGAGTTCAAGTAACAAGGTTAGAGTTTACACACTTTAACAAGAGAGCGAAAGATGTTCAGGCAACAAAGACAGTGTGTGTGTGTGTGTGTGTGTGTGTGTGTGTGTGTGTGTGTGTGTGTGTGTGTGTGTGTGTGTGTGTGTGTGTGTGTGTGTGTGTGAGAGAGAGAGAGAGAGAGAGAGAGAGAGAGAGAGAGAGAGAGAGAGAGAGAGAGAGGATTTGTCCTTTTGGAGGACAAATTCAGCATAGCAAACAATTAACCCAAACAATATCATAGTCAGATTAGTCTCTAGCCGAGAATTTGTACAAGGCCGTGGCAGTTTTGTCCAGAATTGTCCTTTATGTTATCTGTGTGGAACCACTGAGATGATGATCAGTTAGGGTCTGGAGATTTTAGTTTGTCAGAGATATTAGATGTTTAGTCTCCGTCTCTTTCCTTTTCCTTTTTTAAAAAGATTCATCTGAATTTCTTCGTGTCAATTTTTCCAGTTTTGCAAACACCTGTTAAGGTCAATATAGAGGAAAGGGCAAGAATACAGTTGATGCCCTGTGGAGGTTTAATGTCTGCACTTTGAAATTAAAAGGGAGAGAGAGGGAAAAATCCTCTCTCAGTCATCTAGCCTTTCCACCATCAACACAATAGCTGTATAAAGACAACAGGCATACAATCAGAATATTTTTTTGACATATAGATTTTTGTTTCTGATTTCTGTCCTTCTCTGCAGAAAATGATGGAATAGATGATGAGATCATTTCTTTGGAGAAAGCATTTGATAGCTACTAGTCAGCAATCCAGAATGTAGAAAATATATGTGTATTTCTACCTGTGTATGAGAAATTGCTGTTCAAATTCCATGGAAGCTGCAACACATAAGAGAAGCAGCTTGTTGGCCATTATATATATTTTTCCTCCTCTGAAACTACATTGGTATTCAGATTTAAAAAATAACAAAATATTGGGAAGGTATTGTCTGCTCTTTTCCACAGGAGGAATAATTTAACATATGTGAAGTTGGAAGGAAAGGCAGAAAAGAAGGCAATCAAACCATTTGCTACAATTAAAAAAAATTCTGAGTAAAGGAGGAACATATTCCTTCTGCATAACAATATTTTTTAAAAATCTGCCTGATACCTTCAAATGACACTTGATTTACAACAATAAAAATGGCTATAATAGATTACACACCTGCAGAACTGCCCCTTAAACAGTGATACAGAAGTGAGATTGTTTAAGAGTTAATAAGAGGGATCATAATTTGTTGGTCACAAGTGGTCTGAATAAATACGATCTCTTTTTTTTTTTTTGCTTCAACAGTTCCACATATTTCCTCATCTCAGAATAATTCCACCCTGATGTCCACATTCTGAAAAGATACATCACAAAATTAATTAGGAGAGGGATATTGGTATTTTCTGGGAAACTGGGAAAAAACAGAGATATGGACTGAGGGGAAAGGAAAATTTTAAAGAGAAAAATGAAGAACATACTGTAAATACTGGAAATTGAGTATTCCATTTTAAAAAGATTGAAAATAATACCATCACTAGTCAACACATCACAGAAATTGTCCTAGATAATACTTTTGTGTGCAATGACATTGCTTTTGTTAAAATGAATATCATATTTGACTCCGTAGGACCGCCTAACAATACACTTTGGGCAACAGATTGAAGGACTATGTTCTGATCTGGACAACTGCTTGTTTCTTGTTTTCCACCAAAGTTTCTAAGAACACTTTCAGACTGCACTTTTATCATGTCCTCAGAACATTGTATTCACGGAAGTTAGTGGGGGACCTCCGTTTGCTTTATTTTGCATTTGTTTCTTCCATCTTTTTCCTACCAGAGGAAATTAGCCTTGCTCTTAGTTGAGGTTTAGAGACCATTTCGCTCCCCAAGCCTCTTGGTCAAATCCTGCCACTCCAAGCCACTGGCTTTTCTAGGAGTAGGGTTCCAACAGACCTGGTTACTTCATGCCAAAGTACTCAGCAAAGCTGACCCAGAAGCTGACACCTTTGCAGTCTGATAGCTTAAAAAATATATAATGTACTGTCTCCCATCCCCAGCATTCTAAGCAACTCTTTCCACCAGTTCTAACACAACTCTGGCTGTTTCTTCACTTATCTCAACATCTCATTCTCTATCCAACTTTTTGCCTTTCTTTTTAGCTATCTTATGAATATTTCCCCCCCCCCCCCGGATTTCCGGAGGAATGCTTTGAATTGTATCTAAACAAAACAAGTGAAAATCATCTACGTAAGGGTTTTCATGACCACAGGCTAAACATAAGTCAGAAGAATCAAAGTACAGTGTGATGGCCAAAAGAAGGAAAGCAATTCTAGGTATTCTGGTACCCAAATCATGAGTCATGATACTGCCACACTGTTCTATTTTGGTGAAGCCTTTCCTGAAATACAGTGTCAGTTTCTGGACACCACAGTGTAGGAATGATGTTAGCAAACTGAATTATGTCTAGAAAAGTGTGACCAGACTGAAGGAGGCCAGGAAAACATCAACCAAAAGCTAGGCCTTCTTGGCTGTGGCTCCAGAACCTGCTCCTGGTCGAGCTTCATCTGCCACCCCCCCCCCCGGTCCATCTTCAGGAGGTTGCTGAAGACCTTGCTCTTCAGAGAGGCTTTTGATTGCGACCTTGTACAAATTCCACCTTGTGCCCTGCCAATTTATTATGGAAATGTGGCATGATCCAGGCTTTGAATGTTATGACCTGACTTTTATCTTTATGATTTTAATTGCTTTGTTTTTGTTGGTTGGTTTGATCTTTGACTGTTAACTGCACAGAATGCGCTGGGATATAAATCAAAGCTGGTTCTCCAACTGGTCTAAAGAATAAAATGGCTTCCAAAAATATAGGATGCTAGAAAGGCAAGTAATAAAAAACCTGTCAGCAATGCCACCCACCTTCTTTATATTTCTATTTCAGAGCTGAGGAAGATAAAACTAAAGTCCATTGCACACCTGCTCTATAACAACAAATTAATTAATTTCTTTCTTTTCTTTATCATGGATGCTAAAGTGGAGAGGCAAGCTGGATTAATGGGAACCTTGAATACCTGTTGAGAATAAATTCAAGCAATAATTTTTTCTGATGAATGAAAAACCACAAAAAAATCCCCATTTGAGGAGGCAGGGCAGAAGGAATCCATTATGTCAATATTCCATTTTCAGATAGCTGAATAATCATAGTGGCCTATTGTAACTGTTGTTGTTCTTGTCATTATTGTTATTGTTGCTCTTAGTACAAAGTATGGCACCTAATTCCTAAAGTACATATGTATATTACTTGTTGAAGAAGCTGTAAAAACAAAGGTCTCAGTGTGTGAGGAAATAAAATGCAAAAACAGAAGTGACTGTATATATGTGTGTTGAATATGTGTGCGTATCAGTATGTGTGTGGTCTTCATTTCCAGATCCTGTCAAGATTTATGTTGTGAGGTGAGCAGAAAATATAGAGGTGCCTTTGTAACAAAAAGCAAAGTAAAGGAGATAGTGCTAACGATGACTTAAAAAAATATATAGGAAAGGTTAGGCCACCTTCAATTCCTCCCCTACCGCATGCCATGCCCCACAAGATGCGTTTATTTTCCATGGAGGTAGACATAACTTAAATCCCTTGCTGAGCTGGAGGGAGGGCCTGGCTAAGCAGTCTAAAAAAGTAATCCCCCACCTCCCATTACACTTAATATTTCACGCTCAAAATCACAGCTCTGCTTTCCTATGCCAGCTGCGGTGCCACGGTTTTTACAAGGCAAAAGAGCCACCAGCAGGGCTGTTGAGAAAAAGCTGAATGCATTCTCATTAAAGAAGGCTGGGGATGTTTGTGGTGGGGAGGGGCAGGAGCGGGAGGGGGGGAGTCCAACCTTTCTGGGAAACACAACACGGTTGTGCCTTCCTGTAGTCAAACTCCCTCGATCCCTGGGCTTTACATGGCTCTTTTTGCCGGCAATTCAGCAAAATGCCTCCCAAGTCTCATGTAAAGGTTGCTGGGCCAAGCAGAGAGGGGCCTACAGCGTTCATAGTTTGTTTGCTTGGGCCTTCTGGAGAATCCTGTTTCCTTTTTGTTTTGTTTTTTCTTTTCCTCTTGGTGTTTCCTTTTACAAGGCCTTGTATTCATTCATTTGTACAGACATGCTTAGCAAGCTGCCTGGCTGACTGAAAGAGGAAGGGGAGCCGTGGTGGGAGGTGTGGGAGGGTGATGGTGGAAGGGAAGTCAGGGACAAGTAAATGTCACTAAATCCTTCTGACATGTGGAAGGGAACGCAGAATCCAATCAATCTACAAAATCATCCAGTGCAAGGAGATGGCTCTTGGGCCAGTAGAGATTTGGGGCTTGAGACGTGCAGAATGACTAGCCTGAACAGTGATGTGGTTGGCCAGCTGATTTGTTTTTAGGATGTTGTGTTTTCTGAGGAAAGAAGAAGAGGAAGAGGAGAAGGTATTGGTGGAGGCAATTCTAGAGTTGTATTGTATGGTGGCCTGGATGATAGATGACCATACAGACCATGGGGGATGGAAGGGGTCTACAAGGCCATCGAGTCCAACCCCCTGCTCACTGCAGGAATACAAATCAAAGGATATCTGCCAGGAGGGTGTCTAAATTTCTTTTCAATGCCTCCAGTGTTGGAAGCATTCACCACCCAACAAAGAAATCTGTTGGAAGGACAAATCCCAATTAAGATATGGTGGTAGGAGAGAGAGGAAGTGGAAGGTGCTGCTACCCAGGTCTCCTACATATGTCATAGCCAGCTCATCCTTAAAACATGAAGAAAGATTATCAGACAAATACCGACCGTACTGCAGCCTGTTATTATTTTGTTACAGCTTTTATATACGGGCGTCATCATCAGAGTGTGTTTCACACAACACCACAAGACAGTTGTCTGCCCCAAGAAGCTTACCATCTAAACTGTGGCATGGATGAAACAATGCAGGAAGGAGAGGTAGGAGGAAATGGAGGCAAGATAAGGCTGCCTTATTTGGAAGGGCTTTGGCTGAGAGTTCAAGCCCATGAGATGATGGTCAGCCTACAATAAGAAGCTGAAAGCAAGTTAGTTTCAGGCCTTAGTATTAAGCACACTTGAAATGGAAGCTCATGTTAACTTACAACGTCCAGTCACAAAACAGAAGCAAGCTTACCTGAAAATATGAAGAAGTTAGAAAAACTTGTGTGGGACAAACAGACATTATTTATCGCTTACGGGAACTTCATTTCTAAATGCAAAACTGACAGTTTCGTAAAATTTGACCCTCAATTACTGGCTTAATTACAGGGCTTGAAAATCATCCATGACCAGAGCTTGGAAATATTAGTCTTCCCGACCATACCTGCTAGAATCACTCATGCAGCATGGTTACCGGGGGTGGGGGGGGGGCAAAGAGGTTGCATGGCAGACACAGTTCTACTCTCCAGCAGGCAATGAGGAATATTCCAGGGGGCTGTCACTGCTGCCTTTCTGCACCTATCACCTAGAAGTATTGTGGTTTAACACATGTAACTAGTTTGTACAACTAGTACATAAAACACATTTTCTTTAATTAATATGATTTTTAATATGAAGGATCAAGACAGTAATATCAGCAGAGGCAGGTTTATAAGAAAGCTGCCACTACTGAGCTGGTTGACATGATTAGACATGCTGGGATCTATAAACAACATTCTAGTGGAACACAGTTCAGTTTCCAAACAGGGCATAGCATGAAAGCAAAGGAAACAGAAGAGTGCTGAGACTAAGTAGATCTCAGACCAGTCAGTACACCTGCATAGAAAGTATAAAGCTGCATAACCTGGAAAGTTATGTTTTAAAAATAGTCAGTTACTATTACTGTATAGTTCTAAGCCTCCAATGTAGTGAATTATATAGGTGCAATTTTAGAAAGTACCTCTTTACTGCCCCTATTTCTCAGAAGAACTGAAATAGTTATGTTTGCAAAGTTATAAGGAAACTGAATGCAAAAAGTCACTGACCTATGGTACAAAGTGTGCTCTTCCCAGACACTTGATCATCACCCAAACAACACAAAAGAGCATGAGGCTGCAGCAACGGAAACAGTGTGATCATACAAACTAGTCCCAGGCACTGTATTTAGTCAAATGTCAAAACTCTAAATCAGGACTCTGTCCATCTTTGTGGTACCCATGGAGTGGAGCAAGTGCTCACAAGGCATAGCAGCAACCCCCATGGATCCTTCATATTGGAGATGGCATTGACTGGAGTAAAAATGTCAGAATTAAAAGGATTTGACGTGATTAAAAGCAGGGAAAGGGGAACTGAAAGTATCAATACCTTATAGGGAAGACAGATGAGCTGAGAAAGAGATTGACAGTTTCAGTGGGATACATTTCCCCAGGAAAGTGTGTGAGATGTTTATTTCACACACAGAGAGGGATAACCCAGAAAAAGGACACTTTACAGATTTTTCTCTGCAGATTCTCCAACATTTTTGAGATACAAGTGATGCCCTGGACTGGTAGTCCCCAGGTCATTGGAGAAGATACAAAATGTTGACCAGGTTGCCAACAGAGTAGCTGCAGTTGCCACTGCAAATTAGAAAAAAAAATTGGGGGGAAGGTTTAAAAAAGAAAAAGAAATGCGGTGTTACTGCTTATTTCTTCTCCCCTTGAATAAATTGGATCAAATGCCCCCTTCCCCAATTTCTTTGCCCATGAATACACAGGAAAACTTTGAGCGGCCACTTGTGCACATCTCCAGATCTGATATCTCCCCCCGGGGATACAGGGGGAGCTGTGAAGTCAGCAATTTCAAATTTTTGACTCCGGGTGCAAAGAGAATAAAAGATCAATAGCACCTGAAATGTTTTCTCTCAGAAAACTCCAAGAGAAAAGCCAATTGTCGGGGAGGGAGGGAAAGCACACTGAATACAGCTGTGTGGAGGAAGAAGTTCTTACATATTTTGGTTCCCCAAAGTTGCCCCATAAAGAATCAGCAGGCCTTTCATGTGCACGCTATTTTGTTCAAGGGTGCTCATTTCCATTTCAAATTATTGTATTGGCTCTTCTTTTGTATTTACCAGTATTTTGGATATATTGTTCAAAAAAATCATGCTGCAATCAGCCTCGTGCTAAACGGCTCGATGGGGATGTAATTAATTATTCTCGCTGCCTTTTCAGTTGAAATGCTAAAAAGGATAGAGCGGAGACCTCCCTCCCTTTCCCTCCCCCTTTCTCCCCTCTGTAATCGTATACCAGGGCCCGCTTTATTGGTTCTAAGGAAGGGAAAAGAGGCACGTTTGCCTCCCTGCTGATACCGCGTTAAGCATGCTCACTTCACAGGCAGTGCGGATGAAAGTGTAATTGCACAGAAGGTGAATTGATTGCAATTAACCTCAGGACTTGGCCTCAGGCTGGGGTGTCCCACCTTCTTCCCAGGGAAGGTGCCATCGGGGGCATCACAGGCAGCTGATGAATACATATATCATAGAGTGTGAAGCATATACGTTTGGGGTGAAAGTACATAAATCACATGGGGGAAAAACATGCATGGTATCGAAATGCTCAAACTATAAATGTAACACCTAAATCATAAGATTAGGATGTTGAATCGTATCAGGAGATATAAATTACAGAGTGGGATATGAAGGTCACCGAAAGGTGCAGCAACTAATGGACTGAGCTCCTGTAACTAAAAGAGATGGCTACTTTTTCTGTGAAACCCAGATGTATTGTGACAGAAGATCTGCTGGAAAACCATGAAGAGGGTGGTGGAAGTAGGGTCACCTTCCCTCCCACCTCGTTAAGAGCCAGGTCATTAGATTGGGTCTGGGTAAAATAAGCAGGCCCACTTTTTTCTGTAATTTAAGGGCACCTGTGAAAACAAAAATGTGGAAATGAGGTACACATCCTCCCATTAGGGTAGGCACTACATACAGTGACAGAGGACATTTTAAGCAAAGGTGCATCTTGGTTGTGGACAAACAAAACAGCAGACAGAGGAAACAGTAGGGAAAACCTGGCTGCAGTCTCTGGATTTTGTCCCAGTCTTTCTGGGACAAAAGCGATCACAAAACAATGGTCTAAATGGGAAAAATCCACTTCACGATGATTGGTTCCCTGCCTCGGGAACCGATTTTCGCATTACGACAATCTAAAAACAGCTGATTGTTGGGTTTCAAAATGGCTGCCGGGTGTACAAAATGGCTCCCGCTGTTTTTAGGAGCCATTTTTTGCTGTACAGGCACCCAAAAATGGCTGCTCTTATGGAGGATCTTTGCTGGACGGTGAGTTTTCAGCCCATTGGAATGCACTGAACGGGTTTCAATGCGTTTCAATGGGTTTTTAAACTTCGCTTTACGATGTTTTCACTTAACAGTGATTTTCCTGGAACGGATTATCGTAGTTAAGCGAGGCACCACTGTACAGTAATAATGCTTTAAGAACTACATTACAATTCTTCCCCATCAAACCAGACCTATGAATTATGATGTCTTCAGGAAGAAGACATCTTGTGAAAGGCTGCTTCCTCTCTGTTCTATTATCATTCTGCAAAATCTAAACCAGGGAATTCTGCTGTGAGGTGTGGGGCAGGTAGCAATCGTCAGGAACGTAGCAATGCAACATCTTCATTTGGTACTGGGCAATGGAATTGGATGGCTCAGCCTGATGTGATGCCTACTCCTATGTACAGTACCTCTGACCAATGGGGATGAAATGGCAGACTGAGGCAGTAGTATGTTGGTGTTTGTGTGTGAAGAAATGTGATTGCACTGGTATTGAAGGTAGCTGCAAACACTAGAAACCACAACCACAGACAAACCAGTCTGTGAGACTACAGCAGTGACGGCAAGCCTATGGCAGGCATGCCACAGCTGGCACACAGAGCCCTCTCTGTGGGCACACGAGCCATAAGTCACCATAGGGAAATACCCATCCTCCGATCCCAGATTTCGGCACTCCCCTCTGCTGGTGCAGTGGTCCAGCGGAGGGGTGCAATGGCGACCATGACCGGTCTAACCCAATGGGGGACTGGAGGACCAGTAAGTATTTATTTGTTAATATCACCCATGGGAGGGGAGGGAACCAAGCATTTAACCCTTGCAGTGCAGGAGGAGTCATTTTTTTCTACACTAAAACCTCAGCATTCGGGTTTTAATTGCAGTATTGGCCCTTTGAAATAAATAAGTTGATTTTGTCTTGCAGTTTGGGCACTTGGGTTCAAAAAGGTTCACCATCACTGCCTAGGCGCTCAAAGGCAGCCACTGCCCTCCAGCAGCAAATTTTGCAGTACCAGTGTATTTTTGCCATCTATCCATGGCATGGATCCACACGAATCTCATTGTACGCTCATCTCCAAATCATTCTGCATCTCCATTTTCTCAGTTGTGGCACTGGCGTGAGAGTGTACACTTCTTTGAAGTGGGATATTTTCTCCCCACTTGTACTCTGCAAGGAGCTGTCCATGGAGCGCTCATGGTGTTGATGATGAAAATGTGGCTTGCCAGGTCTCAAAGAATGAGCTGCTGAGACAGGAAATGGCTGAGCTCCCCTGAATCTCCAGGCCAGGCAAACAAATGTGAGGAGCAGTGGTGGAAGGGAAGGAGCGAGTTTCGTTTATTGTTATGGGGTGGCCATAGTGTTTGGGTACCCAACTCCAACCCTCTCCAAATGGCACCAGGGCTCACTGGCTTCTTGTGTCTGTCCAACACAACACATAAAATACTTGCTTAGGAGCTCAGACAGGGAACCCACAATGCCTAGGTCACTCCCACAAACATGCATGGAGAAATATTATGTTCCCAATTCCTGTGACATCACAAGGCCCCACACCATGACTTCACAAAGACCCAACTCAGGCATTGGGCTCCAGATATAATGAGGGCATGGGGACGATTATCCTGTGACAGCCCCTGAAAAACAAGACAACACTTCAAAACCATTCTGGAAAAATTCTTTTATTGGTTTTGGAAAAGAGGCTAAACGGGTATCCTCAGCGGAGACAACGGCCTGGTTCAGCTCCAGCAGGATGCCTGCCTTCTGGTCCCTCGCATCACCATGGGGAAGAGGAAGATTCAGGCCCTGCAATAGAAAGAGAGAGAGAAAACAACAACTGAGGAGCAAGCTCGTCCACTGCCGTCAACGGGCTTCAACCCAGGCATATCCACTGAATAATGTTCTGGCGACTTCATCCTGAAGTTCCGCCTGCCAACATCCACTGGCTTCCACCAGGAATATCCACCCATTCATCTCTTCCACTCTGCTTCTGAAGCCAGCCTCTGCCAGCTCCCGAATGCTTGGGTCACAATCATGCCCCAGCAACATCCCCACGGAGCACCAGCCAGCACATTCACACAGACATTCACACAGAGTGAGAGAGAGAAACAGAAAGACAGACACACACACACACACCAGCCACCCCCTCCACACACACACACCTTCAGTCCACCAGCCATTGACACACATGCTTGGGCTTCCATCCACCGATATCCACCAAGCTTCTGCCAACTTTTTTCAGGAGGCTAACATCCCCCAGCTTCATCCGCCAACTTCTGCAGGCCTCCACCTTGTGGCCTCAGCCAGCTTCCGCAGGGAGATTCCACCAGCTTCTGTCTGCTGTCTGTCCACCAACTTTCCCCTGGTCCATCGCCAACATCAGCCAGCTTCAAGCCACGGATATCCGCCAGCCTTGAACTCGCAAGCCCACTTAGCAAGCTCATCTGCTTTCACGAGAGAACTTGCCTTGGGCAGAAGGGCTGGGTCCTCTGCAGCTGCTACTACCACTCTCTCTGCCGGGCTACCCTCTGGCCACTGGCCTCCCTTCTGGTCTCCTGCCCTGCCCAGCAAGCCCCCTTTTATCTCCCAGCAAAGAGGTGGGGCCCTGTGAGGTCACAAAGACCCAGGAGAGTGGGGCTGGGTTGTTTAACCCTTGCAGTGCAGGAGCAGTCATTTTTTCTACACTAAAACCTCAGCATTCGGGTTTTAATTGCAGTATTGGCACTTTGAAATAATAAGTTGATTTTGTGTTGCAATTTGGGCACTCTGGTTCAAAAAGGTTCGCCCATGCTACCACATTCTCTTAGAAATTGTGGATTTCAAGTAAAGACACAAGAAGTTCCTTTTCAGGACTGCACCTTCCAGAATCCCACGTGCTAGCTAGAGGATACTGGGAGTCATAGTCCCTAAAGTAATTGATCCAACTGCTGTTGTCAGGATAAGGAGAACCAGACTCAGGACAACTCACTCCATGCAGCATCCAGGCAGCTGTCCGGTGAAGAGTGCGGCTGACCTGCTGTCTGTTGTACTTAAGCTTTGCCAGTGTTGCAAGCATGAAGGCAGTCCTCACTCAGTGGCTGAAGTCAGGTGACACAAGAGTTTGACCAGGTCCTGTGAGGCCTATAACCTCGGTCCTGCCACTTAGTCCGAGTTAGAAAGGCTAACTGAAGTCATTCTGCTTCTGGAGACCAAGATGGTGCCCCTTCCGTTCCATGTACAAAAGCTGGCTGGACCAGCTGCTTAGCTTTTCTTTAGCAACAATGTCAGTGGAATAGGATCTGGTATTATACCTGAGGGCAGTTTAGAAGTGCAGAACAGGTTGTACATCAAACACAATGCTGCCCTCCAAAAAAAAAGAGGATGCCTAAGGAGCTGAAGAGAAACAGTTAGCAGGTTTCTTCCACATACTCTGAACATCGGTTACCTGAGGTGGTTGCTACATATGATAGATCCGAATCTGCCAACCAACATGCCACTTGAGACAAGAAATAAACTTTACATTACTTAATTGCTTACCTATTGCTTTTTTTTTTTTTTTTTTGCCTCTGAAGAGTTTGGTTTCCTTATAGAATAGCATTCTTCATATGCTGCTTTATGTTCCCTAAGCTGGAAGGAAGTTCTTTGCATGTCCATACATAGGAAGCCATCCGAGAACATAGCCAACATTGTCTGGAACTACAATCTTGTACAGAGATTTTACCTTGAACTATACGAGCTGGCATAGATGTGGAGTCTTGGATCAGTGTGAGTGTGCTTGAACAATATCTGGGCATAGCTGAAGATCCATATAGAAGTGCTAGATTCACCCATGAAATTTGTACCAGCTCCATCTTACTCTATCCAATATTCAATTGTAACTTTTCACTAGGGCCTGGCTGCCCATGAGGAAAAGTAATAAAGGCATTTGGAAAGTAGTTATTAGATGCTGGGGGAAATTGATAGGGTGTGCAAGAGCTGGCTAATTTAGTCAGCATGAATGTTGCTTAAAGTCTGGGCTTGCAGTTCCACGGAAGGAAAAAAAATAGAAAGGAGGCACAAAGATAAGCAAAACTGCAAAGAGAGAAACTAGTGTAGCTCTGAAAAGTACTGAGAACTAAAATTTATTGCAGCCTCACATATTCCAATTAGCAGAACCTTTCTTCAAACCACATTGCCTCGTTGCCTCTTAAAATCTTCAGGGGAGGCCCTTTTCTTGGTTCCACTGCTTCACAAGCAGGCCAAAGGTGGTACCATCTCCATCCATTCCCCGGCGCAGCACAAAGATGTCTGCATGCACATTTTGTTTGCTTGTCTGCAAGCTGAGTCATGGCAACTGGACTTCTTTCTTATTGGGCTGAAATGTTTCACTACTCATCCAAGTAGCTTCTTCAGTCAGACTGAAATCAGTCAGACAGGCCGTGCTACTCCCTAAGTTCTTCATTAAAATGAATCCTGTGCCCTGTTTTAATTGAACCCAGTTCCTTTTCTCTAGGAATATGTGACTAGGTGATAGTAGAATGTAGAATATTAAGAAATTTGGGTAGGGTAGCTTTCATAATTGTGGATCAGAACAAGAATGGCACATGGACAGACAGCTGTTATACACACATTTTGGATCAGGACCATTTTGGCTGCCTGACTACCATTTTAAAATCTTCTCACAAATAATGTGGCAAAACAAAATGTCTTCCCTTCAAAGTTTACTTCAGTCTATGTGTCTGTGTGCATCAATTACACTGATCTTGAAATACAGGCTTTGAATGCAGAGACATGCTTGGCAATGTCAATGGAGAGTTATGGGTTGAGGCTGGTAAATCAGGAACTCCTTAGTTATAAATGGAGTATTTCATCCATTCCTTTTCTTTACTTATCAGCACAGCATAGGAAATGAATTTATCCTGTGAAAAAGAAGGTGAACTGGGTTTCCTTAGTCTGTCTTTCCTTCCTAGTGGACATATTATGGCTAAAGGCAAAGTTAAAGGGAAAAGTTTAGAACAGAAAGAAAAACTCCCCACAGGATAAAAAAAAACAATTCTACATTACAAACATGTCTAAAATAATAATAATCATGGTTGTGTTTTTTTAAAAAAATTACAGCTCAATTAAGAATTTCTAAAAACTAGGTACCCAGTGTGGTGTAGTGGATAGACTGATGGATTAGGGCTCAGGAGGTCTGGGTTCAAATCCACACTCAGCCATGGAAATGCACTGGGTTAGTGGAACTGGTAAAACCACTCCTTAAATATATTTCTTTAAAAGTCCCTTTAGAGTCAGTATAAGTTGATTCTAACATAATGGCAAAGAACAACAACATCATCATCAAAATACATGAACCCACAAAGTGTACCTACGCTAGACAATCATAGCAATTTGATACACTTAACTGCCACAGCTCCATCCTATGGAAATGCAGGATTAATAGTTTGTTGTGATATTTAGCATTCTGTACTAAAAAGCTCTCATGCAGTCTCTCACATTATAGCAGAGAATTACCCATTCCTTAACCAACAAGTCCCAGGTCTCCAGTAACCTAAGTGACTGGATGGTAACAGATGCGAATACACAAAATCCTACAGTAATTGGTTCTTCCTTGATTAAGAAAAGTGATCAAGTCCAATGCTGGGCAGAGGATCTCTGGTGCTGTACAGAAATGTGGCACAAAACCCTTTTCAAGGACAAGATGGTGATGGGGAGAGGCAATGACAGTGATGTCCCAAGACATTTTGCAACCTGAAATGAAGAGCAGCCCAGCACCTCCTTGTTCCATGTACGGAAATCCATTTAACTGGCAGTTTTTTTCAGCATAGGTTAGGGAAGAGCACCTGGAAGCACTAACCTAGCTTGGGAGATCCATGGTGAACTGCACAGGAGGTAACATACAGTTCTCTCTTCTAAACATCTTGCTCTGCATTCTAGCATGTCCCACTTACTGCAGTCATCTTTGTCTGCCTAATGGTACAACCAATGTAAGGCAAAACAATCATAAATACTTTCTTTGTTCCTTACCTTAAGTCTGCAGAGCACCTGTGACCTCCATATTGCTGGCAAGCCCTAGTCTTGCACTGTCCAGAAGATATGGCAATCATGCCTTATCTTTTTGATTTAGGTGGCTCACTTTGAAATGTTCCGGGACCAATTTTCTGCCTTTAGGATTCAGCATGGGCTGCATCAGTTCCT
Organism: Pogona vitticeps; assembly: GCF_051106095.1. Taxonomy (NCBI): domain Eukaryota; kingdom Metazoa; phylum Chordata; class Lepidosauria; order Squamata; family Agamidae; genus Pogona; species Pogona vitticeps. Next base: position 22,732,862 of record NC_135787.1, on the reverse strand, counting down.
CAAAATGCATTGAAGGAGGAGTTGGACAAATGGGTAGTGACATACTATTTCATACCTTCCTATTTTTTTTTTCCAGCTGGCGCAAGGGATTTGTGGTATAGAGGGGCAAAAATAGCCTCAGTTGGTGCATGTCACCCGTTAGCCAAGCCCTCCTTGGCATTAGATAAAATCAGGACAAAAGATGCACAGTTTCCTTTTACCGGCCCCTCTCACCAGATGCTTTGCTACACATTGCTGGCAGTGCAACAATTTCAGGGGGGGATCTAGCTGAGTTCCCATTTATCTTATGAAAGGAGCTGGCTTAAAAAGCAAGGAAGGCAGGCGGGCCTGCCTCTATCAGTGTAGGGTATCTACGGTATAACCACAATTATTTTATGAGATGATGTATAGGTTTCATTAGATGAGGTACACATTTTGCCATAATGAATATGCTCCAGCAAATGATCTATGCATCCTTTCTGAGATGTATGGGTTTCGCTAGAAAAGGTATGTGTTCATCAGCTATGAATAATGTTCCTATAACAGCGTCTTATAATAATACTTGACTGATAACCAGTACTGTAGTTGGTCAGTCCCTTGTGACCATGAAACCTAGCTGCAAGGATACATGCACTGGTGCTCTAAGGATGCGTGTTTCTGAACCTGTCATGTACTTTTATATGAAGGTCTGCATCCAAAGTAAGCACTTAGTTGCAGGACATGGAGAAAGATCAAGTTCACTGTTTTGATTGCGAAATAATTTGGCTTTTTAAATGATATTTTAAATGCCAAGGACTATAGAAAAAATCTTTTCTCTTTAAATCATGAGAACCTATGACACAGTTAAACTAGTCCTAAAGCAAAATTGTTGGCTCTGATGTTAAAGATTTGGCAGACCCCTGCTTTCCAGACTTTTAAGAAGTTGGTAAGAACAGAACTGTACTGGGAAGCCTTTAAAGACATCCGTCCCCTTTGGTAGAGTCTGACCCATGCATGGCTCAGTCTCTGTTCTAGAGCAATGGTTCCTAATGCTGGATCCCCAAATGTTCTTGGACTCCCAGAAATCATGGCCGGCATGGCTAGTGGTGAATGCTTCTGAGAGTTTTAGTGCAATTAACAAAAAATAAAAAATAAAATGTGTGGATCAGTTACCAATATACTGATGACAGACTTGAATATCTCAGCTTCTGTTTTAATTTCTTCAAGTATCTTGGCATACATATGGACATACACATGAGCATATAAGTCTGCACTCACATACACCATCATAGACACAGAAACAATCAAATTGTATTCACTGAAAGGTGTTTTGGTTCCCTCAAAACTTTTTCTGCCTTCTTTGCAATCACAAATGTGTTTTATAGGAAAGCTGCTTCAATAAAAGCATCTTTCATTTCTAGTTACCTCTGTTGCGCTATCTTTCATGGGCCATGTGAGGCATAAACACATGTAGCAAGTGTGCTAATTCAGGTAATGTATGAGCCTGTTCCAAAGGCTTTGTTGTTTAGAATCTGAAATGCATTCTGAGAAGTCCAGTCCCCAAAAGATGACATCAATTAAAAAAAAACACCCTTCCACAATTCCCCATAGAAATTTACTTGTTCAGTCTTCAAACATATGACTCATATTTCCTAGCAATTTGAATTACAGACTTCATTGCATTCATGCTTTAGATATTGCCAATGAACATACTAGAAACACTGTTTTGTAAAGCATGGTTTAATTTCTTTGTTTATTTTCTCCTTGCTTATACATTCAATAGCTGCTATAGTTGCTTTTTTCTTTTTAGCACCAATATGGATGATGATAAAAATCCTGACATTTCCCAGTAAATCATAGATCTTTTGGTAAGTGACAGAATTACACTATCATTTCTGTAATTTTTAGTGCTTATAAGTGACATCCATTATGAAATGCTTGTGAGGTCAAAAAGACATCCTGTAGCAAGTCCTAGGATGTTCATCAGTACTTCCCATAAAACAAGAGCCTGCTATAAATTTCATCCTAATTTCCATCATTTATTGGTAAATGTCAGGATTTGCCAGGGAATGGGCTGGGCAATATATAAAAAAAACCCAAACCACTATTCAGATGTTTCATATGTTTTTAGTCTTTTGTCTCAAAGCTATGTTTCCTGTCTCCTAAATTTTCCCTTTAATCTACATTTTATAGCTGGAGACTTCCTGTTTCTTCCTTATAGATTCTTGATCTTGCACCATTCAACTGGGGAAATTTGCATTAAGTCATTGCAAATGCAGAAAAGAAAACACAAAAAGAAAAAAAAGCACCAAAGCTTAGATGACCATTCAGAAAAGATGCAAAGAATCTCTCTAATGCCTAGAATTCTTTAAAATCCATGCAACAAAGCAGCAGCCATTGTCATTTTGTGTATTTTGTTGTTTATGCATTAACTTGCCTCCAACACTGGAGGAATTCAAGAGAAATGTAGACAGCCACTTGGCAGACCTCCTTTGATTTGTATTCCTGCACTAAGGAGGTAGTTGGACCTGATGGCCTTATAAGCCCCTTCCAACTTCATAATGCTATGATTTTCTATGAACTTGCACACAAACAAATCTTCAGTGTTTTTTTCCCCTTATCAGGAGTGTCACAGAATACAATAAAGGTAAAGGTAAAGGTTCCCCTTGACAATTTTTGTCCAGTTGTGTTCGACTCTAGGGGGCGGTGCTCATCCCCGTTTCCGAGCCATAGAGCCAGTGTTTGTCCGAAGACAATCTTCCGTGGTCACATGGCCAGTGCGACTTAGACACGGAACGCTGTTAATTTCCCACCGAGGTGGTCCCTATTTATCTACTCGCATTTGCATGCTTTCGAACCGCTTGATTGGTGGGAGCTGGGACAAGTGATGGGCACTCACTCCGTCATGTGGATTCGATCTTACAGCTGAAGATCTACAGATCTTACAGCACAGAGGCTTCTGCGGTTTAACCCGCTGCGCCACCACATCCTGAATACAGTATCTGCTTGCAAAGCATGGAGAATAATTTTACAGTTCTTTGTACCTGTGAATGAGGATGAGGCAAGGGAGGACTTACATCTTTACTCCTTAATAAACTTACACAGATCACACTGTTAAAGCATAGGAATATGGGGAATCAATTTAAAAGATGGCATACATAGTGCATGATAGATATTTCTAAAATCATATTTAGGCTGAAATCTTGTGTGGTTGTGCAACTGGCATAACTTTTGGAAGCAAATTGCTCTGAGTTAAGGAATCTTCATAAATATTATCAGTTGCATACTGAGTCATGCAGCTCAGCATGCAACAAATAAGGCCTACAGAGATATCTTAATTTATGGCGGTCTGCATATAAAAGTTACGCAGTTTGTTTAATTATGCAACAGGATTTCAGTCATAGTGAAAAAAATAAATGAAGGGGAAGTGGAATAAATGTAGATAAATATTTATATCTCATTCCAGGTACATACTGCTAGAATTTGAGGTTATGCAATGGCATTGATCAAAAGTAGATTACAAAAATACTTAACACAATAACATAATTTTATTTTATTTATATATTAAATTTATACCTCACCCATCTAGACTGAAGTCTGCTTTGGGTGGCTGAGTAATGCCACAAGCTATGAGGACCAAGGTTTAGATGGTTTAGGAACGGGATCTGACAACTTCACGGATGGGCCTTTCAATGGCTGTTCACCCTAATACCTACATCTCATTAAGGCTTAGGATCTAATTCAGGTATTATGGTGTGCAAATTGTGGTTCCTCTAAATGGGGTAAATCAGGTGGGCAGTTTGTGGTTCTCTGGGATTGCTGGATTTCAAGTCCTATCATTCCTTGCTAGCATATCCGGTGCTGAGGGCTGATGGGAGATCCAGCAACATCTGGAGGTCATAATTTGCCTGATCCCTAATGAGACCTCTGTGTTCAGAATTAGACATGGGTTTTTTGTTCATATCCCTGGGGATACAAATATGAATAGCAGCATGACAGGTGCCATGGAGGTCCATTTCCTCCTCCCAGAACTGGCCGGTCCACTCACCAGTTGCTGCACTGTGCTGTGCTGTGGTCTTTTGTTGTCATTGTGTCTCTCATGGAATGAGCCCGGCTGGCTCTTCCTTGCCTCCCTGTGCAGCTGACCACTCATCAGGTGAGTGGTCTCCCTGTCTCACCACTTCATCAGAGTGGTTGGCTGTGAGGGGAGGCAGGGAAAAGCCAGCCAGGTTCCTTCCACACTTTGTGTGACAAGGACAACGAAGGACCCTAGCACTGCACAGTGACTGGTGAGTAGAGCAGCCAGTTCTGAGGGGAGGGAATGGACCTCCCTGCCACCTATGATGCCATTATTTGCATTCATATCCCCAGGAATACAAATAGACCATGTATATTCGTAATCAACCCTGAGAGGACAGTCACGCACAATCTCCCATGGAATTATGGCTCTAAACCATATACTGTACACTTCAGGTTTTCCTCTTTCTAATGCACTGAAAGCAATAGAGCAGAGTAGCACAGTTGAAAGACAATGAGACAAGGCAGAAGAGAAAGCCTTGTACTCCTTGTCACAGAGACATTGGAAAGGTTTGTGGGGTTTTCGACTAGAACTCCCACAATTGCTGAGCCAGGTTCTGGATTCTGAGGCTGTTTTTATTTATTTATTTATTTATTTATTTATTTATTTATTTATTTATTTATTTATTTATTTATTTATTTATTTATTTATTTATTTATTTATTTATAAGCATTTTTAGCCGCATCATTACCAGTGGTCTCTGAGTGGCATATAACAATATTAAAACTTTAAAAAGATTAAAACCATTTAAAATAGGCAATATTATAATAATATCCTATATTAAAAACAATCATTAAAACATTAATATTAATAAATCCTGCTGCTCATGTGGCCAGCTAAAAAATACTATGTAATTAAAATGCTGGCTAAACAGAAAGGTCTTTGTCTGGTGCCAAAATGCCAGAAGTGTTGAAGCCAGGTGGATCTCTATAGGGAGGGCATTCCAAAGTTGGGGGGCAACAGCCGAAAAGGCCCTATTTTGGCATGCCATTCCCCCTCACCTCTTTCAGGGATGGCACCTTCAGAAGGGTCTCCTGGCCTGATCTTAGAGGACAGCCAGGCTGATATGGAAGAAGGTGGTCCTTTAGGTAACCAGGTCCTAATCCGTTTAGGGCTTTATATGTCAAAGTAAGCACTTTGAATTGGGCCCGAGCAGCAACCGGCAGCCAGTGTAGATTTTTCAGAACTGGTGTGATAGGAGTCTGCGCGGCGTCACCACATACCAGCCGAGCAGCCTGGTTCTGTGCCAGTCGCAGTCACCGGGCCATCTTCAATGACTGCCCCATGTATAGTGCATTGCAGTAGTCCAGTCTGGTCATTACCAGTCCATGTGTGACTGTTGCCAGGCTCCGCTCATCCATGTAAGGGTAAAGTTGATATATTCTCCGCAGCTGTAACAAGGCACTCCTGGACACCAAGTCCACCTGGGCTTCCAAGGTCAGACCCGGGTCAAGGAGCACCCCCAAGCTGCAGACCCTGTCCTTTAGGGGGAATGTAACCCTGTCTAAGGCAGGGAAATGGCCCTTTAACCTATATGGCGGAGCACCTACCAGCAGTACTTCTGACTTGTCTGGATTGAGCCTCAGTTTATTGATCCTCATCCAGTCCATTATTGAGTCCAGGCATGAGTTCAGAATGTTGACTGCCACACCTGGATTGGTAGAGAATGAGAGGTAGAGCTGGGTGCCATCAGCATATTGCTGACTCCTCACCCCAAACCTCCTAACAACCTCCCTCAGCAGTTTCATGTAGATATTGAGTAGCATGGGGAACAGTGTAGAGCTGTGAGGAACCCCATGATGCAACCGCCATGGATCAGAGCCACTGTCCCCCAGCACCACCTTCTGGACTCAATCAGCCAGGTAAGAGCGGAACCATCGTAAAACGGTGCCTCCCATTCCCATCCCAGCCAATCTGTCCAGAAGGACACCATGGCTGATGGTGTTGAAAGTTGCTGAGAGGTCCAGGAGAATCAATAGGGATGCATTCCCCCATCTTTCTCCCGGCAAAGGTTGTCAAACAGGGCAACCAAGGCAGTCTCTGTCCCATAACCCAGCCTGAAACCCAATTGAAATGGATCTAGATAATCCGTTTCATCAGGAGGGCCTGGAGCTGCTCAGCCACCACATGTTCCAACACCTTGCCCAGAAAAGGGAAGTTCACTACTGGTCAGAAGTTGATCACTAGACCTGGGTCCAGATTAGGGTTTTTTGTGTGTTGTTTTTGTTGTTTAGTCGTGTCTGACTCTTCGTGACCCCATGAACCAGAGCATGCCAGGCCCTCCTATCTTCCACTGCCTCCCGGAGTTGTGTCAAATTCATTCTGGTAGCTTCGATGACACTGTCAAACCATCTCATCCATTTCATCCAAGGAGTGGGCAAATCACTACCTCCTTTAATGGGGCGGGGACCACTCCCTCTCTTAATGAGGAGTTGATGACCTCCAGGATCCAGGTGTGAACTCCCCTGGCAGATTCCTTTAGTTTGAAAACTTGAACCTTAGAATCCAGAAGCTGGAAGTGATCTCAGACCTGGTGGTGAGGACTCCCAGACTTTTGGTACTGGTTCAAACTTTTAGGTTCAAAGTTTTGGTTGAAACTTTTAGGCTCTAATTAAGTGGGGAGTGAATGCAATGTAGGGATATTATGTCTAATCAGTAACATTTACCAGGAGGAAATAACAGATATACATTTCATGCCCTCTCTTTAGGTTTCTTGGATGCATTTTGGAAGTCTTGTGGGAAACTATGCTGTACCACAGCTGTAGCAGCAACCCTATAGTCCTCCAAATGCTTTAGATAAGTTCCATAATTCCTTACCATGCTGCATGTTGGCTGATGGGAGTGGCCAACAATATTCTTTAAAGACAACGTTTAGTCTACTTTGAACAGACTGCTTATCAGTTCCTGCAGGGTTTTTATGTTATAAATGTGGGGGAACAAAACCATCTCATACAAAGAAAATAAAGAGCTTACTTCCCAGGAACCAAGTGTGGGGAAACTTCTTTATATTGTTAGACTCCATATCCCAGTATTCCTGAATATTGGCTGAGGTTGATGGAACCTATTATTTATTTATTTATGAATGTTCTCATCATCCTGTGAGTTTCCTGGCTCAGTGGGGACTCAAACCTCATCTCCCACATTCTGTTCTGATGCTCTGATGCCCTAATTTCCATGTCATGGAGCTTGGTCCAGCAAAAGTTCACAAGATACACTGAGGCCCTCGTCTCTCTTCTGGGTCCATTTTGAGTATTGGAGAAGGAGACTGGAAAAGGGAATGCTTTACAACCGGTTTCTGTCTGGAGAAGCTGTGAGGACACATTGGTACAATGCTCGTGCGTGACTATTTGAATTTAAACTTGAATTTCATTTCCTATACATGGATCTTAGAGGTATTCATTAAGCGCACACACACACACACCTTACTGACCTAGTTTCTCTGCACACTTCATCTAGCTTTAGAGGTGGCTTTTAAAGGAGATATTTTTATGCTTGCCTATTCATTAATATGTTCAGAAGCTACAGCAAGGGGGGGGATACACTCAGGGAGGAAACAATCTTCAGATTGCCCAAAAATATGCCATTAGAAATGCTTAAGTTTTCAAATTAAGAAAATTGCTGCTCTATTTTTGTTTGATGCTGTTTTTTTAAAAAATACACCTACACACCCACACATGTTTAAATATAAAATTAAGCCTGGAAATGAACTGCAAATCCTAAGTGATACTGAATGAATTATGAATTCTTCACTTATGATAATTCATACATATCTCATGTACATACCTTTTCTGTTCTTATTATTCCAAGTACTAATTCTAGAGGAAACATGAGGACCTAACAAGATGAACCAAATACAAATTCTGAGTTCAGTTATTTTTAGTGAGAGTTCAGGCTTGATTTGATCTCGAATCTACTTGTTTTTTTCAGTAGACTGTGGTGTCCATCAAACAATCGGCAAACACCACACATCAAATGAATCATTCCTCCCTCCTCAGCTTTCTTCATTGTCCAGCTTCCACATTCATATGTTATAACTGAGAATATCAAAGTCAGAGGGTGTGACCACACTGGGGGAAAAAGGTAGAAAATGCTCCAGGTTTTAATGGACTGATTCACTCATTTTTCCCATTGCCCGCATAATGTAAAAGCCAGTGTAAATCAACCTGGAGTTTTTCCCAGTCTGAAGTTTTTGCCTCTGTTGCTGGGGCTTCTACTTTAAAAAAAAAGATCAATTTTCATTGGTTCAGGTCATCTGATGGCTTAAAATGATGTAGAAAAGTGTGTGATGGTGGTTGGCATGTCTACTACTCCCAGCCCATTTCTATTTTCATGGAAGCATAGAATAAGGGAGTTGGAAGGGGCATATCGAGTCTAGCCCTATGCTCAATGCACAAATCTAGATCAATGCATATGGGTCTAATTTTCTCTTGAATGCCTTTTGTTATTGTATTTTATTATTTAACTTCCATTTGGCTCAAAATATCTGCATTGCAATGGCTTCCACTGCCAGCTGCAGATTTACTGGTGACATTGGCTGGAAAGCCCTGCAATAGTGTTTATGATCTCTTCTGTTTCTTTCAGCCAAATACCTCACCTTTCAAGATTTTAGAGAGCACATGGTTTTGCTTTCCTTTCCATCATTTCCTTAAGGTGGGGCAGAGATAATAATGCTATTCCCTCAAAAATAGTTTCATCCCAGCACTGTTGTGTTAGGGCACCTAAACACACACACACACACACACACACACACACACACACACACAGAGGAGATGAGGAAACAATAACCACACACACATCTGTTTATAGCTTATTAAATAGTTATTCTGCCACTGCACCCCTACATATCTACTGGAGAGCTACATAAACAAGTTGCAAACAAGGTCATTTAGCCAATTTCCTCCTCTCCTTGTTTGGCCAGTTAACTTGAACAGACCTGGAGAAACCTGAATTCTCTGGTACAACTTCATAGCAAATAAATTTGCATTTCCTTTGCTGTGTAGTTACACCCTAAGATGATCCTGACTCTGGTCTCCAGAAACATATGTTTCTTCTTAAGGATTTTTCTAGTTTCTTCATGTTTGCTCTTCCAAGTCTCAATTTCCTTCTGATTTATCATTTTCAGTTTCCATTTCAGTTAATGATTAAACCAATGTACACAAAATCTTTCAACAGCTTCAATGCCTTCATTATACTTACTAAAGTTATTGAAGTCTTCCATAGTCATCATTTTAAAATGCACTTATTATAAAATGTGTAGAAAAACATGTATAATCTCTTAAGTGCAAAAAGCAACCAAACAAAAGCAGAAAACATAGTCTTGCAATTTGGGATGCACCAAGGATGGGATGAGAATTCAAGAGGGGGAACATAATGAAATTGAGACTAAAAATGAGAGAAAGATAACAATTGATCCTGTTCACTTGGCCATGGGACTTTAAAAATAAGATTAGTGTTATAGGATGAAACCCCATCAAAATCTACTCCTTCCAGTGCTACTGTAACGTTTAAAGGGCATTTCCCTCAAGGTTTAAAGCACATTTTCCTGTGCCAAAAAAGAGAAAATATGAGTTGCTTAAAATTATCTGCTGCAAACTGGGCATTCATTCATTCTAAGTCCTTATAGATATTTTTAAGACAGATGAAGGGAAACATCCCAGGGGAACTGGAAGAACTTGGTATTTGTAGATTCCGTTATAAATGTGATTCTTTCCTTCAGGATGCTTGTACATTTCCAATTAGCCCTGCACTGGATTTCATGCTTCTCCTGATGTTGCAATACAGTCCGTAGCTCAAAAAGCACAGCAAAATGCATTCTAAAAGGCATGTTCTGAGGTCAAATACATTTTATGCATTAAAATTATGTTCAAAAACTACTTATGCATTTACATATGAATATCTAGGCAGACATTTTCAGGAGGGGGGAAATCCAAATAATGGAGAAATAAGCTAGACAGACCCCTTACTGCACGCATGTCAAAATTTCACAGACCACAAACAACATCTCATTCCTACATACTTTCCACTGTTCTCTTAGAAGATACCATTAGACAGCCTTTGGGGATCCCCAATTTTCCCCAGCAGTAAAGCTCACACCATTAAGTGGGGTCTCTGCCTTTCTGCGTGTACCTTTTGGGGGGAAGCTCACATAGCAAAGAGGAAGTGAGAAATATCTTACTGTAAAAGTCACTTGCTCACATCAAAATCTGGATCCAAATCATTGGCTAAATCCAGTTTTTCATCTGATAGAGAGTAGACCCAAAGAATCAATGGATCTTTTGTGAGTTGACACGTATGTAAGTTTCACTGATTCAGTGGATCAATTGTAGTAGGGAATAACAACTGGATTTTGCACATTATATTTAATTTTCCTGTAAGTCTTACTTTTAACATATTATGCAGAAAAATGATTCAGATTAAACCAGAGGACAATGACTGCATCATTAGGATCAGTTTTGTTCTATCAGAATGCATTCAGAGTAAGCTGTTGTTGTCTGCAACCCTGCAACTACACTATAAAACTGAAGAAGCTACTCAAGGTTACAGAAAAAAGACGGCGGCCAAGAAAGGGAAAAAATAGGCACTAAAACCATGTACTTAGGTGGAAAGGATACAAATCAGAGATAACTTCACCCCAAAGACATTTTAAATGACAACAGGAATTTCTCTGTGACATTTTGTCATTATCTCTGACCATTAGGGACTTAATGCATTTTCACCAGGTTCAGCCATCTATCAGCTTTTGGCATCTCTTGACAGTAAAGCTTAACTTTAATGACAAAAATGTGTGGAAAAAAATTAGAAAAACTTAACTTGTGTTCTACACACTGGATCTGGACAAATACTCAAACAGGGCTGTTCCTGCCAACCTGGGTATGTCACAGGTCAGAGCAAACAACTCCAGGTTAGCTACAGTGTACATTAGCTTTGGCAATGGAGGAGGTCTCTGAGAGAGGCCATTGGGCTGTATATTCCTTTGCTTCTTCACAACACTTGGCTTAGCCGCTAGATGAGGGAATGGTACTGCTAGTATAGTGCTTAAACTGAGCAGCTTAATTCACTCCATTTTTAAAAATTCTCTCTCTCTTTTTAAACCAAAGCTTAAACACACACACACACAAAGCAAGCAAACAAATAAAAAATCAACTGTATGATTGAATGTTTGTGCATATGCAATGGTTGCTTGTATTCTTATATGGCTTCTGCATAGTTAAGTTTCAAATCCTCGTTTTAACATATCTTGATTTTTTTTTCTCTTCCCCCTCTTTGGTTTCTTGTTAGCTTAGGGTTGCCACTGTATATTGTCCCTGATATAAAAATACAGCTGCCTCATATACTACACAACATGACCGTCTTTGATTAGAATACAAGGAAGGAAACTGGTAGACAAAGTAGCAGCTTGATGTATTCTCCGGCTTCACCTGCTCACCTAACCTCCAGTACAGAGGACACCCATTGGAAAGGAAAGGAAAAAGGGAAGGGAAGTTGGAGGTGTCTAACTCCCACACTTTCAAAGATATACATGGAAAATCCTGAATCCTCCATTTAAGGTCAACCGCACCCAAACTTACACGATGCTGTATTACCCCATTCCCCCTTCTGGCTATTGCTGTTCGAATTTCCTCACTGAAGCAAATGGGTGAATTCCCTGATATTTGGAAAGACACAAATCCTGGCACAGCCATTGCCACAGATCAGATTGAAGGACTTTACTGGTATTCCCTTATTTGGACCATCGCATAGTACATACACACAAGAAAAACCTATAAACAAATATTCTGATCAAAATTCACAGGCATGTCTCACTCCTGAAATTTTCAAATCCACTGTGTTTCTTACTGCTATGTACATATCTCGCTACTTGGCAAGCTAATGAAGTTACTGTTGCTGGAGTTATTCCTTGAAACCACCACCCCCCAATGGGGAGGGGGTAGTAACCTTGAATAATTGCTTCAATGCTTCTCAGATCTTCTGTCTCCCTATAAACAACCAAAGATATCAATATAAAAAAAGAAGTAATCATACCTGGGCTTTTATTGAAGTATGGTAAACAGGAGAGGCTGCCACAGAGATGGGTATACAGCGAAAGACAGAAATCCATCCTCAGTCATCCTGTGAGCAAAGCAAGTACAAAAGTCTTGACTTTCTCTCAATTTCTTTTTTAAAAGAATTCCTTTTCTATTAAATCAAAACAAAAGGATTGACATGCTCAGGGGAGAAATTTTCAGCACATCACTGGTTCTGAAACCTGACTTTGTAGTTGGACACACTAAAGGGACATAGGTGTTTCAGTGGATCACAGGCGGAACAGGAGTCAATAGTGTGATGCAGCTGCTTAAAAAGTAAATGCAGTTTTGAGTGGCATAAATAGAAGCCTATTGCCTAGATTAGGAATGGGCAGCTGTAGCCCTCTAGATAGTTTTTGGCCTACAATTTCCCCTAGTCCTAGCCAGCATCAGGTGATAGTGATGGCTTACAGGTGTTGCAGTCCAAAAACATCTGGAATACCACAGTTGTTGACCTTGGTCTGTGACAGTCACAAAGAAGCAATTGCTCTGCTCTAGTATTACAGAATTGTAGAGTGGAAAGATACCCCAAGGGCCAGCTAGTCTAATGCCCCATCAATGCAGGAATCCAGAGCTAAAGCACCCCTAACATATGCCATCCAATCTCCAACTTGCACGTTCTCCACATAGCAGACCTGCTGTTTCCTTGTTCTTCCTCTTGCTCAAAACATATCTGAAAAAAAGAAAAGAAAAACTCAACATCTTTTACTCATTTTTAATCTATTTTATAACCTTGAGCTTATTCAGAGCTTCAGCTCCCCTGACCTTCTTGCGATAAAAATTGGTTACTTGTTTGTACTCTTCCTTGTGGATTTGCCCTTCCTTCAGTTTCTCATAAATGCCACTTTTAAATCTCAGCTCATCCAAAAGCTCCTTCTGAAGTCACTCTGCTTCACACTTTCCATTCTTGGGAGAATTGTTCACAAGGGGAAGAATCTTGGAACTGTTTGCAACGCTGTGTTAAATATGCCAGGTTTGGAATGGCGTATGTGGTTCTGGGAATGTTGTAAATTAATCCTGCATGGCAGAGTTATCACTAAGGGTTGGATCAGGTGATCCTGCATGTGCCTCTACCAGAGCTTATAAAAAGCTACTTTCTTTTAGTACAACCTCCAACCCCACAGCTATGCTGTCTTGTTAAACTTGGAAGTTATAGTCCAAAAATTGCACTTCCAAGTTCTTGCCTAGAGGGTTGCCCTAGTCAGCCACTGATACCCTGATCTGAATTGCCACCTTCAGAGATGAGACAAGTGGGTCCAAGAGATGGGAAGTGCCTTTCAGTTCCACAGCTCTGGAATGTACCACTAAGAAAGGTCCACCTATTTTGAGTTTAGCACACCTTTTGGTGGACATTGAGTGACAGGGTCCTTCTTGAGTCAGGATGATGCTTGAGTGTTAATCTGGGAACATCACAGTTCTGCCCTAAGTGAGTGGACAATTTCAAAGAGTCATACAGTCCTGCTCCTTATCTGGGTGTAAATCCTGTTATGTTTAAGGGGAAAACACACATGGGATTGTGCTACAAGGGGCTTGATAACAGCACCACTGATCATTTAGGGACTCACATACCAATATCAAACACACTCACCACCACCACATAAAGCAGCCTCTTCATGCCCCTACTTTTAGAGCCAAATTTACAGCCAAATTGCCATAATCCACCCCTGAGGGAGGTAGTGCTAGACTTGGAATGTCAGGTTTTGCAGGGAGAAAATTCCAAACAACTTCCAAAATTTTATTTAGAAAAATACAACTGTAAGAGAGGAATTGGCTCAAAATAGACAAAGGAGGACTCAGTGGTCCCAAATGCTGATTTACCATTGTAAGTCTGGGTAAACACAGTACGCAAAGTGACTACATACCACAGTTTGGAATCTTACTTTTAAAAACTAAAGCATCAAGAATTTCCTGATTATTCTGTCATTTGGGAATAATCTGGTTCAATTAAATTAAACTGCTTTATCAACAAGATGCAGACAAAATGTGTGGTCTCTCTCTCTGTGTGTGTGTGTGTGTGTGATTTCTATGCCTAGAGAAGTGCATCAAATCAGCACAGCCAGCCACAGAAGAATGTCCTTGATTAATGAAGAGGGTGGCGTAGTGTTACCTTCCCAGCCCAGTGCGGTTACCACCTGCCCTTGCTGGGAGAGGCGTCTCATGTAATTAACATGACTCTCACCCTTTTGCTTTTAACATGCCTCCTAATTAAGCTATTCAGACTCTTAACTTTCGCATCTCACCAGAGCTGCTCCAAAATCATTTATTTTATGGAGATAATCGCAAAGCTTCCTTCATCTAGTTTTGTACTCACTGGCTATTTCAGTGTTCTTGGAGGAAAGATCTCATTCATTCTTCTGCATCGGAGAAGCCTGTCCTTCTTTTTGTTTGTTAGATATTTGCTGCCAAGGAAACTGAGACAAGTTTGGTTCCTAGAGATTTTTATGACATGATCCAATCACAAACCATCATGTGGTATCTACCCTGAATACATTTTACTTAATTTCAGAAGATAAACAGGGTCATCCCTGGTTAACATGTGGATGGGAGACCTGAATCTCCATGTAGGGCTAGGAAAAAGATCTTCTCTGAGATCTTGGAGACACATTGCTTGTCAGAATTGACAGCATTCTGGGTTTTATGAACAATATAAGGCAGTTCCTTATGTTCATAAATGTCCACCAAACAGCAGACAGGCAAGCTGTAGCTCCTGCAGGATGTTCTCTCAGTTGCCAACATGGCTGGTCTCAAAAAGGGATTAGACAGGCTCATGGAAGATAATCCTCTCCATGGCTGCTGGTCATGATGGCCAAATGCTATTTTCAGTTTCAGAGGTATGAAGAACCATTTCTAGGGAATATGAGTGGAATTCTGTTGCATTCATGTTCTGCATTTTGGTTTTCCAGAGGCATCTGATTGGCTGCCTTTGGTGTGATCCTGTTGAGAACCAAACTACATTTCATATTAGTCACATGGTTAGCCTAATGAATTTGATTTTTTAAAAATGAAAGAAACATAAATACTAGCTGTTGGACAGGAAAACAAATTAGTTTTGGATATGGCTGGGGTGGGAAAACGTCAGCTCATTAGATTTTGGGGCTTCATCTGCCATAAGCCCCAGCCAGTATGGATAATGATAAGGAACTATAGGTGATGTAGTCCAAAAACAAATCAATGAAATGTCACTATTCTAGTATAGGGGAATAGAGGATTTAACCTTTATGTCTTCTAATCACAATGAGACATATGATCTGGTTGGTGCCCGTGGGAGCTTTCATCCTGTTGTAATAGGATGCATGGGGGATCCTGGTTCAAGTTTAATTCAAAGACATCAATGCCTCTTCACCTCTCTTCCAGTTTGCATTCTCATGAGGCAAACTATTTATGTTTCAGAAAATTAGGGCACCAGGAGTCGCTGCACGGCCAGGCTTAGCCCAGTGTTTAAACCAGTGGTTCTTAACCTTTGTTACTCGGATGCTTTTGAACTGCAACTCCCAGAAACCCCAGTCAGGACAGCTGGTGGTGAAGGCTTCTGGGAGTTGCAGTCCAAAACTCCTGAGTAACCCAAGGTTAAGAACCAGTGGTTTAAACTTTTCTACTGAAATCAAAAGGACTAGAAAGTACTGAAGTATGACAGGATTATGCCCAGATAGATATTTAAGAAGTAACCCTACGCAATTACATTTTATTCATTCCAGAGACAGAAACAACATATTAAAATTGTTTTTGTTATCATGTGCTTTGTGCTTGACAAGTAGCTTTGAGCAGTTGGAACAATGTGTGATAGAACCCATATGCCCTGGCCCTCCAGAAGAAAATGGGCACATGAGTTGAGTTCACTAAAATATGAAACATAGGATTATGACCTGCATAGACAACTTGAAATGTGGGAGTACAATTAATTCAGGAACATGAGTTCCTTTAAAATCACAACCCATGCCCTCTTTTAAAGTGGAATCATAACCTCGTTTGGCTGCTCTATAGCAGGTAAGTGTGCGCCCAGGTATTAAACCAGACCTCTGAGCCACGCATACAGAACCAGCCCTGTGCACTGAATACTGCACAAATATTCTCCACCACAAGAAAAAAAATCTATGAGACAGAATTCATTTTCCTAAGGAAAAAGAAAGGAAATAAGCTATCTAATCTACTACATAGCCTCTTTGGGAGGCCTGTCCATTTGTCCAAAACCAAACCCTCACAGATGATACAGCTCTGTGGTGATCTGGAGGCCTTTTCCCACAGACTACACCTCAAAGTATATTTCCACAACTTTGACAACAAACAGGATAACAACACACAAGCTATGGTTCATTCTCCAGAAGACGAGGAGGAACTCTGCACCACTCCACACCGCCTTCCTCCCAGCACCACAGAAAGAAGAACTCTACATGGACTCCTCTTGAGAGGTGGAACAAGGAATTGGACTTCTATATAAAGTCTTTTTTACTACCAAACCCAGGCTGAGATCATCAGCAAGGGGCATGATTTACCACATGATCTCAACTGGAGAGTGTGTGATGCCATACACACCCTCAAAAACAATCCCAACTTTGCCATTAAAGAGGCAAGAAATGGCAGAGTTGTGGTTGTCATGGACAAGTTGAGCTGCACACAGGAAGCTGAGAGAACAATTGTCCAGTTCTAAATTTTACCAGCTGCCATACTGTTCCATCTCTATTGGGTAGGTAGATGTTTTTCCTCTTTAAATGGCACTCTCTTTTAATTTAGTTTATTTCAAATTGCTTCACCATCTCTGCTGCCTTGGAATCTTTCTCTCCTTTCTTTTCTAGCCAGGGACTTTATCTCAAAGGTAAAGGTAAAGGTTCCCCTTGACAATTTTTGTCCAGTCGTGTCCGACTCTAGGGGGCGGCGCTCATCCCGCTCTTCAAGCCATAGAGCCAGCATTTGTCCGAAGACAATCTTTCCGTGGTCACATGGCCAGTGTGATTTAGACACGGAACGCTGTTTACCTTCCCACCGAGATGGTACCTATTTATCTACTCGCATTTGCATGCTTTCGAACCGCTAGGTTGGCGGGAGCTGGGACAAGCACATTCCTGCCTTAATGGCATCATCAATCCAAGGCTCTTCAAAACTTGGAAAAGTGATGTTTTAGGAACTATACCTTCCAGTATTGGTCAGCCAGCGTGGCCCACAACTATACTGTCTAAATGAATGCTGGGAGCAGCTGTGCCAAAAAGGTAACTTATCCCAGCTCTGCTCTTGATCCATGGGCTGAACCACCCTAATCATCGTCCATCAGCACCTAAGAAGCCAAGGATGTTGATGGCATCACGGCATGTTAACAAAGTACAGGTGTTTGGAATACAAAGCTGGGATTCGCTGGTGAATTCCTACAAGTCAGAGTAATTACACAGCTGTTCTTCAAAATTGCAGTTAAGTGGTTTCAAACTGCCATCGAGCCCCACCCACATGCGCTCCTGCCTAAATGAAAAGGACGTGGATATCATGATTAGGAAGAGGATGCATCTGAAATCCCCCCTAGCTATGAAGGAGCACTTCCTAATTGTCAGCTGGACTGTGCTGTGCTTGTTGAAAATAATTAGAGTGCAGCAGCTTCAGCAGGCCCTGTTTCTCCCCCTCCCTAATAACCTCCTCAGTACAGATTTTTATCAGTAACTATTGGCTTCCTGCTCATTTTTTCCTGACTCTGTCATTCTCCCAGGCTGGGGGACATGGAGGAGAAGAAAAAGGAGGTGGGGAATGGAAAGAAAGGTACTATCTGTAATGCACACAAATAATGCTGCCCTACAGGGGCCAAGAGGATGAACCAGACTCAGAACGAGAGAGAAAGAGAGAGAGAGAGAGAGAGAGAGAGAGAGAGAGAATTCACCAAATAAATTCAAAACTGAATCTCCACGGGGAAAAGGATGACTGAATGAGCAGGAGGCGGGCATTGTACATTCTTCTCTCTACCCCTTGACACTGTTTTTAGCTCCATTTTTGCGCATGCACACACACATACACACACACACACACACACAAACACGCACAGCAGAAATCTTTCTTAATTACTGCTTATTTCGGTGACAGAATTGTAATTTATCATTTAGTTGTAATTTGACATATGTTCACACCTTTGCCATTTCCCATTTCCTCCTCCATTCTAATTGTCTGCTTCACTCGGCTGTCATGCGCTCCTCTTGGGATTAATTCGAGCTGTCTGTCTGTGCCGCACTACTGGCACACTCGGGGCTGCTGAGAGCGTGACAGCACCAGTGCGCCCACAGTTTATCTCAGACATTACTCAGCCACCACACTCCTGCCATCTTCTTCCTCGTTGCCCTTCCCCTCTGTCGCATTGTTTATTGTTTTCTTTTTTTAAATGCTGGTGACTTTTCAATGTTTTTAGGCTCTAATTACACTCTTAACTGTCACTTTGGGGAGGGGCGGAGGGAAAACATTGGCTTTAATTACTGGAAAAGGGCCACAAGAAGAAGCAATAAATAGACCAGTAGATGTCTCTCTCTGTCTCTTGAATTCTGGGCAGATTTAAATATACTTCCCTAATTTTCTCGACAGCAGCAGGTAACCACTTTTGCTTGGTCTCATGCCCATTTCTCTCAGTGGTACCTGATGTTTATTATGGTTACAGGTGTGGAAAGCCCAGTAGTCAAAAGAGGATGGACCGACAACGAGAGGCAGGGCTAGGAAGCCGAAGTGCGTATAAACATGTACACAAGGAATCATTCACATGTATACATCTATAGAAATGGGCATACAGGCATTCACTTAGACTCTGTCTTACTGCTACCTCATTCATTCATTTTGTAATCAGTTGAGAAGCAGAAAAATTCAGCTGGCACCCACAGTAGACATGTTCCTAAGCAGCTGCTCTTGCTTCCTTCCGTGTCTTGTTTCAAAACTGGGCATATTTATTTCCATTCACTGTCTTTTCCCTCAAACATACCTGCATTTTCTCTCAGAGTGTGATGCTGGTTGTTCAGCAGGAAGGGGACCAGAGTCAGGCAGGAGTGGGCTGACTGGTAGAAGTCTGAGCATGAGGTGGAGGAATCGCCTATTTTCTGTAATGGACGAGACTGCCCTGATTTCACGGCACCAGATATTTTCATAGCTACCTCATACACACCCTTTCCACTACTGGAAAACATATTATTGGTACAAATTAATTCCAAGGTTGCTGGACCCAACAGAGATGCCGAGGCCCTAAAATTTTGATTTGATGAGAGACAGTGATATTATCACACAAGGAAGGTGTTTGTACAGCCTTCAGCATAAAGGGCTTATCAAGGTTAAACATTAACTTGCTGGAGGCTATTTTGATGTGATAACAACCAGTTGCATACTTTCTAGATAGTTCCTGCTGAGTCTGCCCTGAGCCTGCAATGGATGCCAACTTTCCTTTACTCATTGTCACAAAACACAACAGAGGCTGGCTTTTCCCAGGAAACATTTGCATGTTTTCTAGGTTTAATATCGTCCAGCTTCATAGCTGACTGTTTTCATGTAAGCTTTGAAGACATGCCGCATGTACATTGTGCAGATATTAAATGACATCAACATCAAAAACATTCCCACTTCCCCCTAACAACCTGATGTTGTAAAATATTGCTTGATGAAGTTTGCAACCATTTTGGTGCACATTGACTGACACTAATAAGGTCATTACACTAACATGGATTCCCCTCCCCCCATATGTCCACCACAGCTATCCTGGTGTTGATCAAATATTTATTTATTTATTTATTTATTTATTTATTTATTTATTTATTTATTTATTTATTTATTTATATGCTGCCCACTCTACCCAAAGGTCTCTGGGCAGCTTACAACAATTAAAATTCAATACAATAAAATATAAAATGATTAAAATATAATTAAAATACGATTAAAATACAATTAAAATTGCCATCATCAAGACCCACAGTTGATGTTATTTCAGATAAAAACCTTCTGCAACAGGAAGGTTTTGACCTGGCGCTGAAATATCATCAGTGTCGGCGCCAGACGAATTTCAGTCGGGAGGGCGTTCCATAGTCTGGGGGCAGCTGCCGAGAAGGCCCTTAGTCTACAAGCCATCCCTCTTACCTCCTTGAGGGATGGCTCTTTCAAAAGGGCCCCCTGGCTAGATCTTAATGGCCGGGTAGGCTCATATAGAAGGAGGCAGTCCTTCAAGTAACCAGGGCCCAAGCCGTTTATATGGTATATGGTATTCCCATTGCTAACAAGAAAGTAAGTAATGTGGAAGTTTATTTAGTTATTTCACTTCTGTCACTAAACCTCAGGGAGGTCAGGTAAGTGATCATTAATTTTTGCCGACTTCCTGTGATTCTCAGAACAACATTATGAGGCACATTAAACTGAGAATCTCCAGGCTGAGGTTATCACCCCAGTGAGCTGAACAGTTAAGTAAGAATCTTACCTGGTTACTTCTCATTTGAAAGCCAGCATGCTATGGTATGTACACCACATTTAGGATGGCTATGCATTATCAAAACAAGGACCAAAGATGACAATGATTTGCATAAAATCTGTATGTACTAGTTTATATAGAGAGATAGGGGATGAGCTTTGGATTCTGAATCCAGAGTAAAGGTGAGGGTAATTGTCAGTTCCCAAACTGATCTGAAGTGAAGCAGGGAAGTCCAATGCTGCACTCCAGTTCAATCAGGGCTCTTCAAAGCATAAAATATTGCTTTGCACTTTGAGGATTTAAAAAACTATTTAAAAAATACTCATTGGGAAAACAATAGTAATACTATAAAAGTGGGGTAGATCACAGTAAAATTAGGAATGGGACCTGTCTAAACTGCATGGCTTTCAGCTGGCTGGACCAGAGAAAGGGGGAAAGAAACCAGTAAGAGTTTTGCTTGTACACTGGATGTTAAGCAGTAGTTGATGGCACTGAAAATAAAGAGCCCTTTATTTTCCTGATTTCCATGTTTTTTCACTATTTGGACAAATTTAAAAAAGGGTACACATACTTCAGAAGATTTGGATACAAATTTTATCTGATGGGCCACTAATAAGCTTGAAGCAATTTGTTGCAATTCGTTGCAATTTGCGAGACAAATAATTCAGATTGAATTGAGATGTTGCACTTGTTTGTCAGTGCTCTATTTTTTTCTTTTTTTAAAAAATGTTCAAATAAACTTTTTATTTTTCAAAAACAAACAGAAAGAAAAATCCAATGAACAACTAATAAAGAAATATCTAAACACACAGGGCTTATTTTAAAGCTTTGCTGTTAGTTTTGTTTCTTTTAAAAAATCCACCTCACCCATCTTGAAATATTAAAACATACAACTCCGTAAATCAGGTGAGATTTTTCTTAAAAAAAAAAAAAACTTTTGGCGTCATTCTTAGTCTTCTACATTTTTGTCCCCTTTCCAACAGAGGCATGAGACCATAATAAACTATTTTTGAGCATCAAACAAAAATAGTAAAGGTATATAACAAGCCTGGTGGTCCACATGCCAGCCATTCTTATATTGAATCACATAACTCATAATATTCTTGGCTTCATCGAGGGTTAACTTGAATATTATATTAAAAACATTGGATGCTCCCAAGTATAACTTTTTTATAAAATGCTGTATAGAGTAAATATCTATATATCAGTGGGAAAGGTTTAAAACTTTCCTTTCTGGTCTTTTTAAATAAATTCATCCAGGATTATTATTATTTTTTAAAACAACAACCCTAAACTGGAACCATGTCACAATTTTCTAGAGTGAGTGGAGATTATGTGGCCCCATTTTTTGTTATATGATGGGCCCAGAGATACATTCTGGAGAACCTGAAAGCTGGCATGCATCAATGGCATTTTAGTTGGTCACAATAAAGATATTACTTTCAGTGGATTTGGGTTTTATTATATTAGCACCAAGCAAAGAACCTTGCAAGGTGGGGTGGGGTTATTATACTGATTGTAATGAATAGGAGAGGCCAAGAGATAGTGGCTTGCAGAAAGTCTGCTAGTGAGCACCGAGTCAAGTTACAAATTGCAATAGGCACATGCTTGACTGATTACATCTTTCCACTCTGTATTTTACAAGCAGTAGCTGGGAGGTCCACAATCTAGATTAGAGCCACATTGGGAAGAGAAGGTATCATTTTCTCCACTGAAAATTATCCTCCCAAATGGTAACAAACAAGAACCTTCAGGAAATATCAGCGAGGGTTGCAAAGCCAACTGCGTCCTAGGGAGACAGGTATCTAGACAGAGGACAACTGTAAGTATGAACTTTAAAAATAATATGCAATGTCTCCAATAGGCATGAACACGTTTTAAAACTCAGATTTGCTAATTTATGGCCCAGTCTTTAAGTTTAACTACTGCTTCAGGTGCAGTTGCTTTGGCTAATAGTGGCAGAAGTAGAATCTTTAAACTTAAGCAAAGAATAATGGGGAAAAATAATAATGGTTGTTGTGGTTTTTTTGGGCTCTTTGGCCGTGTTCTGAAGGTTGTTCTTCCTAACGTTTCGCCAGTCTCTGTGGCCGGCATCACCAGAGCACAGAGTGCTGTCCTCTGAAGATGTCAACCACAGAGACTGGCGAAACGTTAGGAAGAACAACCTTCAGAGCATGGCCAAAGAGCCTGAAAAACCCACAACAACCATTAGATCCTGGCCGTGAAAGCCTTCACGAATACATCGAAAAAATAATACTCATACAATTGCTTGACATTCCTTAAACTTGTGTTCCCTAAGTCATGTTCTCTTCATCTATCTCTCCCTTTTTTCTCAAACTGCTGTGAATCCATCAACAAGCTTCTCTGCGATTTCAAGTATGCTATGGTACAGTAGTTTCTGTTTTAAATAATCCTCCTTGGAGCACATTAATTGCCGCTATGGACAGAATAATGTATTCCCCTTTCTCTTTAAATTCCTTAAACGAGTCGTTAAGGCCTAGATTTTAAATCCTCTTCAATTACCAGAGCTTTGGGAACATTTTCAGCTACAGACCTACTACAGTATATTTAAAACCACATTGCTTCAGATGTCTTTAATGTTTTCTGGGAGGAGAGAATCTAAATCCATCGATTAGACACAAGACTTGTGTCACACCAGCCTGTTATGCCTGAGAGGTTCCCTGTTCAGTCTTCCACTTGTGATGCCCCTTGCCATCAGGCTTAGTTTCCTGAGAAGCTCAGCTTTATCCAATAGAGCATCTTAAATTAATAGTTGCGGAGAGCAAAACTTTTGAAAATGAGTGGCCAAGATGACAAAGTAATCCAGACCTAGAATTGCCACTCATTCCCCAAAAGGAAAACAAGAGAGGACACAGATATGCACAGAACTGCACATGGTAATTTATGTGTACTATTGAATATTAGTGTTGATTTTTTTAATAATTTAAAACTGAATTACACGTATCTCACATGAATAACAAAGACTGTTATCAGGTGACCTCTCTGCCTGTTCTATCTGCTGCCCAGGGAGTTTTCACCAGATCCCCGGATCTCCCTCTTTGTGGTTCTTGATCATTAAACCAGACAGCCTTTTAAATGGAGGACATTTTTATACACTGCCAAAAGGAAAATTGTCTTCTGGCAGTCCTTTAAATGGAAGACTGTATCCTTGAAGTAAGAATTCACTGTCACCCTATTCGCATCTCTTGAGTTCTAGGCAATGATCAGAACCTTAGGCTTCTGACTGCCATATACAGAGCATCCAACCAGTTACATATAAATACTTGTTATTTGTCCAATATTGCAGTTTTTTAAAAAAATCACCATCATATGTTGACTATAACTTGATACGGCATATCTTCACTCCTTTTGCCCTGCCACTAGGAATGTGCCATTCATTCTCTATCGTGGCAGACCGACATCTGCCAGACCTACACCTAAACTGTGTTCAACTGGAGAAAAGTTGGGCTAGAAGACTTCATGGCCTGGGATAGACCAAGCTCTGCCTTAGGGTCCTGTTAGAAAAGGATGTTTGCCCCGGTCCTTATAGGCTTCCTTAGGAGCACATGGTTTATTTATTTATTTATTTATTTATTGGACTCATATACCGCCCCATAGCGCTACAAGCACTCTCCAGGCGGTTTACAATTTTTTAAATTATACAGGCTACACATTGCCCCCCCCCCCCAGCAAGCTGGGTACTCATTTTACCGACCTCGGAAGGATGGAAGGCTGAGTCAACCTTGAGCCGGCTACCTGGGATTTGAACCCCAGGTCGTGAACACAGTTTTAGCTGCAGTACAGCGTTTTAACCACTGCGCCATGAGGGACAGCAACACTGGACTAAATGGGATGTAATCTTGTGGTATATACAACTCCTGGGACTAAAAGCAACAATGGACAAAAATCCTTTCTTCCTGTCCCAAAGAGCTAAGTTTTGGTGCAGAGCTTCTCGTAACTGTACCGTGTTTTGGATTATACCTCTCAGAAACCCTCAGCCAGCGACCACTGCACTTTAGTGTACTGCAGAACCTTGATAAATTACATTATATTAAGCTGTTGAAGGCAGAAGCCACTCATATTGGAATCAGGCAGATCCGGAGAGTGATACGGTGATTACGGTATGTAGAGGTTGAGGCCAGAGGATGCAGAATCACCAAGAACAATCTGGTGATAAATGAAGAGCACTTCATATCTAGATAGTAAAGGGCTCTTTATCATGTCATGTATTTCATTACAGGCTTTGTGTACCAAGAGGGGACAGGTTATTCTGCTCTGTAAGATGCACCAGAAACCTGTGTTTTGATTGACGTGTTGCTTGTATTATTCACCTATGTTTTCCACTGAACCTTCTGAGAACCACACTCCAGTTGGACCAAGCCGTGCCCCTATCCTGAAATATCTAAAGTCGTATGCAGGGAGAGATAAAGTGTTAGCTTCAAATGACAAATCAATTTTTCCAAAATCTTGACATTCGGAATTATGACTGATGAAAAGCAAATTGTGAGATTGTTTTTGCACATTTCTCTTCTCTTGGTATTTCAAAAAGCAATTTTGCCATTATGCTTTTAAAACAGAAATATTGCCAGTTGGAGTGGTGAAATGGATCTCAGAGGAGTTCAATTTTCCAATCCCTCCCTTCAACATTTCTGGTTCCCTTCAGCTCCTCCAAGTGGAAAATCATACCCAGTTTGCTCATGAATGGCTCCTGATCAGCCTGAAGAGAGGGTTCAAGGTGGGTCCCACAGAGCTCTGCCTCTGGCAGGGTATTCTTCAATTATTTTAACAGTGCCTTAAATTATCAGATGACACAAACTAGAAGGAGGAACAGATACAACTTCAGGAGGCAGGATGGAAACTTTTGCCATTTCTTTTGATGGAATGGGAAACTGAGAAGAAAGTAACATCATATTTCCCTAGGAACAACTCAAAGCTCTGTATTTAGGTAAAGGTAAAGGTAAAGGTTCCCCTTGACAATCTTTGTCCAGTCATGTTCGACTCTAGGGGGCGGTGGTCATTCCCGTTTCCAAGCAATAGAGCCAGCGTTTTGTCTGAAGACAATCTTCCGTGGTCACATGGCCAGTGTGGCTTAGACACGGAATGCTGTTACCTTCCCACCGAGGTGGTCCCTATTTATCTACTTGCATTTGCATGCTTTCGAACCGCTAGGTTGGCGGGAGCTGGGACAAGCGACAGGAGCTCACTCCGTCGCGTGGATTCGATCTTACGACTGCTTGGTTTTCTGACCCTGCAGCACAGGCTTCTGCGGTTTAGCCCGCAGCGCCACCACGTCCCTTTATGCCACCATGTCCCTTTAGACAACAACAAATATTAAGGTAATATTTAATTTTATTCCATATCGGTTAGAATAAACTGTGTTCATTTACAGGTGCTAATTATGAAGAAGAGCATTTATTTATTTATTTATTTATTTATTTATTTATTTATTTATTTATTTATTTATTTATTTATTTATTTATTTATTTATTTGACTTCTATCCCGCCCATCTAGACCAAAGGTCTACTCTGGGTGGCAAAAAAGTATAAACTGGAACCAACATACAAGAGGCTACATGTACTGATGAAACTGCTTCTATAAGCAGACCCAAAGAGCGGAATAATGCCGCCTTCTCTAGGTATCTGGAAGCTTACTTCAGAGAACTGGGAAACCTTCCGGAATCAGTTTATAGTTGCCATGGAAGGCTACAGAATAGAACAAAGAAGAAGAAAACATCACAGTGGACTTTAGTGTGGCATTGAATGAACAAAATCTGTCACTTTCACTTTATCCCACATTCAATATACAGTATTAACAACTGGTATTGTTCAAATATCTGAAAGTTGTCACGTAACAGTGGCAAAATCCTGTACTTTGTTACTCCTTAGAGTAGGATTAGGTATACTGGGTTTCATTTACAGAAAAGTAGATTTTGGTTGAATTTTAGGAGAACGCAGTGTTAAAAGCAATCTGTTGCTGGATTCATCTACCCTGCTAGAGCACTGGAGGTCTCCTTTCTGCTGGAAGTAGAGGCTAAAACTCATGCTAGAGATTTGGATCTTATGCATTGAGCAGCGGTTTGAAAGGCAGCCTACAAGGCCCCTTCCATCTCTGATTCTGCTTAATTCTGCTCTAAGCACTGTCTGCTTGTGATTTTAAGTGGATCCCTGAGTGTGTGAGACTAGGAAAAGTGGACCCAAAGTAGGCCACATAACCAGCAAAGGCTAGTGGCACCGGTTTCACAACAGCGGTGGCTTCACATTTTAGTTCAAGATGCCAAATCTACAGTATTTGGGGGATGGTTCAAACAAACTTTGGATAGCTCCTGTAAATTTCAGATTAAACCCAGGGCAGATTCACTGCCCATGTGAAATCTGGGTGTATCAGCTTTCACTACAATGTGTACGTGGTGTTGAATGAAGCTGAAGAAATAGAGAAAGTCAGCCATAGAACCAAGAAATACACCATTGCATTACAACAGACCAGAGCATTTATGTGCCTGCTGTTCTGGAGGGATACTCTCTGGAAGAAGATACAGCACCTCAAGGGCATGGAGAAGCAGACTGACTTTGAAGACCCTGGACCCTTGAAGAGGGTGTCAGAATCCATATAGGGAGGCAGGGAACCTAGGTCCAGAGCCAGAAGATGAAGCAGAGTCCCTTCTCATCTCAGGAGCATAATACAGGATCCGCAGAAACTGGGACACACAAGGAATCTCCCCAATGAATCTGAGGGCTATGACCAAATTCAGGCATCCACTGAGCACTGGACAATACCCTGTCAGCTGATCCTTCCACTCCAAAATCACCACTGGATTGCTTCTGATGTGAATATATGAAGAGATGGAGAAAAATGGTTTAAGCAGGGCCAGGAACACACCCACGATCAGCAAGGATCTTTGAGGGATTAAAGACCTGTTCAGAAATAGGGAGTCTTCTATAGAGAGGAGCCTACTCCATGAGAGACCTTCTGCTTAAAAGGCCACTAGTTGAGTCCTCAGCAGAATGCAAGTCAGCTCATCTCTGTCAACCCTGGATTCAGGGTAGAGGAGCTGCTGGGAATACTATCTCAGCCTGGTTGGACTTGTGTCAGCCTGTTCCTGATTTCTTGATTCTTGTTGATTTCTCTGCTGTGTGTGCCCTTGGATCTATACCATTTTGTTATGAGTTAAATTATGCTACACTCTTCCACCTTGTTGACTGTGAACTGTTTTGTTACCAGCTGTATAATTCCTTGCTCAGAACTGAACAATTGACTGCTATGGCTTGGCTTTGACTATTGCTATATGTGTGTGCTGTATGACTGTGCCTTTGAGTTGCCTGTTTCTGGCATTCTTGGAGTTGTTTATCTAACTCTTTTGACACTGAAGTGAACTATGCCACGGCATTTCACCTTAGTGGTATTTCCAGTGGACATTTATTGACTTCTCACATTCTAGACAGGATACATTTTACTAATCAGAAAATGGGCTAGCTGGATATCCTTCCTGGGTATCTTCTGAGTTCTGGGTCTTGCTTGGTGGCTGCTATATCTCAGCACAATACAAATATACTGCCATGCACCCACAGAATGTGAGGGTGGTATAAAATGAGCACTGTGGGCACATTAAAAGTTTCAGGATGTTTTTTCTTTTTTTCTTGGGGCACCCCTATACTTTTCATTTCATTTATGCACTGGTCCAATTTGTTTGACACAAAAGATATCTCCTCTTCCAGGTCATTTAATTTCCTTGTTTGTTTTTCCAGTGCTAAAGCCCTAAAAGAACCCCTAAAAACAACACTAATGTAGGGCAGAGAAAGGAGCCAGGCAAGGCAATAGAGAGAGAATAAAATCCATCTGCTCCAAAATTAGATAATAGTAAATGATATATCATTATCACTCCAGATGTATACACACATGCCCCTTTAAAAAGTAGCAAACTAAGCAAACCGTCCCTCCTCCCCAACCAAGTGTCCACTGGTCTCCCAGGAAAATATTATGCATATGCAGCTAAGTACAGTGGGGTCTTGACTTGAGAACTTAATCCATATTGGAAGGCGGTTCTCAAGTCAAAAAGTCTGTAAGTCAAGTCTCCATTGACCTACAGTGCATTGAAAACCGATTAATCCCGTAACAGGCCGTTTTTGTTCCATTTTGGTTTTTTTCTGGTCTGTAAGTCAAATCTCAGTCTGCAAGTCAAACCTAAATTTTGCGGCCAGAGAAGTCTGTAACTCAAAAAGTCTGTAAGTCAAGCCATCTGTAAGTCAAGGGTCCACTGTACCGCCACCAGTGCAAATTTTTAATCAAATATCTGTCAGTTTAAATCAAGCAGACTGGGAAAGGAATGCACTGCTCTGTATACTCACTAAGAGACAAACACATAGACATGTGTACATGTACATGTAGCTCCTACCATCCTCTCCCAAGAAAACAGCAAGCATCCAGATGAAAGCAGGAAATTGAATCCAAGCTCCCCCTCTCAAACTGAATGCCCCTGGGGAGATTTCTTTGGCCCCCCCCCACCCTTCTGATGGATTTTCTACCCTCTTGTCCACCAGCAGCCCAGGCCAGCTCAGGGAGAGAGCAGCAAAAAAAGGAGGAAAAGAGGACCTTCCGTATCAATCAAAGAAAATGGACAAAAATGGAATTCAAGAGGCAGAAGCCTTAAACCATCTAAGATGGAGGGCACCAGCAGAGAACAACTCTGCATCACAGTAATCTCACAAGGAGGAATGACTAAAGCCAAAGAGCAGTCCTGACTGGTTCCCAGTGTCTTTAGCATGTTAAAAGTATTCCTGCTTCCCCCCAATTCCTGGCTGTTCTGATTGGTTGCTGACAGCCCTCATCATGACACTATATGGTGGGAATAGCATCTGCCAGGTCACCAGGAGAAAAAGTTCAAAGCATGGCCAAATAAATGAGGGAAAGAGCAAGAAAACAAAAATGTTGTTGTCTGCTCTTGTGTTGAAACAAGGCATTTGTTTCTAATAGCCTCTGTATTGGAATTCAATGAAAATGAGGGGCAGGGGCTCTTTGGTTATGTTTTCCATTATTGTCTAACAAAAGCCCCATGCCTAGTCTGCACTAGAATCGGCAGCCTGTATGGTGAGATGTGTCATGAAGAATGGAGAAGAAGGCCCCAGGGCCCAGCACCATTCTGTGCAGACTATAAACAAAGGAACATTGGGTGTCCTCCAAAGTGTGTAGAACTGGAATCCCAGAACGGGTGTACCATATGTAGAAATTATTTTTTCCCATAGGATCTGTTCTTACCTATTTCCACCTATATTTATATGCAACCTCTCAGCTAAAAACACCCTGACCAGGGACACACAGATCTCAACAGCATTACCTAGGCTAGATTCCACCAACAGACCAGGTCCTTCCATGTTAGAGTCCTCCTGTACCCCAGTCCCCCACTTACTCAAATGCAGGCAGTGAACTAAATAAGAATTAAGAGGGAAATGAAAGACCCATTCTGTACCTAACAGCTACCCTTTTAAGGCTCTTCGTGTAGATCCAAGGAGGTGTAGTCAGACCGCAAAGGGATATAAGGGCTCAATTGGAGCAAATGTTCAGGTTCCCTTAGAACCTGTCCAGGGTCCTGAAAGATTGGCACATGACTGTCCTAACCCAAATCATCTTCTATGCTATCACTGTCTTCCTCGTTATGATTTGACTCTCTCTACCAGATTCCTACACTCCCTGTCAAGAGAAACAAGAGGCTTTAAAAAGCCAATGGTGCATCAGTTTCAACATCTAACAAAAGCAGTTCAGCAGATCATGGACCTTGATTTAAGCAGAGCAGAAGGACAGCTACTTCTTCTCCTTTTAGTGGCAGTTTAACTTCTGACAAATGGCTAGTTATAAATAACTACTTGCTTGCAATTGGCCAGAATCCTGATGGCATTTGCCCAAGAGTTGTTTCACTTGCAGCTAACTGACAAGTTACATCTCAGTTGCATGTCTGGTCGTGTGCCCAATTGTTAAATTTGAGTTGTACCATGGCATCTTGTAAGTTAAGCATAATTAGCTACAGCAAGTTTTTAAAATCTTACACAATAGGATTCCAGCCATTAATCCCTTTACCCTAGTAAGGAATAAGGAATGAGTAACTGCATTGAAACTACAACTTAATGAAGGAAAATTCGGCTTCCTTTGCAGCAGAGTTGTAGCCTTCTAGTTACCTCTAATGTTATGGGGTGTGATTCCACTTAGTGGTGGAAAAGAAATATTGCATGGTTCAAATGCTACCTTGTACTCTGTATGCACAAGTGACAACAAGGTGGATTAGATGAGGCATTTGTACCACAACCAGTGAATGGTTGCATTCAGGTGGTGCCTCGACTTACCAACTTAAATCGTATTGGAATGGTGTTTGTAAGTTGAAATGGTCATAAGTCGAAGCACCATTTTCCATAGGAATGCATTGAAAACCGATTAATCCGTTCCAGCTGAAAAAAAATAATAATAAAAAGAAAAGAACACAGCAAGCCCGGTCAGAAGGTGCTCCGTTGCTGAGGTTTAAGAAGGAAAAAAACTCCAGAAACAAACACTAAAGCCACCTTCGTTGCTGAGGTTTAGGAAGAAGAAGAAAAACTCGAAAAATAAACAGCAAAGCCACCAACAAAATGGAACAGAAACATACCTGCCCCAGCCAAAACACACACACACACACAAACACTCAACACACAGCAGAAGGAGGGAGCCCCAAACCTCCAACGACGACAACATACTCTCTAACTTTCAAGGCTGGGACCTGACTGCTGTCCCTTTCTAGATTTCAGAATTGCTCAGTGCTTCTCCAGTACAGAAAATATCAACATTTGTTGAACATGGACTCCAATCCAGACGAAGCATTTACAATACAATCTCATTCATGCTCACTTGGAATAAGTCACATTTATCACATGTTAAATGGGTATAAAACATCAGTGTTATGCTCAGTCTTTATTAGACTGGCAACTTTTTCTACTCTTCCTTTGACATTTGGGATATGAACTATGTTTCACGGTGTGGGCCGCACTCCCACATGAAGCAAACCAAGGCATGAAATGACCAGAGCTTGAGATTGTGGGAGTTTGGGTCAAGCTCCAAATTAGGAAGGAGATTTGCCTTGGCAGCAAATCTCATTGAGAATAGCAGAAATACCACATGCTTGAGGCATCCCTCTTCACATACTAAAATAATCCTTGGCTGGGCAACTGGGAATGCATTGATGATTGCAAAATGTAAAGTATATTGACTAATACAGAATTTGGAAACTTTACTCTCCCAGGATTCCTCTACAGGTGGCCATCTTGACTGAGATATTTTGGGAGTTATAATTTTAAAAAGTAAGACTTCCAAGCTATGCTGTAGTATATATCTGTGTTGATAAAATCTTGTCTGGAGGCCCTTGTCTGAGTACTGCTCCAGAGTTTAGGGCAGGGCAAGGGGCTCCTTTGTGGTGGCACCTCATTCTTTGAACATCCACTTCAAATACTACCCCTGAGATATTCTATTACAAGCCAAGCCAAAACATGCTTATTTTCCTGAGGATATGGTTGGGAATTTGTTTTTTTGTTTTTTTATTCCAGTTTTACTCGTGGTCTTCAAATTTTATTTGTAAACAATTCATGTGATTTCACTGTTGATTATTTTATGTCACCTGATGCCTTAGATGCATCAGGGAAAATGTAAGGTATAGGTATTTGCATAGTTTTAAAAAATATTCATATACAAACATATCCTTCTGTTTACATACATCAAAATATAAATAATATTTAACCTTCTGGAGTAGGTGTTTTCCAGACAGCAATACCGTTCAGCGCAAGCAATGGATAGCTGGAAAATGAGAAAGAAGCGAAAAGCATCCGTCACCGTGTATAAGAAGAGAAGATCCAGCTCTTCTGGTAGAGGCTCGTTCAGCTTCTCATAAATGCAGCAAGGATGCATCTGAAAACAAGCAAGATACAGCTCACTAGAAAATAGCTTGGACAAAAGAATGGATCTGATTGGCTGAGTGGGTTTTTCCTAAGATGCCTCTCAGTACGCCCACACAAGTCAGGACTTGTCAGTCACAATATCCTCCCTTTCAAGACAGAGTCTCATGAAAGCCGGAAGACGGGAGGGAGGAAAAGAAGGGAGAAATCCATTAACAGGATCTGTCAACCATTTTTAATTCCAGAGAGGACATTTTAGAGAGGCTCCTCAACTGTAGGCTTGCCATCTGATCTGGGCAACCATCCAATGGAAATAAACAAATGACACTCTGCAACATGACATCTTCTACTGTCATCGTGTTTTCCTTATAAATGTGAGCAAGGCTTGTGAGAAGAAATGTGGGTATACATGGCAATGAATGCTATTTTCCAGTAGTTTCTTTATTGGCTCATTTAATCACTTAGCCTAATTGCACCTTTTTTTTTCTGGAGTGCTCTAATCACAATCAGAGCAAGCCGGGAATGCTGAAAAAAGATATGATTTATTACAGAGAAATCAAATACACATTGACTTAACTACAAGATAGAGAAACTCTGCCCAGGATCATTTGAAAACATGACAACAATCTTGAGACTCATAGATATAATAGCAACTTGTTTTCTACTTTGGTGAGGAACAACTTCTTGGACTGATTCAGGTGTGATACCATATCACGGTTTAGTGTTACAGTGACAGAATTGCGAGGTTCAGATTTGGATTCTGATCTAACTCCACTGCACCATGTAGAATACTGAAAACTTTTGCTTCTGTGTTAGAACTCATAAATATTCTCTCTGGTGTCTGGACTTTGAAAGCTTTGTGGCTTGTTCTCACTATTTCAGTTAAACTAAACCAAAGATCAAATTTATCTAATATGTTTAATTTTTAAGCTAATAAGTCATTATCCTGTTCGATGTTGTTCATGGCACACCGACCACAGAAGATGCCATGATGATCTGGTGAGGTACTGATCATTGTTCCTCACCATGCATAACTGGCAACTCATCGGATCACATCAGCAGATGTGGCAACTCATCACATCTCATTCACAGTTGGAATTTTATATCCCCATGAATATTGAACAGGATATTTATTTATTTATTTATTTATTTATTTATTTATTTATTTATTTATTTATTTATTTATTTATTTATTTATTTATTTATTTATTTATTTTTACCCTACCTTTCTCTTTAAAAAAGACTCAAGGCAGCTTACATCATTAAAAGACAACATTGAAAGCTATAAACAATAAGTATGCAAATACTGTATTAAAAAGGAACAGAAAAATACCACTCTGAATAATGGTAATTTCCAGAAAGTTCTGTACAATAAAGATGCAATTTTACATAGGAAATGCAAAAATTCTCTACATATACATGTTTCTTGAGGGGGGAAACTACCACCTTTGGAGAGACCGAAAAGATTTCTGAGAGGAAGATAAAAGCAATATTAAAAACACGTTTGAAGCAGTAAGGCATAACAATCCATTTAAAAATCCCACTTAGACTGAGGGATTCCAATCACTGAGGGATCCCAATCATTGAGGGAAAGCTTATCTGAAGAGAAAGGCCTTTGTCTGCTTGCAGAAAGACAGCAGTTGGGGCCCACCTGGACTCATGTGGGAGGGAGTTCCAAAGTCTGGGAGCAGCAGCAGAGAAGGCCCTCTCCTGTGTCCCATCAAACACACCTGTGAAGGTGATGAGACCGAGAAGAAAGCCCCTCCTGATGTTCTGAACCCCCATGCAGGCTCATAAAGAGAGATATGATCCTTGAGATAGTTTGGACCCAAGCCATTTAGGGCTTTCTAGGTTAGAACAAGCACATTGAATTGTACCTGGAAATAGATTGGCAGCCAATGGAGCTGCTGTAACCGGGGGGGGGGGGGGTATGTGATCCCTGTAACCAGCCCCAGCCAGCAATCTGGCTGCTCTGTTTTGGACCCACTGAAATTTCTTGACACTATCCATAGGCAGTCCCACATACTGGCTATAAGAGGCAGCATAAGTTACATTTGCATAGGTACAGATACCAAAAAAAAAAAAAATGTCATTATTTCCAAAGTGGAAGTAGACATTTACAGTCTCTTCTTTCCACAAGGAAGAGTGCCAGAACACAAGGTTCATGCAGGTTTTTTTCTGCAAAGCCAAGTAAATTAACCTAGGAGCATATGAGAATTGGGGGGGGGGGGGTTGTGCAATTGTTTTGCATTCCAGAACAAGTAGAGTTGGTTTAGACTAGGAAGAGAACTTAAAACATGCCTGACTCTCAGTAATTATCCTCACTGAGAGCTCCCCTTGCATTGGTGAAATTTCCAAGCTTCTGGTAAAAATGAGACTCCATCCTCATTTTTGCCATATATTTCTTTTTATTATTATTATTATTTTATTTTATTTTTTGCCTGTTCTTTCGTACAAGAAATTTCCAGGTTTTGAGCAGCTCAATGTCCTTTCTAGAAAGTGCTGCACAGGAAAGTTGCAATTTTGCATAGGAAGTGCAATAATTCTCTACATAATACATGTTTCCTGAGGGGGGGAGAGAGAGCATTACCATATTTTGGGAGTCCAAAAAAATTTCCTGTGAGATATCTCAGAAAAGGAAAAAAAACAGAACACCTAAAACCTTTATATAGAAAAATAAAAAGAGGGATTTTTTTTAGTTTCTTTCCAAGAATGATAGGCCGCAAGATTCACACCACCAGCTTAGATATTGTATGGCAGGAAGACCATATCCTAAAACCTGAATTTCTGGTGTCTTGTGGGATTTGGTAGCAGACCTCTGCAGTAGAGAGGGTTTGTTAGTATCAAAAATAAGTTTATCTTTAAAATAACACAAAGAAACCTCAAACAGGGGTGTTATCCAAAAAAGGAAATTTATTTTAAGATGTGGTCACAGATGGCCCTTTGTTCTCAAATCAAATCTAGCCAAAGCAAAGACATACAAGAACAGGCCAATTTATATACCTCGATTTCTCTTGTTCTAAAGTAACTCTGGTCAGAACATGTGCCAATCAAAGACATCATTTCACTCCTATATTACTAACTGTAACTTATTGTATATGTTACTAATTGTAGTTTAGTAATATACAAGTAAAGTGATGCCTATAAGGTTACAGGAAAGAAACAAGACAAATCTGGAATGTTGGTTTGAAAGAGAAATACTGTTTGCTTTGTTCATCAGTTTAAGCTTGATTGGCATCTTATCAAGGAATTTCCATACACCATGAAATTCCTCACTACTAGGCAAGACAATGGGCTTATTCTTTTTCTTGAGGAAAAAATATCAAAAATTGTCCACTAGTATTGTTGTGGGTTTTTCGGGCTCTTTGGCCATGTTCTGAAGGTTGTTCTTCCTAATGTTATGCCAGTCTTTGTGGCTGGCATCACCAGAGGACAGCACTCTGAAGATGCCGGCCAAAGAGACTGGTGAAACATTAGGAAGAACAACCTTCAGAACACAGCCAAAGAGCCTGAAAAACCCACAACAACCATTAGATCCCGGCCGTGACAGCCTTCGAGAATACATTGTCCACTAATACCTTCACAAAATTGATGTCCTTTCCCACTGAGAAGCAACACCTAGCAAGCATAGAGCAAAAGTCTGGTTGTTTTAAAATAGGAGTCTCCAAACTTTTCAGTATAAGGGCCACATTATTATTTTACACATTTTGAGGGCTGAAGGAGGGAAGGGCGACCTAAGTGATCCCCCATTCCCTCTGTTTTTGCAAAGACACGGGGTGGGGGAACGCTTTGGTCCCCCTTCCCTCCTCTTCCTTTGCCTGGACAGAGATAGGAAGAGGAGTGAAGCCTGACAGTGGTGATCCCTCAACCCCACTGTCTCTGCAGGGGGTGGGGGATCACTTGGGGCCCCCTTCCCTCCTCTTTCTATGACCAAGCCAGATAAAAAGGCAAGGTGAGCCGGATGTGGCCTGCAGGCTGTAGTTTGCAGACCCCTGTTTTTAAAAATCATAGAATCGTAGAATAATCGAGTTGGAAAGGGCCTATGAGGCCATTGAATCCAACCCCCTGCTCAATGCAGAAATCCAAATTAAAGAAAAATGTCCAAATTTCTCTTGAATCCCTCCAGCACTGGAATACTCACCCCCTCCCAAGGTCATCAGATCCATTGTTGTACTGCTCTAACAGTTAAGACTTTTCCCCCCCTGATATTCAGCTTAAACCTGGCTTCCTGTAACTTAAGTCCATTATTACATGGCCTGCACTCTGGGATGATTGAGAACAGATCCTGCCCCTCCTCTGTATGACAGCCTTTCTAGTATTTGAAAAGTGCTATCACACCTCCCCTCAGTCCTCTTTTTTCAAAGCTAAACATTCCCCGTTTTTCCAGTCTTTCCTCATAGGGTTTGGTTTCCAGTCTCCCGATGATCCTTGTTGTCTACCTCTGAATCTGCTTGAGTTTGTTGGCATCCTTCTTAAAGTATAATGTCCAGAACTGATGCAAATAACGTCTCAGATGCTTCTCACCCTTAGATGTCTACACAGGCAAGCAGGAGCCCTCATAATTCTTGGCAATGTGTGTTATTTCCACTGATGCACTGTTCATGTTATGTGTACAGTTTTGCTTGAATTACTGTAAATACTGTTCTTGTTCGCATCCTGTCCTGTTTTCAAGACTGCCATGAAGAATTTTGCCTTCTTTCATAGTAGGGAGAACCATTTTGTATTAGGGTGCATGTATTCCTGGCTTGAAATACACTCTCATTTCTCAATCTAACCTGTGGGGCAAAGCTTACAAACCCCTGCCCCCCATTGTCTGCTCAGGGCTGCCCCCCAAGTTTTTAAATTGTCAGCTGTCAAAACATGGACTATGTGACACAGATTGATTTAAGTAAGCTTCTGCCAAAGACTGATTTCTGCCAGACATCCTGGGTGATGTGGAAGCAAAGAGGGAGAGATTATAGGTTATTATGAAGCAAATCTGTTTTCCTGCAAATTCCCTTCTAATTTAACAGCAGTGCAAAGTAACTGCCAAAAAAACCCTCCCCATACAAAAACAAAAGAAAACCACCCCATAGATTGCCATAGCTTTCGAACTGGTTCCCAATAAAAACCTTCGGTACTTTTTCTGTTGAGCCTTCTGTTGATCAATTTTTTGGTTTAAGAAAAATTGATCTTTGTTTTTGTTTATGTCTCCCTCTTTAGATATTACACTGCCCTTTGGAGGAAAATATCTTTGAAGCCTCCTCTTTTTAAAATAATAATAATAATAATCCTACTACATCATCCTAGTCAGTTCGTTCCTTCTTTCTGTCTCCTCTGCCCCTACTCCACTTTATGTGGCATATAAAAAATCAAAATAATTTATATATCTTATTCAAATCTATAAAGTATCATTACAGAAAAATTGTTACTTTTATTATTCCAGCCGAAACATTTTATGAATAGCTAGTCTATTAGATTTACACACTGCCTTTTAAAGATAGAAATGATACTGTAAAATATACAAAATGGCTTGCTCTTCGTCGGCATTTTAGAGGCTATTTTACAAAGCCATTTTCTTAACAATCGTTTCCTGGGGCCTCCCGTAAGAAACAATCCTCTCTCTATTATTTTACCTTTTCTCTCAATTTGGCCTGTCATGCATATGTGCAGCCATCCTATTATACCCATTCAGCCCAGTATTCATCTGCTATCATCTGTAATTCATTACTGTCACAAACATATACACCTGGTGAAATCTAAAACTGGAAGACAGGTTCCACCCTGCCCTTTAAAGGCAATCGGCTCAGGTTCCATGTAAAACACTCTTTGATCTTTGCCCTCAAAAGTTAAACAGAAGCGGGCTGAAGGAGCAAGGCTGAATTAAGACGTGCTGGAGTTCTCAGTCATACTGAGCATCGTATGTCAAGTATATCCTCCCCCATCCACAAAAGAGCCAATGTGATATAGGAGATAAGAGTCTTGGACTACCACTTAGGTGATGAGGGTTCAAATCCCTGCTCAGCTATAGAAACTCACTGGAGAGTGGCAATAGTAAAAACACCCCTTGAACATCTCACATACAATACTTTTTAAAAAAACCTATTAGGGTTGCCATAAATTGGAAGCAATTTTATAGCACAGGACAACATATTCTTCCCAATATATATACAATTCTAATAGACCGGACAGTGACAATGGAAACAATGAAGTGTTATATTTGCATTTATACATGTAACTTGGGGAGGATGAAATCTCTGCCACCAGGGCTGTATGACAAATTTTGAGCATTTAGCTTCATGAGTTATTGACATACAGTTATTTCTATGCAGTTCATAAATACCATATCAGAAAGAAGTATGCAACCATTAAGCACAAGTTCATTGCATCAGAATGTAACTTTTATTTTAAAATCTAATTTCCCTGATTTCTTTACTCTTTTTTTAACTAGCTAGGTAAAGCATGAGGTTAAGTAAGCTTCTTGGTATTTTGTTTGCAGTTCAAGGCATTCTCTTCTGAAACGCTAAAGTGCAAATTACTCGGTTTGTACCTAATTCCAACACTGGGATTTAAAAGTTATCTTTTTAACCATGAAACACAAACCATTAAGCACTGGACCATGGAATCTGTCTTGTAACAAGATGGAAAACTGTTGAAAATCTGGGGTATCTTAAATGGGCAGGTACCAAAATTGTTATTCTGTTCACAGAGACTTCCTTCTGTCAGTAGAACTGGGAGATGGCAATTTTCCTCTTCTGAACTCCTCCTCTTTATGCACTACAAATGGCCTAAAAGGTTTTATGGGCACTGTGAAGGGGAGGGAAAGAAGGTGGTTTCATTTTAGCCTATGTCCACTGTGGTTAGATTTAAGCCAGTGGTTGGATGCTAGGAACACAACTGCATTCTGTCTTAAATTCCATTTAGTTAAAAAAATGACAACTGACCTATTGAAATATCTTTTGAATGCAAGGATGGACGTTTGGAGTAGTCCACTGTGTCCACTTGTAATAGGATATTCATCAAGTCTTTTGAAGGGATCTCTAGTAGAAATAAGTTATAGGTAAGTATAACTTTAGAAGATAATGTTTAGAAGAACATTAGTGAACTGATGCTGGAAGCAGGGTTACAGTGGACCCTCGACTTATGGAATTAATCTATATTGGAACGGTGGCTACAGATCAAAAAGTCTGTAGGTGGAGGCTCCATTGACCTACAATGCATTGAAAACCGATTAATCCGTAACCGTCCGTTTTTGTTCCATTTTGTTTTTTTTTTCCGGTCTGTAGGTCAATTCTCTGGCTGCAAGTCGAACCTAAATTTTGCAGCCAGAGAAGTCTGTAACTCAAAAAGTCTGTAAGTTGATCTGTCTGTAAGTCGAGGGTCCACCGTACCTCGATTTTCCCTCCATACATGGACTGGTTTTGTCAGACGTATGTCATGTCAGGCATCCATTACCTTATATCAGTGTTTGCCAACCTGGGGGTCTTTTCCTTGACTTTTCAGAATTGTATATTAAGGTTTGATGTATGTGTACAAATTGAAAAACAAGCCCTTTATGTGGTGGGGAGAAATAAGCCTCTACTTGCAGAGAAAGGATGACTTCACCCCATTAAAAATGCCTTTTTATGCAAACGTGGTAGTGAGGGGTCGCAGGCTGTTTGGCTATTATAAAAGGTGGGGTGACCTGAAAATGGTTGGGAACTACTGCCTTAGATGATGAGAGGATATTACTGATGGTGAGTGAGGGCAGTGCAATTAATATGCAGCTGCTTTTACGAAGAATGCTAAAACTGTCCCAGAGAGATGTTTTTCACAACACCAGGAAATGCTTGTGAGAAGCTGTGCGTAGCTTTGACTCTGCTCTAAAGTCACCATCTCCTTCCTCGTTGTTGGTAGTTATTAAGGCAAAAAGACCTCTTTCCTGAGAGTGACGAACCTCATGGGAAGAGGAGAGGCTGCAATTTCTAGAGGTCACCTCATTGTGGTAGCAGGAAGTTCCACCCTCATAATTCTGCCATTGGTGTTACCAGCAACTGTTATGAGTGAAAAGTGCAGAATCAAAAAAGACCTTGAACCCCTGGATCCTTTTGAAACCACTTCTATTCCTCTCATAAAGGAGGAAATTGCATCAGCCCTGGAGTTGCCATGGTTGCTTTCCTTTTGACCATAGCTACTGAGGAGGGGGGAAAAAGGAGGAAGTGGGGCGCGAAGCTGTCCTGTCCTCCATTCAAAAGACTGGCAGGGTTTAGGATCTGTTAAATGCCTCTACCAAGGAGATGCCCCCTGGTCCTGCCCTTGAAAGAATTATTCTGCTTATGAGGAATCATTTTACAATATATATGTCACCCTATGTGCACGCAGGGACACTCCTCCTTTTACAATCAAAATCACAAAACAAAAATCTCTTCCTCAACACTGTTTACCACAAAATAAATGAAAATAAAATAAAAGTTATATAAATATATTCACGGGCTACCAGGAAACCAGACACAAGATCTAATCTGGGTTAATCAGGAAAAGGATGGAATTCCAGACCCACCTTAGTTTCATATTGCACAGGTGAGCTGACTTTTGAAAAAAGAAGATAGTGTGCGCATTTCTGAAAAGTCAGTGAACATATTTGAAATCTCGCCGCACATCCTTGTGTCTTTATCTGTTTTCTCAGTCCTCAGGGGACTCCGGTGACTGTTGCTTCTTTTCTTCATCAGTGAAGGCAGAACAAATAAGACAGAATTAGAAAGCATACTCTTGAGTCTGGAAGGAGGGGAGTGATTTTCTGCAGCACAGAATCTTGGTCCAGTGAGAACTCTAAAGGGAGGTATTTACATGGGCCATAAAAGTGAAAATCAGCCATAGCAGGGAGGAAATAAATAAAGAATGCTGAACTCAACTGATTTAGGGTGAGAAATAGCTGAAGCTGAAAGGACCTAAGAGCCATGCCTTTTTTTTCCCCAGCATGACAAACTGGAATGCCCATGCATCATATCACCACGAACATTGGAAGCAATTACGAGCAATTTCCTTAAATACAGAGCTAAACAGCAGGACCAACTTCACATATCTTTGACATTTGGCTCTTGGGCTACCGTCTACAATGGAAATTTTACAGTCATATTCAGCTTTTGTTGGAAACATTGCAGGTAGGAGAAATAAAATGGGTGTGAATCACACCAAATCCACTACTCCCAGGCACTGAATATGCCCCTCACTTGCAAAGATTTGCCTGCAGTGATAGTGGGAAAATGCATGCTCAAAAACCATGGTTGTTCAAGAAAAGGGGAATATAAAATGTGCCAATAAAAGGGGAAGCCTGATGTGTGAGATCTCTTATAAGTGAATGTTAGGGCTATACTACCGGAAAAAATCTTAAGTGACTCAGGGACTCATCCACCACAAGGAGATTGTTCACCACTTCTCCCCCACTCCAGATTACCTCAGTAATGGGAGAAAATATATGGACTGAGGGCTTGACAACATGCTGTAATACGCCTACCTTTACATCGGGTTTACCATGCTTGGAATCAATTTTAAAATATCTAACTACATGGTGTACAACTAAGCATGCATTTTTAAAAAAACCAGAAAGTGGGGTTTTTTAAAACACCCATGAAGGGGATGCTTGAATCAATTCTGATTGCTTTTTAAAAATCACTTTGGCATGTGTGATCACCTGCATCAGAGTAAATTGCGTCTGTGGGGTTTGTCAAGTATTGGATGCCAGGATCATGGGTTTCAACTTTTTTTGTATCTTTAACATTGGTCTAGCACTATACAATTTGAAATACATTTGAAAAATATTACAAATAATTAAAAATAATAAAAAGATGATTTAGACCAGTGATAAACAATTATTTGAAGAAGGATAAAGCACAGCACAGTGGAAGAATGTGATTTTTGGAGATGGTAAGGAACCTGGGAAAACTGGGACCTGGAACTCCAAGGTGCCAATTTGCTTATAAATGCAATGCCTTTAATACCTGTATATTCTCCTGGACTGATATACCACACAGTTCACAACTGGACTAAAAGATTGAAACATACATTGATACAAAAACCCTGTGACTTTCAATCGACTTCAAAACCCCTAATGCAGCTTCCAATTCATCTCAACAGTATAGCTGCACTGTGAGTTACAAATAAGAATTAATGAATGGGTGCAGCTCAAAAATGCATATTTTTTAAAAAAATGTTCTAAGGCACCTTTGTAGACAACAGAGAAATGAGTACAAATATGCATACACGAATGAGGAGGGGAAGCATTTAAAATACATTATTTA
Organism: Pogona vitticeps; assembly: GCF_051106095.1. Taxonomy (NCBI): domain Eukaryota; kingdom Metazoa; phylum Chordata; class Lepidosauria; order Squamata; family Agamidae; genus Pogona; species Pogona vitticeps. Next base: position 22,690,211 of record NC_135787.1, on the reverse strand, counting down.
ATATATTACAAAGAGTGTGCCCCTAACGTTGCACTCATTTCTATGTAGGGAAGAAAGCAAACAATTGTGCAGCCCAGTACCAAATAAAGATGGAAAGAACCAGCTGATATGATCCAAAAACACCAATAAAACTATGACCAAGACTAGAGATGGGGGTATTTGTATACGAATATCCCCCCCAGGGGCAGATAACCGACCACTCACGATTTTGCTGCTTCTGCAAGTTCCATGGAGCCTTCCTATCTCTCCGTTGCTCACAATGGATTAGCCACTCTGCGACCTGGCAAAGAGGCTCATCATCCCGCCTTTTGCCAGGACTGGCTAATCCATCACATGCAACAAAGCAATAGGCAGGAACCATGGAGCTTGCGGCAGTGGTGGAAACATGAGTGGTCGGTCTGGCCCCAAGGGGCTGGACCCTCATTATCTGCAGCTGTGAGGGGATATTCATATACAAATACCCTCATCTCTAACCAAGACTATTTCTCTTATTCTTAGATTGGTCTCTTAAACACCAACCGTATACATAGTTTCCTGGATGTAAACTTTGCAGAACATACTGGGACTGAGTTATGAAGAGACAGGCATAGAATAATGTTCAATTTTTTACATCCAACATATTAACAGGAAATAATGTGCTTGAGGTTGTTCATGACTTTGTCTACCTTGGCTCAACCATCTCTGACACCCTCTCTCTGGATGTCGAGCTGGATAAACGCATTGGCAAAGCAGCCACCATGTTCTCTAGACTTACAAAGAGAGTATGGCTCAATAAGAAGCTGAAGACACATACAAAGATCCAGGTCTATAGAGCCTGTGTCCTAAGCACATTCCTGTACTGCAGTGAGTCCTGGACCCTTTGTGCACGGCAGGAGAGGAAGCTGAACACGTTCCATATGTGTTGCCTCTGACGGATTTTTGGTATCACCTGGCAGGACAAAGTCCCAAACAGAGTAGTCCTAGAATGAGCTGGAATTCTCAGCATGAATACATTACTGAAACAGCGACGTCTACGTTGGCTTGGGCACGTCGTGAGAATGGCTGATGGTCGGATTCCAAAGGATCTCCTGTATGGAGAATTAGTGCAGGGAAATCGCCCCAGAGGGAGACCACAGCTGTGATACAAGGACATCTGCAAGTGAGATCTGAAGGCCTTAGGAATAGACCTCAACAGATGGGAAACCTTGACATCTGAGCGTTCAGCCTGGAGGCAGGCACTGCATCACGGCCTCTCCCAATTTGAAGAGACCCTTGCCCAGCAGGCTGAGGCAAAGAGGAAGTCACAAAAGCAGCAAAATCAGGGAGCTGAACAGAGGACAGATTGGATTTGTCTTCAGTGTGGAAGGGATTGTCACTCTCGAATTGGCCTCCTCAGCCACACTAGATGCTGTTCCAAGTCCTCCGTACAGAGCACGTTACCATAGTCTTTCGAGACTGAAGGATGCCTAAAAAAAAAAGCAGTCACATCATCATCATCATATGCCATCCAGTCAATTCAGACTTATGGTGATGCTTTTCAGGGTTTTCCGGGTAGAGAATACTCAGAAGAGGGTTACCATTCACTTCTTCTGGGGGCACCCTGGGACTGTACAGCTTGCCCAAGGCCACACAGGCTGGCATTTCTCCCTGGAGGCAAGCAAAGGACTGAACTCTTAACCTTAGGCTCCACAGCCAGAGACCTAAACCACTCAGCTATCCAGAGCATAAGGAACTTTAGATAAAGTATTTTAGAAATTTACATTGTATAGAGCACAAACTGCATTAAGATATCTCTCCCAACCTGTGGCTTATGTGCAACCCATTCTGTCTTGCTTCCCTGCACTTAAATCTCAAGAAAGGCTAAATTTGGCCCAAAGCAAAGAGCAGGCAAGTGGTTGTAAGCAGCTGAGAGGGAGGGAGGCAGAAAAGACCTCCTTACAGCTCAATCCCTCATGCAGGTGTCAGTCGCAGCTGTAGCCCCTGCCTCCTCTCAGGGTGTGTAAGTGCTGAAGGAATTATGTTATGTACGCAGTGGAGCCCATTAATTAAATTAGAGATCTCTGACAGCAGCGGCAGGGGATCATCAATCACCACACGAACAGGCTGGCACATGATCAGCGTTGCAGAAAGGAAAGATCTTGAGGCAAAAGCTAGAAGCACACATAAATAAAGCTGCCTCACAAACTGGTCCACACAGCTGGTGCCTGGAATCAGTTGGGTTCACAGGCTACATATGTGGCAGGGGGATTCTGGGAGCTGTAGTTAAAAAAAGAAAAAGAAGAATTTTTCCAGACTCTGGCAGATTAGCCTTCCAGTTTTCTTAACAACAGCAAGGGACCCTCACATCAGGAAACCTTGAATTAGGTTGTAGAGGGCATGGGGCAGGGGTTCATTTGTTCATGTGTTTGTTATTGTTTTGCTTTTGTGCAAAAGGACTGAAAACGGAGTTCTCAGTCTAAATAAATTCCTGGACTGACGGAGATTTTTTTAATGTCAATTTTCTGTGAACTTTAAGAAGAAATGTACATATTTTCTACTGGTCTTATCAAAAAACAAAACAACAAAACCCACCCTGCGACCTATTGGACTGGAGACAGATCCATTTAATGAGCAACGTGTGCCAGCCCATGCATGAAGCAGCATGGCATGCAGATACACCCATAACTCTAGGATTGATTTATTGCTGCCCATTGTGTTAAGAACTAGGGGAAAATAATATAACTTTTCCCCCCTGCATAACCCCCTGCTATTATACCAAAAAGCAAAAATACTGGCCTCTCTCTATGTTTTGCGCTGAGCTTGGAAAAGTTAATTTTTGGGTGGTAATTCGCAGAAAACCCCAGCCCGTTTAACCACCGTCCAAAGAAGTAACTTTTCCAACCTCTGGTTCAGTGAAATTAATATGCACCATTAGATTGTGACAATGTTTTCTAGGTTATGGAAACAAGGTAGCATTTATAGGGGATGGATGAGTGCCATGTCCATGCTTCTAAGAACAGGGATTGCCTGCGTGCACCAACCGGTGAAGGGATAAAACACAAATCACAGTAACCAACCCAACGACATGGAAGGTGCTTGGTATATGCCTAGCAGCACACTGACTCCCAAGCCTGCATGTGGATAGCAGTGACAGGTAAACATGTAACAGCTGCTGGTGGCAAGGATAGCTTTGAGACAGCCACACTGAGGTAATTAGCAGTGTGAGCGGCATGCTCTAGTCGCACGAACCTTTGTTCCTTGGCAGCCCACGACAGGATGTGATGCCAGCTTCATTTTGTTTACAGCTCTGAAAAAGATCCTGAATAAGCTTCAGCAATAGAAGTGCTGGACAGTCATAATAAAAAAAGCTCTGTATATGATAATAAAAACTAGAGATAGGGGTATTCACATTCGTATACCCCCGTACAGGTGGTGATAATGAGAATCCGTCCCCCTGGGTCCAGATTGTCCACTCACAATTCCACCACTGCCACCGGCTCCGCGATCCTTCCTATCACTCTGGAGCTCACGATTGGTGAGCCACTCTACGACCTGGCAGGGAGGTGCTGTCATCCTGCCTCCTGCCAGGAGTGGCGAGCCAATCGTGAGCTCCAGAGTGATAGGAAGGATCGCAGAGCCGTCAGCAGCAATGGAATTGTGAGTGAACGGTCTGGCCCCAGGGGGCCGGACCCCCGTTATTGCCACCTGTGCAGGGATATTCCAGGGGACCCCCATCTCTAAATCCCCTCTTCTTGTCATCTCATTCTATATTATTTTGCACCTCACTTTTCCACCACCAAGTCTTCCAAGTGGCTACAGTTCAAGACAAAATAATTAACACTGCAATCCCAAACTGAAATGGCAAGGTATGAAGACATGGGCCCCTCTCATGCTTCCAAAACCTTGATGACTGACACAAGCTGGGTGGAAGATATGTGGGACCACAGAAAGGGGAATTACTTTGCAGAGTTTCCCTTCACAGTGTTTTCTTTCACATACCAACTCCATTGTATTTGTATCAGCAGGAGGGGTTACTTCCTGCAGCTCTTGGCTGACATGGAAGGGAGATCCAGTCTTAGAAGCACTCTAAGAAATTGACAGACTTTGGATCCATCTCCATACTGCTGTTGTACCCATAATGCTCATATTTATTGACAACAGGAGCTTTACCAACAGGAGAGTTTTGCCCATGGAGCTTTCTATGGAATTTTCCAAGGCCATAATTTGGTAGCTAATCCATATAAGGATGGAGGTGGCCGCAGCTCTCACTGGTAGAAAGGCATTTCTGCCCCATTCTAACCCTCCATGGACAGCTATCCAAGGACGCTAAGGTTGTTCTATAAGATTGCAATTCCATATACACTTACCTGTGAGCAAGACCCATAGATCCCAATAGCTTTTGCATCCGAGTAGAATTATATAGGATTCTGCTTCAGAAGATGAATATAAGAACAATTATTTAGCAACACATAAAACAAGTTAAACTAAGACGAGCAGTTCTGAGATCCACTACTTAGAATAGCAGATCAGGTAGAGAGGAGTTAATTTCCTACTACACTCCAAGAACCAAAACTGTAGCTGAGACAATGACAAGTGGGGAAAGGGGTAAGATTCTAACACAAGACTTTCAAAGTGTAAATTAGAGTTATAAAAAGATCTTTTTAAAAGCAAACAATGGATACACAAATCCATTTGTTCAGGAAGAGACAAGCAATTGGCACAAGGCCCGTCATGGAAGATTTAAATACAAAAAAATGAATTAATTTTACATCTTCTTGTTACTGAGTGGTTCAACACTTGTCATCTTTATCCAAAGATCTACCAGTAATTCCTGGTCTATCTTCTGCCTACCCTTGCAGTAGATCACAATATCATTCAGTGAAGGTTTAAAGCAGTGGTCTCCAACCTTGGGCCTCCAGATGTTCTTGGACTTCAACTCCCAGAAATCCTGGCCAGCAGAGGTGATGGTGAAGGCTCCTGGGAGTTGTAGTCCAAGAACATCTGGAGGCCCAAGGTTGGGGACCACTGGTTTAAAGGACCCACCTTGGGTCCTTTTTAGGGAGAAAGGCAGGATAGAAATATTGTAAATAATTTAAAAAAAAACAAATTAAAGAGAACAGAATAAGAGATTGTAATAGGAGATTGAAACAGTGATCATTGGGTGAATATTTTCCCCACAATTGAGGAATTAAGGTGGTGCAACAAAAAAAAAAAACGCAGTTCTTCAACTGTTACCATCTAGCTTCCAAAGGAGGAAGCATCTGGATAGAGCCTTAAGGGGAAATCTCAATGACAGCTTCACGTTCAGCCAGAAGAAGGTAGTCTCCCACAGACACAAGTCCCCTCTGAGCTAATAAGCCAGCAGCATCCTTCCGCCCACCCACTGGTCCGTTTATTCATTCACTTTATTTATATCCTGCCTTTTCCCCAATTAGGGAACTCAAGGTGGCTTACAAAATGTAGCTGAAGATACAGCAAATTACAATTTTTGTAAAAGCAATTCTATTTATATCCTATTAAAAGGCTGCTAAATGGGAAAAAATCATTTAAAACCATTTGCAAGCACATTAGAAAAAGGTTAAAAAGTACAGCATCTCCAAATGAAGTAAGTCCCTTCTTTGGCAGGAAGTCATTTGCCAAAAGATTGCCAGAAGGAGGCCCTTGCCTGAAATTAGAAGAACGGATGGGAGAAGGTTATCCTAGCCTGGAAGCAGCCATTGAAAGCACCCTTTTTGCAGGGTCTTCACCAAATATCCCTGTAACACGAGTGGGGCAGAGCAAAAGGCTTCCCATGTATGAGTCTCTATACATGTTAAGATCTTAACATGTATAGAGACTCATACATGGTTCTTGAGACACCCAGAAGCCAAGTCAGATAGTCTTGATGTGATCCTATTCTTCCACACCAGCAATCTCTCAGGGAAAAGCTTAAATAGATGGTAGGAGGAGAGAGCTGCTACCTCTTATTACTTCCCCCTTTTCTCCTCCTGGCTTTGTTTAGTCTGTATGGTGAGCTACCAAATATTCTGCACTTCCCTCCCCTTTTCATGCTGCTGGCTGTCAAAGGCAAGGAAACACAAAGCAGTGATGGGGAAAAGACTTGGCACCACAGCAATTGTGTGTCTCCCACAACATCTACTTCTGTTCTAAGGTTTGAATGAAATTGAACTCCAATCAGAGATTTGGCAACAGGGCTGCATTTGATTTGGAAAGCAAGCTGCTGTCACAGAACAGCCAGCCCTAACCTGGTCTTCAACATATGTTTTGCATTGCAAATCCTGGACTCCTTCAGCATTGGCCACACTTTCTGGGTCTGAGGGCAAATGAAGTCCAAAACACCATGCTGGGGACGATTGTCACAGAATCAAGTAATGTTCATTTTAAGGCAATGTGTTTGCGTACACTAAAAACAGGTATTTGCTGAATATCAAGTTCCTCAGAGCTACCACAGATGAGGTCATGATGACATGTACCTTAGTTACAGGCTGTATGGATTACTGTAATTTGCTCTAGCTAAAATTCTGTTGCTTGGTGTAAGAAAAATTGTGACATTCAGTCTGTTCCTACCCAGCAAATAAAGAGATCCTGCCAGGATTCTTAGGGTTATGTGCATATCCCCACTAAGTGTTAGTTAAATCCTATAAAGTCCTAAATGGCTTGGGTCCAGCGTATCTGAAGGTCCGTATATCTCCATATGAGCCTCCTGGGTCTTGGGTTTTTACCAGGGGACATGTTTTCTTTTAGTCCTCTCACCATCACTACATTATTGAAGACAAGAGACGGGGCCTTCTTGGTCGTTGCTCCAAGGCCCCAGAACTCTCTCCTGTTCTGGGAAGATAGAGAGATTGCATTCAGCAGGAATTTGATTCTGCCACCATGCGTCTTAATATACTGCCACTCCACCAAATTATATTGTCATGTGGCAGCAGCACAACTTCCACAATTACTTTCAAAATCACTGTAGATGGGAAGTTCATGCCTTGTTTTAAAGCAGAATTCTGTGGCCTTGGGCAAACCACACTGCCCCAGTGCACCACCAAAAGAAAGAGATGGTAAATCACTTCTGAGTACTCTGTGCCTAGAAAAAACAGGAAAAAGTCACTGGGATGTTGCCAGTAGATTTCACAGAGCACAGTTCTTAAAAGATGTTTGCTCCGTTGCATACCTTGTTGTCCAAGAAAATGAGTGGTCTCTTTTCCACACCCTTGCCCAAATACAGTGGCAGAGGCCATAGTCTGCATGGTGTCCATCTTTGTAATACGAGATGCAAAACTGGATCTGGTTCTCCCTATTCTTCAAGGCAGTCCTTTCCTAATCCATTTGAAAAGCATTATTCTAAATGGTTTGCTCTCTGGCTGGATAGCTGAGTGGCTTAGGTATCTGCCTTCAGAGCCAGAGGTTGAGAGTTCAATTCCCCACTGAGCATCCCAGAAAAGCCAGCCTGTGTGGCCATGGGCAACCTGCACAGTCCCAGAGCACCCCACAGAAGAAGAGAATGATAAACCACTCTTCTTTGATAGTGCAACTCTCTACCTGGAAAACCCCAAAAAGTGACTCTATGAGTCAGAATTGACTTGACAGCACATTATCATTATTAAATTATTTGAAAGGTTGTGCCTTAGTAAATGAAAGCGCCAACACACACACACACACACACACACACACACACACACACACACACACACACACACACACACACACACACACACACACGCATACAGGTATCATTTTTGTCTGTTGTGAGGAAAGAATAGGTAAAATCTAGCATCTATCGTGTTTAGGACAGAGGACTATTCTTACTATATTTTTGCCTTTTTCCAGCTAAAGGAAAAACCTTTATCTCTAAAAATGTTATATGCATGCATATTGTCAAGAACAAATCTCTTAGGACAGTGAATTTTTCTTCCTATACCTTTGCCTTCTTCCTATAAAAGGAAGAAAAAAAAATCTGTATATTTGAAAGGGTTCTGCCCATGTCCATATTATTAATGAAAGCGCTATCCCTACATAATACACTGGTTTCCAGTGTTGAAAAGGTACATTTGGAGGCCTGCTTTCCTGCTGTTTACCTAATATGCCGCTTCCCCCAATAAGCATGCTTTTTGAGACAAACAAAGCTTCAATCCTTCTTGTTTTGTGTGTGTGCGCGCGCGGGCGCAGGCGCCTTCTTCCAGGATTTCCCCATCTCTAAACTATAGGTCATCTAATCTAGGAGAAGAAACAATAGCATATGCCAATCTTTCAGCACAAACAGAGAGTTGCAAATAGTAAATGCTCTTAGCAACCAGCTGGAGAACCCTTCAGAAGCAAACGGGCCTTTGTGTAACATACTTATCTAACTATTCGATGCACACACACACACATTCATAAAAACCATGGCATATAATTCATAGACAGGGATAAGGAAGAGGTGGGGGGGAGAGTGTCTGACAGAACTATTATCTGCAATACGTAATTTGATCAGTTTGACCAAGGAATCTTGTGAGTAGGTTACTTCCAGCAACAGCTGCTATATCAATCCCCAGAGACAAAACGCACATGACCTATAATAGCTATTCAGTGTCTCTTCTTTCTTTCTTTCTTTCTTTCTTTCTTTCTTTCTTTCTTTCTTTCTTTCTTTCTTTCTTTCTTTCTTTCTTTCTTTCTTTCTTTCTTTCTTTCTTTCTTTCTCTCTCTCTCTCTCTCTCTCCTCCCTCCCTCCCTCCCTCCCTCCCTTCCTTCCTTCCTTCCTTCCTTCCTTCCTTCCTTCCTTCCTTCCTTCCTCCCTCCCTCCCTCCCTCCCTCCCTTTCAAAGCCTTAGCTGCACAAGGTAGAGGAATAGGGGAAGGTTGGGGACAGGGTACTATTAATTTTATTCGCAGATTGGTAGAAAGGTACTGAGGAAACTGGCTACAAATGGGTCCACAGCAGCTGTGCTCAAGGAAAATTCAACATGCAAACACACAGGGTAACAAGTCAACAGTGGTGCAGGTCCATTAACTGAGTGGCCAAATATTCTACTTAATATGGAACAATACTGTCTCCATATAACCTCTGCTGCACTTCTGGTAATAACATATCTGACCATTTCCTTTAGAAGTGGCTTGAATTATTCTTGTCCATTTCGCTCCATGACCAAGCCCTCAGACATTGGAGCAGTGATGGAGCAGAGTCATAGACGAATCCCCCCTTGGTCACCTGCTCTGCGGTCTTACACCCTCACTGGGTGCACTTCCAAAGTGTGCATCAGATTGGCTGAGCTCACTGGCAGCTCACTTTGTGGGCAGTTACTCAAAATTAAATGGCACAGAGTTGCATCCTTGGAGTCAACCAGCCCAGAATCGTGGTCCACAAGCACACACCAGTAGGCACCAGTCTTGCCTGCTTTACCAGTCAGCAAGGGAGGGAGAGCCCCCAGCCCACCGATAAATTTGCCAAACAGTAGCTAGGGAGTTCTGGAGTTTTAGTTGAGACAAACTACATTACCAAGTTCTGAGAAGGTGGCAAGTAATGGAAGGAGTAAAACACAAAAAACAACCCTAACCTCATGCAGATTCCCTCCAAAAACTGGTAGCCCAAATGCCCAATATTATACTCTACACCAGTGTTTCTCCACCTTGTGTCCCCAGATGCTTCTGGATTAAAACTCCCAGAAGCTTTCACCACTAGCTCTGCTAACAAAGATTTTTGGAAATTTTAGTACAAGAACATCTAGGAACCCGAGCTTAGGAACAATTGCTCTATACTGTTTCAATCCAGAATTTAATCTTGTTCAGTTCAATTTTGCAGCCCAGTCCTTTCCCCCATTTCATCCATGATGCACTTTCAGAGGCAAGAAGGCTGGAAAAGCTACTGGAAGTTCACTGGTACTTTAGCTCATCATGTCTGTTTAACTAGTTTCTGTTAAGTTGTATTGGGGATATACATAGGCATGTACATCCACCCACTTTTAATTTCCTTTCCCTATTGTTTGGAATAGGAGAATATTTACATTTTTTAAATAATTGAAACAAACAGCTTCTCCCTCCCTCTTTTTCCCATTCACCTGGAGGGCTCGAGAGGATAGCTGCCAACGTGAGGATTCCGAATTCACGAAGACCAAAAAGAATCCCAAATTCATTCTGTTCTCTGTGAGGGGAAAATGTATGCTGCTGTACGCATCTCACGCAGATGCAGCACACTTCTTAACTGCCTCCTGTGGAAATGTTACCCTCCAGGGAGCTCTTCTTGTTCTCTTCAGGAGACTTTGGAAGTTTGTGAGGCTTAATAATAAAGAGTGGTTTCCCACCACCCTGTCTTTCTGTAGCTAGAAAATTGGGTCACTATTACCTGCTCATTTGTGCCCTTTTCCTCTCTCCTGTAAGCACCCGGAATTCCTATGAACATTTCCTGCGGTCATGGCATGGCTTATTGTCCTTGCCTTCAGTCTCTCTATAAAGTTTTCAAGTGGTAGTACATCTGCTAAAACAAATAACAACAACAAAGGACACTAAATTGCATAGGACATGGAAGTAAAAGGAGATTAAAAGAACAAGTACTAAGATCAGGGTTGACCTAGGCTATTTTGCTGACAAAAGCAAACCATTGCATGCCCATGTCACAGTCAAAGGGCAAAGTTCATACAGTATTATTTCCACAACAATAAAAGGAAAAACAAAAATGATGTAGCACCTGAGACCAATAAATTTATTTCAGCATGCACTTCCAAGTATTACAATCCATTTCTGGAGACATATTAAATGTTGCCAGGCTGTCAAAATGCCTTTGTTTCTGTCATCATCGGAACAGACTGAGGTGGCAACGTCCCTGAAACCTGTCTTTGTTTTGGCACCTGAGACGGAAAACCTAGAGCCTAGGATGTCACTTTTCAAATACAGCTCATTACTATCTTTAGGGTGTGTGCAGATGGCAAGATCTGGTCTCAGTCATCCCAGAGTGCAGGACACATAATAATTGGTTCAAGTTGCATGAAGCCAGATTTCAGCTGAATATCTGGGAAAACTTTCCAACTCTTAGAACAGTATGACAACGGTGCCAATGACGTTGGGAGGTGATGAGTGCTCCAATGCTGAATATGTTCAAGAGAAGATTAAACAACCATCTGTCCAATATACTTTGATTTGGATTCCTGCATTGAGCAAGGGGGTTGACTCGATGGCCTTATAGGCCCCTTCTAACTCCATTACTCTATGGTTCTGTGATTCTAAGGATAGAGTGAATTGTAATGTCTCTTAAAGAGTACGAGGTGAGTCAGCCCTGACCTGTATGCTCTGTACAAAATGAGATCAGTAGCCTTTTGCACTTGCATAATAACTACTTTTTAATGCATTACTTGTTAAGGCTTTGAGAAAATCACATAGGTGCCTCTCCCTTGCCTTGGCAGTAAAAATATACCAAGAATATCAATTTCCTGCTGTTTTTAGCGACATCACAAATCATCGATTTAAGGCAGCTGCCACATTCTGCATAGCGGCAAGGCTGTCCCTGAGGTTTTGGCCCTCAGTTTTAGGTACCTGAAATCTTTTTATTTTCCCTTGGGTGCCCAGTATGGTGTAATTTAGATTGAATGAAGGACTTGGATTGAGGAGAAATGAGTTTGAATCCCTGCTCAGCTATGGAAACTTACAGGAGGGATATTCAAGAAGTAAAACCACTTCTTAAATATCTCACGAACTTTGAAAACCCAATCAGAGTCACTGTAACTTAGATGCAATGGGATGGCACATAACACATTCATTTTCCTTTATGCCTGTAGCTCCTACACAAGATTCCTAAACGGTACTATTTCATTAGCATAAAACATCTGCAGACTTCAAGCTGTAGGTGAGATATTTTGAGTTCTAAATTTATTCACAGAATCCTACCCTTAATAAGATAAAAGTGTCTCTAAGAAATTTCTTGCCTATAGACGTCCTCTGTCTTTTCTCAACACTTCCTGACTCTTGATGCTGAATCTTTCCACTTGCCTCTATTGCTTGTGATAAAGGGACTACATCTTCTCTGCTTCCTCTTCGAAAGCCACCTTTTAATGAATTCTTTGGCATTTGTAGTCCCAAATAGACAGAAAATAAGCAGAGGTCCTTGACTCTACAATTCATTCCTACAAACAGTCCCTAGTCCATTTTTTGCCTCAGTTTGGCTTGCTTCTGTGGAGGGTGGGAGATTTAAAAAGGTTGGGTGAGTATTGTGATTGTGTGAAAGGGGTCCACACAGAGAAAGGGGGATGCAGGCTGAACCATCTACCGTTGTCAGGCATGGAATCTGATCAGTCTTGCACACAGACCTCTATACACATTGGTGTTCAGGAGAACTGCATAGACAAGGTTCAAATTCCCATGAAAGTCTATGCACACAAGTCCAGAGCTTTAAAAGTTTATTCTTTTTTTTTAAAAAAAGTTCCTTGTTCTTGTTTACTCATTGGCAGTGTTTGAAAATTATCTTGTTGTCAATTACATGCTACATTAGTGAAAAAATAATTTGTTAAAATTGTACTGTGTGTTACTTTTCTGTTACTTTTTTTTAAAAAAGCACAACCAAGAGAATAACATAGAATTTGAGAAATTACTGCCAAATATCCCTTATATGTATCAAGTCACCTTTCAAAAGTAACACTTGAAAGTAACTAGAAAATGTTACTCATTATGCCAACAAAATAGTTTCATTCCTACTTATTGCTTCACTTTTCAAATGTAACTTCATAATACCTATGTTATTTAGAAATGTAACTCATTACAGGTAACTGCATTCCCTATAACATTGCTTCCCAGCTCTGTACAGGCTTGACAACATGTTGACACCAAGGTGGGCTAGATAAACAGCGGAGCATCAGGGTGGGGCTAGAAGCACAATCCTGCTGCCCTTTCTTCTGTATAAACCAACTTCACACAATTAGCTGATTTTGCCTTGAATTGTCTTTTGTTTTGCTGGCATCTTCTTTACTTTCAAAATATTGATGCTAACTTTATTGTTTTGTTTATTTTATTTGGTACAGCACAACATGCAGGGCTGGATCCTCAATGACGAAGCAGTAATTTAAGCAATGCCTCCTCTAATGAAAAGCTGGAGACAGACGAGCATCCAGCAGGCAAATATTTTCAGTATAAATATTTTCATTATAAATCATAAAACAGCAACATATGAACAAACTCAGAGAATAAGGATGACACGGAGGCTGGTTTGGAAGGGCTTGGAAATGCAGACCTATTTTTAGGAGGGAAAGGAACGTGAGCTGATTCCAATATTTATGAAAACTGATGCTGTACTTTCAGGGCTGTATTCCCCCACCTTCTCCCTCCAACCTCTGCAACAACAGTGTCATTAAGACAAATGGTAAACATTTCTTCTTGTCTCAAATCTGTCAGAAACTTCCACTCCATGACATTTACCTCAGAAGAGGAAACAAAATGTGTTTGTTTGTTTGTCTCCTTCTGCAGGCTGCCTACAAAGGCATAGAATTTGAAAGAGTTTTGCTTTTGGTGCGATTCTTAATCTGCAGCCTGCTACTGTCATATTAAACAGCCAGCTTGAAAAGGAAGAATGAGTGATAGAAGGAGGTGGGAGAGAATGAGATGGGAGGAACTCACATAGGAGCAGAAGATGTTCATTGCATGATGAATCAATCTGTTATAAAGTCATGATCCCCCCCCCCGAGTGCCTGCATAAAACCTGTCCTCGTTTGCAACTCCACAGGCAATTATTAACCTCTTAATAGTAAAAGCAACTGCACCAGCAGAGGAAATTCTCCTTCTATTCTTTGTATTATGTTGGAAACCTGATAAGGGATTCAGATAGAGAGAGAAATATAGACACAACTATAGATAAAGATATCTGTAAATAAAGAGATAGATATAGGCAATATAGAATGTACATATGATACTGATATCCAGTCCAGCAGGTTTGGGCAACTCTGAAGGTCCAGGGTCAGCCCTCTCCCCCCACCCTGCCGCCCTCAATGCACCCAGGAGCAGCCATAAGTCAGATATATCACTTAAAATATATTTTTCTAGGTCCTTTTTCTCCAATGCCAGAATTGTCTAGAAGTGCACTTCCAGTTTTGAAATTTGCCCCACTGCCAGAAAAGTTCCCACCTTCCACTTCAAAACAAGGCCTTACACTTTGATTTAGAAAAGAAAACTGGTATTCCTGGAAACATCTAGAAGCAACAAATTCTGCTTTTTGAATTGAAGAAAGATAGTCTTTGTAGGGAATTGGGTCTGGGGTGGGTCCAAGGAGCACAAAAGGTGTCAAGCCTGCAGAGAAATAGAGTTTGAGACAGGAATCCAGCTTATTTGCTAGCTAGCTAGAGATCCTTGGAAAATCAAACATTGATTCACTTTGCAATCACGTTTTGTTCAGTTCATTGGTGCCTTAAAGTTGTTTGTATGCTTATGAGCTCATATTAGTTTCCAACAGAAGAAGAACACCTGGAGAGCAGGTAGTAGCACACATGCTTTGTGTAACTAACACAATTACTATGAACAAAACCGATCGGTCAAGTTGCCTTGCCAGCACCTGCAATACAAACAACAGCCATCTGCTCATAGTCATCTTTAGCAAAGACAAAAGAGGTCTGCTCAGTGTCCGTACAGCCTGGCATTTTACCTGTTTTATTCTGATCAGGAAATATCAGCACCAAGTTTTTTCTGCCTTAAAACTCTGGTTTGCCAGAAATGACATTTCCGCAAGAAAATAACCAACAAAGCTTCCTGTCAGATTTCTTGCTAACGGGGTCAGTTTGCTTCATGGGTCAAAGGCTTTACTAAATGAAGGAGACCAGGTTTCGCATCATGGGAAAGTTGGTCCTCCATAGCCAAGTGACCAGCTAAACAAGATGAAACTTATTGGCAGGGTGCAGAAATTGCTGGCTGAAAGCCTCCAGCAACACAGCAGAGAGAAAAAAAATCCAGGCAGGAACCTACAGAGTAGATTATTACCGTATTTTTCGCTCCATAAGACGCACCAAATTTTTAGGAGAAGAAAACAGGAAAAAATTATCTGTTTTCTTCGCTTGATAAGACGCAGTGCAGATGGGGTCCAGCTCCTCCTTTCCTTCCCACCATTATCATCCATCTCTGTTCTCCTTCTCCATCTGTTTCCTACTTTACCTCCTGCCCCAGTCATTCAGCCTTAGCCCCTGCCTCCCCCCACCTCTGCAAGTGTGGCTTATGCTCTCTCTCATCTTCACCACCACTTGGGGCCAGTCCTTCATTGACTGCGCCTGCCTGGGGCCTGATTACAGCAGATCCCAACAGGCCCTTCCAGGGGGATCTGGAGTGATGGCAGGTAGCCCATGATGAGTGCCCTTCTCACCCTTCCCTACTTGCTATTGTTCTCTTTTCTATTGTAGGAAGAGCTTTTTCAGCTCAACCAAATTCTGTTTTGCAAGCATTCTTGGAGACCTAATGCTAAGGGGGGGGGCAGTAGGGCCAAAGGCAAGGGGGAACCAAAAAGATCAGCACATTTTTACCATAGAGCCGGTATTGCCAGGTCCAATGGCACTGGAGAGAAAGATTAACCTTTTTAAATGAAAAGGTGTATTTGTGAGATCCTGTTTATAAATCTGAGAAACCAACAAGCCCTGATGTTGTGAGGAAGGGGCATTTGATCAACTGGGGAATCCAAGACCACAAAATGAATTTCAGCTCCCACTCATACAAAATGCACTCCCTAACCTAATGTGATGCTTGATGTACACAAAATTCTGATCTTACTTGATATGTATTTAATCATAGCTGGAGTTGTAGAGGTAAAGTAGAATCTGGAAGTAATTGATTATAATAATGAAGTTACCTGTAACTCATTACTTTGGGGTAACGAGCAATATAACTAGTAGTTAAATGGTCCTTTCTAGTTGCAATCAGTATTATGTGAATTACTTAGCTGCAACTAGTCACAATTTGTTACTTTCAAAAGTGACTTTTATAGGACACTGTTCTGCATACTTTCCCCTAGACTTAAAAGCATGTTTGTGCATTTTTTTCAACTGTATGCCTTTTTAGATGCTCATGTTTTCAAAATGAAGCATGATCGTGGGTTGTTGTTTCCTTATTTTGTTTTGGTTTTTTTGCATTTAGAAAACATTGCAAGCGTCAGAAATATGAATTTCTGAAACAAAGTGTGTTTTTGCTAAGCCACAAACTACACAGTAGAGTTAGCATATCGTTACAAGCAGAGCTCCCTTAAATTGTATGAGATGTCTGTTCAAGCTAGCACCAGTTTGCCCCACATGCTGGACGTTGGTTTGCTTTTCTTTTGGTATTGGTTGTCTGGAGGTAAACATGGGCTTTGTTTGCCAATCTGATTACTCCTTCATATTTGAAGAAATTCTGTGACTGGAGGGAAAATATTGTAATAGAACATAATGGATATTTCCTTAGGATGTGATTTGATCCTCATTCACAATGAGACTTGAGACGTGCAAAATGAGAATTTTGAGTGCAAATGTCAAACTTGCAAAAATATTTTTCATCCCTATCTTTAGATGAAACCATAACTCAGTGGTAGAACACACATAGCTGAACACAACCTCGGACTCAGCACAAGGCTGGTCTCCCTGTTCCTATGAAATGATTATATGCTCTGCTGTCTTACTCAGTATTCATTGTTCTAGTTACTCTGTAGCATTCATTGTCATAAGTATGGAGGCTGCCACAGACAGAAGAAAGCCCATTCTGAGCAAACAAAAACATGTCTGAGCAAAGATGCCGATAAAGTTCATTTGATCGTATTTGATTTCTGTACAGGAAAGCGGAAGATTAAATTGCCTGTAAAATGACAGCTGCCGTGAGTGAGGTTGCCTGTGAGGGAAATATTAAACAAGACCCCCTCCTCCCAACTTGTGCACACACCCAAAGGGAAATAACCTCAAAATGTCAAAAGATGGTCAGAAAAAAAGATAATTAGGGTATGTTTCTTAAAAAGAAGGTAGGCTAGCTTAGCTTGACTGAGATAGACTTGAATGACTGGACGCACATGTTTTTCTAAGTGGACTCCACTTGGCTGTCAGTCATGGCCTTCCGCCTGGAGTTATTACCGAGATGGCATTGAAACTTCCAATCAAGAGCTGGTATGTGCTGAATAATTATAATCAAACTCTGAGAAAACTAAAATATTAGTCGAATATGATAGCCTGACCTCTGTGAGTTGGATATGCCATCATTCATTCACTACTGTTATAGCCAGCATCAGGAAGGAGACCAAGATATTTTGGGGCCTGAGATGAAGAACGAGTTGGTGCACCTTGCCACTCCAGGAGTAAAAGTTGAATTGGCAATTCAGTGTTTCTTCAACACTTGAAATAGGGCCACCTCTGTCACTACACCAAAAGGCAACAAAGCTAGTTGAAGAGATACAGAAGAGGCTAGGAGACACACCATTGGTTGGTTGTTTCTTTCTTTCAACATTTAGCTGCCATCTCCCAGGATTTGCTACCTGAAATGTCTGTCTCTTTCTCCACCCAATAGCAAGGTGGCCCTGGTTAGAATGGCCCTCATGAACTGAGATTTTATAAAGAGGTGCCTTGAGGTGGGGAGCATAGATAACATCTTTCCACGTGTTGAAAGGATGCATGGCAAAGACCATGGAGACTTTGCAGGCTAGACGAAGCCCTGCTGTGCAAACTAGCCATAGCTTCCTGCCACCAGTGTGCTTATCTTGAATGGGTTACACATGTAGCAATGCATCTATATAATCTTAGAATTGCAGAGCTGGATGGAGCCCTATGGATCATCAAGTCCAGTTCCTGTCAAGGAGGTACAGTGAGGAATTGAACTCTCAGCCTCTGACTCTGCAGCTAGATGCTTAAAGCCATTGAGATATGCAACATGTAGAGCTACTTCACATGAAGGAGGGCCCTGCTTGTCAATGGTTGTTGTATGTCTTCCTAGAGGATTGAATGACTGGGATATCGCTTCTATCCATGCTAGCAACAAAGGGCAGAGCTGGAGTTTGGACAAGTTCCCTTGGTGGAGGGTGGGACTACAATGTCAAGTATACACAACCAGTATGGCCACCAGCCTTGCTGAATAGAGGACTCTGGAAGCTATTTTCTAGAGAGTTAGCTGGTCCAAGTTCTGAACAGAGGTATCTGAAGTGGTCCCATGACTCCATTACTAGGGAGATGCACCAGCACCAAAATTCAGATTCAGAACTCAGATTTGGAATTGCAGCCTTTTAGATTCGGAATTGCAAAAAATTCATAATTTGGGGATATCCAGAACTCCATTACAGTCAATATGAATACTACATAGTGATATTTTTCCCCTTTAAAAAACCACAAACAATGGTAAAAAATTTTAACAGATTTCCGTGTGTCCCCTTGATATCTTCCCAGTAAATGTGCCTAACAAAAAGAAGGCACACCAATAGCCAGCAGTGCCTAGGTATTAGGAAATGACTGTAACGGGCATAGTGACTGAACCTCGAACAGTGGGAATGCCAGCAGAAAATGTCAGCAGCACTGGGGCAGCAGAGGATGAGGGTGTGGACTATACACTGCACTCCTTCCATTGTCTCAGCTTGAAGTGATGCCATCATGTTTGCCCCAATGTCTATGACACACAGACCTGGACTTTATGTATCCAGCCTCCACTGCTGCAGGTGTCACTTGTAAAATATAACACCTGTGCCCTGACCAACTGCTGCTGTACCAGTTGCCTGACACCCACTATAAATCTGGCATCACATTGCAGCTAAAGTTCATTAAGGATGGCAGTTGGTAATGAGGTGCCAGTTCTGCCACAAACCTACAGAAACTGGTAGTCTCCATCAGAAAGAATGGCTGGATATCCAGGGCTAATCTCCCCATGGCGCCAAATAATCCTGGCATTTTTTATGTTTGTAGGAAGCCTTTTCATGCATCTCTCTGAGCTCCCACAAAGTAGTCTGGAACTTATTCTTGAGATGTGAGACTGACATTTGCTGCCTCTCACATGTTGCCATTTACCCGTCTACTTCCTTGCTTCCCAGGGCAACCTCTGCCCTCTGATGACTTCCCCTTCACAATAAAGAAGACACTTGCTTTCACAGTGCCCACTTCACTTGCCAACAGCAATGCCCTGTATTGAATCTTCCGGTTGCTGAGTATACCAGTTTTGGAAAGATGGCCCAAGTCCTGCCCATGCTTGAACACCTTCTTGTGGTGCATGCACTCAGCCATGCAGGCATCTGTTGCACACTGTTGAAAATGCTTCCAGATGATTGAGTTCTTGGGAACTCCAGGTTTTGACTGCATGTTCCTCACAGGATTGCTAACTTGTCATCGCTACCATTTCTGGCAAATAGTGGGCCAGGTGTGGCTGGGGTGGGGCAGGGATAATTTCAGTATCGCACACTTCTGCAATAGCGCCCATCTGAGTCCCCTCGGTCGCTTCCTCCCCCACATCAGATGTCTTTCTACATGAAGGGAAGTTCCCATCAACCACAACAGCACTTTGCACAGGAGAGATTTGCAGGGAATGGAGGCTGGGGGTAATCCAAGAAGCTGCATGGTATGGATATGGAAAGCAATGTCTTGTGTTCTTCATACATCTCTTTCTCAACCACAGGAGCAGGAGCAGCACTGAGGCTGCCCAAGCTGGTGGTGTCAGTCTGAATGCTGATGTCATTGTTGTCCTTCTCTGGCTCACTGGCTCTTTGGGAGAAAAAGTACCATTTTTGCCATCTTTTTTTTGGCCCCTTGCTCTGGCTGCCTTGGCTGGATTGCACAAAAACATCATTGGAGCATGTCTGAGGTTCACTCATATCTGTCCCACCTTGAACCAGAGGCTTCTCTGCCACATCCTTAGTGGACACACACACACCCTGTACTGCTGCATGCTGCTTTTTTCCAAGTCAATGCTGGGTGACAGATTTTGGCTGGAAGGCTCATAATAGCAGTTGTAGGCTGTCTTGTCCCTCTCCCACTCCTCTCGACAGAAGCTGCTGCAGTGGGTTCAGGCAGCATTCCTTCAGCTAGTGCATACTTCTTCTATCATAACCATGCTTCATATTGCCTGCAGACTCTACCCAAAGAACAGTATCTGATTCTGCTACAGCAGGACACAAACCTTTCCAATGAAAATCACAAATGCACACATACAAACACAAAATCAATCAGTCTGTCTGTCTGTCTGTCTGTCTGTCTGTCTGTCTGTCTGTCTGTCTGTCTGTCTGTCTGTCTATCTATCTATCTATCTATCTATCTATCTATCTATCTATCTATCTATCTATCTATCTATCTATCTATCTATCTATCTATCTATCTATCTATCTATCTATCTATCTATCTATCTATCTATCTATCTATCTATCTATCTATCTATTAATGTGAAAATACACCTTCTGGTGTCTGTACCTACTTCTAGATTTCATTGGTGCAGACAGGCATTATTTACAGGTTTTGCTCTCATCCCAGCCCCCTCCCTTGGGAAATCCATGACAAGCCCAATCAGAAGGCACTGAGTTCTCTGCCCCCACTACCCTTAGTGCCGGAGTGTCTTTAAGTTTCATTTCTCAAGAAATCATTCCAGACTGTTTGAGAAATAGATTTTCCTTTTACTTCTTTCTCTAGCAAGCAGAAACCTAGCCTTTTGCTTTCTAATCTAAAAGAGTAAATGGGTCTCCAAATATTAGGAATTATTACTACAGACATTCAGAACCATCAAATTTGGATTTAGCTATATTTGGAACTATCTGAATCTGGCATTATTCAGTGAATTTCAAATGTTTCACAATCTGAATGTACATCCTGGACCCTTACACAGTTTTCAGCAGTGAGCATCAGAACAGCAGATGGCAAAGGCAGACACACAGAGTAACTTGGAGGCAATAGTGAGGAGTAGGGTAATTCTATGCAAACAATACGAATTTTGTCTGATTTTGCATTGCTGCATGTATATTAGCATATGAAAAGTATAATGCAAATTGATATAGTATTAATGTCAGTCTCCTTTTTGGGATAGTGCAAAAGTGTTCACCCAAGGGGCTAGGTACTCACCACCATTATACCACACTCCTAGCATTTCAGATCCATATTTATTGATATTTGCTTCTTGCATTTCCTATAAGGAGCTTTGATGCTTGTAGCCTTCATTTCCTCCAAGGAACTCCAGGGAGACTTATAGCCTGTGAGACAGATTAGAATGGCAAGGTATTTCATTAATAATTCCCCTATAAAATATGGGAATATAGGTTAGTAAATTCCAAAGAAATTCATAGAGATCTGGCGAGTGTGGGTGGGAATATAGCTTGTAATGACAAAATTAAGAAGGTTGGACTTTTTTTGGCAGCTTGATGTTGCTGCTGATGGTCACTTAGCTCTTAGCCTTTCCCCATCTCGCATTCTGAGTTACTAAACAATCCCCATCTTCATACCCTCCAAACACATTAGGTTAAGAGCCCATCATCTCTTCTAATGTGGTTTTTGGTCATACTGGCTCTCTATGGGGAAATTCTAGCCCAACACAGGTAGAAGGCACCAGATAGGGTGGACTTTATCGTCAGCTGGTTGTCTTGGGCAGCAGATGCTGATGCTGTACCACTGCCAGGAGGTTTCAACAGTCAGTATGGGTGTGTCAACACTGAACAATTATACCCATTTGATGCAACTGCTATGACCATCATATGGGACCCTGGGATCTGTAGTTTGGTGAATTGCTGAGAAGCTCTGTTCAGGACAGGACAGCAGGAAAGCTGGAGGCATTCAAGAGAAAATTGGACAACCATTTGTTAGATCTGCTTTGATTTGTATTCCTGCATTGAGCAGAGGGTTGGACTCAATGGCTTTATTGGCCCCTTCCAACTCAATTATTCTATGATTCTATGAACAGAGCTGGGAAGGTGCCATGGGAATTAAGGTGGAATCAAACTGCTATAACTTGGCATTTAGCTATGCACTTAGCGATGGTCCAGTGTCTCTTTTGTCTCCAGCAGAGAAATGTCTTCTGCTGAACTTGGCATCCAGCTGGGGAAGATTGTACTAAACACATCTAAATAAATGCTCTTCTTGTGATTATAACCTTTAACAACAACAACAACAACCTTTGAACTGCAGAGCTGGAAGGGCCCGTATGGATCTTTGAGTCCAGCCTTTGGGGAATTGACCTCAGAGACCTAAGCCACTGAGCTATCCAGCAATGATCTCTTTCTGTCTCTCTCTTTCTCTCTCCCTAACATTTTTATATAGCTACCAACAATATTTTGCAAAATGGTAGTATATCTCATGCAATAATATTAGTATAGTTGTTCAGTTGGTGGCAGCAAAAGGAATATTTAGGAACAATGGAAAGGAATGCCAGAACTATGTGTGTAGGACTCACTTTGTCCGCATGCCTCAGGTTACACTGAATGAGGGAGAGATCAGTCAAATGAAAAATGAATCTGGCATTTTCATTCTTCTCCCAGTACACTGCAGATTACAAAATGATTTTATCCCTTCTTGCCTAGCTCTCTAGAGAGAGGCCATGTTCCAGTCATTGTGCTGAAAAATACAAAAATGTTCCTTCAGTTTCACCCTGGTGGTGAACCATATATGCTGATTTCACTACAGTCTTATAAATGTACAGATTAGGTGAGATCCTGTTGGCAGAGTTATGCATTGTAAACGGGGATAAGATCATCAATGCATGACAATAATCTTTAATTTAATTTTTATTTTAACACAAGTTTTCTCATTGCTCCCATAAGGTTCTGAGGCTTCCTAGGGATCCCTTTTGACCTGGGTAAGCCTTTGGGAGCCTCAAGAGGTGGGTATGAGAAGACTTTAATATCCAAAAATTACTGGTGCCCATCCAGCTGCAAAAATTGGAACCAGCAGTAGTGATTTTCAGATATTACAAGCTTTTTCTTCTCCCATCCCAATGCTCCCAAAGGCTTTCCCAGGCTAAAAGGGATCCCTAGGGAGAATCAGAACCTGGGGAGGGTATATTAGATTACATTAGATTAAAGATTACCATCATGAGTTGATGATATCATTCCCCATTTACAAGGTGCAGCTCTGCCAACGTTATGCTTCATTTGGAACTGACAACAGGCAAACTATATTCCTGAGAGTTATAGCCCTTATTACCAACCTATTAAGGCTTAAAACGTATATGGCTCTTGGTATGGGATGAAAAACTAGATAGATGGTGTTGAGATACTGGTATGCTATAATTTTGAGAATAGCACACTGCCCACTTTTTTCTGTTTATTTGATATGGCACACTAGAATTTTCAAATTAATTGCATTTCCAAGTTAGAAGTATTTTGGATAGACTCTGTTCTAATGACAGAATCTAATCCGATGTGCATTTGACCTTTTTGACCTTGGAGATGGCTTATATTAACATATATAGAAAAAAGTCAAGATTCTCTCTTGTTTGTAATAAATTTGAAAGTGAAAATAACGGACTAATCCATCTAGATCTATGTCATTGAGGGCTTATCTCTTGAAATATCTGTATTCTACCATGTGTGTGATTAAATATCTGTATTCTACCATGGATGTAATGCTGAATTAAAAATGCTGTTCCCTTCCCTGTATCAGTCTTCTTATTTTTAACAGGTACGAAGCAAGTAACTGCAATGCATTTCTCTACACTCTGAAAAAACTGCACTAATTGCATTTGGCCAGTCCAGATATTTGAGAATTTTGTTCAGTTTATTTTTTTGTAAGAACTCACAAAAATGTTTCAAATTTTGATTGCTGCAAATCAAAATTTGTAAGTAGGTCAGAGATAAGACATACTTTTTTCCAAGGCTGCCACTATGCTCTTGGATTTAGAAGGACAAAATGTTCTATGTTCTGAGTACTATTCATTCTGGTATAACGGCTTTCTCCAATATTTGAATAAGTCTCTTTACTTCGAAATGCAACTGATGTTTATGAACCTCTGGAGCTATATCCAGTTATTAATCCCAATTAATACAGACCTAGAAGAAGCCTCTTCAAAGGATGGACAGCATGATAAGCACACTTGGGCATCCCTTGAGCAATGGCATACAACCAGCTGATCCTTCACTTCTATAAGTGTTGCACTGCAGACTTGCTGATGAATAAAAAGACCCAAGGGTCCTTTTATGACCATAAATGACAATAATTCCTAATGTTTTAATTAGAGGTGGACGTGAAAGAAACCACAAACCAAAAAAACCTCACAAACTGGGCTGGTTTGTGGTTTGTTTTGTGGATGGTTCAGGAAATTGCACTCTCATAAAGCAAAGTAAAACAATGAACTTTTTCATCCATGGCATTTTGTTTTGTTTTATATGCCCCCTGAAAGCCCCCTCTTCATGGGTCCCAGAACCTCCCCTACTCAATCCAGGCCACCACCTCCTCTTCCCCTCTGCCCCTGCTATGCTGCCCAGCTGAATAGGGCAGTAGGCCTACTTCCTGCGGCAGTGCTTCCTGGGAAGCTTAAGTTGTGGTAGGATGTATAGTTTGCTGCCCAATGGGTTATATATTGGGAACCTGCAAAGAACTACACTTCCCACAATACCATGTCTCCCAGGAAGCACTGGGACAAGAAGTAGGCTCCAGACAGCCTACAGTGGACCCTCGACTTACAGAATTAATCCGTATCGGAATGGTGGCTGCAGGTCGAATAGTCTGTAGGTCGAGGCTCCATTGACCTACAATGCATTGAAAACTGATTAATCCGTAACCGGACATTTTTGTTCCATTCTGGTTTTTTCCCGATCTGTAGGTCAATTCTCCGGCTGCAAGTCGAACCTAAATTTTGTGGCCAGAGAAGTCTGTAACTCGAAAAGTCTGTAAGTGAAGCCATCTGTAAGTCGAGGGTCCACTGTACTTTCCTACTCAGCGGGGCAGCATGGCAGTGGTGGGGCTGTGGCCCAGAGCAAGTAAGGTAGGTGCTTGGGCCTATGAAGGGAGGCTTTCTGTGTGGCTGACCCTTTCATTTCAAGATGGGCCTGAACTGAACAAACCACAAAGCAATTCATTAAAAAAATTGGTTGGTGGTTTGTGGACTCCTACAAATTACAAACCATCACAGACTGCTCTTGTGCCAGTCCATGCCCTTCTCTGCTTTTAATTTGTTTTTAATTTTTTTCATCTATTTCATATATGACCATAATTTTAAATTTTGCAATGCTCTGATATGAATAAAGATGGATAGAATCCTAATTTGAGGGGAAACATTGAATGGATGGGACTTTGGTGAGTCAACACACATATAAATCCTCTTGATTAAACTGGAAACCTGTTTTCCTGAATTTTGGCACTAGCAGTTGGATTTAGCACTTAATACAAAGTATATAAAAATGTGAGGTGTTGTGTGTGTTTTTTTTCACCCACAGACAAAAAAGAAAGCCGAAGGAAATTATATGGGAGGTTTTAAAAAATTAAGTTTCTCAGCTTAGCAAATGGTTCGTAATTACCTTTAATATACTGGGAACCAGATCTGTTCTGGTTGGTCTTTTTGCGAAGCTCCTTGCAAAACGTTGATCTGAAACTCTTCCTTTGTACCTCAACATATAACAAGGAGAAAGGTAATGATCAAGGAGGGGAAAGCATGCACAGTCGCTGAAAAAGTATTGCATTTTGGTACAGTAGAAAAATCAGAGATGGCATCCGAGGAGTGCAGCTCCTGGACCCAACTTCTGAATCTCCTGCTGAGAGTCCTGAATAGCAGATGGCTCCTGAAAGGGCTGCTGTTTCTCCTGCTGCTGCTCCTTGCAGTGAGAGGAAATTATTTGCCTGTAATTGGAGAGAGCAGAGAGAGGAGAAAAAGGGGAGGGTAGGAGGATGGGCAGGTTGATCACGGGTGAGCCATCAAACATGGGCTTGAAGCCAATTGACCTGGGTGGATACAGCAGCCTAGGTCCCATTTGTAAAAGTGGAAGAAAGTTGCTAGTAGAGAAAAGAGAATGGAATTATATGGTTGAAAAGCAGTAAAAAGAGAAAGAGAGAGAAAGAGAGAGAAAGGGGGTCTAAGATATTAGAAGCTGACAAGGTACACGATTAAAATGAGTGTCTTGCCAAAAATTCTATTTTTATTTCAGACAATCCCGATCATATTAAAACAGACCTTTTTCCAAGAACTGAATAAGATAATTATGAGATTTGTATGGCAAGGTAAAAAAACAAGAATTAAAATTAAAGCAATGCAAGATGCCAAACAGGGGGCAGGTTTTAGCCTTCCAGATTGGGTTCTGTATTACCGATCTTGTATTCTAGATTGGATAAAAGAATGGATAACTTTGGAAAATGATAATTACCCAATTTGGAATGACATGATTTTCAGCTAGGCTGGCACGCTTATTTATAGTATAAAAAGGATAAAGAGCAAAAGCATTTCAATGTACATATGATACGAAGAGCTTTTTTGGGAACTTGGAAAAAGATTATATAAAACAAATTTATCAAACAACCCCAGTATGGATACCACCTATAGAGGCCTTTACACAACCTAATCTTATGATGAAAGCAAAACTTTTAAGATATCAAGATTTATTTTAAAAAGGATTGTGAATTAAGGTCTAAAGAAGAGCTAGAGACACAGAATATTTACATAGACTGGTGGTCCAGAGCACAGCTGGAATCTAGATATACAAAAGACAAAATAGAGGGTTTTTATTCAGAACAAATGGCATTTGATAAGCTTTTATTAGGTTCCAAAGATAAAATAGTTAAGAAAATGTATAATTGCCTGTTAGAAATTAAACTGCAAGATGAAATGGTTAAAGAATATATGATTAAGTGGGCACAAAACACAGGGCATAATATTGATATTGATCAATGGTTGAAAATATGGCAAAATAATATAAAGCTTACAAGATTGGTTAATTTTAAAGAGAATATATAAAAGATGTTTTACAGGTGGCATATGACTCCAGAAAAATTGTCGAAGATGTATACAGATGTATCAAATGTATGTTGGAAATGTGAAGCACATGTGGGAAGCTGTTAGCATATGTGGTGGCCATGTAGAGTAGCGAAACAGTATTGGAAAAGAGTACTGTGGTGCCTCGCTTGACGACATTAATTCGTTCCAGCAAAATCACTGTAGAGCGAAAACGTCGTCAAACGAAATAAAAACCCCCAATGAAACGCATTAAAATACCTGCTCGTCCAGCAAAGATCCTCTACACGGTGGCCATTGTCAGGTGCCTTTCTTGTGAAAAATGGCTCCTAAAAACAGCGGGGAACTATTTTGAGCAGCCAGCGGCCATTTTGAAAATCCGACGATCAGCTGTTTTGATCATCGTAATGTGAAGAATCGATTCCCAAAGCAGGGAACCGATCATCTCAAAGTGAAAAATCCCATTAGAACATCGTTTTGCAATCGCAATTGTGATCAAAAAACATCGTTGTGAAGCTAATTCATAGTTATACGGGGTAATCGTTAAGCAGGGCACGACTGTACATGCTGTGCTGCAACAAATATTGCTTTGTAAGGTTCTATTAACCCCAGAACTGTTTTTATTGAGTATGATACCTGATAACATAGATAAGGCAAAGAAGTATATAGTTATTTACATAGTCACTGCAGCTAGAATTCTTTATGCCAAAAACTGGAAAAGTCAGATGGTAACAAAACATGAAGATCTTATAGAGAAGATACGGGAAACAGCGGAAATTGATATTTTATCAGAAGTGATGAAGGACTGTCCTCTACAAAAGGCAACTGAAAGATGGGACTTATTCTACGAATGGTTTGAGTCATCAGACATCGCTTGAAGATCATGCATTAAAATGAGAACTTATATCTGGAAGGCAGAAAATAGTAAAAAGAGCAATTTGGAATTTTGATATGGCAATATGTATAGAATGGATGTTAGTATGTCATTGTTTCTCCTCTTCCCCTTAACCTCAATCCCTTTTTCCTTCCTGTTAGCCTATGTTAAAAATAAAATATCTTTAAAAAAAGAAGCTGACAAGGTACAGAGGCCTGCATCTGGGCTGGGGGGGGGGGAGACAGGACTGCTTGCCACCTTGATTCCTAGGTGTAGTTATTATTTTAATGTACACAGAGAGATGCACCAGTTACAGTGGTGCAGTCTCTATGTTCAGGTGAAAATGCAGCATTCTACCCTGCCCTGCCTCCCAACATGACCAGGAAAATTACCACAGGCAAACTTGAACAGAGAGTAAGCCATGACTTAGTTCATAAATGATAAATCAGCTGAAGAAAACAGTGGCAAAAATCCTATTGGCATTCACATAAGCTTTGCATAACTTGTGACAGTGAACTGTTGCTAATTGAGATGGTACCTGGGATCACATGAGTTGTAAAATCAGGAGCATGGCCAGGCACCCTAGCACCTTGCCTGTTAGCTGCAGGTATGCATTTATGCACACCTTACATGAACACCAGTAGCTTTTTGACCAATACATAGGGTCTATTATTCCCTAAAAATAATCTGGACTATTTGAAGAATGAAAAGGATCATGTGCTGAAATCCTTCACCCTTTCCATTGATACGTTAATTCCTCCAAAATAATGCCTTGTACATATTCCTGTTTTTACAAGGCTTACTCTGGATTTGTCTCCTGCATTAAGCAGGAAATAGGAAGCTTCCTTAAAAGTTTTGTCTGTCTAGCTCCATCCTGCCTCCTTCAGGAGTAGGCAGCTTGTGTTCCACTGCATATTGTTGGACTGCACTTCTGAGAAGCCGTTCCCATTGGATATGCTATCTAAGTCTGAAAGATTGTGCTGCAGCCTAACAACACACAGAGAGCCATAGCTCAGGATCCCACTGGCTTGCTGAAAGTAGTCCAGCATTTGGAGGATGGGGCACTTAGAGGTTGACTACATGGGCAGTTAGCTCACTGTAGGGTAGGACAGCTCCTTTTGGTTCATTTCCAGCACATACAAAGGCTAGGGATGAACCAAAAGAAACTTCCTGCTTCAATTTGCTAGCGGGTTTAAATTTCTTCATATCATTAGTGTTTAAAGAGATAAGTTAACTACTTAATTATTAGCTATTAGTAGCCTGGTCTGCTACTGGAAACTTGAAAACTTCCATTCTTCATGGATCAGGAAGAGAAAGTTTTTTGTTTTAAGGACCAGTATTAGGACATGGCTGATGTGCTCTACCCTTTTTTTAAAAAAATTAAAACATTGAAAATATGTATTTTTAAAATGGACAAAACATGCATTTCCAAAATAGTACTTGCACCCTTCAAAATGCAACAGGTACAGAAATTCCTTTATGTCAGCAGATGCTCTCTTTAAAAAAAGGGGGGGGTTGATAACTACAGGAAATACGGTTAGTTCCTCTAAAACCCTCAGCCCTGATCAAGGGTGGTTCTTGCTTCTTTCTCGGCCTGTCAAATGCACTCCATACAGACTCTACTGCTACCCTCTTCAGTGTCAAAGAGGAAGGAAACCATTCTGCAACAGGGGAAAATCCTTTTCTGGTAAAGCTGTTAATGCTGTGAGAAAGATCTTTATGCAGAAGAATGACAACAAAGCCAAGCACCCTCTTCTTAAGCGGGGGTGAGTGTACATTGAGGGCTTTTGCTCTCTTCTTAGATTCTTTTTCCTCCTAACGTCTCACACACCCATAATTTTTATTGTCATTTATGATGGCATTTACAATGGCTCCTGTGTTCCACATGATGGTTGCCAAATAGAGGATTTCCCTCTCTCTATTGGTAAGCTCTTAAAACGTCATCAAAATCATAATATAATTGTGTGCCCTCAAGTCAATCCTGACTTATGGCAACCCTTTTTACAGACCATTCTAGGTAGTGGTTTACCTTTTCCATCTTGTGGGAGCTTCCTGGGACTGTGCAGCTTGCTCAAGGCTACACAGGCTGGCTCTTCTAGAATACATCCTGAGGGACAGAACTCCCGACCTCTGGCTCCACAGCACCAAACTCACTGAGCTATTTAGCCAGTTCATCAAAATCATATTGAGCCTCAAAGCAGGTGCACATGCGCACACGGGCAAATGCACAGGTGTGCTTTAGCAGGGTGTACAAAGCATGTGGACATCACTCACTATGCTGCTTTGCTCACATCTCCCCAAAAATCCTGTGGACAAAGAAAGCGAAATTTACAGATCCTCCCACTCCTAACAGAAAATATGGGGATGAGAATAATTTTAGCAGCAATCCTATGGGTGCAAACAAACCTTTTGGCTTTGGTCAGCATGTACACCCAAACACGTGTACCTCTAGCGAGAGGGATATGTGGAGGTATGGGAGCTGGATGCAAAGCACCATCCATCACGTGGCTTTCCACAGGATAAGAGTTCCAAAATGTTTCCCAGCACAAGTCCTCCAAAATCCAGGCAGGTAAAAATGAAGTAGATCAGGCTACTAATAAGTAATGTTTTATGCTCATTGGCCTCACCCAATCTTCTGATGCTTTATACTGGTTTTGCCGGGGGGGGGGGGGAGAGAAATGCTAAAGCAGGTTTGCATCAGACTGCGCTACAGAATGAGATGATAACAAATGTTCATATTTCAATTGGTATGGAGAACAGCAAAGTCTAAAGCAGGCATCAAAACCGCAATAAGGATTAACGAGGGGTCTTTCTTCAAAATCGGGAAGCCAATTACATCTCAGCGCTTTGGGAGGCCTTTGAGGTTAAAGCAAAAGTGTTTGACCAGTTTCTCCCCTCTTATTATAATGAGTCCTGGGCTGCATAGATTATATCATTTGTGTGGTGTGGAAGGAAGAGGAGGAGGAGGGAGAATACAGGCTATCTTGCACACCAGGGCTTGTATCGTGCTATATCATTACGGTGGCAGCATTTTTCTAATGGATGGCTTTTCCCGTAATACATCAGCGGCATGACAGCACACTGATGATCTACAACTCTTGAGTGCTGTAAAGCGGATCATGGGGCTCTGCCGGTTGTAATAACGTGGGCCTGCTCCAGGGGAAAAGCAGCAGCAGCAGCAGCAGCTTTCCTTGAAGGTGAACCAAACACTTCTTATTCAAGGGGGAGAAGAAAGGATGCTACCGATCTAGGCAGCTGGACCCAGAAGGTGGAGAACTACAATCCCACCTAGAGGGCTGTAATTTCAGGAACTGGGGATTCCATTTTAGAGCTTCCAGCCATATCCAAATGTGCCCCATCTGTCTGCATGGCCGATAAAGGATAATTGGGAAGGCAGGGAGGGGCCTCCCAGCACAGTCTGTGCACTTGATGGCAGGCAAAAAAAAAAAAAAAAAAAATTAGCACATCTTGGCAGCTCTTGCATCTGGCATCACATCCTAAACAGGCAATGTAAGAGTTAATGTGAGAATATGATGTGTCTCATCCTGCACCAGGGCAATAGTCCATCCAGCTGACCACTTTTCAGTGTGACCAGAAATACTATTAAACTGTCTTTTATCCCTTTGTTCTATAACCCAAGATCCCTTTATAAAAGGAAATGGCAAGGAATGGACATGGGAAGCTGGCACGGAAAATTGTGCTTTTTATGGAATTATAGCAGACTTGTTTGTGTGAGAGAAGAAGAATTAGGGGTACTACAAATGCCATAATCCTACTGCCAACATAACTAGCAAAGAAGAAAAACAACACGCAAAACAAAACTGAATGCAAATTATGGCAAAATTTTACTAAACTGAACTGAAATTCTTGCTCACCCCTTTTTAGGAGAGAAGGGGTCCCTGCTAGACAATAGAGAGAAACAGAAAAAAATTGTAACCTGAAGTTGCAGAAAAAGGAGAATGATGACTGCAGAAGGAAAAGAGCATGAACATTTTCTCTGAAGAAAGTTTGTTGAGGTTCCCTTCTTTGTGTGGCAAGGGAGAAACTCAGCGCCAGCCTGTTAGATTTGGTTTGAAGCAATCCAAGCAATTTAGGTTGCCAGAATGTAATGTGATGGATTAAGTGACCCACTAGAGATCTCTCTTGACCCAAATGATTTTGTGATTATTGCAGCATTAAAGCTGCCCAAGGGGAATAATCAGTGCAAAAGGGAGGGCATGACGTTTCTGCACGAGATGGTGAAGGGTTTTATGGACCCAATTTCCTCCACAGAGAACGAGGGACGTGAGAACTGCCTGCAAGGGTGATAGGTCCTTATCTATGTTTGAGTTTAAGAAACGTGACTTTTTTGGACTGTACCTCCCAGGAACAAACTGTTAGTATGGATAGACTACTTTTTGTTGTCCAAAACAGAAATGTTTCCAAATTCTGAGTTGATTTTTAGTAGGGCTGCATGCTAGATTCACACATATCCCAAATTGCTTTCATCTGGTCCAATTTGTCTGAGGTGTGGATTGATATGAAGTAGCCAGACTCAGTTCTCTGGCAAAGCAAAGTGAATTTAAAAAATCAATTTCTGTCCAGATCACAAATCAAATCAGATGGAAAAATAATCTTTTTACCCTTATTCTTCTTTCCTTCTTTTTTTTTTTAATTTTCTTTTTCAAAAAAGAATGTACACAAAACCCTGATGCTAGCTATCTGAAATTTGGCAGGCTTACTTCCTCTTTAGGAATTATTGCCGCTCACCCCACAAAAATATTTCTTTTCCCCAGTACAAAATTAATTGAGATCTGGGCCACAACGAGAATTAGAAGAGGTATGAATTACTATGAACCAAATTGGGATGCATTCAAAAGCTCAAAATGTAACTCCAAACTGGATCAGGGGATTCATATGCAACCTCAGTTCTTAGCCTGGGCTTATCCACTCTTAACTATATGGCTTCCGAATCCACCACAGAAGATACAGACTGCTATTATTATTTATCAGAATAAATTCCATTGGTTTGTGGTTTTCCACACTTTCCTATCCCAATGATCACACATGGTGATTATTTTATTTTATTATGCTTGCTTCTTTGTAATATTCTGGCTAAATAATTCTAGTGCAAAAAAAACAACAACAATTTCACCAGGCTTTGATTGTATACTGTAAAATATCTAGTTCCAAGACATGACAGATGCAGCAGCCATTCCCTCTTCAAAATGTCCTTTTCTCATACCGAAAGGTGATTGCAAAGGGGGTGGGGCTAGAACTGTCCCCTCATTGCCTGTGAAATACATACTGTATTTTAAGAATGTGTCAATGGTGCTCTACTCTAGCCTAGAATCACAATATTTCTTCATATCCACAATGAAAGCTGCACAATTAGCTATTTCTACCTGGTGAGTAAACCAAATTATAACCCCTAACTTATGCTACAGGGTTGTGTTTCCCCAACCCCACAGCTGAAAAGAAACTGTAGTTACAAAGCAGGTAATGTGGGTGTGTGAACCAGACGTAATTGGCAACCTTTTGATCTTAAGAGTGGAATTTAAAAATTCCAGATCAGGCTGCAAAGAAGCATGAGACCACAGTCTCCAGAGGACTGACATCAGTTCTCACAGATATGTACCACCAATTTTTGGACTCTTGATTACAGTTTTTCTGCACTGTCTATGAAAGGGTTGTGTTAAGACTGAAGAACACGGATTTTCTCCATGAAAGCTTGCAAATTGTTTTATTTTTAGTTGTCCAATAAAAAGGTATCACCCACTCTTACATTTGTATAAACCAGAGGACCACACAGCCTTTTCCTTGTTCTTTCTGCATACCCTCATGTCTTTAGCTTTTGAGGTATGAAAGCCAAGCAAATGAAGTATTTTTGTAGAGGCTTTCTCCAAATTTGAGACAGAAGGATTTTCTCTAGAAATTCCTCTAAGGCTGTAACAAATGCTTATGGTCCTGTATATGTCTATGAGAAAGTTTGAAAAAGTTACTTATTTAGATTAAAAGTCTCAGAATTCCCAGCCACCAGGGCTATTCAGGCTGAGAGTCCAAAGAAGTAGCTTTTCTAAGTTTTGTTCTATGTCATTCTGATTTCATGAACCTTCCTGCAGTTGACGGCTGCTCAATTCTGGGAAATCTGTTTATGAAGTTGAATTTCAAAATAAAAACATGATTATTATAGCTACTGTGTAGAAATTAAGATGGCAATTTGTCAAATGGAGGGAGGAGAAATTGCCAGCATCCAGCTTGGGACTCATTCTGCCCCCCTTATATATAATTTTAACATATATCATAGCATATGTCTTTCATTGGAATTGAGATGATTTTTTTCACAATGATTTCTTTTCCTATAGAATGTTTGAAGATTTCCCACCAGACTCTCAAAAAATCAGGCTCCTGGCCCCATTGCTTTTTCCAGCAATATAGGCACATTTCAAGAGGCCACTTGCACAGAACATGAATAAGTTAAAAAAAAAATTGCAGACAGCCAACCAATGTTTGCATAAGGCTAGAAAACATCTCTAGGCTGGCATGGCTGGCAAACACATCTTAAACACTTTAGATCTGTAGGCCAAAATCCTGTTGCTTAGCACAGTAAATTTTACTAGAGTAGACTCATTGAATCAATGGAGATATGGTGAGTCAACTCCTCTTTAAGTTCCATTAATTAACGCTGAAGTAAGCCACATGTGAATCAATGCAATTTATCCTTATTGATTCAGTGGACCTGCTCTACCGCAACTTGGCCACTATTTCATCTTGTTTTACATCTCATTGTTACAATCTCAGTTCTGGAAGTGCATTGCCCATTAATATGTCAGCCACTCCATCACCTTATCATTAGTTCAGTAGACATCAGCATTTTATTAATCTCAACTTCAATCATATTAACTTTAATGGCTGGATGCAATAATTTGATGCTTTTGGTAGTATGTACTACTAGTCTAACACTAGACTGTGTACTTGAATATAAACTAGGAACTACAATAATAGTAGGAATTATACTTGAAAAAATGTAAAAAAAAATTCCATAATTATTTCATAAGAGTAATTTCAGTGTCAGCTTTGTATCTAATACACTAGATCTGACTTTACTTTCTACATTTTTGATCTTACACATGATCTTCTAACACACCAGCATTTCTTACACGCACATGTCAGTGTTGTTAAGTATGTGGCTGCTCACATATTATTTGTAGCTCCATGCAGGATATTTTTGTCTTCAGCTGCCTAATGTGCTCTGAATCTCTTTTGAATTGTTCCCTTTGCGAATGGCTTTGCTGCAGGCGATGTTGTTTGTGCACTAAATGATGCGAGTTACAATGCTGAATCTCAGCCGCTTGTTTTCTGCGAGTGCCTTTTCTCCCATCTGTGATTCTTTTCCATAGGTTATGGCTGTCACTTTGCATCTTCTTTGGGGTGGCTGTTTTGTCTTGATAGGTGTTCTGTGCGAAGCCGGGAAATGCCACTTTTTTGGATTACAACTCCCAGATTACCCTAGTCAAGGTGTGAAATTTTGTGCATATGGAG
The DNA here is from genome assembly GCF_051106095.1 of Pogona vitticeps. Classification (NCBI taxonomy): domain Eukaryota; kingdom Metazoa; phylum Chordata; class Lepidosauria; order Squamata; family Agamidae; genus Pogona; species Pogona vitticeps. The sequence continues at coordinate 22,655,099 of NC_135787.1, read as the reverse complement.
TGTTAAAACAATCAAGGGTGTGTGTATAGAAAAAAAATGAAAGTGCTTTTTAAAATGAGGCTTGAACAGCAGCTTACTAAAAGTCATTGCACAACAATTAGCGTGTTTTCCAGGTAAGTCTAGGAACAATGTCATTGTACTATAGGATAACACTGCCTTGCAAAGAAATTACATTTATGGCTGACAGCTGAGTCATGGGAGAGAATTGAAAGTGTACAGAATAAGTAGAACATAAGTGTACAGAATAAGTATAACATGTTGCATTGTGTTAATAGGACATTTATTGTGTTAATAGGACTTATAATTTGCACTCTTCATAATCATAGTACTCTGGTTTTACAGGACCATGTTGCACCATATTCTTTATGTTACAAATCTTTATTTCTTTGGGCTTCCTCTCCTTCTTTCTGCTGTGGTGGTAGCCTTTACGTGCAGAGTCCAGTTGACCATCAGCAGGAAGCAAAAGTCCACCAGTGTGCTTCCACCCAGCCTGTGTTGTGCTGGTAGTGATCACAACTATCATCTGTTGAAATCAACAGAGCTTCTGCTGGGGCAAGGAGGTACTGATTACCTCCTTATATACACTCTGTAAATATTGCATCACTTGCACAATGTACCATTCTACAAGCAAGACAGACAATAAGGATTCTGCCCTATACCAGCTCATTCCTGCCTGCTAGCAGGGTGGAACCACCAGCAGCACTGGATTGCTAGATGTCCAACTGTTAATGCAGCACCTGGCAAATCAGACCAGAAGATCATGTGATATCTCTGGTGCCACCACATTGCATCACTTGGCTGCAGTCCTATCAGTGGTGAGCAGGTAGGGAACAGACATGGTGGCAATCTCCCATGTCATGCTACATGCTGTCACCAGAGAGAGCTAACTAGGCTAAATGAACCCTTGGCACTGAGCAATAATCTTATTCCCACCTCCTGTGCAATTCACATATGGCAGAAATCTGTTGCTTGATGTAGTAAATTGCACTGGAGCAGGCCCATTAAATCAGAGGGGCCTTGATGAGTCAACTCTACTATAAGTTGATTCAAATGGGCCTACTCTAGTGCAACTTACTACACTAAACAACAGGATTTCAGCAATACTGTGATATTGTACAGCAAGATGTTTACAATGTCATGATATATTTCTCATCTGATTTAGGAACTGGTTTCCAGGCAAATTATTAAGGGCACAGAAAGAAGATCTGGAAATCAAGTGCTCTTGTTGATATGATTTATATTTCATGTACACCCAAGAGAAATTGTTTGATTTCTAACCAGGTTTTTTTTTTCTGGGTTTGAAAAAGGCAAATAATTTGTGATCTGTATTTCTCAGGATACAACAACCTCCCAGGGTCAGACATAAATATGATGCCAATACCCATGAAAAATAGCTAGTTGGAAGGCAGAGATATGGTGTTTCTTTAAATCTTCTTTAAAACTTGAAAAATAGGAAATGGAAAACCTTTTAGGTACAGAGTAATTTTTAGTCAGTATGAATTCTTTTTGCCCATTATTTGGAAAGAGGTATCTAATCCACGCGGGACGTGGTGGAGCTGCGAGTTAAACCGCAGAAGCCTCTGTGCTGCAAGGTCAGAAGACCTGCAGTCGTAAGATCGAATCCACGTGATGGAGTGAGCTCCCATTGCTTGTCCCAGCTTCCACCAACCTAGCAATTCGAAAGCATGCAAATACAAGTAGATAAATAGGTAGCACCACAGTGGGAAGGTAATGGTGTTCCGTGTCTAGTTGCACTGGCCACGTGGCCATGGAAGATTGTCTTCAGACAAATGCTACCTCTATGGGTTGGAAACGGAGATGAGCACTGCCCCCTAGAGTTGGACACGACTGGACAAATCGTCAAGCAGAACCTTTACCTTTACCTATCTAGTCCACAAATTTCCTCTCCCATTGCCCTGTGACAGAAAATACTGTATGCTTTCATAACACAGGCACTTGTTAAATGAATTATCATTGTCATGAGGAGAAAGAACTTGCAAATGGGATTTGCTAAATAGAATTATTAATTTTTATTTATTTAAAATATTTTACACCACCTTTCTCCTTTCAAAGGACTCAAGGTGGCTTACATAATTAAAAAGACCATATTTAGAAACTAAAAACAATAAGTATACAAATATTTTAAAAGAATTTTTAAAATATTATGTTATATTAGAAGGAGGAAAACTTCTGCCTACCTATGGAGGAAATGGAGAAGGCTTAGCAAAGCTCCAAGGTACAATTTTATATCTATATCTATATATCTATAGATATTTCAGACCTACTTTAGGGGATGGTGCCAACGGCTTTTGTCACATTCCTGGCTCACATATTGAGAAGGAGCATAGAACTTCATGTTTCTTCTCATCCAAATGACATATTATCCTATCATGAGGTCCATTAAGATGAGGAACTCGTGGCTTTCTGTGCTACAAAAATGGTGGTTAGATCTGTAAATAGAAAGTAATGCAGATTGTTTTGTATCATTTCTGACATGTTTGCATTTGGGTTGTGCTTTAGCTTCAGCCAAATCCTGGATCTGCCTACTTGGTCCAATTTTGATGTGGACCGCATTGAGGTAGAAAGGGAAGACTTGGTTTTAGACTTAAAAATGTTCTGGAGAGCTTTCTATGATCCCAAAGATTTGAATATATTAAATGGGAGGGGGAAAACCAGAAAATGGCCAATATCTTGCTGCATAGGTCTGCCTGTGCCACATGAAAAATGCTGTCAACAGCAGCAGATTGCTACTGAGTGTTTCCCTTTTCAGTTTTGGGACAAGCAAAATACACATGCTACCTCTTCTGCCTCCAAGTGATAGTTGGAGTAAGGCTACTGTCACTATCAGAAAGACTCTATTTGAACCTGAAGATCAGAGGCAGGCAGGAAGCAGTACCATCATTGCAACACATGCAGCCCTTTAGACAAAAGGTAGGAAGTCCAGGTAAGCACCACCCAAAAAAGGCAAAAATGTAAAGAGTTCTCTATCAATAGCTGTCAGTCTGCCCCTTGAAAGAAACTGAAGCAGACACTGATGGAGGAGATGCAGAGGAAGTAAAGAGACGTGAGCTTTCTAATTTTAGTTCAGATCAGCAGATATGTTGTTGAGATAGAGGCACTGGATAACTTGATGGTCCTGCCTGGGGTCTTCAGGGCATTATGTCAACTTTGAACATTAGGGATGTTCTTAGGAGATCTATCGTGATGATTCCAAAATGAAGATAAGGGGCTATGCCAATCTAAAAGGGTGTTTTAATTAGACTTGCTTGGTTTCCTGCTGACCTGCACTGGCTCACCTCTTTGCCTACCTATCTTTGTCAACCACATCTACCTCTCCTGTTCTAACAAAGTGTCCACCAACCTATCTAACAGTGAAACATTCTGATCAGGACTTTATTATACAGAAGCAAGCTGCCCAAAATTCGGCAGGTTTTATACCTTGTGGTTCTATGATATTTCCAAATTTCTTGTGCTTTGATGATATAATAAAAAAGGTACAGCTACTTTGGTTTTCCAAAGAAAGTCAGCTGGGGAGCTGGTGACCTGAATTTCTGGATCAATCAGGATAAGGGGCCAATACCAAATCAGAGAGGTTCCTGATCACTCAGGACTGATGTGGTCAGTGTTGTCTCCATTATGGGCCAATGTTTTGTAATTCTGTTTCAATTTAAAGAGCTATTTCAAATTTTCTACTTGTACATATGCATTAGCATATCCCACTTACTTGTGAGGCATGTCTCCTCTTTTGGTTGATGTGTAACTGGTCATCCTATTGAGGGTCATTTGTTAGCAATTTTTGAGAGAAACCACTACAACATGATTAAATTTGCATGCAGTTTGGCCTGAACCTAACAACCAGACAAAAATCTACATAGTTATAACAAGTTAATTTTACCAAAAATCCAAAATCCTTTCCAACAAGTATATCATTATGATACAAAAGTGTAGGACCTGTTCAAATAATTATGGAGAATGAAAATGATGGTTATCATTTATAGTGCCAGAGAGGCCATGAAGTCCATGTCTGTACTGAAGCAACACTTCTAAAGAGCTTTCAGGCCATGGCCTCACAGATTAATTCTTCCTGCTTTCTGGGGCTGAGTTGTTCATAAAAAGGCGGCCCAATAAATATCATGGGAGTTGAAGATATCTGCAGTGCTGGTCAAGACCAATAAAGTCTTGTACAACTTGGGCCCAGGCTGTTTAAACAACTGTTCTTCTTCAGTAAAATTGACTGAGCATTTAGACCTTTGGAGAGACACTTTTCTCTGTTCCACCTTTGTCAACAGCACAGTTGGAAGGGACTTAAGATGGGTGTCTTGGTCTTTCCTAGATGAGAGAGGCTGTGTTTGTTCCCTTTCTGTTCTTGTCATGTTCCTAGGGGTTTCAACAGCAAAATCCGTTAAGTCAGTCCAATATCAGAAGTTCAGAAGATGCAGAGCCGATACCAAAATGCCAAAGCTAAATCACAAACTGTAATCCGAGGTCAGGGTCCAAAGCCAAATCACACAACATACTCCGGGGTCACAGTCCAAAGCCAAGGGTCCAGAGAACAAGGTAGTCAGGAGTGTGGCTGCAAGCCAGAGTATTGACTTGTTGCTTTCACAAGCTTCACAGTCGTCTGGGAGCTGATTATATAGCAAAACAGTCACTGAACTCTTGGAAGCCTTTCATCCTGTCAAAACTCAGAACTAGCTGACTGGATGTTTCTGCGGGCAGCATTCAAGCGATCCTCTGACCTTTGCATCATAAGCCTTTGCCAAAGTCTAGCCTTCACCCTGGCTACTGGGGGTGGAGAATCTGGTGGCGATTCAGCTGCCTGTGCTTCTAATCACTCAGCATTCTCCTCAGATGTAGTTAACCCCTCAGGTTCTGGATCTTCAGATGAACTCATGACAGTTCTCTTTTTGCAGTCATTAGGGTTAGACTAAGGGGAGCAGGCTAAAAGTTAGCAGATTTGGTGTGTGATGAAAAAGAAACAAGCTGCTATTTCTTGCCTTTGTTATTATATTTATACTGCCAGAAATGGGGAAGGATGTTTTCTAATTGTTTCTCCGAAGCACACATGCTTCAGGTTGCAAGTTCTATCTCCAGAGTATTCAGGAGTATGTGGTGATTTTTCCAGACAATCACTAAATGTTTCTGCCTTTCCACCATCTATGATGGAATTTAAAAAAAATTAGTAAGAATAATCCTTTGTGGGAATGGGACCAGTGCCTTCATACACACCAGTGTCATAACAGCTTTCTTATGATCACAGCAAGAACTGTTAAAGGCAGTTTTGAGTACATAGGTCAAGAATGGGAAATGGTAACCTTTCAGATGTTGAGAGACTGCAATGCCCATCATTCTTTACCCAGAGCTTGGAAACATTACTTCTTGGGATTACAACTCCCTGAATCTCTCCAGCAGCTATGCTAGGAATTGTAGTCCACAAAGAGAAAGGTAACATTGCCCAACTATGCCCGTACCACTCTTCCATTGGCTCTGTAGTCTAAGGATTATGGGAGATACACTCCAACTCCATGTTCCCCACCTCTGAATTATCACATGGAAACAAGTAATTTAAGGCTATTCTTAAAGGTTTGAGCAAATCATATAAACATCCAACTGAAGATATTTTGGCTTGCAAACTGAATGAATGCCAGCGAATCCTATCATTTTTCAGCACCTCTGTTGTTACTAACATCATATTAAATGGTCATTGGCTCATTGGCTCATAATATTTACTAACCAGATGATCTGTTACTAATCTCTGCCTATGCACGAATATATAGATATATTTTTCCAACGGGTATTTCTAGCACCATCTGCTTCCTTTTTAATGTCTTTGAACAGAATTTTGCCAATATCTGTGAGACCGCAAAGAAGTTTGGATAGAGTTGACAGAAATCCCAGAAAAAGCGGGGGATGGGAGGGGGGACCCTTTCCGCATTTGTCTGCTTGTCTTACACACTAATTAGCCCAGGCTCGGTCAAAACTGTTATGAACTTTATTTATTTATTTCTATCTAATTTCTATAGAGCTGATTGCCATGACAGCAAAGTGCTTCAATTACAGGAAATTAAAACACAAAACAAAAGCTGTTAATTAAATGTGAAAGCAAATAAATGAATCCCGCACAGTCTCCAAAGGTCATTGAGCTCCCCACAGAGCTGGCAGAAATGTTCTTTTAAGAAATAATATCTATTTGTTTGGGTTTTTTAAAAAATTCCAGTCCCTTCCCCCTTCTGCCTCCCCGCACATCCTTCGAAGCTTAAACTCAAAAGCACACAGTCTGTTTCCATTGATAAATCTTGTTTAGAAGAGGACAGCATTTCATTTCAGCCTGGGTTTATTCATGAGTAAGATAGTGTGATTCGGTGTTACTATGAGTGTGACCATGCAGTTCTTATGACGAGATTGAAGAACTGCAATTAACTCGGTTTGTCCATGCAACAACTGAAAGCATATTTTGGATGAATACCTTTTCAAACTTGATTCAACATCATGAGAATGAAGTTCTCATTTTCTTCAAATTTATTAAACGTTACCAGTATAGTAGATCCATAAAAGCAAAGGCTAGGTTCTCTCCTACAACACTTATTTCAAATATCTCAGACTGAATTTATCCATTAGTAGCCACTATGACCTCTTCATAAGGAGGGATATTTACATATGATAAGCAGATCTTGCCATAATAACTAAGCTGTGGATATGTTAGCCCTTTACAGTATTTAAAGAAGGGAAGAGAAGTAAAAGTATTTTTTTTAATGATACCAGGTAAATGGCATTAAAATGTAGCTCAACTAAAGTAAACTTGATTGTATAGGCCACATTAATGATAATTCCTTTGTGACCTTGTAAAACAGCATTCATTGCATTCATGGCTCCATTAAGGGAGAGGACAGTGCCGTTTACAACACCTCATAATCAGTTTCATTCTTTGTTTCATTAGTTCTACTTCCATCCTATCTTTCCTTCAAAAACATGTATGGCTCCTTCTTCCCCTTTATGTTCAATGCAACCCTACAGAGTATTTTGGGTAGAAAGATGACAATGGGGCCCAAGGACCCCCAAATGAGCCATGAAACTGATTGAGTAACATATGACAAGTTTGACTGCATCAAAACAGAGTGCCATTATCTATGGTATGTACTCTGGTTCTGTATATCATATTCCAAACTAGTCTTTAGAAATTTCATATGAAGCAGAGGGACCATTACAGCCTCCAAACAGCCAATGTTTACCTCATGGAATTTATATAACTTGCATGTTATGGAGGCAAAATCTGTGGCTCAGCCATATCGCCAAATGCCAAATCTCAGCTCAGAACACAAATTGTGCAAAGCATCTGTGTGTCCTGCTTCGCAGACAACAGCTTATTTCAGGGATTGTGAGAGAATACTTCTCTACTTAATGTCATATATTTGAAAATATAAATTCTGCTATATGAATTAGCATGAACACCAACATCTTGTTTATTTGTTTCTTTGTTTATTGCAATGTATAAGTAGACATTCTAAAGAATACAGCTCAATAAATGACTCTGCCTTTAAAGGTTCATGTCCTTAGAACTCAGCAGGCCTGCTTTCTGGTTCTTGGCTTGCTTTTTTCCCCCAGACAGAATGATGTGTGATTTATACATCACACCTAAAGATAAAGAAAAGGGCCATTATTCTATTCAATCTACCATGTGTGAAAGGGAAATTGTGGTAGTAGTTGTGGCTATGTGGTAAGGAATGGCAGTGTGCCTTACCACCACATAGACCTTTCCACAATTTATCTTGCATACATAAGAATGTGAATAGGATAGTGGCCTTCATGTTTTGCTCAACTGTTCCTTCATCTTCTTCTTGCCAGTTAACACCAATGGGGAACCTTTTGGCTGAATTATATTGCTTACTTATGCATGCAGAAGGCCAACGATGGTGTAATAGTCAATCTTTTCTAGCTGCCAATTAATGAATCCCTGGGATTTCTAAGCATGTGCCAAGCTATCAAATGTGTGCATCCCTAAGAATCCAGCAGTGGCTCATTAGTTGCCGGGTAGAAATGACTGAATGTTAAGCCATTTGACTTCTATATGTGTAGTTAAGCAACAGGATTTCAGCCAATGTCAGAGCTATTTTGGGGGCATGCATTCTACTGCTGGGTGGGATTAAAAGAGATATCCTGGATTGCCAGAAAGACAAACAAGTGGGTCTTAGAGCAAATCAAGCCTGAATTCTCTCTGGAGGCAAAAATGTTGAAACTTAAGCTGTCTTACTTTGGGGCATCATGAGAAGGCAAGATTCTTTTGAAAATACATTAATGCTGGGAAAGGTTCAAGGCAGCAGGGAGGAAAGGAAGACAAATTAGAAGACAGATTGACACCCTAAAGCAGTGGTTCCCAACTTTGGGTCTCCAGATGTTCTTGGACTACAACTTCCAGGAATCCTGTCCAGCACAGCTAGTGATGAAGGCTTCCAGAAGTTTCATTCCAAGAATATCTGGGAACCAAACATTGGAAACCACTGCCCTAAAGGAAGCCACAAGTTTGGATGTACAAGAGCTGAGCAGAGCAGCTAAGGACAGGACATTTGGGAGATAATGCATCCATAGCATCATTATAGGTAAAAGGCAACTTGATGGCACATGACAACAACAACTTGCTATACACTGCTTTTCACTAGCTTTTATAATACACTGCAGACCATATTGTCAGATTTTGCTTCCAAAATCCATTGTGAAAGGACAAACAAAACCTAAACAAAACCTGGGATTCTTCAGATTACGAGACTCCAAATGAAGTGCAAATTTGTAATATATAGATAAATCACTGGGAATAGGCCATCTACTCTGGGTTAGGAAAAAAAATTAAAACAAGCCCTATCCTACCCTCCTAAGCATTTCTCCTTACCAGCAAGGAATTGATGGTTCATTTTAGTAATTGGGCCAAAGTCTTTTTCAGGGTTGTGTCATATATCAGTCAGTGGCTTGACTCCATCCCAGCTCTTGTTGAGGCAACATATGGGGAAAGGAGCCATTAGCTTTGGTTCCCAGGACTATAAAATATCCAATAAACTCAGCTGCACTTGTGCCAGATTTGTGTGACGGAAGCAGCTGGTGCAGCTTTCTTTGTCTATTAAGCTATGTTTTTACTCTCATTATGAACGGGAAGGCTGAATGGTGAATTTTCACAAACACCATTCTCTCCTTACTGGTTCCAAAGGCTTTCTGGCACTACTCTTTTACATCGACTACCAAGAAAAGCCTAACTCTTTTAGAAATATCTCTTAATGTTTCACAGTTTTCATGCCATTCTAGTTATATGTCCACTGTTTTAGGTGCTTATGTCTAGTGGGGAAAAGACAGCATGCTCACTATCTGTATTCTCCTAACTGATGTGTGATCAAAATTCCAGCTGATCACGCATTCACTACATTTAAGAAACTGTATTTAAAGTTAACCTCAGGATTACTGAAGTGAAAAGCAAGCTTCTACACCACCGGTAGTTTCACTGTATTTTGAGTTATCTATGCATTTTGGATGTTCGTCATGTTTTTTGCTGAAAGCCTGACAAAGGGCCTGTTCACACTTGACATATAGATATGATATATAATTTGCTGATGGCACAGTTTGAGTTTAAGAAAAAAAGACTTTGTAAGTGTTTCTACTTAGAATAATCCATTCTTCCCTATTCAGAGCTGTTGTGCACCATTCTGGCCCAGCAGTAGGACATGCATTCTTTTTGGCACACTCATTGTTTAGTCTCTTTACCTGGGAGATAGCAGCCTCTGCCATTATGACTCCAGATTCCCAGAGAGAGAGTGGGAGAAGAACAATGGAAGGGAAGCAGGGAGGGGAGATTAATACTTGATTAGGGTATTACAGTCTTGCCACCACAGATATACAACAACAGTTTGCTTCTCAATATAGAAGACCCACACAACCACCTGTGATACGGTGTGATGAACTGTACTTCTATATAAACTATAAGTCACTGTCACCTGCATCTATCCATAGAAATTAACACATGGCCATTTTCAGCAATCCTGTGTCCATTTTATCCTCTTTTGGGGACTGAGCAGGCTTGATGCATTAATGTTCTGTTTTATGGCAACACATAAGTGGCTAGTCTTTCTTTTTAAAATACGCTCAATTTTTTTACTCCTCCTCCTCCTAATTTTGTTTGATATCCACTGTAGCAACCAACATTTCTTATTTTCCGCTATGCTAGTTAAGGCTGATGGGAACTGCAGTTCAAGGACATCCAAAGGGCCTCACAGTCTTAGATCTGTAATAAACGTTATTATAGCAATGCTGTTTTGTGACTCCTCTACCCTCACTCCATAGGCTATTAGCTACTTGTACTTTTACTGGTGCCTAATAGGAGACAAAAGGGTTTAAGGGTACTTAATCGTCAAAAGCCTCTCCAGCCAACAATGTCATATAGCCTTCAGTTAGTGTGATGGAGATCAGCTGCACTTCAGATTCAGAGAGGAAAAGTGATAAGTCACATAGACAAAGGTATCTAAAATTGACTGCTGCAGGAATTCCTCTGCTTGTTTTTTTGGAGGTGGAATGGTGGTATTGTGGGAACTTGGGTGATCTGACCTCTGGAAGAAGAAATGTCAGACAAACTCCTTCCCAATTCTGTCTAGAGATCCCAGGCACAGAACCAGGAGACCTCTGCATGCAGAGGAGGTGTCCTGCAGAATGATGATATGTCCCCTGCTTAAAATCTGTAGGTGACTCCTGGTACAGCCCCTGCATGTTGCATCCGAGCAAGAAAATCAGGGATTGAAGGTTTTCCATAATTTTCTTTTCATGCTGGGAAAAACTCCACTTACATAAAACAGTGCATCCGATGAAATGGTCTGGAATCTTAAAAAGTTTTTGCTAAATAAAATTTGTTAGTCTTAATTTTGTTGCCACAGACATGCACAGCTAAAAGTAAAGGTAAAGGTTCCCCTTAATATTTAGTCCAGTCGTGTTCGACTCTAGGGGGCGGTGCTCATCCCTGTCTCCAAGCCATAGAGCCAGTGTTTTTCCGTAGACAGTTTCCATGGTCACGTGGCCAGGGCGACTAGATGAGGAATGCCATTACCTTCCCACCGTGGAGGTACCTATTTATCTACTCGCATTTTTACATGCTTTCGAACTACTAGGCTGGCAGGAGCTGGGACAAGCGATGGGAGCTCAATCCATCGGGTGGATTTGATCTTGAACTGCTAGGTTGGCAGAAGCTGTGATGATCTTACGACTGCTGGTCTTCCAACCTTGCAGCACAAAGGCTTCTGCAGTTTAACCGCAGCACTACCATGTACACAGCTACCCCTCCTCAAAATTAAAACAATGTTTCCTTCTTTTCAATGCTTCCCTTCTTTTGTTGCAGGATCTCCACATTGATCATAGACTTGTGTCATAGTGAAATTTTGCTTGAGACGCTTGTCCCATGTTCATACTGCCATCTCCTCCCTCCCTTTTTAGGTCTCTTTGCTGATACATGTGGAAGGAGAAAATTTAGCAGGTAAATCTTTCTTACCATATAATCGCTATTCTGGAAAATGGTTCACCGTTGTAAAACACAAATTACAAAGGTTACGAATCTTCACCATGTGTTGTTGTTGGAAAACACATACAACACACACACACACACATCCTTCAATAACTGTGTTTCACTCTTATGTTAGGATAATGCGAGGTCAAAAGCTGATGAGCACCTAATTGTCTAGTATTACTAGAGCATCACTTCTCTATGAAATGTACATACTGTATAGTTGAAATAGAGAGTCCTTCATAACTTCTCTGTAACTGTGTAGGTGACTGTTTACACATCATCAAAAAGGAGAGTATTGGTTTGCATAAAAATGCATATGCTAATTTATACATACAGACACAAAAAATTCAGAAATGACATTTATTATTTAAACAGAAGTGCAGCCATGTCACTCAAGAGGGAGGAGGTTGTGACCTACTGACCCACTGTTTCTGCTGCCCAGATGCTAACTATGGATGGTGAACTTCAAAGGTTGTGGTCTTCCTTGTTATGGATCTTGAAATCAGACTTGTCCTGGGTAGCCCTCCAATTGAAGGGTACCTTCAAAAGGAGGAGTATGGCTTGGCAGCCCTTCCAACAAGACTCTTCTTCCTAATAGAGGAACTTTATGGCCACCCTTGTGAGTGCCAGGGTAAGCAGGATTGTCTGTTTAAAATGCACACTTGCAACTAAATGTATACAAGCTACTTGTCAGACTGTTCAGCTAGAGACAGGCCCTGCTGCTTTTACTGTAGGAGGCAGTACAGGCTGGTGACTCTGATTGAAGGGAGAGCACATATACTTCTTCTTCTTCTTCTTCTTCTTCTTCTTCTTCTTCTTCATCATCATCATCATCATCATCATCATCATCATCATTTATTTATTTATTTATTTATTTATTTATTTATTTATTTATTTATTTATTTATTTAATACCCCGCCTATCTGGTCCACCGGACCACTCTAGGCGGCTTCCAATATAAAATCAGACTATAAAACACAAACAGCTATATAATAATACAACAACTACAATAAAGAATAGAAAAGAATAGAAAGAAGAAGGCCTGAATGAACAACCATGTTTTTAATTGGGTTTAAAGATGTTTGTCTGAACTTTAAAAAAAAAAAACTATCCAAGGTGCTGAATCTTTTTTGAGTTTGAACTAAAACTCTAAGTGGAATCACAATACCCAAGAAATTGGAGTTCCCACCCCTAAGTGGTCTGAAATATAGGACAGTATGGTTCCCACTAGCCACCCCATGTTCAGAGAAACTCAGTCAAAACTAACTTCACAGCTGGTTCAACAACACTAGAGCACCTCATCATCACCACCAGTTCTGAGAACCCCAGGGTAACTGCTGGCTTTTATTAGTCCATCGTTTAGTAGCTTCAGTGACCAACCAGTTACACATGGAAGTCAACTCTCACCTTTTTACCCATTCTTGTAGATGACCACAAAGGACAATTGTGGAAGAAAATTGGTTCATGCTTATTTCTGTTTTTCTCTTGCAGGCTAAGGAAGTGTCACAAACAATAAACATAATTAAGTATTAATAGGCAGGAAGACCAGTAAACATTATTCTGGGCTATTGACTTCTGTGCATGCTTGATGCTATGATTGGGCTGGCTGACAGACCTCCAGTAGCAGAATTTTCCAGCGACTTGTATGATCAGCAACAGTACAGAATATCTGGTGGGGCAGGTGACGTTAAGACAAAAAGAAGGTTCTTGCAGGGTAGAGAATCTGTGCCATTTAAAAGAGGATTGTTATTTTCTTTCTCTCTCTCTTTTTTTTAAAGGTTAATGGAAATATTGCTAGAAGCATAAGGTAATGAAACACTTAATAAGGTGTATGGTCTTTCTAATGGAAAAAGGTAGCCGAATCTACAGCTAAGGTACATCTGATAGGAGACAGGTGCTTTAATTTATTATCTTATAACAGAGGTGCCATTTCAGATTTCATGAGGGAGGGCAAAGAGATTTGGAGCAGGTAAAGGGAAGAAGAAAATATGATACATTCAAGGTTGAATTAAGAAGAGGAGGAGGAGGAAGAAGAAGAAAAGTGGTGACATATTTTCTATGGATGGATGCCGTGTAAAAGATTTGCACCTTTGGCATTCATAGGCCTATTTACTTGTTTGTAAAACTCAATAGGAATAAATCAAATTGTATTTTTACCTAGAGAAGACCCACTGGAATCAATGGAATTTAAATTACCAGTGAAATTGGTTACTTTGCCTATCTCTAATTGTAGTCTTCATTTCCATGGGTAAGATTGATTCCTGGTATACTAGAGGTAGCATTCAGACCTTGGTGTCAGTAGCATTTTTAAAGTAATTTTATACCCTGGACAAAATTGTGTTGCAAGGTTCTGTCCTCTTTTTTTGGCAATATATATTATTTTGTCAGTATTTGAGTAGTGCTACATCTGTGACTGCCCTGCTCATTGTTCTGCTGTGGGGGCCTTGGACTTTTACACTATGGACCTATGTCACGTACATACAGTCTAGAAACATAACAAAGTGGCAAGTCAACAACAAGTAGAGATGGGCACAAGACAGTTCATCCTGGTTCATCCCAATTCATAAAGGGGGCGGCACAAGTGCTGCTGCTCCCCTCCCACACCTCCTCAAGCCACTCACCAGGCCCAGCTTGCTTGCTTTCCCCACCTTTTTGGCTAATCTCCCAGTCACGAGAAAGAAGGCAGACTTCTCTGCCCCGCCCTTTTGCCTGAGTGGGAGCTCAATCAAGAGGGCTGGGCAGAGAAGCCTGAGCTGCTGCCAAGGGTGGAAGATCAGTTGAGGAGATAAACTAGGACACTGAGCCTGGTGAGTGGCTGATTGAGCCAGAGATTATAGGGAAGGGGAGCAGCAGTACCTGTGCTGCCACCTTTATGAAATGGTTCATGCCCATCTCTAATAACAAGATGTAATACATCATATACATCTCAGTGAATAATGTGAGATCTTCTTGAAACTGAAGATTATCTGCTGAATTGCATTGAGCATACTATGTTGCACAGATACAAACCCACATTCTGTTGGGTGGGAAGAAAGAAGGAAGAAATGGTAGCTAACAACAGGGTGAAGACAATATCATCTAGGCTCTGTGTAAGATTTTATGGAAAAAAAGAAGCCTTGTGATTTCACCATAAAAATCTTATGTGGAACTTCCTCTCACCACTGATGTCCAGCACTGGCTCCTGGGATCAGCCTTTATGAGATAGAACGGTGGAATATGTGGAGCTCTAGACATTAGCAGTCATCTAAATATAAGATATTTGGGGAACTGGAGTCCAACAACATCTGGGTGGACATATATTCACCATCCAGGCTTTAAAAGGCTTTAGGGTTGTTGGGATGGGGCAATGTAGAGACATCAATGAAATGAAATGAAATGAGGCAAACACAAGTCTTTGACCTCTAATCCTTCCATCCATTCATCTGTCCTCGGGGCAAGGCACAAATGTCTAAGAATACAAAAGGAAAACGTTAAAAACCCTTGCCACATCTAAGTCGAATGCATTCACCTCACAGCCACATTACCCTCATGGCTGTGATGGGAAGGGGGGGAAAGAACGTAGGGAAATGTGGCTGAGAGGTGAATGCATCTTTCTCTCTCTCTTTCTCTTTCTCTTTCTCTCTCTCTCTCACTCACACACACACACACACACACACACACACACACACACACACACACACACACACACACACACACACACACACACGAATCCTATAGGGAAGGTGCCCCCTGGTGGAGTCAATTGGCAGATTTTCCCAGTACATTATTTAAATACACAGAGCTTGACTTTTTTTAAAAAGGGGCCGCAATGCTGGCCGGGGGATGCTGGGGATTTTATTCTAAAAAAGTAACATTTACAAGCTCTTTGTTATCTCTGGTGGAATGTACACCTTAGACTTCTAGACTAAGGTCAGAGCAGATTTTGACCACAAATAAATAGAGTTTGGCATTATTTTAATCAAGTTTCATTTTGCAAAACTGCTTGTAGACTGCAGCACACATCATCTGGCGCATGATACCTCTGATGTTATGGGCTGCAGCCCATGAAAGCTTATGACAAAGATACATTAAATCATCTGAGGCCACAAGACTCTTTGTTGCAGCAACAGATTAAGATGTCCACCCCCTTGGAAACTGACCCCAAATCATCTCCCTGTTATTAGTTAGGCATCCTTCAGTCTCAAAAGACTATGGTAACGTGCTCTGTATGGAGGACTTGGAACAGCGTCTAGTGTGGCTGAGGAGGCCAATTCAAGAGTGACAATCCCTTCCACACTGAAGACAAATCCAATCTGTCCCCTGTCCAGCTCCCTGGTTTTGCTGCTTTTGTGACTTCCTCTTTGCCTCAGCCTGCTGGGCAAGGGTCTCTTCAAATTGGGAGAGGCTGTGATGCAGCGCCTGCCTCCAGGCTGAACACTCAAATGTCAGGGTTTCCCATCTGTTGAGGTCTATTCCTAAGGCCTTCAGATCTCGCTTGCAGATGTCCTTGTATCACAGCTGTGGTCTCCCTCTGGGGCGATTTCCCTGCACTAATTCTCCATATAGGAGATCCTTTGGAATCCGACCATCAGCCATTCTCACGACATGCCCAAGCCAACGTAGTCGTTGCTGTTTCAGTAATGTATTCATGCTGAAAATTCCAGCTCATTCTAGGACTACTCTGTTTGGGACTTTGTCCTGCCAGGTGATACCAAAAATCCGTCGGAGGCAACGCATATGAAACGTGTTCAGCTTCCTCTCCTGCCATGCACAAAGGATCCAGGACTCACTGCAGTACAGGAGTGTGCTTAGGACACAGGCTCTATAGACCTGGATCTTTGTATGTGTCGTCAGCTTCTTATTGAGCCATACTCTCTTTGTGAGTCTAGAGCACTGGTTCTTAAGCTTGGGTTACTCAGGAGTTTTGGACTGCAACTCCCAGAAGCCTTCACCACCAACTGTGCTGGCTGGGGTTTCTGGGAGTTGCAGTTCAAAAACATCCGAGTAACAAAGGTTAAGAACCACTGGTCTAGAGAACATGGTGGCTGCTTTGCCAATGCGTTTATCCAGCTCAACATCCAGAGAGAGGGTGTTAGAGATGATTGAGCCGAGGTACACAAAGTCATGAACAACCTCCAATTCTTTTGTAGAGATGGTAATAGAAGGAGGTGAGTCCACGCCCCGGCCCATGACTTGTGTTTTCTTCAGGCTGACTGTTAATCCAAAGTCTTGGCAGGCCTTGCTGAAACGATTCATGAGTTGTTGGAGGTCTTCAGCAGAGTGGGCAACAATGGCTGCATCATCTGCGAAGAGGAAGTCCCGCATGCATTTCAGTTGGACTTTGTTCTTCGCTCTCAGTCTAGAGAGATTGAAGAGCTTTCCGTCTGATCTAGTCCAGAGATAGACACCCTCGGTTGCAGTTCCAAAGGCATGTTTCAGCATGACAGGAAAAAAAGATCCCAAAAAGTGTTGGTGCGAGGACACAGCCCTGTTTCACTCCGCTTCAGATGTCAAAGGGGTCTGATGTTGAGCTGTCAAAAACTACAGTGCCTTTCATTTCCTCATGGAAAGATCTGATGATGTTAAGGAGACGAGGTGGACATCCAATCTTGGGAAGTATTTTAAAAAGGCCATCCCTGCTAACAAGATCAAATGCTTTTGCAAGGTCTATGAAGGCCACTAAGAGTGGATGTTGTTGTACCCTGCATTTATCCTGTAGCTGTCGGAGGGAGAATACCATGTCAGTGGTAGATCTATTAGCTCGAAAACCACACTGTGATTCTGGATAGACTCTGTCTGCAAGCACCTGGAGCCTCCTCAGCACAACACGGGCAAGCAACTTCCCTACAACGCTAAGAAGAGAGATGCCACGGTAGTTATTGCAGTCGCCCCTGTCTCCTTTGTTCTTATACAATGTGACGATGTTTGCATCCTTCATGTCCTGTGGTACTCCACCTTCCCTCCAGCAGAGACAAAAGACTTCATACAGTTTGGTGGTGATGATCTCCTTACAGCATTTCAGCACTTCAGCAGGGATGTTATCCTTTCCAGGTGCCTTGCCGGAGGCGAGGGAGTCCAAGGCCGCTTTTATTTCTGCTATGCTTGGTTCACTGTCCAGCTCTTCCAAGACAGGCAGGCGCTCAATATTATTTAATGCTTCTTCGGTTACTACATTCTCTCTGGAATATAGCTCAGAGTAGTGCTGTACCCAGCGTTCCATCTGCTGTGCTCGGTCCTGGATGAGCACACCTGTAGCAGACTTCAAGAGAAGAGCTCTAGCAGCATACAAAGCCTGTCCTAGCCAAGTCCAACAGGCTGCCAGGAGATGCTCCAACGACTATTGGCTCCAGCTCTGCTGGAGTGAACAGAAGAGGGTACCCTGTAGACCATCTTGACTGCTGCCATTGGTGTTGACAACATACAGGCTGCTTTCTGCTATATAAAGCTTGGCATCTTTTTTTCCTGCTGGCAACATGGACACAATATTTTGCAGCAATGTTGGGCCATTTTCTGGCTCTTTGAATTGTGGGTAGAGAAGCACAATATCCCACATTCATAAACTGGAGGGTTTTTTGAACAATTGAATGGACATTAAATACAATGCTCAGACACAGCTGAGTGAATCTTTTCACATTTTGTAAACATGTATCACCAGGGAAACGAAACAGGTCAGTATTATGCTGCTGTGGTTGAGAGAAAACATCTTTTGCTAACATACATTAGCAAAACCTGTCCTGGTGCAATGAAAAAGTTTAAGGTGCTGGTACTCCAATTCTGGCATTTCAGCATATTGTTAAATCTATTCTTCTTACAGGTAATTTTTCTGTCATTCCAAAGCCCTACTATCTTGAGGCACCAATGCCAGCAACCTTCAAATGCCAGAGTAATGTTTCCGCATCTGAAATGTTTGGGCAGCTGCCAAGGTCCCAGAATAGTCTTATGGCCGCCACTGATGCTTGCGTTCCAAAGTCTACATTCAAGGCACTACCATTAAAATTTCCATTGCTCTCTCATGCAAGCAAAGTGATGCTTGATGTGTTGCAACAAAGGCTTTTACCATATATAGAGCAAGAAATATCTGATCTTCAATTGGGATTTTTAAAAGGGTATTACAAATATCCACTGGCTACTGGAGTATACCAATGAATCTCAAAAGATCAG
This sequence comes from Pogona vitticeps, assembly GCF_051106095.1. Classification (NCBI taxonomy): domain Eukaryota; kingdom Metazoa; phylum Chordata; class Lepidosauria; order Squamata; family Agamidae; genus Pogona; species Pogona vitticeps. The sequence goes on along the minus strand of NC_135787.1, from coordinate 22,636,435 downwards.
TCTATGCTTTATAGGTAAAGGTAAAGGTTCCCCTTGACATTTTTAGTCCAGTTGTGTCCGACTCTAGGGGGTGGTGCTCATCCCGTTTTTCAAGCCGTAGAGCCAGCGCTTGTCCAAAGCCAGTTTCCATTGTCACACAGCCAGCGTGACTAGGGAGTGCCGTTTTACCTTCCCACTGAGATGGTACCTATTTATCTACTCACATTTACATGCTTTTGAACTGTTAGGTTGACGAGGAGCTGGGACAAGCAACGGGAGCTCACTCCGTCGCGTGGATTCAATCTTACGACTGCTGGTCTTCTGACCCTGCAGCACAGGTTTCTGTGGTTGCAAAGCCTTTGACTTTGTGGATCCTCAGAATTTATGGATTGCTCTGAAAGAAATAGGTGTGTCTCACCATTTGATCGTCCTGGTGTGTAACCTGTATTGGGAAGAAAAAGCTAGTTTTAGCACAGAATATGGAGAAAGAGAGAGAATGGTTTCCTATAGGCAAAGGTGTCAGAGAAGAGCACATTTTATCCTCTTATCTGTTCAGTTTGTACACAAACTATATAGAAAGCCAGACTAAATTCAGATGAAGGAGCAAAAATTAGTGAAAGAAACATCAAGAATTTAAGATATGCAGATGACACCATCTTACTAGCAGAAAGCAGCAACAACTTGAAATGACTGTTAGGGAACATGAAGGAAGAAACTACCAAAGTGGGACTGCATTTGAACTTTAAGAAGACAAAAATCTTGACTACAGAAGGACTGCACAACTTCAATGCTGACAATGAAGAAATTCAATTTGTTAAAAGTTTTATATACCTTGGTTCAAACACAAATCCAAATGGAAACTGCAGCCAAAAAAGCAGAGGAAGACTAAGAATTGGAAGGCAAACCATGAAGTCATTAGAAAAAGATCATTAAATGTAAGGATGATGAGGGTAAGACCATCCATACATATCACTATGTACGAATGTGAACAGAGGACAATGGAAAAAATGATTCATTTGAAATGTGGTGCTGGGAAAGAGCTTTGCAAATACTCTGAACTGCCAGAAAGATGAACGAGTGGGTCCAAGATCCAGTCATCAAGTGGGTCCAAGATCCAGTCATCAAGTGGGTCCAAGATCCAGTCATCAAGTGGGTCCAAGTTCGAGTCATCAAGTGGGTCCAAGAGATTTGCAGAATCTCTTGAGGCAAAAATGTTGAAATTTTGGGGACATCGTGAGAACGTAGGATTCTCTGGAGAAGACAATAATGCTAGGAAAAGGTGAAAGCAGGAAAAAAAGAGGACCAAATATGACATGGATTGTCTCCATAAAGGAAGCCACAGACTGCAATTTACAAGAGCTGAAGAGGGCTGTTAATCACTCATTCATAGGGTTGCCAGACATTGGAGGTGACTTGACAGGCCATAACAACAACAAATGAAAATAAATGCCTGGCATATTTAGTGCATAGCCACTGTTAGAGGGTAGGTCGGCACTGAGCATATTACATTTTAAATGACACCGTATCTTTTGAAGAACAAAATCTAGGTGTCCTTCAGAAGGTACTGCAAACATATTACAACTTGAGTTGTTTAAGACATTTAAAAACCTACCTATCGTACATAAGAGCTTAAAATAAAGTGCAGTGACTTTCTTGAAGAGAGGCCTAAGATTAACCACACAATACACTCCATCTTAATTTCTGGAAATGATTTCCCTCTCATTGCCATGGCAACACCATTATTGGTCATGGATCAAGCGGATAGCATGGAGTAGTAGGGTCAAGGCATAAACAACAGTAGAATTGCTGCATTGCTCCCATTGTTATAATAAACTCATTTTTTAAAAAATGCACCATACTATGCTACATTTATTTAGGGCCAGCTATTTGCCAGGTTTTAGAGTTTAAAAGATGTAAGAAGCATCTCTGATGATGAACACAGAACTATGTTTTCTCAGTATATAATGCATATAAAATCTGGGTCATTGTTGAAAGAATCTTGTATTTAAATAGGCAGTAGACATCAGACGTTTGCAGAACTTTCACTGAGGCACAGCAGAAAGGTCAAGACAGATGGATTCACTTCTTTTAAAAAATCCTCCAGTTGAGGAATGTGGTATATTGTGCTTCTTTATCCACAATGCCAGGAAATGGCCCATATTGCTGCACAATATTGTGCCCGCCTTACCAGCAGGAAAAAAGATGGCAAACTTTACATACAAAGAGCAGTCTGAATGTTGGTGACATCCATGTCAGCAGTCAAGTTGGTCTACAGAATATTCTTATGTGTTCACTACCATTCAAAAAGAGACACCACAAAAAGTCACAAAGTATGCAAAATGACTAGAAGAGATATATCTTTCAGATTAACTGTGTGTTCTCAAGTACATGACTGAAAGGTATTGGATTGTTACATCGTCAAGGATTTTGCAGGAATTTGGAATGCTTCTGCCCCCATACAGCCTGGTCCATGGCACACCCAGCTATCTGTACTGGGTAAGAAATCTCAGCCCTCTTCCTTCTGAGACAATGCTCTTTTATGTTCAAGAGTGGACCACATCACATTCAAAATCTGAGAGAAGGCTAAACGAAAGGTATGGATACACTGAAAAATCTCATTTTAAATCACTGTCAGATATGCAGTGTGGGTTTTTCTTTGCAACATGATTCTTACTGGAGGTTTGATTGAACCTTTCAGAGGGAAGTGTAATAGCTTAAATCAAGGCATATGGTTTGCTTTCTCTTTAGGAATAAATTTTTATATTAAATCAAGTTCAACAACCCCACCATACCGTAGTTGCTGAGTCGCTGCTGTACCCCAAGATGGAGCAGTAAATATTGTCAATTATTCTCTCAGCCTCCTCCTTAATACCAGAATTTATAAATTATTATCTTTGAAACATTTGCAACATTCATATTCAATAAGAAGAGCAGCAAAGATCAAGTTCAGCTGGCACTATGCTTCAGCAAAGAAAAGGAAGGCTCCTGATGCAGATGAGAAGAGAAGGACCACCGTTCTCTTATCTGCAAAATCCAAGATCTGAGACATGAAGTCAAAGCCACCTTTTTCCATACATGTCTGCAATCAGTTCAAGGGCCATTTCACTCAGGAGTATGATTGATCATCTGGATGTATAAACCTCTGACAGTTGCCTTCCCCCCCCCCCAATAAAACAGCAGTTTCATCACTGCACTTGATGATCATCCATATTTTCCAAGCAATAGATAACTAGAGAACTTGTAAAACAACCCAAACAATTGCTTTGTGTTTGGGTAAAAAGTGCTTAAGTGATTAAACAAGGAGTCAAGTTCTTGGATTTTACCCTGCTTTGTGTCTCTTGGTAGTGAATACAAGAAAGAATCCTGTAGAGCATCTTGACTGCTGCCATTGGTGTTGTCAGCATTCAGGCTGCATTTCACTATGTAAAATCTGTCATTTTTCATGCTGGCAACATGGGCTAAATATTGTCCAGCAATATTGGGCCATTTCCTGGCATTTTGAATCATGGATAGAGAAGCACAATATCCCACATTCATAAACTGGAGTTGTTGGGGAGGGGGGTTGTTTTGTTTTTGGTGGTGGTGTGTTTTTTTCCCAAAAATTGAATTTCCTGTCTTTTTAAAACAGAGGCTAAGTATACATACACTACACACAAATCCCAACAACAACTTCCGTCATGTAGAATTACCCAGTGCTAAGGGATCCAAGAAGATGAACACATGATCTGTCATATGGTAAGTTTGGGAATGCAGAAACAAGAACCACTGGAATGTGGCAGCAGTCCCTGTGTGCTAAAACATTTTAAAGGCTGTTTTGGACTTAATGCAATGGTGAAGCAAGAGTATGAGGAAGTGTAACAATACAATGGGGCAGAACTTACTGGAAAAGACAATATTGCTAGGAAGAGGGGGCAATAGGAAGAGAGAACATCCTAACATCAGATGCTGTTGATTTGCAAAACTTGAATGGAATTGGTATTGACAGGGCATTTGGGAATCATTAACACATACCATATAGTAACCACACATCAGAAGTGACACGATGGCACATAACCTCTTTTGATTATTTTTTAAAATTACCAAACAATTGTTTACTGCCAAGATGGAAAGGAGACTATAACAGGAGACTATGACTGGATATAGGCACCAAAGCTCTGCTAACATCAAGTAAGGCCATCCCCAGTCACAAAGCAAAAAAACCAATATTTTCACAGGTTAAAACAGGTGAGCTTCTGAATATTTGTTCTCTATTCATTTTATTATATTTATATTTAATTATATATTATATTTCAATATTTGTACAGTGGTGCCTCGCATTACGACGTTACTTTGTTCCAGCGAAATCGCTGTAAAACGAAAACGTCGTAATGCGAAATTAAAAAGCCCTTAGAAATGCATTAAAACCCGATCAATGTGTTCCTAGGGGCTTGAAACTCACCATCCAGCGAAGATCTTCCATAGTGCGGCCATTTTTGCTGCCTCTGTAGCGAGGAATCCATCCCAGAAAAGAGCGGGGAGCCATGTTTTTTACCCGGTGGCCATTTTGAAACTGCCAATCAGCTGGTGAAAATCATCGCTTTGCAAGAATCCGTTCCTGAAGCAGGGAACTGATCATCGCAAAGCGAAATTCCCCCATAGGAAACATCATTTTGCGATCGCTTTTGTGATAGCAAAACCTTCAACGTAAAGCAATTTCGTCGTAAAACGGAGCGCTCGTAATGCGAGGCACCACTGTATTTTTTTAAAATATTCTCTTCATGTCTCTACTTTACAAGCAGCCACAGAATCCCCTTGCAAGCATGATTTCAATAACCTTCTTTGATCAGGAAGGAGTTTAAAAGTTTAAAAGTTAGCTAAAAGTCAGCTAATTGTGTGCTGACTGACAGAGTCAGAATTTCAGATTGAGCCAGACATGGAGCTGACTTCCTCTTTAAAAAAGGAAGGAGACTGGCCTCAGATATCTTGAGAAAATGCTTTCTGAGGATAAATTGCAAAATACCCTCCTGTCTGGAAGACAGTCACTCCATTATTTTCTTTTAAACCCTGTTTATTTACTCTTTAAGGAACACCTGCCTTTTAGTCTATTTATGTTTCATTTTGTGAAGCTCTTGCTGGGTAGCCTTTACTTCACATCCTCAGCCTTATAACAAAGTGGCCGTTTTTCCCTTTTGAAATACCGTTTTTAAAGGACCAGTATTTCAGCCCCTGCAGCCTGGGAGTTCTCAAAAAAAGCAGGTGGAGCCGACAATTCTCTTTCAAAATACATAAAATTCCCCCCCCCCCAAATGATATCTATATTAAATGTGGAGATGTTTAGGATCACCAATTTCTGAACAGGGGAGTAAAACAGTTTTCTTTTTTAAAATCATAACTTGAAAACTGCTTTTCCAAATGTCCCCAAAATTTGGCACAGACCAAGAAAGGCTGCCTGTAACAAATATGCCAGATTTGGTGCTGATACAAAGCACAGTTTAAAAATAATGTTTCATTTGGGCTGCCCCCATTTTTAGAATTGCCTTATATAATGTTGATTTCCTCTGTCAGCATAAGATCACTGTTGCACTTATTTGTCTGCTCCTGGAAACTCTTTTAATGGTGAAAGAATGATAAACACATACTGTATGAGGCTTGTTGAGGTTATTCAATTGCTCAGAATTAATCCTCCCAACTCTTTTTCATTCTGAGATATTACAAGGCTGCTTTGCAATGGCGATTTCCACAGTAACCAGGGAAACCAGAATTCCAAATGGGATCCAGGCCTCATTGTATATAGACTGAGTTCACCTAACATATAAATCAAATCACTAGGGGTTTGAATACTTGAAGCCAAGTTGTGCTTTCTCTGCTGTATGAATTTACCTTCGCCTCTACTCAAGGATTAGCAACATATGTGTTCTCCCTATGCAAGAAGGGGAGCATGCTAGAAGCCCCCTCTGTTGTCACTTTTCATGTATGAAAGTGGTGTGTCTAAACAAGAAAACTTTTTCTGTCCATCTTCTGACTCCTCATGCAAGCCAAAGATCCAATTTTGGGATTTCTAGCTCACATCAAGAACTTCAACAGACAGAATAGACTCTCCTCTTCAGACACACCACTTTCGCACAAGGAAACTGACAACACCGGGGGGGTGCACACCCTATCTTGTACTCTTTACTAATGTCTGCAAAGAACTTTCCTGTTCCCTAGTTGTAAATAATGTAGGCTGTAAAGATGTGGACTGCTAAGAGGGTACAAATCACAATGTTTGGAAGGGCACTTGAGGGGTAATGCCTTTGATCCTGTCATCTTGGAGTCATGAGGGGGAGCTCAGTTTGCCTGGGGTCATGTGGGTAGAGGAAATGAAGGTAATGCTGGCTGGAGCTTCAGGGAATGGCACAGTGGGATTAATAGAAACTCAGGTACCATCAGAGCCTAATAAATAGCCAAGAGAGAACTGGAGGCCACAGTCACAGGGGAAGAATGGATGTGAGAGTACCAGCTAATGGAAATGAGCAGCACAATCCTTCATATACTGTTACTGCACCCTATGCTGGTCACACTAGGTTCTCAAGCAGTGGCAAATGTACCACTTAGCAGAACACAGGAAGATATTCTATTTGGGACATGGGTTTTTCGGAACAATTACTAAGACTTCTTTTTGCTTCAATCCTCATATTCTCCTGCAAGTGTGATGTGCCAACTCTTACTCCAATCTTCCTCAGATTATCCACCTATAATCTTTTCATGTGTTAGTTGCAACTTTGAACACTATACTTTTCCTAGACACCAGGTTCTCTTAAATCTGTATATGCCAATTTCTAATGTGGTCTTCCCAATGTGGTGTAGTGTAGACAGTGACAGACTAAGACTCCGGAGAGTAGGGTTCAAATCCCCACTTGGCCATGGAGACTCACTGGGGGATTGGAATTGGTAAAACCACTCCTTAAATATCTCTATACCTTGAAAGCCCTATTAGTGTCATTCTGAGTTGGTTCTGACTTGATGACACAAAACACACACATTTCTAATGTAAAAACGCAAGGCCATGAAATGACTTCATGATGCTACCCTGTACTCTGTTCTGGGCACCAAGGTCACAAGGTGGGTAACAGGAGAGTACATTATGTACTTGTAGTATTCAGATGTTTGTGTGTGTTTTATATAACTAAGCAGTAATAAAATGATTACTTTTTAAAAACCTGTATAACTAAATACTTTTTGTGTCTTGGTATTACAATTGTAAGTAATCACTTTAAGAAGAAACTTTCTGAGTTCTGAGACTAATAAGAGCTTGGTCACAGTAGATGGGTGTTGTGCTTAGAGAAATTGTGTGGAAAGACTCTAACTATCTCTCTGAGCCCAACAGACATTTCCTTTTATTGAATAAGTAGTGAAACTGTCTTCAGACAAACGCTGGCTCTATGGCTTGGAAACGGGAATGAGCACCGCCCCCTAGAGTCGGACACGACTGGACTAAATGTCAAAGGGAATTTTGACCTTTACCTAGTGCAGTGGGGAGTAATATTCCCTCAGCACCTCCACACATTCTTAATATAATGAATTCTGCTTTATAATTATGATGAAGTACCTTCATTTATAACTCTGAAATGTTATCATAACCATAGTTATACTGCAACTAAGAAAGTCTGAAGAAATCTGTGTATCAGCCATCTCTGACCATAACCATAAGCTGTGAGTAGCAAACCTTATTTCATGTTCACAGCATGCATACTGATCCTAGGGTTGCCAACTTGCAGGGCGGTGAGGAGCTTCTATGCTTCTCTGAGTCCCCAGAGAAATGTTACAAGGAATGCCACTTTAGGAGAACAAAATTAGTTTTTCGGGTGTGAGGTGGATTTAAAGCCTTGGCACTCATCTCCACTCAAGTGGTACCAGAGTCTGTAGCTCAGCAAAAAAAAAAAAAAAAGTGTGTACCCTTGGGACTTGCTTCCCTCTCAACTCTTGCCTGTCCTATCTCTGTTGGCAGCGCATAGACCCAGCCTTGTGGAACTGGAAGGGCTGTTTCCCATGATATTAGAAGCACCACTCTCTGGTCTCAGATTTGGGCCATAGAGCTACATCTAGCTCTTTGGGGTCCAACTAGAGCTTTTTGGGATCCCTCAGGTTCTCAATTTACACATTTCCAATCATGGATTTAAGCCTGTTTGTGTGCATTGTTTCACTCATATGCCTTTGAGATATTCGCATTTCAAAGTATGTATCCAGTTTTGTGTGCACGTTATTTCTTCAAAAGACCCCATACACCTTGCAAATGTACACACTCCGGATACAAGTTGCATTTCTTATAATCAGCTCTCTTGAATTTTGAAAAAAAGTACTTTTATCGGAAGCATTGAATCCAGCAGAACTCTTTTCCTTAGTTTGCTTCCTTTGGAAGGAAGGATTGTGTCAGGCTTACAACATCTTTGTAATATGTGAGATAATTTACAAATACACCAATTGAGAAAGGAAATGGCAAAGAAATGAAGCTGTTCAACAAAATAGCCAATGTTGTGCCTCCCATCAAGTTTTCATAAAATTCCTTGCATCCTGCAATGTCACTCTTCTTTCTCTCCCCGATACATGCCCTTCAGCTGATCCTCTTTACTTCTAGCCTTACTTCGTTATGCTTTTTGGAGTGTGTGGCACCCAGAAGCACTGAAGGCAGTGCAACAGCCCTGCCTTCTTCATCATCTTTTTTAATCATGGAAATGTGACTGTCTGAGGAGAGAGGACTGTTGTACCCCTGTATTTTGTCCATGTGAGCCCCCAAATCTTCCAAAAATAGGGTTCTGGGTAGTGGCCATCTCATGAGAAGAGAAGACTTCCTGGAAAAGATGCTGATGTTAGAAAAGTGTGAAGGCAGGAGGAGAAGGGGACGACAGAGGATGAGATGGACAGACAGTGTCATCGAAGCTACCAACATGAATTTGACCCAACTCCGGGAGGCCATGGAAGACAGGAGGGCCTGGCGTGCTCTGGTCCATGGGATCATGAAGAGTTGGACATGACTAAACGACTAAACAACAACAGCAACAATGGGTAGTGGCTACCCAGGGACACTAGACTTGTCCTCTTCAAATAGTCATATTTGCATGTTGGAAGAAAATTGTGTTCTCCTTTATGTGTGTGGGCTCCACACACTTTAATGCAAGACTGAAGAGGGCTTCTTTCTCTCTCTCTCTCTCTCTCTCTCTCTCTCTTTTTCACATTGTTGAATCCGCCTTACTCTGTTCTAGTGTCAGTTTCCATTGTTCATCTCACACACAGACCCAGTGAATATTATCCTTGCTTTGGGGGCAGGTGAGAAACGTGTGTCACCTACTAAGATCTTAGCAGCTCTCCCACTGAGAAAGTATCAAGTACCTCTTCTAAGCCATTAGCATTTCTTTCATGAGTTCCAGACTCTGGCTATGAATTATCTTAACAGGGGGAAAAAAACCATAGTTACAGTCTGACTCTCTGCTCTCAGACAGCAATCCAATATCAATGTCTTCGTTTTTATTGTGAGATTTTTCTTACGTACTTGTTTGCATTTCAATATGTTATTGTTTTCAAGATATGCTATTAAGTCCTTGAAGCTAGTAATTTTTTTAAAAAGGATGTAGACTTTTGAAAAATAAAGAAAAGTTGAATCAGCCAGTCAATTGCATTGCTTATTATGTTTTTAGCACAATGTCGGGGACACCCGTTGGGTCTTTCTACCTAAAACACCTGCAACAATATTATTTTCTATGGTACTTCTATAATTCTTTTCGCTTTTAATTTTACATTCTTAAAACCTTTTGTTTCAGTTTAAGCAAAGCTAAGCCCAAGGTAAAGTGTTGGGTCCCTTTGAGGCATCTGCCAGAGCCGGTATCTTCAAGAGTTGAACTTTTAACAGATTAAAATAATCAAGAAACTTCCTTAGAAGGCAAGCTGACTTCTAAGATGATAACTCTAAACACCACACCATCCACCTTTCCTATCTTCCTCATCCAGACAATAAGCTAACTGTCCAGTTTGCATGTCTGCAACTTGTGGTTAATCCTTTTTCTGACTCAATCGTTGGGGAGGGTCATGATGTTGATGCTATATAAGGATCAACAAGTGCGTGTTCAGGCAGCTTTTTTTCTTTCTGTAATTATCTGTAATTTTGCTGTGAGCTTCTCTGTATTTTTGCTAAATTCAGAATAAATTTAAATAGAGCACTCAGCATGTTGCAACTGCTTCCTGGCCTCCACTGAGCCAATGAACTTTTTATGGCTCTTCATAACCATATCAACACCTATGTTTAGTGTTTACTGAGGTAGCAACTAAGGCCTACCAAAATATAAGACAAATGATAAAGAAACCCTTTGAAATGGTACGTAGATCACACAATGTTGAAGGGAGTCAGAATGTGGCTATTCCCTTTTTTATTCAGAGGAAAGTGTGAAAAGAACTGCTAAGAATCACCCTTTCCCTTGAGAAATGGGGAAAAATATCTGCCTGGATGCTTCTGGGTTTAAAGAAACACATAAACTTTATTTACAGTGCATACTTATGTTGTTTCCTTTTATATAGTGTGGAGCTACATCTCCATATGGCTATCTTCGAGGAGCAGAAAATGGAGGAGAGAGGAAAGGCAGCTAGCAAAGTACCAATGGGAAGGAAGGAGGGGTCTCTGAGGAGGGAAACATTCTGTAGTTAAATTAGGAGCAAATATAGGGCATGCTCCTTACTGACTCCCTGTAATAAGGGAGAAGCATGCAAGACTGTATTTTTCCAACCCCGTGGTTCTCCTCCTATATGTATGTTCCAGCAAAATGCACAATAGATACTTGGTTATATACCGTGTCACATTCTCACAAGGGAGGGGAAAAAAGTCTCTCATGCCTATAATTACTTGGAGGTGTTGACTGCAAAAAGTGATGTAACTGTACGCTCATTTGCACTCAGTTTATTTTCTGCCTTGCTGTTACTTCTGGTCAAATGCATCTTTGCAGTTCTTCAATTACTTGAAAAGCCTTTTTGACTAGAGACGATGGTAGATCAAAAGGACTAAATATGTGCCCCATTGGCAACGTGGGCTCTCACAGCATGCTTTTAACAGTTCTTAAAACAGTTTTTGAATTGATTGTTTCCTGTTTCCAGGCTTGTAATGCAATCTTAAAGATGTTTACAGGGAAGCATATTTATTCAGAAGTAGGTTACACTGAGTTCTATAAGACTTGATTCTCTCTCAATGTTATTGAAGTAGTTAAAGGGATGTATAGATGAAAGAGGGACGTGGTGGCGCTGTGGACTAAACCGCAGAAGCCTGTGCTGCAGGGTCAGAAGACCAGCAGTCGTATGATTGAATCCACGCAACGGAGTGAGTGCCCGTCGCTTGTCCCAGCTCCCGCCAACCTAGCGGTTCGAAAGTATGCAAATGCAAGTAGATAAATAGGGACCACCTCGGTGGGAAGGTAACAGCGTTCCGTGTCTAAGTCGCACCGGCCATGTGACCACAGAAGATTGTCTTCGGACAAAACGCTGACTCTATGGCTTGGAAACGGGAATGAGCACCGCCCCCTAGAGTCGAACATGACTGGACAAAAATTGTCCAGGGGAAGCTTTACCTTTACCTTTACCTATAGATGAAAAGGGTGGTTGTCTGTGGAGGCTGGTAGCTAAAGTCTGGTGGAGTAGTGGGCATGGTCACAGGCAACAGAGCCAGGGGCCTCACTGGAGGAAGTGCCAGAGGATTACTTTGTCACCCACATCTTTTCTTACAACATAACTCCTTAATAGCTCAGTGCTTTAGGTATCTGGCTGTAGAGTCAGAGGTTGGGACTTCGATTCCCCACTGTTCCTCCTTGACAGGGGCTGGACTAGATGACCCATAGGGCCTCTTTCAGCTCTGCAGTTCTAAGATGAAGATGATGACATTTAAGCTCCCTGAGGGTCCCAACAATGCAGCCAGGAATGGCATTGATGCCTTCACTCTGAAAAGTTAGTCCTATGAAGGGCCATTGAGAAAAGCACTCTGCAGTCCTAGTAAGAAAAGAGAGCAGGAATGGCTAACCAAAAAAAAAAAAGCAATAAACAACCGCCACAATTTCCAGCACATTACAAATTGAGGGTCAGTGTCTCAACATGTGATCCCAGGTGGAAAGCCAGCTTGATGGGGAAGAATGGGAGGAGAGTTCTGACTAGTATTTCTTTGTTGCCAAAAGCAGGAGAATCTGTGGTTGTTGTTATTTGCTGTTGAGTTCAGACTAAGCTAGCAATGATAATAAGACTTTCAAGGTTGGTGAGATATTTAAGGAGTGGTTTCACCAGTTCCACAACTCCAGTGACTTTCTATGGCTGAAGAAGGACTGATACCCAGGCCTCTAGAGTCCTTGTTCATCACTACACTACTCTACACTTCTGCAGACCATCAGAATAGATCAACAATATAATCTTTCACCAATGGCACAGTAGGCTTTCAGAATTTACAGAGGACTACAAATCCCGTCTGCATTCAGTAAAGAATTGCACAGCTCATGATCTACCTAGAGTAGATCATGGTCCACAGACGTTTGCATCGTATTATGCATCTTTTCAGACAGATTGGAAAGCATAAGCATGGGTGAAGGACTGGAGCCCTGCAAGTATTTTTGGCTTACAGCTCCTATGTTCTAGTGTAGTGTAGTTCTGGACAAGTCTCTGGCCTGCAAAAGCCATGTTTCAAGTCCCAAGAGATTTTTTTAAAAAAAACTCATTAGATGACCAATTGCCAGTGACCCTCTTTCAGCCTGCCTCTCCTCCTTTACTGAGCATTGGAAGAATAAAATGTGGAGGAGGAGAACCACGTATGTGTGATCTCACTGCGCAAAAGTATGATAAAAATTGGAATAATAATAAACACAAACGTAAAGATAATAGACATAATAAGCAACATAACAACAATAACAGTTTCATTAGCCATACATACATCTGCTATAGTTAGTGGGAGTTGTAAAACTGGATGACCTGATTTAAAGGAACAGTGTGTGACACTGGAAGAAAATACTGCAAAGGCTTTCACCTATGTATGCATTGTGATATGCAAAACAGAAAAATATGAAATCTGCACAGATTTCATCAGGCAACTTGCAAGGTGCAAAAAAAAAAAAAAGATTGATAGCAACCCCAGTCCAGAAAATTGCCTCCCAGATAAAAACTAATGAAAGGCATCATATAAGGGTGCTATATATCCAAGAAAATCATGGAGAAATCAGTTTGCAGAAATCTTGGCACTCCCCAAACTCTAAAGTTTGTGATCCTTAAGATTTGCAGGACTTTGGAGGTTAAAACCAGGATGAAGCTTAACAGGGAACTGGCACCCAGTGCAGATCTTGAACTATTGGGATCCTATGGTACCAGTTGGCAGTCTAGCTGCAACATATCACACCAGTGTAAGGATCATGGACTGTCTTCAATTGTAGCCCCATGTGGTACACATTGTAGTAGTCAAGATACGATGTAACGAAGCCAAGGATAGCTGTTGCCAAATCAGGTTGAGTCGTGAAAGGTTGTAGCTGGTGCACTCCATGGAGTTGTGAAAAGGTACTCCTTATCATCACTGCCACCTAAGATGTCAGGGACAACACAGAATTAAAAACTACCCCTGAACTACAGACTTGACTTTTCTAGAACAGGTTGAACCCCAGTCCCCGAGCCTGACTTTCTACTAACCAGCAGCACCTCCTTTTTACCCATGGTTTAGTCTCAACCCACGGATTCTCATCAAACTCAATACTGACCTCAGGCAAAATTCAAGTTTATTAACTGTTCCTTCCCGTTTTAAGTGACAGGGCGAAATAGAGGTCTCATTAGTGTATTGGTGATAGTTTGGTCCAAACTTTGAATGACATCTCTTAATAGCAGAAGCTAAATAATATGGGAAATAAGATGGGGAAATGAAGGACACCACATGCCAAAGTCATGCTGTTGAACAGTGCTCTCTTCTCAGGATATTTTTGAGCGCCCAGCGAGCCCCAGATAATCTTATCTCCTGTCACTTCATTTTATTTTATTTTTCAAACTATCTATCTAAAATCCATCACCATGATATCCTTTCCATTAGTCCGTCACTCACTCTCGTTTTTGTCATTGCTCTCTCCCATCAAGTCACGTCCAACGCATGGCAACCCTAACAGGGATTTCAAGGTTCGTGAGAACTCTTAAGATGCAGTTTTACTGTTGCCACACACCCCACTGAGTGTCCATAACTAAGCAGGGATTTGAATCCAAGTCTCCAGAATCCTAGTCCATCACTCTATCCATTCCACCACACACTTCCATTCTTTGTGGAACACTATTTCCTTGTATATGCCCTGAACCCACTGGCAAACCACAACGTCAGCTCCTGCTTGTTAGTATTTCCACAGAAGAATTTCACATTTTTTGTAATATGCAAGGTCAATTTTAATAATAATAATAATAATAATAATAATAATAATAATAATAATAATAATAATAATAATAATAATAATAATAATAATAATAATAATAATAATGATGATGATGATGATGATGATGATGATGATGATGATGATGATGATGATGATGATGATGATATGATGATGATGATGATGATGATGGTGGTGGTGGTGGTGGTGGTGGTGGTGGTGGTGGTGATGATGATGATGATGATGATGGCAATTATATGAACAATAAGAAAGTGATAACAGATTATCTGTATTTATTTCTAGATGGGCTAAGCTATTCATTTAAAAATCCTGTTTAAAGAAAATAACACGTAGGATAGCCAAAGGATTGAAAAAACCTGATCCAAGTGGAACATGCAGTTCCTCTACCCCCCACCCCCAAACCCAGCTTAACTTTTGCTTTCTGGAAGCATTCAGGCAAGTAACTTGTTCTATCGCTTTGAAGTTTGGAGAAAGTGAAACTAAGAGGTTGACGGGAGTTCAGCCAAAGGAAACCCATTTTAAAATTCAAGGCAGTTCTTGCAGAGATTTTTGTGCAGCATTCACCCAGCTGTAACGGCAGCGTTTCCACTGATGTGCTTCGGGGAAGAGGCCGAAGAAAGCAATGAGGAAGGATTTTGAAGGAAGATACAGTGGGCTCTCTGACAATGCCATGGAAAAAAGGAGGAATTTTCGCATAATACTGACGAAGCCATGAAGATTATGCTGGTCCGCATATTACGACACAAAATATGTATGCTTAATAGAATCCATTTTATTTAAGCTCAGTTGTAACACAATCATCGTTGGAGCCTGTTGTTGACTCCAGCCCCTGAATAACATGGATTGTCTGCACACTCCTTATTAAGAACTCCTGCCGTCCCCTTTCACACATTTTACAAAGACTATATTTCCTCATAAGGTTGAAAGGATGTCTTCATACTTCTCGCATCTTTCTGCAATTGGATCTGGTGCTGTGCTTTGAGTATTTAGTATTGTTAAGTCCCGCTGCTTCTAACAGTCACTTGTGAAAAGACATTTTCACCAACGCCCGACAAGACACACGTGCACATCCCACCATGGTAGGTGATAGGATAGGATGAGCCTCATTTGTGCTACAAAACGAGCTGACATATGACTTGCAAGATCGGTTGCATGCTTACTACAACTCTATATTTTGAAGCAATGGTAATTGCCTGACTTTTTTTTAAAGCAACAGGGGAAAAAGACTCAAGTGGGAGCTGCATTCTGGGACTAATTTTTCCATTTATTTATTTATTTAAGCATGTGCTTATATTCTTCCTGCCTGAGAGGGTTCCCAAAGCAATTTACAATGGATTAAAATACAACTGGGGATATTGTTCTTTGGAGACGGGTTACCGCTATTCCAACAGGAGGCTTGCTTCTTGTAACTGAAGAAGGCATGTTGAATTCCGGGGAAGAGGGCGTACAGTGACAGCCATTTTGTATGTGTGCTCCACATAATTAACCACAGAGTCCTACAGGTCCATGAGAACTGAAATACTATGAGAGCACACACACACACACACACACACACACACACACACACACACACACACACACACACACACACACACACACACACACACACACACACACACACACCATGTGACAGAAACTTTATAATAATCTTAGAATGTAAGCAAAAATTCACTAAAAGTCGAGCATGAAAGGTGAGGTAGCTCACTCCGGGCTCTTTCCCTAGACTTTGCTGGGGAAATGCTTGTGAGCCTGCCATGTTTTCTAATCCTGCGTAAACCATACTACTTCATAACACTACAAAGCTGAAGGGATGCTGGGGGAAGGAGGCAACTGAGGCCATTTTCCCAAGATGTCCATAAAGCAAAGGCCTCTTGCCAAAGTCTCTGTAGGTACCAACTGCCCCTGCCCTGCCGCATAGCTCAGTAGAGTTTCTGGCATTTTCTTTCAACTTTTCGTTAAAAGAGAAGATGGTATATCAGTGCATAAGATGACACTGAGACCTCAACATGTAGCTCTGAAACAATGAGGTCCCTCCTTGGCCATAATGAAGTAAACATATTCATGAGGAAGAAACAGCACAAATGGTTCTTCTCTTTCGTGGGGTGTCCATCAATTATTGAGCAGTTATGCCCAGATTGTGGAATCAGTCATTAAAGCAATGGTTCTCAATCCTGGGTAACCCAGGTGTTCTTGGATTGCAATTCCCTGAAATGTTCACCACCAGCTGTGCTGGCCGGGGTCTGGGGGGGGGGATTCCATTCCAGGAACACCTGAGTTACCCAAGGTTGGGAACCACTGATATAAAGCACACCCCATGGAGGGAGAACTTTCCATGTGCATTTTCTCCTGATAGGATTCCAGGTCAGGTTTTTAAAGTAAAATGTAAGTTCTCTACAAGGAAAAGCCTTGGTGGTTTTGTTTTTCTCATGCTTCCACCTAGGAAGCATGTGCTGGTCTTTTTACTATTGCAGAGGACCAAAAATCCTTTTTGTCCTGTGGGGTGTGTCAATTTGTAGAGAAACCACTTTGCATCAAGAATGACACCTTTCCAGTATTTACTACCTCTTTGCACTATCTAGATACTATAAGTTCGCGAGAAGACTCAGGTGAAACAGAGAGGCAGTCATCTATTTTCCCCTAAACTGGCATATCAACTACACTTGCAAAAATCCCATAGCTGCTCTCATGGAGCCAGCCTAAGGATGCAGTGCTGCTTTTCAGCAAGGCTAACATATTCATGGAAATAACAGCAGGTTTAACCCACTCCAAATGACTTTTGAATACCAAACATAAAAAGCCTTTTTTTTCCCTACTGATGTTCAAGCTTCACAATGCTTAGATGGAATAGGAGCTCTTGCAAATACAAAATATTTCCTCCCGATACAATTTAGCATGGCTCAGGCAGGCCCATGATTATGTAGCAAAATGAATCAGCATCAGAACTAGAGAGGTACACTGTGAAGAGAACAGACCAAATTGGTACCTTGTAGGGTCAATGGCAGGGTTGGAGCAAGATGACTCCAGTCACGACAGCAGATCACAGAAGTTTACCCCAGCAGTTTTCAGATAAATACAGAAGCACAAGGAACAAGTGCCATAGGAAAGGGGCATTGACAGCTGAACCACCAATGAATCCCCAGTGGTTTCCTGGGCAGCCCAGCCATTGATACCCTGACATCACTGGAATCTCTATATTGATATATCTATATATATCCTTAGGGACGTGGTGGTGGTGCAGGTTAAACCACAAAGCCTCTGGGCTGAAAGGTCGTAAGATCAGCAGTCTGAATCCACATAGGATCAGCAGTTTGAGTGAGCTCACGTTACTTGTGCCAGCTCCTGCCAACCTAGCAGTTTGAAAGCATATAAAAAGGAGAGTAGATAAATAGGTACCACTATGGTGGGAAGGAAGGTAATGGCATTCTGTGTCTAGTCGCGCTGGCCACATGATCACAGAAACTGTGTACAGACAAACGCTGGCTCTATGGCTTGGAAACAGGGATGAGAACTGCCCCCTAGAGTCAGACACGACTGGACAAATTGTCAAGGGTAACCTTTATCTTTTCATTTCGCTGTTGTTATTTAGTCATTAAGTCATGTCCGACTCTTCATCACCCCATGAACCAGAGCACACCAGGCCCTCCTGTCTTCCACTGCCTCCTGGAGTTGGGTCAAATTCATGTTGGTGGCTTCAATGACACTGTCCAACCATCTCGTCCTCTGTTGTCCCCTTCTCCTCTTGCCTTCACACTTCCCCAACATCAGGGTCTTTTCCAGAGAGTCTTCTTTTCTCACAAGATGGCCAAAGTATTAGAGCCTCAGCTTCAGGATCTGTCCTTCCAGGGAGCACACAGGGTTGATTTCCTTCAGAATGGATAGGTTTGATCTCCTTGCAGTCCCAGGGGACTCTCAAGAGTCTCCTCCAGCACAATTCAAAAGCATCAATTCTTCAGCAGTCAGCCTTCTTTATGGTCCAGCTGTCACTTCCATACATCACTACTGGAAAAACCATAGTTTTGACTATGCAGACCTTTGTCGGCAAGGTGAAGTCTCTGCTTTTTAAGATGCTGTCTAGATTTGTCATCGCTTTCCTCCCAAGAAGCAGGCGTCTTTTAATTCTGCGGCTGCTGTCACCATCTGCAATGATCATGGAGCCCAAGAAAGTAAAATCTGTCAGTGCCTACATATCTTCCCCTCCTATTTGCCAGGAGCTGATGGGACCAGTGGCCATGATCTTAGTTTTGTTTTTGTTTTTGGTTTTATGCTGAGCTTCAGACTATTTTTTGTGCTCTCCTCTTCCACCCTCATTAAGAGGTTCGTTAAGTCATCTTCACTTTCTGCCATCAGAGTGGTATCATCTGCATATCAGAGGGTGTTGATATTTCTTCCTGCAATCTTAATTCTGGTTTGGGATTCCTCCAGTCCCACCTTTCACATGATGTATTCTGGATAGAAGTTAAATAAGCAGGGAGACAATATACAAAACTCTATTAGCCTTTGCCCTGCTTCGTTTTGAACTCCAAGGCCAAACCTTACCTGTTGTTCCTTTTATTTCTTGACTCCCTACTTTAGCATTCCAGTCCCCTAGAATGAGAAGAACGTCTTTCTTTGGTGTCAGTTCTAGAAGGTGTTGTAAATCTTCATAGAATTGGTCAATTTCAGCCTCTTCAGCATCGGTGGTTGGTGCATAAACTTGGATGACTGTGATGTTGGAAGGTCTGCCTTGGATTTGTATTGAAATCTTCCTATCATTTTTATATATCCTTTTTATATATCCTTACAAGTACTTGGGTAGCCTTTTCACATTTAGACAACGTGCAGGGAGGGTGCTGCATCACTTTTAAGTCAGCTATTTCATTCTGCAATGTTCCTCTTATGCATGCATGCATGCATACGTACATACATACATACATACATACATACATACATACATACATACATACATACATACATACATACATACATGCATACATGCATACATACATACATACATACATACATACATACATACATACATACATACATACATACATACATACATACATACATACATACATACATACATACATACATACATACATACATACATACATACATACATACATACATACATACATACATACATAATGTATTGATCAACTCAGCTTATACTTTGAATATAAATAAAACTAATAATAAAGCTATTAATTATTATATCAAGATTGTGTGTGCGGGGGATGCAGATGGACTGATGTGTTCTTTGATATGTGGGCTTTGATTGGATAGGTCACAATAACATTAGACTCTATCTTCCCCACCCCCTTTCTACTTTTGTCCTCCTCCTATTCTCCTTGTTGCTGCACAGCAAATAAATGCCAGAGCCTGGTGCTCTTTTAGTCTGTTGGCAGATGGAAGAACTGGATAATTCTCAACTTGAAACGGCCCTTCTGTCCACATTAGATCTTTGATGCATTTTGCCATCATGGGGAACAAAATCCTTTTAGTGTCTCGCCTGAGCCTATTTCTGGAAGGTTAAGTTACTGAGGGAGAGAATCATTTGCATGACATGTCAGTCTCTGGTTTCTCTGCACATGAAGCTCCAACTTAGGAAATTGCTTCAATGATCTGACAAGGTGCCAGAACACACCGGACCAGACATGCAACCAGCACCTCATCAGATCACCACAACAATTTTTTATAGTTGGAGTTCCATATGCATAAATATTAAACAGGATATTGGAAAACAAAATGAAGTTTGAACAATTGAATTGTGAAGAACAAGGGGAGGGGAAGAGAGAGAAAATACTGTAGTGTGGGATAGAAGTAGCTACCAAAATAATAAACACTGCTGTTGATTCTTTCAACACAGCCTGAAAATCCCACAAGCATCTATGAAAGCGCTTTTGATTATCATTACTGATGGTATTTGAAGGCATCTCCAGAGTCCATCCTTTACAAGATATGCCCCCAATGCTACTTGAAAACATATGGGCTGGGAACCAAAGTGAAAAACTGATGTTTCGCTAACTGTCTCATTGTGACAGAGGGTTGGAAATTATGCTGGATAGGAAAACTACACTGTAAATAAGAAAGGAAATCCAGATTGCTGAAAACCTAGGAAGTGTGACTTGAAATTATGAGTGACTCACTAGTAGGCCTATATAACTGATCAGCTATCAAACATATAAAAGCTTTGTCAACCATTGTACTGAGTTTATTTTATTTTATTTTAAACAGCAATTGCATTCATACAATAATAACAGGTTAAAAATTGCACACAAAATTATATATTAAAAAAGCATTGGTCAAGAATCAAAACAATTTTGAAAACATTAAATACAGATACATTGAAAATATCAACATTTCAAGAATTGAGCAATTCCCTAGACACACATTGCTTAAAAGCCTACCTGAAAAGGAATGTCTGAAGTTAGAATTGCACAAGGTAAAAAGTTTAGCTTGTGTGCTCTGGACATGGAGCCTATCTCAAGTAAAAGAATACAAGCAAAGGATTGAAGGGGTGGGGGAGATTTCCCACGAAAATAATACAAGCGAATGAATGGAAAATTGGTGGAATGAAGAATCAGATAAGAGGATCAATTCTTGGCATTCTCAAAAGAATTTTTTTCCTCTGTGAGTGACAGACAATTAGGGATAACACACCTAATTTCCTTCCTTTTTTCCAGTTTGCTGTGCCGGATAGATGGCTAGTATTGGGCACTCTATATGAAATCAGAAATATAGGAAGTTTTTCTTATACTGATTCAGACCATTAGTCCACTTAGCCCCAATTCTTCCACACTGATTGACAGTGGCAGGATTCTTTCCTAACCTTACCAGAAGACCCCTGGTGATCTCCTATTCAAGAACCAACAAGAGCTAACCCTGCTTAGTTTCCAAAATTTGACAAGATAAATGTCTCCAGGGGCCATGCATGCAGGACCATTGTTAAACCCAGCTGTGGGAGGTTGGCATATGTGAAATTTGAACCAAGGAAGTGAGGTGGAGCAAAGGCTGGAGGCTGAAGTTGGATATACAGCTGTTGTTGTTGTTGTTGTTGTTGTTGTCGTTGTCGTTGTTGTTGTTGTTGTCGTCGTCGTCCTCAACAGCCTTGCTCAGCTCCTGCAAACTCAAGCCTGTGATACCTTCAGGGAATCAATCCATCTCATATTTAGTCTTACTCTTTTCCTTCTGCCTTCAACCTTTCCCAGCATAATTTTTTTTTTCATAGAATATTGCCTTTTCATGACGTGCCCAAAGTAGGACAGCCTCAGTTTCAACATTTTTGCCTCCAGAGAGATACTTAAGGCTTGATTTCCTCTAGGACCCACTTGTTCATCTTTCTGGTAGTCCAGGATATCTGGAAAGCTCCCCTCCAGCACCACATTTCAAACAAATCATTTTTTCCCTGTTAGTTTTCTTTGTTGTCCAGCTTTCACGCCTGAACATACATGGTGATATTGCATACAAGAGTGTGGATGATTTTGATCTTGGTCTCCAATGACATATCCTTATACTTCTTGATCTCTTCTAGTTATTTCGTTGCTGTCTTTCTATGTCTGTGTTCTGATTTCTTGGCTGCAGTCTCCATTTTGATTGATAATTGAACCAAAATCTCTATTTCAATTGCTTCACTGGAAACATTTAAGTTTTGTAGTGGTTTTGTATCATGATTTTTGTCTTCTTAATGTTCAACTCCAGTCCTGCCTTGGCACTTTCTTCTTTCACTTTCACTAAAAGTCAAGTCATTGCTGCTTTCTGCCAGTAAAATGGTATCATCTGCATATCTTAAATTATTGATGTTTCTCCTGCCAATTTTCACTCCTCTATCATCTGAATCTAGTCTGGCTTTCTGTATTATATGTTCAGCGTACAGAATGAACAGATAAGGGGATAAAATGTACCCTTGTCTGACGCTATTGCCTGTAGTTTATCTGGCATATGTTGTTTTTATGGTGCTCTTTTGTAATTGTTTAGACTCTCTCTCTCTCTCTCTCTCTCTCTCTCTCTCTCTTTGTGTGTGTATATGTGTCTGAGTGTGCTCAAAAAGGGACATATAAATACATTTACAGTGGTGCCTCGCTAGATGATGATAATCTGTTCCACTGAAATTGCTGTTGAGTGAAATCATTGTCTAGCAAAAAGCATTTCCCTATTGGAATGCATTGAAACCTGTTTAATGCGTGCCAATGGGGAAGAATTGTCATTGTCTAGCGAAGATCGGCCATAGGAAAGCCGCATTGCGAACCGCCGATCAGCTGTTTAAATAGATGTCTTGCAAAGCTTAGGTCCCAAAAACACCCATTTTGCGAGCACGGAGGGTGCTGTCAAAATAGTTGTCTAGCGAAAATCAGTTTGCGAAGCAGGGACCAAACATTGTCCAGCAAAATTCCCCCATAGGAATCACTGTTTTGCAAATTGCTATAGCGATTGCAAAAAGTCAATGTCTAGCGAAAAAATTGTCATGCGGGGTAACTGTCTAGCGAGGCACCACTGTATAAATGACTAAAATCTGAATAGTGTAAATTTAATAATGCAAATATTTTTATTTACTTTATTTTATTTATTTATTATTAGATTTTTATCCCACCCTTCTAGACTGTGTCTACTCAGGGCAGCTCAGATCAGAATCATACATAAAAACAGTTAAAACAATAATTTAAATCAACAATATTAATGTTAGTCAAGATGGAAAAGTAAACAAAAGGCCAAGCGGGAAGTAAAAGTCAAGTATTGGTAGGAGAGAAGGCCTGCCTCAAGAGCCAAGTCTTTAATTGGCTCTTAAAGACACCCAAATACTTTTGAATAGAGGACCATCATATGGTAGCTCTTTTGTCTGAAGGACTGTCCTTTGCAAAGAAGATTGTATGGCCTGCACCTAGACAAGGGGTGAGCGAAATGAAGCCTAGGAATTACATGAGCCTCCTAGACCACTTTTGAAGCGATAAACCTACCCCAGCGCAAGAAACCAGGAGGCTTCAAAAATTGCAGTTTAGCTTTTAAACAAGGCGGGCACTCCCCTCATGCCTTATTTTTTGAAGATTTGCTTTTCCTGAAATGTGTTTGATTGCCTGTTACATCTGCTGCTATATTACCATATTTGACTACAGTTGTGTGGGACACACACACACACACACACACACACACACACACACACACACACACACACACACACACACACACACACACACACACACAAGATTGCCAACTTTTTTGCTCCCCATGATGCTTTCTTCAATTTGATTCTAAGCATGGAAAACTCAGCTGCTGGATAGCTCAATGGTTCAGGTCCTGAGGTTGGGAGTTTGATTCCCGACTGTTTCTTCTTGACAGGGGCTGGACTCGATGATCCATAGGGACCCTTCTAGCTCTGCAGTGCAAAGATTATCATTATATTCCATCTCACCAGGCTTCAGAGTTTGAGAAAATGATAAAAATATGTTCCATAGCACTCACTGAATAGTTAATGTATCTTAAATTTGGTAATAACATGGTGACTCTGTTACAGAAACATTCTTCCAGACATGACTCAAACCAGGTTCTTACGATAAAATGTATTATGGCAGAATGATATTAAGGGAGAATTAAAATAGATGTAATTTGTACCAATGTCAACATGAAATGGAACACTAACATCGTTTTTACAACCTCCAGCCATTCAGTTGACTTTTTGATAGAGGCACATGGCAGACTTATTTCATAGACAAAGATGAAAAGTCGCCATAGGTGTTATTTTATTGTTTTTATATACATATGCATGTTCTGCTTACAAGCCTAAATACAAGTCTGAATTTCTAATTTATCCTTTAAAATATTAATTATTATCATTACATATGTATAAGATAAATATATATCTTATACCTATTGACCTAAATTCTCTTGCTTAGTGCAGTAAATCATTCTAGAGTAAGCCCACTGAATCAATGGGGACATGCTAAGTCAACTGCTCCATAGGTTCTATTGATTCAAATAGGCCTACTCTGTGACTTACTCTAACATAGTAAGCCATGGTGAGAGTAAGCCCGTTAAAATTAGTAGAACTAAAATAGGAGTTGGCTCACAAAAATCCCCATTAATTCAATGGACCTACTCCTGTGCAATTTAATATGCTAAGCTGTGGGTTTGGGCCATTATATATTTATAATTTATTATAAATTTTAAAAGAATATTCCTATTCTTAAATGCCTATGCAAATAGAGACATTTAGATCTGAAGTTAGGAACCGTATCACACTGGCACCAGAGGAACATCTCATTGGACCTTTGCTAATTTATCCTCATTAGTACTTGGCTAGGGCATAAAAGGTGGGAAAGTATGCAATGTTGTCAAAGAATATTTTCACTCCAGATTTGACTCCAGCTCTCCTCCATGCATCAGAAATAACTGATACGATTACACCTGTTGCTGAGCAGAGCTTGGGAGATATATTGTTTGGGACTACAACTTCAGTTGGGCTTCTGCAGCTTGGAACTGCAAACCCACCCCCCAAATTAATTTTTCTCTGTGTAAGTCCTGGGCAATGGTAATGACACATACATTGTGTAATAGTTTCGTCTATTATTTATTTAAAATCTTTTTACCCCACCTTTCTTCTTAAAAAGTATCCTAGGCAGCTTACTTTATTAAGACAACAGATAAAAACTAAAACCAGTACAGTGGTGCCTCAACTTATGAACTTAATTGGTTCCAGAACTCTGGTCGTAACTTGAAATGGCCGTAAATTGAAGCACCGTTTCCCATAGGAATGCACTGAAATGCAATTAATCCATTCCGGCAGAAG
The DNA here is from genome assembly GCF_051106095.1 of Pogona vitticeps. NCBI lineage: Eukaryota > Metazoa > Chordata > Lepidosauria > Squamata > Agamidae > Pogona > Pogona vitticeps. The sequence goes on along the minus strand of NC_135787.1, from coordinate 22,611,316 downwards.
AAGAAGAAGAAAAACACTGAAAGCCCATCGGAAAGGTGATTAATCCATTCTGGCTGAAGGAAAAAAGAAAAAGAAAAGCAAACAAACCACGCAAGACCCTTCATAAATGCAAAAAAAAGCAAAGCAGAAAGCAAACATACCATGCAAGACCCTTCGGAAATTCAAAAAAAAAAAAAAAAAAAAAAGCAAAGCAGAAAGCAAAAAAAACCCATGCAAGACCCATCAGAAATGCAAAAAAAGCAAAGCAGAAAGCAAACAAATTGTACAAGACCCTTTGGAAATGCAAAAAAAGCAAAGCAGAAAGCAAACAAACTGTGCGAGAACCATCAGAAATGGGGGGACCCCACAAAGCAAACAAACCTCACAAGACCCATCAGAAATAGGGAAACCCCCCAAAAAGCAAACAACCCCCCAAGACCCATCGGAAATGGGGGGGGGGGAATCCCAAAAGCAAACAAACCCCACAAGACCCATCGGAAATTGGGGGGGGGGACAAAAAGCAAACAAACCTTGCAAGACCCAACAGAAATGGGGAGGAAAAAACCAAAAAGCAAGCAAACCCTGCAAGACCCATCACAGCATAGAAACATAATCCCACCACCCAGCCCAAAACCACGCTGCAAAACCCAGCCAGAACAGTTTTTAAAAAGCAGAAAGCAGCACCTTACCTTACCAGGCAGTCCGAAGCCTCCTCCGATTGCACACTCTCTACAAAGAAGCAGCCTCTTGTTAGCAATTTGAATTCCCCGCCTTTTTTCCTTGTCTGGTTGTAACCTGAAGCTCCGGCCGCAAGTCAAAGCAAAATTTTGCAGCCAGAGCTGGTCGTAACTTCAAATGGTCGAATGTCAGGACGTTTGTAAGGTACCACTGTAAGTATACAAATATTAAGGAATAAAACAAATACTGCACTAAAAATGGTAAAAAAAAAAAATCAGTACCAGAACCAGTTTCAGAGCAACAAGGCACAACACTCCATTTGAAAACCCTTTCCAGACAGCAGTCACTAAGAGGAAGCCTGCCTGAAGAGAAAGGTCTCTGCCTGCTAGAGGACTGGCCTTCCTGTGAGAGGAACTTCCAGAGACTCAGTGAAGTGACAGAGGAAACTCTCTCCTGCGTCACCACCAAACATACCTATGAAGGTTGTGGGATCGAGAGAAAGGCTTCCCCTGATGATCTTAACAACCAGCAAGCTCATAGAGGGAGATGAGGTCCTTGAGATAGTTTGGGCCCAAGCCATTGAGGGCTTTATAGGTGAAAACCAGCACTTTGAATTGTGCCCAGAAATGGATTGGCAGCCCACGGAATAGCTGTAATGGGATGGTGCTGGTTATGTGATCTCTATAACCCCAGTTACTAATCTGACCGCAGTGTTTTGGACCCCTTGAAGTTTACGAGCACTTTCCAAAATGTTATGAACTATAAAAGTAAGTATGCTCAGAGGTATGAGAGAAGAATGATTGAAAGGCAGCAGGTCCTTGGTAGAGAGAGGTTTGCCTATGGGTGATGATTGGTGCAGAAAAAGTAGGAGATGCTGTTAGAAGAGGGTGATATGAATAAACTGGAGAGAGTCCGATAAGAACTGCTTTGCCAGAAGTACCAATAGCAAAAGTAAAATAAGACATATGGGAAGAAGGTCTTGAGAGATTTAGTGAGGAATGTCAAATAAAAAAGATGTTTGGAGGAAGACAGGAAGAGTAGTTATCAGAACAGTGAGGACTAAGATTTAGGAACAGAGGTGGGGTATGGACTTGAGACAGCAGGGAGCATGAATGGGATCCGTGAAGAGAGACTGTAAAGGAAGATTATAATGCTGTAGTTAAGACTTGTTTTCTATTCCTGATGAAAGGAAAGTAATTGAAACTATAAAATTTACAGCAATGGAGAGTGATAAAGAATGGCAATCGTAATCATGAAGTTGGAAGGGGCCTATAAGGCTATCAAGTCCAAACCCCTGCTCAGTGCAGCAATACAAATCAAAATATATCTGCCAGGTGGTTGCCTAAATTTCTTTTGAATGCCTCCAGTCTCGAGGTAATTGGTTCCATTGCTGTACTACTCCAACAGTTAGAAGGTTTTTCTTGATATCCAACCAAAATCTGGGTTCCTGTACTTTGAGCCCATTGTTGTGTGTCCTGCCCTCTAGGATGATCAAGAACAGATCCTGTGCCTCCTCCATATGACAGCTTTTCAAGTATTTGAAAAGTGCTATCATATTTCCCCTCAATCTTCTTTTCTCAAGGCTAAACATGCCCAGTACTGTCAGTCTTTCCTCATAAGGCTTGGTTTCCAGTCCCTTGATCATCTTTGTTGTCTTCTTGTTCCAATTTACCAGCAACTTTATTGAAGTGAAGTATCCAGAACTGGGCCCAATACTCAAGGTGAGGCCTAACCTGTGCCAAATAAGAGGGGAACTAGTACCGCATGGGATTTGGAGAGTGTACTTCTGTTAGTGCAGTCTAAAACAGCATTTGCCTTTTTTTTTTAAAGCCACATCACACTGTTGGCTCATATTCGGCTTGTGAGCTGCGATGATTCCAAGATCTTTCTCACTCATAGTATTGTTGAGCCAGGTATCTCCCATCTTGTAACTGTGTGTTTGTTTTCTTTTTCCTAAGTGTGATACTTTGCATCAATCTCTATTGAATTTCATTCTGTTGCTTTTAGCCCGGTGCTCAAGCTTATCATCATTTTGGATTTTGTTTCTGTCTTCCAGTGTGTTATCTATTTCACCCAGTTTTCTTCATCTGAAAATCTGATTAGCATTCCCTGCACTTCCTGATCCAGGTTATTAATAAAAATGTTGAAGAGCTCTCAGCCGAGGATTGAGGCCTAGGGTACCCCCACTTGTTACCTCCTCCCACTTCGAGAAGGAGCCATTAAGCATCACCCTCTGTGTGTGATTCTGTACCTAACCTTGATAATTATAGTGAATTAACTTACACTTGTTTCATTAACAGCCATGTTTATCACATGGTGATTTTACTTTACTTTTTACTATTTTACTTTCAGAGTATGAAAGAAAAATAAAAGCTCTTGCCTGAAAGCCAAAGTAAAAATTTTTACATAAGCATAGAAAGAAGAGCTGGGTCTCGTGAAGATCCAGGTGGGAACAGTTACTCTCAGAGCTGTGAAGGTTATTTGTGTTTTGCTTCTGTGGGGAGCAAAGCAACACCCTACATGGTGATTATTAGCCATGAGAGTGTCACAAAGAAAGTGATAACATCATAATTGAGGGTTTGCAGGAGTAAAATATCTACAAAAAGGCCTGCAATACCACAGGCATTCATGAAGTTGTTGGCTGCCCTCCTCACTCTGCCCGGAGTTCTTGCAGTTTTAAAGTATTTAGCAATGTATAAACAGACAGAGAAATAAAGAGATGGGAATAAGTATGACTGGAATGTTCACCAGTTCCAAAACTCTTCCAACTGCCACTTTTCCCCTCTTTAACTACCTCCATGGACTTGTGATGTGCATGGATAAAAAGCTTGGCAGTTTATTTTCCTTCGCTCCACACTGACAAAGCCTGGTGTCCAACTGATGGGTTTGCTTTGAAAGAGATTCCCTCACCATCAACTGTCCCTCATTAAGTGACAGTCCATCTGGAGCTCAGAGTTGCTTGTGGGGCCACATGAATTTGGAATAGCTGTTAACAGCCTGCAATTAATGGTTCTCCATAAGCATGGAAAACAGAAACAGATCAGAGTCTGGCTGGCAGGCATTGGGGAAATGAAAGTTGCACAACAGTTAGATATTCTTCCCTCATTACTTTGCACACTGTGAGCATTAACAGTAAAAATAAAATTGATAAGGGGCAAAATTCTTGTTTTCATCTCTTATGTGCTGTTTACTCCCCTAAGAATCTGTGCTGTGACTCCCATAGGTGACAACAAACACCGAGTTTAATAGCATTTCTTTCTAGCTACAGATTTTTCTTATTCTTCAAATGCTTTTTAGATTTGTTTCATTGTCTGGCTTAGGAGGCTTTTCATTTTATTATTGTCACCAAAAGCAAACTTTCTTGGTTGAACACCTATCAGTTTTTTAGGTAACCAGATGAAAATAAAAACAGACTTTCACAATTGCTTAAAAGAAGAAATTTTGGCAGGTGCCACTGCTCTCTACACCTGTTGAAATTTCTTCTTCCACGCATCTATTAAAGGTCTTTCACCTGGTCACTCTAAACAGTTCAAAACTGAAAAAAGTCATCAAAAAGAGAGTAGCAGATTTCACTAAGGAACTCCTTAAGTAGGCACATGTATGTATGTATGTATGTATGTATGTATGTATGTATGTATGTATGTATGTATGTATGTATGTATGTATGTATGTATGTATGTATGTATGTATGTATGTATGTATGTATGTATGTATGTATGTGTATGTATGTATGCAAAAGATCAATGTGTAAAAAAAAAACCAAATGGTTTCACAGAAATCTGTAACCTTTCAAACCTTCAGAGAATTCTGGTGGCAGCTGATCACACAGAGGTAAGAAATTGTAGTGTACCTCACACTATTCTGTGTTGAAATTTCCATGTTTACCCTCAGTGTCAAAGGCAGGAACCTCTGTCTTTGCTACTACCTTTTTGTGAGACTCAAGGACTGAGAAAAGAGAGATATTATCTCATAATAGGTATACTTGATTGATTTCATCACTGTTTTCTAAGTATGGGTCCCCCATCTTCACCATCAGAATACAGGCAAACTGAGTGAGGCTGTCAAGTCTTATTAAAACATGGGGCCCAGAATCCTATTGTCAATTTACACTCATATAAAGAAAATCAGACAAGTATTTGTGGCAAACTACCACTCATTAACAAGGTGCATTCTTGGACATTTCAGGGACAATTTAGGGCCTCAGATTGTGAGAAGTTCCTAATTTATCAAAAACAAAAGAAAGAAAAGGAGATTGAATTTTAAATTTTAGTTAAGTGTTTTTTAAAAAGGGAACAGGAAAAGCAGGCTCTAAAATAAACATATCCAAAGCTTTATTATTTGCATATGTATTTCAAATTTTGCTTGAAAAATTAATTGTTGTTAAGCAGGGATTTATAAGCAAATATAAGTATTTTAAATATATTTAAATTTCAGACTGTGGACCATTGCCTTATAGGACAACAATATCTGGACAGTCATTTAATGCTGTCTGGGAACTTCTGGGAACTGTAGAAATAACATTTCTGCTTAGATTTCATTTCATGGAGGGGGGTGGAAATGGAGATTTTACAGCTTCACCTTCAAGCAGGAATTGAATACAGGTCTTCACCAATCCAAGTCCAGTCTTCAGTTCACTACAATGTCATAGCTCTTTCTCAAATGGGTTTCAGCACCAAGTGAATACAGTATGTCAGAATCTTGGAAATGCTTAGTTTAAAACTGAGCATTTGATGAAACATTTTGCAAATCACAGAATTCTTAAAGACCTTTTCCCCCCAACCATCATACACATTCATATCAGCTATTTTGTTAGAGGTGGTCTTCCTAACTTCATTTTGGAGTGAGCCTCCAGGAGTTTTAATATGAAAATAAAGCTAGGCAATTTAATTTGCACCTTGATATTGAGTACACAACCTTTGCCAATGGTGGCGACACAATGATTTGTAGAATTTAATTAATGATCTGACATCTGATTTTACTTCATTAATGCATTAAGTCGGATTAGTCTCATTTATCCTCCCCACTGTTTGTTTCTCAATAAGCTTTCAGTTAATGTGGCTTTGTGAGTATGTGCGTATGAAATGATGTCTTTACCAGCTTTTTTTTTGTTATTTGTCATCATGTTGCTTCCAACTGATTTTGACCCTAACTGTTTTTGAGGTGAGATGTTCAAGGGGTGGTTTATCATTGCCATCTACAACTCTCAGGAGTTTTCATAGCCAAGTGAGGATTTGAACCCAGGTATTGTAAATCTATGACAGCATACTGGCTCTCTTATTGGCTTTTTAAGATATGATAATATGATAAACACTAAATTTAAAAACAGATATCCTTTGGTTGACATAGATCTAATGCCGTATAATGTTTACCTGCAGGTATTCATCATGACAACCACACCTCCAAAGGAGAAGCCAAAAATACAAGCAGCTGTGGTGATCCAGGCCAACTAAGCAGACCTTGCAGTTTCAATTTGCACCAGGATCAGGTATTTTGGAAAACAAATGGATGCTACTTTCCCATGTAAGTCACCTTGAAATATTTTTGTATACAAATAGGGGTACATCAGAACGATCATTGTTGTGGGAAATCCATCGTCTCCCCACAAGCTATTGTGAGGATCAGAAGGAATAGCAACAACTAGCAACAGGGATCAGCTCCATCACTCCACTCTAGGACAGTAAAGAGCATGTGATGCTATTATTTAAAGATTGTGTGCATTCAAATTTGTCAGTGGTTCTATGGTCAATCCCAGATCACATACTTCAGTTCATCACTAGGGATGTGAAAACGGAGTCTCAGTTGCATTGTGTCTTCTGATCACCGCTATCATCCAGCATCTTCTTCCCATCTTTGTTTTGTATCAGGTTGCATGTATGTTTTTTCCCCTTCCCCCACAGAAATTACACAATTTTCCTTCCTATTTTCCTGAATGCACACATTTATTTATTCATTTCTTACTTAGAGCCTTTCCAGCTTCTTAATGTGCAGTATATGTAAGCTTTTACTCCGTTACGAAGCGGTTAGAGGTATTGGGAGGCAAATGGGGGAAGATAGTGTTTGTGAGGTGAGAGAATGGGCAAAATCCCTCTTGTATGAAAGAGGAAAGCAATGTTTCCAGAAGCAAAAAGTTCTCAATTTTATGAACCAGCCATTAAAAAAGAAATGAAATGAAATGAAAAGCCACAGTAGCTCTGAGCCCCCTATGGGTTACAGTTTGACAGTAGCTTCTTTCCATTTTAGACTAGGGAGCTGTTTCCGTCAGCCATAGCTGCTGATCCCCAGCACCGCCATGCCATAACTTGAGATGAATGACTGCTCATGCAGTGAGATCCCAAAACATTTAAACCTTATAAATCACAACCTACAGCCCAAATTCCACTATGGGTCAGACTCTCTGGCCTATTAAATCTCCCTTGTTTTGCTTGGAAGGCTCTTGGCACCAGTAAACCTACTTTAACAGTGGAGAATCCCCATTGGAGGGCCAAGCAATCCTGTGCTGTGTGCAAATGCGAGACTCAGAGACTGAGTTTAATCCCTCCACGAACACTGAAGGTTAATGAGACTTTGTGGTGTGTGTACATGTTTACCTAGAGAATGACAGAACTGGCTAGTCCTTAATCTAGTGCTATGCACAGCACTAGATTACATCACATCTGTATGATAGATCTCTATCTATATTCTGCATGCATCTTTTTATTTTACAAGCGGAAGGTCAGTTTAAGAACTAATCCTTCTGCCTCATTTATTAACTAGCTGAATAATAGCTGTATAATGCGAAGTGCCAAATATATGCAAAGCTTAAAAGTTATCACTTCTTTCAACTCCCTCCAACCAGCAGATTTTGTTCTTGGTGAACAATGGAATAGTTAGGCCATCTGGTGGCGAATTTAAAAATGGAGAAATATGGCAATTTCCTTCATTAAAAGGTGCACCACACACACAGACACTTGTCTGCAGTATTGGTAATGAGATGTAGCATCATTTTTTTCTAAGCGACTTGTTCAAAGCTGTAGCCAGGAAATTAGAAGAGGGGTTTGCTATATCTTCAGAATGATCCCTTTCCCTTCAGGAAATGGAAGACTGTAACTGGGCAATAGCTTCTTTCTGATCTCAATTAATACTAGATTGCTTTTTCAATATTCAACATTCCCCAATCTCCACGCTTTATGGAGCCTTTTCAGGGCCAACCTTACCCTTAGGCACAATGGGGTAGCTAATTTTGGCTATTATGGAAATGAACTTAATTGTAACATATGTAATTACCAAAATTCTCTTGCATAGCTATGCGCATGACATATCTACAACTCTGTATGCAACTGGTAGTGCCTATGGTAATTTCTTAACTTGCAGCAATTTGACTCCAGAACATGCACTGTTTGGGCTACACAGGTGTAACTAGGCAAGAGGATTTTGGCCATTGTATGGTTGCTATAACAATCATACAATGCATCCTGTTGCATAGCTCTGCCTGTGCAATGGAAGTAATATCATTGGCTATGGTGGATTACTGCTAATGTAAGAGTTCCTTTTTTAAGGAACAAACTATCTTGGGCGTGTCCCAATCCTTAATGTTTGAAGTCATAAAATGGTAGAGATGAAAGTGACCCCAAGAGTCTTTTGTCTATTCCTTCTCATCCACAGCCAAGACAGGAAATTGGTAACTACAATATCATTTCTAGGTTCCCATCTCTAACAGCTACAAAAACTATGTACCTGGAGCCACATTTCTTTGTATCCTTCCTTTACTAACCTTGCCTTTCTTTGCCCTTAGATTTTGTTGCCCTCCTGTCAAACAAGGACACAACACAAACAGATATCTCTCAGAAACTTCTCACATTTTTTTTTAAATCTGTGACCCTCTTCAAATGTGCTAGGTCCCCCAGGGGGCCATATGGACCCCTGGGCTAATCTAAAGACATTGTATACATTTTTATCCAATGCCGTTGGAATTGGTACTATCTTCTCTTCCCCCTTCTGCTGTCAGCTTCTGTATTCCTAATTAAACCTACTCTAAAGGGTTTCCCAGCCCCATTTTTAGGAGCACAAGGGACTGTAGGAGGAAGGGATGGTCATCAGCTCGGGCAGAAGAAGTGGGACATGCCCGTTGTAAAGAAGCAAGTCCACTTCACAGATGCTAAGCTTTTATGGATCTAGTCAGTTCCTGGATTCCTGGATAAGTGAAACTCTGGAAACCCTGCTATGTAAACTACCTCTCAAATTTGGCTATCCTGTTCAGGTGTACAGAATTTTATTCATCCCACATGGAGCCCATGTGGAGTGTGCTGAGAATATCTGACAAGAGTGAAGGAGCCATGTTCATATGTGAGACTTTGAGGCACAATTTTTCAAAGCTTGAAAGTATTTCCTTTTTAGGAATATAACTTCCACAGATCCCTCACCTGGCATGACAGTGTTGGCTGAGGTTAGACTAGTTTTAGTCTGAAAATTAGCTTTTTCAAGCCCTGAAGAGATATATCTCTGCCCTTCTCTGGCACTGCTACCAAAGATTTCTAAAGACTCGTTCAGCTTTTACAGTAGATTCCTATTCCGGATGTTCTGGAGTAAGTGGTAAGAGTTTTAAAACAACAAAAACAGTATGCAGTTGTTAGAATTTGTACCTATCATGCTACTTGACATGAGAAGAAATAAATGCCAACAAACTCCCAAACCTGTTAATCTAATAGGTAAATCAGCATCAAACTCTTGCAGTAGAAATGTTTTCGCTCTCCCACATAATAACTTTTAAAAGCATTAAAATAATTTTTAAAAGCCTAATGTGTTTGACAAAGAATGTCATGCTTTCTAGAAGCCACAGAGGGAAGAGTATTTTAACAATCTGATGGAGGAGGAAGTGAAAAATCTATTTATGTGCATGCATGTTAAAAAATAAAAATTAGTCCTATCTAGCTTTCTGCATCAAGCCACCCAATTATCAAAATGTGTCATTATTCAAGCTCACTGCATTGATGATGATGTCCTGCATCCCTCTGAATTTCTAGAGAAAAATCATTTGATGTCATAATAATTTAGACCCCCACCTTGATAAACAAGGTGGTAACTCAGTTTGTTTTTATATACCAGTACTTGCAGAAGGAATTAATGGCGAGAGACGATGTATGGTAGGGTTGCCAGCTCATTAAGAAAAACAACAGTCTGGTCTGCGTTTGTGTCTCAATAGAAACTTGATCTATAAAATAACAGGAGAAGCTTTTATCTTCTAGGAATTAACAGATGAAGCAGCTGTTAAAGGCAGAGGAGCAAGACTGTAAAAAAATCCCAAACCAACCCTAAGCAGCTTGAGTAAATGCTACATTTTAGACACTAAAATTCATTTGTATGTATATGAGAGAGCACATATCTAAGTAGTCTGATATACCCAGATTTCATAAATTCTTGTCCTATTATCTTCTTATTCTAAAGTACTTGATGCAAATCCTTGGTTGCCTCATCCTTGTGGTCAAGGAACTCCAAATTATTCTCCTTACCCCATGAAAGGACAAAGTTTTTCATGTCACTCTCAGCAAGAGAAGATAATGAAAAGGACTTTTGTGTGCATACACAAAATAAGCAAGATTCTGCACAGTAACTTTTTAAGGCGGAAATTGCAATTTCAGCAACATGACGGTGGTTTGTACTTCATTATGGGGGCGTTTGAAAGATTAGAAGCACCAGAAGAAGAAGTGACACTTCTATTGATGAGAACAAAGTATGGCTAATTAATGTAGTAATACTGAAGATTAAAATCAATATTTTCTGTGAATTTTGCACATTTTTTGTATTTGCACATTTTTTGTATTTTGCACATTTTTCAAATATCGTGTAAAAGGCTTCAGGCCAGAGGTTGGGAGTTTGATTCCAAACGTGACAGGGGCTGGACTCCATGATCTATAGGGTCCCTTCTAGCTCTGCAGTTCTAAGGTTATTTGGGGAGGCAGATTTGAAGATGGCACAAGATTTACAAGAATATGAAAGGGGCCATATATTAGAAACTAACCTATAGTAACAATGGAGAAACCTCTGCTGATGTCAGCCCCTTTCATGACCAAAGGGAGCTCCCTGGATACAACCTAATAACCAGAGCTTGGAAAGTTATTTTTGAAAGATAATTTGTTCTCATTACTTCTTAGTGCTTGAATAGTAACTTGCTAACATCACTCATTATTCCTTACATTTCATGAAGGAAACATTCAAGAAAAGTAGCTTGTTGTACCAAAGCTTACATTTCCACTACTCTTTGTTGCTTTTTCTAGTGGAGGCGAAAGTTTAGGATTGATAAGGGAAGAGGCAGAGAACAGCAAAAATTACTCTCAAAATGTGGGCAAAGTGTTAAAAAAAAACCCACTCTCTTTCTTCTGCTTGGCAATGCATGGTGATGAAGGTTTATAGGACAAGCCAGGATTTGCTTCCAGACATCACATAAAACGTATTACTCTTAAAACAGTGTCTCCTTAGGAAATACATTCAAATTATTTTTAAATAGTAACAAAATGCCAATTTCCCTACCAAAGTTTTTCTCCCATGGCTTTTTTTAAAAAAAGAGTTAATTAACATCTTAACTGAAGGCTAATGACCAGAGGCTTTGAAAGAAAAAGAATCTTCTTCATGAAAATTCCATAGCACTAAAGAATGCTCCTGGAACAAACCAATATAAAAATAAACCATGCCTCAGGAGGGAAATGTCATGGATTTTGTTACTATTGGGCATGGGAATTTTGTATGTTTTTTTCCCCACTATAACTACCACAATTGACCAACAATTCCCCCAACCAGAATTATGGCACTTGTAGGGAAAAAATTCCAGGTCTTCAGAGGAGTTCCAGTACACACGCCTGAGACCCAGAACATTGATCTGTGCAGCCACTTCAAAAGGGAGAGAATGGGTAGGACTTGCTAAGCTCCATGGGAATTACAAAAGGTTTTGGGACAGGTAGTTTCTTTGCTTATTAGGCTCTCTACATGATGACTTTTGAAAAGCTGTCAACCTCACAATCCTTTGTTGTGACCATGGAGCAAGTTACACCTATTCTCCCCCTTTGCAATGGCTGCAGAGAAGAACATTCTCTAACGACTGGATTTTTTTACTACAGGTGCCGGAATGGTGAATGGAGGAATTCCTGATGAATTGTAGTAACTGAAGTGAAAACAGCCAAAAATCCCATGCCTAGTTACTATTTTAACTGATGTAACCTTTTGTTGTCTAAATGGCATGAAAAAAATATTAGTAAAAACAGCACTGAGTCAGATACATTATTACTCTGTCAATGCAGAATTTCTTGTCATGTCAGGTTTTTGTGTGGGTCAAATCCATCGATAGGTGAAATCCAATAGTAAGTCACAACTAGAGCATGTCCACTGAATCAATGGCAGCCTCATATTTATTGACCTATCAAATCCCCATTGCTTCAGGAGTTCTACTCACCTTGTAGCTTACTACTGGATTTCAACCAGCATTTCCCCTATTCCCAGTGCTTAGAGAGGTGCTAGCAACTGGTAGATACCAGAGGTTACTTAGAGGTTTCCGTTTTAAGTGGCTGCTAGAAACCAGCTTCATCCTATTCCTCTACAGCTTCATTCCCTTCCTATGGTAAAACGTAATTTGTTTACACCAGATATTTTAGGCAGAAGTTTAAAGGCCAGCTATTGAATGATAAGGGTGCCAAGTCTGGATATATCTGGAACGTACATATATACACTTAGATCTTTGAATCTGCCATTATTTTGCCAGTCAGTAAGGTACTCTGCTATCATTTTGCCAATTAGTCAAATGTAAGCATTAAGAATGTTTGCAGCACCTAGATATGGTTAATGAACAGGGTGTCAAAAAGGCATATAAAGGCTGGCCATTTTGATTCAAGGAGCCTCAGCATAGACCTAGGTTGTGTGTGATGCACCACTATTGAGTCCAGCAATTGCCTGCTCTCCACTTCCCAGGGGATACTGGCATGTAGAAGGGGTATAAAGGTTAATCCCTTTATGTACTCTGCTGCTTTACTATTCATGATTTCTTTTCTGTTGTCTTGTAAACAAAGTGTTGATCTTTCCATCATTGTTTTTAATTGTTTTCAAATCAAAAAATAACCTCTTGTTAGCCTTGGCACTACAATTATGGAGAACTCATGCTCCAACTGGCAGACTCCTAGAGGTATCTTAAAATACCTTTTAAAAGTAACTTTTAAAAGTAACTAAAATGTTACTCTTTGCAACATAAGTAATTGCATTCTTGTTTGTCATGTTACTTTTGAAATATAACGTCATTATACCCTCATTACCCACATTAGTTACACTGCTTATTGACTTACTACTTCCAACCTCCAGCAATATTTTTATTAGTTTCTATCCAGAAGTGTAGTGCGATTCATGTGAATGCATCCAGAGATGCTTAGAAATAACTATAGTTATAACTTAAACTCTAAAGCAACACTAGTAAGAATCCTGGGACATGAGGAATGGAATTATGTTTGAATTACATGAGTTTGACTCCACGACAGAGGCCTATGAAATGTTACATCTACTATATCTTTGATTTCATGTCTCTTGCCTCTGAGTCAAATTACCTGTAACATCACAAATGAAAAGAGTAACATCACAAATGAAAAGAGTTGTTTGTTTTCCTTTCTCCCACATTTTAATGTATTGAATCTCAAATTATTTTCCTCCTATCTATGATGAAATTTACTGATAAAGGTCAATTCTTCTTAAAAATGAAGTGAGTGAAATTTTCCATGTGTTGGTGTGCGTCCAATTCATTTAATACAGTCATTCCTGGTATGAAGAGGATGTAATTGTACATCTCTCTGATACAGCTGCTAAAGAAGAGGAGCCTGTCAATAAAAAGAGATGACAGCCCTAACTCAGCAATACAAACATGGTTGAATCCAAAGAGACTGAAATCCAGACGGTTAAGACGCAAGTACTCAAAGTCTTCTACCAGGATGAATAAATCTGTCCATTTCATTTTCTCCTACATTCAATTTAAACAAACTTAAGATCCTTCCAGCGAATTTATGAGACATATACACAGTTTGGAAAGTTCTGGTTTTTTAAAAAAGATTCTCATTCTACTATTTTAACTCCAGTCGCTCAATACAGATGAGCTTGGTCTGAAAGTGGGAGGATTTTAGCCTTTCCCTCTATGCTGCATTTCGGCCAAGCTGCTTTTGACCCTGCAGCAGAAAACAGATGGCGTACCTTCCTCACTCCCCAGGGCTCTCCCAAAAAAAGCAGAGACCTGGACTGAGACACTTTCAATAGAAGGCAAAAGTTGGGATGAGCCTCCCTTTCATTCTCTTGGCCCTCCCATTAGGGACTGTAAGCTGAGTGGCTGCTGTAATCTAAAATAAGAGAAAGAGGGAAATGACAAGATGGGAATTAGATGTGATTAACTGGGATGTACAGTTGGACCCTCTGTGCTAAATCCACCTGCTGTAAAATTAATTTGCACATTATTCCTCCATGTCTGTGCAGCTATGAAAATCGTTCCCGTTATGTGCCAAAATTAGCATCCAACCTGACCCTTTCTAGTGCTGCACATGCATTTCTCTGCATCCTGTGAACTTTGCCATTATCATTTCTGCTCTCCCTCTTCCTCCATCCCAAAATGTTACAATTAGCCAGGCGTGTGACTCACCTCACATTCTAAACCCAGGCGAGCTACAATGTTTATTTCAAAGGACATTCAATTAATTGGTAATACAATCTGGCGTGAGGTCTTGTTTCCTTTCCCTCTGCTGCTAAGGATAACCTGAAGAGCACAGCAAGTCACAAACGAGAAATAATTAAGCAACCTCAAAAGAGCAGGAGGCAGCAGTTTTCACACTGCAAAATGCTTAGCCAGGGTCAAAGGGTTTGACGTTCTCAGACTCCGAACAGCCCTTGGAAGACAACGAGGAACTCTGCATCCTGACCTCAGATGTGAAAAGAAGAGCATGTCCAAACAGAACCTTCCTGTTCTATCAGACCACTGCTTGTCAAAAAAGAAACGGGGTATGTAAACTTTGAACTACGACTGTCAGACTAATGGTCACACTGGCTGAGGTAGTCTGGGTACTGTAGTCTTTAAAAAGTAACTTTTCTATGCTCTGGAAAGCACAAATGCCTAAAGCCCCAATGGCACTGCAACCACATAGCTCATGCTCCTTTTCTCCTCCTTGCTTGTAATATCTCATGTTGCACCAAATGGCATATTGCACCTCTAGCCAACCCCATGTGACCCTGTCTAGCCCACACTAGCCGACTCCAAAGAGCCTGTGCAGAAGAAGCGCAGATATATTGGCCATTTCCCCTCCAATTTACATCACATTTGGCACAGGTGAATTCAAATTAATGTCCAGTGACAACATGACATAAAGTTCAATATGGGGAAAGTCCAGTGTGGCATTGTCCGTTTGGAGCTGGCAATTGTTGTTTTGGTTCAGCCGGCAGGGAAGGTCTATAGTTCTTCTATTCACTTTGACATCATTTTTGTCTGCTTTCCACCAGTGTGATCACCTGAACTGATACAAAAGAGAGCTTCTGGAGGTGTCAGTTCCCCTCAACTGAGTGCCCTTTGTCTCCAAAATATTTCTAAAAAGAAAAGTTTCATTTCAGTGCTGGAACACCCTATCACTAGGGGACTTAGGTGAGCAATTGTAAAAAGTGTGTGCATGTGTCTGTGTAGTGGAAATTGCCAGTTAGCACTTGTTAGCACCTTAAGGCAGCTTCCACTCCAGGGGTTCAGTGCAAATCAATCTCTCTGCCTCTGCTGATTCCTTCAAATTATCATCTGGATGGCCACAGCAATTTCACCCAGGGAAACCCAATTTCCATGGCTGCAAATCACAGTGAATCAAACCGCATTTTCCCCGCTGTACAATTGCACGCTTACTAAATAAAAGTGATAAGACCACCCCTGTTATTAGGCATAGTGAGGCAGCTGCAGGAAAGTTTTCAGCCAGAAAATGTTATGTATCATGGAAAGACAGAATATTGCTAGTTGTTTGATTTATTATAATGATACCACCAGGGAGAAGCACATGTGCAGTTTGGCAGGTAGTGGCCCAGGCACCAAAATAGCATAGTCAGGGTATAAACTTTGATCTGGGAGGAAAGGGAGCAATTTTCTTTGGTTGTCTGCCTCAGACAGAAGCTCAGAGAGAAAACTAAAGAGTTCATATTTTCCCCCTGAACATGATTATTTTATTTTCCAAAATGTACTGGGCTTGATTCATTCAAGGGTTTTGAATGGGTTTTGAGCCATTCAAAAACAGTGGCTCTCTTGCTCCTTTACTGATTGGCTTTTCTTGTGCCACTAACATCACAAAGGTGACCAAAAAAAAGCAGGGTCTTGATCTCAAAACGTTTGAAGGAACTATAGCTGGGAAACTGTCATGGAGTCTTCCAATCAGAGTGTCTTTTTTAAGGTTAATTCCTACAACGAATACAAGTAAGTGTGTGTGAGAGAGAGTGACTGAGTGAATATCTGAGCTTTTTAATTTGTCTGGCTAGAATCTTTCTACTAAATCACTTCTAAGGAAATGTGCTGTGTACTTTGCCCTAGGTTTAATGATCATGATTAATCTATATACCTTAAAAAGTTTTTCTCCGAGTGATCCTTGTGATAAATGGGTCTGGTTCGAACTTTCAATTAAACACTGTGACCTGCTGTGAAATCAGGCTGAGGCTTCACACAGCAGGCATTTATTAGTTCATTTCCATGAGGAATAAACTAGATTATATTACATTTTGATGGCTTTTCTTTTAACCTGTTTTAATAGCAACACTATTAACCTTTATAGCCAGTGCCTGTTTAAATGGCATAGGAAGGCCATTTTAAAGTCTTTTCTCTTCTTCTGTCCCTAACCCATTGTTATTTATATCCAGATTTTGCAGAAGCGAAATCAAATTTATACCTTTCCATGTTACCTTTGTTCTGTGACATGAACTTTTGGAACTGAGTCTGCCCCTGCCAGAAGCTCCAGTTATCCTTCAGTCCCTTGCAAGACACTCCCACTTGCTTCTGTTTGTCAAAGCTTGGTGTCAAAGTAGGGTTACAGTGGCCATTTAATGGATAGCCACAGAACAGGTGGTGCATCACTCTCAAACAATGCAAAACAGAACACAACGGCTAGATCTGTTGGTATTTGGTTAGTTTTGCATAACTTTCCACAGCTGTCTATCTGATGAGAAGCCGAGAACCCAAGACTATTTAGGCACCTGATTGCACAACTGAGAAGCCCCCCCCCAGCCCCTTTAACCTGCAATAAAGGCAGGATAAAGAAAATTTAATCAGTTACCAATCGGATTCTAGTCACTGATTGGCATAAAATGAGAATATGCTGCAGTATAGAACTTTTATTTGGAAATAACAAGTGAAAAGACCATGACCTGTGAACACCACACAATTAAACTGATTTAACCCTGAATCCTTTGTTTCAAAGTAACTTGAGAACTGTAATTCAGGCAATTGCACTAGAACTCTAAGTATCTCATCAAACTACAAATGTCAGAACCCTGCAGGAGGGAGAAATAGCAGTTAGTGGTATCACACTGATACAACTGTGCAGTGCAGATACTCCTGTTACGGCCAGTGTGGCTATTCAGTCTGCCGGCCACATGTTCATTGTTGATAAAAAGGTTGAAAACTCCTGCTCTCTCTTTTCATCAATGCTATATATAGAAGGGAGGACTTCTGGGGAAAGGGCTGGGCATTTAAAAATTCTTGATTAAATTTGTGTTGAATATTGCTTAGTAAGGGTGATGACATCATCTCTCCCCCCCCCCCAGCTGCCTGCATTTTAGGTTGCTTCTTTCTGGCATGACTATTATACTCTTGTCTAGAGATGAGCATGACTTTAAAAATGAATCACCAAATTTGTTCAAACATTGCACATTTTTTAAATTGTTTTTGTAGGAATTAATGCCCCCAATGAATATGAATCAATGAATTTTTAGCGATTTTTGATTTGTTGAATCGTTGGGCTATAGAACAGTCTCTCAGGCACGTAGACACAACAAAATTGCAGGGAAGCTTCCTCTCACTCTCCTCTACAATACTTTCCAGTGTACAGTGGTGCCTCACATAACGAGTGCACCGTTTAACTATGAATCCGCATAGCGATGCGGATTTTGCGATCGCTAATGCGATCGCATACCGATGTTTTATCGCATTACGATGGGGGAACAGCTGTTTGATGGTTCCGAAATGGCTGCCGGAACACCCAAAATGGCCGCCGGAACACCCAAAACGGCTGCTGGAACACCCAAAATGGCCGCATGCAGCGTTTTCGCGGATGGGGAAACATCGCAGAACTGTGAGTTTTGGGCCCATTTGGAACGCATTAAATGAAGTTTTATGCGTTCCAATGGGCTTTTCCGTTCCGTTTAGCGATGTTTCCCCATAGCGAAGGTTAATCTGGAATGGATTAATCTCGCTATGGGGGGCACCACTGTAGTGAAGCTTGGGTTTTGGATGTCTGAGTTATATACCCACAAATACCCTCCCGTAAAGTTCACCCCAGGAACCTGGATACACCAAAATCAGAGAAGCTTCCCATGACTCTCTTCCGCAATATATCCCACTTTGGTGAAGAATGGGTTTCCCCAAGCCAGCCTCTAAAGAGCACTTTCCTGGTGGAACCCGCTTTGTGGGTGCATAACTTGAATGTCTGAAACCCAAACTTCACCAAACCTGGAGGAAATGGAGAGGGGAGCCAAGGGAGGCTTCCCTGCAAATTTGTTGTCTCTGGGTGCTTGTGGAGGGCATTTTATAGGCTTTTAAATGTAAAAATGAACTGACAAATATATTCATCAATTATCGGGGCGAAAATCGTGTATTCATAATTGTGATTTGTCAACCTTGATGAACCATAGGTAAAGGTAAAGGTTGCCTTCGACATTTAGTCCAGTCATGTCCGACTCTTAGGTACGGTGCTCATCTCCGTTTCCAAGCCATGGAGCACGCGTTTTGTCCGAAGACAGTTTCCGTGGATATGTGGCCAGCACGACTAGACACGGAACGCCGTGAATCATGTATCAAAACAAATCACCATTTTTCTAATTCGTACCTATCTCTAGTCTTGTCCCATTGCTAAAATCCTATTGGGAAAACCATGCAGGTCAGGGCAATTGCACAGTGCGACTTTCCCTCATCTTGTGCCATTTGTCACACAATAAAGCACATGAATGATTCTCCGACCAGAGGAAGTTGTGGAGCGTGATGGCCATCTGGCAGCGTGGGCAGGTTTGCTTGTCCAGTTGTCTTCTTATGCTGGATGGAAACAACAGGAATTGGGCCTGTGCCTGAATTTCACAATGTACCACTATCTCACTGCTTTTCATAATTCTTTACCTTTATATCACAGTTGGAGCAGGCAGCATCTTTATTTATCACGTTTATTTAGTATTTACAGTAATCTTGAATCACTCTTTGAGACTGGTGGTGAGGAAAAGAAAAACTGTGTGTTTTTTTTAAAAAAATTAATTGTTCAGGAAATAGATTTAGGAACCACATAGGAGCAAATGCCTGGTCACAAAAGCCCTTGAAATAAGCCACCTTTCATGCTTAGAGGTCTCCCATTTTAATGAACATGGAGGAGCAAAGAGGAGCAGGAAGCTCCCTCTGAGAAAGAAGAAGGACCTACACCTAGATCTAGAAAAGACAAGACAAGAATATACCTCCTTTGTTTCTCTCCCTATTTGCCCCATATTATTCCAACACTGATATATGATATTTTTAAAACGGAAGATTGCACTCTCGAACATAGGACACAGTTCTACTCTAACAGTTCATAGATACAGTGGTGCCCTGCTTGACAACGTTAATCCGTTCCATTAAAATAGCTGTTAAGCGATATTGTCATCAAGCGAAAGAAAAAAAACCATTGAAATGCATTGAAAACCGGTTCAATGCGTTCCAATGAGCGAAATACCTTATCGTCCAGTGAAGATCCTCCATAGGGGAAGCCATTTTCAATTGCTGTCTTCCAGAAATAGGTCTGGAAAACAGCGGGCGGCCATTTTGAAAACCTGACAATCAGCTGTAAAGATGGTTGGGAAGCGAAAAATCAGTTCCCGAAGCAGGGAACCGATTGTCATGAAGCGGATTTTCCCCACTGAAACATCATTTTGCGATCACAATAGCGATCACAAAAACCTCATCGTTAAGTGATTTCATCATCTACTGGGGTAATCGTCAAGCAGGGCAGCACTGTACTCTTGTTGTGATAGCTATATCCACTTACTGACCAAAAGGAGATGTTCTGGTGAGGGACAACAGCTACTGTAGGGCAGCATAGCAGCCTATTTCAAGACAAAACAGTCCTGAAGTCTTTTTGCTAATGAACTATGCCTTTATTTGATTTCCATTCTGGTTTATGTACTTACTAGATCACCAATCAACCCTTTAATTAATTCCATAATTTCAGGCCTAAAGTGTCCTCTGTCGGGAATGAATAGCCCGTGAATTACTTGTGGCAATTAGAGTGTATTTCTAGATTACTGGATTATTACATAAGGAATATGCATTCATTATTCATTAGCTATGGGGGGAGCCCAGTTATTTTCGTCTCTTTGCCCCAGCTAGGACAGGGAGTGTAGGGAAAGTGTATTTCCGAAACACATCTGCACACTTATCTTTCACATGGTAATTTGCTACTGCTGTGAAAACAGGACCACCTACTAAACACCACCAGGTACAAACCTTGCATGCCAGTACAGTATTTGGAATCCCCTCTGGAATGTTAACTTTTAATGTGGCAGATGCAGCTGGGAAAAGTTCCTTCTGCAGACTGCAATTCCAACAGTCTTGTCGGTTAAGCAATTCGGGAGGGGGGGAGAGAGTCCCCAAAAGAAGCAAGTCCAAGCTTTGGTCACAGAAAACTACTGACTTGCATTTTTAGCATGACTGATCACAATTGACAATTATCTTCTGCCTTGTATCTTTGTTATTTTTAAACTTCCAAAAATTATTTATTTTCCCGGGTTAAGGAAGAATTGCTGTCAACTCGCACTGTACACCAACCTTTCAAAATTGAATTTATTTATTTATTTATTTATTTATTTATTTATTTATTTATTTATTTATTTATTTATTTATTTATTTATTTATTCATTCATTCATTCATTCATTCACTCATTCATTCATTCACTCACTCATTCATTCATTTATTTTCCACCCCATTAGTCTGATGCACTATTCTGGTCAGCTTACAACAATAAATAAAACTACAAATAAACAATAACAAATTAAAAACATTTAACAAGTTAAAACAAAAGGCACCAAAAGCAAATTCTCTATATGATAGTAGGACAAAAGGCATAAAATCAATCAGGGTCAATGTGGAAGGCCTCCCCGAACAGCAGCATTCTTAGTTGCCTTCTAAATGTTAACAGGGAGGGGGCCAGGCACAGCTCCACCTGGAACTGGTTCCACAAAGTTGGTGCCACTGAGAAGAAAGCATGACCTCTCGTGGATGACTTTCTGGTCCCCTTCAGAGTGGCTACCCAGTGGAGGATAACCTGGGAAGATCTGGTGGGTTGGGCAGATGCCACTGGGGGGAGCTGCTCTGACAAGTGAAATGAAATGAAAACTTTAGAAACATCTGGGTGGCATTATAGGCTCCTGCCAACTCTAGAATTCTGTGATTCTATGACTTCATAGAAGAAAATCTGCTAGAACCAGTTTATTGCCATGCACCATCAGAACTGTCTGCATGTTTTACTCTCTGTGGGAAACTGGGCATGGGAGCTGTGGTACTAAGTGGCCACTTTTCAAATTTTTCCACTAAGCCACAAGGCTGATGAAAACTAGGGCAGTGCCCAGTATCATCAGTGGTGTCATCCCAGCTGCCTTTTTAAGAGAAAGGTGGCATATAAATAAACAAACAAACAAACAAACAAACATTTCCCCTGTTTTGCCTGGAAAATCCCTGTGTTAGTATAGTCAGCAGAAATTTCAGTGTCACTCATTATTGAAGTGACTCAAATATCCTTCAGGCAAATTAAAGCACAGGGCTTGAACATAATTTGAATGTAAGCACCATTATCACTGATCATCTATATATCTGGACAGAACGACTTTGATACAGTTTGCCAGCTATACTCTAAATTTTAGAATCAATTACTGAAATGCAACTTTTAAAATGAATTATTCTAGAAAATTAGGAATCTGACTATGGGTAGACAAACACATTAGTTATTAAAGAGACAGTGCCCTGTTTAATATTAATCTAACATAGTCTCCTTTTCTTATGCATCTTCTGTTGGTGTTTAGCACCCTCTCCTGTTTCACCAACCAGCGAATCATAATAAAAATTGGTCCACACAAACACCCCTTTCTACGTCCGTGTGAATGGACCTTACATGGAAGACAGGCCAGTCCTAAACACACAAAGGAGGGTATGCCCCACATAACACTGTGGAAGTTACCTTTGAGTAAAGAGACCTAGGCTTGTGCTGTAACGTTCTCCGAAGTGATTAACAGATTAACAAGAGGCTTGAAAGAGAAGAATTCATGAACTCACCAAAGGCATTTTAAAAATGCATGTGATCTGGGTTTTTCCTTCTATGCATTGTTGCAGTAAATAATCCTTCTTCGTGAAAGACACCTGAGAGTGATAAAGACGTGACTTGAGTTACAACATAAGATAAGGATATATTTCGATATCATTGCTTTCCCACATGGACCTTGCAACGCATGCCCTGTGGATGTTCACCTCTTACACTGACAAATCTGCTCACCATCCTCATGTGACAGTGGAAGAAAGGATGAAGGTCCTGAATGGAACTATAGATCCCACTTCAGGTACTGGTGAAATATCCCTGAGAGCAAACCAAACTAATTCTCACACCCTTTTCAGCTTATGGCAGCCTAGCCTCACTTTAGGCAATTCATACTGACTTATGCTGCTAGAGGCTGAATAAACCATGTCTAGGTTGAAGTCAGGTGACTCAAAGCAGGCTGCAACTGAGAACCAAACTGTTTCTTTACAATTGGACCAGAAATCATATTAGTGGTTTAACATCTTGCAATCAGACTTTTAATCAAAGTCATATTTAGGCCTAGAAGACAGATGGACTATCTGAAAAGCACAGGTTTTTCCTGAGTGTGAAAAAGTAAATGCATGCTAACTCCCAAACTGAGTCAGTGACATGGAGGTGACTAGCATGGTTCAAATCAGCATGACTATGAATAAGCAAAGAAGGCTGCTGGAAGACAAAAATGTCCTATGAATTACCAGCCAGCAAATACGTGCATACCAGGAATAGGTGAGGAATCTGCTTCCTCAGATATTCCTTTGTTTTGTTTGCTTGCCCATGTCTCTCATCTGCACTATGTAGAAATGGATGCAGGCCAGACACACTTTGAATCAGGAAATCTGTGCAACTCAGGAGTTTGAGAAACACATCTGAAAAATAAATAGGAATATCTTTTAAAATGAGCAAAGAAAAATGTGACTCTGATATAGATATAGATATATTTTTAAAAAGTATAAACATTCCGTAGTCAATCAGGGAAGTGTGAATACAACCCACATTTTTTAAAAAAAATGAACATCACTTAAACACACACACAGACGCACACAAACAGCATAGGCTGATCAGAGAGGTAGGGAAAAACAGAATTCCACAGAAGCGGATTTGCCAGATGTACACTTCTTAGGTGTCTGTATCATCTTTTCCACCAGCAACAGTTTTCAGCTTTTTTTTTTTATGAGGGTGCAGATCTCAAGACAGCTTATGGAATCGGTCCAGGATTGACACTATCTATTTAGATCTGAGCTGGCAACTGACCAAAAAGGCTTAATGTCCAAAAGAGACAATAATGTTGTCTTCTTCCTTTAGGTTTAGGTTATCTTGATTTGAGTGCACATCTTGCTATATAAAATGCAATTCCAGAGACTACTGCATAATATGAGAAGGGAGCATCAATGATTGTTTAGCTCCCTGTGATAAATTTAAGGCACTGTCTAGTTGCACTCGCAACAGTAATTTAAGACAGGGACAGACTTCAAGCTTGTGAAATCTATTATTTGCTTTTTTTATTAGGATTCCAGGATCTATCAACTGATCTAAAGTTCAAAAGACCTAGACTTTGAAGCAAGTTTTAGAATCCTGTAACACTCTTCATCAGGCTGAGCAATGCAGAAATCATGGATGTGGTGATAAGTGGATAGACCAGGCCAAATATTACATTGAAGCGGCAAGCTACTAACAGTCAGTACAAAAGCAATGTGCCTTGATGAAAGGCAATGGAGAATTCATTGAGGGTGTGATCACCCAAGGAAACAGATCAGAATTTGAACCACTGGGGGAGTGCTCTGCTGTGATCTATTTCTCAGTGATCACATAACACATAGGAAATGTGTTTGGCTCAACCCCAAACTCGACCTTTGAGATCCAGCTGTGGGTCTTCTGCCTTTTGGTGCTAGGCTGCAGTGTTTCCCTGGCAGATGGAAGGGTTACTTTCAGGGAGATCACTCTCTTTAAAGTGATCCTTTCTGGCGTACACCTTTGCTGTTTCACTGAGTGGCAGGCAGCCCTTTATATATAGATACAGAAAAATAATTGATTCAGCACTCGCTATGGTAAAACCTGGTACCACCACACTTTAGACCAATTCTTGAAGTTTGCAGTTTTCCATTGTAGAACTTCATTCTCAGCACAGATCTCACAGCTTCAGCATCTACCCAGGATGATTTTTTGGACTTTTTTGTTTCTCCCTCAGGTCTAAGCTTTGCAATGCCTGGTGACACAATGACCCTAGAAGAGCCTAAAAACTTGCCTTTTAATGCTATTTTAGTCATCGAATTAATGGCTGTGCTTCTTTTCTTTTCATTTCATTCAGTATTTCTTTTTTAAAAAAAACATAGAATTGAAGAATTCTGAGCCCAGGAATGTGTTTTCAGTATTACCAGACCTTACAGTTGTTTCACTTCAGATCCACTTCTCATCACCCCAAGTTTTCTTCATGTTGGGAGTAAAATTTAGGATAGTAGGTTTTCTTAGTGCTGCCTCTGCTAAATGATCTAGAGTCCAGAAATCCTTTACAGTACAGTAACCCTTCTCTTACAAAACCAGTCCTGAAGAACTTGAGATTTTTCTTCAGGATACAAATGCCAAATATGGCCCACTATGTTCCACTGCTGTTGGCAGTGTGCAAAGAAATAGACTTGATTATTTTTTTTATTTAAAAAAGAGGTACACTGCTATCCATGCAACAAATAGCCATTTTTGTTCTGCATAAAATCATTGTCTAGAGCAAGTGCTCATTATCTAAGTGGAGGCATTAAATACTTTGTCGACTCAGCTAGGAGGAAGAAAAATTAAAAATGAAAAGGACTATAATGCATCAGGGAAATCTAGCAATTGGAAAGGGAAATCAGAGGGTATATATTCGCATATGCGACCAGAAGAGGGCTCTCATGGGCTTTTTATGCTCGCAAGAAGAGATTTTATTCTTATTTCCCACGGTAACATTTCCAAGGCATACATCAAAAACAAATGAATAACCTTTGATTTATCATTCCTAATGGAGATGTACATCATATTGATGTGTCATCACATTTCAACGCTGGCCATTATGATGCCAATCATATAGTAATTTTCCCCCATGTCATAATTGGCAATGGAGACGTTCATTTCTATTCAGCACAATTAGATTTCCCTTTTACTTTAGCGTTAGCTGAGGGCAGTCGACTCCTAAACCTGCTCAAACCCTATCTAGCACTTTCCGCTTTGCGCTCGGAACTAATTGTAGTCATTTCCTTGTTATGTGGTGTTTGAACTCGGAAAGGTCACCTTGGCTGCAGCAAGGTGAGAAAAGAAATTATACAGCAAAGATGAAGCTCACCAACATCTGCAGATAGGAATAGACACACAGGAAAGGCTCTTGGAATTGCCTCACAGGATTCTGAAAATTATCCCCAGTGTTTGTGGAGGGATTCAAAACGTGTTATTGCTGGCTGGACGCTAAAGCTTGTCTCCAAATGTCATCACCAGGACCAATTTCATCATAATCAGATTGCTCGTAATATTCTTATTCTCCTAATTATACCGCATCGTGATCAAAATTTCATTCTGTGGCAAGCTCCTTTTGCTTTGACTTTGCACTGCAGTTACAACCGAGGTGCCTTCACAGTTCTCAAAAGCAAGCTATGCTATAAGCAAGGTTATCACTAATTGAGAACACGCTATTTTTCACTCTCGGGTTGATGGCTGTACTGTAAAACGTCAGCATCCTTTGCTCACATAATAAACAGAATCTTGGCAGTACTCTTATGAGATCAAGAAAGATTCATAGGGACTCTTTTTCATGATTGTAATATTTGGTTTTACTATTCAAATAGAAATTATATCTATTACTGCAGCATGAGAGTGCAGCAGTGGTCTTGTGCTGGCACAGCAAATCAGCATCTTATAAGGCAATTCTAAAAATAAGGGCAGCACAAATGAACATTTTAACTTTGAAACTGGGCTTCAGTTATTGCCCAGTTTGACACAGTACAGTAGTAACAGACAGTCTGCTGTTCCTCAAGCAAGAGGGAAACTGGAGAAACAAATATGCACAGCATTCCTTAGGGTGCTATCTCAATAATAAGGGACAGCTTAACTTTTGTGTAAAAGTACACCAGGCCCAATTTTGTCAGATCTGAGAGGCATTGCAGGTCAACTTATGATTGTATGCTGTCCACAGAAATGTCCAATAAGTCAATGTAATGGTATTGATATGTCAACTATAGTCTTCTGTAATCTTTTTCCAGACTGCAGGCAACACAGGTGAATGATTAGCTCCCATTTTTGTGCATACACATTCAGTTTATTTATACCCTGTCTTATCAGAAGGATCTCAAGAAGACATACCCATGATGAGTTATAACTGCAGTGGGCAGTTTTAAAGAAAACAAGAAGGATGGTGTGGCAGGAGGAATATCCCCATGAAGTGGCCATGCTGAATGGTGGATTTGGGCAGTTATCAAAATGTAACTTTCCCAAGCTCAGATCAGAGTAAGACAGGAAAGAATGTGTGCATTAAATCATAGATACATTACCACTACTTTCCTGTGTTTGGCATCGATTGTAGCTTTGTAATGACAAGAGGTGTATTACTTCTAATTTATATAGTGTTTTTGACTGTTCCAAACTTTTCATGATTTTTTTCTTTTTGGTTTTTGGGATGCTAAAAATCCTGTAAAGTACATCACTGTTATTGTCTCTGTATTGCAAATGTAGAGGAGATGTGAGGCTCACAGTGAATCTGCTTAAAGCTATTTAGTAAGCTCAACAGCAGAGACTGGGGGACTCGTAATTACTAGTTCAGCTTCTAAGGAACTATTTAATCTGGCATATTTATTATAATCACATTCTTACAATCAGAAGAGAGAGACAGCTGACAGGATATAATTTATTCCCGATTTTCCCTCAGAAATAAGTTTCCACCTACTAACCAAAGTTCCTTGTGTGTACTGTATTAGATATATGTGTTCAAAAAACAATAAAGCCAGCAAATTTTACAAGGGCAAGATGAAAGACTCTCCATTTCAGTTATATCCTCCTTACTATAAGGGTAAATTGGGAATAAATTATATCCTACCAGCTGCCTCTCTTCTGATAGTAAGAATCTGGATAAACATATGTTCCACACTACTGAGCTGGTTATTTTATTGTCCGAATAAAGCAGCATCTGGAAAGGTTATTTTATAGGACTACAGTTCCCAGGATTCCCCATTCAGAATTCCCCTATGGGGACAAAAGGAAGTACTGTTCTATATGGTATGCACACTTAATCTATGCAACCCAGTGCCACAAGGTATGAGGAGAGCAAGCTTTGAAGGCTTGAGGAGGTTAGACAAATTTATGGAGAATAAGGCTGTCCAAACAGGAAAATTCTTAAGAATACTTAGCAAGGCACATTGCTGGCTGGGGCTGTTTACAGGGATCACCTAACTCCGTTATAGCAGCTCCACTGGTTGCTGATCTGTTTCTGGGCTGAATTCAAGGATGTTGGTTATCTACCTTCAAAAGCCCTAAATGTCATGGGACCAAGCTATCTCAAGTACCACCTCTCCCTTTATGAGCCTGCTTGGCTGCTGAGATCATCAGGGGTGGCCTGCCCCTCCGTCCCGCCACCTTCACACACGCCTTTGATGGGGACACAGGAGAGGACCTTCTCTGTTGCTCCTCCCAGGCTTTGCAACTCCCTCCCATAAGATGCCCGGCTGGCCCCATCTTTGTTGTCCTTCTGCAAGCAGGTGAAGCTCTGGAGTGACTGGCTGCCTGAATGTTTTTTTTTTAATGGATCATTCTATTACTGCTTTGAATGCCTGTTGATGTTGCGTATGTTTTTTGTATGGTATTTGATCCTTTTTTAAAGTATTTGTACACTCACTGTTGTAAGATTTTAGATTGCCTTTTAATGATGTAAGCTGCCTTGGGTCCTCTTTAAGGAGAAAGGCAGGGCAAAAACATTTTAAATAAACAAAGAAACAAATAATGACAATGTCCCCTGCTTGTTGGCTTCCTAGGGGTATCTTTTGTGCACACTGCCTTGAAACTGGACCAAATCCCCATCACCCAACACTTGGAAAAGGAACCTGTTTTGGGCAACAACACCCAGGATTCCCTAGGCAGCAGGGCTGTAGCTATGATACCTCAAGGATTCTGGGAGTTGTAGTCCTTAAAAATGAACTTTTCTAACTTCTACCATTCGTTTCATTTAGCCAAGCTGCTTCGGGGACCATTTTAGGATAAGTGATCCGACTGTTCCGCATGATGTGAGCAAGGCCACGAAGCCGCTTCCCCGGTTGAATTTCTGCACGCATGCCGCCGCTGGCGACCTATGGATCTGGAGAGGATCGCCTGCCTGGATCTCTCCTGCCCGTCACCAAGCCGGATTCCCAGGGAGGCTGTCGTGTGTGGCATTTTATTCCCTCCTTGGGAAAGCGGCCATCAACGCCTGGGAGGCAGGAGCCGTGCGCCAAGTTCACGCGGCCACCAGGGGCGGCACGTCTCCTCGCCTGCTCGCTTATCCTCAGCAAAACCATTCCCTCCCTTCCGAAATTAAACGGAGACATCAATCAAGGCGCGCCGAGCCCAAGCCGAACAATGCCGAAGATTGAGGTGGTCGGGATAAAAGAAGAGGAAAAGAGGCGAGGCCACTGGAAGCAGTGGTGGAAAAAAGGGTTGCTGGGTTATTACACGGAGGAGGGGAACTGTTTTCCCCCACAGTGTCGGACCTGTATGTTTTTATATTGTGGCGACCGTCGACTGTGACCCGTTCATAGGAAAGAGTAAAAGTCAGGAGAGAGAAAAAATCCTCCCCGACTTCCCCCCCCCCCCCCCGCTTCCATCCCTGATTTTTGGAATTTACCACAGAGCTGGCCCGGCTGGTTCTGAGAAAGGCAAGCGTTAACCCCTCCTTGACTGGAACGACTTCCGAAGGAAACGGGGAAATGG
Organism: Pogona vitticeps; assembly: GCF_051106095.1. NCBI lineage: Eukaryota > Metazoa > Chordata > Lepidosauria > Squamata > Agamidae > Pogona > Pogona vitticeps. The sequence goes on along the minus strand of NC_135787.1, from coordinate 22,582,231 downwards.
TGTTCTGTCAGGGCAGGGTGGGAACGGTTCCCAAAATGCCGAAAAGCTTCCCCGTTTTCCACCACAAACGTCGCCCCCCCCCAAAAAAAAAGCAATTTGAGCGATTTATTTTTCTACATCTCTACCCCAGCTTAAGTGTGTAAAGCTCTCAGGGCGTCGTCCACTGCTCTCCTCCCGCCACTTTATCGTCACGACAACCCTGTGAGTTAAACCAGGCTGGAAGAATATTAACTGGCCCAAAATTGGCTAGTTAATATTCAAAATTGGCTAGTTAAGCTTCATGGGACAGTGGGGTTTTGAACCCAAGCCCTAGTCCAACATCTACACCACACCACACCCGGTTTGCACTTTGAGAAAAATATTAAATGGGAGACCTGTGTGTGAGTTAAAAAAAAAAGATGGGTTGTTCTGCATTATTGCGTTGATTGGATTTTTTAAAATGTGTTTTCCATTTCTCAGAGTGGCATTTTTAAATAAAAATATTTGTGTCCTTCTTGTTCTTAGCTCTCGTATTGTCTTTTAATGATGTAAGATGCCTCTCTACTTATTATTCCTAGCTTGTAATATTATCTTTTAATGATGTGAACCACCATTGCATACCCATTGTTTTCACCTTCAAATGCAGTCTTTCAGTGTTGTAAGCTGCCTTGGGTAGTTTTCAAGGAGAAAGGTGGAGTAAAATATTTGAAATAAGTAAATACATAAAATTTTGCCTAGTATATACGCAGAGAGACACTGTGTACAGCAGGACCACGGTATCCTCAAGGGATCCTCCAAGCCCCCTTCCCACGGATACTGAAAAACCTGGATGTTATACATTGTTACACCTTGTGTAGCCTCTGGCTCCCTCCATTGCCCAGTTCTGGTAAAAAAAAATATCCTGAAAATGCATATACCTGTATTTGCATAATTTCAAGGTGTGTGTGTGTTATTTAATATTTTCAGGCAGCAGACAAGTGAATCAGCAGATACCGATCCCATGGATTGAGGGCTGGTTGGTACTGTATTTAAAAGATGTTCTTGTACAACTTCTGTTGAAAAAGTAATAGCGCATAGTACAGATCATGGAAAAATATATAAGGAATCAGTCTTCAAGAGCATATCCTGCTGAGGACTGCTTGTAGTACAGAAGGAAATTTCTCTGTCCTAATTTAGGGAGGACTTATGTCTGAACAGCTGTGTTTAAACACAACTTCAAGTTGTGTTTAAAGATAAAGAACCATAAGACCAGTGAGCAGGGGTGCTGGACTTGGTCATTAACAGCGCTTTTTATTCTCTTCTATGATTTATTATGCACTTATTTAACTAATTTTAAATAAGTGCAAAGGGCTGTCACCCAAAGGGCTCTCAGAGTGTTATAAAATAACAGTAAAAAAAAGCGCAGTATAAAAGGATGCAATGGGTAGAGGGAAAATCCAGCATCTTTCAGTGGAGTTTCTGCAATACTGGGGCGGCTGCTGGTGGTGATCATTGAGGAAGGAGCCTTCAAGAAAGGAGTGTTTCAGCTTAACAGCAAATCTGCTAAAGAGCTGACATTTAGAAGACTGCCTCTTGAAATTTGGCTACCTGATAAAGCAGCAGCCAAGCAGGTGTTCATCATACCGAGGCCCAGCTGCTGACAGCCTTTCTTTCCAGCTTCCATGGGCACTGCTGGAACCCCAGAAGAAGATGAGGAGGAGAAGCAACCACAGAACCTTCTTGCCTGGGTCCAGCTGCTGTTGAGAGCCACCTTCCTTCCCTAACTATCAACACTGCAACCTCACAAAGAGCAATTTCTCTGCAACTTGCAGCTGTGTTGGGCAACCAGGACCCTTTACATCACCCGAAGGCACACAAAAAGAACAGCCGTTTGCTCACACAGAAGTTTGTTAAGGCATTTTGCTGTTTTACTTCCTGAGACAACTGTGAGGGGAACAGCGGTAGCGACAAAACCTTCCCTCCCTTCCCTCCCTTCCCTCAGCTTTCAATTAGGAGCAGCTATTTCAACTATTCATATTGCCCAAAGTATTCGTTCCATCAAGTTAATCACTGCAATCACTGGACTTAATTTCCCCCACCCCCTCCTCATCCTTTATCCTTTGTGCGTTGCGTCTTAGATTTTAGATTGCACTGTTCCATAATGTTTTAGAAGCAGTCTTTTTTCAGAGATCAAATGTGCTGTTTATTGTGTACTTTGATGTACTGAATGTGGCAATTAAAACAACCAATTGGCTACCATTTCCAAGATATTTTAAGTTTTTTTACATTTTATGTCTATGTATATTGTGTGAATAGTAGAGTTTTAAGCATATATTGTAAACCTAGTTCTTTTCATGTGTTTATGGTTGCTTTACATGATGATAGTTCACCTGTCCTGTTTGTGTAACCCTTTAAAAATCAGCAAAATGATTATAAAAATAAAATTTATTATGAAATAAAAGGCTTGTAAAAACACATAGTTTGTTCCTACTCAGTGTCTACTTAGCACTTCTTGGCTTGTCTCTTGTATTCATTAAATGAAGCTTCTCTTGTCCCTGTCCAGCAGTAATCTGCAAGCACTGATCGGCTCCATTTGCCCTGATAGTGTTTATCCATTGAAATGTAGGAACCACCATACTGTTTGACTTGTAAGCCTCTGAAAATCTTTCTACCTGAAAGGTGGGTTCCATAAATAAATTGGGCACACCGTGCCACCCTTCTTTACAGCCCAAACCATTGCTTTTGTACAGAGCGGTTTAACCGATGATGTCCACATGTCACACGGGCACTGGAGAAGGAGGGTTGAACAATCTGGCTGAGGATTCTGGGTGCTGTAGTCTACAAGAGAAACTTTTACAAGGTCTGCAGTTCCTTCCCATTCACCTTTGTTCAAATGAGACTGAGATACTATAGTCATCAACAACGATGTCATTCTGCTATCCCAGAGCTCCCTCTGTTGTTCCTTTGAGAAAATACTTTCAGAAGCATTAAATTTCGTTTTCAACATACTTTCTTCTGGCTTTAATGCTCAAAACAGCACAGCCTTCCCTTTATCTCTGTCTTTTTCCTCCCCTCCCTTGATGGCTTGTGAGATTGTCTTCCTGCTTTCCCCCCCCCCCCTCTTCTTTTTGCTGTCTTCCCGTCCTGGTTTCCAGTTCCTTTGTCTCTCTGGGTGGGGAAGGAGCATCCGTGGCTGGCGCTGTTTTACCTCCTGCTGTGCTCGAACAGTGTGTGCTGCCAGACAGCAAGGCCCTGATCAAAGGGAAATCGCTCCCCTTTATTCAGCCCAGCGGTGGAGGAGGGTTGTGCTGCTGTGATTAGCACTTTGTTTCAGTCCTGGCAAAGCGCTGCAGATTGCTGTCTCCAGTAGAAAAAGCAGGCAGGGAGGCAGCCTCCCAGGCTGGTGTTAATGTTCATGTCATTGCATCATCGACAGGAACGGAAAGAGAAGTGGAAGCATAATTATCTTAGCCTGTGACCTGCAGGGCCGGCTCTACCTGTTGGAAGACTGAGACTGCTGTCCCATGCGTCAGGCTTCAGTGGTCGTCAAATGGCATCAAGTTGTGGTTTGCTATGTGATTTATTATTAATGTATTTTTTACTCCGACAAGAAGTGCATGGGTAGACTTCAGAACAAAGGGAATATATGCTGTTCTGCCTCAGGCACTCAAATATATTGGGCAGACTGTGGATCTGCAACTTCTTTGCCTTTGCATCCGATACAGCAAGAAGCAGAACGAGGGTCATCAATGGGTGGGTTGCCACATTTTTAGTGGCAGAGATACTATGCCTTATAGAGTTCCATGACTGGAAGAAATTAAGAATGGAAGTTTTCTCTGTTGGTCCATTGCCCTGTGGCACTGGATGAGTTTTGACTCTTAATCAAAGGCACCAGTTCCCTGTAAGAAAGGAAAAGTGCCAAGCAATCTCTCTTGTTGTTTAGTCCTTAAGTCATGTCCAACTCTTCGTGACCCCATGGACCAGAGCATGCCAGGCCCTCCTGTCTTTCACTGCCTCCCAGAGTTTGGTCAAATTCATGCTGGTAGCTTCGATGACAGTGTCCAACCATCTCGTCCTCTGTCGTCCCCTTCTCCTCTTGCCTTCACACTTTCCTAACATCAAGGTCTTTTCCATGGAGTCTTCTCTTCTCATGAGATGGCCAAAGTATTGGAGCCTCAGCTTCAGGATCTGTCCTTCCAGAGAGCACTCAGGTTTGATTTCCTACAGAACATATAGGTTTGTTCTCTTTGCAGTCCAGGGGACTCTCAAGAGTCTCCTCCAGCACCACAATTCAAAAGCATCAATTCTTCGGCGGTCAGTCTTCTTTATGGTCCAGCTGTCACTTCCATACATCACTACTGGAAAAACCATAACTTTGACTATGCAGACCTTTGTCGGCAAGGTGATGTCTCTGCTTTTTAAAATGCTGTCTAGGTTTGACATCTCTTTCCTCCCAAGAATCAGGTGTCTTTTAATTTCGTGGCTGCTGTCACCATCTGCAGTGATCATGGAGCCCATAACTAGAGAGCAATCTCTAGTTCTGGGATTTTTGAAGGAGTCTTTTATCCCTGACCCTCCTCTTGAATATATGCAGACTTACAATGGACAAATCACAGCAGCGCACTGTACAGAATCCTCTCACTGATTTGGAATTGATTCACCCAGGCAGACTGGTGGAAGGTCTGTGCTTCTTTGTACAAAAATGTTAAACATAAAGCACTTTTCATATTTAAGTAACAAAACTGTATGGCCTCCCAACCTCTGACTCCCCCCCCCCCCGATACCAAGACTGGCTTCTCCTCCTCTCCATGCTGTGCTCTCAGAACTGGTCCTTCAGTTAGGCAGAACAAGGTGTTGCCTGAGACAGCAGATAATGGAAAGCAAACCACCAGAGGAAAGGATAAGGCAATGGAACCAGTGGTGGCCCAGGGATTGCCCCATGCCCCTAACCTAGCCTGCTCTCGCCAAGTACAGTGGAAGGTGTTGTCTGGGGGCAAGTGTTAAAGACAGCCCAGTTGGCTTCTGTAGGAAAATGAAGAGCTTATCCCTTGCCTCAGGCAGCAAAATATATTAGGCCAGTGTTGTGATTATCTGCTGTTTTGTCAAGCCCATTCTCGATAGTGGAATCAGAAGTTTGTGCAATGCTGTTTCCTAACAAGCAAGGGAATGACTAAGGAGAATTGGCTGCCTAAGGGATAGTTCTGCCTTTCCTGAATTTGCAGCTCTCACTAAAAAGTGAGTCCTTACACCAGCCTTTTACTTGTGGAGACAAAGGGAAACACACAGAGACGAGGTTCTACAAAATTTCTAAGCATCAAAGTAAATGATACACTTAGCACATATTGTGTGTGAATGAAATTTCTTTAAGAGGCAAAAGTGTATCCCAGTGCAAGCTTTCCTCACTTCTGCATGTTGCAAATCATCTTGCTTTTGTTTTGTGATTGGTCACTTGGAAATAAACACAAACTTCATTTGCAAATCTTATTGCTCAGGTATGGAGCTTTGAAGGAAATGTGTGTCTAGCAGAAAAGTATGTACCTGCTTTTAATTAAAAAGTTAGTGCCCCATCTAGATTGATCCCAAGATATAGCCAAATTCAGGGATGACAGAAGGCAGATCTAGAAATCCATATAGATCTTTCAGGGAGTTACAGTAAATCTGCCTTTTTGACTCCCAGTGTTCTCACAATAGCAGTGAATGGCCTATGACTCCAAGTTATACTGCTAAAATGAAGAAAATATGGGGTAACTAGAAACAACTTTTTATGCACAGATTGACAATGAGTTCTATTCAGTCCTGATATTCAAAATACAATTATGGGATCAGTAATTCAAACGGTGTATAATTATTCAGAAGTGAATACTGCTGTGGATCATTATTAATAAATGAAAAAAAATCATCAGGCCCAGATGTCATCCATTTCAGAGTTCTTTAAGAACCTTCATGTGAAATTACTGGCCTATTAAGAAAAATATATAAAATATGTCAAATCCCCCTAAGACCAGCCTCTACACTACAGGATTACAGAGTGGCCAACATAGCAGCTGTGGAAGGTAAGAAATTACCAACTCATAATGTTTTAACTAGTAATTTCTGAGTAAACTGATGGAAACTGTCATCAAATCGGAACTCATCAAATCCATAAAAGGATAATTCCTACTGAAAAATAATAAGCATGGCTTCTAGAGAGGTAGGTCCTCACTCACTACAATTTTAGCACTCTTTCAGAGAATAAATAAACTACAGTGATCTAGTAACCACTATGTAATTGCATGTCCAAAAGGCTTTCAACAAAGTTCCTTACCTCTTGTATAAATTTAGTATTTATAGAATTTGAGATGTGTGAAACATACTATTTCAGGAATTTAGAACTTTAAGTGTAGGGAATGCTTTTTAAAATAAGAATACAAGTAGATGGACTTTGTTCCAAGTTGGAGATGGGCTGGTTTGTCCTTTTCCCTAGCAACTAAACCACTTAATGTGCCACTGTGGACCAGTCTACTCCAGATCAATGACTACTTGCACCTTTTTGAGTCCCCATTTGGTTCCAGTGTATGTGATCACTGGGATCAAGTCAAAGCAAATGACTTAAGCTGTCTTTTTGCTTAAGCCTCTTGACAATCGTGAGAAATGGAAAATTTCCTTGCCATGCCCTGTAGAGGGGAAGAGGGGGGGTCAAATTCCATTTCTTTTTCATTGTTGCTAACACATCAGAGATGCTTTGAAAATGCTCTTTTGTGTTAAGACCTTCCAATGCATCGCTGATGTACTGTGTCAACTAGCAACAATGAAAAAGAAATGGAAAGCTTTATCTCACTTCCCCTCTGCAGGGGAGCAGGAGGGAAGTTTTCCTTTTTTCAAGATTGTTAAGCAGCTTAGGTGGAGCATGGAGGGGGAGGCAGAAAGGGGATTTTGTTGCTGTTTCTGTTTTCGTTTTCTTTTCCATTTAAAAGGGAAAAAGATTGTTCTAGATTGGCTGAACAAGGTTGCTCCTATAGTGCAGGGACCACCCCGAATTGTATAATATACTTCAAAGCAATTCTGTCCAACATGTTCTAGACTGTTCCAGGCCATGATAATTGGACTGTCTAGTTGCACTCTAATTTTCCACGTACCGAGCAAGCCTATGGCCGGATCCATCATGACTTTTGTTAATATTTTTATATGCATACTATGTAAATAAGACTGCTGCTTACAAATGTTACACTTCATTTGGATATTCAAGCTAAACAACATGGTCATATCTTCTTTTCAATAGAGGCAGGTCCATATGTTCAGCCAGAACAAAATGTGGGGTCATGAATGAATCAACCCTTAGGCTGTGCACAGTTAGTTCCTAGTCAAATATAAAGTGGGAACCAGATTTTGCAAGATCATACTTGAAACATGACAACTTTTCAAACACGATTACAGAAGCAAGCCACCCATTTTCCAGATAAAGGAGAAAGAAATTGATTTTCCAGTGTTTATTCTTTGTAGCCTTCTTTATGGGCCCCTCACTGGCCTGTAATACCTTCCATAAAACAGTGCGGTAAATCTTCCTTGTTTTCACTTCTTTCATTTTCTTCTGGTATGAATTTATGAGTTCTCCTATATGTAGCTTCAGAGGATTGTAATTTTGAATGCACAAAAGATCTAACTGAGGTAATAATACAACCACATGGTGCTTTACAGATCCTCAAACTAGTAGAGTTTCCCTTGGCTGGCTCAGAGCTACGTCCAGTAGCTGGGAAAAGAAGTAGAAGGGAAAAAAGGATGTAAGGATGCAAAATGGAAGAAGGAAGAAAGAGGAAGAGGAGGAAGACACTTTCCACAACTTGAAAATTTTACTTTTTTACACAAACACATGCACACACCAATCTTAACAGTGTAAGGATTGTGAGGGTTTATCATCCAAAAAAGAGACTTTTCAAGCTTTGTTCCTTTTTCCATTGTACACTGATTTATCTGTGAAAATACCAAGAACATGGAGGGATGGAGGAATAAAGAAAATTGTGGGAGGCAGAGACATGATGTGCAATCATGATAACATATGCAAGCCCATCTCACCTTCACTGAGAAAAGCATTTATTCGATCATTGCATTCAATACCTAAAGTAAACAGATATTCTCCAGTGACCACAATAATAGTATTAGTCTGTTGTGGCAGAAGCAAAAACTAGCCCTGGGACCACTTTAAAGGTTAAAAGATTTAGAGTAGCATAGGCTTTCATTCACTATAGCCCCCTTCATCAGATTCATGGGGTTATCCAGGATTTCAGGTATAAGCACAGCACACTGCTTGGGGTAGGATGGGATTTTAAACAGTGGTTTAGAGGGAGAATGCAGGCAAGAATCACTGATAGTGATAATTACATTATTAACATTGGCCATTAAAAAAACTGTTGCTAGTATTTTTTTTTCAGGTATTATTATTACTATCAACAATGGTTTCATGTACTGCTCCTGTATCCAAGAAAAAATAGCTCTTGATTCCACTTATTGGGGATCATAACATGGGAGGATGATATTGTCCTCATGAATCTAAGTTACCCAATGGAATTTTATGAACAGAATGTCAGATGTGACATATCCAATGAGGGAAGGGTCATGGAAAATGAATTCCAAACCATCTGGAGGACACCAGATAGGGGAAACCTGGGTTATCAAAAGTCATTGCCTATAGAATGGGATGGAGAGCAGTTAAGGTGTCCCTGTGGACTCTATCAAATGGGGACACCTTGTTTAATCTACAGTGATGTAGCAGTTTTCAGCTTTGGTTCTTCTAGATGACTTGGACTTTAGCTCTCAGAATTCCTTGCCATTGGTCAGGCGAGCTGAGACTTCTGGGAATACACATCCAAAAGAACTGATAAGCAAAAGTTGAGAGTCACTGGTATAATGGAGCCATGACATTTTGATCACAGGATCAAAATACTGCAACAGTTTGATTACTTCAGGTTATATCATCATAACCACCACCTGTTCTCTCTGAAAATAGATGCAATCCTTACATTCCAAGGCATGGAATTCATTTTTCCAAACAACAACACAGTTGTATTGCACAATGCATCCTCATCGGCATAATCCATAGCTGGAAGGGATCTTAAAGATCATTGAGTCCAGCCCCTGCCTAGGACACACAGTGGGGAATTGAACCCCCAACCTCTGGTTCCTCATCCAGATACCCAAACCACTGATGCATATTGCTATGATATTTCCTTGTTGTAATGCAAAGCTTGACCTTCAAGTGGGCAACCAACATGCAAAGGCTGGCTTCTGATGCAGTTGAAAACTGCTAGAGCTGTTTTGTTGATGTTGGTCAAGAGTACTGGGACCATGTCAATGAATGCCTTTCAAAATTTGCCAGTATATCATTGTGCATTTTGTCTAGAATTTTGCAGTATTACAAATATTAAAGGACTCTGAAAATTCCTTGCAGTTTGGATGCAAAGTTAAAAGTCTGGCTGAGCCTTCTGTTGGAAGCAACAGGACGATTACTGGATGGGAACCATCTTTATGTGTTTCTGAAATCGACACCCTTAAGCGGTCTCAAATTCAACTGGTGTTCTAACATGCCTGAATATTTCAACTTTTTTGTGTGACACGTTTTTCATACTACTGAAGTAAAATAGGACAACGAAAAGTCTTGTGGTACTTCAAAGACTAGAATGTTTTATTGGCATACGCTTCCATAGACTAAGCCCACTTCTTCAGATGTGTGGCGTAAGGCCTCAGTAGATAGGCACGTCTATCTACTGAGGCCTTCCTTACTCAAGGTATCTGAAGAAATAAGCTAACGTCCACTAAGACTGATGTCAAATAAAACGTGTTAGTACCTAAGAGGCAACAAAGGCCTTGTCTTTTTTCTGTAACAGGCAAATACAAAAATAATAACTGCAGAGCTGGAAGGGACCCTCTTGGTCATCAAGTCCAGCTCCTTGTCAAGGAGCCACAGTGTGGAATTGAACTCCCAGCCTCAGATACCTAAACCACTGAGCAGTTCAATGTGTCTATTCCCTGAAAAGCACAAAGAGTGTTGCTAACCCATCCAGGTGCTACTGTTTTGTTAGGTCATTTATTAGTTTTACAAAGAAACAAAAAGTTGATGCAACAACTGGCTGATGTACAGTGCTCTAAAACCATAGTTCTGATCCCAGATTTTTCCATTAGAGGGCAATGTTTCACTATAAATGGAAAAATTCTGTGTTTCTTAATTTTATTCCTCTTAATTATGGTTGAAAGGGATAAAGGAATAGGGATATACAGCAATCTCTGTGGTGGTTTTATGGAAAATTATCTCTATCTATCTATGGGTCATTGGTTAAACCTAATATATATAAAATTATGTAGCTGTCTAGATGTTATTGGACAGCTCATGATCCCTTTCCATTTGTTAGACTGGCTGGGGCTGAGGGGAACAGCAGTCTGAGAACATCTGGAGGGCCGAATGTTCTCCACTCCAGATATAAGTTCATTACTAAAGAGTGGAAATTAAATTAGAGGGTGTGATCTGCAATATCTATAATATCTCCTAAGATGGGATTTATGATTGGTTCATTTCTGTTGAGATACTATTGTTACTTTCTGATCCACTTATTGGAATTTTTTTATTTCCAAAAAATTGCTGTGGCCAATGATGTGAACAGGATTTCAGCCAACTTCCTAACAAAGGAGGGGAACCTCCTACTGTGAAGCAAGCATCACATTTTAATCTTAGCATTTGACAAAAGGACCAGGAATCTCCAGGAAACTCTAGAACTGGTCACTATTAATAGAGAAGGAATAGTGTTATTGGCAGGTTCACCTGTTACTTGCCTTTGGTGCCAGCCCAGTCTTTCTGATTTCTGCTTCCTCATTTCCACTTGCAGGCCATCTTTGGTTAAAAAAAACTCCACAAATGCCGGATACAACACAAAGTTTCTGTGCAGTTTTGTTTCACTCTGTAGTTGACCAGCAGTTCCTTGTTGACCAGCAGAATCACACATATATCAGCTGGTCCAGTCCAGTTTTGCACATTTGTTCAAAGACAATACCCATGTCTAGCTTCAAGTAAGTGGTAATTCAAACCATCACTAGCCAGCATGCCAAATGGTGACTGTCCAGCCCATTTGTAGGGTACCAAATTCAGGAAAGCTGAAATAGACCAAACTTGCTTCAACAATTAGGTGATTACCAACATTGCTGAAGGACATCAACATTGCTCTACACCAGAACTTGGGAAATTTGCTTCTTGGACTACAACACTCAGAATTTTAAAAGTCCAACAAGAACTATGGAAGTCGTAGCTCCCACAAGTAGGCGTTTTTTTACACATACACTCTTCACATTTACATTCATTAGCCAGTATCCTGTTGAACATCTGCTGAGTGGAAAGTCCTGCCAACACAGTACACAGAATCACACCACTTATACCAATAGTGGTCTTGAGGGGGAAAAATCTCCCTTCCACGTGTGAAAGGGCAACACTTATACAAGCGGACTACAGTTTTTCTTCTGGAGAGCACTGCACTAATGTGCTGGTGGGACTTTCTGCACAGTAGAAGCTCAGTAGGATGATGGCCATTGTAACATGAGTCACAGCATGATGTCTCCTTCCATGGAGCCTTTCCCCCCCCCCCCCATATCTGTTGTTTAGGGCTCGCAAAAATAAAACCTACATTCAAAGAGCATGATCATTTGACGAGTGTTACTGATTACAGCCCTGATGTGTAAGCCATCACACAAAGAATATTTCCAGCAATGTCCACATGGTGTCAGCAACATGTAGAAGATCTTCAAATAAATACAATTTCAGTTCTTTTGAGCACATGCTGATGCCCTGGAGAGAAAAGGGGAAATAGAGAACTGACATAGCAAATGCCTGCTCTTTTCTGATGGATTGGCACTTGTGAAGTTCAAATAGTTTTTGATGAACTTATAACAGATGAAATTGAGAATGTACTGTTTACCCACATAAAGATTTTACCAGCCAATGATATTTAGGGTGCTATGCACACATTTCCAAAAATAAAGACATTTTACTTGTTTTTTTAAAAAAATCAAAGGGTTTGAACATATGCTAATTAACAAGTGCAGGCAAAATTATAAGGCATTCAGTCCATTAACACGGTTCATTTGCAATTTCCTACACTGCACAACATGATTTTGGTCAATGTGTGCACAGTGTACACAGATTGCTGATCTGTAAATTAATTGAAGCCTTATTTAGGTGCTCAGTTAAAACTGATTGGCTGATTGACAACCAACTAATCCCAAATTTCTGGACAGTGTATGGACTGTTAAAAACAAACAAACCCTGTGATGCCAAATAAACCCAAAATTTTAAAAAAATATAAACCTAAAATTAAGCCAATAGTGGCGAATAAATGGATCATATAAAATCAAATTAAAGCATGCAGTGAAAACAAATTAAAGCATGCATCTTTGCTATGAGTGCAAAGATGAAGGATCACTGGAACTTGTGAAGAGGGAGTGGAATGTGCATATTAACTGTGTCCTTTATATCCCGTGGGGGACGTGGTGGCGCTGCAGGTTAAACCTCAGAAGCCTCTGTGCTGCAAGGTCAGAAGACCAGCATTCATAAGATTGAATCCACGTGATGGAGTGAGCTCCAGTCGCTTGTCCCAGCTCCTGCCAACCTAGCAGTTCGAAAGCATGTAAAAATGTGAGAACATAAATAGGTACCACCATGGTGGGAAGGTAATGGCATTCCTTGTCTAATCGCACTAGCCACATGACCACGGAATCTGTCTACGGACAAACACTGGCTCTATGGCTTGGAGACGGGAATGAGGACCACCCCCTAGAGCAGGACACAACTGGACTAAATGTTCAGGACTTGCCATCATGAACCAGAATGTCTGAAATGGAGTTCTCTTTGTGTTTATTGGAATGCGAACAGAAGGTGTCTTACAGGATTGTTTTAAGGAATATTTGAACTAGATTATAGGGTTGCCAGTATAGTGCCCTCCAAATATTAGTCTATAACTTCCAGTGATGGCAACCAGCATGGATATGTTCAGAGAGGATGGAGCAGGGACGGTGAAAAATCTAGGTGACTTACCCTTATGGAATGGCATCCTTCAGTCACGAGAGACTATTGTAACATGCTCTGTATGGAGGACTTGGAGCGTGTCCTCTCCAGATCACAAAGCCTGGGTAAGATAATATGGAGGCTGTTACCCAAGCAGCAAACCCCCCTCTCCACGTCACTGAAATAGTCAAATGGAAAGGCAAGAGCCAATACAACTGGTTCCAGTGACGTCACAGGAGTTGCCAGAATGACATTGCCTCTGGGACTCCAGCTCTGGATTTTGCCCCGAGGTTTACTCTTGAAGCCTTTTCCATCAGTGGATATAGCCACAAGGCATTGGAGGTTTGGAATCGGAGTTTTCCTTCTCCTAGACGGGCTGCCTTCCAAGGCTGACGAGCCCCACCTGCTCTTCAAAATAGCTGGCCTTTTCCTCGCTCAGCCCCAGGGTCATGAGATCCGCTCGGACTTGCTCTGCCATCAGACTCCTCTTCAAGGCCCCATTTGGCACCAGCAGGAGGCTTTTGACAATGTTCTTCAGCGGGCCAAAGCTGATCTTATTCATGCTGGCAAATTCCTAGAGCCGAGCTGGGAAATTTTCAATCTCTTTAGAAATCGGAAGAGGACTTCGCTCAGGGTGGAGAATTGCTGGGCGCTCAGCTGGTTGAGCGACTGCATGTTGGCGCCCACCACCTCAGGCAGTGGCTCCGGCACGCAGTGTGGTGGCCCCATCGTCCCCGCGGCCAGCCACACGCCGCCCCAGCAGCAGCAGCCCGGAACCCAGGCTGACGGGAAGGAAGAGGGGAGGGCGGGCCGGCCAGCACTGGGCTGAGCTCCCTTACCCTTATACTAGATAATGTATGCAAAGTGCTTTGAACATTTGGCAATGCTTGGCAAATGTTAAGAACTCTTATTGATAAAAACTAAGTTTTGCCTAAGCTTTCTTATGGAGAAACAAATTTGCCTGAACTTTGGGATCTTCATCGCAGTGGTTTAGGTTTCTGGCTGCAGAACCAGAGGCCTGGGGTTCAATTCCCCACTGTGTCTCCCTGACAGGAGCTAGAATCAATGATCCATAGGGTCCCTTCCAACATTGCAGTTCTAAAATCATTATCATAATTAAATATAAGCTCCACTGACAGGGATTGTGTCATGCTACGTATGTTTAAAATCTGAACTGGTTACTCAGTTTGCATAGATAAAGAGAGTTACTTTCTGGTGAGGTCTTATCCCTGAACCCAGACATTCCATTGCCAGGCAGAGCTCATAATTCTGATGCAGACAACAAAAGACTTTAGTTCCTTCCTTCCAACATACATGCATCCCTTTAAAAGGGGCAATGGAAAGAGACAGAGTATGATCTGGCTCCATTGCAATGAAAAGAGTGTACCTTTTTCAGAATACTGTGTCATGCTCATGCCACAAAAACAAATGCCTGCAAGCTATTTAAACATGAACACAGCTGAACTCTGCTCAGAGGTATATATAGCTAATAAATAGTCCATGTGGATTTTCAAGTAGTTCAGAACAGACTGAAGTAATTCTTAGGATAGAGAAGATGAGAGCATTCCTAAATTCTGCAGCTTGTGCATCTTTGTGCACACTGTGTTTATTTCTTGGAAAGAAGTCCTCCTCAGTACAATGGTTTACTCCCTAATAAGCATTTCTCATTATGAATGGATCTAAGTATACAGTGTTATGAGACTTCCCCGAGCAGCAATCCACACCCAGTCGGAGAAATGGTGGGAGCAATTGTGTCAGGAAGACGAGCAATTGTATTGAAGATTAGTGCTTGTCTCTGTGAGACTCTTCTTTTAAAGACATACAACAAAAGCTGGATGCTACCTGCCTGACTACTCGACCCTTAAGCACCTGCCATGTCCCATCAGCCCTCTCATGTGGTCAGGACAGAGGGTCTACAGCTGAATTTGATTGCTGTTGTAGCTTGATTGTTTCAAAGCATAGCTTAGTCAAGAGTTCACCTTTCTCCTCTTTGCCAAACTGCTTTTTAACACTCCTTACAGTTCTAGGCACAGTAGTACCGTGGGAAGCTCCTTTATGCTGAACCAAATCATTGCTCCATCTAGCCTAATACAGTGGTGCCCCGCATAGCGACGTTAATCCGTTCCGGATTAACCATCGCTATGAGAAAACATCGCTATACGGATAGGAAAATGGCATTGGAACGCATTAAACATCGTTTAATGCGTTCCAATGGCAACATCGTTTAATGCGTTCCAATGGCTTCTACACTCACCGTAAAGCGATGTTTCCTCATAATGGCAGCCATTTTCGCGCCCTCGGTAAGCAAGGGCAGGGCACGAAAATGGCTGCGGCCACCGATCAGCTGGCCGCTGGCCGAAAATGGGGCCGGCGCTAGGGCAGGAGGGGGGGAAGGCTCCCACGCCCTCCTCCCCAGCTCACCCCTGCTTCTTCAGCCGGCTGACCGGCCGGCGATCGGCCAGGAGGGGAAAGGAAGGCTCCTTTCCCCTCCTGCCGAGCGCGCAGGGGCGTCTGTGCCGGTGATCGGCCAGGAGGGGAAAATAAGCCTCCTTTCCCCTCCTGCCGAGCGTGCAGGGGCATCTGTGCCGGCGATCGGCCAGGAGGGGAAAGGAAGGCTCCTTTCCCCTCCTGCCGAGCGCGCAGGGACTTCTCTGGCCGGCGATCGGCCAGGAGGAGAAAGGAAAGCTCCTTTCCCCTCCTGCCGAACGCCCACCAACGTTTTCCCCCAGCTGACTGGCGGGAGATTCGGAAGAAGCCCCTCCAGTCAGTTGGAGGAAATGGAGCCTATGGGGGAAAATCGCATGACAACGTTATGCGATCGCAAAAGCGATCGCAAAATCTTCTTTAAGTGAATTCCTCGTTAAACGAGGCACCCGTTAAGCGAGGCACCACTGTACTGTACTGTCAACTCTGACTGGCAGTGACTTTCCATGATTCAAGGCATGACTGCTTCCTGTCAGGAGATTCCTAGCAGCCCCTGAGATGAGGGAGATCCCTTGTCTTGAGATTGTGGGCAAGGCACCCTCTATCCTGATAACCTTTCTGCTTTCTTGGAGTAGCATAGAAAAAGATGGCCAATCCCAGTCAAACAGACTGAATTGGCTCAAAAACACTTCACAGGTTTAGCTTCCAAGTAAAAACGTTAATTAAAAAAAGGATCAAGTTTTTAACAAAGAAAACACATCCTGTCATGTTCAGGATTACAAACAGATTCAGTTTGTTTAGGTACTTTAGGTATCTGGCTACAGGCTGAGAGTTCAGTTCCGCCCTATGCCTCTTGCAAGTACAGCCAGCCTATGTGGCCTTGAGTAAACTGAACAGTCTCAGAGGACCCTCGGAAGAAGGGAATGGTAAACCACTTCTGAGTATTCTCTACTTGGAAGAATTTGAAAGGGGGTCACCATAAGTCAGAATTAACTGGGTGGCACATTATTATTATTATTATTATTATTATTATTATTATTATTATTATTATTATTATTATTATTATTATTATTATTATTATTATTATTATTATTATTATTATTATTATTATTATTATTATTATTATTATTATTATTATTATTATTGTTATTGTTATTGTTATTGTTATTGTTATTGTTATTGTTATTGTTATTGTTGTTGTTGTTGTTGTTGTTGTTGTTGTTGTTGTTGTTGCTGCTGCTGTTGTTGCTGTTGTTGCTGTTGCTGTTGCTGCTGTTGCTGCTGCTGTTGTTGTTGTTATTGTTATTGTTGTATTGTTGTTTTGTTGTTGTTGTTGTTGTTGTTGTTGTTATAAAAAAGAAGTTTAGTTTGTTCTCAGCCTCTCACTCTCTCATGCAGTCAAGAAATAATGCTTCCTGATGCTGGAGTATGCTCTAGCAGGCAACACAGCAAATAGCGGACAAGGTCTTTCATTTCATCTCTCCCACATGGGCCACGTCTGTCTTGTAATGGGAGGTCCTGAAATCTTCCTTGTTGCATCATCATAACCATTTGCTCTAAACAAAGACGGTGGTCACACCAGAAAAATGATAAAAATTAATAATGAAAGCTTAACTTTGGAACAGACAGCCTGATATACATCCAAGAGAAGATGAATGTTTGCTTCCGAACATACAGTGCCTCCCAGAGTGTACATTTTGACATGTTTTTGAATTACTGCAACATTTCCCTAAATTTGATTTGATATTTCCATCTGGGGCCTTTTTCCCCTTTTAAAAAAATAAATTTCATTACATCGATGTTTCAGCAACATTTCCTTGATGGATACAAGTTTCTCTGTTGTGATCAAAATTCACGAGAAGTAACTCAGAAACATTTTGTTGGTGTGACCACAGCCAAAGACAAATAAAGGTTGCACGTGACTCTTCTTTCATAGAGAGAGACATGCATTTTACCTCCTGAAATTGGTTTTCAACCCTTGCCAACCATTTCATGGCTGTTACAGATGGCAGGTCAATTATCGTCAACTGTGCTCTAATGTCTAATACTCTTGGTTGGAGAACAGTTCTCCTATTGAAATGGAGCATAGTTATGGTCTCAGCACTAAACGCATTATTTGAAAGCAATTTTGAAAAATTAAAGAACCAAGATTTTTTTTTCTGATGTTCTACTCACCTGTTCCAGACAAACATACCTTGATAATCCTGGCCTCATTCATTTGCACTAGTTTATTCCAATAGTTAAATC
The DNA here is from genome assembly GCF_051106095.1 of Pogona vitticeps. Lineage (NCBI taxonomy): Eukaryota > Metazoa > Chordata > Lepidosauria > Squamata > Agamidae > Pogona > Pogona vitticeps. The sequence goes on along the minus strand of NC_135787.1, from coordinate 22,564,587 downwards.
TCAGAAGAAGGCAAAGATCGGACATAGATGACATTCCACCTTTGGCTTATACAATATAATGTGCCCAGTATTATATAATGTGCCCAGAGGGACGTGGTGGTGCTGTGGGCTAAACCGCAGAAGCCTGTGCTGCAGGGTCAGAAGACCAGCAGTTGTAAGTTCGAATCCACGCAACGGAATGAGCACCCGTTGCCTGTCCCAGCTCCCGCCAACCTAGCGGTTCGAAAGCATGCAAATGCAAGTAGATAAATAGGGACCACCTCGGTGGGAAGGTAAACAGCGTTCCGTGTCTAAATCACACTGGGCATGTGACCACGGAAAGATTGTCTTCAGACAAACGCTGGCTCTATGGCTTGAAGAGCAGGATGAGCGCCGCCCCCTAGAGTCGGACACGACTGGACAAAAATTGTCAAGGGGAACCTTTACCTTTACCTATTATTTATGTGAGCAACAAAACCACCAGTAAGGCAGCCCATAAGTCTATACTGTTCTTTAAAAGCTCAGGCACCTTAATTCCTTTCCTGGCACTTCATTATTCTTTAATGTCTGCATAAGAGACTTAATTTCTTGCACAGGAACAGGTGGTCATTTAGGGTGATAATTTACATTCCCAAGAGTTTTTGCCCCATATGGTGTTCTGTCAACTTTTATCTGTTCCTGAATAAATCAGAATAAAAATCTCCCCAAGATAAGAGAAATATACATATCTCAAAATTATGCCCTAGTTCATTTAAACTTGACAAGGATGAGCTCTTGTTCACAAACTTCAGTTCCAAATCCTCCCAAATTTTAGCAGCATAACTGGATTTTTTAGCTGTAAGTAATTTTATGTATTCCCTGTGTATGTTCTACTATCAGAGGAGTTCTGAACTTTTCTCATTTGGTTCCTCAAATGCATCCTCAGTCTGCAATATTCAGCATCAAACCAAGGGGATTCCCCCCCAGATCTATTTGTTGTGACCAGAAATAATAATAATAATAATAATAATAATAATAATAATAATAATAATAATAATAATAATAATAATAATAATAATAATAATAATAATAATAATAATAATAATAATAATAATAATAATAATAATAATAATAATAATAATAATAATAATAATAATAATAATAATAAAGGGTCACCTTTGGAACAAACAGCCCCATATGCATCCAAGAGGAGATTAACATTTGCTTCGAAACATACAGTGCCTCCCAGGGTCTGACCAAACCCAAGTTTGGGCATGGGGTCGTTCATTTCTTGAAACCAGACAAAGAAGTTCATCTTTAAGAGCTTAGAAATATTTGACTTCTATAGATGAATAATATGTGTTTGAGAAAGCTTTGAGTTGACAGATTTAGTAGTCCAGTTTCACTTCGAAGTCATCTATGATGGCAGCCATCTTTATACCTTGGTTCCATAGTCAGACTACCTTTAGCAGCAAACTGCAGCTTCAGTGGAATTCCTAAAGAATATGATGGTGCTCTTCAATATTTTTATTAATGACTTTTAAACCAGAAATGTTTTCATTGAATATAATTCCAGAAATTATTGATTAAAAAAATGAAATATATGCTGTTGCACATATTCACAGCTGCAAGGCTGATCTGGGCCCAGAGGTGGAAAATGCAGAAAATTCTGAAGAAAGAGGAGTTATTTAAAAATTATTAGATATTTCAGAAATGGATAGCTTATCAGAGACATTACGTGAGAACCCAAGAATATAGATTAAGGAAAGGTGGAAAATGTTTTACGATTGGGCCCAGAAACAGATATGAGTAGAGAATGCATTAGGGATTTCTATATCACAGTCATGAAGTCAAGAGCTTTTAAGATATTGTATGAAAGCAAATATCCCCCTGTTTATATGTTTTTGTTTTGTTTAGATGTTAATCCCTCCCCCTGTTGTTGTATAGTTTTTAATAGTTAATAAAGAAAGAAAGAAAGAAATACACACACACACATATATACATATATATATACACATACACATATACATATACCCGTATTTTTCGCTCCATAAGACGTACCTTTCCATAAGACGCACCAAATTTTTAGGAGAAGAAAACAAGAAAAAAATAATCTGCTTTCTTCTCCTAAAATTTGGTGAGCCTTATGGAGAGGTCCATCTTATGGAACACACCCTAGGGTTCTAGGGTCCTAGGGTGTGTTCCAGGATGCTTTGGAGACTCCCCCCTGCCCCTCCTGGGGGCCAGAGGGGGTGAAATCGCCACCTTCTGGGACTCTTCTGAAGCTTCCCAAGCCTCAGAAGAGCCCCCAAAGGTGGCGATTTCGCCCCCTCTGGCCCCCAGGGGAGGCAGGGTCAGTCTCCAAAGGGTCCTAGGGTGTGCTCCAGGACCCTTTGGACACTGACCCTGCCTCCCCCGGGGGCAAGAGGGGACAAAATCGCCACCTTTTGGGGCTCTTCTGAAGCTTCCCAAGCCTAAGAAGAGCCCCAAAAGGTGGCAATTTTGCCCCCTCTGGCCCCGGGGGGGAGGCAGGGTGAGTCTCCAAAGGGTCCTAGGGTGTGTTCCAGGACCCTTTGGAAACTCACCCTGCCTCCCCCAGGGGGGCAGAGGGGGCAAAATCGGCACCTTTTGGGGCTCTTTTGAGGCTTGGGAAGCTTCAGAAGAGCCCCAAAAGGTGGCGATTTCGCCCCTACGGGCCCCGTGGGGGTGGGGAGAGCGTCGTAAGGGTCCTGGAAGGCTCACTCGGACCCTTCCAATGCTCCCCCACCCCCCCCACGGGTGCAGGGGGTTAAAATCACCAGCTTCTGGCAGTGTTTTGAGGCTTGGGAAGCCTCAAAACACTCCCAGAAACGGCCAATTTAACCCCCCTGCACCCGTGGGGGGGTGGGGCAGTGTGGCAAGGGTCCTGGAAGGCTCCCTCGGACCCTTGCCATGCTGCCCCCACCCCCCCAAGGGTGCAGGGGGGGTAAAATCGCCAGCTTCCAGGACCTTTTGAGAGGCTTTCAAGCCTCTCAAAAGGTCCTGGAAGGTCGCTATTTCGCCAGAAGCAGGCAATTTTAACCCCCCCTGCACCCGTGGTGGGGGTGGGGCAGCGTGGCAAGGGTCCTGGAAAGCTCCCTCAGACCCTTGCCACGCTGCCCCCACCCCCCCAAGGGTGCAGGGGGGGTAAAATCGCCAGCTTCCAGGACCTTTTGAGAGGCTTGAAAGGTCCTGGAAGGTCGCTATTTCGCCAGAAGCTGGCGATTTCCCCCCTTGCGCCCGTGAGGGGGTGGGGACAGCGTGGCAAGTGTCCGAGGGAACCTTCCAGGAGCCTTGCCATGCTGCCCCCACCCCACCCCCACGGATGCAGGGGGGAATCAGCAGCTTCCAGGACCTTTTGAGAGGCTTTCAAGCCTCTCAAAAGGTCTTGGAAGGTCGCTATTTCGCCCCCACTGGCCCCGTCGGGGGCCAGTGGGGGCGAAGTCATCACCTTCGCTCCATAAGACGCACAGACTTTCTACCCCTCTTTTTTGGGGAGGAAGTGCGTCTTATGGTGCAAAAAATACGGTACATAATATATATATTAATGACTTGGATGAGGGAGTGCAGGGAATACTTGCCAAATTTGCAGATGATACAAAATTGGGCGGAACAGCTACTACCCTAGAAGACAAAAACAAAATTCAAAATGACCTTGATAGGATGGAGCACTGGACCGAAAGCAACCAAATGAAATTCAACAGGGATAAGTGCAAAGTACTGCACCTCAGAAAAGGAAACCAAGTGCACAGTTCTAAGATGGAGAATACCTGGCTCAGTAAAACTACAAGTGAGAAGGACCTTGGAATTGTCATAGATCACAAGCTAAATATGAGCCAACAGTGCGGTGTGGCTACAAAAAAGACTAATGCTGTTTTAGGCTACATTAACAGAAGTATAGTTTCCAAATCCCGCAAGGTACTAATTCCCTTTATTCAGCACTGGTTATGTCTCACCTTGAGTGTTGTGTCCAGTTCTGGACACCACACTTCAGGAAGGATGCTAACAAATTGGAACAAGTTCAGAGGAGGACAACAAGGATGATCGGTTGCTGGAAACCAAGCCTTATGAGGAAAGGCTGAAAGAATTGGGCATGTTTAGCCTTGAGAAAAGAAGACTGAGGGGTGATATGATAGCACTTTTCAAATATTTGAAAGGCTATCATACAGAGGAGAGCCAAGATCTGTTCTCAATCATTCCAGAGTGCAAGACATGCAACAATGGGCTCAAGTTAAAGGAAGCCAGATTTTGAATGAATATCAGAAAAAATTTCCTAACTGTTAAAACAGTATGACAGTGGAACCAATTGCCTCGGAGTTGGTGAGTGCTCCAACACCGGACGCATTCAGGAAAAATGTAGACAAGCACCTGGAAGATATGTTTTGATTGTATTCCTGCGCTGAACAGGGGCTTGGACTTGATGGCCTTGCAGGCCCCTTCCAGTTTCACTTTTCTATGATTCTATGTCTATCTGTAGTCATTAGAACAAAGTGGGATTTCTGGATGCAACTGTTGGTGATAAAGGTTTGTTATTTTTATGTATCATCAAACTGTAGGCAAAAGGAGAAAAATCATGTCTCTTTGTTTCTTAATGCACAATGAATCATTGCTTATGTGGGTGTCTTTTTGCACTTATTGTACAAGGGAGTATTCACTACCCTCTTGTGCATATGTCCCGTTGTTTTTAATGGGACAATATCTGTCTTGCATAACTGCAAACCAGAGACCACTAAAGCAGTCATGAAGCCATTCAATGTCCAGAGCAATTATACTCTATGATTCCTAAGAAGATTTTGTTCATGGTTTGATGCCTTTTGTCACTTGAGGAAGCACCTGTTCTAAATGTATGCCAAGTGTGTTGTTGATCAGTCTTGCTCTTTAGGAGACAATCCAACCTGTTCCTTGTCTGGGACCATAAAATGATTTTGTGTTTCCAGATCCCAAGAAACATAAAAAGAAATTCTGGACCAAGGCCAACAGGCAATGAGATTTGTACCACTTCAATGAATAAAAAAATTGAAGGAAAAAAATCGCTAGTTGAGGTGAAAGACATAACTTATTTTATTTATTTATTTATTTATTTGTTGGATTTTTACCCCGCCCCTCTAGACAATGTCTACTCGGGGCGGCTTACAATTAAGAACCTAGCATGCCAACAGTTGTGAGCTATCCACTCAAAGCCCATATACAACAAGCACCCTTCCACAATCCCCCCCCCCAATCCTAATAATGTAATAATATTATTACTTTAGTAAACTAAGTAGAGAGAGAGGAACATATTTCACATGGCGACCTCTATCTGAGCTTTCCCTAGTGACTTGATGGTTGGAATTCCCAGGGGAGATCCTGGGCTGTAATGGGGGATTCAGTTGTCACCTTCTAATCTGATGTCATATTTACCAAATAATATAAATTGGGTTACAATGAGGTATTTAAAAGAGAAGACACTGCATACTTCTAATTTCCCTTTTCCGCAGTTCAAAACACTGAGACTTCTTTAAAAAAAATTTAAACCTCACAAATACTGGAAGAACATAAAGGATCCATAGATATATTGCTCTACCCTGAGAGTAACCAGAAACCAGAAGCTTTCTACTCATCCTTGTTAGTTCCCCCAAAGTGAACAACAGATCCAGTCGGTGGTGGACTGAAGCTTCAGAGAACCTGAACCTTGGACTGTTATGAGGGGTGCTTGGCCACCAGCAATGAAGTTTGGGTAACCACTTTTATCTCCTTCAGTGGGGTTGTTCTATGACCAATCACCATATATTTTTTTAAAAAAAATGTGGACTAAAGTCACTTCTGAGACCCTTCTGGGATTAGGGGCCCTGAAGTGTAAGATTCATTAGTTTCATCTGCCCCTAAATCAAGTTTGGTTTTATACAGCTGGTTGGTCACTACACGAACAGAATGTGGATTAGATCAGCCTCTGATCTGATCTAGCTGTTGCTGTTACCCTGTTTCCCCGAAAATAAGCCCTAATATGGTTTTTCAGGATGCTCGTAATATATGCCCTACCCCCCAAAATTAAGCCCTAGTTAAGTGAAACCCCACCCTCTACCATTGTGCAGCAGCCAGAAGAAGATGACAGGACTACATTTGAATAAACGTAGATTGTTGTACATGAAAAAAATAAAACATCCCCTGAAAATAAGCCCTAATGCGTTTTTTTGGAGCAAAAATTAATATAAGACCCTGTCTTATTTTCGGGGGAAACACAGTATGTTCTAATGTGTGCATAGTAGCTAAATCCAAATCACAGTCATCCTGAACACACTTCTCAGGAAAAAGCCCCATTGAATATATTAGGGTTTGTTTCTCACATTCAGACTACTGCTCTTTGTATTGTGAGATTTTTCCTTTTCTCTGTTTAAAAGCTACAATAAATGAAGTCAACCAATCAATAGTTTACATTGCACCTCTCGGGGTAGTAACATTCAGGAAAACTTTAATCCACTGTATTTGATTTTATGTTCAATGCAACAAAATATTGACAAAATCAAATATTATTTGAGAATGGTTTCCGGTATTAGAGATCATAATCATACTCCACATGAAAAGTTTTAGAAATATTGAACATAAATTCTCTAGATGAAATAATTAAATATATTTCCTCTCTTGGAGCTGTAATAAAATGGATTTCTGTCTTCGATGTTTTTTCTTGATTTTAGTGGGAGGTTCATTATTTCTCTGAATCTTTTATAGCTTAATCCATAAAGTACCTGGTAGATTCTGTCCCAAAGATGTAATACAGCAAGTTGAAAGCCACACAAAGTCTGCTCTAAAATTAGGTGTGTTTCTTTTTTATTTTGCAGTCATAATTCTCACTTAAAATCAAGTTTACAAATGCTTCAACAGTGCGGAGCTTGCATACAGAGTGCATTTTTAGCTTTTTGGGAAAATAAATTCTAGTTTTCAGAAAGGGTTTAAGATTGGGAAAACAAACCAATAACAAACACTCATATGAGATCGATTTGTAAAAAGCCTAAGCTGTGACCATTCATGCTAAAAACTTTAGAACTGATACAGCCCATAGTGGACATGGGAGATAAAAACAGCCCACCAAATTTATCAACCCTTGTCCTGATGTTCATAGTTTTTAAAAATATATGCTCAAATGTATATTTTGAGAGGAAATACATTCAGAAGAGTACTCTCTCTCTCTCTCTCCCTCTCTCTCTCTCTCTCTCTCTCTCTCTGAAGGGAAAAAATATAAATAATTTTTAAATTACACATTAGCAGAAGGGATAATCATAAAAGTGATGAACAAATGAAGCCTGTGTTTACCTTCCAATGGCCAATCACAAAAAAGCAAGTTAATATGAAGGTGAGAAAGCTTCATGTTATGACAATCATTCATTTTGTATCCCTTTGGAAGCCTTGCTTTTAAATCTTGACTCAGCCTCAATCAAACTTATGTTAGACTCAATCAATCAGGTTTGATCTTTAAAAGAAATTACATCTTATCATTTCAGTGAGTCTGCTGTAGATATGACAAAACCTGGATCAAGACCACTGTGTGCTTTGCTGCTGTTTATCTACCACACATTGGCTTCCACCAACCTGTCGCAGTAAATCTGGTGCCCCTGTTCCCATTTTATTCCAATAAGAACTCTGAAAAATGTTGCAGGATGGCCGTCTGTCTCGTGGTTCTGCCAATGCATTTTCTGGTTAAGTAAGAATATTCTGTGGACTCCTCAGATAAACTAGAAGGCAATAATATTAACATCAAAAGGAAGGAAGCCACAAAAATTTCAGCTGCCAGGCCTGATCTATGAATTAGCTTGTCAAACTGTCCATCACTTTTTCTCACACCCAGTGTGACCTTTTCATTCTTGACCTCATCTGTCACAAGTCTTGCACCAGCCATTAAATATTTTCTATCTTTTTCTAAAGAGTCTCCAGGGACCAGAGTCAGTGAAAGCCAGAAGGAAATATAACCCCTAGCAACAACAATGACAGCTGCCCAGGTCTCTTGTGGCACTTTTATATGAAACGAGCTCATGCCAATTTGGTAATAATAATTTTTTAAAAAGAAATGTGAAAAATTTGCATAATACCATGGATTCAGGCAATAGTTTCATTGCAAAATAACTGGAGGAAGGCTTCGGGGAACTTCAAGAAAAGCAGCTGGGATATTAATACTTGGCCATTGCAAAAATAATCACTCTGAGTTCAATTTTTGCAAAAAATAATCACTCTGAGTTCAATTTTTTTAGAACTACCTTTTTCTAAATGAAAGTCACTTATCTGTTAGATAGATAGATAGATAGATAGATAGATAGATAGATAGATAGATAGATAGATAGATAGATAGATAGATAGATAGATAGATAGATAGATAGATAGATAGATAGATGTTGTTGTTGTTGTTGTTGTTGTTGTTGTGGGTTTTTCGGGCTCTTTGGCCATGTTCTGTTCTTCCTAACATTTCGCCAGTCTCTGTGGCTGGCATCTTCAGAGGATACACACCTTGAACATAACACACCATAGTAGTAATAGAATGAAGAAATGTCCGGATCATTGACATTGCAATTCCAGGGGATGCCAAAGTTGAAAATAAAGAATTGGAACTACTAACAAAGTACAGAGACCTGGCAATCGAAACATCTCGCCTCTGGAAGAAGCACAATTCGGTGGTCCCTGTAGTCATTTGGGCTTTGGGAAGAATATCAAGAAATTTGACACTAATATAAGCAGTTGCAGATCTCAGAAATCACACCACCATCAGAGCTACAAAACCCGGCAATATTAGGAACAGCATACATACTGCATTGATATTTAACAGATACCTAGGTTTTTGGTTAAAACTTGTATCTGTTATATAAAACCAGTCAATGTTTTTATAATTTTGACTGTGCCTGAAGTTTTAGAAGAAGAAGAAGAAGAAGAAGAAGAAGAAGAAGAAGAAGAAGAAGATGATGATGATGATGATGATGATGATGATGATGATGATGATGATGATGTCGTCGTCAGGGTTTGCATTAGCCCTAACTATGGCCTTGGTGATAGTATCCTGCTACTAGCATCTTGCCATCAGCAAATGGATTCCAGCTTTAAAATATTCCACAATCAGAAGTCCACAGTAAATGCTTCTGATACCATTTTCATCCAAGGGCAGGCAACAAGCAGTCTCTAGGAACGCAACCAATCCTCCACCTCAATTAAAATACCACTCTAGGAGACATGAGGTCAATTTTGCCATGCTCTGAGGTGCTTCCAGCAATCCAAAGTCCCTCAAATCCACTCAATTTAAAATATTGTTTAAAATATGTACTCTGTTTTTTTTAGAAGATTTTGTTTTATCCAGGTTTTAATTTAACTGAAATCGGAAGAAAAAATTAAAACAGAGCCATTGGTAAGCCAATTAAATTCTATAAAATGTTCACAGGGCCAGGGGTTGGGATTTTAGAAACATAGCCATGTTAGACAGGAAAGAAAGTTGTGAATTTAAAAGGAACCAAAGTCTTATTGGGACCTGTGGTACATTTGTGTGGCTCCAAAGAAAATCTCACATTTATGACCTGTTGGATAAATCCTATTGTTGGAATAGCAAACTGGAAACTTTTATTTTTGCCTTCCTTAAGCTGAATAACTGGAGCCAAAGTATGGAGAAGTGTGCTTACAGTAGACTGTCAGAGAACATAACTTGTAGACAGTTAGTTAGAAGTTGGACTTTTTAATTTGCCGCCTGAAGGGATTATATTTCACTTCCTTAATGATCTGAAGCATATTTTAAAGTGATGGCAGCTAGACTCACTGCAGAAAGATAGCCATGAATCTTGGTCTAATTATGAACCAAAGCAGAAGCACATCCAGTCTGAAGAACTTACATCTGACCTGTATATATTCCTGAAAAAAAAGTGAGCATTTTTGTACAGGTATGTTGCCCACAAATGCATCTACCAAGTGGTCCAGCTATGGCAGTTTCTGTAGCTTATGGTTTATTGGGCTGGAGACAGCAGTCCATTGAGAGCAGTTGGCACATTCAGATTAGAAAAATAAAGAGCCAATGTAGATGTCATTTGAACCAGACACCTGTTCCATGCAGCTACTTCAGTTAAATGATGTTTCTGAATCAAATATGTTCAGTGTTGGTATACTTATTTATCACCATTTAAATTTTGATGTCCTATTCAGCTTATAATCAGTTCACTTGAAGGTAGAGATGCAACTAAGGCAAGGCAATTAGGCATTTGAACCTAGGCATCCAAATTCAAAAGATGCGAACATTTGCTGCCGATTGATAAACATGCTCATTGGCATTTGCTGCTGAAAGGATGCAAAGCCAGAAAATGTATACAGATCTAGATACTCTTCCTCTGACAGAGGGAGGCCCAGGGATGAACCACCCTGATGATCCTCCCCATTCTTCTGTCTTATCTCAATGTATATCGGTCTCTCATGAGGTAAGCTTAAACAGTAAGGCAACAAATCTTTGGCACCAACACTAGGGGCAGAATTCTGCCTAAAGATGTGTCTCTTTCATTATTACCCTTGAGATCAGCGTCGAAGGCCCTTCTCTGTTTGCTACAATTAAAAAGTCACAGGTGGTGGACACCCTTTCAGTAGAGCTCTGTCTGTAGAATGTGCCTCTTGTGAAACTTCTTGGTTGTCCTGTTGGTGGTTTAATCTTGCTTTGATCTATTTTATTTACTAATTCCTTTGCTGTTAGTGGTATATATGGTTTTAATTAGCACATAGAAAACTTCAGTTACTGAGCAGTTTCAAAACAGAATAAATGCTAAATACTACTATTATATCAGTCTGGTAGAAATGTCTAAATAGAGGATTAAGTTCAATTTTAGTCCCAAACAGAATACGGCCTGACATTAGTTCATGCCAAAAATAAGTCTCAAATCCAATTGTTAAGATCAACAGGAGAGACCCACTGAATGACTGGGGCTTGTTATGCCGATATTTATGTGGTGGTGGCAGTGGTGGCGGCAACGGCAGCTGCTGTTTCAGTAAAGATTGCTACCATAAGTTTTTGTTATACTTGAAAAAGACCTCTCATGTCCTCTTGAACTGAAAGACAGCTGATGTTGAAATCTGTTTCCCTAGAAGTTGTTACTTGCTAATGAAGAGAATGACTAGATCCACTTGGTCTAGTATGGTTAATGGCTGGAGTCAAGCCCTTTAGAAAAAGGTTATTTTAAAAATGACAAGCCTGGGCAGAGGTCAGTCACAAATGGGCTGCAGATCATCTGGTTTAAAGCAATGGGGCTTCTCCGTGCACATGAATACTTGCACAAGCTATGAGAATACATAACTTTTTGTGCAATGGATGCTGTATATTCCAGTAGAGAGAAAGAGGATTCTGCCCCCTGTATTCATGAGTAGGGTTTAGGAAAGTTGAGCTACACCTGGATTATCCTTTATGGGATTGGAATTAATCCTACTAGAATATTCACAGGAACAGAAATGTTTGGAAAAGAAAGACTCAATGTGTTCTCGAAGGCTTTCATAGCTAGGATCCAATGCTTATTGTGGGTTTTTTGGGCTGTTTGGCCGTATTCTGGAGGTTTTTCTTCTAATGTTTCGCCAGTCTCTGTGGCCGGCATCTTCGCAGAATTCTGTCTCTGTTCTGAATACAGAGAAAAACCTCCAGAACACGGCCAAACCGCCCAAAAAACCCACAATGACCAAAGACTCAATGGTTTCTATACACATTTGCAGTATATCGATGCCCTAAATAGCATCAGTGTGTCAGCGGGAAGGAAAAAGAAGAAGCCGTAGATAATTAGGCTCTCTGTGCCTGCTTGTGAAAGCACAGCCAGGGTTCAATAAATTGGGAATAGTCAAGTCCAAAAGTCCATTTTTAATCATGCTGAAAGTGGTGGGATATTGTTAAAATATATATATATTTGTTCAAACAGCATATGCTTCCCCACAACTGAAACAAACTCGTCAGCATGACATATTACAAAGCACTGAAAGTCTTCTCTTTTAGAAAGGTGACTTGTGTCATGGGGGGGTGATCTTGCTGCTTTTCAGAAATAAACATCTCCAGCCCCTTGGGGAATGCAAAACATGTTTATTTATTTATTTATTTATTTGATTTATATCCCGCTCATCTGGTAAATCTATACCACTCTGAGCGGCTAACAAGAACATATATACAATTATAATAAAATAAATTAAAAATCAATTAACAGAAAATGACAAAAATCATAGATAATTGCAAATAATAAATAGATAAAGGAGAGAAAAATAAATTAAGTTAGATTAGGTGCTGGCAGGAGGGAAGGCCTTGACATACAGCCATGTTTTCAGTTGAGTTTTGAATGTACCCAGCGTAGGGGCTGCGCGAATCTCAGGAGGGAGATTGTTCCAAAGGCGAGGAGCCACCGCCGAGAAGGCCCGGTTTCGTGTCTTCTCCCTCCGGGCCTCCCTCGGCGTCAGGCTCCTCAGCCTCACCTCCTGGGTCGCGCGGGTGGTCCGGGTAGAGCTTGGTGGGTGAAGGCGTTCCGCCAAGTATCGAGGTCCCAAACCGTTTAGGGCCTTATAAGTGAGCATTAAAACTTTGAAGTCAATACGGAAACGAATGGGCAGCCAATGCAGTCTAGCCAGGGTAGGAGAAATGTGATGGAATTTTCTCCCTCCGGTAAGGAGTCTGGCTGCTGCATTCTGCACCATCTGAAGTTTCCGTATCAGCCTCAAAGGTAGCCCCACGTAGAGCGCGTTGCAGTGATCTAATCTTGAGATTACGAGCGCGTGTACTAAGGTGGTGAGCGCCCCCGAGTCAAGATAGGGCCGCAGCCGGGCAATCCGCCAAAGGTGGAAAAAGGCGGAGCGGACAACCGACGCCACCTGTGTTTCCATGGTGAGCGTCGGGTCCAAATGTATGCCCAAGCTGCGGACCCCACTCACCGGAGCCAGGGTGGCCCCCCCAAACGAGAGAGAGCCAACCAAGCCACCAACCACGGGGGGGCCCACCCTCAGGACTTCCGTCTTGTCCGGGTTCAGCCGCAGGCCATTTTCCTGCATCCATTCCAGTACAGTCCCCAGGCAGCGTTGAAGGGACAGGACGGCATCACCTGCTGTTGGTAAAAAGGAGATGTAGAGCTGGGTGTCATCAGCATACTGTTGTCCTGTTCTTAAAACTCTGCCCATGGTATTGATCTTTGAAGCATGCCACTGTGTAAAATGCTTCTTGGAATGCTATTCATAAAACAGATTCCTAGAAAGAAGTACTATAGCTCAGCTTTTCTATTAAATTTCCATTTTGCACAGTAGGTTAGGAAGTTGCAGAACGCTGGGCCCACACACTGTCAGAAACTAAAACCAGAGTTTCAGCTGGCAGTATCCTTATCCTAAATATCACAGAGGTATTTGCAGAGAAAGCCAAGGAAGAATTGTTGCAGCACAGTGTTCTTGAGCCAGTATGTGGATCAGCTGGGAAAAGACAATCAATGGGAAAAAGGACAACTGACTTGAAACTATCTAACGAATGGTCATGTAAAAATTATTTTGTGCTGTTCCAGAGGGAAGGATTGGGACTTCTTAAAAAGTCCCAGACTGGGTTTCTTTACTACTAGGAGTCTTGTGTGCAGTGGTTAAACAGCTATACTGCAACCAAAACTGTGCTCACGACCCAGAGTTCTATCCCAGGTAGCAGCTCAAGGTTGACTCAGCCTTCTATCCTTCTGAGGTTGGTAAAATGAGTACCCAACTCACTAGAGGGGGCATAGTGCATAAACTGCATAAATTAACTTATAAACTTCCCAGAGAGTGCTTGAAGCGATATGGGTTGGTATACAAGCAGCACACTTTGCTTTTTCGCCTTAGCTCTTCACTGGCTTCAGTGATGGGAATGGAGGCTAGTTCTAAACTGCCTGTTGTCAGGAGAGAAAGGATGGGAACTTAGTCCTGTGAGCTTCAGGAGGGCATTGACAGGGAACCTCTTTTAAAAGCACCTAAATCAGTAAAAAGCACTGTAAGCAGCAAACTGGAGCCAATGGAATTATTGGCAAGCGACTCCCCAGGCTGCTGATTCTGCTGGAGATAGAGGCAGATGCAGTAGTGCTCACAAACTGCAAGCTGGAGATTCTGCTAAGTGCTCCACCGCAGAGCTGTTACACTCTGCATTTCACAGAAGGACAGATCTACAGGATATTTCTCTTGTGCTCACTACCATTCACAAATCTACACCAAGCAAAGGAAAATCCCAGAAGCTAACTCCTTTCTCCATCAGTTAACCACTTCTCATCCAAACTCAAAGCAAGGGTCAGGGCTGCTTTCCAACAAGTGTGAACGGTAGGGAGTACAAGAAGGTATCCTGTAGTGTAGACCACTGGTTCTTAACCTTGGGTTACTCAGGAGTTTTGGACTGCAACTCCCAGAAGCCTTCACCACCAGCTGTCCTGACTGCGGTTTCTGGGAGTTGCAGTTCAAAAGCATCCGAGTAACAAAGGTTAAGAACCACTGGTGTAGACCATCTTGACTGCTGCCATTGGTGTTGTCAACATTCAGGCTGCCCTTTGCTATGCAAAGCTTGCTATCTTTTTTCCTGCCGGCAATGTGAATGTGATATTGTGCAGCAATATCGAACCATTTCCCGTTGTTTTGAATCACAGATGCAGTAAACACAATATCCCACATTCATAAACTAGAGATTTATTGAAGAATTGAATTTTATTTAATAGGAGTGCCTTTTCTTCAGTAGCATCCAGCTGTGATGCTCCCTGCATCACTGACACCCAAATCTTTGGGTGAACAGAGCTTGCAGAAATGCATTTAAGCTATCCTGACATTTAGACCTAAACAATGATATTAAGAAGAAAAGGTTTTATGTAAACAATACATAGGGCACAACTGCTCTGTCTCTTATACTGCTGAATGACTGTAATTGAGCAGGTGGACAGGTGGTCAGAAAAGGAATCAGAGGGACAATTTCAGTTAGAACAGAGCATGACCATGATCTAGGAATGACATAGTTTCTATCCTTTGAAGGTTTTTGAGGGAAACAGGTGTTCAATAGGTGCATCTTCTCCCATCCCTGTGCCACTGTGGCCTCTCAAAATGTTGCTTGTATTCTGAGCTGCAACTGAGGGGAAATTGCTCAGAAGAGAAGGTTGCTGAGAAAAACAAGATCAGTTGCTGAATTTTCTCTAAATCAACACCATTTTGTTGCTGCTGCTTCTGCTGTTGCTGTTGTTATGATAGGTGCTGTTTCCCACCCTCCACAGTGCCCTCAAATTATTTAGGGGCCATCTGGCACTGTGGTTTCTCTCCACTGTGAATCGTATCCTGAGAAACAGTCAGAGAATTCCCACCTGAATTAGAGAAATCTGAGCTCATAAAAATAAAAACCAAGAATCCACCAGCATTCCAATTTCGGAAAACAATATCTTCAAAAAAAAAAAAAAGAACTTGAAAAGCACAGATTCTCCTCTTCTGCATCCTTATACCTTTCCCTCCATCTTTCTCATTTGTACTAATTCAGTTTTATGGCAGTGCATAGTAAGTGACTTATTGGGTTTTCTCTGCATCAAATGCAGCCATAGGTTTTTGTCCCAGACATTTCTGCTGTTATAAACTAAATGGCTGTCATTTGGTGGAAGCATTCAGCTTCCAATAGGAACAATGTGGTAGTCTTAAATAAAATAGGTTTTGAAGTATCAGATTAGGATATTGTTGCTATGAGCCAGATCTTCATTAGCATTCTGGTTAATCCTGCCTTTCTTTAAAGCAGAATATTATAGGGTTTCTTGGAAACAAAACACCTAATGTTGCAGCCCTTTGATTATGCCAGCCCAGTTGGCTGCTTATTGACCAAACTAAAAGGTTGTTGGTATTTATGTTGTTTTAATACTCCTACTCTTTGTTGTTGCATTTTCAACTGCAGAGTCTACATAGAGGGAAAAGAATGAAGAGAAGCTGTGAAACTTTATTTCCTGTTTTCTGAAACAGTCATGGGGTATGGATGCACCTGCTGGGATGAGCAGCCAACATCGTGATTACATTAATAACATAGGCAGTGCTCAATTTATATAACATGATTACATGATTATAACTTTCTTTATAAGCAGTCTCATAATTGAACCTACAAATAAGTATGGAAATCGAGGCAGTGTTTTTTCTTCACCCCCTCCAGTTTTTTGACACCGTCCTCACACAAGATTTTTGGAGGAGGTTTAAAGTACACGGAAGTTCTAAAACAATGATTTGGATGGCTGTCCATGAATGAAACTTTATTCAAAGACCTGGGGGACAGTTGTGTTAGGGATTAGCAATGCCCTTTTGTTTCTTTCCTTTTTTTTTCTTTTTTTTTCTTTTTTTTTGGTAAGAATATGCTCACATCTGTAGATTTCTTCTTATTGGAAAGAACTTGAGATATATACCTGTGAATGTGGGGGGAAACCAAATTGGACAGTTTGGTCCATCAAGGCCCAGAGCTTTAAGTGAGTCACTTCCAAACATCCAGGCTTGAACTCCTGTCTCTTCAACCAGTTAAAGCCATCTGTAGTTTTAACATACTTAGAAGAATTGCTTCTTCTGAAGGCTATATATCGAGGTCCAGGAAGGTAGACAAAAATTACATAAACATACAAATAGAGATAAGGGAATCCAGACATGCTCAGAGGAGACACGTTGACTCTTTTTGGGGTGTAAGATGACCTTTAGGTTAAAGGGACACGAGATACTACATGAGAAATTCAAACGGGACTAATAGATTGAATTTACAAGATATCTTTGGCCAATAACAGGCAGGATTGAAAGGTATGGGTTCAAGGCACCAATTGTAATATTTCTCTTTATGGCTCTTTGTGTAAAACCTATATAATTCTGATCCAAAGCAATATCAGGGCTCTTCTCTGCTTTAAGAGATTGGGCCCTAGCTATGTATCTTAATAAATTGGCATAAATAACAGCTGGTTGGGTGCGTTGTGGTCTGTTATCCTTCGCCGGAGTTTGTAACCCCCTTTTGCGGGTAACAAATCATTAAGGTGTTGAACTATTAAGAGCACCAAAAGAGAACTCAAAAAAGGAACAGTTTAGTTATTAAACAAAAAACACTTTTTTCTTTGAAAGATTCCTAATTTTTAATACCTGCATTACAGCAGAAAGAGAACTGCTGAATCTCAGAAAACCACAACCTCCTGTATGGATCAAAGTAGTTAATTAGTTAGCCACACTGATTAGTGATAAACACCACTCTGGGCAATTTACATCCAGAGTGAGACAAACATAAAACAGCATAAATCTAGCCCCCAACTTGGTTCATCCTGATGTAAATTGATATGATCTTGAGTAACAGCTAGCCCTAATCTTTGTTGGGAGCCTGCACTGCTGTTTGCTTTCTTGTCTTCTGCATTATTTCTCCCCTGCATTGTGGATTCTTCCTCCCTAGCAATAGAACCACATCGAAAGATAACAGGGTTTTTCCCTTAAAATGTTGATTGATTTACTTATGGGTTTTTAAAAAATAGTTGCTGGCAGAAACATGAAAGATAAAAGTGTCTCACATGGACACACAGATGCACAAGGGCCCAGAGAGGAAATATAGAGCCCTTTGCTATGCTGACTTATTTGATAAATCAGTGTCACTTTGTCTTCAAATGACTTCCTCTTGTTTGGGCCAGTGCTAGCATATGTCAGCTATGTGACATGCAGAAGAAGAAAAAGAAGAAGAAAAAGGGAATTTCATGGTGGCTGGTGGCGGTAGCATTCCTTGTTTCTTGTGTACCCCATTCATTCATATACCCTAACGTACACTGCCTTTTGTGCAAAGCTTTTATTTACCAAGGGCAATGCCATAAATATGTGAATTTTATATACTGTATTTTTCCATGTATAAGACTATACTTTTGTCTAAAATCTTTTGACTAAAATTGAGGGTCATCTTATACACGAAATTAAACTTAGGAGAGAACAAAAATGAGTGGAGGGAAAAGCAGGGATCAAAGCGATTTTACCCCTTTCCCCCTACACTTACTAAGCCCCACTTAGATTTCTTAATTTTGGATTAGAAAAGTAGGGGGTGTCTTATACATGGGGCGTCCCATACACAGAAAAATACAGTAATCTTTTACCGAAAGAAAAGAAGTGTGCAGGCCCCCATCATGGTAGAAAGAATCAAAACATGGCAAACATTTCCTTCATACCTCCAAAGCAGAGAAGACATACTCTTCAGCAAGAAAAAAACATTTTTTACCACTTACACAGTGTGAGAGATGCAGAGGTACTGAGGATTGTATTTGGGCCCGGGGGAAAGGGCTCATGTGGCCCATTGGTCATATACTGTACCCACCAATAAAAATAATATACAGTATCATTAAGTTATAAGGCACTGCAATTTGAGGCATCTTAAGATATGATAGTTACTTTTTCATATCATCTCCCAGAACAGAGATTAATATAATGATGCTGGAATTGATTAAGCCAGTGTTAACCTAAGTGGCACTCAGTGGAGAAATCTTGAAACACTGCCAGCCAGTAAAGTGGTAATGAAGCGTGTGTCAAATCTGGGGTCTTGCCAAATAAATATTGAAATGTGTGTGAAACTTAACTCTGGTGTGCCAAACAAACAAACAAAAATGTATGTGAATTAGGTCCACCTGCTGAAACAAAATTGTGCAACTGCAGTTGAGAGGATCCCTCACCCTTCACCCCAGTAAGATTCTTATTATAGCACATATACTTGTTGGGGCAGAGACAGACCTACCATTAGGTAGGGTGAGGGAGCTAATTGAGGTGGTAGATGCTGAGAGAAAAGAAGGTACAGGCTACCTGCTGCAGTCCTGTACTAAAACAAAACAAGGTGTGTGGCTTATAAGCCATTCCATAGCATTTAAAGCACTCTCTGGGCAGTTTACAAATTAATTATAAACACACACTGAGCTGGGTACCTAGTTTACTGACCTCGGAAGGATGGAAAGCTGAGTCAACCTTGAGATGTCTACCTGAGTCCATTGGGATCAAATTCAGGTCATGGGCAGAGTCTTGACTATAATACTGCAGTTTAACCACTGTACCAAGGGTACTGTATTGTCATCAGTGTGGTAAAAAGAGTTCAGCTGTCAGCCCCATGGTATTTGCCATACCCCACTGGAGGACTCGTTCAGTCAAGGAGAGCTCTAGGTCAAAGGACAGTGAGGAATTGACTGCATACTTCAGACCCTTGGGGATACAGAAGCTCGGCCCCTAGAGAAAACATAGTCCAAAAATCAGGGGAAAAAAGAGGCATGGCCTCTTTTAGCCCATAAGAAAAATAGTGATTTAAGGCACAAGTTCAACTCAAGAGTCCAGGTATTGTGCCGAGCTACAGGAGAGGGCTCTTATGTAGCAGCAGCAGCATCAGGGGTAAGGGTATCCTGAAGGGAACAATCCTCCTCTCAGACAGCTGGATTTTGCAATGCCTTCAGTAGAATTCTTGAAAGACCCCAGGCAGCTCCACAATTTACATCCAAATCCTAGAAGACAAAAGCTGTTGAAGGCAGCTGTGTCTGGAGCTCATAAACTATTTCTGAAGCCCTTGGCTTGTGCAAGAAATAATCTTGTAGAGCTTTACTTGTGTTTGCTTTGGCCTTTGAACTGCCCTTGATGAACACAGATATCGGCATAGATCTAGATCTAAATCTACCGCCCCGAAACCTATTTTCCACTTGACTGTTGTGGTTCTCTTAAAAAGCACAAAAGAAACTAACAATGCATAAGCCAGAAGCCCCATTTTACAGTAACAGCCATACTTGCAATAAGAACCAGTTAGAGAATGAAAAAAAAAAACATGCAAGCAACCAACTATCACAACCGCCAGACATGGTAAAATATAAAGCAGTGAAAAGCTGAGGTTGTGAGCAACATTGCTCATGCTCTAAGACCTGCTGAAATGAAAGTATCTATAGCTGGGGGGGGGGAGTAGCCTGTATTCTAGTGGCTACATGAACCTCAAGAGAGCGATCAGCACTGCAGGTTTGGTGCCATCACTTGGAAGGCTCTGTCCCAAGTTGCCCTGCCAACCTGGATCGCCACATACTTAATGAGAGTAAAACATTGTGCAAACACACAGTTACAAGATGGGGGGGGTACCTCTCTCAGTAATACTACAAGCGATAAGGATCTTGGAGTCATTGTAAATCATAAGCTGAATATGAGCCAACAGTTCTGGCTACAAAATGATGTGGCTACAAAAAATATACAAATGCTATTTTAGCCTGCAATAACAGAAGTATAATCTCCATATCCCATGAAGTACTAAGTCTTCTCTATTTTACACCGGTTAGACCTCATCTTGAGTACTGTGTGCAGTTCTGAACACCACACTTTAAGAAAGATGCTGGCAAACTGGAGCAAGTTCAGAGGAGAGCGACAAGGATGATCAGGGGGCTGGAAACCAAGCCTTATGAGGAAAGACTGAAATAACTAGGCATGTGTAGCCTTGAGAAAAGAAGACTGAGGGGGCATATGATAGTACTTTTCAAATAACTGAAAGGCTGTCATACAGAGGAGGGCAGGCTCTGTTCTCAATCATCCCTGAGTGCAGGACACGCAACAGTGGCTCAAGTCACAGGAAGCCATGTTTCAGTTGAATATTAGGAAAAATGTCCTAACTGTTAGAGCAGTACGACAGTGGAACCAACTACCATGAGAGGTGGTGAGTGCTCCAACACAGGTGGCATTCAAAAGAAAGTTAGACAAGCATCTGGCAGATATGCTTTGATTTGGATTCCTGCATTCATAGCCTTATAGGCTCCTTCCATGATTCTATGGCCTTAAGAGGAAGACAGAATCATATGGTTCGTGCTCAAAGACCTGCTGAAATGAAAATATCTATAGTTTGAGAGGCCTGTATTCTAGTGGCTACATGAACCTCAAGAGAGAGATAACTTTAAAATGTAGAGTGCTACTCTTTAAAATTAATGGCCCAAATCCTGTTGATCCTACACCATAAGCAGGCAACTACACAAGTGAACTCACCTACAGCTAGTTGTCAAACTTCTCCGTCTAGGGAAGCAGTCAAGTGCCTGTGGCAAGCAATAGTAGGAAAACTTTTGCACAATTGCCCTTATGTACATGGTTGTGGTTGTTGATTTTTCCAACAGAATTTTGGAGGATGCATTTTCTTTATTTACCTGAAAGGCAAAAGGAAATGGCAGTATATGCTACACAATCCCAAGGTGTCCCCAGAAGAAAAGAATGACAAACAACCAAAGTGTTATTTATCTGGAAAATCCTGAAAAGTGTTGCCAGAATTGACTTGATCACACATTATTATTAGGGACTGTTTGCTCACAGTTCATTTTGATACTCTCCTTTAAATAAATGAAGATTGGTGCCATCTTCTTAAGTTTGTGAAGAATTACTTCCTACTTCATCATATAAACTACAACATGGAAAAATTGCTTTTGGACTACAACTCCCAGAATGATCTAGTCAAACTTTTCCAACCTCTGATATAACAGGTAGCATTTTTAGTCTTCGTTTGTCCCTCAGCCTTCATTGACTGCCAGCTTCTTTAATCTAAATTGATTCAATCTAGTGTTGCCTTCTTAATATTGACTCTTCTCTAAATCTTCCTGTGTCCATGACAGATGAGCCCCTTTGTAGCCTATAAAATCTATTAAGCTGAATCCCAACAAAGTTTGTTGTAGCTGAAAGTATGGGAAGCCTCTGAAATCCATTCACATTCTAATGTGGGAGCTTATAGTAAGAAAAGTAATTTTTCTAAGCTCTGGTTCATAGCTGGCTTTGAAGCTAACTTTGCTCGGTTTTCCAGCCCTGGTAAACATGACAATATTTGGTGTTCTTCTGAGTATGAGGTATCAGCACAACACATTAATTTTTTTACAACCTCTTCCTTGTGGTTTTGAACTAGAAGTACATAACCAGATTTGTGTAATAATTTACTAGGTTACAGGTAAGGAGATCAAGTGTAGATTACCTCTTCATCATGAATATGAACTATACTGTAGTTGCAAATTGAGAGGCATGGGTATCTCCATGAGACTATACAAAAGCACATGCATACACACACACACACACACACACACACACACACACACACACTTCTCTTTTGATGTGTGCACCCCCTTCCTTCCTGAGTGTGCATGTACACACATTAACATGCTCCAAATCAAATCATGATTTAGTTACAACTAACTAGGGTGGCAGGAAAGTCAGGAAGCCATGAGAAGAGAATGGAGAAGCTCCCCTCCAGAGATTAGTCCCCCTTTTTCTTGCACAGCTGGTGAACTTTGAAGACAGCAGCAGCCTGTGCACCCTTTTAGACTGGCCTCCTCCTTCTCCTGAACTCAGCAATAGGACACTGAACATACTCAAGTGGAGCTGGCTAGGGAAGAAAGAGAGGAAGAATGCTTTCCAAGCAACCCAGTGAGTGAACTGCAAGATGGCTCTTTTCCTGGGTTTTAGTTGACACTAAAGTTGTGTGTGTATGCAGACAAAGATTGGGGTGCAGAAAGCCAAGCAGCATACAGTCCATCTTCATCAGGCAAACAGGCCAGTTAGGCAGGCAGGCAAATGAGAGAGTCAGGTGGCTTCCACCACCTTGGACTTAGATACGGGATAACGTCACTCCTCCACTCAAAAGGGAAGGCGGTCTGAAGGGAGGGAGAGGAATCCCTATGAGATGCAGTAGTGGGCAGTTTTGAAGGAGGAGCCAGTCCAAAGAGACATGAGCTGGAGGCTCCCTGAGGGGAGATGATGGAGGGAGTGATCCAACAGAGCCAAGAGGAAGGGGTCCCAGAGGTTTCTGGCTGTGGGAGAACTACTGGTTCTTCAACCCAAGTCAGGGTAGCCCAACTACACTACTGAATGTGAATGACCTTGAGTCTGTCTCACTCCCTAGGGCTCTCCCTGTAATAGTGCCCCAAATATATTGTGTTGGAATTCAGTTGCAAACCACTAAAATGCTTTAATAACAACTTTAAGTTTAGAAATTGTTCCTGAAGTCACAACATGCTGTTGTAATATTTGAAGATGTCTTCTTGTTGTATAACCCAATGAAAATTCTGCCATTTAATGAGCTAACTCAATTTCTTTCATTTTCTCATTATCATAAGGTAAGTGTGTTTCTGTTTGTGTGTGTGTGTGTGTGTGTGTTTAAAAAGCCGATTCATTATACAAGTCCTTTCTTCATTGTTTTATTTTATTTATTTTATTTATTCAATTTATATGCCGCCCAAACTACCCAGAGGTCTCTGGGCGGCTTACAATAATTAATTTTATGTGACTACTTGAGTACTTTTTATGTGACTACTTGAGTACTTCAGCAGCATTTATTTAATTATCAAACTGAGCAGTTTCTATTATTTATAAGAATCTCTTGTCTTTTTTATAATGCAAATAAAACAGCCCAACAAGGAGCGGTATTGTATTGTTAATTTAATAACTACTAGACAGCTTCTAGAGCTGATAATGTGACATTCATTAATGATGTCTGCAGAACCCTTTGTTGATTCGGTGGCATGCCTCTTTGGTCCAAATATATATATATTTATTGAGGAAATGATCTTTAAAATCAGAGCCTGAAAAATTATGGGACTTCAATTTCTTTTATGTATGGCTCTTTGCTCTGCTTGAGGTTTTAAAGGCTCAGCATAACTCATTGTTAACATCATCCTTAGGGCATGAAGACTGAGCAAGGTAGAAGGGGGTCTTTTTACTATTCTCTTTTATTCTTCTTGTTGTTATTACATTGTATTTGACACATGTACTAAAGCTGGTTGGTTAGCTCATTGGTCTAGCTATCAGGATGTGGAGCCAGAGATTGGGAGTTAAGTTCCCCATTATGCCTCCTCGGAGGAGAGTCAGTCTGTGTAGCCATGGGCATGCACAGCTCCAGCAGAAGGGAATGGTAAATCATACACTGCTGGGTACCATATTCTTCTGTGTATAAGACCCCCCCCCTTTTCTAATCCAAAATTAAGAAATCTAAGTTGGGCTTAGCAAGGGTAAGAGGAAAGGGATCAAAGCCCTGCAGGATCACTTTGCTCCCTTCTTTCCCCTCCACTTGTTTTTGTTCTCTCCTCAGCTTACGTCCATGTATAAGATGACCCTCAATTTTTAGTCTAAAGATTTTAGACTAAAAATCATGAGAAGAAAAGAGTCCTTGGAAAAAACCCTGATGTTAGGAAGGTGTGACGGCAAGAGGAGAAGGGGACGACCGAGGATGAGATGGCTGGACAGTGTCTGCGAAGCAACCAACATGAACCTGACACAACTCCGGGAGGCAGTAGAAGACAGGAGGGCCTGGCGTGCTCTGGTCCATGGGGTCACGAAGAGTCGGACACGACTAAACGACTAAACACACACATAGTCTTATACTCAGAAAAATATGGTAGTCTTTACCTTAAAAACAACAACCCAAAAATAGTCTCCATAAATTGTAATTGACTCAAAGGCATGTTGCTGTTGTTCTTGCTGCTGATGCTGCTGTTACCCCAGGTACAAAAGACACAACCATTTGTGTGGAAGTCCATGCCTTTCACAATTTCCTCTCCAAAAGATACATATGACCAATTCAATGCTGTCATTTAGGATTACATTGAAAATTATATTTGATATGTGCTTTCTCAGGTTTATTTTTACTACTTTTTAATTAGCTGATTATATATTAGCTCCTAATTAATAAGCAGCAACAATAAGCTCAAACTAGGATATTATTTATTACAGCTAGCTGGATAGTTCAGAGAGTTAGGTTACAGGCTGCAGAGACACCGGCTGGGAGTTCAATTCCCTCCTGTGCCTCCTGGGAAAAGAGCCAGCCTATGTGGCCTTGGACAAGCTGCTCAATCCCATGGCACCCCAAAAAGAAGACAATGGTAAACCACTTCTGAGTACTTACTACCCAGAAAACATTGAAAAGGGTCACCATAAGTCAGAATTGACAGCACGTAATTATAATTGTTATAGAGATTATAAAATTTTAAATGTCATTTTATGAAAACAAAAGACTGAAACTCCTTTGGAAAGCTGTGATATAAAAGGCAGGTCGGAAATTATTCTAAACATATAACAAACAATACATATAATAAACAATGCAGTCTTCTAAGATCCTACCTGTTCAAAATGTAGAACGGAATGCTTCTCCACATTAAACTTCCTGTGCAAAGAAAAATTAGCAGCTCAGTAAGAAGTGGAACTTCTCTGGCTTGCTTTCCATATGCAGCAAAGTTTCTGCATAGGAGAACATTCAAACGTGCAATCATCCACCCGCCATCTCCAGCGGAAGGCATTGCCATTCATTATTTCTGAATTATGTCCCTGTCCAACTTCCTGTGTCACTTTGGCAGGTTTAGGTTTAGTGCACTTTAATCTGTGCCAAAGCCAAGCAAACCCACAGGAGAAGTTTGAGCACGAAAAGAAATTTCTTCCTCTGAATTCTTTGCTCTGTTATTCATTCACTGAGCGCTTTCCAGCTGAGCATCCACAGCGGGGAGCAACCACTACAACTTTAAACCCCTATGAAATCACATTGGTTGTAATTATGTAGAATTAAATCTGTCATTGTAGTTTTTTTACCAAAAAAATTCCCTCCCCCAGGTGGCCCATTATAATTTATAAGGATGTAAATCTGGCCTAAATTGACATAGATTTCCGAGAAAAATGGATCTATAGTACAGCAGTTTGACCCAAATGAATGATTAGCTTGGATTTACTCTTATCTAGCAGCATTGCAGTGGAAGACAGGACCGCCTGGTGTGCTCTGGTCCATAGGGTCACGAAGAGTCCGACACGACTAAACGACTAAACAACAACAACAGCAGCAGCAGCATTGCTGCTTAGAGTGTGATCAGATGACCAGAGAGATTGTGTTTGGGACTGCTTGTGGAATGGCTTGGCTCAAGTTATTTTCTGATGATCAGATTACATAAAGGAACTTGCAAACCAGCCCAACCCTGATTTGTGCATAATATGCACTCTTTTGTTTTGTTTTGTTTTTTGTTTGTTTTTTTGGTCCAGTGATGGGGCAACTTTTTCACAACCTGGGCTAAAGTATTGCAGACTGGGTTGTACAAGCATGGATGGGTTCTTCTAAAGAAGATAACACCCAGCAAAGTGACCCTTTCTATACAATCCAACCTCATTCATTGTCCCTTTCTGATCACACCCCTAGGTGTTCTTACTCTCCCCTCATCACCCAATGACTTAAGCAGCCCTCTCTTCATCTCTCCTCATCCCTTCGCCTCTTCTAGAGTTCATTGTTTTCCATGCTCTTTCTCTGCCCTTGCCCCTTGCTCAGATGTTCCTTCTCTTCCTTCATCAGCCCATCCAGGTGATCTGCCTCCCCAGCCTCCCTGGGAGTTGTGTGTGTGTGTGTGTGTGTGTGTTTCTTTACTATTTGCCTCTTTGTTTTTCTCCTGGATCTTTCTCTTCCTCCCTCCAACTGCTCATGAAAACATATTCTGTTGATCACTCCATCATCTCAATAGCAAGACTTCCAGTCTCCATGTGCAGCATTCTGTCTTTTCCCACTCTTTGAAAATGCAGAGGCCCTAGAGAGGGAAACATAACAAGGAGCTTCCTAAAGACCCTTTGTACAAAATGTACATCCGGGCTTGACTGTAAACTGACTGGCCCTTCTTCAGAGACCCAGCAGAGCTTGAGGATACATTCTTATGTAATGCCTAGACAGGAATCTAATACATATAAACTGAGTCAGGAAGATGTTTGGGGAACACTCAGCATGAATTCAGAAAGCCACATTGTGTCTAATAAGTAGTCATTTTAGCTGATTGGGCTTGCACAGATGAATGAACTAATGGTCATTTCTACCAGTAGACGTGATTAAGGTGACAGTGTGCTAAAACTTGACAACAGCCTAGATTCATGGATAGATGTAGTGGATGTTACATAGAAGCTAATGTTTCAAGGGAAATGGGGAGGTGATGGAATTTGCCCCTCATTCTAAAGGTTACTTGGTCTGCAAGGCAAAAAAAAAAAAAGATTATTCTCTATTGCAACTGGTGTTTCAAGATAAGCTGCCATTTCCATTTTTCTTCCAGACAGTCTGGCAAATGAAGAACATCTGCCTTGTTCTTAGTAATTAATATGTGGATTCCTCTAGTCATTCCAGCATCAGCCTTGAGAAACAGTAAACATTCTATAAAGCTGTTGTTCCTCTTCAATGGGTAAATGTTTTTTGTCCGCAAGGTCCACATAGTCAAAGCTATGGTTTTTCCAGTAGAGATGTATGGAAGTGAGAGCTGGACCATAAAGAAGGCTGACCACTGAAGAACTGATGGTTTTGAATTGTGGTACTGGAGGAGACTCTTGAGAGTCTCCTGGACTGCAAAGAGAACAAACCTATCCATTTGGTAGGAAATCAACCCTGAGTGCTCACTGGAAGGACAGATCCTGAAGCTGAGGCTCCAATACTTTGGCCATCTCATGAGAAGAGAAGACTCCCTGGAAAAGACCCTGATGTTGGGAAAGTGTGAAGGCAAGAGGAGAAGGGGACGACAGAGGACAAGATGGTTGGACAGGGTCACCAAAGCTACCAACATGACTTTGACCCAACTCCGGGAGGCAGTGGAAGACAGGAGGGCCTGGCGTGCTCTGGTCCATGGGGTCACGAAGAGTCGGACATGATTTAACAAGTAAACAACAACATTTCAGTGCTTATACCATCCAGAGGAGCTTGATCTCTTAGGTAATCAGTGGTTCTGGCTACAACCATGACATTTCCCAGAGCTTATGAAAGTTATTGTTTTGAACTATAACTAAGAATATCATAGCCAGAAGAGCCATGTGCCTGTTATATTTGAGAGGTGTTGTTCAAAGCAATATTTTCATGTGTGCAGTTTCCATAGAGATAGAATGTTTGCATTTTCATGGGGTACCTAAAAGAAGAGTACAAAACAGAGCTTGTTTTCACTACTATACATCTTCACATCAGTGAGTTGCAGGAAATGAGGAGACTGCTGCTCCACCTCAGGCAGCAAAATATGTTGGGTTGGCCATGGTTGGAGGCCACAGTGGCCAGAAAAAAAAGTAGAAGACAGTATGGTGGACATAAATTTTGTGGCTGCTTTTTTTTTCTTGAAGGCTTCAAGAATCTGTGAAGACAATGATTCTATTATTCTATAAGAAAAAAGAAATACACCCTTCTGAGAGAAATAATGTGTTTATTATCCCTCTCAACTTTCTGCAAAACAATTTTGTTTTCATCTTTAGTAAGAGTGCCCCTCTCTGCACTTTCAGTTCCATAGTAATTGTCTTCTAGTGTATTGACGATGAAAGAATGTTATCAATATCTAAAAGCAAATGTGAGTGTCACATTAAATTATGACACCTTTTACCTCAGAAGAATTTTGTACCTGATGAGAAACTTCATTTGCTATACTAATCCAGGAATAGGTGATGCATTTATTGGACCATTAAGAAAATAAAAAACAAAAATAGAGCAAGTTTTCGATGATAATTCACCTTCCTCAGGCTCTGCACCAAGTTCTCATGGGTAACTCCAAAATAACATTTAAAATAATTAAAGTCCCAAAAGTTTTGTGGCCACTGTTAGGCGCCAGGCACAGCTTCATAGATGGAGATAGCTGTTGTTTGAAGTCTGCAAGAGCCAGTGGTTTGGAATTTATGCTCTGTTATACTTATCAGAGTTTGGTCATTTTTATATGAAGGGGAAAGCCATATAAAATAGATGTAAAAATATGAAATACCTCTTTCATGCAAAGTTGACAAATTATTCATTTTTGACAGCACTCTCTAAAAGACTTAGTAATGCATGGGCACTTCTGAAATGCGATGATAAATGAACTTTCACAGTTCTAGCTTTCCTGCCAATTTGAATGTCTGTGGGGAATATGAGAATAGATAGAGATGCAGGCCATATAGGTGAACATAAGAAGAGCCCTGCTGGATCAGGCCAAGGACCCATCTAGTCCAGCTTCGTGTATCTCACCATGGCCCCACCAGATGCCTCTGGGAGGACACAAGACAACTAAATACTTGTCTCCTGATACCACTCCACTGCATCTAGCATTTTGAGGTACTGTATATCACAGAAATGAATACACCCCCTCACATTTCATAAATATTTTAGTATATCTTTTCATGTAACAACACTGAAGAAATGACACTTGGCTGCAATGTAAAGCTGTGAGTATACAGCTTGTATAACAGTGTAAATGTGCTGTGCCCTCAAAATAACGCAATACACAGCCATTAATGTCTAAATTGCTGGCAACAAAAGTGAGTACACCCCTAAGTGACAATGTCCAAATTGGGCACAAAGTGTCAATATTTTGTGTGGCCACCATTATTTGCCAGCACTGCCTTAATCCTCTGGGGCATAATGTTCACTAGAGCTTCACAGGATGCCACTGGAGTCCTCTTCCACTCCTCCATGATGACATCACAGATCTAGTGGATGTTAGAGACCTTGTACACCTCCACCTTCCGTTTCAGGATGCCCCACAGATGCTCAATAGGGTTTAGGTCTGGAGACATGCTTGGCCAATCTATCACCTTTACCCTCAGCTTCTTTAGGAAGGCAGTGATCATTTTGGAGGTGTGTGGGGTAGTTATCATGTTGGAATCCTGCCCTGTGGCCCAGTCTCCGAAGGAAGGGAATCATGCTCTGCTTCAGTATGTCATAATACATGTAGGCATTCATGGTTCCCTCAATGAACTGTAGCTCCCCAGTGCCAGCAGCACTCATGCAGCCCCAGACCATGACATTCCAACCACCATGCTTGACTGTAGGCATGACACACTTGTCTTTGTACTCCTCACCGGGTTGCTGCCATGCACGTTTGATACCATCTGAACCAAATAAGTTTATCTTGGTCTCATCGGACCACTGGACATGGTTCCAGAAGTCCATGTCTTTAGTTTGCTTGTCTGAAGCAAACCGTATGCGGGCTTTCTTGTGCATCATCTTTAGAAGAGACTTCCTTCTGGGATGACAGCCCTGGAGACCAATTTGATGCAGTGTGCAGCATATGGTCTGAGCACTGACAGACTGACCCTGACCCCACCCCTTCAACCTCTACAGCAATGCTGGCAGCACTCGTACATCTATTTCCCAAAGCCAACCTCTGGATATGACGCTGAGCACGGGCACTCAACTTCTTTGGTCGATCACTGCGAGGCCTGTTCTGGTGGAACCTGTCCTGTTAAACCACTGTATGGTCTTGGCCACCGTGCTGCAGCTCAGTTTCAAGGTTTTGGCAATCTTCTTATAGCCTAGCCCATCTTTATGTAGAGCAGTTACATTTTTCTCTCTCGCCAATGGATTGTTCGAGTTGTGAATAGAAAAATGCTACTTCCAAAACTGAAGGTCAAATGTGCAATATTGGCTCATATTTGGAAGTGCCTGAATGTGTATATTAAAAAAAGAGAGTGAGATAATATGAAGCAAAGAATGATTCACAAAATAACCTCACTTGGCTTGGAACTATCTTAAGGTTGCCAGATTTGACCCAAGTTCCAAATTGTTCAGATAGTCTTGGCTTCCCATTGACTACAATACAAAAGTCACAAATGATTTTTGGTTGTTTGATCGGATGGGATTATATCTCTTTATTTGGTAAATCCTGTTGAGGGGATAAAGACTGCCAAATATCATTTAGAAATAGGAGAGCAGGAAAAAAACACAAAAGCATTTCTTAGCTATACTAACAGGAACATGGTCAGGACATTTTCCTAACTAGAGTAAACAAAAATCCATCATCCTTCCTTTAGTAAAAATGTTCAGGAGATATCTCCGAACTCGGTCCCCAGAGTGGCAGCAGTTTGCAGAACAAAATAAATGTAATAATAATTTTTTAAAAACCAACAAGAAACAAGCAGGAGAAAGGCAACAGGTCAGTATCTAAGGATATGTTTTGCTTGCTGAAGGACTGAGGTTTGATCCACAGCATATCTGGTTGAACTGGGAAAGATTTATTTCTCAAATTCTGAACAGTCAATGCCAATTAAGCCAGATTGCAGGGAAGCTAAAGGGAACCTTGGCTGGATTGAGTGCAAAGCAGTTGTCCATGTTCCACTACCAAAGAAAGAAATAGAAATATTTGCCCATACATCATACTGGCTGCCAGTCTGTATCCTCTCACTTGCGAATATACCCTGTTGAACTCAATGGAAAGTACTCTTCCAATTGATTTGTAGTATTAGAGATATTTACTGCATTCAACTAAATACCAACATTCATAGCAGACGTCTTCTGCTAGTTTTTTTCCTTGTATTCTCTAGAGTGGAGGTGGACACACAATTCTGATCAACCATAATCATGCTTTTGAATTATTTGCCTAGCAATAGACATGGGAGGGGGCAATTAGAAGGATTAATATGTTTATTACTTTGACAATAAGAATTATGATGTAGGCAGGCTGTGAGCTTCATCTGATTGGAATTTAATAATTGGGAAAGAAAAGAAAGCTTTTATTCTATTATGGTTTACATGTGCACCTGTGTATGGTATTCTTTTATGCCTATTATTTAATGATAATGTAGCAGCACAAGTGCTGTAGTTTCAACAGGAGACGTGTATTAAATTTTTCCAAGGTGGGTATGTAACCATTCCTCTCATTATAACCCAGTGAGATCCAATTAATATGTACAAAAGCAGCTTTTTGATTTTGATTTCTCTGCTCCCAATGTGATTGTAACTGATTTAGAATGAGCAGGTAATGCTGAAGGTCTAAACATTTGCCAGATAGATGGTTTTACTTGGTTTCTCACAGAGTCCAGGACACAGTATAATGTTGTGTCATGCTCTCTTCCTTATTCAAGTAGTAGAAAGATTCAGGAGCTCTTTTGGAGACCTAGAAATGCTTGATCTGTGTCAAAAATATAACAGCTCTATTATTAGGTTGGCTGAGAATTTCATTTCAGTCTGATTTGAGTAAGAACATTGCAAATGTCTTCATATTGAGGATGGAAGTAATGTGTGCTTTCTTTCATCTCTAGCATTGACTGCATCAAAAACTATCCTATCGATGTAGATCTATGGTTCACCCGGGTGAATTCAACATTCTGGACAGATTCCTCCACAAATCAGTGGCTCCTAGTACCTCTCCTGCCATTTTAGGACAAGTCCCACTGTGTATCCCACAGGTCTATTGATCCTTCTCTTTAGGAAGCCTAACTCTATCATAGGTAAAGGTAAAGGTAAAGGTAAAGGTTCCCCTTGACAATTTTTGTCCAGTCGTGTTCGACTCTAGGGGGCGGTGCTCATCCCCGTTTCCAAGCCATAGAGCCAGCGTTTTGTCCAAAGACAATCTTCCGTGGTCACATGGCCAGTGCTACTTAGACACGGAACGCTATTACCTTCCCACCAAGGTGGTCCCTATTTATCTACTTGCATTTGCATGCTTTCGAACCGCTAGGTTGGTGGGAGCTGGGACAAGCAACGGGAGCTCAATCCATTGCGTGGTTTCGATCTTACGACTGCTTGGTCTTCTGACCCTGCAGCACAGGCTTCTGCAGTTTAGCCCGCAGCGCCACCACGTCCCTTTATCATAGGCACAGTTTAATCTATATGTCCTCCAGGTTTAAATACATACAGTGACACTGTCTCTTCCATTTGCAGTAGTTAGTATCAATTTGCAATTCAAATCTCTTTACATCTTATTATGGTCTTTTTTTTTTTTTTTTTTTTTTTTTTGCCTCTTCAACATTTTCCCCTTCCTAACAAGTATATTGCTTGATTAGCTGATGGAGAAGGTTACCAAAAGACAGGGAATCAAGAAGGAAGGAAGGAAGGAAGGAAGGAAGGAAGGAAGGAAGGAAGGAAGGAAGGAAGGAAGGAAGGAAGGAAGGAAGGAAGGAAGGAAGGAAGGAAGGAAGGAAGGAAGGAAGGAAGGAAGGAAGGAAGGAAACTAACTGGTAAGAGATTTACCAACATACTGAAGGCCAAAGGGGAGTTGATGGCATTCAGTCTTACCTCCATTGCAGGACAAAGTCTTTTATTTTTCCCATTATAATTTTTCTCTACTGTTTGGACAGATATAAATGCATACAAATACTTTTAATTACTCGAGTACAAATTGAATTGGATTGATTGTCTATTGTCTTGAAGCAGACAGGTTGCAATTTGAAAGGCAAATAATTCAGACTCAATTAGAGTGGATGGCATTTGCACAGCTATGACCCTTGCTTAAGCAGTAATATCTTTGTGGACTCTGGTGCATTCCCTCTGTGACAACCCCAGACCTACTGGGATATGCCACAGTTTCACTAAGCTGCCACCAACCATTCCCTGTAAGGAGTCACACAGACCAGGAATGGATTTTCAACAAACAAAGGAATAAGGTTTATTTAAATAACACACAGGGAAAATAAAATGATCAAGTGAATAAGATACAGTAACGTGGCTTAGTCTCAATCATACATACACCAGTTTGGTTCACACAGAACACCTTTAAATAAAGCACAGACCCTGAACCTATCAGTTCTGGCTAACCATACAGACACCTGAACCTATCAGGTTGGTACTGACTGACACACAGTAGTACCCTGTCTGACACACAGACTCCCACACCAGCTTCTTCTCTCAGCTTCTCCTTCAGCTCTCCTAAACTTCTCCACACAGGCTTCACATATATATACAGTACAGCCCCTCCTCCTGATGTCCCGCTTTCCACTCCCCATAGGATGGAACTTTCCCTCCAAACCCATGACAGACAGGTAACATCAGTGCTGTATGTAACACCTCCCCTCTTTATAAGTTGTTTTGTAGGGGGAAAGCTAAAGTGCTTTTCTCCAAAAAACAACCTGGATCCAAAACATACAAAAACATTTATACAATAACATATAATACCATACTTACTCTAGGATAAACATACCAATTAGGCATTTAAACATTTACCATTTACAATACATCAAGTTACCTTTATTCATACAAACCAAGCATGTTTAATAAACAAGCACATTTAACCTTTGGTCACCAAAATATATACATAGTCCATGTTTCTTTCGCCGTCTTCATTCTTCGGGTCTTCTTGACAAGGCGTCAGCAACACAGTTCACTGACCCTCTGACCACCTTCACTTCAAAGTCATAGTCTTGCAGGTTTAAAGCCCACCTCATAAGTTTACTATTGTGGGTTTTCATTGTCTTTAACCATTGCAGTGGTGAATGGTCAGTGCACAGAATAAAATGTCTTCCCCAGATGTAAGGCTTGGCCTTCTGGATCGCGTAGACTATGGTCAGGCACTCCTTTTCCACGGTTGCCAAATGTCTCTCACCTTTCTGGAGTTTCCTACTCAGGTAGGACACTGGATGCTGGTCACCATTCTCATCCTCCTGGCAAAGAACTGCTCCTACCCCGCTGTTAGACGCATCGGTGTAGATGATGAACTCCCGGTCGAAGTCTGGAGCACGCAGCACTGGATAGTTGATGAGGGCCTCCTTCAACCTCTGGAACGCCTCCTCACAGTCGCTGGTCCACGGGATGCGGTCATCAGTCTTCTTCCTCGTCAGATCGGTCAGCGGAGCCGCAATCTCGCTAAACCTCGGGATGAACTTTCTGTAGTAGCCCACCAACCCAAGAAATGATTTGACTTTTTTCTTGGTGTTGGGTCTAGGCCAATCACGAACTGCTTCTATCTTGGCCTCTAGGGGTTTTATCATTCCTCCCCCTACTATGTGACCCAAGTATTTTATTTCTGGGCTACCCAGCTGCAGTTTGTTCTCTTTGCAGGGCCTAGGCCAAAGCACTCCCTCCCCTGGGTTAAAGTGCCTCTCCCTGCCTTCCTGGTCATCCCAAGCTTTCTTTCTGACCTTTTGAGCTTGCAGGGTCTCTGCTGCTAGCTCTAGATTTCTCTTTAGGTCATTCCTTAAAGAGTCTATATATGTCACAACATCTTGTGGGTCATCCTGGGTGATCTGCTCCCAATTTTGTTTGATTAAATCAAGGGGCCCTTTCACCCTTCTCCCAAACAAGAGTTCAAACGGACTGAACCCGGTACTGGCTTGTGGCACTGATCGATAAGCAAACAAAAGGGATTGCAGCTTCTGGTCCCAATTGTTTGGATTCTCTGCCAAGTAAGCCCTAATCATGCGCATCAGAGTCCCATTGAACTTCTCCGTTAACCCGTTACTTTCAGGGTGATAGGCAGTGGTTTCCTTGTGTTTAATTCCACAGATTTGCCATAACCGTTTCATGAGCTTCGATGTAAACGACGCGCCCAAATCTGTGATTATTTCTGAGGCAAATCCCATCCTGGACATATACCCCACCAAGGCATCTGCCACTGTGTTAGTTTCAATGTTAGTTAGGGGAATGGCTTCAGGGTACCTCGTGGCATGGTCCACAATGGTGAGAATGAACCTGTTCCCCCTCTTTGTGGCCTTGGGCAAAGGTCCCACAATATCCACCCCT
Organism: Pogona vitticeps; assembly: GCF_051106095.1. Taxonomy (NCBI): domain Eukaryota; kingdom Metazoa; phylum Chordata; class Lepidosauria; order Squamata; family Agamidae; genus Pogona; species Pogona vitticeps. The sequence continues at coordinate 22,529,306 of NC_135787.1, read as the reverse complement.
ATGCATTTGAACGGAGTGTCAATCACAGGCAAAGGGCACAACTTTGCTTTGGTCCTGTCCCGGTTATTCCCCTGCCTCTGACACACATCACATTGTTTACAGAACTCCTTGATCTGCTTCCCTATTTCAGTCCAGTAAAAATTCTGTGTAATTATCTGTTGTGTTTTGTTCACCCCTAAGTGCGCAGCAAACATGTCAGAGTGCCCCCTTTTTAAGATCATGGGGCGATACTTTTCAGGTACCACTAGCTGACTTCTGATCCCATCTCCCCCTTTTGAGATATTCCTCAGGGTCTCTCTATATAAAATCCCCTTTTCCTCTCGAAATCTCACTGGGGTTTCAGGTGTTAGCTGGGCGTCTGTCACCTGTTCAAAACACTTTTGGAGAGTGGCGTCTGCCTTTTGCTCTTGGCCAAATCTGCTGTCTGTGGTTAAGGTTTCCACCACAGCTTCGGAGCTCCCCTCTGCTTCCGTCTCGGGCTCATCAGTACCCCCCTGAACTGTCCCCGTGGTGGCTTGTGAGCGTGTAATCACTAGCACCCGTTTCACATGTTCAGCCAGGTCATTTCCCACGAGCACGGCTGCTGGCAGAGTCGATGAAATCGCTAGCCGCCAAACTCCCCTCCAGCCTTGAAAGTTCACAGGTACCTCAGCTACTGGCAGCAAGATCATCTGTCCCTCAATCCCTGCCACCTTCATGCTCTCATTCGGGATTATATACTCCCTAGGAATAATATCTGGATGGCACAGGGTCACCTGGGAACAAGTATCCCTCAGCCCCCTATACTGATGGTCAAGTATTCCTACGTCCACCCCTGCGGTTTCAAACAACTGCGAATCTGTTCTCACTAGCAAGCAGCGCTTGACCTCCACAAGAGGACCATTTTCCTCAGCCTGATCAGCAGATGTCACTGTTCCAGATTGAGTAGCCATGGCAACAGGCTCCCTCAGTGGCAAGGAGCTTTGCTCTTTCTGGACACAGAACACAGCTTTTGGCTTGGTTCCACTCAAATCATGAGGCACATTTCCTTTTAGCTGCTTTAATTTCTCACACTCTGAGATTAGAATGCCCTTTCCTTGACAGAAATAACATTTTCTGCTGTATTTTGAGTCTTTCTCATCTTGTTTTGGTTTTCCCTCCAAAATCTGAGGTCTTGGTTTCGTGTCTGAGGGCTTCCCTTCACCATGGGCCCCTCCCACTTGCTGGTTTTTCCCTGGTCCCTGAGAGTACTTGCTGTAGGTTTCTTTAGGTTTACCTATAGATTTCCCCTCACCTAAGGGCTTTCTTATTTGGGAAATAAAATCTGCGATCTCGGCCGCCTCTGCCACAGATTTCGGTTTCCTTTCCCTCACCTGGAACTTCAGTTCCCCATGCAGGACTGAATAAAACTGTTCCAGCGCTATCAGGTCTTTGAGCTGCTGGTAGGTCTCTGTTCCCTCCTGAGATAGCCATTTCTCTAGCAGCCTCACCAGTTGGGCCCCCACTTGGGTAAAAGTCTGCTCTGGTTTCTTAGTGAGTGACCTGAATCTCTGCCTCAGCTGTTCCGCATTTATCCCATGTCTGGCAAACACCAGTTTTTTAAACTCCGCAAAATCTTTTAACAGCTCCTCTGGCATCTCTGCATAGACTTCTGCCAGGCTGCCACTGATTAAAGATCGCATGATGGTCATCTTCTCAGTTTCCCTTACTGAGAAGTCCACAAACGCTCTTTCCACGAGGGAAAAGAACACCTCAGGGCAATCTCCCTTGTGGTATACAGGGAATTTCTTCAGGTCAGTTTTAGACAATTGGCCCACCTCAGAATCCCTATTGTTATTATTGTTCTGATTCATCAGTTCCAATTTTCTTAACTCAAACGCCATTTTCTCTCTCTCCCTCTCCATTTCCATTCTCTCTCTCTCTAATCTTTCTTCTCTTTCCAATTGCCTCATCCTCAGTTCATGCTGTTGGGCTATGAGCATTTTCCTGAGTTCTGGGTTCTGTTCTCCCGTGCTCTCATCCTGCACTGAGCCAAATTCATCCTCAGAACCTTGGTCCACCTGGGGTTCCCTCGCTTCACCCATTTCTGCCATTCGGCTTCGAGTCAAGGGCATAATCCCCCCCCCAGAACAGGCTGCTTTCAAAAGTCAAGCCTCAAAATAAAGCGACCACTTTTTTTTTCTCTTTTGCCTCAGAACCAGCCTTCTATAGATTGCTGCTGTTCTTTCAGCACTAACTTGCAACTGTTGCCAGCCAGAGTCTACCCCCCTCTGCTAGGCCTCTCAGCAGACAGGCTAGATCACTGTTACTTCCCACAGCTTTGCCTCAGCCTTTTCCCGCCAAAACAGGTTGCCTCAGAGCTCCCTAATCTAGTCCCCAATCTGAGGTGGCACGTTCTTCCACTAGCATACCTCCCCGTGAGGTAAGCCTAGAAGATTACCTACGCGCTCTCAGATTTTCCCTGACTAGACCCCCCTTGCTCTGGGCACACTTGCCAAGGCTTTGCTGGACCACTGGACAACTGGACCAGTCGTATCCCACACGCTGGACACCAATCAATGTGACAACCCCAGACCTACTGGGATATGCCACAGTTTCACTAAGCTGCCACCAACCATTCCCTGTAAGGAGTCACACAGACCAGGAATGGATTTTCAACAAACAAAGGAATAAGGTTTATTTAAATAACACACAGGGAAAATAAAATGATCAAGTGAATAAGATACAGTAACGTGGCTTAGTCTCAATCATACATACACCAGTTTGGTTCACACAGAACACCTTTAAATAAAGCACAGACCCTGAACCTATCAGTTCTGGCTAACCATACAGACACCTGAACCTATCAGGTTGGTACTGACTGACACACAGTAGTACCCTGTCTGACACACAGACTCCCACACCAGCTTCTTCTCTCAGCTTCTCCTTCAGCTCTCCTAAACTTCTCCACACAGGCTTCACATATATATACAGTACAGCCCCTCCTCCTGATGTCCCGCCTTCCACTCCCCATAGGATGGAACTTTCCCTCCAAACCCATGACAGACAGGTAACATCAGTGCTGTATGTAACACCCTCATCCTTACATTCTGTTTGCATCTGACTACTATTTTGGTTCTCACTCATATCTCCTGTATTCTCCTTCATCCTGATTTTGTCTTCAGCTTTATCTTCTGGTTTACTCCCTGATTCTGTCCTGATTTCACCTTTTGATTCAATGTCTCTGACAATTGCTCTCACCTGTAATTCCTGGTCCTCAGCTCCTGGTTGGCTTCACAAGACTGTCTATGATCCTTTCAGATGCCTGCTGCCACAGAACCGAGAAGTTTCATGCAGTTATTATGGCTGTATGATTTAGGAATTTGTCTAATTCTCTTTTCAAGCTATATACGCTAGCTGGCTTCATCAGAAAGTGTCTCTGAATCACATGTTTAGCAGCATTGTTGTCTCCGAAAGCTCTGACATGGAGTTGTCCTTGGTGCTGAATACTTTGTCCTTCGCTGTGGCATCTATTATTCAGATACTTCTTCTTCTTCTTCTTCTTCTTCTTCTTCTTCTTCTTCTTCTTCTTCTTCTTCTTCTTCTTCTTCTTCTTCTTCTTCTTCTTCTTCTTCTTCTTATTCTTATTCTTATTATTATTATTCTTATTATTATTCTTATTATTATTATTCTTATTCTTATTATTCTTATTATTATTATTATTATTATTATTATTATTATTATTATTATTATTATTATTATTATTATTATTATTATTATTATTATTATTATATAACCTTTCCAGCACCTTGCTGCTGCTACCCACTATTTGCTGTATGTTCTTTCCATTTAATTAATTGCTATTCTGTATTTGCTTTCACTGCAGCTCACAATAGCAATGAATGAAGCAATCTACAATTTAAAAACATTAGAAAGCAAAGTTAAAACAAATAGGCCAAAGGTCTATCTAACTAATGAGGCAATCAAAGTAGAGCAACAGATAAGCTGAATGGATAATTTGGATGGAGCACCTTCTGGTCCAAAGGTTTTCCAAGGTGTTTCAAAAAAATTAAATAAATAAATAAATATCTTGAGGAAAGAGAAATGTACTCTTTCTTTGAAAAGCCCAGCACCTACAGTCATGGCACATGAAGTAGAACTTCAGTGCAGACTATGTGGATTGATTGGGGCATACATGAACCATACATGTGATGGGAGAAATACATGGTCCATATCATTTGTGTCTTTAAACCTCTGCCTTTAAATTATTTTTATTAGCAAGCTATGTTCATTGTCTTCTGTCTCAGTCCAGTTGGAATATGATCTGTGTGAACTGATTTGCTAAATCTATCTGTAGATATGCATGTAGGCCAGTCCAATCTACATGTCCACATGCCTTTTTGTCCAATGTATTTCTAGACCCTAAAAGTAGAACCTGATTAAGAATATCCAAACTCCAAGACTGGTATGTAATCATGGCATTCTCTTGATGGAATCACAGGCTATGGTGGAATTAGCACGCCCAAGTGCATCTCTGAAACTTGCTCTGAAGGTCTGGGAAGCCTTCTGGAGCCAATTTTCAGATGGCACAGAGGGCTGAGGAGGGGAGGAGGAGAAAGTTCTGCTGAAATTCAGTGGACTATTGTATTTAGCTCCAAGGCGTGAAGAGTGGGCATGCCAAATTCCTCCCAAGTTCAAGGAGGGTTTTATATATCTGCCTTGCCATGAATTAGATTCTGAGTCCTTACAACAGACCTTGTATTTTATGTTTTGGGATTTTGGAAGATAGTAGGCTATAAAAATAAAAGGATGCACTAATAAGTGAATAAAGTGAAAAATAATATTGTTGCTTTCTCCTTAATTAACATAAAATTATATTTGAGAAAAAAAGAAATTATTTTAGAGTATGCAATACAAACTTGTAAGTTAAAAGTTCGGTTCCTTTGTCTAAAAGGAACACGTGAGAGTGTTCAGTTGTTACAGAGATTGATTATTTTAATGTGTCATTTTTATAATGTTTTGTTTCCCCAGAAGTGTTTGTTTGCAAGCATTAGTGAGGATTCAAAGTGAGATTTTTTTCTTTCTTTCTCTTTACCATTTATAACCTTTTTTTTTTTTTTTTTGGCTGGGGCTTAACATCTCCCTTGTTTTTCTTCCTTTGTGCATTCTCCCCCTGTAATAATTTATCTGTAGTGAATACAAGAAATTATTTTTCCCATGTGTAATTGCCAATAATTTAAAATCAATCCAAGCATATGGACAGTGGAAGCTTTGCTTTTGTATTACAAGGCTTGAAAAAAAAAGAAAAGAAAATTGCCAAACAAGACATAAATTGCTTCCATATCAGCTTTCTATAATGCCTTTCTCAGTACGTGTGGAATTTTCAGGAGTTATTTAACAGTTAAATAGACAGCTGGGTAACTAACCAGCTAGAGAAATGTGCATAGGACTGACAAGTATTTTTCCACAAATTCACACTTCTCCAGCCTCCATTGAGTCACTTGAACTCTTATAACAGCACGTACCAACTGGACTTCATTTGTCAAGGTGTAATGACTCCCAATTATGTATCTCTTGGCACTCTTCTGCTTTCTACAGTATGTTGTAACATCCGCAATTTAACACAGCTCTGTATTTGTTAAGCCTTATTTAGATGTGTGGACATCTTCTTACTGTTCCCTTTTAAGTGAGTTTACTGGTGCTGCAACCACAGTCTGAGGCAAAAATCAGTGAAACTGGCCCTCCTGAGGCAGAATGAAACAATTGCCTCAGGTAGCAGATGTTGACTTCCTGACCTTTTTTCTCTTATAGGACAGAGTAGGGTGTTATAGCCAATCTGCCTTTCACCCCTTGAGGTACATTGTCATCTCATGTTAAATAGAGAATGACATAAATCACCAAAGGTATTTCCATCCCAGTCCAGTCAGTTGATATAAATGGAATTTGTTTTGGGGTGGGGAGTGCCATCTTTTCCTTCACCCATTGAAGCATATTGAGCTAGGCCTATCTTTCAGTATTTCAAAATTGAAGGCAATCTAGCCTTCTTCTTCCATTTTATGTAGCCTCCAAAAAAATTCAACCTGGAAAACATTCCCCTGGAAAGTTCCGGAACTCTTTGTAATCACCCAAAGGAGGATTCTCAGTTCAAATGTTTTTCTCCTCTGAGGAAGGTTATGATCTCTAAAGTTGTACAAAGCTTCTGTGAACTAAAGAAAACATGAAGCTTTTCATGATTTGCAAAAATCATGCAGACTTGTTGCATGCAATAATGTTTCCTTGATTCTGTTCTACCAAATATCCAGATGAAAACAGGATCAAACTAGTAAAATTACCATTCAGCTACAAAGTCTGGTTCTAGGGGGGCCCCTCTCCCCCTCTTTTAGATAGACTTCCACAACCTGGCTATCTCCAAATTCATTTTCTATAAATAATAAAAGGCGCTGGCATGTCTCAAGTATTTGAAATATCTGACCTTTAGTAGATGTCTCTTTGGAGTTTTTCTATAGTTTAATATGACCTTTAAGAAACCATTATTGGTACCAGCCAACCTCTTTTTATAGGTCCCTCGATAGTCATTTGAAAGTAAAGCTTCCAAGTCATCATTATGGTCTGTTTCTTACAAACTGTTATTTATTTTATGCTGAAGCCTGGAAGCTGCTTTTATTTTTATATTGTGGTGGAATCAGCTGGCCAAGGTGCTGAGAGCAAGAGATAATAGCATAGGACAATTTCTAGCCATCAGCCATCCTGCCCAGATGGCTTGAGCAATTGTTACCATCATCCTCAGACTCTGCATCTAGAGTTCAACATTCCAGGTTCTTACAGTCTTATTTTCCTCAAAGATTGCACAGGAAGTTTCCAGTGATTTGGATAATGGGACACATTGTTCCTTTAGAGGTGGTAAAACTGACCACAGACTTCCTAGGAGATATTCAATAAATATGAATAATCACAGCTGTCAGCCTTAATGTATTAATTTAAAAATGGAGGCTTCTGGAGTCTATGAAAATGTCTAACATCATCTCTCATACACCTGTATATCAGTCCTATGTCTTTTTCTTAAGATGGACTTGGCTGTAGATACTCAAACAGCTAGTCCTCTAATGATACATTTCATTGAACTAATTGATCTGAATTCAGTTGAAAGCACTGAGACTATAGCACCACTTTTTTAATATAAACATTACAGGCTTCTTAGAGGAAAACCAAGTGAACTTTGTTTCCCCTCATCTTTTCAGCGATAGGACAACCGCCACAAACAATACAAACAAATGGCATTTTCTTTTCTGAAATAAAGACTGCATCCATCAAATAGATTTTCACACAAAGAAAGCTTTATTTTCCAAACTTCAGTCTTCACAGAAGGAAAGGAAAACTGCTGGTGCCCAAAGACTCCTCCAGATGTGAAAATAATAATAATAACAACAAAAATCCTCACAGCCATGGATGATGTCCCTTTTATGGCTATTTTGATGACTTGCCAATATTTGAAGACAAAACAGAGGCAGAGAAGTGTATTTGTGTTACTTAGTACATCAGTCTATTCCCTAGTATCTTGGGTTGGTGGGAGAAGGCTGTTTTAAATTTTAAAAAATACTGTTTTAAAGCAAAAACAGTAAGGTTGCTTCTGCTGTTGATGTTGTTATAGAATACAAAGCACAGTCTTTGACTGGTATTATATAATCGATACAAGTTTTAACCAAAGATATCATCACCATCATTTTATGTGAACAAATGTGAAGAATTCAGTCAGATTGTGTAGAGATGTGTAGTGGGGTCCGTCCACAAGGTTGTATCTGTCTGTGTTGGGAACATGAAGAGAGATCAAACTGGAAAATAAACTAGATCTTGTAAAGGATGTTAAGAACAACAACAAATTCTGGAAGCATAAAGGTGTGCCTTGCCAGGAAAGGTCACCCAATCATTTGCCAACCAGGAACAGGCTCTCTATAGGACAGCATGAGCCTAGGGCTTGAGATTCACCCATTGCAGGCTAGGAGCAGAAGTAAAGTGGGACCTCTGGATTCAACACTATGGTAGGCCACTCTGCAGGAGGTAGGAAGTTATAGTTAAACATTCAATAAAGGTGTGTCCTAGTCAGAATCATTACCTATGTCTCGTCTTTTGGGTTGGCTGGGCAAAAGCCAGGCTAAAAGAGAGAGATAGACCACAGTTACCCAGTGAGTTTTATGGGTCAGTGGGGAGTAAAATTTACATTTCATAAATCCAAATTCAGTGTTCTAATTGTTACTCCACAATTCTTCTAGTTTGGTATTTTAAAATCAAAACTCCTTCAAGTGATTATATTATGGGCTGAGTCTTGGCTGTTCTTTACAACTGACTGAGCCTCCTGGCACAGCGGTTAAACTGCAGTACTGCAGTCAAGATTCTGCTCATGACCTGAGTTTGATCCCAACAGGCTTAGTTAGCTGGCTCAAGGTTGACTCAGCCTTCCGTCCTTCTGAGGTTGGTAAACTGAGTATCTGGTTTATGGGGAGGGAACAACGTGTAACTTGCATAATTAAAGTGTGAACCACCCAGAGAGTTCTTTAGGCACTATCGGGTGATATATAAGCACCACACTTTTTTCCCCTTTTTATCTGGCTTTCAGTCTTAGTTCATGGCTACTGGCCTCCTGGTAGAACCTGATTACGATTATCAAGAGATATGAGGGGACAACGTAAAGGTCAACATTTTATGAAATACCAGAAGAGGAAAGTGCCTATGTACAAATGCACTGCATTTCTTGAATATGGAGTCCCTTCACTGCAAAATTGTCTGGTTTCACTCTTGAAACAACATATTGGAAATGTCTCCTTTTCTGGACTTCAGTGTCTAGAATCCCTCAGACAGCATGGCCAGGGACTTATAACCCCCAAAAATCTGTGAGTGATACACAGTCCATTCTGTCTAAAAGCTAGCTTTCCCAAATGTGTTTAAAAGCTAGCTTTCCCAAATGTGAAGCAGCATGTTGAATGGAAAGATATTTGGTTTCTCTTCAGAGAAAATGAGAAAATGAAATGACCAGATGAGTTAGTCATATGCACATAATGAAATATCTAATTGTAAAATAATCACATCATTATTTCAATTTGTTTTATCTTTTCCCTAATTAATAGATGTAGAATATTTTTCTTTGAATTCAACTTAGTCTGTGTTACTTTGTATGAAAATAGGCTCAATTTCTTATTTCTAAAGTTTAGCAGTAAGAGAATAGCCTTTTGCTCTAGTAGTTAAGACACTAAATTGTTATGCCAAATATTGTGATTATGGATATGTATCTTGATGACTTTGCTTTAAAGTAGCAGTGGGCAAAGCAGAAGTTGTCAAGGATAATTTCCACACTGAGGCGGAACAAGGCCCATGATAATCAGCAGCCATACTTGACAGGTGTGCAAAATGCTAAATCATGCAGTCTGGGATGATGCAATGTTCACACTGATTGGCTGTGCATTTGCATAACTGTGTGGACATGTGGAGAAGATGTACGGATCTTTTCTAATGAATGTCATGCTGTCATGCTGCCAGTTTGTTCCTTTCCTCTCCCTTTCTGCTGGGTAGGTGGGGCTCATCAGCCTTGGAAGGCAGCCCATCTAGGAGAAGGAAAACTCTGATCCCAAACCTCCACTGCCTTGTGGCCATATCCACTGATGGAAAAAGGCTTCAGGAGTAAACCTCGAAGCAAAATCCAGAGCCAGAGTCCTGGAGGCAGTTTGTGTCATTCTGGCAACTCCTGCGACGTCGCTGGATCCAGTTGTATTGGCTCTTGCCTTTCCATTGGACTATTTCAGTGACGTGGTGAGGGGTGATTTTCTGCTTGGGTAACAGCCTATCCTCCATATTATTTTACCCAGGCTTCGTGTTCTGGAGAGGACTACCATAGTCTCTCGAGATGGAACGATGCCATTCCCTGATGCCGGTTTGTACTGCTGAACTTCTGTATATTCTATAAATACACCTGGTGTTGGATGAAGCTGTCTTTGTCATTCAACTGGACTGTCTGGAATTTAAATGAAACTCTGCTAACTTACACCAACAGAAGTGGGCAAACCTTCAGACGTTTGTGAATAGCAACTTCCATTAACCCCAGACAGTATAGCAAAGATTAGGGATGCTGGGAATTGCAATCCAGCAACATGTGGTCAGTCCTACTATTGCCTTAAACTAACTACCAAAACTCTCTTGCAACTGGTGCAACATTTAGAGCAAATTGAATCAAATGAAGAAATCTCCATATGTGTTATCAGTTGCACAGTGAGTCACACAGCTAAATATACAAGTAATCTGAATAGTGATTTCTTAACTTGAGGCAATTTGCTTCCAGAATTATACTGCTTGTGATATACTGGTATGACGGTGAGGGTTGATTTTGTCCAATGGTTGATAAGAGGTCATCTGGAACTTGGAATTGTGGAGTTGTGTTTCTTTTATGCTACAGCAGTGGTTCCCAACCTTGAGTAACCTAGGTGTTTTGGGACTGCATGTTCCAGAAACCCAGGCCAGCATTGCTGGTGATGAAGACTTCTGGGAATTGCAATCTACGAACATCTGGATTACCCAAGATTGGAAATCATAGAATTATAAAATAATTGAGTGGAAGGGGCCTATGATCCACCCCCTGCTCAATCCAGTTAAAGCAGATCTGATAGATGGTTGTCCAATTTTCTCTTGAATGCCTCCAGCTTTCCACTGCACTATACAGTTGTAGCAATTTCATAGCACGGCTACAACCTCATCCTATGGATTCCTGGAATCTGTAGTTTGTTGAGTTACTTCAAATTGTTTCCTAGAAGACTGCCATGTTATCGTTCAAGAGATAGCACTAGAGACGTCTGGCAAAGAATTCCAAGTAGCTCACCAGACTACCAATGCCACAATTCAGAGACTGCAGCAATTATAGTTAAACTGGAGAACATCAAGAAGCTAGAGCACCCTGATGTTAAAGGTAGTAACTGTCAGCAACTTACAAGGTCAAATGCATTGTAAGTAGGGATGGGGTTATTCGCATATGAATATCCCTACGCAGCTGGACTTAACAAGGGTCCAGCCCCTGGGGCCAGACCATCTACTCATGTATCACTCTTCCTTCCAATCACTCTCGGAGCCCCGCTCAGCTAGCCACTCCTGGCAATGGAAGGGAGGATGAGTCTCCCTATAAGGCTGCTTAGTCATTAGCTGAGCAGGAAAAAAGTGGGGCTCTGAGAGTGAATGGAAGGAAGAGTGAGGCCACTGCCAGATGCGTGTGTAAACAGTCCGGCCCCAGGGGCCAGACCCACATAAAGTCCAGCTGCATGGGGACATTCATCTTTGTATATGAATACCCCCATCTCTAATTGTAAGCTGATCTGGGAGTGATCAAGTGGATATGACTGGTTTCAAGGGAGACAGCAAAGACTTTTCGTTACAATGGGGAGAAAGCAGAGTTAAGGTGGGCAACAAGACAGAGGGAAGGATGGGGCTGAGGATATAAAGCTGCTTCAAGCACTTATGCTATTTACATAATTTAACTAATTAGCACATATCTACGGTTCAGCAAAAATTCTCTCATTTTGTTAAATTGCAAAATTACACCCACTCCCGGAGAGCAGTGTTAGATTGTTGTTATGCACATGGGTAAGGTTCAGACACCTTCCACAAAATGTATTTTAAATTTTTGACATTTATGAGCCCCAGGCAGGCAGCCAAGAAGACAGGCCTGGTTCTGTCTCCCTTCCCACTGCTTAATGTGAAATCTTATGATGGCCTAGGTCGATACAAACTCAACGCTTGAAAGAAGATGGGAAAAGATAGTGCTCTGAGAGTTTTACTTTCAAAATACAGTATCCCCCAAATCCCCCCCCCATGAGGCTTTGCTTGCACTCTTCAGTATGCACAAGTTTTAAATGGAAAATGTCCATTTTTTTTTCTTAAAGTAGCATTCCTCCAGCTACTCTAGCCCATCAGGAAAGAAGTACTTGGAGCAGAGCACGGGGAACATGCGGCTCTCCAGAATTTGTTCAGCTGCAGGTCTGGAAGGAGGAAGGCAGAGTTTCAAAATGTAGCTTTTGATATAACAGTTTCTAGGATTTCCCTGACGGTATGATCACTGCTATTTCTGCCTGGAGGATTCTAGGCATTGTAGTCCAAGAAAGGCAATAATAATAATAATAATAATAATAATAATAATAATAATAATAATAATAATAATAATAATAATAATAATAATAATAATAATAATAATAATAATAATAATAATAATAATAATAATAATAATAATAATAATAATAAAAGACAAAAACATTGTGGCACCTTAAAAACTAACTATTATATTTTAATGTGAGTTTATGTGGACAAGTCCACTTCCTCAGACGAGGTCTGAGGGGACACAAACTTTTTGTCTATTTTATTTGTTTTTGCCTGATAGTACGTTAGGACAGACTAACATGGCTGCCTCTTCTAAACCTAGTCCTCAAAAGAAACTTTCTCAACATCTGAGTGGTGAATAATTCTGACACCTAACATGGGAAGGCCCTTGTTCCTCACTGAGAACAGTTTCTGAGACTTAGATGTCAAATGAACAGGAAAATCAAATGCAACCTCAACTGCTTTTCTTTGGTCATTGGTCTTGTCAGTCTTGGACATCACCCCTCTGAAATTTTGCAGGTTTCTCCTCTATAGATATCTGTATGATATACACCATTTCCATGCTAATCACCAACATAAATATGTTGCTATTTTTGAACCACCAAACAAATTTTTCCCCCAGCTGGCCAAACTCAATACAGGTGGAGAGGATTATGTTGTACCTAGTTGCCAACAAGATGTTAAGATGAGGAATCTCTCAAGTGGGAAACAAGATCAGATATTCACAGCACAGCTTTTATGAAATAAGCACCCAGAAGACTGTCTGGATAGACACACCTTCCAATTTTCCTTGTTCCTACCTTTGCAGTTGCTTTTGAATTGTGGTGCTGGAGGAGGATCTTGAGAGTCCCCTGGACTGCAAGGAGAACAAACCTATCAATTCTAAAGGAAATCAACCCTGAGTGCTCACTGGAAGGACACATCCTGAAGCTGAGGCTCCAATACTTTGGCCATCTCATGAGAAGAGAAGAATCCTTGGAAAAGACCTTAATGTTAGGAAAGTGTGAAGGCAAGAGGAGAAGGGGACGACAGAGGATGAGATGGTTGGACAGTGTCATCAAAGCAACCAATATGAATTTGACACAACTCCAGGAGGCAGTGGAAAATAGGAGGGCCTGGCGTGCTCTGGTCCATGGGGTCACAAAGAGTCGGACATGACTGAATGACTAAATGAATGAACCTTTGCAGTACATAGCCACTGCCTTAAAAAATTAAGCATGGATATTAGATCCTTTTGCCATCTCCTCCCATGTTAGCCCTACCCCTTTGAGATTGTAGCCCTCAACCTAGCAGTAAATCTGAAAAAGAGTCCTTGGCCTTCTGATATTATGCTAGTAACTAGTAACTGTAACCTGTTCATCATCCATTATCCTTTTAACTAGGCGGGGATAGGGGGATACACTGTGTTTTCTTATATTTGATAGTTTCAAGTAAACCTTTCAGCATCTCTAAAGCAAGTAACAATTAAAGACAAGAAGGAGTGAATCAGGACTCATATGATGCAGTCTCTGAAAAATGAAAAAGTCCTTGACAGATGAGAATTGGATTCTTTTCTTTCTCCCACAAGGTTTTTTGAATTGCAAAGAGAACAATCTCACCTCCAAGAGTGAAAGCCAAAGGTACAATTTACATTTATGCTTCTGAAGTGTTTATTGAGTATGTATAAAAGAGATAAAGCTGGCAGAGTATGAATTGAGGAGTGATTTAGAAAATTGCTTGATTTGGCTTTGTCTGATCTGAAGGTTGCCTAAATTTACCCAAGGCCTAAATCTGAAGCTTCAGAATTTTTCAGAATTTTGAATGTTTCTGCCTTTTTATTATTATTATTATTATTATTATTATTATTATTATTATTATTATTATTATTATTATTATTATTATTATTATTATTATTATTATTATTATTATTATTAGTAGTAGTAGTAGTAGTAGTAGTAGTAGTAGTAGTAGTAGTAGTAGTAGTAGTAGTAGTAGTAGTAGTAGTAGTAGTAGTAGTAGCAGCAGTAGTAGTAGTAGTAGTAGTAGTAGTAGTAGTAGTAGTATTAGTATTAGTATTAGTATTAGTATTAGTATTAGTATTAGTATTATTATTAGTAGTAGTATTAGTATTATTATTAGTAGTAGTAGTTGTTGTTGTTGTTATTGTTATTATTATTATTATTATTATTATTATTATTATTATTATTATAGTGGGGCACATATAGATGATAGCAGATTTTTTTGGCAAAATGGAACAGTGTTTATTGGTTTAGCATACTAGATAAATGTGGCATATAAAATGCAAGGGAATCCCCATTCAGGCCACATGAGTTCTCTCTCCCAAATGAAACTGTTCCAGAGATTTATTCTGAATTGGATTTTGTGGATGGTGAAAAAGCCTCTGGGGTCCTAGACATTTTAAGCTAAAACTGAAAAAAAATTTTATGAAAAGAGACTTTGCAATTATTCCCTATTAAATGATGTTTCATGGTATGACGCGCGCTCTCTGACGATAGGAGGTAAATAATAAGCCTGCAACCAAGAGTGACCATCTTTACGTACTCTTTTACGTACTCCCCGTGTTTACTGTGATGAATCATTCATACTGGAAGCATAAGTCTTAAATGATGGCATTTAATTATTATATGGTTCCTTTAAACCACTGGTTCTTAACCTTGGGTTACTCAGGAGTTTTGGACTGCAACTCCCAGAAGCCTTCACCACCAGCTGTCCTGACTGGGGTTTCTGGGAGTTGCAGTTCAAAAGCATCCGAGCAACAAAGGTTAAGAACCACTGCTTTAAACCATTTATCCCTTGAGCTCAGTATAACTGTAAACTGGGACAGGTTCTAGAGCACAAACAGATTATTTTCAGAACAGTTAATGAGAAATGAAGCTTGGTGGTTTCTGGTGGTTTCGGGTTTGCCAATTCAGTGTTGACATGAATGTCACTCAGAATTTTAACCAAAGAACTGCTTACCTAATAGCCAGTTCTTCTGAGAAAGGCTATTTGCTTTTATTAATTATTCAAAAAGCACTCCAAGACTCTTAGTATCTTTTTTTGAACATTAGTAAAGCACAGATGTTTGCCCTAATTGATCAAACCTTTCTGAGGCAAAACTATTTGACTTCTTCCCTAGTGAAGCCCTATTTGACTCCTCTGATAAGCAAGCCCTGTAAGGCTTCTTCAAGACCTAATTGAGTTGGTAGCTCAGTGAGTTATCTATCTAGTCATGGAGTCAGAGGTTGGGAGTTTGATTCCCCTCCTAGCCACTCTGGAGAAGAATCTGCCTGGGCAAGCTGTACAGTTCCAGAAAGAAGGGAATGGAAAGCCACTTCTAAGAACTCTATAAATAAATACTGTACCTTTTACAGTATTGGAAACGGTCACCATAAGTAGAAATTAACTTGACAGCACACTCTTAATAATTAGCAGTATTGTTATTAATGGATTCTTTATTAATCAAGTTCCATCCTGCTTCTTTCCTAAGCCAACCTAATCTACCTATTTATTTAACCAAGCTCTCTCTCTCTTGCTTGCTTTCTATGATGATACTGGATTTCCACTTTAACCATGCTTCTTAATTTTGATTGGATGGGAAGGCTAACTAAAAATTTATCAGATTAGTTCTTTCATGCTATCATTCCAAAACTCTGGTGATCAAAAGGTGGAATTCACTCAACAGTCACTCAAGCCCATTCTCTGACTCCCTGCTGAGGAATGAAATCTAAACAGATGCTATGTTTGCAAAATGTTCTTCTGAAGCTTATGCAAAGCATTGTTTGAGATCAAACACTGATTCTGGCCATTTCAGGGAGGAGCGTACGTTATCAAGGACAGCACCAGAGGTGGTCTGAAGGGACTAGCTCACCTCTGGATTTAAACAAATCTAGTGCACATTCCTTAGATAGATACTACGTATGTACATTCATGTGCAGATGCACACACAGACATTTTCTCCTCCATGTAAACATACCGACATGCATCCTTTTCATGAATAACTCCTTCTATGTGGCTGGCATGCATAATAGTGCTGCTATTCCTACGTAAGGCAATAAATGCCCACTTCAACTTCTTGCTTTGTTGTAATTTTTTCCTGTCTCTACTTGATTGCTAGCACTGGGACTCCACTGTTTCTGCAGGGTTAGAACATTCAGAATCTGAACAGAAATTATTAAACTGCCAAGGATGCTAATATTCATGCTGGGCCAGTGATTGAGCTCACCATTTGCATTGCCCTAAGATCCGCCGGCTTTATTCAGGTAATCATACCACTTGGAGACATACCCCACCAGTCCTGCATTGAATTTTTATGGTTGAACACCCACATTGTGAAAATAGGGTTCGCCTCTCTTTATTCTCCTTTTCCTTTCACCTTGTTCTGCTGCTTTTTTCCACCTTTTTTAAACCACAGCGTTTGGTACTGTGTTTGGCTAGTCACTCTTGGCAATGGGAGGGAGGACGAGTCTCCCTGTAAGGCTGCTGAGCAGCTAGCTGGGAAGCGCTATAGAGTGATTGGAAGGAAGAGAAGGGCCACTGCTGCCGGCGGACACATGAGTGGACAGTCCAGCCCCAGGGGCTGGACCCTCATTAACTCCAGCTGCGTGGGGTTATTCATATTTGTATATGAATACGAACACCCCATCTCTAATTCTGATTATTTTGCTTTCCCCTTTCTACATGAACATGGATGCCCATGTGCATCCTCCAGAATCTTTTTGGGGGTGGGGGGGCATGGAATCTGTTTGGAATAGCATGTGAGGAGGCACAAGGAGTTGCAGGAGAAGGAGGACATCATCCAAAATCATCTCCTCTGTCATTGGCAATGGAACATTCCCAAATTATAATGTGGTATCAAAAAGATAAGAATGGCCTTGATCCACCAGAGATTGCTAATACATGTCTGGATTTCATATCTTCAAACTCTCTGGCTCTCCCATGGAAAGAAAAGACAAAAGAGAGTAGATGATTTTTAAGAAATCTCATATTTCAAGCTTTACTTATATAGGGACAGACCAGTCTATTTCTAGCGTGTTTCAGGTTTTGATTTGTTCATTCCTACATCAGAGGAGACTCATTTCTGCATCAATCTGCAATTAAAAATAAAGAAAACAAACATAAGCATTGAAATGCAAACATAAATATTAACAAAATATGTCATTTCATAAGCCATTTTTGTATACTTTTTTCATAAAATGCATGTTCTGTGTGCATTTTATCCTATGACTTGAATTTTTATGCGCCTTTGGTTACTTTTAAAAACCATCAAACTGCAAAAATGAAAACAGATGTAGGGAACTGCACATTAAAAACCCAGCTGGAATAGAAGTCTTAAGCCCTCATACCCATTAGAGAGGGCTTGATCTGGACTGCAGTCTTCACCCTTGTATCAGAAGAAGAAAAAAGAAAATATGTAGGTCCATGTTACACATTTAATACCAGAAGGATGAGTAGACAGGGTGCTGTCATTGCCTGGGGTGGGGGTTGCCCAAGTGTATTCACAATCCTCTCATTCTTTCCTGATACTTTTTCTATGTCCCCCATTTAATACATTGGTGTTGTGTGAAAAGAACCACCATGGTAAAACTACTGCTTAAGTCTCCAGCATAGCCCGCTGGAACATGACTGTAATGACTTGTTTGACTGCTTATGAAAAACGTGACTAAAACTAATTTAAGGCCTAGAATGCACCCAGAGGAAATGAATGATCGCCTACTTCTGAATACTTTCTACCCAGAAATCCTGGAAAACAAGACTTGACTTGATAGCATGCTATTTTTAAAAAATAATGGTGAGGAGACTTTATTTTGGATAAAACAAAAGAAATTTATTTTGAAACAACCAAAGGAGGCAACAAAAAGTGGGGAAGTGGAGAGAAAGTAAGGTAAGAAGAAGGAAAAGGTAAGTCTCTGGGAATTAATTAATTAATGGATGGATGGATGGATGGATGGATGGATGGATGGATGGATGGATGGATGGATGGATGGATGGATGGATGGATGGATGGATGGATGGATGGATGTCTCACCCATCTGGTATATTCTACCACATAAACTGGCACAAAAATAAACTTCTGCTGTATATTTCTTCACCACATACATTATACACACACCATGTTAGGCAGACTACTCTCTATTACACAGAAAACCCCTCAACTGCCTCACAACCAAACTGTTAAACCACTTCTCACATATCTCCTTCCCCATTCCTTCAACGACCAATCAGCATTTAGCACCCTACAGTAGCATTCTAACACCCATCCGTTGATCATTCCAGTGGTCTTCCCATGCAGGCCACCCTAACATGCATACAAACAACAACATGCAAATATTTTAAAATTGTGTATACTATATATACACAATACCACCACATATATACACAATACCACCACACTCTACATCCCCATTTGCTTTTGGAAATGTTTACAGAGAAGATGATTTGCAGAAAAGGCCTTGATGGCCAGTATTCTTGAAAAGCCTGCAGATGGTGTAATTAAAAAAGAAAGCTGGCAGTGAAAGAAATGCCCAAAGCAGTCTGCCATCTAATCATTCTCACATAATAAAAAGCTTAAAACTGAAACAAAAAAAGGGCTCCAATGCAATGATAATAAGTAGCCCCCTTGGTCTTTATAGGAATTGTTCTAAATGGCAAAGTATACATTCTTAGCAGCTTGATAACTGGTTTGCTCAAGTGTATGGTACATATCATTATATGTACCTTTTATTTGCAGAGTTTCTTCTTCAATCACTTCTTAAGAGCTTTTAAAAGTATATGTTTCAGCTACTGAGGAAGCTGGCTAGCTTTCAGTGATGATGTTTGGGTGGGGAAATAATGATGGCTAAAAATATCACACTCTGCTAGGGGATGCTTCGAAGCCATACAAAAATGTCATTGGAGAAACCAACATATCGGTTTAAATCCAACATGTTAGCTGGTCTCAGTTAGGATCTACCCATTGAACCACTGGGATGTACATTAGTATTGATGCACCAGTGTCCCAGTTCAAGGAGTTTACTCTACCTGGGAGTAACCACTGAATTCAGCCAGTTATATATACCATCCTCTCTACTTGTTCATTTTGTTTGTAACTGGCATCATTCAGCATCTGCACTCACTGAATATATTACTTCACAGGTATAGGGTTTTCAGATTTTCAGTGGTTAAACCGCTGTACTGCAGCCGAAACTGTACTCACGACCTGGGGTTCAATCCCAGGTAGCCGGCTCAAGGTTGACTCAGCCTTCTATCCTTCCAAGGTCGGTAAAATGAGTACCCAGCTCGCTGTGGGGTCAATGGGTAGCCTGCATAATTAACTTGTAAACCACCCAGAGAGTGCTTGAAGCACTATGGGGCGGTATATAAGCAGCACGCTTTGCTTTGCTTTTTACATCCTTTTTTTAAAAAGTATTTTTTTTAAAGACAAGGTAGGGAATACAAAAAGTAAAGGGGAAGAGGGAAGAGAGAGAAAAAGGATAGGGGGATAGGAGAACACAAAGTATACCATCATCCAATCAATTCATATTACAATAACAAATCAACTTTTTGCTTTTTCACAGTTTGATTACCCTCCTGCTTTCATCTTATCATTTAATTTTAGTTTAATTCTATGTTACTCCAACACTATCTGGTAACTGCAGCCATTTATACAATACATCCCATCGCTCAGTTGTTGTTGTTGTTGTTGTTGTTTAACATCCTTGATGTTCCACACTTACAAACACCTAAATGTGGGTCATCTGAAAAAAAGTCCTATCTGGAAAGGTTATGAGGGTGATGCTGCCTTAACATCCTGGGCAAAAAGGAAGCTGCACAACTGCTTGCTGGGAGGTGATCCACATTTAGGTCTCTATAGTTGTGCGTTTGTCAGTTTGTCATGTGAAACATGCAGAATGGAGAACAATGGAATTTGTAGTCCAAAAATCCAAAAACACCATGCCAACTATCCCATTTGGCACTTTGGCCAATGTTCACACCCTAGTTGCCTCTAAGAGGTGCAAGCCTTAATACTGAAATTCACTGGTGGTGTTGACAATCAGAAGTGGGCTTTCCGTTGCCTCTATTTGCACTCCTCATATTCCACACTAAGAAGGCACAAGGAACCCATGAGCCTTGTATTGAAGAAGAATCACATTTCCCAGAAGCACCATTCTCTAAAACAAAACACATGCCTTCAGCATGTGTGGTTTTAGTACCTCTGCAAAAAAGCAGTTTTATACTCCATAACTATGACAAAGCCTCTGGAGTATATAAAACTGGCCAAAGGGGAGCATATTTTCCTTGAGTTTTCTTTCCCTTAGAAAGCCTTTGATGTCCTCAAGCTGCAAATATCTCCTTCTTGAATATCAAAACTCCTAATCTGATTACATAAAGATTTGTAGCCTGAGACTTCAGTTCATGGTAACAGTGTACTAGCATTGGGCAGAGTGGAGCAGCAACTTCAGGTGGTGGAGCACCAGAATGATAACTCACATCACTTCCCCTGGAGGGCTGCATTGCCACTGCTGCCTTGCATTTATCCTCTCCCCCACCCACTTTCCACTGTTATGGCTGCATGTGCTTGACTCCCCACTTGTTTGCCTGCCTGGTGTGTTCTTCTGATAGTGAGTCAACTGGCACACAAACCCTGTGGCTTGTTTGTGTGCAGGGGATGCTCACAGGATAGCTGGGAAGGGCAAAATGCAGTTGCAGCATCAGTGGAGTGAAGATACAGATTAGCACCATAGGGGAGAACCTTCAGGCCTCCAGATGTTTTGGACTTCAAGTCCCCACGGCCAAAGCCATCATGGCCTGTGGTAGAGGATTCTGGCAAGTATAGTCCAAAATATGTAGAAGGCCAAAGGTTTTCTATGCCTACATCTTTCTCTTGTACATTTTTCCCCAGCTAATTTCAAATATTAGGATATCCTAATAAAAAAGGAACTAACAGATGTCCTCTCATTTAGTGTGCAAATTATCTAGATAATACATAGTAGTTAATTACAGTACAGATAATTGTAAGTGTTGTGTTCCTTAGGAGAGACATATCACCATGCTATAAATAATACCCACTCCAAAGCAGCACATATGATCTTTTTCCCCCTCTGTGCAGCTGTCTTTTTAGTGGTAGTTAGCATATTTATTAAGTAAATATCTTTTTATAATAACCCAAATCACTTTGGTGGCCAGAAATGTCAAGGAGCACAAACTCTATCAATGCTAATTACTTACACTATGATTTTAGCACACCATTGAAGGATGGTGAAGCCTACATAATAAGCTTGCATATCACGTCCTTGTATCAAAACAAGCTACTTGGAAATACCTGTCCTTGGAAGAAGCTGCTCATGGTAATAATGAGAATATTATTCACCATTTCTTCTTTTTGTAAGTACAGGATTGATGACCTTTTCCGAAGTGGGTGCCTTCTAAATGTGTTGAATTATAATTCACATCATCCCCATCCATCATGGCCTTGCTAGGTGAGGATGGTGGGAACTGTAGTTCAGCCTGGGTCTTCATGTTTTCCCCTTCACTTCACTTCCTGTTCTGTTTCTTTCATTCTTTTTCTCTTTTAAAGGATTGTGTTCTAATGGTAAGCCAAAACTGGCAGGGAGAAAGGAGGAAGTTTTCACTTCAGCTTTGTTTGCTTCTTAAAGTAGCTCTGTTCTGGTGCGACTTGTCCAATTTGACAGTGAGTCCCAAAACTCAAGTCCCTATCCCTGGGAAAAACCCACATTTATAAAACCATGAATCTTCAGGGTTTATTTGTATCATAAAATAAAACAAAACATTTTAAAGCTTATTATAATATTTGGGCAAAATCTGGCTCATATCCAAAACAGGGCAAACATCAATGTAGCAGAAGCTGTGGAAATTCTGCATTTACACCTTTCAACTAGGAGGGAAAATACAAGGGAAATCATAACTAATGGATCTGTATTTACAGAGTGTAGTTTGCTGGATAGCTCAGTAAGAGGCTGGGAGTTTGATTCCCCAATGTGCAAGCCTATGTTCCATGGAGCAAGTTGCACAGACCCATGGTGCTTCCAACAGAAGAGAACAATAAACCACTTCTGAGTATTTTTTATAGAGAGGACCATGGAAAGGGTCGCCATAGATCAAAATTGACTTTTCATATTTTTATTGCTGTTACATTTACAGAATGCTGGGCTTCAGTTATTAGTATGTGTGCATAGTGTACACATTCTTGACCATTTATCTACCAGTCTCTGGAGGACAATAGAATAAATGGGGAGAGGTGGTTTCTTCCCTTTTTTTTTCTCCTAATGCAAATGGATGATTGCAAGGGTCCAATTAGGGACCATAGGAAAAAGTGTTCACTTCCTGTCCATTCCAGACTCCCAATCTGGATTGTAATCTTAGCACCTATAGCATATTGTTTAGTCATTTAGTCGTGTCCGACTCTTCGTGACCCCATGGACCAGAGCATGCCAGGCCCTCCTGTCTTCCACTGCTTTCCGGAGTTGAGTCAAATTCATGCTGGTAGCTTTGATGACACTGTCCAACCATCTCATCCTCTGTCGTCCCCTTCTTCTCTTTCCTTCACACTTTCCTAAGATCAAGGTCTTTTCCAAGGAGTCTTCTCTTCTCATGAGATGGCCAAAGTTTTGGAGCCTCAGCTTCAGGATCTGTCCTTCCAATGACAGATAGGTGTCAAATAACCAGACCAGGTGGGCATTTCCCCTTGAAATTTGGGGATGAAACACCACCACAACAACCTCTGGTTTGGTCTGCAAACTGCTTCTAATCTGCAATTTTCTCTTTCTTCCTTCCTGGTTGGAGATAAGGTGAAGTCTCCTCCCCGCAACTCCACCAACTGCGGAGTTGAGAAGGAAGAATGTAACTGAGAAAGGGGGGTGGCCTAAGGACCAGGGGTCTCACTGGAGAGAGGGAAACCCTCCACCCTATGGGTCACTGACCTAGAAAGAACACTACTGGTAAGATACACTTATTTTTACTTGTAGCTGCTCAAACTCTGTTTCCTTCCTTTGTAGATGATGAATTGTATAAGGCATGAAAATGTTCCACTTAGATGTTTATCCTTTCAGTGCGGGCCCCAAACATACATGGACTCCTGTCAACCTTTCTGACTGCAAAGATAGTGATGTAAGGACAAAATGAGTTTGAAAGAAAAGGGATTGTGAAGATCAAGGTTTTCAAAACAAAACAAAACAATAGTACCTACCAGAAATCACAGCAATTCACTGCCAATAAAAAGAAAACATAAGGAAACATTCATATTTTCTTTTCCGCATGGGATGGGGTGTGATTCCAGATCATCTGAAGTTTCTGGAAATTGCTATGCTTCTATAGGTTTCTAAATCGGAAGACAAATATCAGGGCAAGGCGCCTTGGAGAAGAATAAAATTTGATTGTTGTATATGAGGTGGTTTTAAAGCCTGGGTACAATATTCGCATATTTCTCAGTGGTACCAGGGCTCATTAGCTCAGCATGAGATCCCTCTTCAAAGGATTTAAATATTTCTCATGCCACAGGTAAACGTAAAGGTTCCCCTTGACATTTAGTCCAGACGTGTCTGACTCTAGGGCGCGGTGCTCATCCCTGTCTCCAAGCCATAGACCCAGTGTTTTGTCCATAGACAGTTTCCGTGGTCACATGGTCAGCACGACTAGACACGGAACGCCGTTACCTTCCCACCGAGGTGGTCCCTATTTATCTACTCGCATCTACATGCTTTCGAACTGCTAGGCTGGCAGGAGCTGGGACAAGCAATGGGAGCTCACTCCATTGCGTGGATTCGATCTTACGACTGCTGGTCTTTTGACTTTGCAGCCCAGAGGCTTCTGTGGTTTAACCCAAAGCACCACCACGTCCCTTTTTCTCATGCCATAGACAGTTCCTTTTAAATGACATCCAACATATGTAAGGCAGACAATATCCTGCGTGTCTGGGAGGCAAGACCTCTACCTTCTGGTATGCAACAGAAATGACTCAGGTTAAAATCATCCGTGTATGAATGTGCATTAACAACAGGCTATTTTTAAAACCAGGTTTTAATTTCCATTTTTTTATATAGTTGTCATAGTTACAAAAGCAGCTGCTGGAGTTGATCTAACCAACAGAACTGTTTTGTGCTGGTTAGAGGAACTCTAAAGTAAAATTAATTCCTATTCCAAAAGTTTCCTGAGCTTTTGTTTTAAACATTTTCAGAAGAATTACTTAGCAGCTGGTCAATCAATCACTTCTGAGCCCACCAATGAAGTACAAACAATACAGGCTTGGAAGTACTTTGAGGAAACACCTCAGTGGGTGATGTGATACTGTCACAGCATTAGTTATGTCAAGGTAGGGTATTTGTGGTTGTCCAGGTATTATTGGACTCTAACTCCCACCAACACTGGTCAGCATGGACAACAGTGGCTGCAAAAGTACTGGGATGAAGAGATTTGTAGTTCAATATTACCAGGAATTATGATCATCAGGAGAGGCCTTTCTCTCTGTCCCACCATCCTCACAAGTGCACTTGGTGGGGACACAGGAAAGGGCCTTCTCTGCCTCTATTCCCAGACTCTTGAACTCCCTCCCACAGTAGACCAAGTTGGCCCAAACTTTGCTGGCCTTCTGCAAG
Organism: Pogona vitticeps; assembly: GCF_051106095.1. Classification (NCBI taxonomy): domain Eukaryota; kingdom Metazoa; phylum Chordata; class Lepidosauria; order Squamata; family Agamidae; genus Pogona; species Pogona vitticeps. The sequence goes on along the minus strand of NC_135787.1, from coordinate 22,504,656 downwards.
TAAGCAAAGACGTTTCTCTTCGGAAAGGTTTTTCCTTAGTGACAGTCTGTCTAGGGGAAGTTTCAAAATGAGATGGTTTGCATTTGGCTACTTATAAACCCAAAACTAAAATCTGTACAGGCAATATAGCCGTACTAAACTGGCTATATTTCTAACCTTCAGTTAACAGCTAAATAGAAATCATTTTCATTATAAAGAAAAAGAAGGAATTTTCCTCACAGGCTGGATATTGATAGACAGGGTGCTAGAGATTGATTGACTCTGAAAAAGCCTTTGACAGCCTTGGCTGGAATAAAATGTTTCCTTTGTTTCAGGAACAGAATAAGGAAACAGAAGAATCACTTGTAAGATTTAACAAAAAATATGAAGCAGTAGAGTAAATTATACTGAAGAAAAAGCCCTAATTAGCAAGACCTGATCCAAGGTGCTGAATCTCCCCTATATTATTTAAGGAATTTAAAGAGGACATCCATAAATTAAATGAACAGGCAGCATTTGGGGGGCGTTAAAGTTGACGGGAATGGAATAAATTATATATGGTTTGCTGATAATAAAGTGGTAATGACCGTTTGTATGTTTGTTTGTTTATTCCATTTTTACCCCACCCATCTAGATTCGGGAATCTAGCGTTTCAGTAGTCTAATCTCAAGACTATGAGTGCATGGACCAGAGTGGTAAGCAACCCAACATCAAGATAGGAGCGCAGCTGGGCAATCCACTGAAGATATAAGTGGGCGGAACAGACCACAGACGCCACCTATTCCATGGTAAGTGCTGGGTCAAGATGAACCCCCAAGCTATGGACCACACTCTTTGTGGTGAGAGTTGCCCCCCCAAGACAGCGAGTTTCCCAAATCACTGATAGAAGGGGCACCCGCCCTCAGGACCTCTGTCTTGTCTGGGTTCAACCGCAGTCCATTCTCTTGCATCCAGTGCTGTACAACTTCCAGGAAGCGCTCAAGGGATGCAATGGAATCCACTGCTGTTGGAAACAAGGAGATGTAGAGCTGTGTGTCATCAGCATACTGATGACATGAAGTGCCACACCCCCTGATGACCACCCAGCGGCCTAATATAGATATTAAATAGCATTGGAGAGATGATAGATTCCTGCTGCACCCCACAATTGAGGAGCCACATGGTTGATACATTCTCTCCAAGCTGGACTTTCTGGGAATGGTCCGCCAAGAAGGACTGGAAACAAGCAAGAGCTAAGCCACCAATCCTCAACTCAGAAAGCCTCCCCAGAGGATACTGTGATTGACGGTATCAAAGCCAGCTGAGATATCAAGGAGAACCAACAAGGACATTGCCCCTCGTCAGCCTCCCTCAGCAGGTCATCCAGTAGGGCAACCAATTGCATGTCCATGCCATGACGCAGCCTGGAGCCTGACTGGAATGTATCCAGGGCATTGGTCTCATCCAAGAGAGCCTATAGCTGACTGGCAACCACTCTGTCTACTACCTTGCAAAGGAAAGAAACATTGGTGACAGGCAATGTCGTCTGCCGCCAAGCTCAGTTTCTTCCTAATGAACTTAATGAATGTCTCCTTGAGGGAAAGGGGAATCCTGCTATTTATTATAGCAGCCGCCCATTCAGTTGTCATGGGCCTGGCCACTTTGATTTGCCAGGCCAGGCATGGGTCGATGGAGGAGGAGGTGGCACGACAGCAGTCAAGCACCTTGCCAACCTCAAGTGATGTCACCGGCTGAAAGTGGATGGTGTTTGGCGGACAAGACAAACCGCTGAATGTCTCTGCTCGAGCTACTGTTTTCATATGGGGGGATAGGTCCCAGCATATGACCTCCACTTTAGATTTTAAAAAGCTGCAAATTGTTCAGGTGATATACTAGGGGGAGGGCAATCACTGTGACCAATTCCGGATAAGTCGCGTGCTATACAGAATTTCTCTGCCTGCTGGTTGGAAGCTTCGCTTATCCGGACAGCAAAGTAAGCTCTCTTTGCAGTCTTTATCTTAGAAAGATAAAGGCTGGACCTGATCTTGACAGCTTTTAAGTTAAGTTTTGGGAGGAAATAAATCTTCTACACTTTGCTGATAATTGAGTGGTGATGACAGATGTGAAAGACAGCAGAAGCCCACATTAACTCCAATGGATGCAATGCTTCAGAATAAAAAAGAAATGGGAATCAAAAACACAACCAAGAAATTAGTGGAAGGAATAAATAAATATACAAGGGAAGCAAATTGCTAAATGCAAAAATTCAAAGATCTGCAGGGTAAGAAGACTGTGAACATATTGCCTGGAATGGGTAAACAGGGCTGGGCCTGATTAGTACTTCTTCGGAGACCCCCAAGAATACCAGGAGTCTCTGTGTAGGGCTAAGAAAGAGTCCTGTCCGAAAGCCTGGAGAGCTGCTATCAGTTAGAATTGAAGTACAGAGCTGGATAGAAGAAGAGTATGCATTAGATTGTTGTCTTCGTAGGACCATAGGGAACTGAGGATGCAAGATCTGGAACAGAAATTAAAAGTAGAATAGATATTACAAAACTACTGACAACATAGACTGACCCTACTAGACTTCTAGCCAGCACCATGGCTTTTGAGGGGATGGGGTGGGAGGGAAGCATTTGCAAAGGGGGGCAGCAGCTGGACTTGGTACTTCTCAATAAGTTTTGAACCCACTCTCAAAAATAAAGAGAAACCACGGAGATCTATGCTGTCCATATCGCAACCCCCATTTTTGCCTTTTAAAGGTGCATCAAGCAAGGATGTAGCACACTCTTTGGTCAACAGGAGACCTTTGTCTCACCTGTAAACAGTTATCTAAGGTAGTCAGGGAGTGAGGGCCTCAGGTGACCTCCAAGAGGGCACTACAGAAGACAGAGCTACGTACTTACACATGAGTGGGGAAGAAAGGAAAGGAAAGAGGATTATATAAAGTATGTGCCATAGACGCAGGTTTTGAAGTAACTGCTATAATTTAAATAGAGGTACAATAGCTCTCACCATAATACAGAAGAAAGCATCTGGAAAAGGAAATTGAATGTGTTTATTAACCACCATGCAGCAGTTACACGGTTTCATTTTGTTATAGAATCCATACAGAACTAGGCATACAATTAGAAATGTTGGGTCAACAGTTTCTTTACTTTTCAGTCAGTTGCCGTGAAACTTTCAAAGGGGAAATAAAATACAGCCAAGACATAAAATGTCCAACAAAGCTGTTGATTTCTGCTATTTGAGCAATTAAATATAAAAAAAGCTCATCCACGGTAATGTATTAGGAAAAACAATGCCCGATTATATTTTGGGGGAGCCATAATGGAGCATAATAAAAGATGCTCTAATCATGGCCATGTTGGGATATGCCAGACCTCTAGATAGGGTAGTTCACTCCCCCAGGAGTCCTACAGGGTTATATCATGGAAAAAGATGAAAAGCCTGGATTCACCACAGCTGTCGTTTATCCTAATTAAGGGTTAATTCCAAAACAAAATTGAACAATCACAGACAATCATATCAGCATTTATCAGACTACCAAAGTATATTGTTGCAATAATTCTAGGCAACAAAAGCTTGCCTATTGCTACAAGTATTATTCCTCTACATTGCTTCTATAGTCCATATTTATAAAATCATTCCAAAAGTGTTGTAAAAGGCGAAAGTCTTGCAGTTACTCTCTCTCTCTCTCTCTCTCTCTCTCTCTCTCTCTCTCTCAACATTCCCATCTGAAGTGCTCAGATCCCATTGGCCATGTGGCCAGTACATTTACATTCACCTTCTTGGATGAGAAACCTTCTTTCAGACAATTCAAACAGATGGTTGTTGTGGGTTTTTCGGGCTCTTTGGCCGTGTTCTGAAGGTTGTTCTTCCTGACATTTCGCCAGTCTCTGTGGCTGGCATCTTCAGAGGACAGCACTCTTCAGAGGAAGAACAACCTTCAGAACACGGCCAAAGAGCCCGAAAAACCCACCACAACCATTAGATCCCGGCCATGAAAGCCTTCACGAATACAATGCAAACAGAATTTGGAAAACACCCTCCCCATGTTAGTTGGGCGATTCTGGAAGTTGTAGTTTGAAGAAGTGACTTTATCCAACTTTCATTACTAGATAATCAGAGATTTTTTTTAACCAACAAGCAAGAGATAGTAGCTTCATGCCATCACTTAACCAAAGACTTTCAAGAGGCATAGAAAGTTTAATGGAGATGCCCAGCTATACCAGATCACCTCATTGCTTTATCAGCCATTACATAGGTTCCAGAGCTGGCTTCATCATCCATCAGGAAAGATTTCCTATCCAATACTTTTTTTATAGTAATGTTGCAAACAGCATTCCCTCCCAGTATTTGTACTTCGTTGGTATTATGATTCATGAAATGCTGCATTCAGTGTTTTGGTACAATGGATTCTAAAGAAACAGATTCCTCGGAGTCTTATCAGTCACGGCAGGTGAGCTCCTAAGAAAAATAACCGGCCTTACTCTATCCATCTTCCCTTGACATGAGAAACCAAAAGCTTGAAGCATCCACCATAAGTAAGCCAATGAAGTTTGGATAGTATAATGGTAAGTCAAGCAAGTCTGGACATTAAAAGACGTATATTATTACTGCTGGAGGTGAAATAAATGGCCTAAGCTTCCTACTGTTACTCTCCTGCTTTACAATAGTCATGATGTGCAATGCCTTCAAACAAGTGTGTAAAAATGGGTTGAGATCAGGGGTACTACTGTGATTCAGGGGCAAATATGGGGCAGAACAGATAGTTGCTCTTCAGCCCCACAGTGAAGCAGCACCCCAAGAAATATTGTATTCATGTCCTATATGCCATTTGCAGGGTTTAAAAAGATGGTCAGCAGTTTAAACTGAGGAAATGAGAATTTGAAGATCTCCGAGCATTCTCCAATGTTCACTCCGAAAGAGAAGGTGAACTCCCAAATAAAGCCAACGATCTTCTCTGGATACCCCAGCCACTGAAGCACTAGGGGGAACTCATACTGGGGTCACAACGCTGTATATATCCCCATGCAGCTACCCTGCCAGCTATTTTGCAGGGTTGTAAGACAAAGAAAAAGACTTGTGCCATTATTCAGATATGCTTTTTGAGTTCTGGAATACTTCTATTTTGCTTGTTCTCCCACTTAACATGGCCTGTACCTCTTTCTTTGAAGAACTAGAGTGTGATACCAAATCCACAGCTGCCTCAGCTGAAGCTTTAAAATAACAACTCTAATGCTGCTAGCATCTTTCCTGACTTACATCTAAGAAAGATGTGCCTGGTGAAATCCATCTTGCCAAAAACCTTGAACTTTACATCTAAGAGTAACTTTTCGGGCAAAATCCATCTTGCCATGAGATTTTGGACTTTTAAGTTCTTCACACTGGTACATGCCTGAGAAAGTGCTCTTGATCCATAAATGCTCACATATTGTATGAATTTTTTAGTGCTTTATAAAGCTATCACCTACTCTTGCATTTGTATTTTGCATTGACTACATGACTCTCTTTTGTTTCACAACTTAATTCAATTAAACTTTATTAAGTTTATTAAACTACACTATAAGGATGAATGTGTATAATTGTGGGCTGATGCTATTGTATAGAGTTTGAGTGGACAGATAACACTCAGAAGGTGTTGTGAAGCCCCTGCCCCAGAAATGCATAGGTAGTAAGACTGTCATAAGGTTATACTGGGTCAGAAATTAGACACCTCTTATGTGGTGATGAGGTAAGCGAGGTTTTGAAAGCTCAAATAGGGTTGCAGAGCTGCTGTAATGAGATAGCTTTCCTTGGTCTCCTCCTTCACTCCCTCCCTCTGGGAGTATGAACTTCAAGGGGTCCATCAATTCATTGCCTGCCTCCAAAATATAATGCCTAAATCAGAAAATAAACTGAACTCCTTAGCTATCTAATGCAGGGCAAGGGCGAGTATATCATCCAGAGATAAAGTAAGCCTTTTCAACTAAAAATCAAAGCACCTTTCTTTTTGGGTTTGAACATCATGTGCTTTGTATTTCACAATGTTTCTTAACCTATAAAACCCTAAATGGCCTGGGTCCAAGCTATTTCAAAGACCGTATCTCCCATTATGAGCCAGTTTGGGTGTTAAGATAATCAAGAGAGGCCTTTCTCTCAATCCCGCCACCTTCACAGTTGTGTCTAATGGGGTCACAGGAGAGGGCCTTCTCTGTTGCTGCTCCCAGACTTTGGAACTCCCTCCCACAGGAGGCCAAACTGGCCCCATCTTTGTTATCCTTCCGCAAGTAGGCAAAGACCTTTCTCTTCAGGCAAATCTTTCCTCGGTCATCTAACCACTTGTATGTGGTTTTTAGATGTGGGCTAAACCACAGAAGCCTGTGCTGTAGGGTCAGAAGACCAGCAGTTGTAAGATCGAATCTACCTGACAGAGTGAGCTCCCGTCGCTTTGACCCAGCTCCTTGCCAACCTAGCAGTTCGAAAGCATGTAAATGCAAGTAGATAAATAGGTACCATCTTGGTGGGAAGGTAAAACAGTGTTCCTTAGTCACGCTGGCCACATGATAATGGAAACTGTCTTTGGACAAACACTGGCTCTACGGCTTGAAAAACGGGATGAGCACCTCCCCCTAGAGTCGGACATGACTAGACTAAAAATGTCAAGGGGAACCTTTATACATTATTGCTTTGACTGGATTTTTAGTACTACTTCTGTTTTCCATTTATCAAAGTAACATATTTTTGTATTGATCTTTGCCTTAATATTGCCTGTTAATGTTGTAAGATGCCTCCTTATTCATTGTTCATAGTTTTAAATATTGTCTTTTAATGATCTTAACCACAGTTGTATACTCATTGTTTTCAACTTTAAATGTTGTCTTTCGTTGTTTGTAAGCCACCTTGCGTCCTTTTCAAGAAAGGCAAGGTAAAAATATTTTAAATAAATAAAATAAATAAAATATCACAAAGGCAATCCAGAGTGATGATAGATAAAACATGATCCTTATTCTGAAAGGGTGACAGCTGATGCAAGTGGTGAACATTTCCATCCTTTTGAAATTTTCCCAAAAAATGAAGCAGAATTCTGAAAGGTGAAAATATTTCTGAAACATTCCTTCAGTTGTAGCTAAACCCACCAGCAACATTCTTTTACCAGCAAGTCTTGCACACCCATTATTATAATATCACAACCACAAAGTCCCAAGCTATTTTGCATCAGAAGGAAGGAAGGAAGGAAGGAAGGAAGGAAGGAAGGAAGGAAGGAAGGAAGGAAGGAAGGAAGGAAGGAAGGAAGGAAGGAAGGAAGGAAGGAAGGAAGGAAGGAAGGAAGGAAGGAAGGAAGGAAGGACGGACGGACGGACGGACGGACGGACGGACGGACGGACGGACGGACGGACGGACGGACGGATGGATGGCAGGAAGGAAACCTGAAGTCTGTTGGGTGGCCACCTTTTTAAAAATGCTCACTTTAGCGTATACTAAAGATTAAGAAAGTAATCCAATTTAAATACATTGCATTGAAATATAACAATCACTGCCTTGAGATATGCCTAATTACCAGTCACTGAACTAATTGCTCCCACAAAATATTTTCATAAAGCAAATTTCTGATAAGCACTATAATTTGCCTATATTTGTAGCAGTCCTCCTACACAGAGACATAATGTACAAATCTCCTATTAGCCTGCATTCCACCACCCCAGGGTTATTTTCTCCTACTCAAAGAATGTACCTCACTGAAAAAAGGAAATAGCTGCCCATGAAATCTACAGTGAATGTAATTGGTGTTTAGCTTGTGGAGTTTCTTTGTTATTACATCTCCCAAATTGCTTGCACTCAGGGAATAGAAAAAAAAACACTTACATTTTTTAACTCGCCATCAAGATTTTGGCAGTCATCCAGTCATCTTTCTTAGGTGAGCTTTGATGGTGGGGCTAGGCAATGTTTTGTGGATAAATAAACCATCCTCACATGTACGTTGCCATCAAAGAGAAACAAACAAAAAGCCAAAAAAGGTTGCTTGCATAAACCTTCACTCAGTTTACTGTAGTTCCCACATGCACATGATATTGAAATTTGGATACATGCTGGCAAGTGTTTTACGTTTAGAGTTAGACGCTTCTGCAGAACGTGTAGACTTTAATAAGATTTTTAGTTAACACTAAATGGATTAGTTAATAGTCAATTTCTTCCAGATGCTTAATGGAATAGATTATCTATAATGTTACTAAGCCTTATCCCCACCAGGTCATGCCAATTAGGAAAGAAATTACTGTAGGTGAAACAATTTTACCTTTCTGCCTTCCACCCACTTCTCCATGCAGAGATTTGTATCTTCATTTCCCTCCTACTGACATGTGAGGAAGGAAATTTCACTGTTCAGATCTACTGTAAGGTAGCGCTGTCTGTCTTACCTTTGATTGCCCTACAGCCTTCCCTGCAGAAAGCTGCAATGATGTATCTACTTTGTAATGCTCTTGCTAATAATCCTCAGAAGCCTCTGTGCTGCAAGGTCAGAAGACCAGCAGTCGTAAGATCGAATCCTCATGACAGAGTCAGCTATCCTCGCTTGTCCCAGCTCCTGCCAACCTAGAAGTTCGAAGCATGTAAATGCGAGTAGATAAATTGATTAATAGGTACCACCATGGTGGGAAGGTAACGACATTCTGTCTCTAGTCACGCTGGCCACGTGACCATGGAAACTGTCTACAGACAAACACTGGCTCTACGGCTTGGAGACGGGGATGAGCACCGCACCCTAGAGTCAGACATGACTGGACTAAATGTCAAGGGGAACCTTTACCTATTTCAGTTGCTGCAGCCTGGATTCTTTCCTAGTTTTAAAAAAAAGCAGGTGGGGGGCAATCATTCTCTTTCAAGATATGTAAGATTGGTCTTTTCAATTCACACTTGTCGAAAATTAAAAACCCAGCCCTGACAGTTGCTTTGTAGATATGTTCTAGATGGGCGGTATATAAATCTAATAAATAAATAAATAAATAAATAAATAAATAAATAAATAAATAAATAAATAAATAAATAAATACATACATACATACATACATACATACATACATACATACATACATACATACATACATACATACATACATACATACATACATACCAGGGTATTATGTAGACCAGTGGTTTCCAACCTTGCGTCTCCAAATGTTCCTGAACTAAAACTCCCAGAAACTTTTCACTACTAGCAGTGCTGGCCAGAATTTCTTTGGATTGTAGTCCAAGTACCACTGTTGTAGAGCATCTTGTTGCCATTAGTGTTGTCAACATTCATGCTGCTCTTTCCTTTGTAAAGCTTCTCCTGCTGGCAATGTGGGCATGTATACAGCAATATCAGGCCATTTGAAATCATGACTACAGAAACAAAATGTCCAACTTTCATAAACCAGAGATTATTTGAAGAATTGAATCCAGAAAAGCAAAAGGAAAATGGTAGAGGATCTGGAAACTAAACTCTACAAGGAACAGTTCTGGTAGATATTTAGCCTGGAAAAGAAAAAGCTGAATGCTGATAGGATAATCATCTTGAAATATTCTTAGGGTTGTCACATTAGAGATGGAGCTCCAAAGGGCAGGATGCAAGCAATAGATTCAAATTATAAAAAAAGGAATTTTGCCTAAACAATAGAAGGGATTTCTTGAGAGGAAGAGAAACTTTAATTTTATCTGAGAATTAGAGAAGTGTTCTTTCTTTCTAATGGAAATGCAGCTTCCCTGACAACATCAGATTGAATTTGCAGACTTCATAAAGTAACCAATTAAACCTTGATTTTGCTGTCTAGCCAGAAAGAAGTCAAATCTTAAACACATTTACTTAGAACAAACTTCCATGGATGAGTTTGATTGAATTGGTTGTTGTGGTTTTTTCGGGCTCTTTGGCCGTGTTCTGAAGGTTGTTCTTCCTAACGTTTCGCCAGTCTCTGTGGCCGGCATCTTCAGAGGACAGCACTCTTGTGCTCTGGTGTAGTAGACCAACATGCAAGGGCATTGTGTCATTTTACACCTGTTTTGGCAGGAAGGGCATTCGAAGGAAACTCTTATCACCAGCCAAGGAACTTTAGAATTGCCAGCATCAGGTATGCTAGGCGTGAGGTTATGCTAATTAATTAATTAATTAAATTAGATCTAGTTCAGGGTATTATAAACTGAATTAATACCACAGGGTTGTTGTTCCAGTGCATGCATCCTCATGGTCATTCAGCGCGATGGTGGTGGCAGCATCAAGGGCTGTATTTGAGATAAAGCAGTAAGAAGGGCTAGCTAGCTGGGGAAGAGCTAATTTGCCACCTCTGTTGCTTGGCTGGCTGAAGAAAGACCTTGCTTTGCTGCCTTCTGCAGCCAGAGCAGTATATTGTTTGGATGAGGAAGTCAGAGCAGGCAACTTGAAAGAAAGAAACAAGCCTTTATTACGGTCTTTGACTAGGGTAAGGAAGATGGATACAGTCAGTTGATATGTCCATTACACACTCGAATTAAACCATAACCCCAAATTAGACATCAATGTAAAATTTTAAAAATAACCTCACATTCATTCTAATATATCCTGAATATTAAAAAACAGGAGGCAGTGAATAGAAGGAAAAGGATTCTGAGGATTAAATAAATATTGTGGCGTTTAAAGCTTAGTGTATCCATGAATAAGAAGTACAGTCATAAAATAATTCCAAGTAATTATAAGTATACACATAAATATATAATGACATTAATCAAGCATTAAAAGGCATAAGATTAAATATAAATACTAGTTTCTGATGTCAGTCATCACCCGGCAAATTTTGATCGCAGCCTCACAAAACCTAGCAACATTATATGTTGTAATGAAATTAATATCTGACAGCAGCAAGGAGGTATAAAATTGATCTGAGTGTCCCAGGTATTTATGGACGGCAAGATGGGATGAGTTCAAATATCTCTATAAAATGAACATCGAAGGAGCACGTGCTCTATTGATTCTATGTCCACTTGGGCACAGGGGCATTGTCTCTCCAAATAGGGGATCCTCTAATATTGGTCCTCAAGAACAGCTGAGAGGAGGGCATGACCTCGTGCCAGAGTAAAGGCCCTCTGATGGTTTGCTATCTCCAGTTTGGATAAATATATCATAGGGGAAGCAAAATACCTCCTGGATTCATTGACAATAGAAGTTGGAGATCTGGCTGAATCCAACTGTCACTCTGTGTCTATTACCCGCTGTTTAATGAGCGCTTCGGCCTGGTCATGTCCCATACTAAGTAGGAGACCTTGGGAAAAACCCAAGAATGAAATTTTTAATACCACAGCCCTTTTCCAAGTGGACTTAAAATCATCTCTTAAAGTTAATGGGGCATGGCCCAAGGGGTGAAGAGACAGTCTAAGCCAATAATAAAGGATAACCATCCATACCCTAGCCTCCATTTTCATAAGGCCCAGTTCTACTCTCAGAGTGGAATTGGAGACACATTTTGGGACTTATAGGGCTGATCTTATGAATTTGGATTGCACAAGCTCTAGTGGTACAAAATTGGAAAGGCAGCCTAACTGAGCTCCAGTTAGGGCTATTGACAAACAACATGGATTTGAGTAAACTCCAGGAGGCAGTGGAAGACAGGAGGGCCTGGCGTGCTCTGGTCCATGGGGTCATGAAGAGTCAGGCACAACAAATATTCCAGGAGTAACTTTTAGGTTTTTTGGCAAATGTCATGATTTTAGTTTTCTGGTAGTTAAGATTTAGTTGTTCTTCCTTGCAATGTTGTGTTAGTGCCTTCGATGCTCTTTTAAGGCCAGTAGTTTTTCTTGAAAGTAGTGCTGTGTCATCTGCATAAAGTAAAACAGAAATGTGTCTTCCAGCCAATTTGGGGGGGGGGGTGAAAGTTCACATTATGAAGGCAACCCGCCATAGAATTAATATAAAAATTGAAAAAAGTGGGGCCTGCTTCACACCTTTCTCCGTAGCAACAGAATCAGTGAGGTGGCCCTGGGGGTTACATCTTATTTTAAGTGAGGTTCCTTCATGAAACATGAGTATTAAGTAGAGTAATTGTTGTTCTATTGAGGATGCCTTCAATTTCTCCCCCAGCTTGATTTGATATATGGAATCAAAGGCGGCTTTGAAATCTATGAAAGCAGCATAAAGGGAAGAGATGTTATGAGAAAAGTATTTCTCAATAAGATGCTGAAGAAATAGGCATTGATCTATAGTAGATCTGCCTTCCCTAAAGCTGGCTTGCTCCTGCGGAAGTATGTTTTGTTGTTCCAGCCAATCCTGCAGTTTCTATTGTAGATGTCTTGCGTATAGTTTGCTGATTGTATTAAAGAGACTGATAGGTCTGTAATTAGCAGGGTCATCCTTTTTGCCTTTTTAATGTATCGGTATAATAATTGCCAGTCCCCAGTCCTTAGGAGTTTGACCAGTCCTTGTCAAACCATGGCTTGGAATGAAGCTGATGTTGTTTCCGGGATACAGTTTTATTTTGGATTAATTGCTTATGGAGTTCTTGAATGAGGGCGTTATAGTTTTCCAGGGATGCCTCAGGGGTCTTAGCTGTTAGCAAGGCAGATCAAAGTCTCATTCGTTGATCTGAGTTCAGCATCTCAGTTATTCTTTGATTCAAGCAATGGAGTACACTTGATTCGATGGTAGGTTCTTCCTTCTGGGAGTATAAAAGGTTGGTACGCATTTCCTGAGCAAAAACATTTAGCTGGAGCAAAATTGGGAAATGATCACTGTTAAATTTAGGCTTAACTTCTAGAGCAGGCAACTTGGATTGGAGGTGCTCGCAAGCCAACCAGTGCCTGCAAGTCACTGGGTCTTCCTCTTCCTCAATAGTGTGCGCATAAATGCACATGCGCAAAAACATGTGCACACGTCCCTGCACTATGCCTGCTGATTTCCCATCTACCCCTCTCCATCTGGCTCAGGGATTTTATTTTATTTTATGTGGTGAAGTGACTTTAGACCACATAAAATAAAATAAAATGTGGTGATCTGTCGTGGAACAACCTTAGTGAAGAAGATAACAGTAGTTACCCAGACCTCATTGCTGTTTGCAAAGGGTCCCCCCATCACAATTCAAGCTCCATGGCCACAAAAGTGTAGGTCCACCACTGCTTATGCTTCATTGTTTTGCCTCCTGAAGCAGCTTTTTGTGTGGTCTTTGTTGTAGCAGATCTCCCTTTGATGCCAGCAAAGTCTCTTGTTAAGTCTAATTGCAGAGCAGGGAAGGGCTGCCCACCAGTCAGAGATTCCCCATCCATGCTGTATCTAGTAGGTGGTGGAAAGAATCAAAGGAGCAGTTCTAAGCAAAGATAATCAAAAGTAAGCCTCACTTTAATCAATGGAGCTTATGGTATTCCCGGGAAAACACATACGAATGACACTATTATGTTTACAGAAATTAGCAGATTTGCTTGTTCAACTCCCTTCTTATGAAGAACATCAGGAAAAAAATATTACACGAGATGAAAGGAGTGTAAATCAATAAGCAGTAGCATTGTGACCTTCTTTCCTGCTGTTTGAAAATTTCCTTTTCACTCTTTACATTAGATTTCTGCCTTTGTTCTTAATACCTTTCAAATCAGGTATCTTCCAACTCTAGGCTGCTCTTCTAGGAAATGTCAACAGCATGTTCTTCCAAAGTGGTCCATTAAAACAGCTGTCATATTTTCTGTTTGCCTGCTGGCGTTTAGAGCTGAGCTTTGCTTTATACTTCCTTCTGTAATTGTCAAGTGTTGCCACTGAAATTATTGCAGGAGGAATATAGGAGCCTTGGACCATCCGCAGCACAATGTTTTTTTGTAACCTTCTACAAATGCAAAGCTAGAGTACAAGCCATTTTATTCGGCTGAGTAATCTCAGTTTATGGCTGTTTTACCAACTGAGAAAGTCAGAATGAGCAAAGACTAGATGGCTGGATTTTTTTTTCAATGGGTTGAAGAAATATGCAAATAGTTTGCTAATAGTTAAACTGTCAATAGATTGTATGCTACAATGTACAGCCCTATGCCTAATGTCTGTCAGATCAATAAAATCCTTCCCCCTTAAATGCCTTCTAATGTATTTGTGGCTTGAGGGGGCAGGAATCCAGCACCATTAAGGTTGTGATTTCAAAAGCTGTTGAATGGAATACGAGAGGTGCAATTGAATGTAATGGTTTTGTGATGGTTAATTCTGTGAAGCTTTTAACCCCAGATTTATTTTTCTGAATGTCATAGGTCCAATATTTCTACCCTTTGCTATTATTAAGTATAGATCTTTTCTAACTCTTTTAATAAGGCATGTTTCATTCCTGTAGAACGGAATATTATTCAAGGTACCATGGAAAGTACTCAAACAATTAAACTTGGCTCTTCTGTCATTTAGAGGCCACAGTACTGTGTTTATTTTTATATATACAAAAATATGAAACAAATGTATTTCCAGTCATGGCAAATGATTTGGTAGCATTGATGGAAAGAGCCCCATAAGATCCACTACCTGAAAGAGAGAAAAAGAAGAAGGGCAGAAATTTCAACAGCTTCCTGATAGACAGTTGTACACATTTTATTTTATAGTCCTGCATAAATTATAAGAGATTCCAAAATGGTAAGGCTAGATAGAATTGGTTGATGTACAAATGTGTAGTTTGTTTGTTTTTAAGATCCAAAAGAAAGAAAGCACATCGGATATCCTTTCATATTTGGTGGTTAAAATATACTAGTAACAAGTCTGAACACCATTTGTGAAATGAGGAGATGTACTTTCTTGAACTCTCTGCTGATGGATTCATAATTTATATTGGCTGAAATCCGGTTGGCATAAATCCATGCCACACAAACCCAGGTGATCTCAGGAAGCAATCCAGCAGCAATTTTCTGATATTAAAGCCCCCTCATCCCAAGGCTTCCAAATGGCAAAAGGCATCCCTAGGGAGCACTGGAAGATGAAGGAGGTGGGAGATAGGTTTTTAATCTAATAAAATTAAATGAATTAAATCATCTGTTGCCAGAGGATGACATGATCTGACTTGTGTGGTACAAATCCAACAGGACTTCAGCCAAAGTTTTTTTCTGAATAAGGCCACACAAATATTTTCTGTCCAAAACACATTGGGTTATTTAAATAATACCCCCCCCTTTTTTTAATATCCAGAGAATGTGCCTCTTTTTTGCATTAGGTTAATACTGAAGGCACTTTTTGGATTTACAAAAACCTAGATTTGCTGACTAACCATCACAGTGTAAATCTTATGCTACCTGAGGCAAAAGTTCATAAACTGCAGCTTTTGGTCATTTGCCTAATCCCAATTCATTAAACATGGGGTGGTAATTTTACCTAGGTGACATATCACCTAGACTATGCATTTATTTTAAGACATAACACCTAGACTATGCATTTATTTTAAGATATTAACAAAGGAAGAATACTAGGATATGATGTTTAATTATTTGTTGGTTTCATAGTCCCAGTGAAATTTGTATTGTTGATTATGGCTTATTTGTTGTGTTAAATGAAATGGAAATTACTCTTTTCATCATTGTCGCTGTTATTGCTGTTATCGTATCTATTTCTTTCCTGTGTGTTTTTGCAAATGAGCAGCTGTAGAGATCAAAGGGGAAACCCAACAATTTGGGTCCAAGAATTAAAGGCAGCCAATCTGGAATATGCTTCAGAAAACAATCTGGTTGCAATCTGGAGTGTTACAACTTTTCAGAGACAGGCTTTCAATTTACTTTTTAGTAGTTTAGCAAGCAGACAGCTCCATTTCAATTATCCTGGCCTTGATGTCCTCTCTTACAGGATGCGTTCCCAGCTGTTGCTTTAGCTGGCTTTTGAGAATTGATTGTTGATACAGGAAGTTTTCCCTGAAGAGTGATCCACTTGTCTACCTTGTGCTTCTTCAATCCTTCATCCAACTGTAGCTGTGTGGTTTATTTCATCAACTCGCCACAAAGAAGCCCTCTTGAGGAGATACTGCATACTATAACACTTAAGCTTCTAACGACTATGATTCTGCATTGATCTCAAACAAGGCATACACCCTTGAGTTGGAGGTGTCTGGACCTGTGATGTGGCATAGCTCCAAGGCAGACCAACTTGCTGGTTTTAAGACCATATATTTATTTGCAAATGTGTTTACTTTGAATACATACTGATAACATCTTTCCAGCCAGCCATAAATGGAAAACACTGGATAGCAAGAAGGGGAAAACAAATTAGGATGCAGCTCTGTAAGGTTGCCAACTCTGTCTTTCAGAGCTGGAAAACGCATTTAAATGGACTTCAGCTATCAGAAGGTTCCTTTTGCACTTCTGCTTTCATTTAGTTTCCATTCATTATCTTTCAGTATGAAGTTTATCAGCAGGTTGGGTGGCAGTGGTTGAAAGAGCCCAGTATTTTATTTTAAATGGTGGGGGAGGGTGTAAAAGGTTTGCCATGTGACCCCTGTGAACTGTGGAAGATTAACTTACAGTATATCAGCTATGCTTTCTGTTACATTTGGATATTCAATAACCTAGGATTGTAACTCATTTCTGAGCCAATACTACACATTCCTTAAGGCATTTTACAGCTGTTTATGGAGTGGTGCGTCAGACAAAGAATGCCATGGAGACCATCTGGATTTCTAATGTGCTCTGATTTACTTTTAGCACTCAGTAAATCATACGAAGACATCCTTCCCTTCACAAACATACTTACATTCTTGCTGCTGATTTCTCCTGGGGTTCGGGAGAGACCAGCATGCCCTGATGTTTCTGCAGGTGTCTCTCTAGATAAGGGCTTCTGGTCCTCCTTCCTTTGTAGTTCTTTGCGGCTTTAGGGTTCTCTGCCCAAAGCTGCTTTCTCGTCATTTCCAGATCTCATCTTCAACAGCTGTTTCCTTCTGGCTTTGTTGGCTCTTTGTTGCTTATCAGTTTTTCTTTGGGTGACTTATTAATTCAAACACCAGTTTACAGTTTCTTCTCTACATGGTACGCTCTGTCCTTTGAACACTTTTCTTGCACAGTTCAGATACCTTTGTCAGCAAAACAATCCCTTTCCCCCCTAGCAGCACTTCCACTGACCCAGCCTTATTTTGAGTAACTCCATTACTGTCTATTATTACTAATTCTATGGCCTACTCATATGCAGCAAGATTAGCTGCATAGGAAATATTTTGCTGTAGCAGTTATTTACCTCTGTTAACAAGTTCTTCTCAGCAAATCCATTTTTTTTTTCAGAGTGCTCTTCCCAGCAGATCAGAATCCATGTACAGCAGAGTTTATAATTCCACCCCCAGGACATGGGCCTTACTACAATGTGTGTTGTGCTTTCTCTTCCTTCAATTCACACAAGAATCCTAGAGGACTGTTTCATGAATCTTCTATGTATGTCCAGACTTTCCCACCTGAAACTTTTGCATAGTCAACAATTTAAGCCTGGAACAGATTGCTTGGGAAGGCTTGGCCATCTGGAGGCAGAGGTCTCCTTTACACAGTTATTCAAGCAGATGCTGACAGCCTTCTGTTAGGCATGCTGTAGTCACATCCTTCACTGAGTGGGCTTAAACTATCTGATCTCCAAAGTTCCTTCCAATTCCTATGATTATGTGATTGCCTCACGTAGACATTTCATGAAGAATCAACATAGAGTCATGATAATCAGAGCCTGGGGAAGCTATCTTCAGATTTTTTTAAAAAGAGAGCAGGGAAATTAAAGGATTTTAAGAGCTGAAAAAAGGAATGATCCATGAGCTGTTTTGTTCCTGTAAAGAAGATAGAAAAAATGGATGGGAGGATCTAAGCTCCTTGGGAGCTGAAAGAGGTTTGAAGACTGGTAGGTTAGTGGGTGTTTTGTTGTTGTTGTTGTTTTGAGGCACCCTTATTGAGCTACTGGGCAGAGAAACTACCAGTACCCTAATCCCTTGCATCTCCCAGTTTAGCCCCTCCCACCTATTTCCTCTGTTTTCTTCACTAGAACAAAATAGCTGATCGATCATTCATTTTTCAGCTCTGTGAAACTGAAAATTCCTATGGGGAATCTAATTTGTTGACTAAAGCCCCCAGAATTCTGGCTGGGGACGTTCCTGGAGAATGGGGGTGGGAGTGAAGTCAAGGAAATCTGAAAGTCCCATGCCTATATGCAGGTACCTAATGTTGAGGCACCAGTACAAGAAACAGTGGACCTACTGAAATCTGTGAAGAGATTCCATTAGCAGAAGGAGCTCAACCAAAATTCTCAAATGTTTCATACTCATGTACTTCTAGGTCTTCAATCTACTGTTGATTCAGTACTAATGGCAGCAGAATTGTATAACAGAATGCACAGGTGGAAAGTTGAACAATCATTAGCAAACAAAGAAAAGAATTATGTTTTGCCCTTAGAAATATGTAAAGGCAGGAATATGACATGCAGCACGAAAGGTAAAACTGGCCTCCTAGAGACTGGCATGCATTTCAAAAGAGACATATGGTTACTATAAGTTTGCTACCCAAATGTTGCTGGTTGTCAAATATGCCAAGCACGTCTGCTGTCGCTTGAGGAACTTGTCACAAGTTTTTGCTCTTTCTCAGATACGTATTTATTTTCATTTTTTCCCAAATCCCTCAGCACATTAGTCATATTCTGAGCAAAAAGCTTTTCATCTGTCCAAGTATTAAAGCTTTTTTTAAAAAAAAATTAAGAAACCATCCAATGTTCTGTTCTTTCACTCAAGAACTTCATCACATAGGAAAACTACCTGGGCTTTTAAAAGATTCTGAACAGTCCCTCAACAAAGCCACAGGACCTATTAAGCAATCACCATAGCAGAGTGATCTAAAATGTCAGGCAGTGCATCTGGAATGCCCAGAAAAGGTATTAATTTGTTAATTATATATTTTGTTATTGTATTTTTACTGTCATTAGACTAGATTAGCACTTTCAGGCTTATGAAGGAAGGAACGAAGTAATCAGGGATGACACTGACCAGAGACATGACTAAGCTTGCAAAGAAGACACAAAAACCACACACTCAAATGGGATGGAGAAGGAGAGAGAACACTGAAAGCACACCAGTGATTGGCAAACCCCACAGACACAATTTACAGTGGCAGAGGCATTCATATATGTTGAATCAATTCCACTTAAATTGATCTGACATTCAAGTTAAAATAAACAGTTCTCTGGCAGAAGAGTAAAGTACCTCTCTTCCAATCAAAAGGGCACAATTCTCTGCCAAGACAAAATGCACTTCCATGTCACCTTTTAAAAAAAAATATTTAAAACATGTGTGTGGCATCCACCCTCGTGCCCCTTTGCTTGACCTTCAAGCC
Source organism: Pogona vitticeps (assembly GCF_051106095.1). NCBI lineage: Eukaryota > Metazoa > Chordata > Lepidosauria > Squamata > Agamidae > Pogona > Pogona vitticeps. The sequence goes on along the minus strand of NC_135787.1, from coordinate 22,485,444 downwards.
TCAGAGCACACAAAGGCAAACACTCTCTTCTTTCACACTTGCTGCCACCAGGTCCTTGTAGTTAGCATGAACAGTTCTGTGGATCAGCTAACCCAATACAGGTTCAATGTGGAAGAACAAAAATCCATGCTGAGGATCATTAGGACAGGTATTGATAATTACACTGTCAGTATCAAATTGCTCTTTTACGAGTCTGTGTTAAAAACCTAGAAACCCTGTGTGCATTTCTATCAATTGCAACTTGAAAAGGATATTGCATGCCTGAAAGGGGTGTAGAAACACAAGGGGCAACTGACCAAAAGATCAAGGGGCTGGAGCAACTTCACCATTCAATTACAAGAAAAACTTTTCCGTTTAAGGGCTTTCCATGTCCACTCAAACTCCATAATGCCAGGCAATTGTAGCTGAAGGGCTACTTCACAGGGATATAGAACTTCAAAGTGAGTGCATCCGTTTATGAAATGTTTGCAGTGCTGTTAACCCATTAAAAGTTCCATAAAATAATTTGTTGTTGTTTAGTCGTAAAGTTGTGTCTGACTCTTCGTGACCCCATGGACCAGAGCACGCCGGACCTCCTGTCTTCCACTGCCTCCCGGAGTTGGGTCAGATTCATGTTGGTAGCTTTGATAACACTGTCCAACCATCTCACCCTCTGTCGTCCCCTTCTCCTCTTGCCTTCACACTTCCCCAACATCAGGGTCTTTTCCAGGGAGTCTTCTCTGCTCATCAGATGGCCAAAGTATTGGAGCCTCAGCTTCAGGATCTGTCCTTCCAGTGGGCACTCAGGGCTGATTTCTTTCAAAATGGATAGATTGTTCTCCTTGCAGTCCAGGGGACTCTCAAGAGTCTCCTCCAACACCACAACTCAAAAGCACCAGTTCTTCGGAGGTCAGCCTTCTTTATGATCCAGTTCTCACTTCCATACATTGCTACTGGAAAAACCATAGCTTTGACTATGTGGACCTTTGTTGGCAAGGTGATGTCTCTGCTTTTTAAGATGCTGTCCAAGTTTGTCATAGCTGTCCTCCCAAGAAGCAGATATCTTTTAATTTCGTAGCTGCTGTCACCGTCTGCAGTCATCATGGAGCCCAAGAAAGTAAAATCTGTCACTGCCTCCATATCTTCCCCTTCTATTTGCCAGGAAGTGATTTTAAACTGTATTTATATTTGATATGTTATTACCCACCCAGAAGCCTTCACCACTAGTTGTGCTGGCCAGGATTTCTGGGAGCTGTAGTCCAAGAACATCTGGGGACCCAAGTTTGGGAGCAATTGATCTATAAGAATATTTGTTTGCCTGCTGTTGTGTGTGCATACTTCTATGAATACCATTCCCCCCCCCCCGGCTCTTGTTGTCATCTTGGCCCTACTCGCTTGTGCTGTGGCTTCAGCCTTGCTAGCCACAGATCAACTCAATAGTTAACAATCAATTATGTCAGGTGCAAAACAAGAGAGACGGAAGGAACTGTGCCTGAAAAATCTTTTCCCTTGAAACACTGAGGCCTGTAATGCTTACACTTGAAACAGTTAGACTGTGTCTTCTCTAAAGATGTCACATTTTCCATGGGCACTTGTAAGTAAGCCCTGCAAATGACAGAAGGCATTGTTTCTAAGTAAACATATGCAGGATTAAATGCCTGTTCTGCTCCTGTGTGAAAGTAGAGACAGGGAGAAGGGATCTATCTCACACATCTTTCCAGAACAAATGAACTTCCTGCTTTGCTCTATTCTTAGTTCAAAAATAGGCATTACTTTTTTGAGTAACATGGGGATTGGAAACATTGCTCTTTTGGACTCCTGTGGCTTGTGACCTATAGCCGTGTTCCTTGGGAATTCTTTTTGGAGCCGCAGTCCGAAAAAATGTAACATAACGACTGGAATCCTGTTGTTGCTTCCATCAGTTTTGAGTAATTTGCCATGGCTAACTGGGCGTATACCAGTTACAGAATCTGACACGTGACCAGGCATGCAACCCAAATTCACCCCAAACCTTATGACTTAGCATATGGCACTTACACAAACCTTGCACAAATACCAATACAATGTGTGACATCGCTGCAAACTTGTGTACAATGCAGAGAACACAAAACATGTGAAAATAAGCACGGATCTATCTCTCTCCAGCTCACAGTTTGAAAGCTTGTAGTTGTGACAATAAAAAGTTGACTTTTTAAATTAAATGCATTTTAAAATCCTCTACTGAATCAATATGAAGAGTTGCTGGGGGACTTTTACACAATGGCTCACATTGCGATAACAAAGCTACTTGGCATTCCCCTTAAGGATCACAAGGCAGAACATATAATAATAATAGTCTTAGAACTGCAGAGCTGGAAGAGACCTTATGGATCATCGAGTCCAGCCCTTATTAAGGAGACACAGTGGGGAACTCACCTCCCAGTCCCTGGCTCCACAGCCAGAGACCTAAACCACCAAGCTATCCAGAAATTCTTGAGCATCCACATGTACCAGAAGCAGTGGCCCTGTGATCTTGACCCAGAGATTCTGTTTTTGTCAGTGGATGAAGCTGAAGAGTTCAAAATATTGTTTGTTTAAAATATTTTTACCCCACCTTTCTGCTTAAAAGGACCACTTGTTCTCCACATATGAATGTCTCAAACTCTTTTCTCCACAGACGGTTTGAAAATTCATCAAAGTAATAATCTTCTTTTTTAAACCACATACATAATTGGTATTTCAATGACATATATCTAACGTTAACTGGGATTTTGGGTGGAAATTAGACTGAACCGCTGCAGTAATACAGTAACTGAAAAAAAAAAGCCCTAGGCCAGGGTCATGTCACCCTTTTCAATAAACCAGCTCTTGTTAAATGAAGTACAAGACTGAGAACAGACTTTTCCCGTGTGTTCTGTCTTTCTGCAGACAATTTAAAAGGAGCTGGCAGACCACAAGAGGTCAATGAACCTTCCAACCCTGCCCACCCCACCCCCCCTTAGAGGACATGGCAAATGTTCTCTGAAGCTGGCTGCTGGCAGCATTCATATTTAGAGGAAGTAATAAACAAGCTAAAAATGGCAGAATCAGATTCGTGCTGACTTATTTGTGTAGACTATTCACTGATTTCTGAATGCAGAATTAATTAAACTTTACAAAGGCTTTAGGGCATGAAAGGGGCTACCTAATAAACAGAATTTGAAGACCCACTGGGAATTTTACAAATTTGTTCTAAAAAAATAATAGGACTCCATTTAACATAGCAAAGTCATATTAATCATAAAATGGGATATTAATTAATAATTTTAATTGGATGGCTATGGAGTAATTAAATACAGAAATAGTACAAGCTTTGTGAATCCGTGTATTCTTTTTTGAGTAAATCAGAGAAAAAGATCTGCGTCTCAAATAGTGCAAAAACTTTTGCAAACATTTATTATGGCTTGTTATTTTGCAATTCTTCGTGGTTACATGGAGAACAAATCAAATAGTCATTGGCATTCACGATAAGAAGCCAGTTTTAAAGCAAAAATATGCCTTTTTCAAAATTAGGTTTAAGATATTGGCTGAAATCCAGTAATGCAAAGTTATACCACATATATCTGGTGATGTCATCAGTCATGGCAGTATTTTGGTGATTAAAGATTTCCTTCCCACTCTGAAGTTCCATCCCTTCAGTTTCCTTTGGCCCTGGGGAAATTTTCAGGGACAATCAGATGTGGGTGGGAAGTATTAAATATCTAAAAAATATCACTGCAGGTCCCAACATGGTGGAGCCATTTTCTAGACATTTAAGACTTCCTGCCCCCATCCTGCTGTCCCCCAAAAAATTTCCCCAGGACCAAAAGAATCTTAGATATTTGGGGGGGGAGGAGACTTTACATTACCAAAATTCAACTAGGGCTAATTATATCACCAAACTTACACAGAACATTATGTTAATGGATTTCAGCCATTTTTTTAAAAAAAGTATTTTCTTTATATCTAGTTATATCTATTTCCTCCCTTCATATTTCTCATAATATTACATTTACAAAATTTCCACTAACACGTCTCAAGATATTTTGGGGGTGTAGAAATGTGGACTAAAAATGATTTTATAAATAAATCCATTACATTAAAACTGTGTGACTGGAAGATAAGTTTTGGGATGGTTTTGCAAACTCTGGTTGAAAACTAAGTAGAGGAACTGAGAAGTTGTAAAAGAATCTTTTTATCCACTTCACTTGATAACATATTAATATTTTTCACCATATTTTGACTCTCAAAGGGAATTTTTCCACATATATCTTATGTTTTCATGAAGAATACTTAAACTGCATAATTTGCAACCATGCTTTGCTTTCAGACACGCTTTCTTTCAGAAGGAAATAAATGCTAGGCTCCAATTTCAACATTTGGATTAATTTTTTCAGTTCTGATTATGGTTTCATGAGATTGCTAGCACTCTTCGTTCCAGGGAAAACCACACTGCAGAGTTGCTTCAGTGAATTCTACTGACTGAAAAATATTAGCTTGGTAGCAGGAAGCCAATATGGTGAAGATGTCAACAGACCTTTGTTTCTCTGGTTCTGATGTTTCTGTTCACTTCTGCAATGCAAGCAGCAACATAACCTTGCAGAGCTGTTGTTGCTCATTCTTTTGAACTCAAAATGCATTCCTCTTAGAAAATAGTTCCAAATGAAGGCATTACACAAACAAAAGAAAGCAATCACAACCCATAATAATAATAATAATAATAATAATAATAATAATAATAATAATAATAATAATAATAATAATAATAATAATAATAATAATAATAATAATAATAATAATAATAATAATAATAATAATAATAATATGTGGATCATTGTCCAGCCGTTGTTTAAGGGGAAGTGAACTCTGAAACAAACCAATTGAGCTATCCAGCACTTTGTAGCAGAGAGCAAAGGAGAGAAGGAAAGTAGAAACATAGATTTTCTTCATCTTTGGATAACTTCGCTTTAAAAAGCAAAAGATTGTTTTGGCCCCAAACATTAGAAATTCTCTTGTCATCTCCACTTCTCACTCAAGAAATATACTTCAAGAGTGCCGCCAAATAACACAAGGCTGTGTTGTGTTGTTTCATTCCTTAAGAGTCTGGGTCAATTTTCTCGTCCTTTATATTTGGCATTGACTTCAGTGCTCAGAAGGTATTTATGTGTGAGGTGGAAAAACACCATTGAAATATTGCAAGCTGGTGGTGTTGTCCAGAAGAGGTGGAAATGTACAGACAGGAGAAGAGACAAGGTCACAAGTAAAAGGGAACCATACTGTAGCTAAAGTTTGGAACAACTACTTGTCAGGCAACAACAGAAACTCCAACCAGTAAGCCCTTAAAAATAAATTTTCTAAGTTCTGGCTGCAGCTTACTAGGAATGGAACACAGCACTAATCCAGTCTTGCCAACTTGCCCTCTAGGTCTTATTCTGATTCATATAGGAGACAGAGTCACACTCTTCGCCGATGATGCAGCCATTGTTGCCCACTCTGCTGAAGACCTCCAACAACACATGAATCGTTTTAGCAAGGCCTGCCAAGACTTTGGGCTAACAATCAGCCTGAAGAAAACACAAGTCATGGGCCAGGGCGTGGACTCATCTCCCTCTATTACCATCTCCACACAAGAATTGGAGGTTGTTCATGACTTTGTGTACCTTGGCTCAACGATCTCTGACACTCTCTCTAGATGTTGAGCTGGACAAACGCATTGGCAAAGCAGCTACCATGCTCTCTAGACTCACAAAGAGAGTATGGCTTAATAAGAAGCTGATGGCATACACCAAGATCCAGGTCTATAGAGCCTGTATCCTGAGCACACTCCTGTACTGCAGTGAGTCCTGGACCTTTGTGCATGGCAGGAGAGGAAGCTGAATACATTCCATATGTGTTGTTTCTGACACATTTTTGGTATCACCTGGCAGGACAAAGTTCCAAATAGAGTAGTCCTAGAACAAGCTGGAATTTTTAGCATGTATACATTACTGAAGCAGTCATGTCTACGTTGGCTTGGGCATGTCGTGAGAATGGCTGATGGCTGGATTCCAAAAGATCTCCTGTATGAAGAATTAGTGCAGGGAAATTGCCCCAGAGGGAGACCACAGCTGCGATACAAGGATATCTGGAAGCAGGATCTGAAGGCCTTAGGAATGGACCTCAACAGATGGGAAACCTTGACATCTGAGTGTTCAGCCTAGAGGCAGGCAGTGCAGCATGGCCTCAACCAATTTGAAGAGACCCTTGTCCAGCGGGCCAAGGCAAAGAGGCAGTCCTGAAAGCAGCAAAATCAGGGAGCTGGACAGGGGGCAGATTGCATTTGTCTTCAGTGTGGAAGGGATTGTCACCCTCAAATTGGCCTTCTCAGCCACAATAAACACTCTTCCAAGTCCTCCATTCAGAGCACGTGACCATAGTCTCTCGAGACTGAAGGATGCCTACACACATTGGACACCCAGGCTTTAAAGCTGTGCTCACCAACCTTGGGTAACCCAGGTGTTCTTGGACTGCAGTGTGTAGGAGCCCGAGCCAGCACAGCTAGTGGTGAAGGTTTCTGAGAAATGCAGTCCAAAACCAGATGAGTTACCCAAGGCTGGGAACCATTGCTTTAATGTGGGACATGATGTGTCCTACTTCTTTCCCCACTGCCGTCCCCAATACTTACTGATAGGAGGGACAGCCTGGAATTAGTACCTCAGCATCAAGCCTGCTCCACTCCCATATGCTCTGAGTGTTGCTGTGCAGTTCAGTGGGGTTGCCTTTTCAGCAATTTCCCCCCCTAAATCTTTGGCCAATTCACCTCTGTGCATTAATGGCATATTGAGAACTGCTTTTTAGCATGCCATGCTGCAGCAGTTATGAGAGCAGCTTCCTCTTGGCCTGAGGGCTTCCAGCTGTCACATTATCAAATAGGCCATGGGAAATGCAAAAACACCAAACAACAATATGTAGCATTACTTCCCATAGAGCCAAGGTTTGCCTCATAAATAACGCAATTGTAAAGCTGATTGCTTAGGGGAAAGCAAAGAAAGAACCTTATTGAAGAGCTTAATAAAAGGGTTTTGGTGGGGTTTTTTTTTCTCTTTTGTTTTGTTTCATTTTGTGTGTTTTTTTTAACTGAACCTTCAAAACAGTGGGGCCATCCATGATCATAGCCATGTAAATTTGGGGATTTGTAGTATAAACATTACCTTTTCCAAGCTCAACTTACTAATTTCCCCTTTCAAGTGACCTTATCTTGCATTTCCAGAACCCTAGTAGCAATTTTGGGACATGGGAGGAGTACTTTATTTCTGTAGCAACACCTGTGACATGAACATTTTTCATGAAACTCTTCCTCATGTGCAACAAGCAGAATGTGGAAGTGTTACTATTTTTGAGAGATTGCAACTCTCAAAATTCCCCAAGCAGCATAGCCATTTGGGAGTTGTAGTCTGAAAAAGCAACTTTCCCACAATGTGAATGACAGCCACCACACATCTTCATAGGGCAGAGGCCCATCTCCACAGCTCCTATTGACCAAAATATTTATAGGAAGTCATATAAGAAGATAAGGTTTCTGCTAAGGGTCATCTTCTGGCAGAGTCACGTGGGTTCAGAATGTCCTTCCCACTGGATCAAATGAAAGGCTTGTCTAGTCCACCATTGTATTTCTATGGCAGCCAACTTGATTCCAGTGGAAAGTTCACAAGTGGAACATAGTACAATGACATTCTCCCACTCTTGTCCCTCAGCAACCGGTTTTGAGTGTCATATTTCTTCTGATGCAAGATAGCCCTCATAATGACTAACCAATAGTGTCTTCCTCCATCTATTTTTCTAATCCCTCTTATACCCAGTGGAGCTGTTTATTGTTCTATCAAATTCCATAGTTTGACTACAAAACCATACTGCATGAAAATTTGCATTTTTTTCATGCAGCTTTCACAATAAATGAATGCATTTTTCATGCAGCTTTCCCCAAATTACGCTCAGCCTAAACAGTGGTTGATAGCCAGTAGTAAGTTGCAATCAGAACAGATTAATTGAATAAATGAGAATATGAGGAGTCGTTTTCTCTGTAAGTTCTACTGATTCAATGGGTCTACTCTACTTGTCAGTTACTATTGGATTCCAGGCAATAATTGATTCAAATTTCCCATTAGACCAAGGTGTGATGAGTTGCTTACAATGGAGAGCAAATTAAACTCTCTGCCCTTCTAGCATAGGTCTTCACATGTAACTTAGTGTCATAGTTGTTCTTAAGCAGTGCTTACTTTTTCAGACTACAGGTCCAAAATGTGAAATTGGCTTGATGCTTCTAAAGTTTAGAATCTAAACCATGATAACAAATGTATGCTAAGGAATAGAAATCCCATGCTTCCACCAGCATGACGTGAAGCAGCAAAAGATCTGTCCCCATTGTAGCTGATCAGCTCTCGTGTCTAATTATATTATTTTTATGCACTTTCTCTCCATTACCAGCATAGGTCAAAAAACTAAGCGATAGCTAGTAAGAGGGAAGAATCTATTTTAAAGTGCTATTGCTAGAGCAAAATTATCTTTACGAGTCATTATGTTTCTGTGTGGGTTACTAATTTCTGCCTCCTCACACCAAACAGACATTTCCTGACATTTAATTTGTTAGCTATAGAAGAAGTAAGGCCAGCCCTGTCCATAGACAGAGTGAAGCATCGTGCCTTAGACTTCGGATGTCATGAAAGGACAACCAACTGCAAGTTGCATAATCTGTTATTGTTGTGTTTTAACTGCCAAAGGTAAATAGCATTGGCTTGGGGGAATTTTCTATTCATATCTGTGAAGCAACTAAAGATAAGGAAACTTATCACAGAAAAGGCAAAGGCAATCGAATTCAGCACTACACATATGGCTGAAATTAGAAGTCTAAATCCAATTGCTAATCCCAAGCAGCATCAGGCCACTGAATCAATTTGTCTTTAAAGACAATTTAAAGACAAATTTAAACTGCTAAATGATGAGTACATTCCAAAGATTCAATGAGTCTGACTTGACTCCAGCTGGGACTAAAAGTTGGATTTAGGCTCTGATTTGTACATCAGATTTTGCTCTGAAAGTCCTTGCCAAGAAGGATGAATCTGTTGTTTTGCTTGCCCACTCCAGCATTTCAATCTTAAATTCAAGCTATCCTGCTTATTAAACTTATAAAGAGATATGAGATAAAATAAAGCAAGCAAAATTCAGAGCACAAAATTCGCAGAGTGTCTTTCAGCATTTAGCAGCTGCCTCTGATTTTGAAGAGAGGTACTCCATATTCTGTGAAGAGATTAAGGACTTGAGGAGAATCTGAAAAATGAAAATAATCTTCTGGAGTTTTCTGTGTGCTTGTGAGGCCATTGAGATAGGAATTTTCACCCCTGGGGACAGCTTGTTCCCCACTCTTCGTGGTATTTCAGTCTAAAGAGAAAGATTGGAGCCTAACACCTCAGACATTATCTTTGTATATCAAAGTAGTCATCAACTGTTTGTATCTGTGAATTAGAAAATTGGCATACTTCCTTTACCAGACAAAGGTGGGAAGGAGGGATGCAAAAATGATAAAAGTGGATTAAGCGTAATTATGTAATGATCAGCCCCTGTGTTAATAGCCATTCACTTGTAGAAAGGAAACTTGGAAAGGTAGTTTCTTTGTCACTCTTGGTCTTTGGGGAAAGGTGATTCCAGCAAGGCTATCCCGGCTCAGGGGCATTCCCTTACTTATGAGGAAACCTTTGAAATAATAAGAAGCCATGTCAAGGAACACAGAGAAAGTCTCCAAAGATTTAGAGTAATGGTTGTTGTGGGTTTTTCGGGCTCTTTGGCCGTGTTCTGAAGGTTGTTCTTCCTAACATTTCGCCAGTCTCTGTGGCTGGCATCTTCAGAGGACAGCACTCTGTGCTCTGGTGCAGTTTTGTTTGGGAGTTGAGTATTTATGGCTGTGAGATCAGCTTTTGTCCTTTTCAGTAGATGGGTGATTATGGTGATCAGTGTGTTTTTGTTGTGTGTGTATTGTTGTGAAAAGGAAGAGAGATTATCTGTCACTGTGATTGATGGGTGTCGTTAGCTGGTCTTTTGTGTGTAGTGATATTTTCTGGTGCATTTCTATTTTTGTATGCTGTAATCTTTACCCACATTTGCTTTGATATCTGGAACTTTAAAAAAAAAAAAAAGAAATCCTTTTTGTTCTTTCCTTAATTTTTTTTCATTTTTCTAATAAATTGTACAAATACTTTCAAGCCAGCATCTGAAAGGTGACTGAGAGCAGAGGACTGGTAGAAAAATCCAGAGCCTTAGCCTCAATCAGGCTATTGAGACTGATAATAGTGATTTTTATGGATCATGTTGGCAGCCTATTATAATTTTCTATATTGAATTCCTAGAGCACACATTGCCTCACTGATTGAAGGTGTGTTGAGGGGCAAAAAGATCCAAGCTAGGACTCATAGCCTTCCCTGCTTGCTTTCTCTGGGTGCTCCCACTCAGAGGAAGTGGGAGACAGCATGGCAAAGTAGCTGCTGTGAGGAGTCTGGCCCACAGATTCCATTATATACAATACACGTAGAATAGCCTAGAAGGAGACCATACACTCATTTCTGAAACGCACTCAAGAGAAATGGAAACAGCATCGTGAGCCCTTTCTGAGTTTTCATGTGGGAATTCTGGTTGTTATACATCATTAACTGACAGCATGAAAGCATCTACCTCATATCTTTATCTTCTCAACAACTAAAAGAGTGACTGACATAATGTCACACTTTAGAGATGAGTAAGCATTTGAACCTGGGTTATCCTAATCTTAAACCAATATTCTGACCACTAGGCAATGTTAGCACTAGGGTGTACCAGATATATGACACTCTTTATTCCAAAGACTGTAATTGGTTCTTCAAATTGATGGTACAGATACCAAGTAAAAAGAGATGAGTACAGCTAATTGAGGGATTGGATGCCTCACCATGAGCTTAAATGTCTCAAAGCTACCAAGGACATTAAAGAAAATTCTTAGCTAAATTGCACTGTGACTGGATATCTGCCCATCCTCAACACTAGATTGTCTTGTCAAGAGTTTGGGGTGATGAAGAAATTATCTGCATCATGGACAAAATGAGTTAAAGAAACCACAACTGACTATTGCAAACTCTGAATCTCATAATAGAAATGTTACAACCTTGTTTCCTACACAAATAGATTTGCAGTGATTCAGTGGTCCTGCCACTGAATTCAGCTGAGAGAAAATACACCTTAAAAACAAAGATGGCCATTAAAAAAAGGCCCTACAACAGCAGTAGGTAAAACAAATGTCTATTTCTGAAGCAGTAATAAGAACAATTTAAAACATTACCAAAAACATACAGTCTAACCAACAACCACCACAGGATTCATACACTTCATCAGTAGTTAGATCTGAAACACATCTTCATTTGAAAAAACTCAAGTAAACATAGTAGCTTTTCTCAAATACCTCATGTGGAATCTGGTTAATCCTATTCTGAGTAACCAAAATTTGTGTTCTAGCAGTCTGCCGGGAAATGGACATATATGATTTTCCTACCAACCAAGCCAAAGCATTGTTCCTGTCTAGATATGTTTCCTCAAAAGTATGCCCCTATGCAGAGGGTTGTTCAGTCGACAACATCCCATTCACTGAGACTTCAAAGCCAAAATCTGAGACCAGCAAACCGATGCTTGTGATGTCGCACGTCAGATACTTGTGACATAACAAGGGTGGGACAGACAAGGGGTAGGAGTGGGAAAGAAATGCTTCTATCTATGGTGGAAATAGGTGCAAGGCAACTTGACCATAAAAGGAAGTGGAAAATACCTGGGAAGCAAAGACCTTTATATGACCTGTGTCGGGAGTATGTTTCCACACATCATGGTAACATTTTGAGATGGATCTACATAAAAAACAACTGAAAGCTAGGAAAGAAGGTATTATTCGGTATGCAGTTTCATGATGATGAAGTACTCTCCATTTTAGCTGTAAGTGAAAGCATCTAGAAAGGTGGGATTTATGCTGTTATTATTATCTCTTGAAATACAGGATAGGAGTATATACCAGAAGGATTTCTATTACAGATATTGCAGAAATCATATTCAGTCCAAGGGCACAATAGGAAAGGAAGAGAATAGGAAAGGATCTGAATGAAAGAGATTCAGATAAGAGACGTTTCGCAGCAGATGTTTCATTCTGAGAAGGATAAGCAAATGCACCAAAATGGGAACCATGTGGCGTTCTTTTTACGACCTTAGCTTCTAATTTGCTCTCTCATAAACTATAGCTATTGCTACGTCTACTGCAAATGACAAGCATATAGACCATAGTTGTATGTTTTGCCTTTTATGTGTACCCCCAGCCTCTGCTTATTCCCAACTATTTTGAGAGGAAAAAAACTTAGACATGCTCGCACACATTCAGCAGAGCAATACATAGACATACACAATTTTATTTATTTATTACATCCTGCCTTTTCTTCCAACAAGTCTTCTCCCCATTTTCTGTTGGAGTTTTGTAACCTGGCATGATGTTGTTAGTAAGTTTCATTGGGAAGGACCTTTCTGGGCTGGGGTGACTGTCAATCTATTCAGCATTAACCAATTCTTCCTTCCCTGCCTCTAATTTCAAAGAGAGCTCCGCCTCACTGCTCTTGGGCTCTTTTCCTCTCCTTTTCTGTTGGAAACTGTAAGTCTGTTGAGGCCTGTTGTTGAAAACAGCCATGTTGTTAATTTGGTGTTATCTCTTCATCGTATGTACATGAAGCATTTTTCTTTCTTTCTACTATTAATATCACAGAGTGAGTTATTGAGACTGTTAAGTACTAGTTGATGAGAAAAAGGGGTGGACTACGGGGAATTTGAAACTAACTCTGCTCTCTGAATCCCTGGACTTCTCCTGCTCAGATAGAGGAATTTAACCAAAAATTCAAAATTCTGCGACACTTTCTCCTCACAACCCCTTAAAACATATCAGATTGTGGGAATCTTATGGGCCTAAGGCCACCATGTAAGTTTTATGGCTGAGCATGGATGTGAAGCCAGGTTTACTAAGTACCAATCCACTATAATGACCAATTTCACTTTTATTTTATCTTTTCCAAAATAACTGAATATTTACAATTCCACATGCATTGACTCATTTAAAGTTCGGAAAGGCTCCTTTTTATTATGCAGAAGATCTCATTTGTGAAATGATCACTAATGTATCTACTGTTCACTGGTCTCGGTTCTAAGGATGGCAAATGCATAAATATTTAAGGTCACAGCATGTGCTTAGTATTTCTAAATTACGAAGGGACCAGAAAATATCTGCATGCTGCAAGCTACACTATAGTGTATTCCCATTCATTCATCTTGCCTCATCACCTCAACATCCACCACATGATGCCGCAGCTCTTTATATAGCATGAGCCAGCATATGAATCATGCAATGTTCCTCCACGACCATTTACCGTGGTTACATTCTTGTAAGTAAAAGCATCTGTAGAGTTCCAACCATGCCACAAAAGGAATGACATTATCTCTTGTCAACGTACCATCATAATATCATGTCATTAGACTTCCGTTATTGGGAAAAAGTGCTAATTACAAATAGGGCTGTGTGTACACACAAAAACTTTTAAGCTTATAGACCAGTTTTAGGGTTCTGAATGTATCCTGGATTAGCCCCGACTGAGTGATTTGTGCCCCAAACCTAAATCAATTTGTAAACTCGTGAAGGCAATGTAGTGGAAAAGCAAACTGGCTATATCTTCTTTGGGTTTGGGTTTGGGTTTGGGTTTGGGTTTGGGTTTGGGTTTGGATAGGATAAACCCTAGAACCCTAGAAAGATGAGCAAATCTGACAAATTTCAGACAGATATCTTAAGTAGTTTTTGTATCAGACATCTTTTGTTGTGTTTTGTTTGAAGAATTTAGCAGATGTCCAGCAGAAAGAAGCACAATGAACGAAGTCAGTCCTTCTTTAGAGGTATTTTACTTGAGATGATAAGCAGTAGTAGTAGAAAATAACAGTAGATATACAGCAGTTAACAGCAAACGAACACTCCTACACACGTAACCACCAACATTAACCCACACCAAGTACTGGCGTTTTTGCCTTATATACAATGTCTCTTATCAGCTACAGCTGTGATGTCTTGCAGCTGTTCTTTTAGTAAGTCTTTCCAGAATCTCAGGGAACAAATGCCGGCTTAACCATACCACGACACTCCTCCCATTTGTCTCTGAGTTTCTGGTTCTTATTTATATATATATTGTTTTACAGTTTAATTTTACATGTATACAGACCTTCATTTGGTTATTATATACTGTACATATACATTTCATTTATACAGTGTACATTTTACATATTTGTTAGGCATATATATATTACATATTCATTTCATTCCCATCATTTGTACACCTTTAATGAATTTTGGTTCTGACAGAGGCTTCGTCAGTATATCTGCCAGATTTTCTTCTGTTGGGCAATAATTTAGGGTAATTATCCCTTCTTGTACTGCTTGCCTCACATTGTGATATCTGATGTCCACATGTTTGCTTCTTGTTTTAACCTTTTCAGAGTTGGCTAATTTTATACATGCCATATTATCTTCATATACAGTAATTGGATCATTTTGGTCTATTCCCAAATCTTTCATCAATTGTTTAATCCATACCAGACTTGTACATAGTTGTGAAATTGATGCAAATTCTGATTCGCAGGTTGATAATGCTAGGTATGCTTGTTTCTTTACTGACCAATCTACCAAAGTGTTTCCAAATATTATGGCATTACCTGATGTGGACTTTCTATCTTCTGCATCATTTGCCCAGTCACTATCCACATAACATTTAATTGTTAGTTCACCCACTGGTGTAATGTTAAGTTTCAGATCTGTTGTGCCTTTTAGATATCTTAACACTCTCTTTAGATCTGTCCAGTTTTTGTGGCTTGGATTATTTGAATATCTACTTAGAATGTTAATTGCATTACATATGTCAGGCCTTGTCCATAAGGCTATGTGTTGCAAACTTCCTAACAATGATTTGTATTGTTCTACATGAGGATATTGTTCAGTATTTTCTTCTGCAATTTGGCTTCCTACAGTCATAGGAGTTCTAGCCGGTTTACAATCTGACATCCTCCATGTTTCTAGGAGTTGTTTAATTTTCTGATTTTGATGCAGTGCAAAACCCTTTGGTATTATTTCTATTTCTACTCCTAGGTATTGCTTTACTGGTCCTAGTGCTTTTAGAGTAAATTCTTTCTTTAGGTTTATTGCTGTGTGTTCTATTTGCTTCATATCAGCACTCATTATCAGTAGGTCATCAACATAACATATCACTATTATTTGTTTAGTACCTGTACCTTTTATGAATAAACATGCATCAGCTTTTGTGGCTTTAAAGCCCAAGCTTTCCAATTTTTCCTTTAGATGTAGAGCCCATCTTCTAGCAGATTGTTTTAGGCCGTATATAGAGCGATTTAATTGGTATACCTTTTGCTCTATACCTATTTCTGGTAGCTCGAAACCTGGTGCTTGTTCCATATACAATGTTTCCTCAAGTGTGGCATTCAGGTAAGCTGTCTGTACATCATAGTGATGCACATGCCACTGTCTTTGAGCTGCTAGTGCTAAGACATATCTAATGGTCTGAGCTGCTACCGTAGGTGAAAATATTTCCCCATAATCTATATCTTTCTTTTGTGAGAATCCTTTTGCTACTAAACGTGCCCTATATATGGGATCTGCTCCCTCCTGGGGTTTGATTCTATATACCCACCTGCAACCTATAGCTTGCTTTCCTGGTGGTAAATTACAAGTGGTGAAGACACCGAGTGTTTTCATGGCTTGCATCTCTTGATGCATTGCTTCAAACCACTTTTTCCTTTCACTTGTTGGTAATTCGAGAATGTCCTCATATTTTTGGGGTTCAAGTTGTACATTATATGCTACAGCTTCTCCTACAACGAACCTTTGGGGTGGTACTCCCCTTGTTGTTCTTGGTGGAAGTTCTCTTCTCTGTACTATAGGGCTGCGCTCTATAGGCGGTGTTGTTTCTTGTTTTATAGCTTTTGGAGTTATGGAAGGAGTTAAAGGTTTATGCTCCTCATCCTCACTATCTGTTTTTGCTGGTGTATGTTGCTTTGTCAACTCATTTTCTCTTTCC
Source organism: Pogona vitticeps (assembly GCF_051106095.1). NCBI lineage: Eukaryota > Metazoa > Chordata > Lepidosauria > Squamata > Agamidae > Pogona > Pogona vitticeps. Next base: position 22,469,320 of record NC_135787.1, on the reverse strand, counting down.
TGCAATATGAGGGGTATGTCTGATGTAGGAAAATAATTCTCCTCTCTTTGGGGTAATAGTTCCTGTTCACAGAAATTAGCTGATCTGGAAATCACTATATTTCGCTTATCTTTAGTTAGAAATCTATACCCTTTTGTGAAAGGTGAATATCCAACACATATGAGTTTTTGAGTTTTAGAGGCTCCCTTCTTTCTTTGGGATTTTGGCAGATGTACAAAAGCATAAGCACCAAAACTTCTGATATAGGATAGATCTGGTGCCTTCCCATACAGCAGGTTATATGGAATGTTATCTACAGATCTACTATATACCCTATTAACCAAATGTGTAGCACATTGTAGTGCTTCTCCCCAGAATACTTGACTTAGCTTTGATTGATTTAGTAAAGCATCTTTCATGATCTGTAGTACTCCTGCCTTTCTTTCTGCAACTGAATTTTCAGCTGGTGAGTACGGGTTAGTAGTCCTATGTTGGATTCCTGTCTTTTCAAGCCAGGATTTCATGGCATTGCTCATGAATTCTCCCCCTCTATCTGTTTGTAATTGCGCCACCTTGTGGTTGAATCTGCGCTCTATCATATGAACCCAATCTCTAAATTTTTGAAATGCTTCCCTCTTTTCTTTCAGTAGGTAACAGAATGTAAATCGAGAGTAATCATCAACTATTAGTAGAAAATATTTTGCTCCTCCCACCGTGGCTTTGAATGGTCCTACTATATCTGCATGAACCAATTCAAAAGGTTTTTGTGATTGTCTGTCACTCTTCTTGTTTACAGGGGCTTTTTGTGATTTTACTTGCTTACAGGTGTGACAATCCACATATTTATTACATTCTTGCACGTTTATACCACGAGCCAATTCAGCTGTTTTTTGTATATATTTGTAATTTATGTGAGCTAGGCGATTATGCCATAGATGTGCACATGCTTTATGGGTTTCTTTGTTTGTGCACAATGCTCTTGCCACCTCAGCCTTAGGAGTGGCTTCTAGGATAAAGAGATTATCTCTCATTGGCACCTTTATACACTTGTCCCCTTTTGTAATATTGCATGTTTTTCCTTTAAATTGTACTGTGAATCCCTCTAGCAATAAGCATGATACGCTTAACAAGCTTTGTTTGAGTGAGGGTACACATAAAACGTTAGATATTACATCATGCAACCCAGGTACATATACTTTACCAGTCCCTTCAACTTTTGCAGATGCTCCATTGGCTAAGCTTACTTGAGTCCTTTCGGAGGGTTTCAAGTTCTTGTACCTTGTTGGGTCACAGCAAATGTGACAGCTGGCGCCACTATCGATCAGCCATTGTCCTTCCTCTGGATCTTGTGTTCTCACCACAGCTACTTTGCCTCGTCCTGCAGTCTTCCCACGTCGTCTTGACTCTTTTGACTTGCAGTAGCGCTGAATGTGAGATGTTGAACCACAACAGTAGCATCTTCGTGCTGCATACACGTGTGGTGCCTCTTCCTTCTCTGTTGTCTTTGCTGTAGATGGATGGGTTCTTTCCCTCCTCCTTTCCTGTGTGTGCTCTCGCCGTTTCTCCTCCTCTTCCAGCAGTCGGCTGGTGATATATGGAAGAGTTAATGTGCTCTCCGGAATCGCCTCCAAGGTCAGAGCAAATACGTCCCAGCTGCTATCTAATGAGCCTAGCACAATTAGTACTTTCTGTAGCTCTGGAATGTTCACTCCTACGTCCTCTAAATCTTTGAACGTTTTCTTCATGAAACGAAGATGAGCTCGTAAATCACCTCCAGGCTCCAATTTTGTATTGTATAAGCGTCTGGACAGGCTTATTTTCGAGGCCACAGACTGGCGTGTGTAGATTTCTTTAAGTGCATCCCAACATTGTTTAGCTGTGTTCAAGCCTCGTATGTGCACAAGCAATTCATCGTCCACGCTCAAGCCAATATGAGCTTGTGCCCTCTCATCCTTTTGTAGATTTTCTCCAGTCAAGGGGGTGGGTGTTGCTTCTACTACGGACCATAATGACTCCCTTTTCAGTAGCAGTTGCATCTTATGAGACCATGCTGCATAATTTGTCTCAGTTAAACGACATATAGGATAGGGAGTTATCTGTTGAGTTATAGCTGCCGCTCCTCCAGACATTCCTGGTCCTTCATCTGTGTCCGACATTCTCTGTCGCTGTTTTATCTTCAATGCTACTCACTGCTCTCAAGCTTTGCTGCTCTCAGAAGCGCAGGCTGGATCCCATAACCTGTTGTGTTTTGTTTGAAGAATTTAGCAGATGTCCAGCAGAAAGAAGCACAATGAACGAAGTCAGTCCTTCTTTAGAGGTATTTTACTTGAGATGATAAGCAGTAGTAGTAGAAAATAACAGTAGATATACAGCAGTTAACAGCAAACGAACACTCCTACACACGTAACTCTTCACCAACATTAACCCACACCAAGTACTGGCGTTTTTGCCTTATATACAATGTCTCTTATCAACTACAGCTGTGATGTCTTGCAGCTGTTCTTTTAGTAAGTCTTTCCAGAATCTCAGGGAACAAATGCCGGCTTAACCATACCACGACATCTTTAACGTTTGCTTTCAAGAAACCTAGCGCATTGAAGCAGTTTGTCCCCCTTAGAGGTGTGCCATTCTTTTCTTTCCATCCCATCTGGGGATTTCCACCTGCTGGACCCACACCAAAATTGTGCTCACCTGGAGAAAGGCTGGACTGGAAGGCTTCATGGCTTAGGATAGGGAGAGCCTCCACCCCAGCTGCCCCTTGGAAAGGGAAGTTTCCTTTTCTGACAGGTACCGACTAGAGTTTGTCAATCCTAGGCCATGAAGCCTTCCAGCCTGACCTTTTTCCAGATGAGGACAATTTAGGTGTGCATCTGGCAAGTGAAGCTCCCAGATTCCTGGGATCTGGGAGAGGCAGGCAGGCAGGCACATGCCTAGTGCACCCATTTGATTTGATTTGGTTCGGTTTGTGCTCTGGACTCAAAAAGTAATTTGTAAACTCAATTCACCTTGGAACTGTACGCGGCTGTTCTGCTTTAGTCTGGACCTCATACAAATCAGCCTTAATGAGACTAATTCAGTTTGAATTAATTATTTTTTCTGAATCTGGTGCACAGTCTTAATTAGAATTAACTAATTATTTCCAAGCAGTGCTTAAAATACATTAAAACAATAGGTGACTTCTGGCCAGGGCAGGTGGCGGCTCCACCACTAAATAATGGGTTGAGCCCCTCTCTACATGGGCCACCGTGGAATTTAATATTCTGCTGCAAATTTGCTTCTAGAGATTATTATGTGCATGAGCGAGCTCTGACTTTGGAGCATTTCTCCCCCAAATATTTTAGTTCTTAGTGCCAGTTTCTGGAGGTGGAACTGGAATGGAAATATCCTCCATACTAACAATTAAATCCTGTGCTCAGACAATTTACAAGCTGACCAAGGGATTTTTTTCCCCACTCACCTTCAGCTAGAAGGATCTTGCTGAAACCTTCTAAAAATGTTTATGGGAAAGTTCCATTAGATTTTCTCACTGGGAAAGCAATAACATACAATAAAAACCGAATACTGAGATAGTTCATTTGACGAATGGCTGTGGAAGCTTTTTTAACTTACACAAGGGCTGAATGACCAATGAGCTTTTGTCTGCGTAATATTCTAGGTTTATCACAGCTGTGCCTTTCATTGTCTCACTATTATGGGAGCAGGTATAATCTTAAAAACCATTGAGTTTTATGATCTTTGGTATGAACTATCACCATCTGAGTGGCCCTTAAGAACTTCAGAATAGTTTTTAATACACTGTGGAACTCATTGCTATCCATCTTCGTGCAAAACTATTAGTGTGTTGAATAAAATTTTTGCAAAGCACACCTGACAATTCTGCTGCTTTTTTTCAGGGGGAGCAATAAATTCATGGATGTAATCTCACTTCTGGGTCCAGTTCGTCTGGCATGGACAAATGAATAGCCTAAAAGGATTTCCTAGTCCTGTGTTCTTCCCATACGTTGCTGCTGGACAACTCCCCTGCAAAGTAGTATTGCTGAAAGAGATGTTTCTGAATTGCAGCCCAGTCATCAGCTCTGTATACAGAAAACAGGAAGTCTGCACCAAGTGGATGCTCAGAGCAGTGGCACTGATGTTTTAGCATTGCCACTTCGGAAGGGACTAATCAAGAGTGTCATGGTGTATCCAAGGTGACTAAGCCTGTGGAGCACTTTGAAGGTGGATAGGATTCTGCACAGATACATCCAAGATGGCAGAGCTGACATTAGACATGCCTGCAGGGTCTTGGCCATGCACACGACAGAATTTAAAATGGCAGCACTTCTGTTCTTATATGTGAATTTGCTGAGGCATAAATGATATATTACAGTTACAGCAATTTGATATTGCTTTTAACTACCATGGGTTCATCCTATAGAATCTGAGGATTTGTAAGTTGGTGACATACTTCGAATTTTGTGCTTGAGAACTCCCATTTACTTCGTATAGCAAATTCGCTGGTATCTTACCAAAGGAAAAAGGAGATGTAGCGGGCACGCTGAAGCCTCTATTATCTCAGGCCTCCAGCAGGTGCTCACTCTTCCACTCAGCTGCTACCACCAATACTTCAGTTCAGTATCAATTAATTAAGACAAGTGTTGCTTTGAAAACTAAAACTTGTTTATTTGATCAGTAAAATAAAATAGGTAAATCACAAGTTGTAAATCAATATCTCTCACTCACTAACACACAGACTCTTCTTTCACTGACTTTTTGGCTCACAGGCCCACAGACACACTAATCTCTAACTCTCTCAAAATTCCTTCCAAAATCTCCACCACAAACACCATACACACCCCTTTATATCCCAGTTCCTCCCCCTTTAGCAGCACCTTCCGTCCCCTCATTGGCTGCTGTTCCACTGCCCAGCTGTGACAGACAGATGACGGCAGGGCTGAACGCTACAGGGGGAAAATCTGAGAATTCCATAGGACTTTCATAGTGATATAATGTCAATCAAATGGCAGTGCCTGGTTTCAGACTTTGCTTCATTTTATGTCTTTTGCAGCTAGAGCAAAAATACAGTTTTCTGTTGAGCATATGGCAATTTTCCATAAATCTGCAGGCAACCAGAGAGCAATCCAATTGTCTGCCTTTTTCTGCCAATGTGGCACATGAACACACCAGGTTAAATGGCTGTATCTATCAACTCATTTAAACGCAGTGAGCATTTGTTGCATAAACTTTATTTTCTGCTTTATTGCAGCACTATCCGATCAACAAACATGATGTGTCTCTCACACCCAAAAAGAAAGTGGTACTTGTCTAAGGCTGCTGCATGAAAAAACAATATCCTATAAATTCCTGAAGCCAACACCTTATGCTCATTTCTAATGCCACTCACACTGTTGTCTGTTATCACATCAGGAAAATAGCATTCCTCTGTCCATTAACTACCAGCCCTTCTTTCTGGAATGGGTTCTGAGTTCCAGGATTTTAAGGAAAGGCTCTTATGCAACATGATTGTTTTTATAGGTAGAGAATTTAACCAAAGTCCTTGGATCAAGTTAAAGATGACATTAACTACTGTATTTTTTCTGTGTATAAGACGCCCCCATGTATAAGACACCCCTCTACTTTTCTAACCCAAAATTTATTTCTTTGCAAGAAAGTGGAGGGGGAAAGTGGGGTCATCAAAGTGCTTTGATGATGCCTGCTTTCCCCCTCCACTTTCTTGTGAGGAAAATGCAAGAAAGTGGAGGGGGAAAGCAGGCATCATGATTTGCAAGAAAGTGGAGGGGGGAAAGTACTTTCCTCACCAAAAAAGTACAAGAAAGTGGAGGGGGAAAGAAAGTGAAAGGCGAAGGCAGGCATCATCAAAGCGCTTTGATGATTCCTGCTTTCCCCTGCCACTTTCTCTGCAAAAAATGGAGGAGGAAAGCAGGAATCAAAGCATTTTGGTCCCTCCCCCTCACTTCCATGTATAAGATGACCCTCAATTTTTAATCTAAAGATTTTAGACAAAAGTCTCACCTTATACACAGAAAAATACGCTATATTTATTTAGTAATTTGAAATATTTATACCCCACCCTATATCCCATGATCTCACAACAGGGTACAACAAGCACAATTTAACAGTGTGAAACAAAGGAAATTACTTGAAGAGCTTGCAGCCATTTAAAGCACATGGAACAATTTAAGTAATTTAAAACCATTAAAATCACACACATTACAAAAAAACACACACAAAAGCAACAACTCTCTACAACCTATTCAAGCCAAGAGTCTTAAACTACAAAGGTCATTATGAACGGCTATGTTTCAATTCGGTGCTGAAGTGGAATTAACACTGGCACCAATCCAGCCTCCAAGAGGGGAGCATTCCAAAGTCAAGCTGCTAAATCCACCCCCACAAGGTGCTAAACCCACTTCCATGGGACACAAAAGAGGGCCTTTTCTGTTGCTGCTCTCAAGACTTTGGAACTTCCTTCCACAGGAGGCCAAGCTGTCCCCATCTTTACCATCCTTCTGCAAGCAGGCAAAGACCTTTCTCTTTAGGCCAGCTTTCCCTGAGTCACTGGCTGCCTAAGTGGGATTTTTAAATGGATCGTTGTGTTTTATTGTTTCAAATGTATTTTGGTGTTATGGATGCTTTTGTTGGGTTTTTTGCATTATATTTAATTGATCCCTTTAAGGATCACTCTTGTTAGCTTTAAATACTGTCTTTTTTTTATGTAAGCCATCTTAGGCCCTTTTTAAGGAGAAAGGTGGGGTAAAAATATTTTAAATAAATAATAAAGCTGGGAACAGCCTCTCCCATGTCTCCATGTGGTGTACTATTCTCAAAGTTGGGGCATGGAGGAGGGCCCGGCTGCTAATCTCAGTAATTTGACAGGTGGAGATATGTAAATATCTTTAATCCCATGCTTGTTACTCACCACCTATTCCAGCACTCCTAGTCCTTCCTCATTTTAGCAGCATTCTGACCAGTAACTGTAAGGGAAAGAATGCTTTTCAACAGCAACATATTGTTGCGGGCCATTTTGATTGCCCTACAAACACTTGTGAATTGGCTTGGTTGAGAAAAGGCAGTTCAGATGCATTGGTTTTACAAAAGACCTCCTCCTGGCTGAGATGAAACCTGAGGGAACTCATTAATTGATGTCAATTAACACAACTGCTTGCATTTTGAGCTCTTCTTTGGGATGGGGCTACCGTGAGAGTCACCACATGGAGCCGCAGGTCAAAACTTACCATTGCATCACACCAGAATCTTGAACCAAGAACGAAAACAACTCTATAATCCCAGGAGAAAATGATATTTAATTATAAAATCGGTCTGGCTCCAGTTATGCTTTTGTTTGTCAAACAAGAGATAGCCGAGGCAAATCAAGTTAATCAAATGACTCAGTTTGATTGTTGCTGATAGAGGAAATGTACGTGCTGTCTTAATATTCAGGCTAGTTTGGAAATTGCACACAATTAACAATGCAGATTCAAAGCATTGTTGGGCAGGAGGGGGAGGGAGGAAGAGTCTCTGTGTCCAGGCAACATATACCTGTTTTGTAAATGCCTGAACATCTTCCAGTATGTCACCTCTGTGTTTTCTTCACCCTATAAATGTTATGGGATAGAAATATGAAAGTTTCTGTTTAAAAACAACAGCATTTAAAGTACCATCTTATTTTTATTGATACCTTATAACAACAGAAATACACAAAAATAAAATTGATTGTTTGGTGTGAAGGAGATACCATTACTTGAGAGAAAAGTTAAATGTGTTAACATGTTAAGCTCTAAAGCAAGAGTTAAGGTGCTCTGTGTAAAGAAGCAGCAGACCTTTTTGCTTTTAACTGGAAAATAATAATAATAATAATAATAATAATAATAATAATAATAATAATAATAATAATAATAATAATAATAATAATAATAATAATAATAATAATATCATCATCATCATCATACTCGTACTCATACTCGTACTCATACTCATACTCATACTCATACTCATACTCATACTTATTATTATTATTATTATTATTATTATTATTATTATTATTATTATTATTATTATTATTATTATTATTATTATTATTGTTGTTGTTGTTGTTGTTGTTGTTGTTGTTGTTGTTGTTGTTGTTGTTGTTGTTGTTGTTGTTTTTGTTTTTGTTTTTGTTTTTGTTTTTGTTTTTGTTTATTTGTTTATTTGTTTATTTGTTTATTTATTTATTTATTTATTTATTTATTTATTTATTTATTTATTTATTTATTTATTTATCAGCACCCTAAAACTCAACCCTGGGGATTGACTGGTCAGTTTTGATGTAGTATCCTTGTTCACTAAGGTACCGGTAAAGGACACCCTGATACTCATCCAGCAGATATTTCCAGAAGACATCAAGGCCCTCTTCCAACACTGCCTTACAACCAGCTATTTCCACTGGGATAATGAATTCTACGAACAGACAGATGGAGTGGCCATGGGCAGCCCTCTCAGCCCAGTTATAGCAAATTTCTACATGGAGCATTTTGAAAAACTTGCCCTGGCTTCGGCACCCCTCGCACCCACAGTCTGGTTCCGATATGTGGAGGACACCTTTACAATCTGGAGTCACGGTGAAGAAAAATTGGAAGAATTTCTCAACCATCTCAACAGCATCCACCCAAATATACAATTCACCATGGAAAAAGAAACAGAGGGCCAACTCCCGTTCCTAGATGTCATGGTCCTACGCAAAACTGACCTCCGACTGGGACACAAGGTCTACAGAAAACCCGCCCACACAGACAGGTACCTACACAAAAACTCCAACCACCACCCACAGCAAAAAAGAGGCATAATCAAAACACTGGTAGACCGTGCAAATCGGAACTGTGAAGCTCAGTTTCTCAACACTGAACTCGACCACCTGAATTGGGCCCTACAGGCAAATGGCTACTCCAAAAATGAAATCACAGGAGCCATCAAACCAAGAAAAAAACATGGAACTGAAGAAGAAAAACAGCCACCCACAAACAAAGTACTTCTGCCATACATCAAAGGGATGACAGACCGCATGGGGAAACTTCTGGAAAAACACAACCTAAAAACAGTATTCAAGCCCACCACAAAAATACAACAAATGTTACGGTCAGCAAAGGACAGAAGGGACCCCCTCACCACTGCAGGAGTATACCGGATACCTTGCAGTTGTGGCCAGGTATACATTGGAACCACAAAACGAAGCATCCACACCAGAATCAAAGAACATGAGAGATACTGCAGACTAAAACAACCAGAAAAATCTGCAGTAGCTGAACATGCCCTAAAACAAACTGGACATGAAATTCTATTTCAAAACACTGAAATACTGGACAACACCAGCAATCATTACGTCAGACTGCACAGGGAAGCCATTGAAATCCACAAGCACCAGAAAAGCTTCAACAAAAAAGAGGAAAGTTTGAAACTCAACAAAACTTGGCTCCCAGCTCTCAAAAATACAGCATGCAAAAGGTCACGAACTCTACCCAACCACAAGGTCAAGGGGATCACTACCATCAACCACAGTGACAGATAATCTCCTTATCACAACAATACACCCACAACAAAACACACTAATCACCCATCCACAGAAAACAATACACCCACAACAATACACACTACTCATCCCATCTCACAGCCATAAATACTCCACGCCCTAGCCAAACTACACCAGAGCACAGTTTGCTGTCCTCTGAAGATGCCGGCCACAGAAACTGGTGAAACGTTAGGAAAAACCACCTTCAGAACACGGCCAAGAAGCCCGAAAAACCCACAACAACCATACTTTGCTTTGCTTTGTTTACTGTCTAATCAAAAATCTCTTCCTTATAATTAGAACACATTACTCTGGGTACTGCAGTTTAGATGGTCTCTCGTTGCCCCAGAAGTAACTAATCAGAGGGAAATATGTTACTTGCAGCTAATTACTTCCAAGCTCTGAATCTTCCAGTAGATCGTGATTTACTGTCAACTCACCGACCATAGAAGCTGTGTGCTTGAAGACTTCACTTCCTAGATATGTTAATTACTAAATGCCTGTTTTATTACAGTTCTCTGAATGATTCTTCCTCTTCTTTATTACACCTTAGAACATCTTGTCTCTGTTTGTTTTATCTGTGTCCACTTTTCTCCCTTTTCTTTCCTCACGTCTCTCCTTGAATGCTGATGTTTTCTTTTAGAAGTTCTTGTCTGATTCTGAGTTGTCAAATTGTTTTTGCAATGCACTCCTTCCTACCAGCCTGTGCTTTTGTTTCTTACAAAACCTACGCTTTTGATAACATCTGATAACACCTTTGATACAGAAGCTGTTAACTTGGCACAGAGGACCGCTAGCTTGTGTCCAGAAATCAGGAGCAATTCACAGGAGAATGTCTGAAACTCACACAAGGCAGCAAATTGGCTGCTCAGCCTTCCCTTATCACTCCCAGCCATAAAAGATAGCATGGGCTCTGTTCTACAACTGATAAAGGACCCGGTCCCCATAATAATTGGAAAAGCACTTTCTGCAGTCCATGCCCTTGCCCCCAAAGCCATTAAAAACAGGTTCTGTATCAGCTTGTAAGTATTGCAATTGTGACAATTATACTAGCAAAGTACAGAGCTTTCAGTTCTGATCTTGTGTCTCCAGAAAAAGATTAATTCCCTGAGAACTAGCAAGTACAAAAAGTCCTGCATTTTAAAATTCGGAAATCCGTTAAGACATAGATCATAAAATGAAAGGGATTTTGCTTAGTTTGTCAAAGCTTCTTGACCTGGCTTTCATATGCACTTGTAGTCATTATGGAAATGGTTGTTTCTTTGAAGAAGAACAGACATTTGACCTTTTGGAGAAGAATCAGGAACTATGTAAAGCCTGGGATTTGCAATCTATGCATCAACATGCATATCTGTGAAGATTCTCAGTCATCCAGGTGAGGTTATCTGGAAGCTGAGTCATGGCAACTGGACTTCTTTCTTATTAGGCTGAAATGTTTTGCTACTCATCGAAGTAGCTTCTTCAGTCTGAGGAGAGTTGGTAGAAGATCCCTGATATATACTCCATGTTGATCTACTCAGACCAGGGGGAAGTGAAACCAACGTGGAGTATATATCAGGGATCTCCTACCAACTCTCCTCAGGCTGAAGAACCTACTTGGATGAGTAACAAAATGTTTCAACCTAACAAGAAAGAATTCAAGTTGCCATGACTCCACTTCCAGATATCAATAGTTAGACAAGGAAGACAAGTGGAGAAAAAATGCCTAGATTGGCATGCCAGGTCAGCAGCATCCCTCCCCCTAAGATCTGAGGGACAAAACTGAACCTGCTAGAGGTGCGTCCATTGTGGTATCATAGGAAGCAGACTTTTCAGTGACAATGTTGAAAGGGTGTAAGAAAAATGCTGTGAAGATGGGAATATGAATTTAAAGGCTATTGAAGGGCTACCAAAGGTCCGCCTCTCAAATCTGGGAGATATTTGTAGGCTGAAGTCCTCAACATGTAGGTCATGATCCCATTGTTAGTTTCAAATGAAGTAGACCAATTGAATCAATGTGATTTATATAACTGTTAAATTACAATTCAGTCTGAGTTCCTTCATCTGAAAAGGGTCACCGTAACACTCCATAACTCAGTGAGGAGCCAGAGATTGGGAGCTTGATTCCCCAAATTTTGGACTGAAATCTGCAACTATCTGAAAGCAAAGAAAGCATTCTCTAGTGCATAGTCACACAACATCCAAAAAATTATAGTGCTGCAAATAGCAAACTCTCTTTTATTTCCTCTAACATGCTTCTGTCACAGGGCATGGGGATGGGGGAGTTGCCTCTCAGGGGCCCCATGACTGGAACCTGGGTTTTTCATTGTCACTTCAACAGTCAATCTCCTTTGGCTTTGAAATTCCAGGTTCTTATGCTATAGTATTATTTTCATTTTCCCAGTGAGTGTTTTTTGTTGATTCACCTTTTTAAATCTGTAAAGTACCAAAGCTATGCCTGGCGCTTTAGAGCTCCACAATTTGATTTAAACAATAATTCGCCCAGGCAGACATGTTGATCAATATCAAGGGGAATATGAAAAAGGACTCTTTTTTTAAATCAACTGACTGCCATTCTTTCCTTTACTGATGTGTTCTCAAGTCTGTTTTTTAAATAATCTCTCTTACTTTTCAGTAGCTCTTGTTTTATTTGATTTTATGATAATCAAGCTGCCTTGAGAACCTTTTATTTGGAGAAAAGTACATTTAATAAATCCAGTAAATCAATCAATCAATCAGATTCTTTTACAGAGCGGTCAGAGGACTTCATTGTGGTATTTGCAGTTCCAGATTTACAGAGATTCCACCTCCTTTCCTCTTCTCAAGACGTGCTGCCAGGCATGAAAATAAGGAGCAGCGCTTGGCCTGCCACGCACCTCTCCCCATCATCATGTTTGAATATGAGGGGGGTGCCAAATACAAATCACCTATTTCCCAGCCATACATCCTAAAGAATAAGCCCCTGGAGGCTTCTGCTACCAGTGGATGAAATCCTGTCATTAAAATTCCATTCCTCCCTATATTAATTTAATAACTATGAAAAATAACCACAGTCTGAATTACCACATTCTTCATGTCACTGGCTATTTTAGACATTTTGGGTTATATTCCTTGGTTTTACATGTTAAAATCTGTTGTCCTCTTTAATTTAGCTCTTTTTATTAGCCTCCCCCCCCCCCCCCGTTTTGCTGTAATATTGTAACTGCTTCTCCTTCTTGGGTTTGCTAACAAGAATGTATAGTAGTTTTGGGAACAAGATGTTCAAGTTGGCAGGGGAAGCTACTCGGTATCTTGCGGTTTTTAGTAAGTAGGGGGAAAGCTCCTGCTATCTCCCCCTCCTTGCTCAACATCTAGCAGTTTTGAGAATGGAGTCAGACTGGGAGTATAAAAGCTTTGGTAGCATGGTAGACATTGCCTTCAGCCCAGGCAAAGAGCTGGCTAGTTAAAGGGCAATTAGCATGCCCTTTAAGGAATCATGCCTGTTGGATTATGGGGCTGAGTTCAGACTACTAAAACCCACCAGCTTACTCTGCAGTGTTCATCTTCTGCATCCCTGTAGCATCACTGTTTAATATAAATCCTATGTTGGTGACTACATTGGATGTGGGATTTTAGGAACCAAAAAAAAAAAATCCAATTTCTACTATAGCTGTGTTGGACTGCAATTCGCATCATCTTTCACTGTTGGCTACAATGGCTAGGGCTGTTGGGAGTTGCAACTCTGACGACTGCCCCACATCACTCCTGTCACTCACACCCAGGACCTCATTTGCATGAGCCTATGAGAGGATTGGAGGGGCGGAGTCAGAAGATATAAGAAGGTATAGCAGGGAGAAATGGAGGAGGTAGAGAAAGAGAAAGAAGGAGAGAGAGAGAGAGAGATAGTCAGGGAGACAGTGAGAAGAAATAATAATAGAGATAAGCTGGTCAAGATAAATAGATAGAGCACGTGGTGAAGGTGGCAAGATATATGATATCTGAATGATTAGATTGTATGCATTAAATAAAGAACATCTGTGATTCTGATTTAAGTTAGTACACATCAATAAATAAGTTCTGTTGGCAGCAACCTGACAAGTGTCTCACTAAAGTTCTTTATATATTGTGGATATAGGAAATCCACTGGTGGCAGTGAGAAAAGGGGGGAATGTCCCAATTGTTATCTGCTGGTGGGAAGACATTGTGTGAGCCCTTTGTCTGAGGAAACAAGCAGGGGTTATGTGGTAAACATCACAGCAACCCATCAACATCTATATTGTCCACTCTGATGTAGCTTCATCTGTAGCCCTTCAAGCCATTTCACACTTGCCTAAAAGATTGGCCACCCCATGATTCCAACTCTGTATGTAAGAGTATAATCCCACACCTTATCACCTCTCTACATCTAAATCGATTTTGCTGTAAGCAAAGATTTAGAGTGTTTTTTATCTCAATGGTTTACCATCTCTGTGAGTTAAAAATCTTATGAATGGCATGAGGCGAAAAAGTGACTGTGGAGATGTAATCAGGATGTCCATTACTAGTAGCAGAAACAAAATATATTTGCTTTTCTGAACTCAGAGGTCAGAAAAGTTACTTTGTGTACTACAACTCCCAGAAAGCCAGAACTGTAGTCCAAAACAATAACATTTCCAAACTAATGAGGTTTCATAGCTTGTTATTCACCATGTACAAACCAGAGCTACCACCTGCTACAACATACAGCGACGATGCCCACAAGGTTTACTCATTTTATTTGTTTGTTGGTTATGTTCCATCAAGTCTCATCTGACATGAAGCGAACCTAATAGGGTTTTCAGGGTGTATGAGATAGTGCACTCTGTCTTTTGTCCAGTCACCTCAGTGAAGTGACATAGCTCTTCCCTTCTTTATGCTCACAAATGGAGAGCCAGTGTCTGACCCAAGGTTACCAAGTAAGTTTCACAGCCAAGTCAGGATTAAACCCAGGTCTCCTGAGTCCTAATCCAACAGTCTAAGCACTCTGCCACACAAGATCTACAGTGTGTCTCACATTAAGCTCTTGCATGCTCCTTGCTTCTGTTACCCAATATGTTTCCCGTTTTTTAAAGTTCATGAGCACATTTTAATTTGACATGGCTTGAAACAACAATTGGGTTCCAAGGGAGAACAATTGTATGCAGGTGGGCAATTTTCATGTCAGCCTGGATTTTCCCCACTTTGGTTTTCAGCGAGCCATGAAGTTGCTAAACTATAAATTTCCCATATTATTAGGAAAGGGATAATTTTTGCTAATCAAAATATATGAGATGCATTTGCATCAAATTGTGCACTTCTTACTTATGCAAGCAGCTCTGGACTCCCTTGGGTGTTTACTCCTCTGGACAGATGTAACATGTGACAAAAAATTAGTAAGAATTTAATTTGGGGTGGTTGGGATGTAAAGATTAGCCAGAACCCATGTTAATATTTGGGATAGAAAACCTTGAGATTTTAAAATTTTGAATGTGGAAGAAACAGAAATAATCCAGAGTCTTAAAAGTTGTAATTCTTAACAGCCTAACCTAGACTCACTGTTTGTACTAAATTAGAATTGTCACCTTTTCTTTCTTTCTTTCCTTAGAGGTGCCACATCTTTAACGTACAAATGAAAGGCAGGTACAACATCACATTCACATTCTGGGAATAATGGTATCTAATATGGTTGTTGTAGGTTTTTTGGGCTGTTTGGCTGTGTTCTGGAGGTTTTTCTTCCTAACGTTTCACCAGTCTTTGCGGCTGGCATCTTCACAGGACAGGAGTTAGAACTCTGTCTGTGTTCTGGTGTAGTGTGTGGGATAGTTGAGTATTTGTAGCTGTGGGATCAGCTTTTTGTCCTTTTCAAGAGATTGGGTGATTATGGTGATCAGAGCGTTTTTTGTTGAGTGTACTGTTGTGATAAGGGGGGAGATGATCTGTCACTGTGATCGATGGGTGTTGTTAGCTAGTCTTTTGTATGCAGTGATCACCAGTCTTTGGGACTAGGTAGAGTTTGTTGACCTTTTTGCAGGCCATATTTTTCAGGGCTGGGAGTCAGGCTTTGTTGAGTTTTAGACTTTCTTCTTTTTTGTTGAAGCTGTGCTGGTGTTTGTGGATTTCAATGACTTCCCTGTGTAGTCTAATGTATCTAATGTATTTGTGTATCTAATGTGTATCTGTGTATCTAATGTATTTGGCCGTTGCAGAGAGGGGAAATTTTCATATCAATTTGTTTTTGAGGAGTTCATTATAATCTGCATATTTGTTCATACCTAAGAAACTAAGAATTTAAATTTTAAAACATTCCAATGAAGGAAAGTGACAGGTTGTCAACATGTGTACTGAATATATAACATCGGTACTGTATTGTATTTAGTAACTGATGTCTGTAATACTGGCAGTCCAGCTCTGATTCTGCTCCCTGGGTGTTAAGGGAATTATGGTCCCAAAAAGTAACTTATCTAGGCTCTACAACATGGTCCCACGTATACCATTTGCACGGAAGAAGAAAAAATCTATCATTGTAGCAAATGGGAGACTTCCCAGTCCTTCAAGCAAATAGAAATGCAGAAAGGTAGTAGGAAATCTGATCCAAATAGCATCACAGTGATGGAAAGATAAGGGGTTAAAGTCTCCACGACAAAACTCACTGGAAAGATCATAATACAGGGGGAAATTGAAAGCACCAGGAAAAAAATGGGGAATCAATTATTGGTTGATTGACTCAATGAAGGAAGCCATAGCCTTGGCTGATCCTGACCCTGTCCCACAAACAGGAATGAGACAGGAGATGCTGGATGAACGAACGTTCACATTAGATAATTCCTACTGTGAATTATCTAAGAGAGAGTCAAGATAGACCCCATTCTTTTCAGAATCTGTTTCATCCTTTCTTTGCCCTTCCACCACTCCCCCCCATCTAACAGTACTAAGATTTAACAATACCCCAGGCATTACAGATGCTTCATAATGGCAGTTCAGCAGGGGCCTCTGTTCATCTGGAATCTTACTCTCTCAGTGTACTTAGCTTAACAGATAATGCAGCTCTATCACAATGGACATGTCATGATGCAGAGGATAAAAATCATCAACCATGCTCATAAAACGGTGTGAGCAGGGGAAAGTTCTTCCTTTTTCAAAATCTACTCTTTTGTAGTTACCACAGCCATCTTTATAACTGATTCCATATAATTATTCCCAAGCCAATGTTATTGAAGAAGCAGAAACACAGTGGTACTGGGAGAGGAAATGACAAGGGAATTCTTAGTTTGTTGAAAAGCCACTTAAACATTCCTCTTAAAAATGATATTTTTCCTCATCCTGTCCAAATCACCAGGTTTGCACCATCTCTGCTTCACCAAGTGTCAGTAAAAATAACACACTTGGACAACAGTCTTGGCACAGAGAACTTTTTTAAAGTAAAATATCTCTTGGCGAATAGAGGTACAAGGCAAAAGCAGTCCAGCAGATCTCCTGTCACAAAGGCATGCAGCCATACGTATTTATAGGCTCAATGCACACTTGTTTACACTTTTCAGCTGTAAACTGAGACTCTTTCTTTATCATGCTGAAGATAGAGTTCACCCCATGGGTCATCACCTACAGACATCATAAAATGGCTTACAGCTAAATGTGTGAATTCAATTACCTCCACCAAAAAAGGGTTGCTTATGTGGTGCTATGGCATCTGTGTCTGGGTATGACATCAAATCTCCTGTTTGACCACCTCCAGCTTCCCAAGGTTCATAGATCTTACATTCCAGGTTCCTATGCAGTATTTTCCTTTGCAGCATCAGACTTTCCTTTCACTTCCAGGCACATCCACAGCTGAGCGTCCTTTCGGCTTTGGCCCAACCAATTCATTCGCTCTGGAGCTACTTGTACTTGTCCTCCGCTCTTCCTCAGTAGCATGTTGGATGCCTTCTGGCCTGAGGGGCTCATCTTCCAGTGTCATATCTTTTAGCCTTTTGTTTCTGTTCATGGGGTTTTCTTGGCAAAGATACTGGAGTGGCTTGCCAGTTCCTGCTCCAGGTGGATTGCATTTAGTCAGAACTCTCCACAATGACCTGTCCGTCTTGGGTGTCCCTGTTTTCATCTCTATTCTTTCCTAAAGACACCCTCCATAGAAATGAGAGCCTTCCCTTCTCCAGTTCTGTTCTATGAGTGAGCCACCTGCTCCAATCTTGGCAGAACTGGTGGAATTTTGGTAAATAATTCCAATCTTTGGATGGATTTGCAATTTAGCTCTATATATTTCTCACCTCTGTTCTGCATGTCTCTTTTAGCTCAAGTTTGCTCTATTTCACAAAACATAGGAGATAAATATTAGGATCTTCATACATGGCAGACCTTATGTTATCTTCTCCACAAACCATCAGAAAAAGGGAAGAAGAAGAAATGAACGGAAAGAGGGTGCTTTAAAAAAAAAGATTGTTCCAAGGGGAAATAAAACCTAAGCAATTGTTACTGCTGTTTTTTTACCATGGTATCATTAAAGTTCCATCAGACACATTGCCACTGTACATTGTAGGAGACAGGATGATCACAGGGCATTTTTAAACTAGTTCAAACCAAGAGGGAATATGAGAGGAATATTTTATTGTTTCTAATAATGGCAAACTGCTATTCTCTAAGAAATGCAGCCACAGAAATCAAAAAACTTAAGAAATAAAATAGAACCAATTCAAAATCTACCAACTGATGAGCTAGCATGCTAATCAGTACTTAATAACCTTAATAATAATGGCATTTTTACAAATGAGGCTGTAATTTAAGAAGCTGATGAAGCCTCAGCCCTGCCTGCATCAGCTTTCATAAATCTTATTATAGCGCTACTAAGAAGGTGGGGGGATTAGAAAGAGCAGATTCCAAGAAGAGGAAAGATCAGAGGATACCACCAAATGTACTTTTGGTTGTTGTGGGTTTTTCGGGCTCTTTGGCCGTGTTCTGAAGGTTGTTCTTCCTAACGTTTTGCCAGTCTCTGTGGCCGGCATCTTCAGAGGACAGCACTCTGTGCTCTGGTGTAGTATGCTTGGGAGTGGAGTATTTATGGCTGTGAGATAGGCTTTTGTCCTTTTCTGGACAAAATGTACTTTTCTTGTTGTTACATGTCATCAAGTTGACTCCAACTTATGGTGATCCTATGAATGAGAGATCTTCAAAATGTCCTGTCTTCAACAGCTCTGCTCAGTTCTTATAATAAACTCACGCTTGTGGTTCCTTTAGGGAGTCAATCTACCTCATATTTGCTTGTCTTCTTTTCCTGCTGCCTTCAACCTTTCCCACCATTTCCCCCCCAGAAAATCTCATGATGTACCAAAGATGTGCCAACAGGAGAACAGCCTCAGTTTGGTCATTTTTACCTCCAGAGATACTGCAACTCATGCTTGATTTGCTCCAAGACCCACTCGTTTATTTTTCTGGCAGTCCAGGATATCCACAAAGCTCTCCTCCAGCACCATATTTCAAATAAATCATTTTTTCCCATTTTTTCTAGGAAGAAAAACCTCAAGAACACGGCCAGACAGCCCGAAAAACCTACAACAACAATCGGATCTCGGCCGTGAAAGCCTTTGAGAATACATTTTTTTCCACTCAGCTTTCTTTTCTGTCCAGCTTTCTCACCATACATGGTGATTTGGAGTACAATTGTGTGGGTGACCTTAGTCTTAGTCTCTAGTCAACACATCCTTACACTTGATTATCTTTTCTAATTTATTCATTTCTGCCGTTCTGAGTCAGTCTTCTTCTGAGTTCTTGGCTGCAGTCTCCATTGGGATTGACAATTGAACCAAGGTATACAAAACTTTTAAACATTTCAGTTTCTTCATTAACAACATTAAAGTCATGTCGTTCTTCTGTAGTCATTACTTTTGTCTTTTTAAAATTCAAATGCAGTCCTCCTATGGCACTTCCTTCTTTTAGATCCACTAAAAGCTGTTTCAAGTAATTACTGCTTTCTGCCAGCAAGATGGTGTCACCTGCATATCTTAAATTATTGATCTTTTTCCCACCAATTTTCACTCCTTTTTCATCTGAACCTAGCCTAACTTTCTGTATATGTTCTGTGTACAAATTGAACAGATAAGGAAATGAAATGCACCCTTGTCTGGCATCTTTGCTTATAGGAAACCATTTCATCTCTCCATATTTTTATGGAGTATTTTTATCCAGTTTTTCAGTTTTGTAGTTTTAAAAATTATTACAGTAAGGACACAAATAGAATTATTTGATACGTAACACACACGAATAAGAATTATTATTTTTAAGAAAAATCTGTAAAAGTCTAAATGCCAGGAGAACAACTATATTAGTGTCCTTCTCCAATTCCAGACCCTGCAGATCTTCCTCATTGCCAGCCAGCATATATTAAAGCAGAGGTAGGGAACCTGTGATCATCTAGATCATGCCAGTTTAAAACTTGTTTGAATCATAGCAGAACTAATCATGAGAATCAGGGAATATACACTTTACAGTAGGTATCTGCCTCTTCCTGCTATGTTCTCATCTGCCCATCTTTCCCCCTTCCCAATATTTTCTTACTTGATTACAAGTGCATACTCTCCAATCTATCAGAGCTTTACCGAGCTCTCAGTTCTTCCCTTTCTATGGCCAGTTCAATGTGCTAGACTTCTGGAATTACTATGATGATAGTGGGTGCTTTGCCTCTACTTATATTGTGCATAGAGTCTTTGATCAGTCTGGTGGAAGGACACTCCATCTCTGGGTTCCACTCTCAGTATCTGAGTTCAACCTGAAGCTAACACTTCTCTCTTAAAAGCAAGATGTATTGGTGCCTTTCTGGTGCCAAAGTGTTACAGGGAACATTGACACATCTGCTGACTGCCTATTACCCTAGCTGAAAACAGATGACAGAGGATGCCACTGGTGTTCTGTAACCTCACTGTGCCAATGTGGTGATATGGTACAAGATCACTGTGAAAAGCAATTCCCCCATTGTTGCTTTGTCAGGTTACTAAGTATACTATCACTACCATTGCCGCAACTGCAGAGAGAGGAAGCGGGCACAACATTCTGTCATTCGCTAGGACAATGGTTCCTGACCTTGGGTCCCCAGATGTCCTTGACCTAAAACTTCCAGAAGCCATCACCACTAGCTATACTGGCCAGGATTCATGGGAGCTGGAGTTCAAAAACATCTGGGGACCCAAAATTGGGACCTATTGCCCTAGGGAGTTCTGGCTTGTTTTTTCTTCTAAGATGCATCTGTGTTATGAAAGTCTTGTGAAAAAAGAAGACTCATGATGCTGGCATTCAGCTCTCAATGGCATACAAAGGGCATACAACCACTACCTCTCTCTCCAGTCTAATTCTCTTCCTCCTGGCATTTTGGTGCACAAACACTGCACAAGTGCAACAATCATGCAGGCAATTTTGTCCTGAGCCAAAGAGCTGGTACAGAATGGAGATGGGTGAGCATCATGTCTACTGAACTCTTTTAAAAAGATAAAAGAAAAGTAGTTGTGCAAGAGTGAGCAGACCCATAACTCAGACCACCCTTGATGAAAGGCTCCGTTCACATCCTGAGAAACCAGATTCAGCCACAGGTTCTTCTGCTACCACTTCTATCATGATTGCCATTGAAAAGGAAAGCCCATAAAATTTCAAGCTGGAGTGAAAATCCTAAATGTTGGGATCCTACCCACTCTCTGCCATCAGAAATGAGTGCACTTGTTCCCTTTGAGCAACATAACAGTTAATACTCCATGGTCTTAAGAAAATAGTTGACCACTCTTTGACTATCTGTATTCATCATCTCACTGATGTTGGCTAGGCAGTTGGAGCCCTTGGACTTGAGTATCAAGTAAGAACTTGGAGAAATGGGTGTGGAAAATTATATTAGGAGGCTAAATTCACGTGCCATCTGCAAGAATTCACTGCCAGCAGAAGTGAATAGGAATATAATCTTGTGCACTGGTGACTAAAGGACAAAGTCCCCCTTGCAGGAAATGTTCGGGAGTCCACCCCAAGATTTCAGAGGGGAGCCATCTCCCCTGCTCCACAGATGAATTAGCAGTGGTCTCTTTCCTGTTGATATTTCTTCCAAATTCCATTTGAGCCTGGAAGAATTAGGGCTGAATAAATTCATTTAAATTCAATCTGTTTAAACCCACATTATTCAATTTCCATCACATACTCTGACCACCCCAATTTATTTTATGCATTCCATTACTTCTCTGTGGAGAGAAACACCACAGCACAACTGACTCTATCTTGCATTAATAAGAATAACACATTTTCTCCCTTCCTAATTACATTTGACAACACAGCAAACCAATTCTTTCTGCTTGCCAAGCAACAAAAGGTAGCAACATCAGACCACATTTGTGTATTACTTGGGGGTTTCACTTTATTCTGTTTAATTGGCTTCTCTGCTGACATAAAACAATGATCCAGTAAGATATGGGAAATCACTGGGGGAGTGGGGGAATAGTATTAATCTAAATCACTTGATTGAGAAAATGGATTGCCTGTCTTCCTTCACTTGTCCTCAATTGCTCTCTGGAGGAGGCTGAATTATTTACAGAGGATCAGCCCAAGCTCTGTGTCTCCCATTCCTGTCTGCTCTGCAATTCTGAAATTCTGAGAAAGGGAAGTGAAGCTATGATGTGTGTTTGGTTTTTTTAAAAAAAAGGTGGTGGGGCTAAACCAGAAGACACTTCTTCTGTGTTAAATACAGTCAATAGTAGGGGTGAAATGAAAATCTGGCTAAAGCCAGTAAAACATCTGAAAATATGATCTGGTCTTAATTACATTTGCCTCCCTTTTTTCTTCCTTTCATGTTTCTAGTTCCTCTTTTATTCTGAATAAATAACATGGAAGGCTAAAAAGATAAATACTTGGTTATGCTTTTGTAGATTTCCTTGTATTATTTATGAGTTTTTTCACTCATAAAGCAGCCCTAAGTATTTTTCTCTATCTGTATAGTTACTTGAGGCACAGTCTGCCAATTCCAAAGCTCTGTTAACTCTCTGCAGCTTGGGTGAGAAGTTACTGGGCACCTTTTCGCTTACCTCCCCTGGTGCCTTCCCTTTCCCTCACCCATGTAAACCAGTCAGATGGAAAGTTACGACACCAGTCCCAGGTTCATAAGCCCAATTGAAGGCCATGTTGGGGGAGCAGAGGGAGGGGCTTGTTGGAACAGAAAGAATCTAAGGACATCCAGTATATGCCCCTGGGATTCTTCCTCAGGTAAAATTGAAGGTGCAGGTTGCCAGTGTGATGGGAGCCCCTCTTTAGCCACTCAGCCACTCCACCACATTTGTCACGAAGTGGGTGAACCCAGGAGAGCTTAATGTGGTGATATCTAAGGAACCTGCCTTACCCCAGTGCCTCTCAATGCTCCAGTCTACCCAGACTCAGCAGTGCTTCCAGGGAGTCCAAGCATCCACAGGGCTAGGCAGTCAAAATTACTATGCCCACCTTGCAAGGTAAAACTGCCAACACACCCACAAAAATGCTAAAACTCCCCATAGCTGATCAGGACAAGATCTGGTTTAATACTACAAACCCTATGAGCCCTCCCCCCCCCCAAAAAAAACACCTTTGGGAATGTTGGTTACAGAGTCTTTTATATTTTATTAAAGACAGTGAAAAAGCAAAATGACAAAATTTCCAAAAAGGTTTTTAAAACAGTTGGACCAAAATGGACAATGTGAGAAAAAAAAAGCTGAGGCAATCAAGAGGACACACCAAAAAACAACAAAGCTGTTGTTTTTTTTAATAACCCCCCCCCCATGAATCGACAAACAACTCCGTTATTCGTCGCTTCATGGGGGCAACTTTGTGCTTTGTGAGTCGTCAACTTTTGAAGGGGGACAACTCACCAAAATGGTGTCATCCCCATCTCTAATCCTGACATGCTGAAATTGGGATTCTAAACTAACCCATGCTAAAGCCATGCAAGAATGCAAGCATCCACCATATAGACACTCAATCCTAAGATTTTGAATTTATTTATTTATTTATTTATTTATTTATTTATTTATTTATTTATTTATTTATTTATTTATTTATTTATTTATTTACTGTATTTATACCCTGCCTATCTAGTCATTTCGACCACTCTAGGTGGCTTACAACAAATGATAACAAGTTCAATTTAAAAGAGAGAACTCAAAAATGCAAGAAATTAAGTCAGAGCCTCAGGTACTATGCTACTAGTTGTAGTTCCTCACTCAAATGCTGTGGAAAAAAGTTACCTCATTCAGGGCCTTTCCCCAGGCCCATCATGAGTAAAGAGTGCAGGTGAGTTGTTGGGCTATATTTGGTAGCCAATCAATGTGTTTCTTGATTGCCACCACCTCAGGCCATAACTGCATCTTCTTTATATGGTATTGCTCTTTTCCTTTTCCCTTTACCCGCTTTTCGTCACACTACATTTGTTGTAAAACAAAACAAAAGAAATTTAAACCTTTGGATTCTATCGAAACAATTTGTGAGGCTGCCAATCCAGCTTGACAGAAATACCACTGATTTGTTCAGTGTTTTGACATTTTTCAGTTCACAGTCCTGATACTAGTAGTAGTAACAGCAGTAGTAGTTGTTATAGTAATTGTAGTCATAGTACCATGTTTCCCCGAAAATAGGACAGGGTCTTGTATTTTGCTCCAAAATTAGGGCTTATTTTCAGGGTTAGGGTGTTTTATTTTTTTTCCAGGTACAACAATCTACATTTGATCAAATACAGTCATGTAATCTTCTTCTGGTTGTTGCATAATGGTGGAGTGTGGGGTTTTACTTAACTGGGGCTTATTTTGTGGGTAGGGATTACAGTGGACCCTCTACTTAAGGAATTAATCCGTATTGGAATGGTGGCTGCAAGTCGAAAAGTCTGTAAGTCAAATCTCCATTGACCTACAATGCACTGAAAACAGATTAATCCCATAACCAGTGGTTTTTATTCTATTTTTATTCCATTTTGTTTTTTTTCTGGTCTGTAAGTCGATTCTCTGGCTGCAAGTCGAATCTAAATTTTGCAGCCAGAGAAGTCTGTAACTCGAAAAGTCTGTAAGTCGAGCCGTCTGTAAGTCGAGGGTCCACTGTATGTTATGAGCATCCTGAAAAATCATACTAAGGTTTATTTTGAAGTGTGGTCTTATTTTCGGGTAAACAGGGTAGTGGTGGTGGTGGTGGTGATGATGTTGTTGTTGTTGTTGTTGTTGTCAAGGTGAAAAGTATGACATTCAAACAAAACCCACAGAGTACTGTAGAACTTTATAACTCCACCTGGTAATTTGAGTCTGTGGTGGTCCATCACAGCTACCATTTATTCCTGAAAGGTTTAAATACCAGCGTGAATCATATAATCAAGACAATCATATCAAAGTTTTTCTGGGTATCAAAATATATGTCATTTACTTGCTTCTGCCTGGCTCACCAAAATGTCAAAGTGCAGTAATTAATCTGGTCTCCTGGCTGGCTCACTGATAATGTAACATGCGAACTCACTACATCTCTCTTCAGAGGATAAGAATAAATCACTGTTTTCAGTCATGGTGAAGTAAACAGAGAAAAACGAGTGCATGCAACATTCGCTTGTCTACAGGCTTTATTCATCCACATTGCTTCTATGCACAATAATTAAAAGGTTATGGAAAACATTAATTTTTTGAGAAGTTGGTGTGATGCACCGGACCCCCTAAAGGGCCGCTGTCATTTGGTCAGAGAGTTCGTCAGGCCGCTTACCTACCACCTTTGCTTGGGGCAAGTCCCAGGACCTCAGCAGTACATAGTGTAAACCCTTTGAACAAGTCTGACCTAAAAAGAATACTTTACTCTTAATCAGTACTTTGCAAGTACAGGCACATGGGCTTTGTGATTCCTTAGCTATGACTCTTAAAAGATAGCTAGTTTGTGGCCCTCTCCACCTCCTGGATTTAGCCAAACCCTGCTGTTCAAGAGACCAGTCTTTGTAGAATTTTTATAATTAATTTTTATTAGAAAAACAGAGTTTCATTAGAATCAGTTTATATTGCACAAGCGTTAGCATCAAGAACATATTCAAAGTTCATTGCAGTTAATAAAATAACTATTTCACATTAAAAACAATAAATACTAATTAAGCTAAATTAAGGTGGGCTGTAGTGGGCTAGCCCCAACTCCTTCTTTCTCCTTTACTTAGATCCTCTCTCAATCAAGTTCTGGAATCAAAATCCAGAACAGAACAACACACAAACCATTGAACCACTTTCACATAACCCATCATCCATTTTCTACCTTCCCAAACTCTTCCCTTCTTCTTGACCTTTCTGGCTGTTAACCAATTAACCTGAAGAGGCTGTACCATCTTCCTCCTTTCCTTATTTCCATGAGAGTCCAGGTGTTGTTTATCTCTTCTCCCATGAGCTCGCAATGTTGAGTCTTCCACGGATCTCTCAATTTGACCTTCATCGCTATCTCGAACCACGCTATAATGGTCTTCAGGAAAACACTCTCATGGCACTTACAAAAACACATTCCAATGTCTCTCAAATCATCTTCACACGGAACCTGTCTGACTCCATTTTACATTTCTCTGACTACATATCCTATCATCATGACAGTTGGAAGATGTAATCTCTAAATATCATTCTTACAGCAATTAACAAAAGCTGTAGCTACAAATACTTAAAAATATATAAAAACTGAATTTAAGTTGTAGGCAAATTTGTAGGCATCCTTCAGTCTTGAGAGACTATGGTAACATGCTCTGAACAGATGTCTTAGAACAGTGTCTAGTGTGGGAGTCTCAAACTCAATTTACCTGGGGGCCGCTGGAGGCAGAATCTGGGTGAGGCTGAGCCGCATCAGATTTTCTGCCAAGCGGAGCAAGAGCCCGAGGAAGCCACCCAGGAGTTTCCTTAGCTCAGCTGGGTCTCTGAGGAGGTGGAAGAGGAGGGGCGCGTGAGCCCTTGTCACCAGCCACGATCCCCTCCAGCTCGTTCTTCACTATTACCAGCAGCAGCAGGATGAAGAAGTGGAGAAGGGAGGGAGCACCGGCGACTGCCTAGCAGGGTGATGAGGAGGGTATGACATAATTTTTTTTTAAAAAAACCTCACAGAATTCTCCTTGCCAAAGGAGAAAAGCCTCCAGTGGTACCAACGAAATTAAACAGAACAGGCTGGAGCCCACACAGGGCGCACACACATGTACGCACACAACACACAGAGGTCCGGCAACCTTCCTCGAGGGCCCCCCTCAAAAAAGGCACACTCAGCAACAGCAGCTATCCCCACCACGACAGAGGAGCAAACTTTGCAAGGCGAGCCCAGGCGGCCTACAGAGCCGATGCTGTTGAAGCAGGATAAAGAGGAGGAGGAGGAAGCACTGCCGGGTGCTAAGGCAGCCGCTGGCCGGGCTGGTGCTGGGGGTGCCGAGAGAGAAAGAGAGCCAGAGAGCCACTTCCCTGGAGTGGTGGTGGCAGCTGCTGCTGGCAGCTTGGAGGTGCTGTTCAAGGACAGGCTGAGAGCGAGCTCCACTCTCAGATATTGCTCGGCGGTGGCTCAGGGGCTCGGGGAAAATGGCCAGTAGCGCGCCTCACTCACCGGCTCTTGCAGCGCCTCTTGCACCCTCCATCTGGAACTGCAGCCTGCCAGCCAGCAGACAGGTGGGCTGGCTGGCAGGCTGCAGTTCCAGATGGAGGGTGCAAGAGGCGCTGTCTTGGGAGAGAGCTGGCAAGCGAGGCAAGGCTTTTTTGACTCTTGACAGCAGAGGATGTGTGGATGCTTCAAGGGGCAGGCAAGTCGGGGGGCCCAAACTATCATCCAGCAGGCTGCAAATGGCCTCTGGACCGCATGTTTGAGACCCCTGGTCTAGTGTGACTGAGAAGACCAGTATGAGATTGATAATCCCTTCCACACTGAAGACAAATACAAGCTGTGCCCTGTCCAGCTCACTGATTTTGCTGGTTTTGAGACTGCCTCTTTGCCTCATCCTGCTGAACAAGTGCTTCTTCAAATTGGGAGAGGTCATGCTGCACCTCCTGCCTCCAGGTGGAACTCTCAGATGGCAAGGTTTCCCATCTGTTGAGGTCCATTCCTAAGGCTTTCAGATTCCACTTGCAGATATCCTTGTATCACAGCTGTGGTCTCCCTCTGGGGTGATTTCCCTGCACTAATTCTCCACACAGGAGATCTTTTGGAATCCGACCATCAGCCATTCTGACATGCCCAAGCCAACGTAGACATCACTGTTTCAGTAATGTGTACATGCTTACAATTCGAGCTCGTTCTAGGACTACTCTATTTGGAACTTTGTCCTGCCAGGTGATACCAAAAATACATCGGAGACAACACATATGGAACGTGTTCAACTTCCTCTCCCACGGTGCACAAAGGGTCCAGGACTTACTGAAGTACAGGAGTATACTTAGGACACAGACTCTATAGACCTGGATCTTGGGGTATGCCTTAACTTCTTATTAAGCCATACTCTCTTTGTGAGTCTAGGGAACATGATAGCTGCTTTGTTAATACATTTATCCAGCTCGACATCTAGGGAGAGGGTGTCAGAGATTGTTGAGCCAAGGTACATGAAATCATGAACAACCTCCAGTTCTTGCGTAGAGATGGTAATAGAGGGAGTTGAGTCCACACCCTGGCCCATGACTTGTGTTTTCTTCAGGCTGAATGTTAATCGAAAATATTGGCAGGCCTTGCTTGTAGGCAAATACTTAAGTCAGATAAATATATTTCAGTCATAAGCATTAGCTTAAAAAGTTACATACAAGAACTTAAGTTGTATTTTAATCCAAAAATACAATAGCTTAGAGACTTTAAAAGTGCATCTTGGGGGGAAAAGACAGTTTTTAAAAAAGAAATATGTGTCTTAGCATTTTAGCATCCTTGAATACATATTCTACATTCTCACCCAGCCATCTGCCAGTTAAAATCTATGGAGGAAAACCCACCATTTCGGTATGTTGCCTCTGTGCTGCTGTCTCTGCAGCTGCCATTATATTTTTTTTCTCCCTTAGCTTCTCAGCTTAGATTGACTCCATTGTGGTTCAGCTGTCTTCTTGCTTGCTGGTTGACAGCTGGCTAGCTGGCATCTTGCTTACATTACATTAGTACTTTTATAGGTGTAAATGTTTGCGTATATATCCCTATCTATTGTTTATACTTTTCTCCTAACCTAGCAGATTCCAGTACTGGAAGGTTAATGCAAAATCTCAGAGACTCTGTTACAGAAGCAAATGTCTGCTTATAAGAGGAGACAATAGCATTCTCCATTATCTTCATTCTGTCTTAAGCTAGCAGATTCAATGCATCTTCTTATTGACTTTGCTTCAGTAGCAAACTCAAAGTATTCTATTTGGGACTTCCTACATTTTTAGACCCAATGGACTTTTCCACATATTCTGCCACTTAGGCAGATTACATGGGACTAGATAGGAGTTCAACAATCACTCTGCAGTGACTCCAGTGGACATTTGGTATATTGCTACTTAAATTATTACTTTTTCCTCTCACTTTTTTTTCTATTTTCAAGGTTTCACCTCTTTGTCCTGAACTAACCTTTTACAAGGAGTTCACTGCTGTTCAAATATACATTTTATACTTCATTTCACATTATCAGAGTTACAATTCTTCTTCTTCTTTACCAATTAATACTTTATTTCTACAAAATGCAAACTGTGACTGTTTCCCCCATCAGTAGAGTGTGGGGCTATCCGCTTGTACATTTTCTTAATAGTCCAAGTTGGCAATCTTGATGATGTGGTCAATTTATGCATATCATGGAGGGTCATGAAAAGAATATGTTGAGAAATAGATATTTGATCTAGCCCTCTATAAATCTCTATCTGAAAAGGCCAACCTACCTCTTTTTCTGCATGGAACATATAATTTTTGTTTATTTTGTTCACCCCACAAGAGTGTGGATTGGCAAAGTGCAAGGCCAGACCATTTTTCTGCCCATTACAGGGCTGCCAGATTCTACCCCACAGCAGTCTGTTCTTATACTTTGGATCCCCTGGTGAGGCAGAAAACAACATATGCATTCTACCCCTTCCAAAAAAAAAACACTCAATGGGAAAATTGAGTATTTAACCGACATATTTTATCTCACAGTAGCATCACTTCCCGCTATGCATCTTAATTTACAATGTGCTGGTGAAATAAATGCAGTTTTCATTCCTTCAAGATCTCCAGTGATGAATTCCTAATATCTTAAGTTACATTTTGTCAAGGCACTTCTTAAAGGTCACCATAAATTAAAGATGTGACTTTGGCAAAGGAGGTTCAGAGAATGTAGGCCCATCTATCATATTTAAAAGTTAATCAGTGAGGAAATAACTCTTATGACCTTGTTGTGCATCACGTATACACCCTATCCTTGGACTTTCCTGCTTTTTCCTATCACTTTCTTTATTATCTTCCTATTCTGTCTACTGCATGGGTCATTTCTGATCATATTGTGCCTTGAATTTCTCCCAGCTCCATATAGCTACAAGTTTCTCATGTTTTCTTGCTAGACCGAAGGAGGGGTTTCGGACCAGGATTTTTGAAGGACTGCCGTCATCTGCACACATCTGCCTACCATCTTCTAAAAGCTTTGGAAGTTGCTTTCGGTGCCCCAGCAACACTTTATATTCAGTCTGGAGTATTTGCTTTCATAAGCCAGAATTCTTTGAATATAAGGGATATGCATATTTTAAAGTACAGTATCAAATATTTTCTAATTAGTTCTTCCTAAAAATGATGGGCAATATTTTATAATAACTCCAGTTTTTCTACACTGTTGGCTGCTCACTAGAGTTCATAGCAATAACAATAATTAAGATGGCATCCTATCTTAAACAAAATGTTAACAATTCCACTTTGTTTGCTCTTTGATTTGTTTTGTTTTTTTGTCTTATTTTGTTTTACAACACAGTTGTCTGACAATAGTACCAAATTGATCTACACAATTTTAGCACATACGGAAAATCCAAAGACATGCTGAGTGATTCAAGCAAACTGTTTGGCAATTTTAATTTTAAAACCTTTGACACATGCTTTAATATCACACCATCTTATACTATATAACCATGAGCAATATTTTCCGAGGCCTTTTGTTCCATTTTGGACATGCTCTTTGTAAATCCCAGTCAAATGTTGAACAGGATATCTTCATAAACTGTACAAAGGTTCTCTGGGATGTTTTTAATGTAGGTTTAGATATGTGTAATAAAAAAAATTGTACAAAGGTTGTAGGATTACAATACATGCATTTGGTCTTAGATTATTTACTTATTTCGTGTCCACTCAGAGAATAAAACAAGTTGATTGGAGAATACTGTTGTATCTACTGTGACTGAAAAGGTAAGAATAGTTAGGCTGCTGGAGTTCCTATAGCCACGATACAGCTCTTATCATCCACACAGCCAGAGATCTGCATGGATCCCAGAGGATAGTCATCCACAGAGACATCAAAACACACTTCCAGCTAGTTAATGCAGCCCAAATGAGTTGCGATGCAGCTGAGAGTATCCATCCCAGCATTCATCTGCATAAATAAGCTACTCAGAATTTCTTTCTTAGACCCATACAATTGCCTTGACTGGAACAGAGCAAACTGACTGCACAGCTTTATGATACTGGCAACTGAGGAATGGGTGGCTGTGCAGGTGGTAAAATAGGACATTACTTGGAAGTTTATGTCTTGCCACTCTCTACCAAGATTGCCCTCCTGTCTGGCAACATCCCCCCACCTCAAATTTAATGGCTCTTCTTGTCTTTATCAAGAAGAAAGAAACATTCATGTTTCATAGTTTAAAAGCAAGAGAAACCCCAGCTTCTTGAAATGCATAGATCACTACTGCGTTTTAAGTATCACTGGGTACTGTTGCCTCTCAGTATTCTGTTGTTCTTTCATTTTTAATTTCATTTGCCAGGTCCAATCTAATGACAGTTCTTCACTCAACTTCATCTTGAGCAGTCACCATGAAATCAGTGCAGTTGTGGTGGTGCCTGAGAAATGAACGTTTGTTTTGAAGTGAGGTCTTCACACAAATAAGAAAAACAAAATAAAGGGGGGATCTCACGTTAAGAAAACCGTACTTGGTGTGAAGGCAGTGCAACATTTAGGAGTCAAGCAGACCTCTTTCTCAATAACAAGTCACTTATGGGAATAATGTGTGCCTTAACAACTTTGCAGATGATAGTGTCAAAAGTATAAAATGTAAGATAAGAATGCCAGAATTCACCTTCCTAAGAATTTCAGCATTATTTTTCAAAAGTGTCTAGACCTTATCGCTGTGAAGATGCAGCTGAAGATGTGCAAATATCTATCAAATATTTAAATTTCAGAAAGCTAAGTCAGAGTTTTAGTGATTAGGTGCTCTGTGGATGGATTCAATGTTCTACACGGCTCTTTATCCTTTCATGTGACTTGCAAGAGTAGGTTAACATTTGAAAAATGAGGAAAACAACATGCATATTTCCACTAAACCCATTCAGCTCTGCCCCTAAATATAAGAAGATGGTGAGTGGAGGGGCTGGGGTTATAGTACACATCCCAGTTCCCATGCACAGATACAATTTGTGACACCTGAACAAGTCTATCATCCCAGAGGAATTTCACAGTCTTTTCTTCATTCCCAGGCATCTCTAGAACTCTCTGCTTTATCCTTTGACAAAGTATCTTGTTTAACAAATATGAGGTACAGGTATTTACCTTTCCAGCAAATATAGCATGTGAACATCCTGTTTCAGTGCCACCAATGGATTTGAATTGTTGTTCTGTTTACAATCTTGATGACCGTAGCAAGGCAGAGATATGCATTGAACCTAGTTTGGGAGATCTGCGTTCTAACCCCCACACTACGTTACAAGACTCACTGGGTGCTTTTGGATCAGACACTCCTCCTCAATCTGACTTACCTCATAGGATTGTTCTGAGGGACAAGTGGGAAGGAGAACCACATATGCCTTGTTAATTTGGTGGACAAAAGGTGGGGGTATAAATGTAACTCACAACAGCAAAATCAACAAAGTAGTTTGTAGGGAGAAATAACAACCTGAGGTGAAAAAAATTAATCTCACTCCCCCCAAAAATCTAATGTATTATCACCAACAAATGTGTTCAGATGAAAGGGGGATAATAGAAAGCTTTGTTTTTATTTCTCCCTCAGGAAGACAAACAATAGATTTAGTGTATGAGGACCTAAACAATCTTGCTATGCAATGTAATCAAAGTCAGGCTTCCCACTCACTTTGGGAAATAGGATACTGATCTGTTTTTTGATAACTCCACTGAGAAATCCTATTGTTTTATGTGTTTTATATTCAATACATGAAAAATGACTTAACAGCAGGAACAAAGCATATGCCTCAAACTATATTAATTGTTCTCCAGACCCAACAATGTGATGATGCATAGCGGCAAGAGGTGATCTATCCAGCTTTTTACAAGTTTCTCTTTACGCAAATCATGAGGTACAAACTTTCTCACTCTGCATAATTGGGAGGATGGAGACATAATATAACCCAACATAGGTACTCTTCCCTTTTTCAAACTGATGACCTCGAGCTTCATTGGACTACAGCTCACAACATCCCCAGCCAGCATACTTGCTGGGAATAATGGGCACTATAATCCAACACAGGCGGAGGATGTCATGTTAGAGAAGACTGGGTCAGTATACAGTTCAAATCTGTTCTTATTTATTTATTTATTTATTTATTTATTGGACTTATATACCGCCCCATAGCGCTACAAGCACTCTCCGGGCGGTTTACAATTTTAATTATACAGGCTACACATTGCCCCCCCAGCAAGCTGGGTACTCATTTTACCGACCTCGGAAGGATGGAAGGCTGAGTCAACCTTGAGTCGGCTACCTGGGATTTGAACCCCAGGTCGTGAGCACAGTTTTAGCTGCAGTACAGCATTTTAACCACTGCGCCATGAGGCCAAAGCCTGCCAATTTTCCGTTTTTCCTATAATAAACCTGGCAGCTTCACTTCTTGTCTATAATTTTATTAAATCAACAGTTATTATCAGATTTAGAATTTACTGTGAAAGAGTAAATAAATGTATGCAATTTTGAACTATTAATGCTCTAGCAAAGGCAAGATTTTCTCAACCCCTCCCTGTCACATCTATTAAACTGTCACATCCATTAGAATGTAGAACCCCCTTCAGAAAACAATAGTGCAGACCAAATAGTTGTGCACACCAATTTCTTCTGGCCGGGTTCATATACTTGAAAGTAAAGTTGAGCAGAAGAGACAATTGGATCTACTGGGAGATCTGCAACATCTCACCAAAGATATCTGATTTCCAGTTATTTAACAGTGGCAGCAACAAAGCCACAGACACACCCACTTGCTTTATTGAATGCTGCTGAAATGAAAAAACCTTGAAGAAATAAGGCATGGGTCCTTGTTTGGAAGGATTGTGAATTCCATTAGCTTGTTACTTAGAATGAAATCCTGAACTTTGGCTTCTTAGAATTTTGCACCAGGTTAAGATGGATGGATTTTGGAGTCCTAGCAGAAAACCAAATAGATTGCACAAGCCTAAAGATTACTTTCTGTGACTTAAACTCATACAGAACAAGCAGAAATTCATTTGGGGCACTTTTCCTGGCACATTGATGGAAGATATAAGAACCTTCACATGCATTAGAATTCCTTTTATTGGAACAAAGTTTGGGTGGTTGCTATGTCTGAATATATTGCTCACATTGCAAATAAGGCATTACAGTGGGACCATGGTATCCCTAGAGGATTGGTTCCAAGCCCCATCCCTTGCAGATGCTGAAAAACGTGGAAGTAACAAACACTATACATTGCATGCTTTCTGGCTCCATCTGGTGATCAATACTGATAAACACATCCAGGAAATAGGTACAGTGGGGCCTCGACTTACAAACATCCCTACTTACGAAAATTTCGAGTTATGAAATGCTCCGGCCGCAAAATTTTGGTTCGCCTTGCGGCCGGAGCTTCAACCTACGAAAGGAAAAAGGCAGGAGGAAAGGTGGGGAAATTCAAAGCCACCCCCTCTGCTCTTTGCCTCCCGTCCCCACTGCCCTTTGCCTCCTGTCCCCACTGCCCTCTGCCTCCCATCCCCACTACCTCCATTGCTGCAGGAGGCAGCGGGGATCGGAGGCAGAGGGCAGTGGGGACAGCTTTGGAAGCCTGGGAAGCCAAATACTTACAAAA
The DNA here is from genome assembly GCF_051106095.1 of Pogona vitticeps. Classification (NCBI taxonomy): domain Eukaryota; kingdom Metazoa; phylum Chordata; class Lepidosauria; order Squamata; family Agamidae; genus Pogona; species Pogona vitticeps. The sequence goes on along the minus strand of NC_135787.1, from coordinate 22,434,687 downwards.
TTTTTGAGTTGCGGCCACTGTTCCAATACAAATTAATTTCGTAAGTCGAGGCACCACTGTATAAATATGCATTTCTGAGGTTTTTTATTTAGCATTTTCCGACAGTGGATAAATGAATCAGTGGATATTGATCCCTCAGATAGGGGATCCTACTGTACAAACATGAAGCAACCCTGTTTAGCCATTTAGCCAAAGTAGTACTTATTAAGAAGTATCTAGGAGAATACATAAATCAGTAAGCACCTCTCTAATACAAATTGTATATCATCACCTTTAAACATATATTATCAGTGTAATAGTGGTGGCATTCCTTCTCCCTAAAGTATAATAATGGAAAGTGAGTTGTAATGAGAAGGCTTGGGTTTACAATGCTCAGTTAGAGATCAATACACACAGAGAGAGAATTAACAAACAAAAGGGCAAACCGGGGGGAAACCTGTATAATGTTTATCTGTTCTGTGCACAATTGAGCAAGTTGTCATTTCAAAACATTTTGGAAGAATGAAGCTGGTTGCTTCTCCCCTATGTTGCTTTCACCTGTAGTGAAACCATCACTACCAGCCTGGTGTCAGCTGCTCCTTGCTTAATTTTTACAACATTGAAAAGAAAACCGCCCTTTTCTTTTCCTACACGAGGGATTCCCCCCCCCCCCAGCATACTACCAATCATTCCAAGGGTCATCCTTCTCTCCAAAGAACTCTGCTTAGACATAGGGAAGAAATGTGTTCAATCCACACTTTGATGAGAACCTACCAAATTATCTTTTCCAGGCCAACTTGGGAGCTGAGCTACAGTTGTGCTTGGATATTCACATTTCTGCAGAATATGTGACAGAGCTCTTCTCTCCCAAAATGTGCACAAAATGCCTATATCTATGCAAATTATGCCTAAAAATGCCTTATGCTCATTGGTAGTGCTTCCACAAAATGCATAAAGCAAAGCATCATATAAAACTATCTATATCAAGATCAATGTGCATGATAGTGAGTAACTATGCGGACTTCAAGTAACCACAAACTGGGAAATAATACAGGAAAAAATGAATTGGAAAGATTAGTAAATAGCAGAAAACTATTTTGTCCTTGCCTGATTCTGATCCCTTTAGTTTATTTCTCCTAGTTAACAATTGCATGACAAAATACAAAACCTGAAAAAGTGGCCATACAACTACTTAACTGTAGTTAGGAATGTAGTTCACTCTATAGCAATCATGTTTTGTTTTAATTTAGCAAACTCCGCCCTTAGCTCATAGAACCATAGAATAATGGAGTTGGCAGGGGCCGATAAGGACATCAAGTCTAACCCCGCTCAAGGCAGGAATCCAAATGAAAACAGATCTAACAGATGGTTGGCAATGTTCTCTTGAATGCCTCCAGCATTTGCTTTATTGTATACAGTACTTTCTTTTTATTTGCATGTACCATCCACCTGCTGCATCACCCACTTACTCCAGATGGAGTGAACAGTAGTACACATATGTTACAATCTTAGAACTGCAGAGGCACAGGGGAGATTCGAATTCCCAGCCTCTGGCTCTGCCGCCAGATACCTGAACCACTGAGAACCCAGCAGTTCTTAATCCATATAAAGAATAATTTATAACACTATGCAAGAGGCTCGAGATTCCAGTATATATTTTATTCTTCTTCTGAGAAAACCAGATGTTTTTGTTTTCTACATGATGATGATTTCATCAATGCTGAATTATGGGGTATGAGTGGGAGTGAATCCCTTAAACAAATTATTAATACCTACAATGTAGTAAAATTTGAAATAAATCCTTCCACTATAGTTGACCAGGTCAACTATTAGACAGAACAAGGAGACTGCTGCAAGTATAGTCTACTGTTTACTCTGGGGGAGACCAGTGGCAGCCTCCTGGCTTTTCTTCCTCAACTCCCTGGCTGTCTCTCTCTGTCCTTGACAGAGCTGATTATGCCAATCTTCCTTGGCTTAGCTCCCCAAATCTGACTGGTAGTCTTCAGGTAATGGCAGACACTATTGCATTGCCAGTGTTGAAACAAGGTTCATCTGCCAATCTAAGTAGCTTCTGTAATAGAACGAGAAGAGGTGCCTATGTCTTATGACTCAATCTAGAAAATATCTTCGGTCAGCCCTGCACAACACACTGTTTAGAATGGGACTGTGAAGATATTTGCCTGGGACTCTGAGCCTTACTCACAGATAGGGAGAAGAAAAAACCTAGCTGGCCCCTTTTCTATCCTAGAACAATATAAAAAAAGGTAAAATACTGTCGGATAAGGTAAAAGCATTTCAATTATAAAGATTAAATTTTAAGATATTTCACGTGAGACATTAAATTTAGAAACAAGCAAACAAGCTAAGAAATCCAGTTATTTTTACCTAACTAAGATACTAGCAGTCATGATGGTGAAATATGATGGCTCTAACTTACTCACTCCAAGATTGATGTCCCTTGCTCTAAGGGCCATCTTCTCTCCTTTTTACTCTCCCTCCCTCCTTCTGAGAGCCAGGGGTGTAGTTAAGCTTTCCCTTTGTCTTTAGAACTGACTTTTCCCAGGTTTGTATTCCGTGGGAATCTGGCACAGGTCGCTTCAAAGAGTCTTTGAAGTACCTTAAACTGGTAAGATGCCCTACAGGCAGAAACTACCTGCCTCTGTATATTTAGCATTTCAAGGTGAATAGCCTTCTTCCCTTCTGGAATGGCTAAACGGTACTTTTGCAATCTCTAGATGTGAAAATAGGTCCATGTCCCTTTTATTGCAATCTGGCTCTGGTGTCTGCACCCTCCCCCTCCCCCATGGGGTGCCTCAAAAACTGATATCTCCACAGGGACAAAAGAAATATCAACATCTTCTCCGGCCATGTATGCAAATCCACCAGGATTGCCATTTTGATTCTGGACACGTATGTATTCCTTTCAAAGCTCCAGTGGGCTGAAAGTCATTGATAAGCCACACTTTTAACAAATAATAATTCATAATAGTTGTGATTGCCTTTGTCCATGCCTGTTATACCAAATTTTCACCTTCACAAAACTTTCCAAAATATATCTGAACTACCCATATGTCGGAGAGGAAGAAAGACAGGATTGAAAGGAAGAAGAGATATAAGAGCCGCCAAAAGGAAGCATCCACTCTGTGACTTCTGAATTTTTGTTTTTTTATATAACAGCAGTTCTACAAATAATTAGAGTTGAAATTATGCCAATTTGGAAGCCAGATAGCGCTGTCACGCTTGGGAGGACAGCTTAGCACAAATGAGATGCCGTATCAAACAAGGTTCCAGGGGGACATTTGTGAATGAAATGGGTGAGCAAATGGTGACGGAAGCACCCCTAATGCGCTAGAATATTTTTCATCTGTCAAAACACCTGCCAAGAGTGACAGTTTTTCAAGCTTTCTAAGTAACAATCCAGTTGAAGGAAACCAGAAGGGGGAGGCTTAAAACTGCTTTTGATAGAAAATTGCACTGAAGCAGTTGTCAGAGACACCATTCCTTCTGCTGTTGTCTTTCTATGACATTACGTTTTGTGATTTTTGACTGATACTCATGATGTGTTGCTGTATACAGGTACATTTTGGAAACATATAGGGAATAAGTGTAAAAATGGAGGCGTTTTTGAGAGGGTCACAAAAAGCAGGAAGATGATCAAGGACATAGTTAATCCACAATGGAAATTAATAATAATAACTGTGCGCCATCATAGTTATGAGTTGGTAAAGGAGTACGACAAGGCTGTATACTGTCTCTCTGCTTATTTAACTTATATGCAGAATAAATACATCACGCAAAAGGCAGGACTGGATGAATCCCAAACCAGAATTAAGATTGCTGGAAGAAATATCAACAACCTCCGATATGCAGCTGATACCACTCTGATGGCAGAAAGTGAGGAGGAATTAAAGAACCTCTTAATGAGGGTGAAAGAGGAGGGCGCAAAAAATGGTCTGAAGTTCACCATCAAAAAAAACCCCTAAGATCATGGCCAGTGGTCCCATCACTTCCTGGCAAATAGAAGGGGAAGATATGGAGGCAGTGACAGATTTTACTTTCTTGGGCTCCATGATCACTGCAGATGGGGACAGCAGCCATGAAATTAAGAGACACCTTCTTGGGAGGAAAGTGATGAGAAACCTAGACAGCATCTTAAAAAGCAGAGACATAGTCCACATAGTTAAAGCTATGGTTTTTCCAGTAGCGATGTATGGAAGTGAGAGCTGGACCATAAAGAAGGCTGATCGTCGAAGAATTGATGCTTTTGAATTGTGGTGCTGAAGGAGATTCTTTAGAGTCTCCTGGACTGCAAGGAGATCAAACCTATCCATTCTGAAGGAAATCAAGCCTGAGTGCTTACTGGAAGGACAGATCCTGAAGCTGAGGCTCCAATACTTTGGCCATCTCATGAGAAGAGAAGACTCCTTTGAAAAGCCCCCAATGTTGGGAAAGTGTGAAGGCAAGAGGAGAAGGGGACGACAGAGGATGAGATGGTTGGACAGTGTCACTGAAGCTACCAACATGAATCTGACCCAACTCTGGGAGGCAGTGGAAGACAGGAGGGCCTGACATGCTCTGGTCCATGAGGTCACGAAGAATCGGACATGACTTAACGACTAAACAACAACATGTGCCATCAAGTCAGTTCAGACACATGGCAACCTTTTTCAGGGTTTTCTAGGAAGAAAATACTCAGAGGTGGTTTACCATTCCCTTCTTCTGGGGGCGCCCTGGGACTGTGCAGCTTGCCCAAGGCCTTTATTAATGACTGTTCCTCAGAACAGAATAGAGATTTGTCACATTCCAGTTCACATTGTGCCAAATGAAAAGGTTATTGAGTTAAATCAATGAGAACCAGGAAAAAAATTGTAAATAATGCCTGTATCTCTTGACACACCATTCCAGGTGAAATTCATCTATTACAGGATGAGTGAAGGCCAGCAGTGAATGGACTATGTAGCACTTTTCTGAAGTAATGTATTATCCACTTCCATCACAAAAGATCCCAGCAGAGATTACAAGGGGGATAAAAAACAAATAAAAATGGAAATATCTAAAAGCATGAAAACGGAGCTGTTGATTTATTAAAATGTCATTAAAACACATATAAAGTCTCTAAAGAGGTCTGAGAATTTTTTTAAAAAAAAACTTTATTTGAAGATCAAAGGATAAAAGGAAATGTGCTGCAAAGGGAGTTCCAGAATTGCTACCATTGGATTAGCACCTCTGAAGAACAAAAGCTTGGGAAAGTTACATCTTTTGACTGTCACTGCTGGATTCTCCCCAGCCACAATGGACCATATTTGCTGATGGATTCAGAGATTAACAGTATTTAAAATAAATTGGACTACAATTCTCAGAATTCTTGAGGAAGCACGTGGAATCTTGGATTTGTAATCCCAGAAGGCAATGTTCTGTGTAAAAAACCATATTCATAGTTACTATCTATATCATCTATAACAGCTGCAGAATCTGAAGACCATTGGCAAGTTGATATGGACATTGTTTAATATTTCTTCAAATCCCTTGAACTCAGTTCATTTAGAGCCTTATAGGCTAATACCAGGCACTTGACCTCGGTTGAAAACAGACTAGTAGCCAAGGAGGATTTTAATACTTGCAAGATATGTGCTCAGTGAGCTGTTCTTCTGAAAACTCTTGCAGGCACGTTCTATCCCAACTGTACTTTCCAAATTATTTTGAAGGGCTGCCCAATGTTCTTGGTTACGTTGCTGAAATGCATGGATAACTCTAGCTATGACATCATAGTCCAGGGGAAAGTGCAGTTGGTCTACTACAAGCCTTACCTTAAAAGTCAATCAATGACACTAAAGATTGTGCGCCACTAGCCACAAAGCTGGATCATGAGCACTTACAGCCCTAAACTCCATACCTGATGCGAATCCAGCATCTTTTTTGAGACTAGGAGGTGCTCAACTACTGAATCCCTAGCTCTTGGATTGAAGTTCAGCTATTTTAACTTCCTTCAGACCTTTATGGAGTCCAAACACTTGTTCAAGGCTTCTGTCATATCACCCTACTCAGGTGTTAGGGACCAAAAGGAAACCGCAAATCCTTGGATGGCTTCTCCCAGTGATTTAATATAACTAGACAGCAGAATATCCAAAATACGTACTCTTGCATAGATGCATGTGCATAACTTGAAGTTGCATGCATGGTAGTTGGGCTAGCACTGAGGTTGAAGTGCTATCCCTGAAGCACTTCTGCCAGAGCATTGTATAATCAGTCATGATGGGGACGCATGACTGATTACATAATTATACACTGCAACTCATTGTGCCAACGTAACCTCATATTATGCCGGCATGAGTAATGAATGATAAGGTGAGACCTCATGGGATTCCAAAGATCAAATTCTTCAGTGTTACTTTTCGGAAATGACCCTGCACATAAGAGCAGAAACACCATGTTATCATAGTCCTGAGTCCCAAATCATTGAGCCAGTCCAGAAGCAAAATCATGAAGCCCATCCAGAAGAACCATATCTCGGTATCACCCTTCTGATGATATCAAAGAAATTATACACCAGGGTAATAAACAAGGTTACACATACCATCGTCCTCCCCCTGCACAGGTCATCTCTGAGGCTGACCAAGGCATCTATCTCAACCAAACTTGATTGAAATGGGTTGAAATAATACATCTCATCCAAGAAAGTCTGGAGTTGTAGGTTTGAACCAATCACACACATTTTTGCCCAGTGAAGAGGTATATGCAGTTGATCAATGGTCTTTCTAATCCTAAAGGACAAGGAATGAGAATGAAACAGCTACATAAATGCCTTTTTCAGGGTGACTAAGAACAAATCCCTTTTGGAAAGGTAGCATTAATTTTCTCTTTAGCTCCGCCAGTCAATCCTTTCCTAGGCAGCAAACTAAGAATGGCAAGGATTGAGAAAAGGGTATGAGGACTATTCATTATCAACATCCCTGAGCAAGACTTATAGATTAATGGAAACCATCCCCATTGCTTCACAGTAAATGTATGTAACTATAGCCCCCCATAGAGTAGACTTTGGTCTAGATGGGCGGGGTATAAATAAATAAATAAATAAATAAATAAATAAATAAATAAATAAATAAATAAATAAATAAATAAATAAATAAATAAATAAATAAATAAATAAATAAATATGTTGGACTGCATCTCGCATCTGCCTATCAGCCAGAATAGCCATGGGGCATGTGGTTGTTCTCGCTTAAACACCAGGGTAAGTGTGCTATATTGCAGACATGTATTTTCCCGTGTTTGAGATCCAGCCACTTCCAAAGGAATGCATGTACTTGGATGGAAAAATGAAGAATAAACTGTGCTTTGGCTCTCTATCTCCCTCCAGTCCCTGGAGGTGTTAATAATACTGAAGTCCAGCGGTTCCCAACCTTGGGTTCCCCAGATGTTCTTGGACTAAAACTCCAGGATTTCTGGGAGTTGTAGTCCAAGAACTACACCTGGGGACCCAAGGTTGGGAACCACTTCTCTAGCCTCTAAGGCCATTCAACTTAATGTATGCCCCCACCCCAGAGCCAGGTGTTTCTTCCCTGGTTCCCATGCTTCTGTGGATCCCACACTAGGACACCTGTTGCAAAGGCAACATCCTCCCCTTACACCCTCCAATGTGAGTAGTCTTTATAAGCCAGCTTCCACCCTTTCCTGGATCATTGTTCCTACAACAGCTTGGCTGGCACTCCTCACCGGATCCTTTCCAAACACCTTTCCTGCTGGAAGCTGAGCACTATTGCTCACCTCCCACCCTTTCTTGGAGCCTCACTGCCTGTGAATGCCCAGCTGGCCCTCATTACTGTATCCTTTGGAAGGAAAAGTACCATTATGGTCAGTTCTCTTAATCCCTGGACTCCACTTGTACCCACCCAGGCCCAAACTGAGATTAGCAGTCAAGATCAGTAGCCAATAAAGGTGACCAGAATCCAAAGAGGGAGAAACGCAAGGCACAATGATAAACAGTGCATGGCCCAGCACGGCACAGGCACAGGGATGGAGAATTACCAAAACGGTCTGGAATGTACAAATGCAAACTGTATGAAACAATATGTTTCCAGCACTGGGGATTTGGAAATCAACTGCCTGTACATTGCTGCTGAGTCTGCTGTGACTGACAGCTCTACGCAAGGCTGTGGTCTGAGCTATCCAGCTATCTAGCTGTGAACTGGGGTAGACTCTCACTTGCTTCTCAGAAACCTCCACAAATAAATTTACTTCCCCTGGAGCCAGGAATTCCTTCTCAATATGTGCAGCCAGCTCACACCTTTCTCCACCATTGCTATTGTGGACTAGAGTGCATTCAGCTTTCTTGTCTGACTCTGGAGCTGAACCTCTTCCCACTGGGGGTGATGCTCCTTGTGTTTTGAGGGCTCTCGATCCACCCTGACTGCTCCCAATTACCAAGGTCATAGGATACAGGCTCCTCCTCACTGGATAATTCATTGAATGGGACACAACTTCCAATATGGTTGCCTTGAACTTGATATATCTATTGCCTTGCTCTGTCCTGGCCATCAGATTTCTTCAAAATCACGGATGGGTAACAAGTGGCATGTAAGCCGTATGTGGCCACTCAAATGTCTTGTTCACTGCACACACACACCCCAAGATATTGTGAAAGTTGTGCTGCTGAAATTCAGTGGCAAAATAGGAAGAGCCATTGTGGAAGACAGGAAACCCTTGCCTGAAATGTGTTTTCACAGTTTGGTGCCAACATACAAGGCGAAACTAGATACAATACTTGAGTCATCATTAGAAGTAAAGCTGTCTTAAGAAGTAAAAGGTGTTTGTTTAGTCTGACATAAGCTTGCCTCAATCAAAAAATTAAGCTTGCTTTTGTTTTGCAATTGGCCATGGAAAGACAAGCATGACTTTGTCTGCAGGCCTGATTTGTCAAATACTAGCTTTGAAATATGTGCATATCTGGAGGGAAAACAGAAGGCATTCACCTTGATGTGATACTCTGTTGCAAAAGGAAGGGGGCATGAAAACAAGCATTTGTTACTGGTTTAGTGTCTTTTTCTGCTTTTCCAGCAAACATCTGCTTGGTCACCAAGTCTCAGCTTTTACAGGAAGCAACAGGCAGGGTTTGCAGCCCATGGTGGATTTTAGATGGAGCAGAACTGGCCCCCAGGATTGCTAACGCTTGCACATTGCTCTGGAGGTACTGGAAGGGCATATTCTAGTGCATTTCCATGATGTGAAAAGGTTCACGTTCCGATAAACTGATTTTAGTACATAAAGGCAAAGCATTCCACAGGTCAGCTGGCAACCTTAAAACCTGCACCTGTTCATGGTGCATCCAAATACCTAATTTCTTGCCAAAGACAAGTCAGCCTAAGTTAATGAACTCACTGCCATCCAAAATCAAGATGATTGATGGTGATGGAGACAATGATGAATGCAAATAGGGCATTGAAGTGCTCCATTAAATATGCTGCTCACAGTCTTTTTCTTCTAGTAAGAGAGAGATGCCAGCACTCAGCTGCTGGTTGCCTTTGCTATCCTAACTATTCAAACATCACTGTGAAGGAACTATGCTCCTTCTTTTGTTCTGCTGTCCACCGAGAGAGACCTGTGGAAAACAGCAGCCTTATATCCATTTGTCTCGAGCATATGTCACTTCTGCCTTTAATTCTCTAATAGGATCCTAGCAGAATGTGAGATAGCAGCATGAAACACCAGTGGGGCATCATTTTTGTTGTTGTTTTGTTCTATTTTCAAAGAATACGGAAAAATGGGCATGTTGGTGGGGGAGGATTTCAATTTCAAATTAGTATTTCTGTTACTCGGATTCCAGCTGAAAAGAAAAAGGAAAGGAAAGAAAGGTGGGGGAAATTGAAAAATAAAAACCATGAAGATTAGATCTACAGTGGTATGTATGCTTTTTTGGGTACAAACAGTGCTGAAGCGAAGTCAAGACTGATCATCTAAGACTTCTAGATTGACAGGTACTGCAGTGCCATCTGCCACCCCACACTTTCTGTTTGGGATTAGCTGTAATCTTCACAGCATGTGGAAAGAAGGATGGATTTCCCATTTATAGTACCAACAGAGGAGTCTGGTCTTGAATTGCAAACGATGTCAGTGAGCATTACAAAATCAAAATAAATGCTCCTGGTGGTGGAGAACCTTGCTAGAACTGGGTGGTTGATATGGATGCCTACAACCTCCTGCATTTTCACACTAGAAGTGTGATAATGCAGAGTGTCATGAGGTACACATGCAGGTCTGAAGTTGCTTGCTACTATCCTCCTGAGCAAGGGACGTGGTGGCGCTGCAGGCTAAACTGCAGAAGCCTGTGGTGCAGGGTCAGAAGACCAAGCAGTCATAAGATCGAATCCATGCGAAGGAGTAAGTGCCCATCGCTTGTCCCAGCTCCTGCCAACCTAGCGGTTCGAAAGCATGCAAATGCAAGTAGATAAATAGGGACCTCCTCGGCGGGAAGATATCAGCGTTCCGTATCTAAGTCGCACTGGCCATGTGACCATGGGAGATTGTCTTAGGACAAAACGCTGGCTCTATGGCTTGGAAATGGGGATGAGCACCACCCCCTAGAGTCGAATGCGATTGGACAAAAATTGTCAAGGGGAACCTTTACCTTTACCTTTACCCTCCTGAGCAAAAGTCACGGCAAGCAAAGTTAAAGTTTACAGGCAAATAAGCAGGCATCAAATCCGACTCTATAAATGCAATTGTCTACACACCCTTACTAAACCAAGAACTATGTTTGGTGAAGCCTCCGTGGATTGATGGCAAATAAGTCTGTGGTTTAGATATTAGGCTGTGGAGCCTGAGGTTGAGAGTTCGATTCCCCACTGTGCCTCCTTGTCAGGGGCTGGACTTGATGATCTATTCTATAGGATCCCTTCCAGCTCTGCAGTTCGAAGGTCTAAGATGATAACATCTTCAGTGGTGAGGGTGGAGTGCGCGGGGTTTGCGATTTCGCACGACTCCGGCAAGGAAGCTGGTGAATGACCACGCATATACAGCAGACGAGTCTCAAGACCGTTTCTGACGTCGCTCTCCGTTCTCCCCGGCGCTCCCAATCCCGCCTTAGTCCCCGACGGCTTGAAGCGCACGCCGCTGGCCAACGCTAGCCAAGGGGAGGGGCCCACGGAAGAGGGAAGCCGAGGGGTGGGGGGGACGGAGAGAGAGAGAGAGAGAGAGACGGAGCGAACTCGCCAGCCTATGGGGTGAAGCAGTCTGGAGGGTGGGGTCGCCGGGCGCCTATAAAAGGGTCTTCGGCGCCCGGCCGCCCCTTTCCTTCTCCGGCATTCCTGAGCACCGGCGAGGGAGGCCGGGGGAGCGCCTAGACGGCGCGGGCAGGCAGCGCGGTTCCTCGGCCCGCGCCCCGAGGGCTCACTCCGGGACAGCGCCCCTCTCTCGCCTTCTCCAGATCCCGGGCGGAGGAGGAGGAGGAGGAAAAGAAGGGCGGGTGGGCGGCGAGGGAAACGAGCCCCTTTCCCCTGCACAATGACTTCGATCCCGGCGGCCAACTGGAGCGGGGCGGCCGAGGCGGCGGCGCCCTGGAACGAGAGCTGGTCCCCGAACGGGTCCCTTTCCCCGCCGCCCCCGCGGGCGCCGGCCGCCAACTTCTCCAACCAGTTCGCCCAGCCGGCGTGGTCCATCGCCCTCTGGTCGCTGGCGTACGGCGTGGTGGTGGCCGTGGCCGTCTTCGGCAACCTGGTGGTGATCTGGATCATCCTGGCCCACAAGCGCATGAGGACGGTGACCAACTACTTCCTGGTCAACTTGGCTTTCTCCGACGCCTCGGTGGCCGCCTTCAACACCCTGGTCAACTTCATCTACGCCCTCCACGGCCAGTGGTACTTCGGCGACGCCTACTGCCGCTTCCAGAACTTCTTCCCCATCACGGCCGTCTTCGCCAGCATCTACTCCATGACGGTCATCGCCGTCGACAGGTGAGCTCCGCGGGACGCGCGCCCGGGGGCTGTTGGAGGTGCCTCTGCTCACGTCGGGGGCTGCAGCGTCGCCAGTTGATGCGCTTCTTTCCCGCATCTTCTCCCCATTCTCTAAAGTTTTGGGGGTTTTTGTTTTGTTTTGTTTTACTTTTTTGGACTACAGTTCCTAGCATCTTTCAGCCAACATAGCAAGTAACTATTCCTAAGCTTGCCTCTCCCACCACGGGGGGGGGGGGATATTCCAAATCCCTTGTGTATCAAACGTACCGTAATGTGTAGAAGTGGCCAAGACTTTATGGTCTTTCTTTCCTAGCAAAGAAATTACCGATGGTTCCCAAATTACCCTTTATTCTGGGGGCTTTTTAACCTAACTGCCGTGCGTTTCTAGGCGTTCATAAATCAGCCCATGATCGCGGGGGGGTGGGTTGTTTTGCTCTCTAGCGCTTGGCAATCAGAAAGGTATTGTCCGCCTGTCCATGGAGACTTTATTTAAGGATTACAACTGTTAGCGGTTTCCTTATGTGCTTATCTAACAACCGCCTTCCCTATTTCCTCTTCTTAAACCCATCCAGGTAGTATCCTGCACTAGCTCATCAGTTCTCAGAACAGTAAAGTATGTCTCCCTAGTTTTCCTCTGATCTCATTCATTCATCAGCCTCATGGTGTGTGCACTAGCCAGTGTCCTCTCAGTGTCCAGGAGTCTGCTGTGATCTGTGACAGGAGATATAGCAGTTCAGATTTCCCTCTCATATGTTTTGTTGTGTGTGTGTGTGTTTTAATCCTACTTGGACTCTTTACGGAAGACCAGTCTCATCCTGAAAAACAATGGGAGGGAGGAGTGTTGTTTAAATGCATTTTGCTTTCTCCTCAGCTGTATTTTGAGAAAGCAACTCACCAGCTCTGGACTTCTTCCATTACTGTAGATTCCTTCACTACACTACTCCAGGTTAATTTCATCTGCGACCCCAGCTTCCATGGGATTGAGTGACTGCTGGATAGCTCAGAGGTTTAGATCTCCAGCTGTGGAGTCAGAAGTTGGGAGTTTGATTCCTTCCTGTGCCTCCTTGACAAAGGCTGGGCTTGATGATCCATGGGCTCTCTTCCAGCTCTGCAATTCTCAGATTAAGATGTTTGTTAAGTATGCCAGTAAGTGTGCTCATCATGGTAGAGTGAAATGTTTACCACGAGTCTCACTCTCTCATCTAGATGCATTAGAAATTCTGAGAGTTTAGCTCAGGTTGAATAAGTTCTACCCTGCCATTCATATATTCCTATTCATTCTTTGGAGGAGTTCCAGTCGTATAACTGTCTGCAAATGATGTTTTCAGAGAAGGGTTTTATTGTCATCATCTTAAGGAGTTTTATGGTGGTATCCATAGAGCATGATCTGAATCTTCCTGTCTGTTTTCCATACCAGAGAAACTTCCTTAAAGGAGAGAAAGATTTTCATTGAATCTCATATCCAACAATGGGTCTTAATGTCTTAAAAGACTAACAAGTTTTGTTTGGCAAATGGCTGTGGCTTGCTTGATGACACACATATATACACATGCAGATGTGGGGTATGGAAATGCAAAAGGTACCAAGAATGATCATTGAATGGATGTGGAGAAGTAACAAGGAGAGATTGAAATAGACAAGCAGGGAGAGGTGTAACACCTGCACTGTGTTGATTGATTAGTACCACTAGGCACTAATGCCCCTCGGAAACACTCTGTGCTTGTTCTACTTACAAATGAAGGTAAGAACTGAAATGGGACGAATGACAAGCAACACAGAAGAGGGTCCTGCATTCATCTGCCCTTTCTCATATCTAATAGCTGGCTTTTGCACATTCTTTCAGTATCTGTTTGTGAGGATCCACTTGCTAATCCTATGTGATAGCACACATAACAAATTATGAAGGGAAAGCTGAGGGGAAACTGGCTGCATTTTTGCAATTCTATGTGGGACACAGGAGTATACAACATTTTTTAAAAGTTGGGTTGTTGTATTTCCTATTATTTTTCTAGAATATGCTGAAACTGTCTGTTGGTCCTTGCTATATTTTCATCATCATTACAGTTGGGTCTCGACCTACGGAATTAATCCGTATGGGAATGGGGTCCATAGGTCGAAAAGTACGCAGGTTGAAAATGCATTCCCTATAGGAATGCATTGAAAACCATTTAATCCGTAACCCCCCCAAAACCCCACACACATACAATCGTTGTTGCAGGAGGACTTTGAGGGCTTCAGCATGGCTGCCGGAGGCCTCTCGGTGCTTCTCTCCCCCCCCCCCCAGCCGACGCAGGTTTTCCCAGGATGGACGGGCCTACCAGGGGAGGGCTTCCTCCGGTAGGCCTGGTCTACTGCCCGGAAAAGCTTGGTAGACCGGGCCTACCAAGGGAAATTCGAATTTCCAGCCCTTTCTCCCTGCCTTTTTGCTTTCGGAGGTCTCAAGCGGCTTCCTCTGATGTCGGGAGGAAAGCCCTTTGAGACCTCCGAAGGCTTGCGGCGGCGGCGGGGGACCTCCGGATACCTTCCAAGGCTTCTCTGGAAGGCATCTGGATGTCCCCACAGCCGCCGCCGCCGCTGAGAACCAAGCCATGCCGGGCAACCCCAGCCATGCTCGGACTCCTGGGAGTCCAAGCATAGCCAGGATCGCCCGGCTCGGCTCCCAGCAGCGGCAGCAAGGGACCTCCAGATGCCTTGCAGGGCTTCTCCGCTGCCATGGGAGGCATCTTGGAGGTCCCACACACACCGCTGATAGTGGCTCCGAAATCTCCCGCCTCCCTCTTCTGGTCCGTAGGTCGATTCTCCGGCCGCAAGTCGAAGTGAAACTTTGTGGCCGGAGAAGTCCGTAGGTCAAAAAGTACGTAAGTGGAGCCGACTGTAAGTCAAGACTCCACTGTATTATTATTACAATTTCTTACTTTACTAATGTTCCATAAAAAGCAGGGTCTTATGATTCACTTGGGTGCTATTCCTTCTTCCTCTGTGAGTCATTTCTTAGCCTGCTGCTACAAAGAGATCAGACTTAAGGGTTCCCACTTTGAAAACTCTTATTTCTTGTGGAACGATTGTCTTCAGTCAAAACAAAACCCTCTTCCATTAGGATAAGCAAAGTCCATTTGGATGATGTGTTATAATATATCTCCAGGGAGTTGCCTTGCTCTCTGAAAGAAAAGACCCAAGTGGTTGAAAATAAGTGTGATCAAGCAAGAAACAAACAATCAGGGGACACTGCGGCAAGATAGTTCATTCCAGTCAAAAGGGCCAACGTACAGATGGGATGGTCATAAGCCAGTATTTGCCCACAGTTTGGGAAAAAGTGGCATTGTAGGACTTCAGGTTCTGAATTAGCATGGCCCCTACTAGCGTGGCCCCTACTACTTCTTGTAACTAGAGGTAAAATGGATTGTATGCAAGAATCTCTGAGTGCAAGGCATGAGCTCAGCAAGTGGACTGTGGTTCAGTTCGTTCGTTCATTCATTCATTTATACTTCTGTGCCACCTTTTTGTCAATTAAGGGAACCAAGACAGATTAAGAAACAAACCAACTAAAACCACAATAAACTGAAATATTGGAAACAATTGAACGTGTAACAGATTTTAAAAAAATAGTTAAAATTGTGAAGAACACCTTTAAAACATATTGAATGCTTATGCAAAATAGTACAGTGGTGTCTTGACGTACAAACTTAATTGGTTCCGGAACTCCGGTCATATCTCAAAATGTTTGTAAGTTGAGGCACCATTTCCCATAGGAATGCATTGAAATGCAATTAATCCGTTCTGGCCAAAGAAAAACAATCACCAAAAAAAACCAAAACCCCCAGAACACTGCAAGACCCATCAGAAATGTAATTAATCTGTTCCGCCCAAAAGGGGGGGGGGGGGGGAGAAAAGCAAACAAACCATGCAAGAACCTTTGGAAATGCAAAAAACAGCAAAGCAGAAAGCAAGCAAACCATGCAAAACCCATTGGAAATGCAAAAAAACAAAGCAGAAAGCAAGCAAACCATGCAAGACCATTGGAAATGCAAAAAAAAGCAAGGCAGAAGCCCAAATAAAAAAATAACTTTGAAACTAGACTTTAGATCCTCTAGCATTTACAGCCATTCACATTCATTGAAAAACAGCCACAACAATTGCAGTGTGTTTGGATGAGGAATGGTTTACTACTGAAAAAATGAATCAGCTTCTGGAATTTTCCCTTGCTTGGCCTCACTTGGTGAATGGTAGTGAGCACAAAGGGTATCCTGTAGATCACGGGTCTCCAAACTACGGCCTGCAGGCCACATCTGGCCCACCTTGCCTTTTTATCCATCCCGGGCATAGGAAGAGGAGCTAAGCCTGACAGAAGCGATCCCCTACCCCACGGGGGTGGGGGATCACTTGGGTCCCCCTCCCCTCCTTCAGCCTTTGAAAATGTGTAAAATATATGATGTGGTCCTCACCCTCAAAAGTTTGGAGACTTTGACTACTGCCATTGGTGTTGTCAACATTCAGGTTGCCCTTTGCTATGTAAAGCTTGGCATCCTTTTTCCTGCGGAAAATATGGGCATGATATTGTGCAGCAGTATCAAAATGCCAGCAGCATCCTGGCATTTTGAATCATGGATACAGAAAGAAAATAACCCACATTGTGTGTGGTTTTTTTAAAAGAACTACTAGATAGTCTGTAAAAGGTTGCCTTAAAAAGATGCTCTTTATCTGTCACCAGAAGGACATGTTATAACTGAGTCACCATGAAACTGGGGAGCAGAGTTGAGTCAAGGTCTGCTCCCTCTGCGGTACTGGAAAAGGAATGAACTCAGAAACTGTTGAGGGAGCATTATCCAGCTGGGGGCAGCTGGCCAGTTTATGGGACCAGAGCAGGCTGCCAAGCCCTTGACTCTCAGTTATAACATGTGCGTTGGAGAAATCTGGGTGGAGTGAGAATGAATCTATGGTTCTACAGATCATTGTGTTGCACCCAAATGAATGGTGTATCTTTCATATCTTTGGAATCACTCTGTTTAACTTCTCCATCTCCTCCTATATGCCCACAACTGTAAGGTCAGTAAAGCAAGCAACTGCTTAGTCTAAACAACTATTATGTAGAAGATGTTGCTGATTTTCTCCTGCTTTAGAGGGTTAGGATGCTAACCAATGGATTCTATTTACAAGAAAGAAGGTTTCAGTTAAGATTTAGGAAGAAGTTTCTGTCAGTGAGAGCCGCAGGACAGACTGAGGGTGGTGGGCTCTCCTTTGTGGGAGCTTTTTAAGGAGAAGCTGCATGAGGGGATATTGTAGTTGTGGGTTTCTTATAACAGCAGGGGGTTGCACTAAATGATTCTTGGAACCTTTCCAACTCTACGTTTGTTGGATTATATAACTCCGTCAAATCACACACAGTGCAGTCCTGCTGAGAGATCCAAAGTGTGTCCAGGGCTAATTTTTTTCCTTTAAAGTCATAGCATCTTGCCATTCATTACAAGCAGAGCTTGGGCCACCTTGGTGTTAATATGGAGGTGCCGTCTGACTCTGTACTTGTAATGGGTGGAACCAACTATCTCCTTTAATTCGTCATGAACTGCACTACCCCCCAAAAAATGTATCGTTCTTAATCAGTTTCTTTAAACATGATTAGTACTAACAAAATACATCACTCTTTTCATGGTGCAAAACTGGCTTTTTTCATAAGATGGTCTGAATCTGCTGCTTAGGGATACATGTGTTTGGGAAAATCCATAGGTCATGCACAGAGAATTTCTGTACACATCGTAGTCTGATGCAGATTTTAGTCCACTGCGCCCCCTCCTTTCAAACCCATTTTCTTAACATTGGCCTTTTTGCATCTATGAAGTCCACTAACGACAACTAGAGGCCAACAGATGGTGTTCATTTTGTACCGATTTTCAAAGCTAAGACATAAGTAACTCTTTTTTTGTGTGTGGAAAAAATCACTTATTTTATGGCAAATAAATTTCAAGTGAAAACCAATAATTTAATGATGTGATGTAAAACAAAGAAATTCAATGAGTGAAAATGAAATGAAAGTGACTGCTGGACAGTGCAGTGGTTTAGGCATCTTGTTGTGGTACCAGTGGTTGGAAGTTTAAGGTGTGCCTTCCTGACAGGAGCTAGACTTGATAATCCTGCTCGGCAATTCTAAGATTCTCAGATTCATATCAAAAGTTCAGTCCTGAAGAATGATGGATGTTGCAGAATAGCTACAGTTACAAGGACAAATTGCATAACTGTTCCAATAAAGTGTTATAATAACTCTTTCAACAGAGCAGAATCTTTAAAAGAAGAATGAGACACAGCTAGGGTTGGGACTTTCATATTTTTAAAGAAATGCAAAAGATATTCTTACTTTCATTTTTGTTTGCTTTCACTGATTCCTGAAGGAGAGCTTCTTAAATCCAAAAGCTTTGTTTTGATGAAAGAGAAGGACATGAAAGTTTCTGGGGGGTTTTCATGCTTCCCCCTTTCATTTGTGCTTTTTTTCCCACCTCTTCACTGTCAAATTACCTGGGAAATTATTCAAGAGAATCTCAAGGGCTGCTGTCAGCAGGCAGTCAAAATGTCTGTGGAGGAGTGGGAATTTTCAAGCTGTAAAAGAACTTTGATTGGTTGTCAGAACCCAGAGGGAGTGTTTTACAGTTCTTTCTTCTTCTCTTCACGTGCTTTGTTCCTTCTGGTGTGAGAGATCCTGGCATCGTCTATTTTGTACTTCCTGGCTGTTTCTGTCTGCCTATGTCTTGCTTTATCTAGGCTCTTTTTCATTTTTTCCTTACCTTCTTGGGATTATTTTTTTAGGGTCTTCCCCCGCTTCTTTGGTGATTTTTTTCAGCTCTACTATCCTTTTTGGATTTTCTTTTGCTTTGCTTTTTGCTTTTCACCTACCTTCTGGTGTGCTGGACTTAAGAGAAGAGAAGGCAAGAGGTGGGGAGAGATAAATCTTATTTTCTAGTTTTGTTTTGAGGAGATGGGCTTTACTTGTTTTTTTGTTTTGTTTTGTTTTTCATCTTTATTTCTTTGATTGATTTTCTAGGTTTTTGAGGGTCTCTCTGTGTGTGTGTGTGTGTGTGTGTGTGTGTGTGTGTGATTTTCCTTCTTTGTGGGTGTGTATATGCTTGCTCTTTTGGATTGATTTTTTTAAAAAATACTTGGTTAATTTACTGTATTTAATCTGTCTAAATTGTATATGTTTTGGAAGGGAGGAATGCTTTGTTTTGTGGTTGCTGTTGTTTGGTTTTTACTGCAGGAAGTAGAGATTTTCTGTGGCCTTGCCTTTGCTTTTTCTTTTTTTTTTTTGTAGTTTTTATAGGCTCTTTAGAGCTTTTGAATGAGTGTTGCATAGAACATGAATGGGTAAAAATGAAATGAAAGAATCCAAGAGAGCCCACCCTTTCATGGTTAATGCAAAGTCACAAAGACAAATGGGGTAGCCCTGCAAAACAACTCAGAATGAATTAAATCTGAAGGTTTTCTCTGCCCACATCCTTAGATATAGATACTGGAGTTTCAGTGGTTTGCTGATAGTTGCTTAAAAATGGTTGGCAGTGTTGAAAGGTTAAACTAGAAAGGTTTAACAACAGTTTAACAAATTATTAATACCTCTACATCCTCTGCCAGAATTTCCATCCCTAAATGAATGAAGGAGGCTTGGACAAGAATTAACTCTTAATATCCAGTGTTAATTTATATGAAGATGTGGCAGAATTTCAATGACAGTTACGTCAAACTTACATGTGATTTCTCCCACCAAAGAAGATAGGAGAAAATTCTGCAGAGTGGCTAGTAATAATATCTTAATTGTGAAGATTAGTGGTTCCCAACCTTGGGTAAACCAGTTGTTCTTGGACTACAGTTTCCAGAAACCCTAGCCAGCATGGCTGAGAACATCTGGGTTACCCAAGGTTGGGAACCAGTGATGTAGATCAGTAGTCCCCAACTTTGGGCCTCCAGATGTTCTTGGACTTCAACTCCCAGAAATCCTGGCCAGCAGAGATGGTGGTGAAGGCTTCTGGAAGTTGTAGTCCAAGAACATCTGGATGCCCAAGGTTGGGGACCCCTAATGTAGATGATGGACAGTTTACAATCCAGTAGTAACTGACCTGATGCCCTCCAGATGTTTGAATTATCACCCCTTGGATCTTCATGAATCCTAAGCATCGTGACAAGTAGTTGAAGTTTACAGAGATTGGCATTCAAACATCTGGATCCCACTGTGTTTCCCACTCCTGATTAAATGTGACCAAAAAGTGCTGCCCAAGAAAGTTTCCTTTAGTGGGCTATACATCCAAGAATCCTTGTGACCATGCCGCCTGGCTGAATATTAATAATATAAATCTTCATGTGCCTCATTTTAGCATGTGAGGACAAAGCACCACAACGTATCCTTCTTACCTCATGAAAAGCTGAGGTAAGAATGATACCAGAAGGACCATTAATTCTACGAGGTAAAGAGATGTGCACAAATAATGCAAAGTATACAAAATGACAATGGCTGCCCTTTTTTGGTGTTGATTTTTAAGGATTTAAAAGGTTTTTTTTAATATAAAAAAGACCTCTTTGTACTATTGGCACAATAGTATAGCTACTATTTTTCTGGCACACAGCTCATCCAAAATACCAAAAATGAAACTAGAAGCCAATGCCAGTTTGGGAAAGGGGATAATTTTGGTATTAAACAGTACAAAGAGGTTATGCTTTGTAAAAGGGCTTCCAGAAGCAGCAGTTTTCCTTCCTTCCTTCCTTCCTTCCTTCCTTCCTTCCTTCCTTCCTTCCTTCCTTCCTTCCTTCCTTCCTTCCTTCCTTCCTTCCTTCCTTCCTTCCTTCCTTCCTTCCTTCCTTCCTTCCTTCCTTCCCTTCCTCCTTCCTTCCTTCCTTCCTTCCTTCCTTCCTTCCTTCCTTCCTTCCTTCCTTCCTTCCTTCCTTCCTTCCTTCCTTCCTTCCTTCCTTCCTTCTGCAAGAAACATAAGACAGGAGAATGCTGGGAACCACATGTGGCCTCAGAGCTGAACTTTGCCATCCCAAGGATTAAGTAGAGATTCGTTTACAGGCCCCATAGGTGTTCTGCAGTTCAGCACCCCATCTTATCTGGTGTGCAGTCTCTCAGAGGCAGCACACAGAGGAGGCAGGGCAGGGAAACAAAGGTGTTCTCTTCAAGGGGGTGTTCATCAGAGGGGGCCCGGTGCTCAAGCCAGTAAAAGAAATGGCACAAAATGCCAAATCAGCAGTTCGTGCCCATCTCTAAAACGATAAATGTGAATGAGGACTTTAGCAAATACTCCTTATTTTCTCAGTGACTACAAAGAGCACATTAGCTGGGGGACTTCTGGGAGTTTTAGTCCAAAAAAAGTAACTTTTTCAAGCCACAAGTGCTGCTTCAGAAAGGCTGGCTCATCCTGACTAGCAAATGGAACAACCCTAGTCTTCCAATTAATTCTCTGAAACATTGTGTAGTTCAGCAGATGTGTGTTGTTAAGCGTGGAGTTCCTTCAGTAGAGCAGCAAATGAAGCAAGCCTTTTTATTTTGCACTACACAAAAAGCCTGAGAGGCTTAAATGCGTAAATGTCAATAGCGCACTCTGATTTCAGTGAAAAGCACTAAGCAAAGCATTTTATTGCCACTTTTATTTTAGTTTGCAAGCAGATCACTTCCCTGAATCCTGCCCTGCCATGCCTGGTATACTGAATGCCACATTAAAATTCATCAGCAGTAATTGCTCCTTAATTTTTTAAAGCAAAATAAAGGAGGGAAATGGTGTAAAGGACTCATGACATTATGATCATGTTTTAACCACCGGTATAAAGAAATATTACCGGGAGGCATCGACATTACTCTGCAGATACATTTCTTGGTCCCAGGAGACACAGCTGTGATGTTCCAAGAGAACATGGCAATCAAGAATGAGCTCTGTTGATCATGGTGACCCAAATGGAGCAGGAACAAAATCCACTGAAATAGAAGAATCATTTTGTCTCCTTCTGCAAAGTCAGGTTCAGGTTCAAGCATTGCTGAGAAAGTTACTTCTGGGCTACAGAGCCCAGAATCTCTCAGGCACCTGGCAAGAGCTAAGAGCCCTCATCTTTAAAAGGGTCATTTCAAAGCTCCAGGTCTGGAGGGTCATTCAAGATGATGCCCAGAGCTGAGCCCTCCCCTACGTCTAGAATACTTCTCAGTATCTAGAATTGTCAGGCAGTAACCAGGGATGGGGTCTTGAGTCACAGAACATGCTGCTAAGTCAGACTTAAGTTGCACTGACGACTGATTTGACCCAGGTTTGTTTGTTTGTTTCAATGACCCAGATGTGACTCACAACTTGCATCCACCCACCCCTCCCTTTTTTCTTGGGGGGGGGACCCTTGTTTTTAATAAGGACTCAGACCTGGGGCTTGGGACACTGGATTTAGTACCAAAGACTTTGACTTCTGCAAAGTCAGGTTCAGGTTCAAGCTTCGGGAACCGATTTTCACTTTACAACTATCAGCAAACAGCTGATCATCTGGTTTCAAAATGACCACCTGCTGAAGAAAATGGCCCCCCGCTGTTTTCTAGGACAGATTCCTCACTTTACAGACACCGAAAATGGCCACTGTATGGAGGATCTTCGCTGGACGAGCAGGTATTCAGCCCATTGGAACGCATTGAACGGTTTTCAATGCACTTCAATGGGTTTTTTTGTTTTTTGTTTTTTGACAATGTTTTCGCTCTACAGCAATTTCGCTGGAATGAATTAACATTGTCAAACGAGGCACCACTGTAGTTGGATGTAGTTTTGGTGCGATTTGTACATAAACCAAGGATATTGGCCTCTTTTGATTCCTGCTGAAAGCCGTTTTTGGGGGTGGGGATGATGTCATCTCAAGCATTTGACTACAACCATGGATATGTTTCCAGTAGGATTCAACAGGTTAAAAACTATAGCTTCACTACAGTTTGGAAAAGGTAATTTTGGACTCCAGCTGTTGGACTTCCCAACCAGCATATATGTTTTCCGAGTTCTGACCTTGACATTTCTCTGAGTTTAGCAATCCAGGGACATTTCTTTGAATAAAAACAGCAATAGGGCTTTTGGGACCTGCAGCCAGAAATCAAACTTGACTGAAGAAGAGTGGAGACAATTTCTGGTGATAATTCTCAAGAGTGTTCATTTTAGTGCCATTTCATAATGTACTTACAATCCAAACATATACTTCTTTTACTTTTTAATCACTCTGGGATGGCCTTAAGGATTATACATTACACATGACAAAATGTGAATGTTGAGACAGAAGATACGTAATACAGTGGTGCCTCGTATAACGAGTGTCCCGTTTAACAACGAATTCGCATAACGATGGCATTTTTGCCATCGCTTTTGCGATCGCATAACGATGTTGCCTATGGGGAAAAATCGCTTTGCGATGTTTTCCCCATAGGCACCATTTTCCCCCAGCTGAGCGGTGGGAGCCTCCAAAGGAGCGCTCCCGCAGCTCAGCTGGGGGAAAATGCCTGCGGTGGCCTCAGAAGGACCCTTCCGAAGGGTCCTTCTGAGGCCACTGCCGGGATTCCCCTTCCCCGCAGCAGCGGAGGAGGTGCCCGGTGGAGGAGAAGGCAGGAGCCGATCTGTCATTTCTCCTCCACCGGGCACCTCTTCCGCTGCTGCAAGCAACATCGGGACAACCCTTTGGGAGAAGCCGGGCTGTGGAGAAGAAAGGCAGAAGCCGATCCGATCTCCCCCCCCTCCACACCGGGCGGCTTCTCCCGCTGCTCCCGATGGTTGGGAAGGGAGATCAGATCGGCTTCTGCCTTTCTTCGGAGCAGCCCGGCTCCTCCCAAAGGGCTGCCCCGACTGTGCTTGCAGCAGCGGAGGAGGTGCCCGGTGGAGGAGAAGGCAGGAGCCGATCTGGCCTTTCTCCTCCACCGGGCACCTCCTCCGCTGCTGCAAGCACAGTCGGAGCAGCCCTTTGGGAGAAGCCGGGTGGTGGGGGAGAAGGCAGGAGCCGATGCCGTCTTCCCCCCCTCCCCCGAGGCTTCTCCCAAAGGGCTGCACCCGATACTGGGGGAGAAAACTGGATAATCCGTTCCTATTGGAACGGATTATCCGGTTTTCAGTGCATCTCTATGGGAAAACGCGTTTCACTTAACGATGTTTTCCCATAGCAATGTGGGTTTTTTTGGAACCAATTAACCTCGCTATGCGAGGCACCACTGTACATTGCTTTCAGTTGGAGTTGAGTGATATACCGTGTTTTCCCTGAAAACAAGACAGGGTCTTATATTAATTTTTGCTCCAAAAAACACATTAGGGCTTGTTTTCAGATGATGTTTTATTTATTTTTTCATGTACCACCATCTACATTTATGCAAATACGGTCATGTCATGTTTGCTGCACAATGCTGCACAATGGTGGAGAGCAGGGTTTCACTTAACTGGGGCTTATTTTTGGGGTAGGGCTTATATTACGAGCATCCTGAAAAATCATACTAGGACTTATTTTCAGATTAGGTCTTATTTTCGAGGAAACAGGGTGGTTCTTCCTGAAGTGAAGGAATCTTTGGGCATTGCTCCTTCTTTTCCTCTGGATGCTTGCACTTCTCACAGGAGCTTATTGAACAAACTGAATCCTTCCTGGTCACTTTTTTCTGCTGCTTGAGACAGAGAACTCCATCCAATACTGATAGCAGGAAAGCATCAGCAGAATTCTCCCTCCATGTCCTTCAGCTACACACAGAGGAAGTTGAAATAGTCATCTCTCAGTGAAATGGACCATATCAGTTTTGAGCACTTTAATAACTTTTTAGTTTATTCACTTATTTCTTTGACGTTGAGAGACATAATGGGCCTTAAAGAAAGGAGCAAACCTGCCATATGTAAACACTAGGCATTTTAAAATTTTGTAAAGAAATTTACAAATTGCTCCAAACACAAATTGATTGGTAAAGTCAGTTTAACTTGGAACTGAATCTGGCCTTTCCACTTAGATCTAGACTTCATGCAATTTGATCCAATCAAGACAATTTGGTTCAGAATTTGAAATTGACCCAGATCCAGTATACAGCCCTACCTGCTTTATACAGAAATAGAGGAGGAAGGGAGGGTGGAGTTTTATGCATATGGGTTGGCTAAGGCTGAGACAATAAAATTTCTCAGATGTCCTTGATATTTATATTGCTACAACTGTGGGAAATCTGGTGTGATTGTTTCCTCTGGGTTTTGGCAAGACATTATCTTCCAAAGTTCTCTTAAAATGGATGTTTCCAAATAAATAGGTGCTAGAACAAATTCTCTTGCTCTCTTGCTCTCTTTTCTTGAAACAATTCCTCTCAATATTTCTCCCTTTCCCCCCTTTTCTTTAGCAAGGCACTATTTTATAGACAATTAATTTGATTTGCTCAAGTGTACCTATAGCATATTTCAACAAATTCTGTTGCTGATCTTTACAGTAATGAGGCTGAGCAAGATTTGCTGTTCTGCTAACTAATAGAAACAAGAAACAGCCTGTTCAGCTTTAGGTCATTGATTGCTAGAGGCAACTTTTATCAGCATTTTGTGGAGGGGGAGGGGTTAAAGGTACAAAATTATGTATTCGGTGTTTCAGCAATACATAACACTGGCGCTGGTAATTCTTGAGTCTGTCACATAAAAGGAATTAAATATCCCTCTGTCCCAAACTTCATATCACGCTTTAACTGTAGAACTGTTATTAGGATAACAATATGTTGTATTAAAATACATCTCCCAAATACATCAGGTCTCATGAAAAAGACTGCTTGTTCAACATATCTCAGGTATTCATGAACTGAAGAAATTCAACTGGGCTGAATTCTTATATTTCTTCTCTGTGCTGTGTCCCAGTTTGAGACTCACTGTTGCCTTTTCATTTCCATATATTAAAATAATATTAGAATACAGTGAGCTAAAAACCACCGTCCAGTGAAGATCCTCCATACGGTGGCCATTTTTGGTGCCTGTATAGCAAGGAATCCATCGCTAAGCACAGCGGGGAAACAATCAGCTGTTTTGATCATCGTAATGCGAAGAATAGGTTCCTGAAGCAGGTAACCAATCATTGCAAAGTGAAAAAACCCCATTTAAAACTTCATTTTGCGATCGCAAAAAGATCATCGTAAAGCAGATTTGTCATAATGTGGGGCAATCGTTAAGCGGGGCATGACTGTACTCTGTGCAGAGAGTATTCTGCCTGGGTTCTTAAGTGAGGAATAGGGCTCCAGATGGATCCTTAGTCTTGAACCAGATACCACAAGAGTGAGACTATCCGTGAAAGCACTAACCAGCAGCCAAGGGTGTGGGAACACTATTTTTTGGAATACCAGTGTGGAATCCCCCAATCAGCATTGGAATTCTGGACGTTCTGCCATGAGGTCTAAGTTCTTTTCTGCCATGAGGAGATAGAATCCAAATATGAAGAAGGAAGAGAGCACACTTTACCAAGGAGAGATCCTGTACCATAACCCTTTTTCCACAAGAAGAAAATAATGGCTGACGTGTAGCTCATGCTTGATTATATTTAATAGGAACATATTTCCTTGCATCTGTCTACCTTATGCCCAGATCTTGTCAGATTCGCTGGAGCAACTCCAAAACAGAATTAGAACTAAACAAGCATACGTTCTGAAGGCTAAAATGTGTTGCAGCTAATCTAACATCTGAAGAATGGCTTCCTTAGGTCCTGATTGTGTGTGATTGTCACAAGAGGAGCTTCTCTCACCTCCCAAACTCTGCAAATTAGCTTGCTTTGCAACTGGTCCTCAGCACACAAGCATGTTCTTCATTTGCAAGTGTGATTTATCAGAAACAAGAGTCTGCCTGGATTATGTTTCTGGAATGCTAATAGGACTGCAATGCTAATCTGGGTTATCCCTACTGTATAGTTTGGCCCTGAGACACTGGCCCGCAACCTGCTTTACGTAGGAAAAATCAAGAGTACTTCTACAGTTAAAGCATATGTAGTTTGGGAGAAAGAGATTTCTAATCCCTTTGATGTGACAGACTCAAGAATTACCATCCCCAGCATAGACAACAGTGCTAACGAAACTACCAAATGCCGAAGTAATTGCAGATACTCAAACTGGGAGCCAGAGCTTATAATAGATTTTATAGGTTCAGAATATTCAGGATGTCACTGAGTGTCTATTTCATGCCCATGCCCTCCTTCAATAATGTCATAACTCATAGAGCCATAGAATATGGAGACAATGCCAGTTGTCCTTCCTTGCACAACTTCTGGTAGATACTAACCACTGTGTACTGGGAACGCCCCACAAGATTCACCATTTTGGAGATGCTCTGACCCAGTTGACTAGCCATCACTCTTTGGCCCTTGTCAGCGTCACTCAAAACCATTTGCTTGTGCATCTTTCCTGCTTCCAAGACATGAAATTCAAGAACTGACTGTTCACTTGCTGCCTAATATATCCCAGCCCTTGACAGATGCCATTGTAATGATATAATCAGTGTTATTCATTTCACCTGTCAGTGGTTTTAATGTTGTGGCTGATCATTGTATGTCCATGCCCTCCCTCCATATTGTATTAACTGTTCATAAATATAGTATTCTACTGTGAGAAATCAACAGTTATGCCAGCTAGTAATTTTTGCCTATTGAGTGTCATCTTGAAAGAGAAATGTGCTTTGAGAAGATAATTTATATCTTAGTGACCATTTAGAAAAATAAATCTTTACAATGAATGGGGCTGCTTATGGGTTTTTTTCCCCAGCCACTTTGATCCATTAGAATAAAAAAAGAAGTTTTAGTGCTTCACTGTTTCTAAAAGAATAAATCACAGAGCTTCAGAGCTGGAGGTGCTAAATTATAATGACAATGCATATAATAATGGCAGGCAAATGTTATTTCTAAATCTTTCCAGCAACAAAAAGAAAGCAGAGTGTTTTATTCTAAATAATTGGAAGGTATCCATTCATCTTTTAAAGTTCTTGACAAGCTGACCTCAATAAGATGAAATAGATTAATCATGTTTCCAGGTGCACCATCAACATAATTCTTTAGCAACTTATTTCAAAGCAGCTCCATCAAAATTGTGCTGCCATGATCAATATACAACTGGTTTATTGTATCTCCAAGCAGTCCTCTTCTGGTTAATTCAAACAGGATTTGGCAAATTAACAAGACAGTACTTTTGAGTACACCTGATTTTGAATGTGGTGTTTCATGATTGGGCCAAATCAAATGTACAGATTAGAAAACATGTACAGCTATATTTGCAACTCTTGGCCTTCTCCTCCGGAATACAGAGTAAATGACCCACCGATATGCAGATGCTAGATGAGTATCATCCCTCTATTGAGCAGTGTCATCTTTGCAATGAATAATCATATTTGCCTCATAACTGTAGATGATGTATTGGCTTGGTCTGGAGTTCCCATAAAACTGGATCTTCTTTTTGCATGGAATCTGCTTTGTCAACTTAGCTGCCTTGGGTTCTTTTTAAGGAGAAAGGCAGAATAAAAATATTTTAAATAAATTAAATAATTGAATAAAACTGGAGACATGAGATTCTTAATTTTATATCCCAGGAGCCATATTAACCTTATTTAGACATCCACTTTAGAGGCCTGCTGCTGCGGTCTTCTAGAGGTGCGTTTGCTTTTTTGTGTGTGTGTGTCTTTTTTGTTTGCCTACAACTCTTAGTAGCACTGGGCAAGATAACTAATGATGAGGTGTTATGGGACTTGCAGTCCAAAAACATTTTGAGGCTCAAAGTTTGCCCACCCCATGATACAGCAAAATTAGCACACAGGATGATGGTGGTAAGTATCTTAAGTGAATGTTCCGTGATCCTACCTAGTAAGACATGGCATCATTGCTTTGTAAGAGCTCTTGCCTTACAGCAGAAGTGATTACTATTCATTCATTTATTCATCCATCCATTCATTTCTGATTGTGATATTAAAGCTCGCAGCATTTGCTAGATCCCTCTTACTCCAATGGACACCAATAAGGAATATTTACTAATAATTCAGTGAATATGTCCCTGTAAGACAGGAAGATTGACTCAGATAGTCAGGGCTACCTTTAATTTGTACACCTAATTGCTAATTCCAACTTGAGTAGGTGTATTAAATGAATGGGGACTTGATACATCACTACTTATGACAATTCCATTGAATCAATGAGTCTGCTTAAGTGAGCTGAACGTGCAGATACCAGTTTTAGAATTTAATCCTTTTACTAAAGACAAATCAGTCAAAGAAATGACTTTGGACACATTTTGTCTCTTGTGTTTTAAATCTCACCTATGACCAGGCTGCTGTTGCTTGCATATCTTGGCATAAGAGCAACAGCACAAGCCACAGTCACAAGTTGCTGCTAGTTAAGGAGTTGGTCCTTGCATTCATCATTACATGCCAGTTGTATGACTTGGGATATGATGATAAATACAAGTGGCAACTCCTTAACTGGCAACAATTATTTGCTATGATTTATGCTCTTGCACTTACTCCGGCACACATGGGCAGTAGGATTCTAACCACAGCAGTCATGTATGATAGCTTACAATACTGTGCTTCATAGAACCATTCACATCTTAATTTATGCCTATGTGTGTGCTCAGACCCATGACAATTCAATTTTGGAATAAATAGGGTTATTTTATTAGGGACTGGGTTAGGTGATGTGCCCGTTTTTGTTTGGAATTATTTCTCTTTCTCTTTTTGTTTCCACCTGATCAGCATCATGCTTGAAAAGAGAGAGGGAAAAGTAGGTATGACATAATTTCATCCAGAAAATGAGCAGAAAATGTGTCCCTCCTGGGTGAAAGGCATGGAAAATCCATTTACAGTTGCTACTGCCATGTTATGACCCAAACAACTAAGCACATGGCATGAAATCCAGGATTCTCAAATACAAACTTCTCCATTCTCATGGGGTTGACCTTGCCTACTGTGGAACATCATTTTAGTACATGGAAAATCTGAAACTTGACATTTTTTTAACTTTGAAGCTGTTATCCCTGAGTAACTCAGCCTGCCATTCTAATTTTCCACCTGGCATATTGTTAGATGAGAAATGGGTCTCTCTTTCTGTGACATATTGTTAAACTAGAAATGGGAAGATCATTCTTCCATTTAGAGAAGTAGGATGGCACACCAGGTACCAACAACATGGACATATATCCTACTCAGAGAACAGTTCAATATTGGAAGTTGTATCATGGGAGCATCCTCTATTTGAGGGAATCCTCTATTTCAGGGGTAGGCAAAATGAAGCATCCAGCCCACAGTTCCCTCTCCCCCATGGAACAGGGTGTTCCAGGTCATCCTCCAAGAATATGACAATCTTACTCAGTAGAAACCTTTTGATGGGTGATCTGCCATTAAAATAGAATTCCTCCAGTCCAGGATGTTTTTTGGCCAAAGGGGGGGGGGAGGGAGAGATGGAGTCAGTTTTTTTTTTCAGAAACTGAAAGTGACTGGCCACCATTGGGCCAGAAAACTTAAACATCCCTTCCACCCACAAGTGCTGGACTGGGGACATGAATATTTGCTAGACAGTAAAAGAAAAAAGGAAATGGATTCTAAACTGCACAATATGTCATGAAAGACCCAAAGTGATTCATGAAGACCTTAGCTCTAAAATTACAGTGCTGTTCAGAGAATCCTAAAATCACTGAATCATACAATAAGGGAGTTAGAAGAGTTCAGATACACTTTGAATCCAAATCAATGTACATCTGACAGATGGTTGACTAATTTTCTCAATGCCTTCAGCCTTGGAGAGTGCACCACCTCCTGCGGTAATTGGTTCCATTGCCAGTACTGCCATAGTGCTCTAACAGTTAGAAGGTTTTTCCTGATATTCAACTGAAACCTGGCTTCCTGTAACTTATTTTGTGCCCTGCAGCATGGGATGAACAAGAATAGACCCTGCCCCCCCCCATGTATGATAATCTTTCAAGTATTTGAAAAGTGCTATCTCCCCTCAGAGGATGAGATAGATGGACAGTGTCATCGAAGCTACCAACATGAATTCGACCAAACTCCAGGAGGGAGTGGAAAACAGGAGGGCCTGGCGTGCTCTGGTCCATGGGGTCACGAAGAGTTTGACACGACTAAACGACTAAACAACAACAACAATCTCCCTTCAAGGCAAAATATACCCAGTTGTTTCAGTCCTTTCTCATAGGGCTTAGTTTCCAGTCCCCTGATCACCCTTGTTGCCCTCCTCTGAACTTATTCCAGTTTGTAGGCACCCTTCTTAAAGTGTGGTGTCCAGAACTAAACACAGTACACAGGCCCAACCAGTGGCAAACAGCAGAGAATTCGTACTTCATGGGATTTGAGAACTATATTTCTATAAATGCAACCTAACATTATTGGAGTTTTACTTACAACCTTGCATGTTGTCTGTAGTGTGAGTAACTGGGAGAGACCTTGCTGAGCTGGGGTGGCTGTCTTTATCTATCCAGCACTAACCAATAGTTCCTTCCAGCTTTTAAATTCAAAGTTAGCCTCGCCTCTCTGCTGAGTGTTCTGTCCTTCCCTTTCTCATTGGTTAGTGGCAGCCGTTTGCACTGAAG
This sequence comes from Pogona vitticeps, assembly GCF_051106095.1. NCBI lineage: Eukaryota > Metazoa > Chordata > Lepidosauria > Squamata > Agamidae > Pogona > Pogona vitticeps. Next base: position 22,403,238 of record NC_135787.1, on the reverse strand, counting down.
GGACAGCAGTCATGTCTGTCTCCTGGACTCATACGGCAAGAGAGTTTGGAACTACAGCTGCATGGGATCATAAGAAGCTGTCTTATGCCAGCTCACTGGTCCATTTACCCTTGTTGTCTTCTCTGATTTGCTACAGACCTTCAGGTTCTTTGGCAAAGAGCTTTTCCATCATCACGTGCTGACTTGTCCTTTTTCAACCGGAAATGTCACAAACGGAACCAATGACATTTTATGTGCAAAGCATGTGCAGTGCCCCCTAACCTGGTGTCACCCCCTTGGGGAACTGGCCTTCATATCCCCGCCCTCTAATGCTTGGAACCACCTAGACCAGTGGTGGCGAACCTTTTTGGGCTCACATACCCAAACTGGGGGTGGGGGGACCAAAAACAGTGGGTGGTGTGCCACCACTGCAGCAGCGGCGGCAGCTTTGGAACCGGAAGTGGTGGCAGTGGAACGAGAAGTGGCAGCAAAAGGGGGAATTCCAGCATGGAGGTGCCTGAAGACCCCACTCCGGATCCACTACCAGCACCAGCTGCTCCGGATCTGCCTGCCGAAGCGCCAGCACCATGGCTGTAGCCGCCTTCTCAGGTTTGGCTGTGCGGGGGGGAGGAGTGATCTGATAATCTATGGCTCGTGTGCTGGCAGAAAGGGCTCCATGTGCCAGCTGTGGCACGCGTGCCATAGGTTCACCATCGCTGACCTAGACAAACTTTCCATGATCAGTCACCCCATCTCAGTTGCGCTTGTGCCTCTACGTACTGTATGTGTGTGTGCATGCACACCTGTGTGCATGTACACATTTGTGTATGTGTGTCCAAAGAATCATGTCCATTCAAGAGTGCACTGATATTCAATTCTATTAGAGATTTGTTGCGATTGTCACTGCTCATTCTGCAGATTACACACGCAGCTTTGGATGATCTAGCAAGTCTGGTCACACAGATGGGCACTTGTGCTCACTTGCACATAAGCAATTGAGCATTCTATGAACTATCATTAGCCAGCCCATATATATTTATTAATTCATAATAATAAAACAATCACTAATAGAGGAATTTTGCTGACTCACAGATTATAAGTAGCGCCACACATCCACCAAATTTTGCTGCCACCAGAAACAGACATCAGCTTGAAGCAGGAGAGAATCTTCAAGATTTATGAACATAATAAAACAAAAACATAAAATGGAGCAAAATGAGCTGGATAAAAGAAATAATAATAATAATCTGTCTGTGGTAGAGACTACTCAGAGGTGATAAAAGCAAAGCAAAACAGAAAGATGAGCATCTTTCATCTTGAACTGCCAAATCGGGACATATCACCTGTAGCCTTGGAATTGTGAAGATGGAAAGTTAAGTAGCAGAACAAAAGAGAGCCAAGTCTCATCAAAACTGTTCTGAAATCAGCCTTTTCAGAAATGTCATATTTTTGAGATAATAAAGCTGATGGGGGAAAAGTCAGGTGTGCTGCAGGAATTTTTCAGAGGAGAAAGACAAAACTAGACAATGATATGTTAGCATGATTTGAGAACCCAGTGTGTGTCACAACAACACACTACATTTCTTTGTGTACATTAATATAATTAAGAAATATAGGATTCAGGGGTACAAGCTCCCCTCCCTTCCACCGCCACCTCAGACGTCCTTGAGAGAAGCGAAAGGCTGAATTTCCAAAATGCACCAGAGAAAAAATTAACTGTTCAAATTTTGATGCTCAGATTTGAGCATTTGGATTCCAAAATGCCATCCCCTTCCTTTAATTTCTGTTTTTGAGATGTTGGTATATGTTTCAAGTCAGGGTCAGCTCTACTGCTGAGGGACGTGAGGCAACTAATTCAGGAGGCAGACAGGGAGATGTGTGGCAGAAGCAGCTCTTTGAGCTGTCCCTCCTGAGCTTCCCACACGTTCTCCTCCTTTGCAAGACAAAACATTGATGTTATGCTACCTGTTTTGGGCTCCCTAAACAAAGTACTGTATTCTGTTTCAGGTTTTGTGGAAGATACTTGCCCCTTTAAAGTAATTTTCAGCAGCCATTCTGGACCTGTAATGGGGAAGAATTGCCATCTCATACTTTACCTCAGGGATGTGGTGGCGCTGTGGGCTAAACCGCAGAAGCCTGTGCTGCAGGGTCAGAAGACCAACAGTCGTAAGAGCGAATCCATGCAACGGAGTGAGCGCCTGTCACTTGTCCCAGCTCCTGCCAACCTAGCGGTTCGAAAGCATGCAAATGCAAGTAGATAAATAGGGACCACCTCGGTGGGAAGGTAACAGCGTTCCATGTCTAAGTCGCACTGGCCATGTGACCACGGAAGATTGTCTTCGGACAAAACGCTGGCTCTATGGCTTGGAAACGGGGATGAGCACCGCCCCCTAGAGTCGAACACGACTGGACAAAATTGTCAAGGGGAACCTTTACCTTTACCTTTACCTTACCTCAGACAGCAGAGTGTCTTGCATAGCCTTACAACATGCTACACAGCAAACAGGCATGATGTTTGGAAAAGTCTTGCCATAACTGGCAAAGAAATAAGCAACAAAGATTTAACACACAGTTACCACAATAACTGTGTACAGTTATTCCTCAATCATCCATCCTATATGCAGGCAGAAAATGGGGGGGGGGGGGGGGAAGCATGTATATTTCACCAGATTTTTCAAGGGGGAATTGAAATTCTGTATCAGTTTCACAGAGATGGAGCTTACCATTAACAGTAGTTGCAGCTTAGGATTGTTGTTTTTTTAAAGCATGAAACCTTCCAGATGTTATTGGAGCAACTGCACCTTAGCCAGAATAGCCAGTATTGAATTACAATGGGAGCTGAAGTTTAGCAGCATCGGAAGAGCCATCTAAACTAAAATGTATTGGAAAGAAAAAGTGAGTGAAAACCATAAATGAATGAAGTGGAATGAGTGGTACACGGACCCAAATCCTGTTACATACATTAAACCTGTGGAAAGTGATGATGCCACCAATGGGAAGATTTTCAGTCATTAAAGACTTCCCGCTGCTATCGCATGGCTCATTCAGCTTGCATGCAATCAGTTTCATTGCAAACAAAGTGTGGGAATCCTGGAACAGAAATAGGAAGTCTTTAATGCCTGGATATCTTCCCCTACTGGTGACATCATCACTCATCCACAGGCATAACTGTCACAACAGGATTTTGGCCAATAATAAAAAGTGGAAAACCATAAGCAGTTGTGCTCTCACAGACTATGCCCCCTCATAGATGCTTTTTTCACAATGTTCTTGTACCTTCTTATGTTGTCTTTTCTTTCCTGTTTTTTTTCTCAGCCCTTCTTTCTTGCCTTCATTGTTTCTCTTTAACACTGTGGGAAATTCCATTTTGGCTTTACAGCTTGGAGAGACCCCATCCAGTATAGCTGTTAGCCATGTAGCTTGGGGATTCTGGAGGTTTTAGTCCAGAAAAGTAATTTTTCCAAGTTCTGATAGTGCTGCAAACATTCAGCGTGTAAAACTGCATAGTAAACATCCTGTCTCAGGAACTTTTCTCCTTTGTGTGTGGGGACAGAAGAAAGGAATACCATGAATCCAATGCATACATTATTTATTCTCTGCATCAGGCAAACCCAGTCCCAGCCAGTGTCAAGATAAGGCAGACGCAATCCTCCAGAGGAGGAATGGATAGGGAAAAAGGAAAAGTCAGAGCAATGAATCATGCTGCGAACTTGGTGGGCAATTCCTGTGTGGGTGATTACTGTGGGCTGACCAAAGCTTTCAATTATTTGATTTATGTCTTGTGACACAGTAGCCATTTCCTTGAGAGCCGCTATCCTCAACGAGGTGTGACAGAGAGGTCTCCGAGGAATTAATTTCATTTTCTTTATTATATGGGAAGAGAAAACAGATGCCCCCCGAGTTACTATTTCCCTACCATTTCTAATTTTCTAATATTCTCAATGGTGCTTTTTGTTTCATTTTATTGTCACAGATATATGGCCATTATCGACCCTCTGAAGCCCAGACTGTCTGCCACAGCTACCAAAGTGGTGATTGCCAGCATATGGATCCTGGCATTCTTGCTCGCCTTTCCTCAATGTCTCTTTTCTAAGACTAAAGTGATGCCCGGGAGAACCCTGTGCTATGTTTTCTGGCCGGGGGGAATGAAGCAGCGTTTTACGTAAGTCAAGCAATTCAATGACTGTGCACTTTTGCTTGCCTTTTGAGTCTGCCCTCAAAGCAAAACCTGGGAGGTTTTCCTTAGTAAGAGTGAAGAATCAATGTATCGACATGCTAAGACAATCTATAACCAAGCAATAGTAGATTGATGCTCTGGATCCCAAGGTATCATCCTACCCAGTGGACGTGGGCCACTTTTGCAGTAGCAGAGAATCTGCTCCAGACTTCTCCAGGCTGCACAAGGCGCTGAATCTTATTTGGAAGGCCTCTGGTAAAGCCTGGACTGTAACCTGGAATGGATTCACCGCTGCTGCAAAATTGAAATCTTCAGGATTCGGTGCTCCTACCCTTGCTTAGTTTCTCTGGACAGCTTCCACATGTTTGTTATATCCACTCTTCTTTCAAGGCTGTGCTTATAAGAGCAATATGATATCTGTGCTGTGAGAGCCAACCAAAGGCTAAGCAGTTTATAGGTTGGATTAATAAATGACCAAAAACAATCTGCTAAGAATTAGAGGGTGAGGAAAAGAGAGCAAAAAAGGAGAGAAAAGGCACCCACCCCTTCATCATTCCCACCATCACTCATGCCATCTGATACGAGTAGAAGCAGTGAGTGCACTTCCCCAATGCTCCAGACCTTAAAGGTTTTCTGGTGCTGTGGAAAAGCGTCAGTAAGAATGACAGATTCCACAAGTTCAGCTTTGTCCCAGTGTGACACCCACCAGATGTGTTGGGACTACAACTCCCATCACTGGTCAAGGGTGATGGGAGTTTATTTCTGTCTGTGTTTGAGGAGGCTGCACTTACAGTCCCCTGATCTCGTGTGATTTTAGGCGTAGATCCATCCTAAAGAAACTTGGACCACCATGAACAAATCTGATCTCATCAAATTTTGGAAGCTAAGCAGGACTCCAGTTAGTAATAAGAATGAAAGATTACCAGATACCGTAGTACCAAGGATCTCCAGGTAGAGCACTGCCCAACCACTTCCTTCAGCTAGCCATTGTATAGAAAAACACCAGTGAGTGGGACAAAAGGGAAAGGATGCAGAGTGGAATCTCAGCACATAGGAAAGTACAGTAGGACTGCGGTATCTGCAGGAGATTGGTTCCAAGCCCCACCATGGGTGCTGAAGAACACAGAAGTATCAAATACAGTACAATACTGGCATCCTCTAGTGGCCAGTTCTAGTAAATACACATGGAAACACATAAATACTTATTTCTGGGGGTTTTTTATTTAGTATTTTCAGGCAGTAGATAAGTAAATTAGTGGATATTGATCTCTTGGACAGGGTGTTCCTACTGTATAGTTTAAACTTCCCCCTAATCTTACACTGAGAAGGAGGTTGATTCTCTCTTTCCCTTCACAGGGTTGTGGTAAGGAGAAAGTGGAGGGATGTATGTATAATGTATGTATGTACACATGTATACTTCTCAAGCTCTCTGAAGTAAAGGCCGGATAGAACTGTAATTGTGTATTCTCTCAGCATGAGTTGGAAGAGAATTTGGCAGCTCATAACTGCACTCCTCTCTTTTTGTAAAATCTCTTTCACTCTCCCTGGTGGTAAGGAAAAGGTATGTGTGAGAGAGGAAAGGGAACGAGTGAGAAGGACATTCACCCTAGTCCACAGTCTCCTATCCATCGTTGCATACAGCAACACAAGGTGTCTGAGGAAGCAGACTGCAGTTCACAAAAATATGTGTCAAATAAAACTAGTTAGTTTTTAAGGTGTGACTGGATTCTCTCCTTTTTTTCAGTATGCAAAACATTGCCCAAGCCTTAGCAATCTGTGCAAGCTATTCCTTTGCATCTGCATCACTCACTCATCTTCTGCTACTTTCAGGAGACAAACAGGGGCATCTTCTCCCTTTTTCATGCATATCAGTTCTTATTCCCTCCTCACTGAAGGCAGGGATGTTTGGGACTAAGAATGTGTGACTAAAATCCCCTTTTAGCTTTTAGTTATGTTACCCCAGTCCTCCTTCACCTGAAACCCACTGAATGTTTTTAACAATACAGTCAGACTTTTTTGTTCTGAGTTGTTGTTTCCAGAAGAACGTGCCAATTCAATGTTTTTCTCTTCCAGGTACCACGTGATTGTGATTGCTTTGGTCTACTGCTTCCCTCTGCTTGTTATGGGCATCACTTACACAATTGTTGGAATTACTCTTTGGGGTGGAGAGATTCCAGGCGACACATCTGATAAATATCATGAACAGCTGAAAGCAAAAAGAAAGGTACTCTACAGTCACATCTTGCTTAATTATGACTAACTACGTAATCATTTGTGATTATGGCTTCCAAATTTTAATTTCAAAATCAGTGGCTTCTTGGCAGAACTTGATGGTATCAAGTACAGAATCCCTTTTTCCATGTAAAAAGGATGATAAGATGGAGTATTTTAAATTATTTTTCACTTTCTTTTTGTTCATTTTCTGTGTTGCATGTTGTTTAGCATTTTGACCTTGCCAAGCTTGGGGTTGTTGTTGTTGCTGCTGCTACTGTTGTTTTTATTATATTTATTATATTTTATGTTTATTATATTTGCTCTGTCAAAAATGGCACTCAAGGCAGTTAACAAAAACAGAATTCGGGTTTAAAAAAACATTAATGTAAACACAGGCTAACACACAATTCAAAATAGATTGGTGAAAGCAAACAAAACATAGCTCTTAGTTATAATGGTGTATTATGTGTATATAAAGGCTAAAGTTATTCCCACCCACTTGAGAACGTTGGGTGTGCATCCGTTTTGTACAAATCACAAATTCTAAACTAAATGAGCTGAATTCTCACCTGTTTGTACGAGGTCCAGATCAAACCAGAATGGACAGATTTGGCCCCAGATGGCAGCAAAATGAATTCACAGCTTCTTTGTATCCAGATTGATTAGGGCAAAAATCACTTTCGCTTGCTAGGTTTTCTTAAAGCAAACTGTGAAGATGCCTAGCACACAAACCTAGTTGTCTGAAATTTAGTATGGCTATTCCCCCTTTAGGGTTCAAGTTTCATGTATCTCAGACTGTGACTACATGGTAAAAAAGCAAGGGATTTGCTAAGCTTATAAAATGGGTGAATTCAAAATATTTTTAATGACCACATGACGCAAAGGCTGGTTTGAATCAATCCAGCCTTTTTTGCTCTCAATACAGCTTTTTATTCTCTGCCACTAGGAGACTTCTATTTTTTTCAAGCCAGCATGATTCAAACAGCTTCCCTCCCCCATGTAATTAGTTGTAATACATTCTTCTAAAGATGTCCCTCATATTCTTTCACCTCCCCCAAACATCCTCCATTTTTTTAAAAAAAACTTCCATATATGAGATTAATACTAGATCACCCTATCACCGTATCACTGGGTCATCATTATTATTTCATGTGATGTCGCCACACTTTTATTTTTTGTTCCTTTTCTTCTTTGACGTCTGCTGCTTCTTGGGTGAACTCACCAGCCTTAATCCAATTGCTAGTCCATCCAAAAGTAGATTTATTGAACCATTTGCTGGATGGTGAGGCAACATCTATGTAATCCCATTGATTCAATGGTTGAAATCCTGTTGTCTAGCATAAGAACATCTGTAACTTTCAGTCTGTTCTGAGCTGGCAAATAAATCTCCACACACTTCTTAATCAAATGTATGTGTGTGTGTGTGTGTGTGTGTGTGTGTGTGTGCGCGCGCGCGCGCACACACACACACACACACACACACACAAGAATTGCAGTGGATAGTTTGTTAACAACAAACTGAAAGCTAGAAATATTTCTATGGTAAGCAATGGGATTTTATCCAATGTGTTTAGTGTTGCTGGGATTACAAATTGTTTTCAGGCTAATGTTTTGATGTGACATGCTCCATTTATCATCATTGTCACCATCTTAGAACTGAAGAACTGGAAGTGACCCTATGAATCATGAGTCCAGCCTCTGTCAAGGAGGCACAGTGGGGAATCAAACTCCCAGCATCTGATTCTCCAGCCAGATCATAGAATCATAGAATAGTGAAGTCGGAAGGGGCCTATAAGTCCATCAAGTCCAACCCCCTGCTCAATGCAGGAACACAAATCAAAGGATATCTGTCAGGTTGTTGTCTGAGTTTCTCTTGAATGCCTCCAGTGATGGAGCACTCACCACCTCTCGAGGTAACTGGTTCCACTGTCTTACTGTTCTAACAAACAGTTAGGACGTTTTTCCTGATATTCAACCAAAATCCGGCTTCCTGTAACTTGTGCCCATTGTTTCGTGTCCTGCACTTGGAGATGATCGAGAACAGATCCTGCCCCTTCTCTGTATGATAGCCATTCAAGTATTTGAAAACTTATCATGTCACACCTCTGTCTTCTTTTCTCAAGGCTAAACATGCTCAATTATTTCAGTCTTTCCTCATAGAGCTTGGTTTCTGTCCTTTAAATCAGGACAGAAACACAATATCACAAAGGTGCTTAGAAGAATCCATTTGTGTGTGTGTGTGTGTGTGTGAGAGAGAGAGAGGGAGAGAGAGAGAGATTGCCAATTAGCACCTTGTTACCACCTTAAGGCAGCTTTTACTGTTAGAGCTCCATGCAAACTAAGCTCTCTGCCTGCTGACCTCTGCAAATTGTCCTCTGGACAGCTATAGCGATTCACTCAGGAAAGCCTAATTTGATAAACTGCAAATGCACATCAGGCCAAGCAGCATTTTCCCTACTGTGTGATAGCACCTTTAGAGCTCCTGTTTTCGACAACACGTGTCAGTTCCTTGAAACATCCAGTTCCGGCCCAGGCAACCCACTGGTATTTCCCTGGTTCGTAATGTACCATAAAACTGTTTTTACGAGTATAGTCTTTTTTGTCATTCTGCCTCTTGCTTGAAAAATACTCTAAGCAGTAATAAAAGAAATCCTGGAAGTCTTGGTTAAAACGATGGTCCCATTTATCAGTCTCACTCTTTTCCATAACTTTAATGAAGTTTTGTTTCTCCATTACTGAACATGGTGTACTTTTTAGCATAATGCATGGGATGACATACTTACCTAATAGGTCTCCCACTCATTCCCATCACATACATCCCGATACTGAAAGCATCAACATATTTCCATTTGCAAGCACATTTGATGGCTCGCCAGAGTGCAGCATGTGTCTGTTCTGGAGGGATGTTCTTTTAAATGTATACTGCCTGTCTCTTTCTTTTGCTGTTTTAAATCTGAATGCTCCTTGTGACTGTGAGCTTCTGAGAACAAACAGAATATAAGCTTACATACATAGAAAACAAAAAGGATCTGTACTGGATATTTCTGAATTCCCTGCTTTCTGCAAAGTGCATGGAGAGAAACTGAACCCCACCAGAATTCTTTAATCCACCCCCTCCCGCCCCCTCCCTGTTAGCACCAGAGAAAAGGAGTTATCCTCTACCTTCCTCTTGTTTGTGTGAGAGTAGGTAAGACCCAATAAGAAAGAACTACCAATGTAAACTGGAGAAATACCTCCAGTGACAGAGGGGAGGCAACTCTCAAGGGAAGAAAATCCAGGATATGTGTCACCCCAACTAGGAAGATCACACTACAGCAAGGGGGGGGGGAAGAGAGAAAGAAGGTGGAGAAACAACGGAACTGTGCGTTCATTAAGCCTAGTGAGGCAACAACTTCTAGCAGCCAAGCTGGAGTGCCACAAACAAGCAGCAAATTATTTCACTGGTCCTGTTGTATTTTGACTCCCAAAGAGGGGAGGAGGGGCTTGCCTTACGTGCCCAAAGCACTCAGTTGGCTTCGGATATTATGCCCCTGGCTTGAACATAAGAAGTACCATTTGCTGCTCCTCTACAGAGCAGGAAAAAATAAGCAGTGTGGTTTATTCTGTTTAAAAGTCCATTTTATATAATATTGGACAAGCTATTAAATTGCAACAGCTCAAGCTTTTGCTGCAGCCCCACAATCTGTAAATGTAAATAACCAATGTCACCACAAACAGTGGGCATGATCCTCCAGGACTGGATTCACCTTTTCTTGTCAGCAGGAGGAGCAGGGAGAGGAGGGATAAAGGCAGTGGGTAGAAAGAAGGCTTCCTCCCTGTGCAAGCACCCCAAAGCCTACGATGTTGGCTGCCTTCTGAAAAAAAAACAAAGATAATGCAAGATTTGGTCTATTCTACCAACCTGTACTCCTCATTTTTGAGACTCTGTGGCTACAACATGGACTGTGATCTAATTTGATTAATTGCAAATATTTCAATAAAATTAACTACTGCTCTATTAAGTTATACTAACAAGTTAGACTAGGACTCAGAAGACCTGGGTTCAAATCTCTGCTCAGCTATGGAAACTCACTGAGGGGAGTGCAGTGGCAATGGTAAAAGCCACTCCTTAAGCATCTTACTTTGGCAACCCTGTTAGGGTCACTGTCAGATGTGATTTCATAAGACACAAATTGTATCTCGTTAGTTTGTGAGAACAGTGGAGTGCACAGAACATCGAATAAAAAGTCTCTTTTTTTGGACTGCAATCTTTCTTATGTGGAATAGACACAGCTTAACTTAGGGCAAGACTGTAGCATTCTGGCCCTCAAAGACAGCCAATTTTGACTGCTAAGTGAAAAGAACCCACTTTTTAACCTCACATTCAAAGCTAGGAGTACTGCATTGATACAGTACAGTTCTGGTAGACTTCAGATGTGAGAAGGCAAACCCCATCTCCTGAAACTTAAGAAGGTCAAATTCAAGTATATATAAACCTGAAATCCATTGTAACACTAAAATACTGTCAGAGCCATTCCACAGGCAAGTTAGCATCTGTTGATGGGTAAAATCATATGTATTTTTCCACGTTAGTGACATCAAGTGTAAGGATGTGTTACAGGAAACCAAGATCATTCATGCTCTTATATTTCTGGTCTCTGTGTATAGGTGTGAAATCTAATGGGGGAAAAGTGATTTGTTTAAAATGTAGTGCTGGAAAAGAGCTTTGCAGATAAAGAAAATGAAATGAGTCCTAAATCAAATCAAGCCAGAACTATGTCTGGAGGCCACCATAATGAAACTGAGGCTGCTCTGCTTTTAGCACCTCATAAGAAGGCAAGACTCACTGGAAAAGACAATAATGCTGGGAAAGGTTGAGAGCAGCAGGAAAAGAGGAAGGCCAAATGCAAGATGGGTTGACTCCCAAAAGGAAACCACAGGCTTGAGTTTACAAGAGCTGAGCAGGGCTATTGAGGACAGGACATTTTGGAGATTGTTCTCAGATAAGGTTACCATGGGGGGGGGGGGCCTTCATGGCATATAGCAACAACAAACTTGAATTCACACAAGTCCAGCACCTCTGTTGAGATGAGCTGTTCTGTATGCCCAATATATAATCACTTGGAGAGGAAGAAAGAACAAGCAGCATTGTTTTAATATATGCTGAATATATCATTCAAGAGTCTCATATTTAGGTCCTTAGCATGACTTATAACTTGCAAGAAAGTGAACATCCATTTCAGTATCATCCGTTAAAATGCTTCCTGCTGTTTTCAGCATATAAAGTGAATACTACAGTGAAGCAAATGGTAATTCCGAGCTAATTTTCGGGGTTATGGCCACCACTCCCTTTTCTTTTAGCAAAAGAGCTTCTACTCCTCAGGATTTGCCAGGTTCTGATTGTGATGATAAAGTGAGAAATCGCTTGCTGTGACAGAGTCTAAGTGCCAAAGGAAATGTATTTGGAAGCAAAGCTTGGAACAAAGAGGTCTCTTGATTTCACATTAGGAAAAGGAGAATAAGCCCATTTCATAGTGAAAGGAATGCTCTGCCAGTTTCAATACAGCTTGAAAGCTATGGAATAGGAAACTGCCACCACTGTCAGTTACTAAATAAGCAGTCCTCCAAAACCGGTCCACCCCTAGGAAACAGACAGCAAAGGAATGATACATTAAAATAGTTTAAGAAAGGTTATGATTTTGCTAAGAGCAAGTTAGCTGATTGGGTTTTGGAGACCATTTGACATAGAATTTTCCTTCCCCTTACCTGATTCTTCATTTTGTGTTCAACCCACATTCCAGACAACAAAGAAAAAAGGCAAAGAAACTGTTCACTAAGTTAATAGGGTTTAGGTTTCCTTTTCCTTTTTTTCAATCCAGTGGGACACAAAAATGAAAAATTGGGGGGGGGGGGGAGACAAGAGAAAGGGATAGAGTTGGAAAGTTAGTGAATGTATCATCTCAGAAATGGGAAAAGGTGGCTGAGGGGGTGCACTGCACACTCGATTGCTTCAGAGGAGTCAGCGACCCCTTAATCACAATTTTGCTGTGGAAAATGGAAAAGCCAATCTGCTTTAAGGGACACACCCCATGTGTTTTGCTCACTCTCACATAACATTTTTTTCTCAATTTCAGACAGTTTTCAAGGGATATGCAGCCAGTTGGATCCAAGGGACGGACCCTTTAAGTGGGTCCAAAATTGTCCAAAATCCCCTCTCCTCTTGTTTAATAGGTCAACCTCAGGATCTGTCTCTTTGGTCAGGTGGTCTACTGCACCGATTTCCTGTTTTCACAAATGGGAAGCTAGAGGGCAAAATCATGTTGAATACCAGAGGTGTGTGGTAGTATGCCAATGTCATCATTATTATCATCATCTTAGAACTACAGAACTGGAAGGGATGCTATGGATCGAGTCCAGACCATGTCAGTGAGGCACAAGGGGAATTGAACTCTCAGTGTTCAACTCCACAGCCAGATACCTAACCCACTGAGCTATCCAGCTGTTCATTACTTTGCTTGACCGGTGTTGCGCAAGTGCAGAGTGCCCCTTCCACATGATTATGGACATACTCTTTCCACGGAGTCTTCAACTACTGAGGAACTTGCATTCCAGACCATTGCATGAGCAGAGTCCCAGAACAGGATTCTGCACAGATTCACCTCTTGGCTAACTAGCCTCTTCTTCCCAGCCCAGAAGGTAAAAGGTCAACTTGCCCATGGGCAGCTTTTGTGACCAAAGAAACAGTTCAGACGTATCCCTCTAAGACAAGTTGTAATGAAACAGTAGGCTTTCTTTGGTACAGATCTAGGCGCTACACTGCCTAACACTTTGCCCTCTGCCTTCTTTGCATTGTTGTGTCAACTAAAGTTTCCCCATTACATTTTCCATAGGTTCCATTTGTACCTGTCCCTGGTTGCTTTTCTCATATTGAATTTAGCTGGCACTCAAACAGCTAAGACGTTCGTAACTAGGCATTCAGTTGGTGACTTTCTGCGCCGTGATCTTCCAGGTTAATTCATTGTCCAGTCTTGCTGTAAGAAGCAATAGCTTGGCTTTTATTTGAATGAACAGCACAGTTGCTTTGCATTCAGTATGTGTAATTAGCCGGACCCACAGAGGATTATGTGGTTCTACATTTGATTAGGAAGGAGGAGAAATATACAGTGGCAGTTCTAGAAAGAAGATGTCATATGCTGTGGTAAGGCCTAGAAGCACAAATCAGCCGGAACTGTGATTAATCATTTCAATTAGTAGAAGGCTGCATGATCAATTCATTCCAGACTCTTTTTAATCCCTGAGGAATTTTGCCCAGTAAATGGCAGCTAGGATTTGAACAAGCAAACTGCTCACAGTGCTGTTTTCAGCGGGGCACAGGTGGAATTCAAGACAAGCTTTTTTGTCTGCTGATATAATTTAAATGAGACATCATATCCCTCTGGGTTACAGACATGTTGTGTTATCAGATCTATTCCTTAGATGTTTATTATTGCCAGTAGGAAACTGTGTGTCCCTTTCAATGGTCTATAAATATCGCAGCTGTAGCACAACTTTCAAACCTAAATAAGAGTAGAACTGATCAACATCAGTGAGACCACCTGCAGCAGGCATTGGCAACCCAAAAACATTTTTGCACCCTAGCTCCCCACACCCTTAGTAATTCATTCATTTGCTCTGGAAGCCTCCATTTGCCACTTAGGGAACATTGGAAAGCCATTTTGTTATGGTTGGGGTGGACAGCATCATTGGGTCTCCGTACCCTCTGATGTAATTTTTAAAAATCTCTCTTCTGCCAATAGCCTCTTGTTCTGAGAGCAGGGAAGAATATCCATAAACAGAACCTAGTTCTGTTCATTCCACTTTCTGACTCAATCAATTCATTAATGTGTAGTGATGCCTTTTCTGTATATTTTATTCCATGTATCTGGAAAGAGAGAGCACTGTTGTTCACGAATCTCATCTGTATTCTCACTGCCATCTCCAGTCTGCACTAAACTTGTTAACCCTAACTTTCTGCAATCATGCATCACTTGTTCCTCTACCAAAGGCAATAAATTGTATTTCCTTCTCCTTTGGCGTTTGCCCTGACTAACTAAACATGAGCTTATGAAAATACCCAGCATTTAATTTAAATCGATACACCTGTGTGTCGTAAAGTGCCCTTAATGTATAATTTGGTATTGACAGGATTTCAGGCTTAGAAATTCAGAACAGCTCCCATACTTTGACATTTTCCAATGATTCATCCAAACTTAATTACTTCTTGAAAATAACAAAGCAGAAGCATCTGAGTTAATCTTGTACTTGTATTTATGCCATATTCCAAATAACTAGGGATAATATGTTAGATTTGTGTAGTCTTTTCTGACCTGTAACATTATTGTTGAAACTGATAGATTATTATTGTTTTATTAAATCACATGGCAGACTATTATTAGGAAGAAAAGTCAATAAGGATATATCTTACTAATAATGATAAATATATTTGCATACATTTGGTAGCTCCTCTGCAACCGTTCCTAGCAACAGATAAAAGATTGGGGTGAAACTACAACTGGAAGTTATGCAGTTGCAGAAAGAAAGAGAAACTCTTCGTGACCCCATGGACCAGAGCACGCCAGGCCCTCCTATCTTTCACTGCCTCCCAGAGTTGGGTCAAATTCATGTTGGTAGCTTCGATGACACTGTCCAACCATCTCGTCCCCTGTCATCCCCTTCTCCTCTTGCCTTCACTCTTTCCCAACATCAGTGTCTTTTCCAGGGAGTCTTCTCTTCTCATGAGATCGCCAAAGTATTGGAGCCTCAGCTTCAGGATCTGTCCTTCCAGTGAGCACTCAGGCTTGATTTCCTTCAGAACAGATAGGTTTGATCTCCTTCCAGTTCAGGAGACTCTGAAGAATCTCCTCCAGCACCACAATTCAAAAGCATCAATTCTTCAATGGTCAGGCTTCTTTATGGTCCAGCTCTCACTTCCATACATCGCTACTGGAAAAACCATAGCTTTGACTATGTGGAATATGTCTCTGCTTTTTAAGATGCTGTTTAGGTTTCTCATTGTTTTCCTCCCAAGAAGAAGGTGTCTTTTAATTTCATGGCTGCAGTGATCATGGAGCCCAAGAAAGTAAAATCTGTCACTGCCTCCATATTTTCCCCTTCTATTTGCCAGGAGGTGATGGGTCCAGTGGCCATGATCTTAGTTTTTTTGATGTTGAGCTTCAGACCATTTTTTGCGCTGTCCTCTTTCACCCTCATTAAGAGGTTCTTTAATTGCTCCTCACTTTCTGCCATCAGAGTGGTGTCAGCTGCATATCAGAGGTTGTTGATATTTCTTCCAGCAATCTTAATTCTCGTTTGGGATTCATCCAGTCCTGGCTTTCACGTGATGTATTTATTCTGCATATAAGTTAAATAAGCAGGGAGACAATATACAGCCTTGTCCTACTCCTTTCCCAATTTTGAACCAATCACTTGTTCCATATCCAGTTCTAACTGTTGTTTCCTGTCCCACATATACATTTCTCAGGTGATAGATAAGGTGATCAGGCACTCCCATTTCTTTAAGAACTTGCCATAGTTTGCTGTGGTCCACACAGTCAAAGGCTTTTGCATAGTCAATGAAGCAGAAGTAGATATTTTTCTGGAACTCTCTGGCTTTCTCCATAATCCAGTGCATGTTAGCAGTTTGGTCTCTAGTTCCTCTGCCCCTTCAAAATCGAGCTTGTACTTCTGGGAATTCTCAGTCCACATACTTCTGAAGCCTACCTTGTAGGATTTTGAGGATATCCTTGGTAGCATGTGAAATGAGTGCAATTGTTCGGTAGTTGGAGCATTCTTTGGCACTGCCCTTCTTTGGGATTGGGATGTAGACTGATTTTTTCCAATCCCCTGGCCACTGCTGAGTTTTCCATACTTGCTGGCATATTGAGTGTAGCACCTTAACAGCATCATCTTTTAAGATTTTAAATAATTCAACTGGAATGCCATCACCTCCACTGGCCTGTTGTTAGCCATGCTTTCTGAGGCCCACTTGACTTCATTCTCCAGGATGTCTGGCTCAAGGTCCTCAACCACACTATCCGGGTTGTCCTTGACATCCAGGTCTTTCTGGTATAATTCCTCTGTGTATTCTTGCCACCTCTTCTAGATGTATTCTGCTTCTGTAAGGTCCCTACCATTTTTGTCCTTTATCATGTCCATCTTTGCACAAAATGTTACTTTACTATCTTCAATTTTCTTGAACAGATCTCTTGTTTTTCCCTTTCTATTATTTTCTTCCATATCTTCGCATTTTTCATTTAAAAAGGCCCTCCTGTCTCGCTTTGCTATTCTTTGGAAGTCTGCATTCATTGTTCTGTAACTTTCGTATTTCCCTTGCATTTTGTCTCCATTCTCTTCTCTGTTATATGTAAGGCCTCATCGGACAGTCTCCATCCAAAGTTCCTCAGGCACTCTGTCCACCAAATCTAGTTCCTGCAATCTATTCTTCACTTCCACTGTGTATTCATAAGGGATTAAGTTTAGATTATACCTGACTAGCCCAGTATTTTTTCCTACTTTATTCAGTTTAAGCTTGAATTTTGCTACAAGAAGCTGATGATCAGAGCCACAAACAGCTCCAGGTCTTGTTTTTGCTTACTGTATAGAGCTTCTCCATCTCTGGCTGCAGAGAACATAATCAATCTGATTTCGATATTGCCCATCTGGTGATTTCCAGGTATAGAGTCACCTTTTGTGTTGTTGAAAAAGAGTGTTTGTGATGAACAGCTTGTTCTCTTGACAGAACTCTATTAGCCTTTGCCCTGCATCGTTTTGAACTCCAAGGCCAAACTTACCTCTTGTTCCTTTTATCTCTTGACTCCCTACTTTAGCATTCCAATCCCCTATAATGAAAAGAACATCTTTCTTTGGTGTCAGTTCTAGAAGATGTTGTAAGTCTTCATAGAATTGGTCAATTTCAGCCTCTTCAGCATCAGTGGATTACTATGATGTTGAAAGGTCTACCTTGGATTCGTATTGAAATCATTCTCTCATTTTTGAGATTGTATCCCAATACAGTTTTCCCACTCTTCTGTTGATTATGAGGGCTACTCTATTTCTTCTACAGGATTCTTGCCCACAGTAGTAGATATGGTCATCGTCTGAATTGAATTAGCCAATTCCTGTCCATTTTAGTTCACTGACGCCCAGGATGTCAATATCTATTCTTGCCATCTCCTGTTTGACCACATCCAGCTTACCAAGCTTCATAGATCTTACATTCCAGGTTCCTATGCAGTATTTTTCTTTGCAACATCAGACTTTCCTTTCACTTCCAGGCACGGCCTCCGCTGAGCGTCCTTTCGGCTTTGGCTCAACTACTTCATTAGCTCTGGAGCTACTTGTACTTGTCCTCCGCTCTTCCTCAGTAGAATGTTGGACACCTTCCGACCTGAGGGGCTCATCTTCCAGCATCATGTCTTTTAGCCTTTTGTTTCTGTCCATGGAGTTTTCTTGGCAAAGATATTGGAGTGGTTTGCTCCAGGTGGACCACGTTTAGTCATAACTGTCCACTATGACCTGTCCGTATTGGGTGTCCCTGCATGGCATAGTCCATTGCTTCTCTGAATTACTCAAACCCCTTTACCACGACAAGGCAGCAGTCCATGAAGGGGAAGGGGAAGCTATAACCTAATAAAATCAATCAATGTGTAGAGATGGACATTTAGAAATAATGGCCAAAATACCATTGATTTTTGTGTAAGGGTTATATTTGGCATCATCCTATAGAGTGACCCTCCTTTGCCATTTCAGGCTGCCTAGGCTGGACAAGAATAATTTTAATTTAATAGAATGCTTAAATTGTTCCTGATAATATCAGGACAATCATCCCTCCAAAGCGATGCTGTAGAAATACCCTAATTTATACCCTTCACATTTCTCAGCTGAAAAGGCAAATCAAAACCCTTTGTATTTTAGGAAAAATACCTGGAGAAGCATTCAAGAATGACACTGAAGAAGTTTAACTTCTCATCAAAAGCCTGATTATTTTGATTGATGAGGCCATATCCAGCGTAGCGCAAGGAACAACCCATTCCGTAGAGAAAATGGGTAATGGAGCATGGAAATGCAATTTGCCATGAACATTCCTGTATAAGTCATGACCAAAAATAATTTCTAGGATTGCCATGTATGGTTTTTCAGTCCAGGAAAGATGCTATACTGTAGACAGACAAGTCAACCCTGCTGGAATTTAAGGCAATTGCACAATTATGGAAAGAGAACCACAGACCTGTTGATGAATTGATTTGAATATTTGAGGATTTCCGCTAAGAGTTTGCAAAGTGAAGGCTGTAAATCATATCAGCCGCCAAGGCTCCATGTAGCCCCCATTGCCCAACCTGATTTTTTTAAGTGTGGTTTCTTCTCCTGGTGAGAGTTTTCACAGAATAGAGATCTGGCTGCGGAGTCAGAAATTGGGAGTTCGATTCCCCACTGTGCCTCTTTGACGGGCTGGACTCAATGATCCATAGGACCCCTTCTAATTCGGCACCTCTAAATTAAGCTATTACTGCAGTATAATCAAGACTGGGCATTTTCACATCCCTAGCCTGCACCAATGCATGGATAAAACCAGAATCCCAGTTCCAGTGGTTAATATTGGAAGGAAGCTCCTGAATTTCTGAACACACACATGAATTTGGTACAACAACACACACACAGCATGTCAAAAGGTTTATACACATTCTAATCATATTGAATTAAACTAGCTATCTCCAACTTACACTTCACGATACCATTCTCAGTTCCTTGATATTGAGTAACTGGGATTTATCAACCTTATCAGAAGCTGCTGCAATCAGCCAATGATAAATCAGTATGGGTCGTGTCTTCTATTTTTTGCTTTTAAGGTACCTTCCATCAATTTTGCTACAATGTCAGGCTTTGCTGTGGTTTGCTGTACTTATACATGCTGTCATTCTATGTGGCCAGTGTTTTCCCCATACCATCATTTTATTCTACCAAGCTGTCTAAAGAGCAGCAGTTGTTGGTGGAACTGATAGGGAAGAATGGCCAGTGGAAGGTAAGTGAGGGTAATTTTAACTTCAAAGAAGTGCTAGAAAATCTCTTCTGGAGTGAGCAAGAAAGGTAATTCTGCCAGAGGTGATCTGGAGTGGTGGAACAGTGTTTTAATATCATGATCTATTTTAATTGTATTTTCAAGCTTTCTGCATTTTTATCTGTACCTGGTTTTAATATTTTTATGGACTACATTGAGATGGAAGTGAGATGCATACATATATTGAATGCTACCAGTGGGCAGGGCCAAAGCCAGCAATACAGAGAGACAAAATCAGTATGCCAGTACTTCCTTGTATTCTTTATGATATCTCTCTTTCCGGTGGAGGACGATGGCTCTGATTTCACAGAGGTGGTGAGTCCACTGTGGGTTTTAGTCTGAACTTTACCAGAGCTATGCAAGAGACTGAGCTTGTTTGGAGGGACAGGATTTAGCACTAGAGGTGGGCATGAATCAGAAAAATTGTGATCTGTGTTGATTTGTGATTTGTTAAGGTTGATGTCAATTCATTTTTTAATTTAGAACATTTTAAAATGCCCCCCAAGACCTAGAGACACCAGATTCACAGGGAAGCTTCCCCTGACTCTCTTCTATGTCTGGTGAAGTTTCAATTTGGATGTCTGAGTT
This sequence comes from Pogona vitticeps, assembly GCF_051106095.1. Classification (NCBI taxonomy): domain Eukaryota; kingdom Metazoa; phylum Chordata; class Lepidosauria; order Squamata; family Agamidae; genus Pogona; species Pogona vitticeps. Next base: position 22,383,208 of record NC_135787.1, on the reverse strand, counting down.
ATACACCCACAATTATAGCACTCCTCAGGAAAATTCTCCACAGGTATCTAGAGAGGAGGAGCTTCTACGGACTATCCTATACAACCCCTCCAAACTTGGTGGAGACTGAGTTTCAAAAATCCAGGTTATACACCCACAATGTAGGTTTCCCCCTCCCCCCGCCCAGGAAAGTGCCCTTTAGCAGCTGGCTTGAGGAAATCCAATCTTCACCAGTTTTTGAGAGATTTGCCACTAAGGGTTCTGGCTGCTCTGGAGAGTTGCTCTGTATATCTCAACAGCTTTCTACAAGGGCACTTCCATGAGCCTGCAGTTTCCACTGCTTTCTCTAGACCTGTGGTTCCCAACTTGGGTCCTCAGATGCTCTTGGACTGCAACTCTCAGAAATCCTGACCAGTACAGCTAGGAGTGAAGGCTTCTGGGAGTTTTAGTCCAATAACATCTGGGACTACTGCTCTAGACCTTTGACCTCTAGAGCTGCAACCAGGGCCGCTTCCCACCATGCCTACAAGTGGGCGGTGGGGTTTCAGCGAGTTGATTGTGCCCCATCGCTGCCTTTTCCTCCAGTTGCTTCCTGACTTCTGGCCCTGAAGATTCCTCCTCCTCTAGTTGTATACAGAACCAAAGTGTCTGACAAAACAGTCAGGAGCCCCTTCTAAATCACCTCCACAAGAACAAGAGTTCAGAATCCAGCTTTATCTCTTTACGTTTGCTGTGCCAGTGATTTTCCTGACTTTCCATGCCTACCAAGACCTACCCATTTTTTCATCAGTGTCAATAACTGCATGACAGTGGAGGGATCTGGACCTGAAGTCATGAGTAGGCCCACCTGGGAGTTGGAAGATCAAGATGGCAGCAAGGGCCATTTGGAATCATGCATGACTTTGAGAACCTTAAGGAGGAAGTTGTACTCTGGGAATGTGGCAAGGCTGCCATCTGTCACTGCTGGTAATTTTATAACCCCCTAGAGACCTACAACTGGTGCAGTTCCCTCCTAGACTTGGGGGGGGGTGTTGCTACCACTGTGATGCAGAAAAAAAGTGTGATGTTTCATTTCCCATCTGAGTTAGAGGGGAGAGCCAGGACTCCCCTTGATTCTCATCCATATGTCCCAAAATCTGTTAAATTTCTCTTGTATCCCATCTTATTGGGAATATTAACACCAGGCACTCATGTTTGTTCAGTGGTGCCTCGCAAAATTATGTTAATTCATTCCGTGAAAATTGCTGTTTTGCAAAAACATCACCTTGTGAAATGCAGTTCCCCATTGGAATGCATTGAAATCCGTTTAATGCATTCCAATGGGGACAAATTGTCGTCGTTTTGCGAAAATCGCCCATAGAGAAATCGTTTTGCGAAGTGCCGATCAGCTGTTAAAATCACTGTCTTGCGAAAAACAGTCCCAAAAACACCCGTTTTGTGAGTCATGGACTCAGCTGTCAAAATCGTCATCTTGTGAAAATCGGTCCTGAAAAAAAAGTTTTGTGAAGCACAGTCCAAAACATCATATAGCAAAAATCGCCCATAGGAAGCACTGTTTTGCGAAGCGCTATAGCGATTGCAAAAACTCATCATCATGCAGATTCATCGTTTTGCGAGGTAATCATCTAGCAGGGCACCACTGTATTCTTTTCAAAACAGTACTTCATTTTTTTTCCAGGTGGTAAAAATGATGATTGTTGTTGTGCTCACATTTGCGGTCTGCTGGTTGCCGTACCACATTTACTTCATAGTTACTGGGATCTATGAGAACTTGAACCGGTGGAAATACATTCAGCAAATCTACCTAGCCACCTTTTGGCTTGCAATGAGTTCTACCATGTACAACCCCATTATCTACTGCTGTCTCAATAAAAGGTAAGAATACCTTATAGATTTCATAAGTACTTGAGTCTATAATAAAGAGTAACCAACCAGATAATGTGACTCCTGGATGTTTGCTTTTCACTCCTTTATATTGTCAAATCAGGAAAAGAAAGAAAATGCTGTCTATGAGAGAGTGCTGATCATACCCAAAACTCAGACAAAAATACACTTCTACCCAGTTCTGTTAAGCCATAAGAACTTGTGTTCTCATATCACTTCTTACACCCACATTTTAAAATTATATTTTTTACATAAGTCTTGGTACATTTCAGTAGCAAAAGGAACAATTGTGTTGAGACAGGAAGTTGTTTCTTCCTCTGCAAATACGCTTCATTCCAGGGACATGACAAATTGTCATTGAACGTATACTGTAATTCCCTGTTATTTTTCCAGTTTTTGTCAGGCAGAGTTCCCAGTAAGACTTTCCCTAACCAGTGATTTCTTTACATCCCTGAGGAGTCTTGTGTTCATCTTCCTTGTTTGTTTTCTACAATTCAAATCTAGTGTAAAAGGCGCTGAATCCTGTGCAAGAATTGGTAACTCCTGCACAGAAATTTCTAAACCTGTGGAGAATTTAGAAATTCCTGCACAGGATTTGACCAGTTCTTCCACAACGTAGCATTTCTAATTTCTGCACGCCTTCAGAAATATTCCCAGGGTATTCCTAGAGTCAGAGCCGATTTCCTACTAGATTCTCCTCGGGCGTGATCCTTGGGCAGAAAAGAAGGAAATATTTTTTTCTTTCTCTTGGACCAAGCAAGAAATAGCAGGGTTGGCATTGCTACATAATACATTAAAGATGTGAGATAGAACCTGGACTTCATAACTGCGCACTGAGCAAGGCTTATTCTTTGAAATGTCCTGAGCCACCCCATCCAAAGAATGGATGAGGATTGGGAAAGAAGCAAATACTGTATAGCACTCATACAAGCCCCTTTACACCTGGCCACTGAGGACCATCGCCAGGTAGAAAAAAGCAGAGATGGGTACCCAGGTTTAAATCACATCAAAGTCAAAATCCCTCCTCCTTCAGTGCTTCTTCTCATGAGAATCATCTTGCTAGAGACCAAGGAACTCTAGCAATCTTCTGAAACTTCCAATAATGCCCCAGTACTGACAAGTTTAGGTGTGATTCCCCATCTCATCCATTAGTCATGCTAGCTGGGCCTGATGGGTGTTGTGGACCAAAGGATTCCCACCCCTGCCTCCCACCTCCAATCTAGTATACAGAACCTGAATTTCACCGCTCTGTAAAATTTTATTCTGTCTACTGATCGACCACGTTGCTCAGTATCTAGTTATGGGCAAGCTCGTGTGTTTTCATCGCTCTATAAGACTGCAAAGTCAGGTCATAATTAAGTCCAAATTAATGAATGTGCCACACCTGTGGCATGGCATTATCTTTACTTTTTTCCAGCGTGAAAATTGTGTGACATTTCTTTGAACATTTCCAAACGGAAGCTGTACTAAAGGTGCACTTGCAGGGGGGAAAAAGCCTCATTGAGCAAGGTTGGAAAGCTTCAGCGAATAAACAAAATCAGTGCCTAATTCAATATTGAGTACCTATTGCAGAATATTGTTTTGAAATCTCTTTGGGAAGAGAAACCGCACGTTCTAATTGCTATGCTATGTATGCAGATATTTTTAAATGATTGCAGAAGCTGTAATGAACAAAGATTCCCCCATAATGCTGCATCTTGATCAAACACCTGTCTGCTCCAATCTCAGGTCACATACACCTAGTCTCACCAGGGTCTTATGTAAACACAGAGCTGGCTAGAAAGCACAGTGATTTAAATATCTGGCTATGAAGCCTGAGATTGGGAGTTTGATTCCCTACTGTGCCTCCTTGAAGAAGAGCCAGCATGTACAGTCATAGGCAAACTGCACAGTTCCAGGATGCAAGGTGGGAACGGTAAACCACTTCTGAGTATTATTTGCCTAGAAAATCCTGAAAAGGGTTACCATGAGTCAGAATTTACTTAATGGCTTGCAATTATTATTATTTTTAAATTCTAGGTATAATCAATCAATATTATGAAAACATTGATTTTTTTTTGTTTCTCTACCAAGAAAATCCTGGTATATGACACATTCACAGCAAAGTTATGCTGTAATTAATTGTTACTTCAATGATTTTCATTTCAATACATAGCACTGTTACTTGTATCAATACTATCAGTACTCAAAATAATATTAGGTAGGAATGGAAGAATCTCCATTCAGAAGCTTCTGGCCAGCTATGCTGCCACTGATTGCTAACCAAGGACAGTGACTGTTCGGTTTCCATTCCCAGTCAGTTTTGCATTTGTTTGTTTGTTTGTTTAATGTTTTTATCCTGTCTTCTCATTAACAGGACCGAGGCCTAATTATGTTTAGTGATACTTTTTGCTCTTTCCTATTTTCTAAAATGTTCTCTTGAAACATAGATACACGCACAGGTTCACCTGTACATTTTAAGCGTTTCCCCTTTCAGCATTGTATTGCATGCATTTCTGTCCCGGATATATACATTTCTATATGGATTCTGCCCAAAGTATGTATTTTTGAGTTCACTGAAAAAAATATTTGGAGAACCGCCAAATCTACAACCCATGACTCTGATTTTGTGCTGCCTATTATTAGTTCAGAAAGTGCATGTAAGGTCATTTTGCTTTAGAACGGGGGCAGCAGGAAATCATCCATCAGCCCTAATGGCGCTATCAAGACAGGATTTGAGGGCAGATGTCCAAAGCCTCACTCAGCAAAATGAACCAAAGGGCCTCCAAATGGTGCAAAGCTGACTTGCCATAAGTGAAGTAATAATACACATTACTTAACTATAGAGGGGGGAACCACAGAAGAATCTAAAATTGCCTTATACTGTAAAACAGTGTGCTAGTGAGAGAAAAAAAATCAGCACAGTCTTGTCCATGACACAATCAGTTGCTATAGACAATTCGTACATGGATTATTATCAACTCTCTAATTCCATCATGATTTGGCAGTGTGTACAATAAATATTACTACAGAGGTGCCTCACTAGATGATGATAATCCGTTCCACTGAAATTGCTGTTTAGCGAAATTGTCTAGGGAAAAGCATTTCCCCATTGGAGTGCATTGAAACCTGTTTAATGCGTTCCAATGGGGAAGAATTGTTCTTGTCTAGCAAAGATCGGCCATAGGAAAGCCGCTTTGCAAACTGCCTATCAGGTGTTTAAATAGCTGTCTTGCGAAGCTTAGGTCCTGAAAAAATCCGTTTTGCAAGCACGGAGGGAGCTGTCAAAATTGTTGTCTAGTGAAAATCGGTTTGCGAAGCAGGGACCAAACATTGTCCAGTGAAATTCCCCCATAGGAATCACTGTTTTGCAAATTGCTATAGCAATTGCAAAAAGCCAAACCTCATGAAGTCTTTCAGAATTAAGTCACAGAAAAGGAGGCTAGCTTATTAGCATCACAGAACCAGAGGAAGGGGTCATTTGGTAGTCTAATGATTATAGTTCAATGCAAGATCAACAGTGCAGGATGCAACTACATCATCCATGACAAAGAGCCATCCAATGTCTGCTTTGAAAAGTCCAAACAAGGAGATCCCACCATATCTTGGTTCTGTTTCTTCCCCTCCTACCATTAGGAAGACTGTTCATGGTTCTTACAATAATTTATCCCAGTGGTTCCCTATAATTTCAACTCCCTGGGGCTAGACCTGCCCCCTGTGCCAACAGAACAAATCTGGTGCATCTTGTGCATGATACCTCTTCTGACATTTGAAGACCACTCCCATCCTTATTTTTTTTCTTCTCTAAGCAGAACATACTCAACTCTTTCAGATATTCTTTACGACACATGGTTTCCAGACCGCTTGCCATCTTAGTTGTCCTACTCTGCACCACCACATTAATTTTGAGGGGACACAACTTCGGTGTCCTCCAGCTAGCATGGACAGTTGAGAAATTTTGGGAATTGGAGTTCAAAACACTTTCCGAACTCAGCCCTTTTGTTAAAATATGCCGCCCAGAAATGGACACAATACTCCAGATGCATACTCTATGATACTCTGTTGTGCAATAAAAAATTCTTACAGAATTTGAAAGAAATTCATTGTCACTGGGCTGGGATATAAATCCATGCTTGTCTCAAGGAAGGAACTGAAACATTCTTCTTCTCATCAGCAAGGCAGATAAGAAAATTCCTGGCATCCTGCATGGGAAAAATTGAGTGTCTTGCACAGAATTACCTATTAGTTAGTTAGTTAGTTAGTTAGTTAGTTAGTTAGTTAGTTCGTTCGTTCGTTCGTTCGTTCGTTCGTTCGTTCGTTCGTTCGTTCGTTCGTTCGTTTCTGTACTGCCCATGTGACTGGTCACTCTTGTAAACAGCTTTGTAAACTGCCCATTTTGTGTAAGACTTAATAATCTGCACTGTTCTGCAAAGTACATGAATTGTCCAAAACTAAAGCGATTACTCCTTTGTTTCAGAATATGAAGTACAGGATGGGTTGTTTGTGTCTTTCTTGACAGTTAGTCAACTCTTCTGTGCTTGATTCATGTGTTTTGCTTTTCAAAGAAAAAGCACATTTCAGACATTTTGGACAAACTTCAGAGAGCTGGAAGGGGAGGGGACAGACCTTTTCACCTCATTCTCACCTAAAAGCAAGACATCTTTCAGGGCTTTAAACTTCTTCATTGAGATCTCGCATCCTCTCAAGACAGCTTAAATCAGTAAGAATTTTATTTATTCTTTCCATTCCCACTGACTGTCTATCTATTTTCCCCCTAGATTTCGAGCTGGTTTCAAGAGAGCTTTCCAATGGTGCCCTTTCATTGAAGTATCTACTTATGATGAACTGGAACTAAAGACAACCAGGTTTAATCCTACCAGGCAAAGTAGTTTATATACAGTTTCAAGAATGGAAACCAGCATGTCCATAGTATTTGACCATAATGATGGAGAAAGCACCAAGTCCACTCGCAAGAAGAGAGCTCCATCACAGGAAGCCAACCTTAATGGCTGTTCCCGCAGAAGTTCAAAAGCCACGTCGACAGTGTCAAGCTACATTAACTCTCCGTATACATCAGTGGACGAGTATTCCTAAAGCCTTAATGCATGCAGGAGAAACAACATTGCTAATAAAGAAAGCAATGCTGTTCTGCCTCAGACTCAAACATCCAAGCTTCTGGACAGCAACAAGGCTGCAGATCCTGAGCAGTGACTGTATATATCAATATATACCTATTTATGATATATGTCCCTTCAGATGTTATTGGACCACTGTTCCTATGATACCCTCACAGCTTATGGTGGCTAAGGCTGATGGGAGTTGCAATCTAGCAACATCTGAAAGGTCACAAGTTGTTCAGCCCAAGATTTATGTCTTTGTTTGACCCATCTTGTCTTTGTGGTTTGGAAGGAGCAAGACCTGCTTGTATCAGAATTTGGAAAAGGCTTTTTTTAGCAGAATTCTAAAAATTGCAAGGCAGAGCAATGCTAGCCAGGGATTATAAGAATTGTAGTCCAAAAATAACTTTTCCAAGCTCTAGTTTACATCCATCTAATGGCATAATGGCACATTGTAAGGTGGAATGTTTGTGCAAATCCTTTAGTGAAGAACACATCTGGACACTCTGAAATCCATGTGAAAATGTGGTTGCAACTAATTTACATCCTCTTTAATATTTACTTGCTCTGGATCTAAGCTGGCAAAATCTCTTTATATGTGTTGGACCATTTACTTGGGAATTGTGATTACTAATGGTTCTTATACTTCCTGTACTGTATATATTATCAATAAGAATGTCACAAAAGTTCTACCACCACCTGATTTATTTTTAATATATCATTTAGCAAGGGTGATGCTTTTAAAAATGATTTAGTTTCTCTGAAAATCAAATCTTGATCATCTTTATCACAGGCTACCCAGATTTAATCTTCACTATTTAAAAGAAAAAGGGATGTGGTGGCATTGTAGGCTAAACCGCAGAAGCCTCTGTGCTGCAGGGTCAGAAGACCAGCAGTCGTAAGATCGAATCCACATAACAGAGTGAGTTCACATCGCTTTGTCCCAGCTCCTCACCAACCCAGCAGTCTGAAAGCATGTAAATGCGAGTAGATAAATAGGTACCATTTCGGTGGGAAGGTAAAATGACATTCCCTAGTCACGCTGGCCACATGAAACTGTCTTTGGACAAGCGCTGGCTCTACGGCTTGAAAAACAGGATAAGCACCGCCCCCTAGAGTCAGACATGACTGGACTAAAAATGTCAAGGGGAACCTTTACCTTTACCTATTTAAAGGAAAAAGAATAACAGCCCTTAAACACAATAATTTTTCTATAACATTATCAGTTTCCAAATCTGAGACAGCCTGCATTATTTTAAAACTGCCAGGTACCAGTATACATACCCATTCTGTCTATATAAGGGTAATTGTAGATGAAGAGGAGGGAGGAAAATCATGTTGTACTAGCAGATGAGTTTTGAACTTGGGCTAGACTTTTGTCTTTTGGTAATGTAGACAAAGAATTATTCTTGAGTAATGGTGCTTGGTTAGACATTAATGAAGTGGGCTGGAGTCCAAGAAAGGGTGCCACAAGACACTTTACTGTATTTGCTCCCTTTTGATAGTGTAGACCAAGAAATGAGGAAGAGAGTCAGCCATATCAACAGGCCTCCCTGTTGATATCTTAAGACAACCTTGAGCGCTTCAGATTTGGGAACAGGACAATGTTAACTGTTTCAGCACTAAAATCACTTTAGATTGAGGTTTTTATGGTGTTAAATGGAGTCCTTCTTTAGGCAGAAAGACAGGGTAGAAATTGAATAAATAATAATAATGTTTGGACTACAAAGTTTGAAGGAAGCCTATGGATCATTGAATCCAGCCCCTGTCAAAGAGGCACAGTGGGGAATCAAACTGCTAAGCACTGGCTCCACAGCCAGATACCTAAACCGTTGAGCTATCTAGCAGTTCTGATGATGGGGTACAGAATCATTTCTAAAACATGTAGGGCAGGGGTCCCCAGCCTCCAAGCCACGGCCTGGTACCAGAGTGTGGCCTTGGCAGGACCGGGTTGTGGAGACAGATCTCCCAGGGAGCCCTCGCACACACTCTCCCCTGCATGCCCACACACGCACGGCCCACCCACCTGCAGCACAGGTGCCCCACCTATCCACACATGCACACGAGCGTGACCCACCCACCCGTTAGTGTGCCCTGCCCATCCGCACATGAACCCCACCCACCCCCAACCAGTCCACAGTTTGGAAAAGGCTGGGGACACTGACGTAGGACTTGAACTTCACTCCAGTGGGATAAATCCAACATCCTGTTGGCGCAACTTTCAGAATTATCTTCCCTTCCTTCTGCCCAACAATCTTCAACACATTGTCACGTCCCTCCACAGCTGGTTTTAGGAGCATGGCAGGGGGCTAGAGCAGGGAAGGGAATATATTCCCTGTATTTATTTATTTATTTATTTATTTATTTATTTATTTATTTATTTATTTATTTATTTATTTATTTATTTACCGCCCATCTGGCAGCCAAGGCCACTCTGGGAGGTTTACAAGATTCTACAAGATTCCACTTTTCTTCCAGTGGAAGTCCACCACTGAATTCCGCCTCTTATTTCTTGAAAAGCACTCTAATAAAGTAAACCTACAAGTCTTGCAGGCACCTGTATAATGCCTTAACAAAGTGGGTCCCAATCTTGGGTCCCCAGATGTTCTTGGACTACAACTCCCAGAAATCCTGGCCAGCACAGTAAGTGGTGAAGGCTTCTGGAAGTTTTAGTCCGAGAATATCTAGAGATCCCAGGTTGGGAACCATTCTATCTTAACTGAAGAAGCATGCAGTGGTTGCTTCAGACATTTGGAACTGCTTTATGTGATCCAGTCTTAAGACATCCCCCAACAAATGCAGCTATTCCGTTTCCAGTCACCGTGCAAATATGATGGTGGTTGCAGAAAAGACGGCTGCACTCATATGAATCATTCTTGGGGAATGGCACTTGGTTAGACATTAATGAAGTGGGCTGGCGTCCAGGAAAGGATGCCACAAGACACTTTGCTGTATTTACTCCCTTTCTGTGGCCGTATCCATAGTCATACTCTCTCATCCATAGTCATAGTCTTTCTGTGGTTGTATCCAGTAGGGGACGCCCTGCGAGTTAAACTGCAAACCCTCTGGGCTGCAAGGTCAAAAGATCAGCAGTTCGAATCCTCGCAATGGAGTGAGCTCCCGTTGTTCGTCCCAGCTCCTACTAACCTAGAAGTTCGAAAGCATGTAAAAATGCAAGTAGATAAATGGATTCCACCACGGTGGTATGGTAACAACATTCCATGTCTAGTTGCGCTGGCCACGTGACCACGGAAACTGTCTATGGACAAACACTGGCTCTATGGCTTGGCAGCAGGAATGAGCAGCACCCCCTAGAGTAGGATACGACTGGACAAATTTCTCAAATATCCATAGTCATGGACATGCAGAGAAGTTCTGAATATCTGGAGCTTCCCTTTATCTGTTGGATGTGATTATTCTCTATTATGTTTGTGTCTGACTGGGAAATAAAGGCACCTGTAATTTTGCAAAGCAGAAAGAGGGAGAGAAAAACAGTCATTTTAAACATAAAAGAACTCATTCATTGTATCTGACATGAGTCCGTTTTAAATAGTATTTTTCAATGGATATAGCTAATTTGGCTATCATTATCTAATCAAGTAGTGAAAAGAAATGAACTGTTCGCATAAGAAGAGTCCTGCTGGATCAGCCCAAAGGCCTTCCTACGTCCAGTTAGTATCTCCACCTCAGTCCAAATGTGCACAAAATAAGTGGCCATGGTGGTCTTTGGTCCACACACAGCAACACTCTGTGGACATGGGTGCAATTTTGCTATTTTTTGTGAAGTCCTCTGGGCCCCTAGATTTACATTTCGTTCTCATTAGGGAGTGCAAGAAGGCTTCTTTAGGGGGAAAAAGAGAAATACAGTATTTGGAGGGATATGGGACCAGGTGGAGATCTCAAGGTTGTGGAGGTGGGAATTATGTGCAGCCCCAGGATCTCTGGAATCTATCCCTGTGCTCTGGACGGAGGTAGCCATTGTTCAGGGTCTAATGAGATTTTCCCTTCTATTCCCCTGACTGGTCACACCTCATGTTCCCCTATATGCCCTGAAAACCTACTCCAGAGGGCCATCAGACTCTCCAGAGCAGGTTTTCAAGCAGGGAGATGTGGGGGGAAGTCCTTTTTGTTTCAAATGGCAACATTGGCTTGGAGTAGAACAGAAGCAAGAGCAAGTATAAGGTTGAAGACATTAAAGTTTCAGGTAGCAGGCTTCTAAAGGCCAGATTTCAATTTGAGGTTGACTGGTGTCCTTCAACTTGACCTAGGTGTCAGAGAGCTGAGTTGTATGATTTTGATCCACTGTCTGGATCATTACAATATAATTCTGTATTATTCAACTCACTTCCTACCTGGATAACGTTACACCTCTCTCCTTTAGCTGTTTTTGTTTTTCCCAAATGCTTTTATGTTAGCAATCCGCCCTCACTGGCTTTTACGTGGATCCTCAAAAATGCAAGTATTTCTGACAAAAGTGTCAGTCAAGACCACTTATTTAACATGTTATGCAAAGAGCAGTATTAAAGATCCTGTAGTAAGGAATAATTGCCAAATTGCACAGCTAACACCGTGCAATTCGGCCGTTGCACTCGGTAGCCAAGGAGAACGACCTGAAAAGAATTTTTTTTCCAATGAATTCATATGTGTATGCATTGCAAGTGTATTTTTCCTCTTTAATTTAAAAGTTTTATTTGTACAGATTCTATATTGTAACCTTTTGTAAAGTATATGTCGTCACAACTGTTCAAATATAAAGAAAGAGAAAAATCTCCATTTGAAAATGTGTTTATTATTACTGAAATAAGTTAAAGTCATAAAAGAGACTGCAAATCAAGTTGAGGCAAAGCCCGAATCACTCTCATTCAGACTCCAGCAGCAGCTTCTTCTTCCTCCAGCTGAGTGACACCATCACAATACTACTAGAGATTTACATCAGGGAGAGAACTGTTTTAAATAATATTTAACTTCCCTAGGATGAAAGAACTTCGCATCCGGCACATGTGTTTTGACCTGGCCTACTATCAGCTTAGCTGGCTTCTTGAGCTTCTTGACCAGTTAGGATTGCACCATTACTGATGTATAAAAAGTAGACTTCAGCAGGCTAGCCTTTGGTATTACATATATACAGCTCATATACTGAAATTCCTCTTTTTAGATCCTGGCTCCTGAGAGATGAAAAATATAGCTATGAAAGTGTTTGGGAAAATTCATTTTTGTATTTACTTATCACATTTATATCTGAGCCTTCTACCCCCAAACAGTAGTCAGGTAATCTGCCCAGGGACATGGAATCTAAAGATTAATTAACATACTCCTAAGAGAGTTCAACAAAAGTAATAAGGAAAAGCATAATCAGTCCTACATCTTTCTCCAAAGGTTTATTGTTTTCTTCTGCAAATCAAAGATAGAATTTGAAGGTTACCCTTCCTTATCCCCTTAGGACAATGTGTGCACTCATTCAGAGCAATTTCTGTAGGCACTGACTAGATAGCGAGTCACAATAAAATCATCAGGCTGCATGTCTCATTACTTTCAAGTATGTGATTAATGACTAAGGTCTGCAGCACAACAAAAGAGATGCAAGCTTCCATTCACAACTTTCTGGAAGATGTTTCCTAATAGCAATGAGACCATGGACAGAATCCTCCTGAAACCAAGGAAATTTCAACAAAACATCCCACCATGTGTTACAAAGGATCGCACTGCTTGTGCAGGCATTAATCTTGTGTGAGTGGGGAATTGTAGGCTCATCTCTTCCTCCACATGGGCAGTCTGAAGAAGAGGCAGTCTGCCAGCCTCCCCACTGATGGAAATTCTGTTTGTTTTTTCAGGATCCTCAGTCATGTGGAGGGATTCCACCTGTGACAGAAGCTTTCTTCCTCAGATAGACATTCTCCTGTCAGAGACAGTAAGGGGGAAAAAAGCAAGACCAGAACTCTGTCCCGCCTGGCATTTTGAAATTAACCCTTTTTAAAATACTTGAATAGGGCTGAACCTTCCTTACACATCAGTTTTTACTTTAGAACTCGGAAAGGTGATTTTGAACTACAACTTCCTAAACCTTTCAGTTAGCACGGCCATTTACCCCCTATCCCTTTTGGTAAACTGGGTAGTCCACAAAGGTCTACCAGGAAGACAAAGCTAGACTCAGCTGGTTATTAGTATTTATATTAATTTCCCTGATTACCTAAATGACTCAAAGCAACTCGTGGAACATTAAAATATGGCAGTATGAAAACTGTTCAAAATAGCAAAGCAGCCGAAATAAATTCTGCAACATGCTGACACTAAAATCCACAGATATTTAATAAGTGCAAACTGAAAGCAAGTGCATGCTTTGTAAAAGGATCACCCAGAGCTTTTCCAAATGGGAAAAAATGAAACATTAGTGTCTAACCTTTCACAATTAGAGACCCTCCAGATATATGGGATAACAACTCTCATCGTCCTCTTTCACCAGCTGAGAGGGCACCGCATTTTCATGATGTTCACAGCTGAAACCCTGGACTCAGAGAGCTAGATCTAACTAACTGGATGACCATACATGTGCTTGTTATTGTGAGGATAAAGTGAGGGAGTAGAAGAGCAACACATGTTGCCTTGAACACATTGATGGAAAGGCAGGACATGAGTGTCACTAGGAAAGGAGGAGGAAGAGGAGGCTGAAAGGAGGATCAGAAGAAAGTAGAGAGGGTTATAAAGGAATTGAAAGAAGTGGACTTTCCCCACTACAGGGGATTGGAGCCCAACAATGCAGTAACTATTTTTCACCTTAGGTCAAAAGAAGAAGAAAATTTAAAAATTCACTCCCTAGTGGTATTGTACGGATTAACCGGCTACGGGAACTAATGTCTCTACCTACGAACAGTGCCTCGACATACGAACGAAAAACAGCGGGTACGGATTAAATGGTTTTCAATGCATTCCTATGGAAAATGGTGCTGTGACTTACAAACATTTCAACTTATGAACACCGTTCCAATACGGATTAAATTCGTAAATCGAGGTACCACTGTACTAACTGACCTTAGCATGGGTACACCCTTTACTGCACCATACCAGGTGCTGATAAAAGGCCTGTCTAATTCTCAGAGGTGAATAGGGCATACATAAAAGTGCTCCCCTTCAAAGGTCATTGATTCTGTCCTTTTTTAAAAAAAATGGAAACAAGCTGAATAGTCATACTTGCTGCTGGGAAACTAACCAATAACATGTTTCTCCTAGTGATAATTTTGTTATTCAACTTATGAAGTACATATTTATAGGATTCTGAAGAGGCTGATACATTGAAATGAATACATTTATGGACTCAAATTCGTTAGCTGATTTTACTTCTCCCATGTATCTCTCTCTCTCTCTCTCTCTCTCTCTCTCTCTCCTTTAAACAAAGTAATTTTGCTTCTTGAGGAATGCATGTTTGGCACTCGGATAAAATGTGCAATATTTTATGTTATCTTCAATCTTCCTTGCGGTATGGCTAATCACTATGTCTTACAACATACTTTTCTTTCTAATTAAGCATCATGTTGCAGAATAAAAAACAGCAATAATGATTGCAACAGTAGCAATTTTGCCTTTGATTCAATATCCCAGCTTGTTGCAGCTAAAATCTAAAAACCAAGTAATATCTGAAGGTCTGAAATGAAAGTCCTATTCAGTGTCAATCTACAGATAATGCATGATAGAAGGGTGTGCTGTAGCCTCTTGCAAATCAGGATCCTAAGCCTGGTAGCAGAGGGTCTCCTTTTCAGTTTCCTCACTCTTTATGTATAGGAACGAATGACACCAGAATCAGAGGGTGCAAGGAAGAGTGTGCCCCTCTGTTTGAGGTAATTAGATCACACTTGAATAGGGCTAGATTAGACTGAGTGGAGAAGGAAATAATTCATCTATTAACAAATAACTTATTAAATGTCCCCCAGCTTCAGTTATGTTCCTTATATGTTATTTGCTTCCCAGTTGCTTCCAATTTATGGCAACAGTATGAATTAATGAGGTCCTCCCAATAACAATCTCCCTTGGGTCTTGCCAACTGTCAAGCTACCTCATATTCAGTCTTCCTCCAAATCTTCTTTCCTCAGAGACATCTATTTATTTACACTGCAAATCGTGAACACTTCTATTGGCCTAAATGTAAAATCCAGCAGATAACATTTATTTCCTTAGTGAGAAACATTCTGACTTCCCATAAAAATTCCAAGTAGTGTTCTTTAGCATGCTTCACAACAGAAGGGCACAACATTGACAGACATTGTGTATAATATATCTAGATGGTGTTCTACCCTCTTCTATATTCCCAGAAGAAACAAAGTTTCAGAGTTGGTTGAAAACAATGCCCAGGTAGCTGCTTGAAACCACACTGGCTTGACTATTAAACCCTCCTAAATATAATTTCTTACCATCTTGAGTGTGTAAAGCAGCTCATTGTTTCACAGAATGTCCTGTGAGCTACATCAGGGGATGAAACAGGATTTACTTTTCAGATATGAAAGGAAAGGAATAACTTGCAGAACACTGAGTCTTGCAAAAATGAAAAGAACATAAAGAAAATAGCAAATGTTGCCTTGCCACCTCGACATTATGGAAATACACTCAGTTTAGGATACTGAGTTTAAGCTATGGAAATATAGGGAGAGTGTTTGAGGAAGTTACTTTTTCTGTATTACAACTCTCAGAATCCCCAAGCCAGCCTGACCTAGTGTAAGACTATATTTCAAGAAAAATCATGAATATTCTATAGTGGTCTACAGTTTGCTCTTTGTGGAACTGGATTTAATGATGCACATTTTAAGAGCAATTCAATTGATATTTGAAGCTAGTTTATATTAGCAGTTGGACTTGACCAAATCACTATGTTTTGGACAGAAATAATTTTTTACTGAAAAGTTTCAATAAGTGATGAGATGCATCATTTTCCTAAATATCATTGCCAGAACTTATAAACCCAGACTTTACTTTTAGCCATAAATACTTTTACAAGAGACTGTGATACTGCAGTACAAATAAATATGGGTAAATGTATTGTATATCTCAGATTCAGATGGATCACATCCTTCAGAAGTACTGGACTACTGTATTTATAAATTCCTTAATATTGTCACAACTACAGCAGCACTAACTGTGACCTCTTCCAAAGGGGGCATTTATTCTACTTGATGTATTGTGTTCTTTACAGATGTTACCATCATTTTCCCACCATCCAGATGATGTAAGGTTTGTTTTGATGCATCCAGTGACTTTTTCAGAGACATGCCTGGCTTTTTCATCCCCTCCAAACACCAATTTTATTTTTAGCCTTGCGTTGTTCTGGGGCAGCAAAAACAGGCAAGGAGGCCTACATCACCCTTTATGGAATCAGCACAATCTCCACTGAGACAAACAGCAAGCCACAACTCCAACAATGACAGCTAGAAAACACACAGCTTCGTAAAGTAAGATATTCTGGTATCCTTAGAGATTAAACAAAAGTGCATCACCTAAGAGTTTCTGCTAATTACTACTGTCATATTGCAATTGAGTCATCATCAACATCTAAAATGGTTCTGTCCATGCAACAACATGCTGCAGTTTTACTCTGAAAGAAAGTGCACTGTTTTTTTCCTCTTTTTTGGTAAGCTTTTGAAACAGATTAGGTCTACTCTGAATTTAAATCTCCTCTGCAGTGTATTTGATTTTGTTTATTATCTATAGAATGAACGTGTTCCTATAATAGTTGAAGCAACCTACCATGCAAAAGAAATAGAGGCCTGTTTCTTATGCTTCTCAAGGGGAAACGTTTAAAATTCTTTCTGCTACTTTCACAGCCTTGTTGGACTATCAGTCTCACACCAACAGTTCATTGAATGGTTCATGGGAACCACTAGCCCTGGAGCGAACAGTAACATGGGGGAAATGAAGAGTGTGTTCAAAAGAGGGGGAAAAATTCCTGTTGAAAAACAAGAGACTGTCCTTGAAGGTTATTATACAAAGGCTGTTATAATTATGTGCTGCCGAGTTGCCTTCAACATATGGCAGCCCTATGAATAAGAAACCACTCCAGACAGGCCTGCCCTTAATAACGATTCTCACCTCTTGCAAACTCAAGGCTGTGACTTCAACTACAGAGACAATCAATCTCATATTTCACTTTCCTTATTTTTTCCTGCTGCCTTCAATTTTACCTAGTAAAAGCGACTCACTATCATTTAAGGAGGGAGGAGAGCTGTAAGACCATTAAGTGCTGGTGTAGCACAAGGCTTAAAGGAGCCTCGTGGCGCAGTGGTTAAATGGCTGTACTGCAGCCAAAACTGTGCTCACGACCTGGGGGTTCAATCCCAGGTAGCCAGCTCAAGGTTGACTCTATCCTTCCGAGGTTGGTAAAATGAGTACCCAGCTTGCTGGGGGGGCAATGTGTAGCCTGCATAATTAACTTATAAACCGCCCAGAGAGTGCTTGAACCACTATGAGGCGGTATATAAGCAGCACGCTTTGCTTTGCTTTATGATTTGTGTGAAACCAGAGGCTGTGAAAATCACCAACAGTGGCCCTGCCTCTGGGTGTGAAAGCACAGTCGGTAATCCAGCAGTGATTTCCTGATACAGTATTCCAGAACACGTTCAGAGAACCAGCAACTAAGTTCATATTGAGTCTGGAGTGAAACCCAGGTTATAAGGAATGGTTGAGGAACGTTGTACAGTGGTGCCCCGCACAGTGAGGTTAATCCGTTCCGGATTAACCTTCGCTGTGGGAAACATCGCTGTGCGGGAGGGAAAAAGCCATAGAAACGCATTGAACTTTGTTCAATGCGTTCCTATGGCTTTCAAACTCACCGTTCAGCGAAGTTCCTCCATAGGCGGCAGCCATTTTCGCGCCCTCCCCTCGCAGAACGAGGGCGCCAAAATG
Source organism: Pogona vitticeps (assembly GCF_051106095.1). Lineage (NCBI taxonomy): Eukaryota > Metazoa > Chordata > Lepidosauria > Squamata > Agamidae > Pogona > Pogona vitticeps. The sequence continues at coordinate 22,365,368 of NC_135787.1, read as the reverse complement.
GCTGCCATCAGCTGTTCGGCGGGTCAAAAATGGCCGCCGGAACAGCCGAAAGGGGCCGGGGTGCAGCGTTTTCGCGCCCTTTGTAAGCAAGGGGAGCACGCGAAAACGCTGCCGGAAGCCCCGAAATGGTTGCGCGCAAAGCGAAGGTCGGTAAGCGAGCAGCTTACCGACCTTCGCTCTGCGATTTTCGCCCATTGGGGCCATCGTTGTGCGATCGCTTTAGCGATCGCAAAAACGTCACCGTAGAGCGAATTCATCGCTCTACGGTGCGCTCGTTGTGCGACGCACCACTGTATTTGTAATTTGAATTTACATGGGCATTTTCCCCTATAGGATTTTGGCCACCATTTTCTTTCTTGGAACTGGAAGAGGTACCAAACCAGCCTCAATCAGAATGCAATGACATATTCAGCTAATACATCCAGTTGACCCATGCACACAAACTAGCATGCAATATAATTGCATCTGACTCTGTTATACTTGAATAGTTAGTAATAGGACTTTTTTGATCGACAGCTTTTAAAACCCAGTCAAGCATTGACCAATAGTTCTGGGAATCATATGACAAAATCAGAGGTGTGGAACTTGCATTTTCCCCTTCCTCCAGCTGAGACACTCAAAGCAAGAGTCACTGCATTTGAGAGGTTCCATGCAGACCCATATTATATGTTGAACTGATGGTGTGTTGACATAAGATCCACAGACAATGCCAAACAGTAACCTGCAAATAATCCGAAGTGTTATGTCTGTGTATCTCCAGTTCAACCTGATATTGATTGTGCAGACGTACGCACTTAACAGGGATACTACATAGGAAACTCTCACAGTCATGAACTCATTCCCATTCATTCAACCATGTTTCAAGCAATCTTAGGGCCTGTCCAGACTGGATTTGTTGGATGTGGGGTGAATCAGGCTACAAAGGGTCTGTTGAGGTTGGGTGGGAAGAGCAATGTGCCATCTGGCATGCTCTTTCCATTCAAAAAGCAAATTACCCTTTGTAGCCTGATAAACTGTCAATTAAGTGTTTTCCCTGATCATCTGCAGAGGGTTAGGGGAAGTTAAACATTTTTTACATTGTTCCTCTCTCCCTCTGTCAGCATTATTCCATTTTTTTCCTTTCTCTTCCCATATTCTATTCCCTCATTTTCCCCACCACCACTTTCTATTTCCTCCCTCAGAATCTGCAACCGCAATGGCAGAGGCTGTTCTCTCCAGACTAAACAATGAGCATGCCAAAAAGAATGCATGCTCTACCACTGGGCCAGAAAGGTGTGTGACAGCTCTTAAACGAGAAGGTTGGATCATTCTAAGTAGAAACACTTTTCAGCTGATTTTTTAAAACACTAACTTTTACTCATATTTGTGGATGCCTTCAAATTCAGAACTGAAAGAATTTTGAGACTTTTAAAACAAAGGTCAATATGGGTAAATGGAAACAAACAAGCCTCCTTGGACTCTTTACTCTTAAGAGTCTGGGTATGTATCTCTGTGTATTCAGCCAGTTAGTGCTGAATTAGGGTTGCCACTTAAAAGAAAAATCCTTGTAATCTTCAGCTTTTGTTCAGCAGGCAGGTACAACATGGCTTTCTATATGCTGGTACCTGAATTTGAGTAGTGGAAATGGTGGAGGAGGCAGACTGTTCTTTGGGAAATGTACTCCAGCCCATCTCTGGTGTATGCCCAAGCTGAACCTTTCATCCTGCTGTAGGGCTACTACTTGGGGGGGGGGCTCAGCTGGAATTCCCTGACAGATGGGAGGGTTGATTTAAGGGGTATGGTTCCCCAGAGAGCCAACCCTTTCTAGTGCAATCAGACATGCACCTTTACTGCCATTTGACTGCATGCTGAGAAAGCCATCAGAGCCACAAATACAAGGCTAGATATAGCAATACTGTGCCCTGGCATACTTTATCCTTCAGCCTTCCAAACTGGACTGTTTGGAAGTATTGCAGAGTTTGGAATCCATGCATTTATTTATTTTTACCATTACTCCTGGAACTCCCCTGTCAGTCTGGCTACTTTTCTAAACTCTGGCTGAGACAGAAGATAGCTTACAATGGAACATACCACATCTAAAATACATGGGAAGCTTAAAGCTCTTAATGCATCTTCAACTGGGGAGAGTGGAGTATTCCTTCTCTCAAATATGAAAAGATATTAAAAGAACTGGGGGGAAATGTATCTTTACAACTTTCATGTGTTGCTTGTTTATCGCCACAGCTACCACCAATTCAACTAAAGCTCAGCAGGCCAAACTCATTAAAGGGGAAACAAACCTAAAGGCATAGATTATGTCTAACCCTTGACTCCTGAGTTGTAGCTTTCATGATATAAATGTTTACTGTAATAGAGAAGAACTAGGTAGAAGCAGTCCATGATTAATTCAGGTTAGAGATCAGTCACAAGGGTCTAATCCCTGGGATAATGAAATGCTGGAATACAATTAGAGTAGAATACTTAGCATACAACTATGGGGGATGAAAAACTTTGCTTCCTTTCAAAACTGTGAAAGATAAAAAGAAGACCAGTTGTTAGAAATAGTGCTTCTTTTAGACTACTATTGCTTGAATCTCCAGCCTGTGCAATTGTTGGCAGTGATGGTTGGAGGAATTTTGGGACCTGTAGTTCCAATGTAATGTTTCAAAGTTCTGGAAAAAAAGAGATGAAAGTCCATACAATGAGCTTAGATTCATTTCATAATAGAAATCAAGAATGTTCAATTTTTTGCCATCATTCCTATTATATCAGATGATGTGTTCTGATTTCTTAATTGCATATTTGATGTTGGGGCGCTCACCACTCTGGTCTATGCGCTTATAATCTCGAGATTAGACCACTGCAATGCACTCTATATAGGGCTACCTTTGGGGCTGTTGCGGAAACTTCAAATGGTGCAAAATGCGGCAGCCAGACTTCTCACTGGGACGAGAAAATACCAGCACATCTCTCCCATCCTGGCAGCCTTGCATTGGCTTCCCATTCATTTCCGCATCCACTTCAAAGTGTTAATGATGACTTATAAAGCCCTAAATGGTTTAGGACCTCGATACATGGCGGAGCGCCTTTTCCCACCTAGATCTACCCGAGTCACTCGTTATAGCCAGGAAAGACGTCTGAGGGGCCTAACGCCGAGAGAGGCCCAGAAAGAAAGAACAAGAAACCAGGCCTTCTCAGCAGTGGCCCCTCGACTATGGAACACCTTGCCACCGGAAATCACCCTGGCACCCTCGCTGGGTGTTTTTAAGAGTCATTCAAAGACCTGGCTCTTCAGGAAGACCTTCCCTCCAGTCAACACCTGATTTTCCTTTTTCTTTGGTTTTTTTTCCATCTTGATCCTCTAATTTGTTGATATAATTATGTCATTGATTTATATACACTGATGGTTTTTATTTTATTGTATTTTATAATGTTTTATTCTTCTTTGTAAGCCGCCCCGAGTAGACTCTGTCTAGAGGGGCGGGGTATAAATCGAATAATAAATAAAATAAAAAAAATATTTATCCCAAAGAAGTAAGATGGGCTAAATGGGATGAAATATAGATCAGATAGGAAGACATCCATATTTCTGGTGCAAGCCCAGGTTTCTACAATATTGATATATATTTAAATCTATGTAACAGCAAGTCTGGGAAAGATTTCTGATGAGTAGGGCAATCCTAGCTCAAGGATGCACAGATTCAAGAAGAAAAAAGACAAAAACATGTGGTACGTTAAAGACTATTATATATTAATGTGAGCTTTTGTGGATCACATCCACTTCTTCAGACATATGGAATAAAATGAAATACAGAATGAAATACAGAATTCACAGGTAAAACATTCAAAACGTTTACCCAAGACACTTAAAGCCAATGAATGTTTTGAATGTTTTACTTGTGAATCATAATTTCATTCTGTATTTCATTTTATTCCATATGTCTGAAGAAGTGGATGTGATCCACGAAAGCTCACATTAAAATATAATGGTCTTTAAGGTGCCACGTTTTTTGTCTTGTTTTGCTTTGTTTGATTTTGCCTGATATGCTTGCACAGAATACAGTGGACCCTCGACTTACAGATGGCTCGACTTACAGACTTTTCGAGTTACAGACTTCTCTGGCCACAAAATTTAGGTTCAACTTGCAGCTGGAGAATCGGCCTACAGACCAGAAAAAAACCGAAATGGAACAAAATGGAACAAAAACATCCGGTTATGGGATTAATCGGTTTTCAGTGCATTGTAGGTCAATGGAGACTCAATCTACAGACTTTTCAACCTGCGGCCACCGTTCCAATATGGATTAATGCCGTAAGTAGAGGGTCCACTGTAACAAAGCTACCTCTTCTGAAACTACAAATTCTAGAAGAGTAACATTAGGCTCAATCCCCTTCTGCCAGTAGAAATCTTCTTCTGTTAGCAGACCCGTCCTCAGCTGGTTAATCTCAAACAGCTGAAGACAAAGCAGTCTGCAGACAGAATTTATCTGCTATCTACAACCTTCTGACAGAAAAGTGAAAGAGAGGGCCCAGGAGAGGTGGGTAAGGGAGGAACCCATCTCTAAACCTCCTGTCACCCCAGGGCATATCCACAATGCCACCACAAAGTCAAGCCAAGGGGAGAGTGTTTTTCAGTAATTTCCAGTAACCTTAGTGATTTGGATTCAGCATATTTTTAGCTCACCTAATGTCGTCTCAGCTGCCCAAAAGCCACCATGGCCAGCTGGGTTTGCCGCCTAAGACTACACTAAGTGCTTTATGTTTATGTTTCCAAGACACCCAGTCTGGCTTTCTATTGGCTTTTAAAATTGGAGGGGGAGGGAGAGAAAGAGAGAAATTTCCAGAGGTGAAGCTGCATCAAGGAAGGAATTCATAATGAGTTTTTTTAATGGGAAGCATGTTTTCAAAGACCTCGCTTTTGCAGTGCATTGTAGATTTCAATATCAGCAAGTTCCTGTCCCCCTGAAAACAAACTTAGGCTCGTTTGCTGAAAACTCTTTCCCAGTTTGGACAAGCTGCCAGTGGGGCTTGTGCTCTGGTCAGTAGCTACAGGATCTCAGCTTAAAGGTAGCAATCTACCCTTCGTAACTTGGGTCTACACATGGGAAAAGCTCTAGGTTTGAATCACAGAAACCAACGGCTGTTGTTGACCCTGTAATCTTGGGACATCATGAAAAGGAATCATTCCCTATTTCTGCTCTCATTGAGCTATTGAGCAGCAGTCCCCTCACAGCCTCTAAAATCGATTATAGCCATAACCAGCACCAACAATTTTTGATTCAGTTTTTGGAAAATATAATGGGAATTATTCTTCTGATGACCAATACATTGGTGACTATAGGGAAAAGCCCCCCACAAAAACCTGTTTAGTATTTATAAATGTTTCATTCCAAAGGTCTACACCATTTCAGCATTGTTAACCCCCTCCCCTGCAAGGCAAGATGGTTTCATTCCATTTAGTGCTACATTTTGTCACAGCTGGAAAATGTCGAAACTTGTTCTTAGTGCTAGTTTTGCCTCAGGGCATGGCCAACCTTTTAGCAAATACAGGGTCAAAGCATAAAAGCCACCCTTCTTCTTCTTCTTCTTTCTTCTTCTTCTTTCCTCCTTTCAACAAGCCTGCCCCTCACAAAAAATGGTTTCTATGTGCTATTTGCCTCACCCATTTCCTTTAAGGAGTCTGATTCCACACATAACCTTAATTGTAGAAACCCTTTAGTAGAGGAAAGATTCTTATAATCATCACCATGAAATCCCCTGCAGTCAGGAGCCATCTAATGAATTGTTTGCAGCATGCTGAAATTGCAGAAGCCTGGTGGGTAGGTTGAGAAAACATAGATTCTAGTGTCATTAAGTCAACAAGTTTTAGTTACTGTCAGCAGATGAAATTAGCTAGCTTCATGGGTGGCAGTGGCGCTAATTTACCAGATGTTCTCATACCAAAAAAAAGAGGGGAGAAATGGGGGGAAAAGAAAAAAAGATCTGGTGCTTCCATACAGAGTCCTACTTGTACAGTACTTCAGACCTCTTGTGAAATGCTTCCAGACACTCCTTATGACAAAGAGGAGAACTTTAGTGAAATCAGAGCAGTTTGCTTATGACTTTTTCTGCCTGTGCAGAGTGCAGGCCTTCAAGTTGTTTGGTGGAAAACACATTATTAAATCTTGCAGCTGGGATTTCCTCTCAAATTTGCAGCAAGACCCCAATATTAAGGGACCTTGAAATGGACTGGGACCTTAGCAGTGGAAGCCAACAGCACCTCACAGAGTAGCTGCTGAAAACCACTCTCGTCCTCCCCAGATATTGAAATTGGTTGCAAACAACAGCTTTGCCAAGAGGCTTTCAGTGGGGGAAATCTCCTGGAAAGAAAAGGTTAAATGAAACTCTTCTTCCACCCTCAATCCAAGTTCAGAGGAAAGACATGGCTACTCTTGAATATAGGAAAAAAGAGTATCCCAAGTAAAAAGGCACAAAGGCATGGTTTTTAGAGATATTTAATTTAAGCCTACATCAGTTATGGAACAACCTGGGCCCTAAGATCTAGATTTATAATTCCTGTAATGTCTACAAGCACATGCTAGGTGCCATGAGATATATAATTCTAAATATCTGAAAGGCAAGCAGTTGCCCATCTCCTTTCTAACACCACCAAACCCAAGAGCTCTGTTCAAACAACAGTTCTTGCATTCATAGAGTTAACAACACATGAGGCCAAGGAAAGGATGTGCTTGTTGACAGTACCCTCTCTATCTTGTCCACATCTCATTTGCCTTCTGCCCTGTATGAGTATAACATACTGTTTCAACTCTAAATCAGTGTCTGATACCAGCAATGGACTAGATGAGAGTGCATAAGTTGAAACTTAATCCAGACCAGAAGGCGTGCTTCTGGTCAACTGAAAGGCAGATCAAGGAATAGAGATGCAGCCCATGAGGGACAAGGTTACATTCCCTTTGGAATACAGGTGTGCAGCTTGGGGTGCTCCTTGATTTGTCTCTGAGCCTGGATGCCCAGGTTTCAGCAATGGCCAGGAGTGCATCTACAGAATTAAAACCAGTGTGCCAGCTGTACCTATTCCTGGAGAGGTCTGATCTGATCACAGTGACATATGCCTTTGTTGCATTCCAGTTGGATTACTGTAACATGCTCTGTGTTGAACTGCCTCTGGAAGTGTCAATAGGTCCAAAATGCAGCTTGCTGACTGCGGCTGGTTACATGGATCACATAGCCTCCCTGTTACATCAGCTCCACTGACTGCTGACCTCTTTCCAGACACAATTCAAACTGATGGTCTTAACCTATAAAGCTCTAAACAGCTTAGGCCCAAGCTATCTCAAGGACCATATCTCCCATCATGAGCCTGCTCAGGTATTAAGATCATCAGGTGAGGCCTTTCTCTTGATCCCACCATCTTCACAGGTGCGTGATGGGGAGACAGGAGAGGGCCTTCTCTGTTGTGGTACCCAGACTTTGTATCTCCCTCCCACAGGAGGCCAGATTGGCTCCATGTTTGCTGAACTACCACAAGCAGGCAAATATCTCTTCAGGTAAGCTTTCCCTGAGTGAAGGGCTACCTCAGTGCATTTTTTAAATGGGTTGTTATGCCTTACTGTTTTGAATGTCTTTTTAGTATAGCTTTGGCTTACCATTTCCTAGAGTGGGATTTGTTTGATTCTCTTTCTTTAGAATTTGTATACTTACTGTTTTTAGCTTTAAACATTGTATTTTCATGATGTGAGACATCTTTGTATACTCCTTGTTTTTAGCTTTAAATATTGTCATTTAATGATGTAAGCTGCCTTTGGTCTTTTTAAGTAGAAAGGTGGGATTAAAAAAACCTTAAAGAAATAAATATATGTGAGGGTAAAGATCTCCACTGGGAATGAGAAGCGAACTCTGAACATGCAGGCTTCTCATGGAATCTGGAGCCTTGACCTTGTACACATCTAAATCAAAAATAAAAATCTACTTGCTTAGAACATTTTGTATTTCTTGTTGGCTTGCTTAGCAGCTGCAATGTCTAACATTATTGATTCTGGCTTTTAATGTTGTGATTTTACAGATTTACTCCCTTGGCTGCTGTGAACATTTTCTTGGGGAAAGGTTGAATTTGAACCATGTCAGTATTTCCTGAAATAAACAGTCTTTGAATGGATACTCTTCCATAGGTGAGCACTGCCACAGACATTTGTTAGCAGCTGCTCACAAACGTTTGCCAGTCCGAAGGTTCAACTGAGATTCCAGTTCAGAACTTTAGAAAATGGCCCTCTTCAAAGTGAATTATTTTAAGCCAGTCCTTATTCTGATTAGCGGTTCAATTCACATAGCAATCCCACTTTTCAATACTGTTTGCAATTCTAATTAAAAGCTAAAGGCTGCATCTCTGCTGGCTGAAGGTCTTTTGTTAATGCTTAGTGTGCTTTACATATCAAACCTGTGGAGAGGTAAACATTACAGAATTCAATGGTGTTGACTGCCAAATCCCTATGGCTGGGATTACAGTCATGTTTCTGCAGTTTTATTAGTACTAAATGTGCTTGTTAGTTGGTTGGCTGGTTGGGTGAGAGGTCTATGTTTTATGAAGGAACATAGGGAAGGTGACTGTAGATTCTATTGAAGGTGTCCTGCCTACAGGTTTTAAATGTTGAAAAGATGTGCTTTGAAAACTATGACTACATAACAGCTCATAATAGCCCAGATCCTATTCTTGGCATAGTAAATAACTCTAGAATAGTGTTATTAAATCAGTAGGCCTACTGACTGATTTAAATGGACCTACTCTAACTATGAGTTATTTTACCATAGTAAGTCATAACTGGAATATGCTCATTTGAATTAATGGAGCTTATGAAGAAGCTGACTCACCAAATCCCCATTGATTCAATAGACCTAGTCTAATGTGCACTACATCACTAAGAGTCGGGCACGATTTAATGACTAAACAACAACAACAATATGCATTAAGCACAGGATTTTGGCCAATGTATATCTCTGTGCTTCAGATGTAGTTCTCAGTCTATATGCATTTTAATGGTGCAGTGCTATGCAGGTCTCCTCAGAAGTTAGCCCTACTGAATTCATTGAGACTTCGTTCCAGGTAATTGTGCAGAAGACTGCAGTCTACAACAAGGTACTTGGGGGGGAGGTTAAAAAGCAGATTTGTACAGAAGTCACTAGCTGAAGTCCTGTTGCTTACTGTAGTAAGTTGCAACTAGAGTATACACTTTGAATCCATAGAAATTCATCTGTTGAGTCAACTCTTCCACAAGTTCCACTGATTTAATGAAACTACTCTAGTTGTGACCTCCTGTGCTAAGCAACAGAATTTTAGCCAATGACGCCTATTCATGAATAAATGCAGTTTTTTGGAAAAGTTTACTTTTAAGAGTACAACTCCCAGAATCCCACATTCAGCCTGACCAGTGCTAGCTGGGGGTTTCTGAAATTTATGAACCCCAAAAGTAACTTTCCCAACTTGCAGGTTAATCCTACTGAGTCCATTTTTATTGAGGTATGTGGACACAGAAGTGCAACCCTAATTTCACACGGAAAGCTGCAAAATATGGATCATGAAAATGTTTTTGCTTTGAGGCAAAAATCTAATTGCCACAGATTTTGAAACATTTTGATGTTAGGCAATTCTCTGGAGAAATTAAAACTTAGTGTTCAGAAAGTATAGTTTTATGCTGCATATATTGTAATTTGTCAGCTGCTCCTAAGGAACACAATTGGTAACAAGGCATTCCACAAAACGAGAACGATTACAATTAAGATAGTAAAACTTTCCTACAGTTGCATACAACAATAGTTGCACAGGAAGGTAATTGCTTTGTGTGGTGTGTGCGTGTGTGCGTGTGTGTGTGTGTGTGTGCGTGCGTGCGTGCGTGCGTGTTTGTTTCACATATTTCTGGGTAAACTGATTTTTCTGGCATAGAATATCCCAAGAAAACAATCAAGTGTAAGTGAAGCAATATCTTTCTCATCGCATTTCCTATCAGACAGGCACCCCAAACCTGTAGTTTTTGTATTAGTTGTTGTTGTACTTGTTTTTGTCATCATCATCTTTGTCATTTCTGGAACTAGCCCATCCAGAAACAAAAGCAAGCTTAAGGAAGTTTCTCAAAATCTTTAAATGGCTCCTGGGCCCAGTTAAATTCAACATGTCAGTGGTGCCTGTTTTCAAATCCAGTGCCTGAACTGCCTTTTCTATTGACTAGTGCCATATTGTCTAGTGACCTCTTTCACATCCAAGTAAATACTGTATAGAATATTTAAAGGGAATGAAGTAAAGAAAGGTATCTAGCTTTTGCTTCAGCTCTTGATATCCAAATTTAAGGAAGAAGAGAACCAGAGATTATCTCAACAGCCAAAATGTGCATTAATGATCTGGCTTCAGTTATCATTTTCATGCATATTTGGTTATCATTCTCATGCACAGAAAGTACTCTGAACATATAAATCACATTCAAGGACAGTACATTAGGCAGAGTGAGGTGATGATTTCAGCTGGCAGATGCTAGTGGAACAGCAAAAGCAACGCCCGGCTGAACCCCCCTGGGCTATTCGCTCCTTTTGATGGTCAAAGCCATGTATGCCACACAGCCAGTCGGATTCCGTAAACAGACTTGCTGCTATTCTACTTTCTCAGTCCACCAACTGAAGTCTTGAAGTTTTTCTCTACAAAAAAGGAGACAAATCTCATTGTCAGAAGTGCTGGAGGTGATATTCTTTGTATATGAAGTGGCTTTGAATCCTGGTTTATCTTCAACTGTCCCTACAGCCAGAGTGAGAAACTTCTGGCTGATAAAAAGTGAACTACATCACCCATAACCCCTTGCTATATAGGACTGATGGGAGTTGTAAATCAAATCATCAGAATGAGAAGAGTTCCTGCATGTAATCTGTATATTCCTTCCTTCCTCATGCATACATTTAGTAAGTTATGAAAATTGGTCCAACTTTTTCCGGTTTGCTTGCTCTTTAGGCATTACCATTGTGATATTTGCACGCACATTAAGGCACAGTAATTTACAGTGGTGCCTTGTTAGACAGTTACCCCACATGACAGTTTTTTCGCTAAACATTGACTTTTTGCGATCGCTATAGCGATTCGCAAAACAATGATTCCTATGAGGGAATTTCGCTGGACAATGTTTGGTCCCTGCTTCACAAACCAATTTTCGCTAGACAACGATTTTGATGGCTCCCTCCACACTCGCAAAACAGGTGTTTTGGACCTAAGCTTCGCAAGACAGCGATTTAAACAGCTGATCGGCGGTTGGCAAAGCGGCTTTCCTATGGCCGATCTTCACTAGACGACGATTCTTCCCCATTGGAACGCATTAAACAGGTTTCAGTGCATTCCAATGGGGAAATGCTTTTCTCTAGACAATGATTTCGCTAAACAGCAATTTCAGTGGAACGAATTATCGTCGTCTAGCAAGGCACCACTGTATTAAGTAGACTTCCATGGGGATGCCATTAGTGATACCCAGGCCAGCCCAAGACATTTTCCTGCATGAAACTACAGGCATGATGGGGACTGAAACTTCTCACCACATTCTGTACCTCACGTCAACCCACCTTAAAATTCAAAAGGAAAAAAATGTAGGGAGCAGATAAATGATTATATTTGTACAGAGAAAGTCTCATATTTTAATGACTTAAACTGGCATCAAGATGGGGTGATTCAATCCTGCCATCAACGTGTTTCATTACATTTTTATCTCCTCAACTCCTTCCCCTCCCCCTCCTTTCTTTTCTTGACAAGGGAGATACATTCCTCTGTGTCTTTTAACTCCATGTTACCAATTAATGTAACAAGAAAACTAAATTAGTCATGAAGTATTCATTCTGACAAATACCACCAGCTTGTACTTCTTCATACAGCTTGGGTTTTCAGTAACGAAATCTCACTGAATTCTCTTGTGGAAGAAAACCCTAACCAAGGTTATGCTTCTAGGAAAAGAACTGCAGAACTTCCCATTTTAAAGTCTAAAATTAAAAACATCACTCATAGTTTCTATCGGAACAACAATACTAGGTAAGCTTCTAGCAACAGTAATGCTGATATTACATTGATCTTGTCTATATTCTTCTTTGAAGTTTTCTTTCCTACACTGGGGTAGCCAGTATTAATGGAAATCTGTGTCCTTGCTGAAGCCCTGTGGGTTTTTTGTTTTGTTTTGTTTCGTTATAGATTTTCAAAAATCATCTAACTGCTCTAACAGTTTAAAAATGAGAAGACTATTATCTGGTCTTTTCTAACAACCCATTACTGGTATGTTACAATCTAGAACAAGGGAATATTCTGGACATGTCCCATTAGGCTGTTTTTCTTGCCAGAATCCTGTTGATTAGCTCTTATGTCTTTAGGCACATCACAGCAGAGGTCTGCCGCCAGGCACATTGCAACAAATGAACTACCATCACTTGGCAGAATGTCCTTTTGCCCAGGAAGCTGACCAAGTAGGCTATTTCGGAAGATTTACTCCAGCTCCATGGAATTTCACATTTTCTGGCTTATGCTAGCTTTTAACATTTGGAACTAAAAACAAACAGGCAAAAATCAATGCAGTGATATAAACAACAGTGACAAACTGTTGCTAGTTGATGCGATGTCACTTGCGCCACACACCCATTTACAGTATTGGCACACAATGAGAGATATAAGCAGACACTTGTTAACTCATGACAACTTGCAGCTGCAGTTTGTGCCACTGAATGTACCCGTGTAACCAACTGATAGGATCCTGGATAGAGATAGGCACAAAATGCCCAAATAGCTGTGTGTTTTGGCCTGTGGTTCATGAAAGTCCATGAACCACGAATTTACGATTTTTTCTCAAATGAGGCACAAACCAGGCTGTCGGTTCATTCAGGATTTTTATTTTTAGACAGCTGTCAAAAAAGCATATTTAACTGATTGATTGATTGATTGATTGATTGATTGATTGATTGATTGATTGATTGATTGATTGATTGATTGATTGATTGATTGATTGATACCCCGCCTATCTGGACCACCGGACCACTCATAGCTGGTGGAAAGATTAGCACAAATTCACATGGTGAGTTCCATGGTTCTGTCCCATTCCATCATTCTAACCACTACACACAACACAGTCAGTGGCTAAAGTGTGATTTTCAACTGATCTCCCTCATCTAAAATCTTCTGACATCAGACTTCTATCCGATTTCAAAATGCCAGTTATTTCAGACATGAGTACCTGCTCCTTGAAAGAGACTGCTAGATTAAATAGATCTTTTGGGGTACGCGATCTAGAACATCAGTTCTAATCTTGCTTTCTCAATGGTATTTTACACATTGGTGTGATATTTGGCAGCAATTGTGACAGCAATGTTCTATGACATTTCACATCTTTCTTTGGCACAGGACCGTAATTGATAGCCAGCAGGTAACATTTCAAACTTGACACTTGATATTTGACATCCAATTGTGACTTTTCACATTTATCAGTACCGTATTTAATACCTACAGACTTCGTAATTGATCATCAGGAACTTTTGACAATGTTGGATACTCATTGCAGAATATACTGGTAGTACCTTACAATTTAATAATAATTACATGTCATCAAGTTAATTATGGCTTTATGGTGCCCCTTTTCAGAATTTTCCAAATAAAGAATACTCAGAAGTGGTTTACCATTTCCTTCTTCTGAAGGCATCTCGAGACTATGCAGTCTGTCTAAGGCCACACAGGCTGGCTCAACTCACAGGAGGCACAGTGGAGAATTGAACTCTCAACCTCTGGTTCAACTGCTAGATATCTAAACTTCCAAGCTATCCAGCCAGCTCTGAATAGCTCCTACAATTTCATTATTCATGTTTGCTAAATGATTCATTTTTTTATATGCTGTACTAGTAATTCAATGTTGCACAATTGGAAGCAGTAGTACAGTAAGTAAGTAAGTAAGTAAGTAAGTAAGTAAGTAAGTAAGTAAGTAAGTAAGTAAGTAAGTAAGTAAGTACACTGAACTACAGTGTTGCAAGCAAAAAAAACATCAATAAGATGAAACACAATGCTGATTTATATTCCATCTTGAACAGTAATATTCCTGTTCAGGAGTCTAGTCAGCCATTCCCTTCCAGCAAGGCATTGCAATCTCTCTCCTCCTCTATTTTTCTTTATCAACTGACATTTAACACTTTATGGCTGTGGGCAAACTTTATATCCATCAGAATGGCTTTTGAAAGGGCTGCCCCTGTAGGTTTTCTTTCTGTAAAGCACATAGGCACCACACATATAATGTACAATATCTTTCTGACACCTCCCAACAGCCCTGGGCTATAAGCTAGAATGGGTGAGTGATTGATCTAAGGTACATCAGTACATCAGAACACAGAGTTCCAACTCCTGTCCTCTGAAGATGCCGGCCACAGAGACTGGTGAAATGTTAGGAAGCAAAACCTCCAGAACATGGCCAAACAGCCCGAAAAACCTACAACAACCATCGGATCCCGGCCATGAAAACCTTCGAGAGTACATCAGTAAATTTCATGACTCAGTGGGAACTTGAGGTTGAACAGTTCTATGTTCTAACCTCTGTACCAATGGTTCCCAACCTTTGGTAACCCAAGTGTTCTTGGACTACAACACCCATAAACCCCAGCCAGTACACCTGGTGGTAAAGGCTTCTGAGAATTGCAGTCCAAGAACACCTGGGTTACCCAAGGTTGGGAACCACTACACTACACCAAACTGAGTCTCTTGAGTCATCTGCTCCCATATTCATGTATACTGCAAAAAAAAATGATGGAAGAGAATACACAAGTTTTTCCATTGTACATTCGAAGAATCCAGAAATATAATAAAAAACAAAGATAGCATTGCCGTCTTTGTAAACTGAAGGGTGATAACTACGGGTAGTTTGGCACAGCTTCCTTATGTGTTTGCATACTTTTATCGTTGCCTGGTGAGAATGTATCTATCTGTGTGTCCTTGGGGCACAGTGTGGTAGCTTTTATAAAGTAAATTACTAGGAAATGGGGAAGGAGAGGAGTGGAATGACGCATATACAATGCCATAGATAAGAAATGTATGTCTACCTGGAGGGAAGCCAACAGACTCAGTAAAGTATTTGATAATAAGCAGACAGAATACAGGAGTGAGATTTTTAGAGAAAGCTGGTACATACAAAATCATCTCTTTTTTCCCCTCCAAAAATGTGATGGTTCATCATTCCTATGGACAGATGATAAGTTACATTCTGCAGGCATTAAATTAGAGCAGCACAGTAAACAAGTTATAAAACATAAACTATCAGTTCCACAAACACCAGCATTTGCCATCTTCGTCACTGATAAATCTTGCAAGAGGGTAAACGTGGCACATGAGTAATTTTGTTGTTGCTGCTTCAAGTCAAATACAGCACATTTTATGCTGAAGATAAACTGCGTTATAGTACTTTGCAGTCACTATAATCCCTACACATGATTACTTTGGATCCAAGAATATTGTTTTATATAATAAAGGTAATCTAATCATCCACAAAATATATATTATGCACAATAGTACAAACCAAAATGAAAGGACATGACTAAAAAGCCTTTGAAAGCCTGGTCTCTTCACTGTACAAAATGGTTCTATTTAAGGGAAATCTAAGGCTGCAGATCTCCTAGTGGGCCTGAAAGTACTCTGGTACAAGCAATTTTAGATCTCTTAGTTTCTCAGACGAAAGGATGGCTCATGGAGGTGTACAGGGGGTGTCTCAGCCCAAAATTCAAATGGAAGTGCCCTGGTCATGAACTGCCCTTATTCGGACTGGCAACTTATGTCTCGGAGCAGTTTTGATGAGTTCTCCACAGTTCGTTCATTCGACCTGCATGAATGTTGCCATGTTACCTGAACACTGCTTGCAGAAACTGTGCAGGGTTATTCCTGGTAGAAGAACGCAAAGGGCAAGAGGAAGACCATTAGAAGAACATGACACATAGAACCAAGATAATTAGGAGATACAACTACTACACAAATACTACCAATAATAAGATCCTTTCCATGGAGGATGAACCTGGGCTACCTAAAAATAGAATTGACCTGTTATCATGAAGCAATTGCCTGTGCGCCAAGAGTTAACCCCTGCAGTCAACAAGAGTGCCCCAAACCAAGCTGAGTTGCAATAAGCAGAGACAGTAAGCAAAGTCCAAAGAGCAAGAAAATGAATTGTTGGGATGTCATTTAGGGTCTGTCCATAAATTAGGGCCTTACCAGGTCAACAGTATAGACAGAGGTGCAGCTCACTTAGAATGAAGGCTATCTATCCGTGGAGAAGGAGTGCAGAGAGCTGGAACAAGGCCACCCAGAACAATGTTTTTCAGTGTGAGATGAGTGCTTGAACTCTTTGTATCTGTCTACAGTGTTGGTAATTTCCCTTACACCAGCTGCTGTTGATCAGGTACAGATAACAACTAAAATGTTTCTGATGCAGACACTGATTTTTGCCTCATCTCAACTATGATCCATCAGTGCTCTCAGGAGCTGGACAGGGAATTTTCCTCCAAAGCTTCAACTCTGCTCGAGTGAATGAGTCTTCTCTGGACAAGCTGTACTCTGCCTCCGGTGTCTCTGGACTGAGCCTGCCAACCAGGGCCTCCAAGTCATTTCCAGAACCCTCCAGCTAACACATGCCCTATTCTGAGGAGGAATCTACCAGACAGGTCATGACAGGTATGTTCAGGCCCACATAGATAGTAGGAATTTCACCATCAGCCTAAGGAAAAGCAGATGTATTTCATTCATTGGATATACCTGTCATGAGAAATGGAGTAGCCATATGTACACCAAATATATTTTATCTTGGTGTCCCCTTTGGGTAGGAGGTACTAAAGATATGCTACAAAGGCTACCATGATTCACTGAACCAATTAAGTACTATTTTCTGCTTATCCAGCCCTCTTAACTGGCATGTTCCAGTCTTATCTTAATTGGCTCACATACAAATTTTTTCTTAAATACAGTAATCTTTTCCTCTTCTACAACTCTTTGAGGGGACTTTTTGGTAGTGTTTCCAGTCACATAATTTTATCTTTGCTTTGGCTTGTGTGATCACTTATATCACCCCTTTGGAGGAGTTACAGAGTATGTCCAGATGACATTATTGATGATGTGCGGAGTGTGATCTGGTAGTGAATCCTACTCCTTTTATTTCTCTTCAGTTCACACTGGTAAGGACTACAACTGCAATGCAACTGGTAAAATGTGGTTTCAAAAATACATCTTCATACTTCTCTCACTCCAGCATTACAGGTATAGTGTCACACAGATACCTCACTGATTCAAATGCTTACCATGACTTGCCCCTTCCTCTATTTTCATCTTTTCCAACTTTTTAAAAATAATTCCCTAACTGATGCAGTGCAATTCTAATACACTGGGGGTGTATTTTCATATTTCTATTGGATCTGATGCAGTGCTGACTCACTGAAGTAGAAATTAACAATAAAAAGGGGGGAAGCCACCGTGGCCCACAAGCAACAAAAACTGGGGTAGACAGTGGGGAAGGAGGCATCTACGAGAAGGATCCAGAGAGCAGTTCAGATTGCTCCATTTTTTCCTACTTTCAATTAAAGTAGGAAAAATTGGAGCAATCTGAACTGCTCTCTGGATCCTTCTCACAGAAGATACATCTCCCATGTGAATGGAAAGATCACTCAAGTGCAAGATAAAATAGATAGCACTGAAGATAAAAGCCTTTTAGAAGTGAACCAAATTGTTCAAACGTCTCCTTTCTACTTGTGCTTTCTGTGTTCACTCAACCTCATCTCTCTTTCTGCATCCTATCCCAACCATAGGTTCTGTATATCCTATATGCCAGAAGCCCACACAATGCATTTGATGCAGATGCAAAAGCTCGAAAACTGAAAACCCATGCAATTAATTCTATAGTCCTAAAGGTGCCACATGCCATCTGTTACGTATTCCATGGAGAAGGTCCCAGCCCCAATCTTAGACCCTTCCAGTTTGAAACAGGTAATCAGAAAGACTTCTACTGAAGGACCACCATGAATCTGGTTTGAAAAGAATGGGCTAGATGGGTGAATGTTCTAAGCACTACACAGACTTTTCCTGTGTTCCAATGCTTTTTTTTAATTGCTCTCTGATCATCCTCCGTATAGATACATACATTGCATCTTACCGCTGTTGTTTTTCAATGGACGGGCTTTTGCTCTCTTTTTGAGTGGACTTTCTTACCTGTTAGGTATAATCTTGTGCTTCTTGTTGAATCCTTGCTGTAGCTTCTTGTGTTTTTAAGAGGGAAAGAGCCTCCCTCCAGGAAATAAGCTTTCCCCACAAATATTCTACAAATAGCTGCAAAATAACCACTGGCAGCCACTTCTGCCAGCAACCCATAGAAGAGCTGGCATTTTGTGATACTCTTGGGAGGGAAATGGCACAGATTTCCTGCAGCTGTTGGGTTCCTCATGAATGATGAATTGATCAAACCAAGGCTTTTATAATAATGCAATATCTGGCCTGTAATTAATCCTATCCCCTCTCTCTTTGAGCCACTGTGATTGATCACCATTGTTTCATACAGAGATCAGCTTTGGTGCAGAGATATAGGACTGTAATTTGGGAAAGAGAGACAAATGTGTCTGATTTACAGCTCATCCTAGAGGGGCCTGTCATCTGCAAGCAAGCTTTATGATGAGGATGGATGGCAGATCTTTGGTTTTTGTGGACAGACGAAAGCTGAGCAGAACGATGAGCCAGGCCATCAGTAAAGGCACCTGTAGCACTGGAATGAAATCAGCTGCATAAAGTATCCACAGTTCTACTACATACTTCTTCAATTGTTCTTTGGAGAACACCAGGTCTAATGTGTGACCACCCATGAGGGTGGGGCCATTACCATGTTGGGACGTGTCCAAGGAAGCCATGGTTTCCAAGAACTCCAGAGCCGGACCAGAAACCTCCACTTCTGCATGGATGTTGAAATCACACAAGACCAGAAGCCTCAGCGATTCTTGAAATATGGTATGAATGAAAATCTCAGAAGTGTTTGTGAATATGAAAAACCCAAAAGATGTGCAGGTAAATGCTGGCAGTCCCTGAAGCATGGGAACATGGTGTGTGTATGTGGTGGAAAGCAAGTAAGTATGATATTCATTTCTTGAACTGTAACTCCAGTTAACTTTAACCAATGACAGGGCTGGTAGAGATATCAAGCTCATAACCACAGGCTGGTCTATAAAAGCCCAGTGATCTCACACATCCCTCCAGCCTCCCTTCCCAAAGCAGGGTCAAACCACAGCCACTTTTAGGGCTAAACATGGCGTGCAACTTAGCCTTGTTAATCTTTCTCAGGTAAACTTGTGTGGACCTGACTTACATCAAGACCACTCCATAGAGGACAAAGAGGCTTAAACTTTCCCATTTTCCTCTTTAAATTTGCATTTTTGTTGCATCTTATTGAACTGCATTTTCACTTATTATTTAGTGGAACAGGCATCAGAGGTGCATCACAGGCAGCAGCCTGGAGGGTGTCAAAACCTGGGGACCGACAAAATGCCTTTCTAAAAGCTGTTTGGACAGGTGATGGTTCTGCCCTTCCCAAACTGATTCAGCTTCTTTAATAATTGCCTTTCTGCCCTAATGCCCCACGTCTTTTTCCTTTAGATCAGATAATAGAGTTTTCTTGTTCTTGTTGTTGGGAACCACATGCTGATGGTGAGTAGCATCAAGGTCTCTCAAATATCACTGGATTATATAGTACGGTTTCTGTCAAACATACTTATCTTCAGTACAATCTATTTTAACTCTTGGTACCCATCCATGAAGGCAGAACACAGAGATATTTTGCATCCCAATGAATTGTCCCAAAAAGATTGCATGCCTTAGCCCTGTGCCAGAAAAATACAGGCCAATTCTTAAAAGGGAAGGATGGATCAATTCAAGTAGAAGCACAAACAGACAAGACCTTTTTTTCTGTGCCAAACAAACTGTCAGGGAACCGTATATCATTACTATATGGCAGTGTGGGCAGGTTCTAAGATGGCTACAATGGTGGCAGAGTTATGTGGGATCACAGAATTATCACAGAATCAGAGCACTCATTCACTCACTCTGCTATCCCGTCTTCCTCTCCTACAGCTTAGCTTATGAAACTAAACTGAGGGCTTCAGTCTGACTAGAAATGCTAAGAGCAGGAACTGTGTTATTCCGAAGGTATACAGAGCACCAAACAATTTTAGGCACTTTGTGAATAATAATATAAACATTGCAATCCACTTCCTTCTTTTCCCAGGTGATTCTTAATTCAGCCAGCCATTGAAATCCACACACACAGTTGCACGTGAATGCCCTATGGCTATGTGTGTGCTGTGTACAGTTATGGTAACTTATAAACATTTGTTGTGTGACTTATTTGCTTCAGACCCAAACTACAGTAACAGGATGAGTCATCCACCATATCTTTATTTAATGAGATTCTCTCTGGATATGCCACAGAGACAACCAAATGTCAAGTAGAATTGCCAGTGTCAATAGGAAAGATGTCCCACTGCCTCTGTTTTGGTCTTCCGAGTTGTACAATGCAACAGTCCAAAGGGGCTTGTTTTCCCCTTTGAAAAATGCTGCTAAATGTCTGATTTCTCCAGACTGCATATAACTCTTAACAAGGTTTAGAACAAACAAGGGACACTGAAAATCACATTTTCCTCCTGAGTTTAGTTTAGCTAATGAACTAGATTAATTAACTAAATTAACTAAAATAATTAGTAAGTATAGACATCTGCATTTCTGTTGGGGGAGGATGTTGGTTTATGTATGTTTGCAATTGGGGAAGCAGAGATGAAGTATTTCCTATTTGCAAATGAAAGCTAGAAGGCAGTTTTCTGTCTGTCACTGTTCAACAACTACAGCTACCTATGTGTCAAACCAAATTAATGGACATGTTTCAAGCAAGGAAAATCAAAACAGAATGTGTGAAACCAGCTGAGGAATGACACTTAATATGTATGACATCCCACAAGTAACACCCAGCAGTGCTGCCAAGATTAAAATTCATAGGGAAGTTGTGATGCATACTCACTTGGGAAGGTCTACAAAACTATTATGCAATGGAGTACTGAAATCATATATCCTTTTTCGTTTCTGAAGACTATTTCAGATGTTGCAGGTTTACAATAAAAATGGTCAGGAACAGGCATATATCACTCTTAATTGCTAACAAGTATGTTAATAAATCAGGTTGTAGAATTACATGCTGCCCACTTTTCAGCATGCACATTTTCCTCAATTACTTGGGACACTGATGTTTAACTATGATTAACACTAACCAGATTCTTAACCTGTTGGAGACACTAGTTACTGTACAATGGAAACCCTGATTACTCTTAACTGTCTTAAGACATGTACTAAAGCTAAAAGGAGCTTACAGTGCTTCCAAATGAAAACTTATTCTTGATTATTCCAGGCTTTCTTCATTCTGGCAGTATAATTTAAGCCCAGAGGAAGGAGATAATTTTTATGGAAGATATTATATAAATCACTGAGAATCAGAATCCTTGTTCATCTGTTTCAATTATAGATCTATCAGAGTATTATCTGCCCACAGTTCAGAACAGAAGTTAGGGTTAGGATTAGGTTTCAAAGATCAATCCTACACCAATAATAATGATCTTGAAGTCAGATAACTGTTATTAAACACAGTCACTAAGAAAACATTCTCCAAACATGGTGAGATACTGCTATTAGTATGGTGTTTTCTGAAATAGCCTTTCAAAATGGTATACAAAGAAAATAATGTTCAAGAAGTGAGAACTAATATAAAATGTGTGACATGGGAAGCATGGAGATGATTGGCTCATAGTTAGCTCCTCCCTCTTCCATGCACGTAACAATTTTTCCTTCCATTTTTCAAAAGTATAGATGCCAAAAAGTATAGACTGCCCCTCTCACAGTTGAGGCTGGTTACTTAGAGTTTAATGCTAATCCAACTTTAAAGGAGCTCTCCTAGGTACTGAACGCTATCTCAAAAGGGTCAGCAACCTGAGTAGCTCCCTTAAAGGGTTGGCTAGAAGTGCTCAGATTTGTCTTTTTGGATTACAAGGCCCCAAATTCTCCAGGCAGCATAATAGACAAATATACACATCTCTAATCTGGATGAAATCCAGTGGAAATTGCTGCTACAAAATCAGAATGCTGTGTCAGCACCCATAACATTGAAAGCTGTCCGTGAAGCAATGGGAAACATATCCGTCCATATGTTGTCTCTGAAGACATTTAAGAGGTATGAAAGACGGGCTTGACATCCAGATGGTTTCTTGCTTGGTTGTGTTTCCATCCATAAGATTGATTAGACCTGGTAACTCTAGATGTCGGCTTACCCGTTTCAGTTACAGAAATGCTTCAGTTTTAGGGAAGAATCTATTCTGGTTTTGAGCTGAGAACTTCATCACACAATTTGAAGAACTGTCCCATCTGAAGGATACCTTGGTTCCTGTCTGCAAGCTAGTACATGAACTGTAAATTCAGTCGGTCTGCTTTAAAAAGTGGACTGAACAACAACAACGACAACGACAACGACAACAACAACAACAACAACAACAACAACAACAACAACAACAACAACAACAACAACAACAACAGGGGGGGCTTTTGGTCTGACCCTTATGTACTTGATTATTTTCACATGGCTTGGTCCTTGTTTTTGCTGATCTATTACACATGATTTGTTGATACTTCATTAGTGGGAATTGATAGTCACATTATCATTCTTCGAGGTTTGTCTCCTTCCCCAAAACACATCTCAGAGTATAATCTTTGCGATGACAGGTGCATGCATCTTGCCTCTTCTTGTTTTGTTTTTTTAATCGGTGGGGGTTCATGCTGTCTTGGAAAAATCAATACACCACTCAGCAGGTCTAAAGAGATCCTTTATTCATGCTCGATATGAATGGTTGGAGTGGGGCAGAAGTGACACTGGGGTTGTCGGGGAAGAGATGTCTCTTTGACATGATGTGAGTGTTTCATGAATCTATAAAACATTTCAGGTGGTTGGTGCTGTGTATGAATGAGTGCCTTGCGGAACATCTTGGGGAACCAATTAGATTATGACAGTGTAACATTAATCCAAAGCACTTCAGATACATTATCTTGGTAACCTAACAGCCTTGGAAAGAAGAGCAATATTATCCAGGAATTGAAGATTCTAGGGAGGGAGAAAGAGGAGCAGTTTGTTCAAGGCATTCCGGTGAGTTCATGGCTCAGAGAAGTTCCAGACAAAGTTTTTACCATGGTATTATCATAGCTGATTCACTGGATTCTATAAGGGCTTCACATAGTGTCCATTTATAGACCTCCAGTGTTTTTCCACCATTTTCTGCACCTTTTCCCCTATCCTTACCACAGAGAAGCTGGCAAAAATAATTTGATACAATAGCTGCACAGTACCTCCTAGTTGTTAGCATAAGTTCTCTCTTTGGAAACACCCACCACTCTGGTATTATTGTCTGGAAAACCCATTATTTAAGAGAAGAATTTGAATATTCCACTACAAATGTTTCACCACTTCATTGTTACTTCCAAGTCTGGCCCAGCTATACACCAAGATGAAGCATAGGAATATTGAAATATAACTCATGGTGAGCCAGACTCAGAGGTGTGATGGTAAGTTTGGAAGTGCAGTTACTCATTATACAATTTCTGGGGCCAAGTCCATAAGGGAAGTCCAAAAACACAAGCAACTGTATTGATCCACGGAAACTGGTCACTTCCAGGAGCAGGAAGCGCTTGTAAAGCTAACAGGTTGTAATTGACTACTTGAGTCAAAGATGTCTCAAAATGTTTTGCATAACAATAGGGGTAGCTCATAGCAATATTATGTGGCTGTGAAAATCAGCCTTCTCATCCTCACCTAATGTGAGGGAACACGTAAGCTCAGGAACTGCTGATGGTGTTGGGAGGGGAGATGACAGATGATATCATCATATCTGCTAAACCTAAAAATTCCAGCATCTTGACTCTGTGAGGCCTAGCTCCAAAACAACATCTTGATCCAACTTGTTCAGTGTTGTCTGACTGATTGGAAGCAGCTCTCAAACAAGAATCAGCCTTACCTGGAGATTCTTAGGGATAGAATTTGATACTTTCTGTGTGTCATGGAGTCCACATGCTTTTCAATGACCCCTTTGTCTCAAGTAGAGTGTGGGAGGGTTCAATTTGGTCTGAAACTAGCACAACATCTTGAGTCAGATCTGGTGACTCTGACATAGAACTAAGATCCCTCTGGTCCTGCTTACGGGTATGTCATCTCACCTCCAGGTCTTGAGGGGAAGGAAGGAAGATTTTGCTGCTCGTCACTAAAGCTCGAAAGATCTCATACAAGCCCTTTTCTAATATGCTGCAAATACCAATAGTGCATTCATCTCACCAGGGCAAAACCCGACCATTCTTGAAAAATGTGTTTATGTAAAAGACAGAGACTAGAAGAGACAGAAGATATGAATTCCACTGTATGGTCCCCTGTACGTTTTATCCTGTGCTAAAGCACATATTTTCTCATGGACATTTCAAAAGCATTGATCATCATCTTCCACTCGGAAAATGTTCTAACCTATTATGTTTGCAATACATTTCATGCTGGGTTTTTTTGTTGTTGTTCCACAAAGGCTAAAATATAATAGGAGCATCTTTTGACTTTTTTAAATGGAAGGTAAGCCCTCTGTAGCAAGTGGATAGGATCTGTCTGCTTGCTTGCCTGCCTGCCTGTCTGCTTATCTATCCAAAACATTTGGGGATCAGCCTTCCCCTTAATGAGTGCTCAGGGTGAAGTACAAATAAAAGATAGAAAGAACTTTATTGTTGGGATTATCAATAAAACCAGCTATATTTTTTTTTAAAAAAAAAAGCTGAGAGTAGCATTAACTCTTAAATCTCCATAGAACAATGCTTTTCTTCAGCATCAAGTCCGGTGAATAATAAAGGGAAGGTTAGTCTAACCTCAGTGTGAAAGGAGTCCTGCATGAAGGGTGCTATTTCTGCACGGAATACAGTACTACACAAAAGGCCACAATTTGAATACCCACCAACCTGCTCATTTTAGCTTGGATGTTGGCAAGTCTTTGGGGCCAAGTCTCGAGTCTGAGACTTAGGTACCAAGTCTCAAGTCTCATGCCTCAAATCTGAGGCCCTATTAAAAACAAGCTTTTTCCCCCCAGAGAAAAGGGAGGGGAGTGGGTTCCAAGTCATGAGTTGAGTCTGAGCCATGGGGGGGGGGGGGGAGAATGAGTTGAGTCTGAGTCAAGTTACCCATGTGACTTAAGTCCGACTTGACAGCAGATCCTGCAACTCAAGTCTCCATCTTTCTTGCTTAGAACACTGACAGGGTCTCAGACAATGAGCACAAATCACAAGCAGAGCATCAGATCTTCTCTGAAAAAGCATTTAACTGCTTATTACACTTCTAGAGGAGATAAGACAGCAGATTCCCTGACAAAATGATAGTTCCTTTTAAAAATTTAATCAGAGAGCTGTGTGTCATCTGCTAATTCAATTTTCTTAAGACCACCATATGATTGGCTTATCACTCAATCCAGGAAATAGATCTCTCTCTCTCTCTCTCTCTCTCTCTCTCTCTCTCTCTCTCTCTCTCTCTCTCTCTCTCTCTCTCTCTCTCTCTGTGTGTGTGTGTGTGTGTGTGTGTGTGTGTGTGTGTGTGTGTGTGTGTGTGTGTGTGTGTGTGTGTGTGTGTGTGTGTGTGTGTGTCTTCAGAGTTACCCACCACTGTCCTATAATTACATGAATTGCTTCCCACTTTATCAAGGAAGATAAGTCATTTCTAGTGTAGTAAAGCAACCGTTCACCTCCTTTCTTTCTTTCCACTGCCCTCCATTATCCTCCTGTGAATGAATGGCGACTGTGTGATGTTTCTTGGTGATTCTTTTTTGTAGCCCAAAATGGCAACTTTTCTCATTTCTCAGAGAATTAACCGTTTCTTTCTTAGATTGGGTAACTGTCCAGAGAATGAAAGAAGAATCCTTTGCAAAGGATTTCAGGAAATCACTACACCAGACAGATAAATTGACTTTCCATGCAAAAATTGTTTCTTCCAGTGTAGCAGCTTCGTTCAGATATTGGAGAATGGGAGATAGTTATATGTCATGAAGTCGGAGCTGACTCATATGAGCAACCCTAATAGGGCTTCCAAAGTAAGTTAGATATTTAAGGAGTGGTTTTACCAATTCTACTCCCCCAATGAGCTTTCATGGTCAAGGATTTGAACCCTGGTCTCCAGAATCCTAGTCTGTCACTCTATCCACTACACCATGCTGGGTACCCTGAATGGGAGATAAGGGCACCACATTTGAATGACAGGTTATGATGCCATTGCAAGGTTTTCATTTCTCATGGGGAAACTCTCCTTTTCATATCAGATGCTAGGTATCATCATGACTATACTCCATTTGGATGCAGAAGCTTGAAACAGTGATGCAATCTGAACTAGCTCTCAAGGTTCGTCAATCAGTAGGTTCCGCCTTCTGCAGTTATTTTTGAATTATCTGCTGCAGCAATTTTTATGTTTTATTTCTCATTGCTTGCCATGTGAAGCGACTGGCTCAGAAAGATAAGCACAAAGTATGAGCTAAATCCAATTTTAGTCCCACCTGGATTAGACCCATGGCAATGAATTGACCTGTTCATCAACACTAACATAGACCCAGTTGATTTCAATGGGTCTGTTTTAGTAGGAGCTAAACTTAGATTTGGCCCTCTACCTTTTAATACACTTCTGTTCTTTTTTAAAAACCAAAATGTATGAGCATCTTTTTACAGGTTAATTAAAGGTCGATTTTCCTGCTCATAGATCTGCTGCTGAATTATCCATAATGTTACTTTTACACATATTGATGAAGTGAACATCAGCTCCTGCCTACTCTATTCTAATTTTTTTATTTACTTAAAGGACTAATCAACAGTGCCTTAATTGCATCTGAGCTCAACTAGAATTAAATTGCATCTTTCACCAAGAGGAAGTTGTGATGTAAAGACATGACAGGCATTGCGAGACAGCCACATAATCTTTATGCAGCAGATCACTTATAAATATATCTGCAGAACATAAACCAGAGCTTGAAAGTTCTTTGTTGGCTTTTTAAAAAAAGACTACAATTTCCTGATTCTTCTGGACAGCATGCTAATTGGCCATGTTGGCTGGAAGAATATTCAAGAGAGTTTTGGATGGATATGAGTGAACCTCAAAAATGGTCCGGTGACACCTTTGTGCCATGCAGCCATGGTAAGGAATCAAAAAAGATGGTGAAGAAGGCATTTTTCTCCCAAAGAGCCAATGTGTCAGTGAAGGACAAGGATGGCATCTGCACTCACACTGACACTATCAGTTTGGGCAGCTTCAGTGATGCTGCTCCTTTTGGGTTTGGTAAAGAGATGGATGAAGAGCACCAGACATTACCTTCCATATCCATACAATGCAGCTCCATCATATTCAAGGATGGGCTTACCTCCAATCCCCATTCCCTGCAAATCTCTCCTGTGCAAAATGCAGTTATGGCTGATGGGAACTCCCCTTCAAGTTCAAAGACATTTGATGTGGGGGAGGAAGAGACTGAGGGGACTCAGGTGGGCAGTATTACAAAAGTGTGTGATACTGACATTACCCCTGCCCCCACCCCAGACACACCTGGCCCACCATTTGCCAGAAATAGTAGCGATGACAAATTAGCAATCCTGTTAGGGTCATGCAGTCAAAACTTAGAGTTCCCAAGAAGTCGATCATCTGCAAGCATTTTCCACAGTGTGCAACAGATGCTTGCATGGCTGAGTGCATGCACTGCAAGAAGGTGTTCAAGCATGGGCAGGACTTGGGCTACCTTTCCAATAATAGTATTCTCAGCAACCTAAAGACTCAGCACAAGGCAAGGCTGATGGCAAGTGACGTGGGCACTGTGAGGGCAAGTGGCTTTCTTAATGTGAAGGGTAAGCAGTGAGGTAGATGGTAAAAAGCAACGTGTGGGAGCCAGTAAATGCCAGACTCACATTTCAAGAATAAGTGCCAGGATACCTTGCAGGAGCTTGGAGGGGTGCAGGAAAAGGCCTTCTGCAAACGTAAACATGCCAGGATTACTAATTGCAATGGGGAGATGATAGCCCAGGATGACCAATGATTCTCTCTGATGGAGAATATTGGTTTCTGTAGGTTTGTGGCAGAACTGGCATCCCATTACCAACTGTCATCCCAAACAACCCCTAGCCACAGGGTGGTGCCAGATTCATATTGTGGTATCTGGCAACTGGTACAGCAGCAGTTGGCCAGGGCACAGGTGGTACATTTTACAAGTGGCATCTAGAGCAGCCAGGGTGCAAAAGATGCTTATCTCTCCCTGACAGGACTCCGGTAGGGAGAGATAGGCATCGGTCATAAGGCAAAACACAGCAGGATACAGCTGGACCCTATTGAATGTGACTGTGATGGAGGGCAGCCATGCAGCTCACAGCATGAAAGACGTTCTGAGGAACATGCTGCAGCAGTGGAATCTAGCTACAGAAAAGGCCAGGTCTGTTCACCACATACAATGGAGCAAACTTAGTGGCAGCACTGCAACCTGGGAAGATGAAAAGGTGCACCTCCCTGGGTGACCTCACACCAGTGAGATACTCTCAGTATGACTCACCTCATGAAATATTATGAGGAAGAAACAAGAAGGTGATCCATATATCCTGCCTTCTCATTGAAGAAAAGAATATAAGGGTACCCAATGAATTCATATAAATACAGTGGTGCCTCCCTTTAGGATTGCCCCACATTACGACAAAACTGCTTAACGACGATCTTTTGCAATCGCAATTGTGATCGCAAAACGATGGTCTGAATGGGGGAATTTTGCTTTGCGATGATCGGTTCCCTGCTTCGGGAACCAATTCTTCGCAAAACGGCGTTTTTTGAACAGCTGATCGGCTGTTTCAAAATGGCCGCCGGTTGATTAAAATGGCTCCCCGCTGTGTTTAGGGACGGATTCCTCGCTATACAGGCAGCGAAAATGGCCGCCATATGGAGGATCTTCGCTGGACAGTGAGTTTTTACCCCATTGGAACGCATTGAACGGGTTTCAATGTGTTTCAATTGGGT
Organism: Pogona vitticeps; assembly: GCF_051106095.1. Lineage (NCBI taxonomy): Eukaryota > Metazoa > Chordata > Lepidosauria > Squamata > Agamidae > Pogona > Pogona vitticeps. The sequence continues at coordinate 22,336,278 of NC_135787.1, read as the reverse complement.
TTTTATTTTTGCTTTACAGTGTTTTCACTTAATGGCGATTTTCCTGGAACAGATTATCATCATTAAGCGAGGCACGACTGTATAGGCATTGAAGGACCCTCAGGAGCTCCAAAGCTATGTGATTTCCATCACTGGGCTACACTCTGGTTTATTTACTGTGTCATCCACACCCAGGTGCAAATGTTGTTCAAATTTGTTCCCATCCAAGAAAAAACAGAAGCAATCCACAAATACACTGGATTCTTTCTCTGGTTTACTAGAAAAGAGGAGCTTTTCTAGCTTCAGATGACACAACGAGCAAGCCAAACAACAAAATGCCCACATTTGTTAAGCCCCACACAAAGTAAGTACAATCAGGCTGTTCATAATAAAGGCTGTCATATCAGCAGCATCTTTTTGATTTCATGAGGAGCTTCATGACTGCACAAAAATGAGTCCTCATGGTGTCACAGAAGAAGGGCAGGCAAGAGTAGAAAGGAAAACAAGAGAAATACACATGCAAATACCTTTGCACTGACCTAGTGAGCCCTGAAGATAAGTCAGAGCAGTCAGAGATGTGACCTCAGCTTCTAAAACTTCCTTGTCGACCAGTGATGCTCACCTCAAGATGTCTTGTCTTATCTGGAGAAGCATAGCTTCTTTGCTTGCACTTTGGCACTTGGTAATTCAACTCATAACCAGTCCTGTGCTTCCAGGGCTTGTATCATACAGACTGTGCCAGATATCAAAATATATCGATCTTTCCTGTGATACTCTGGGCACTTATAATTAAGATCTGCTTCTCAAAATACAGTACATATCTCCATTGACAGAGGCCAGTGAGATCCTTTAGCCATAAACAAGCTGGAACCATTGCTTTATTGAGTTTGAATTGACTCATTCCCTTACACTTCTCAGTTTACTTTCCATCTCTCAATCCACACAGTTTCTGGCCAAGATCTCCATTTCACAACACCTTAGTAACTGTGCTTTGATTTAATCAATATCAGTTGTTCCACCTTCTCAGGAAAAATGACTTCAATATCACGAGTGATAAACTTATTACCTCTAACTTTATTAACATACAGTAGCTGTGGATGGGTTTAGCTACAGTATATTATTCTGAAAGTATTTTCCATATTATATTAGCAGTGACAGCCAGGGTGAAAATGATTTTATCTCTATTTTATTATTTGCTACTACTGCCTTATTACTCAGAGTTCAGATGTACACCTTCCTCTTGTTGCATTTAAAAATGATAAATAAAATTTATCAAATTAACAAGCAAACCAAATCATGTAAAAGTGAATTGTTGTAAAGGTACCTCTATCACAATAGAAACCAAACACACAGTTACAAGATGGGGAATGTCTGGTCCAGCAATACTATAAGGGAGAAGAATCTTGGAATTGTTGTAGGTCACAAGATGAATATGAGCCAAAAATGTGATGTGGCTACAAAATATGCAAATGCTATTTTAGGCTGCCTTAACAGAAGCATAATCTCCAAATCCCATGAGCTTCTCCTCTATTCAGCACTGGTTAGACCTCATTTTGATTACTGTGTCCAGTTCTGAACACCACACTTCAAGAAGGATGCCAACAAACTGGAGTAAGTTCAGAGGACGGCATCAAAGATGATCAGGGGGCTGGAAACCAAGTCTAATCAGGGAAGATTGAAAGAACAGGGCATGTTCTTTATGGTCCAGCTCTCACTTCCATACATCACTACTGGAAAAACCATAGCTTTGACTATGCGGACCTTTGTTGGCAAGGTGGTATCTCTGCTTTTTAAGATGCTATCTAGATTTCTCATCACTTTCCTCCCAAGAAGCAGGCATCTTTTAATTTTGTGGCTGCTGTCACCATCTGCAGTGATCATGGAGCCCAAGAAAGTAAAATCTGAAACTGCCTCCGTATCTTGTTTCTGATCATGGGGCAGACCGCCGAAGAATTGATGCCTTTGAATTGTGGTGCTGGAGGAGACTCTTGAGAGTCCCCTGGACTGCAAGGAGAACAAACCTATCAGTTCTAAAGGAAATCAACCCTGAGTGCTCACTGGAAGGACAGATCCTGAAGCTGAGGCTCCAGTACTTTGGCCATCTCATGAGAAGAAAAGACTCCTTGGAAAAAAACTTGATGTTAGGAAAGTGTGATGGCAAGAGGAGAAGGCGACAACCGAGGATGAGATGGCTGGACAGTGTCTGTGAAGCAACCAACATGAATTTGACACAACTGCGGGAGGCAGTGGAAGATAGGAGGGCCTGGCGTGCTCTGGTCCATGGAGTCACGAAGAGTCGGACACGACTAAACGACTAAACAATGACGATGACACCTCCATATCTTCCCTTTCTATTTGCCAGGAGCAAATAGGGACCACTGGCCATGATCTTAGTTTTTTTGATGTTGAGCTTCAGACCAATTTTTGCACTCTCCTCTTTCACCCTCATTAAGAGGTCCTTTAATTCCTCCTCACTTTCTGCCATCAGAGTGGTATCAGCTGCATATCTGATTTCTTCCGGCAGTCTTAATTCCGGCTTGGGATTCATCCAGTCCTGCCTTTTGCATGATGTATTCTGCATATAAGTTAAATAACCAGGGAGACAGTATACAGCCTTCTCGTACTCCTTTCCCAGTTTTGAACCAATCAGTTGTTCCATATCAGGTTCTAACTGTTGCTTCCTGTCCCACGTATAGATTTCTCAGGAGACAGATAAGGTGATCAGACACTCCCATTTCTTTAAGAACTTGCCATAGTTTGTTGTGGTCCACACAGTCAAAGGCTTTTGCATAGTCAATGAAGGAGAACTAGATGTTTTTCTGGAACTCTCTGGCTTTCTCCATAATCTAGCACATGTTAGCAATTTGGTCTCTAGTTCCTCTGCCCCTTCGAAATCCAGATTGTACTTCTGGGAGTTCTCAGTCCACATACTGCTGAAGCCTACCTTGGAGGATTTTGAGCATAACCTTGCTAGCATATGAAATGAGTGCAATTGTAAGTAGCTGGAGCATTCTTTGGCACTGCCCTTCTTTGGGATTGGGATGTAGACTGACCTCTTCCAATTCTCAGGCCATTGCTGCATTTCCAAACTTGCTGGCATATTGAGTGTAGCACCTTAATAGCGTCATCTTTTAAGATTTTAAATAGTTCCACTGGAATGCCATCACCTCCACTGGCCTTGTTGTTAGCCATGCTTTCTAAGGCCCACTTGAAGTCACTCTCCAGTATCTGGCTCAAGATCAGCAACCACACTATCTGGGTTGTCCGGGACATCCAGATCTTTCTGATACAATTCCTCTGTTTATTCTTGCCACCTCTTCTTGATGTCTTCTGCTTCTGTGAGGTCCCTATCCTTTTTGTCCTTTATCATGTGCATCTTTGCACAAAATGTTCCTTTAATAGCTCCAATTTTCCTGAACAGATCTCTGGTTTTTCCCTTTCTATTCTTTTCCTCTATATCTTTGCACTGCTCATTTAAGAAGGCCCTCTGGTCTCTGCTTGCTATTCTTTGGAAGCCAGCATTCAATTTTCTGTAGCTTTCCCTATCTCCCTTGCATTTTGTTTCCCTTCTCTTCTCTGCTATTTGAAAGGCCTCATTGGACAGCCTCTTTGCTTTCTTGCATTTCTTTTTCTTTGGGATGGTTTTTGTTGCTGCTTCCTGTACAATGTTATGAGTCTCCATCCATGGTTCTTCAGGCACTCTAGTTCTTCAGACTAGCCCAGTGGTTTTTCCTACTTTCTTCAGTTTAAACCTGAATTTTACTATAAGCAGCTGATGATCAGACCCACAATCAGCTCCAGGTCTTGTTTTGGCTGACTGTATAGAACTTCTCCATCTTTGGCTGCAGAGAACGTAATCAATCTGATTTCGGTATTGCCCATCTGGTGATTTCCATGTGCAGAGTTGCCTCTTGCATTGTTGGAAAAGAGTGTTTGTGATGACCAGCTTGTTCTCTTGACAAAACTCTATTAGCCTTTGCCCTGATTCATTTTAAACTCCAAGGCCAAACTTACCTGTGGTTCCTTTTATCTCTTGACTCCCTGCTTTAGCATTTCAATCCCCTACAATGAGAAGAACATCTTTCTTTGGTGTCAGTTCTAGAAGGTGTTGTAAGTCTTCATAGAACTGGTCAATTTCAGTTCTATGAAGACTTCGTGGTTGGTTCATAATCTTGGATTAGTGGTTGGTGCATAAACTTGGATGACTGTGATGTTGAAAAGTCTGCCTTGGATTCGTATTGACATCATCCTATCATTTTTGAGATTGTATCCCAGTACAGCTTTTCCCACTCTTTTGTTCACTACGATGGCTACTCAATTTCTTCTATGGGATTCTTGCCTACAATAGTAGGTATGATAATCGTCTGAATTGAATTCACCCATTCCTGTCCATTTTAGTTCAGTGATGCCCAGGATGTCAATGTTGCTTCTTGCCATTTCCTGTTTGACCACCTCCATCTTACGAAGGTTCATAGATCTTACATTCCAGCTCTGGAGCTACTTGTACTTGTTCCTCCACTCTTCCTCAGTAGCATATTGGATGCCTTCCAACCTGAGGGTCCCATCTTCCAGCATCATATCTTTTAGCCTTTGCTTCTGTCCATGGAGTTTTCTTGGCAAAGATACTGGAGTGGCTTGCCAGTTCCTGCTCCAGGTGGATTGCGTTTAGTCGGAACTCTCCACTATGACCTGTCCGTCTTGGGTGTCCCTGCACGGCATAGCCCATAGCTTCTCTGAATTACAGTACTGAAGCCCCTTCACTGTGACAAAGCAGCAATCCGTGAAGGGGACAAATATGATAGAACTTTTCAAATACTTGAAAGGCTGTTGTACAGAGTAGGGGCAGGACCTGTTTTTAACCAACCCAGAGTGAAGGACACGCAATAATGGGCTGAAGCCAGATTTTGATTGACTATCAAGAATAATGTCCTCATTGTTAGAGCAGTACGGCAATGGAACCAATTATCTTGAGAGGTAGTGAGCTCTCCAACACTGGAGACATTCAAGAGAAATTTAGACAACCACCTGGCAGATATCCTTGATTTGTATTCCCTTCCAAATTCATTCTATGATTTGGTGGTTCCCAGCCCCACCTCCTCCAGCAGGCACCCATTCAGAGCCAGTACACAGAGGAGGCAGGACAAGGAACCCAGGGTGCTGCCTCTGAGTAGGCACTCACTAAAGGAGGTAAGGCTTGGAATTGCCAAAAACTTGTTTAGCCAAGAAACAAACTGGCACGAACTGCTGAACTAGTAGTTCATGCCCGTCTCTACACAGCCATTTGGTGAGTCACAGGAGGGGAAAGATGTAGGACTTGATAAGCCTTTGGTTTGGCCTGATCTGGGGTGGAGGGGTGTAGTTTATATGTTCTTATGAAGCATGAAGCTCAGAGATAGGAAAGGTGGAGTTGTCTCAATGTTGTTGGACTTGTCCCTATCATCCTTGGCTCTTGCCTATGTAGGCTGGGGTTTATGGGAACTGCAATCCAAAAATACTCAAAAGACTCTGCCTCTCCCTCCCCATGATATAAAATATAGAGAGATCTTTCACATGGAGCCATATTTTCAAAAGGATCGTCTAAACCCCTGCTTGTTAATCAGTGAACCACTGAGAATGTGATTAGGATGAACCTTGTGAAGAGTTTTACCACATTAGCACCGCTAATTGGGATTCCTCATTAATTAGGTTGGCAGCCGTGCTGGAGGGGTTCTGTGTTATTCCCTTTTGCATGCTGCCTGCCTATAGCGAAGGCAAAGGCACCCAAGAAAGTCTGCTGCATCAATGAATATTTTCATAGCTGAATTACCTGTGATTTTGTAAAAAGCCATTCAGCTCAAGAGAAGCTTCGGCTTTCGTGAAATGACGTGCTTGTGCAATTTGGTGTCTGGCTCCCCAGCTGAGATTAATAGGACTGCTTCCTAAATGTATGCTTTCTACGCAGCATGAAGGCTTCCTGTATCAAAGCCTGCCGACTCCTTGTTGCAAAGGGAAATAACCTTTGGTGAACTGATGCTAATCTTACGGTATTACACATCCCTATATAATTTTCTTTCTGCTTCCAGTGTCTCCCTCATTGAGGTTTACCTGTGGCTTTGTGAAGAGACTGAAATTAATGTCGATCAGTAGGATGGCAATAAGGTGGCTCAGAAAAAGAGGCAGACTGTTTGGGTTCTAATAAATATGACAGCTGCCTACACACGATTCCTTCATCTGCACCCCCAATTCTTTCATTCAATTAATCTTGCATGGGGTTGACAATGGTGCTCTATCTGGTTTCATTGGAGTGCAGCTGTTTTCAGCCCGAGCCAGCATGGCCAACTGTAAGAACTATGGGAAGAACTCCCAGCATTTCTCAACAAATTGTGGATATATTCAGTGTCTTCAGACAAATGTGCAAAACTTAACTGAATCAGGGGCATTTGATCAACTCCAAGGTGGTGCAAGGAGTTGGTCTTTGCCTTCATGTGGGGCAACATTACAATGGATTCATCATCCCTGTTTCAACATTTTGATTTGGCATCCTTCAGTCTCGAGAGACTATGGTAATGTGCTCTGAATGGAGGACTTGGAACAGTGTCTAGTGTGGCTGAGAAGGCCAATTCAATGGTGACAATCCCTTCCGCACTGAAGACAAATACAATCTGTACCCCATCTAGCTCCCTGATTTTGCTGGGTTTGTGATTGCCTCTTTGCCTCGGCCTGCTGGACAAGGGTCTCTTCAAATTGGGAGAAGCCATGATGCACCGCCTGCCTTCAGGCTGAATGCTCAGATGTCAGGGTTTCCCATCTGTTGAGATCCATTTCCAAGGCCTTCAAATCCCACTTGCAGATATCCTTGTATCGCAGCTGTGGTCTCCCTCTGGGTCGCTTTCCCTACACTAATTCTCCATACAGGAGATCTTTTGGAATCCGACCATCAGCCATTCTTACAACATGCCCAAGCCAACGTAGATGTCGCTGTTTCAGTAATGTATACATGCTAAAAATTCCAGCTCGATCTAGAACTACTCTACTTGGAACTTTGTCCTGCCAGGTGATACCAAAAATGTTTCGGAAACAAAGCATATGGAAGGTGTTCAACTTCCGCTCCTGCCATGCACAAAGGGTCCAGGACTCACTGCAGCACAAGAGTGTGCTCAGGACACAGGCTCTATAGACCTGGATCTTGGTGTATGCCTTAGCTTCTTATTAAGCCATACTCTCTTTGCGAGTCCTGAGAACATGGTAGCTGCTTTGCCAATGCATTTATCCAGCTCAACATCTAGGGAGAAAGGGTCCGAGATCATTGAGCCAAGGTACACAAATTCATGAACAACCTTCAATTCTTGCATGGAGATGGTATTTTTTTTTCTTTGACAGATCCCGAGTCCCGCAATCTTGTTTCTTGCTGGGCAACAATGTCCATCTGCAGCCTACTCAGTTCCATGTCAATGACAGCTGTCTTGCGTGCATCGTCTGTTTCCTGCAGGTCATCAGAAAAGCCGCAGTCAGAAAAGCCAGGGGTCATTCTCCATACATTCCAGATGCCCAGCTTTAGGGCAGAAGTTTTCTTATGATTGTTGCATGGTACAGGGTTATCAATCCGCTTGTCGGCTTTCACCGTAAAACCAACACACCCCATGAGGTTAACAGAACGCGGTGAGGTAGCACCTTACTGGCTGGGGGCTGCCCAGCTTAAGGTGGCCGGTAGCTACCTAGTGAGATGCAATGACCTCTCCCACCATCAGAAGTAGCCCCTGGCATCATGCTCTACACCAATTGAGCAAAGACTTATAACTAGTAACTGCTACTTCCCATGTTGTTTCGACGCTGTATGCGAAGGTGGAGTGTCCTCTCCAGATCATGAAGCCTGGGTAAAGTAATATGGAGGATAGGCTGTTACCCAAGCAGCAAGTCCCCCCTCTCCACGTCACTGAAATAGTCCAATGGAAAGGCAAAATGACCAGTTCTATGATCAGTACTACTGGTTCCAGTGACGTTGCAGGAGTTGACAGAATGACACAAACTGCCTCCAGGACTCCAGCTCTGGATTTTGCCTCGAGTTTAACTCTGGAAGCCTTTTCCATCAGTGGATATAGCCACAAGGCAGTGGGGGTTTGAAATGGAGTTTTCCTTCTCCTAGATGGGCTGCCTTCCAAGGCTGATGAGCCCCACCTACCCGGCCTGTTCCCTAATAGTGCTGAGGGAGGGACCAGCTGTCAGTATCATACCAAAGTCTTGGTTACTGGAGTGAATCCTTCCCCAGCACTGAACAACTGTTGAGTTTCCTATAGTGTTGCTTACCATGGGAAAAGAAGAGTAAACAGACAGGCCATTTCTGGTGATGGTTCCATACATCTTGGAGTGCTCCATTAACAAATCCCAAAACACAGATTTTTCAACTAAAATGCTTATGGGCTGAGGATCACAGTCAAAATACTGAAGGTTTAAAGAGAACCAAACTTCATTCCCCACCCTAACCCCTTCCATTCCCAGAGTCTGCCTCAGAGAAGCACCAAAGAAGTTTCTGGACAATCATCATGTGGCCTGGAGAAGCTCCCACTGTTGCCCTGGTATATCTGACTGGCAAATGTTGGTCACTAATCTGCTGGACTGACTTTCTAAGCACAAGCTGCTGACAAAGTGCTGGATGAAGCTGCCTTTCATCTTCCATTTCTGATGATGATGTCATGCCTCCAATTTCATATTTTCTTCAGAGTTGTTGTAACTTGTGGTCACTGGTGATTTCCGTGGAGCAGTACAAAAGCAACTGCAACGTATGCAGTGCAATAGAATTGACTTTCTCGCCCTGGTAGTCTTGTTTGAGGAAAGGTCTTTTCCTCTTTTTTCTTTTTATGTGTTGATGGCAAGCTGTTTTCCTCTCTTGAAGACATGATGGCTCTACCTACAGTCTCTGCTGGACCAGATATTTATAAAGTTGACCAAGTGACATCACAAAGTGTGGTCAAGGCATTGTTATCCGGTGTGGGGGTGCCATTCCCAAGGTTGCTAAGCAACATGGGTGTTGTGGTCTACCTGCGCAAACATCAGTCCTGTTCATGGGAGGCAATAGGGCTGCAGCTTTAATGAGAAACTGGGGAACAAACCTTTTCAAGGGACCCATCAGCATAACTGGGCATCTGATCTTCCAGTTCTATGATCAGATTTTGGCTCCACCTGTCATCCTCGATGGTTTTCAGGGACGTCCTTAGAAACTGCAGAAGCTTCTGCTCCCATTCCGTTTGGCTTCCTCTTGGGCCTTCTGCCTGGCCCCAAATCATTTGCCCAAAGCTGAACGACAGCTTTGTGGATGTCAGCACGTAGGGCATGCAGAAGTTGGAGTGCCCAGAACCCTCTCTGGCTACGAGGGGCAGGTAATACCGCCTCTGCAGGATCCAAGGAAGAGGATGGATCCTTCCGGCCGAAAGGCGACCAACTCCTTCAGGCATCTGCAGAGGGGCATCAGAGCAGGAGTGTACTCTTCAGGCACCAAAAAGCACAACAGCTTCAGCCACAGAACTTTATACATTCCTGGGGCCAAAGTGTTCAAGTGGTCAAGGGCCTTAATGGCCGGTTCTTGGAAATGGACTTCCTCTTCCTTTTCTGTCAGGCCTCTGACAGAGTCTTTGCCCCTGCCAACTCCAAGATGGGCTGCACTGCACGCACACTCATGCACACCGTTCCCAACCAGCACAGTCTTTAGGTGGCTGATGGAAAGAGGATGGGAAGCGTAGTATACCCTAGAGGTTGAGAAACCTCTCTTTTTTTATGGAGTTTTTTTCAGCATTCATGGAGTTAAAAATGTCAGTAATTTGAAATGAGGGCAGGGAACACTGAAAGTAATACAGCAACAATAGACTGAGCTGCTGGTACCAAAGGAGAAGTCAAGCAACAGCTGGAATCCCTCAATGAGTCCAAGATCTCCCCGGGCACTCGAACCACTGAAGTAACAGGGAGAGCTCTTTTGTTGGCTTTCTGCAAGTAGGTGAAGACTTTTCTCTTCAGGAAAGCTTTCCCTTAGTGAATTAGCTGCCTCTCCCTCCTTCCCCCAACCCCCTGTGTGTGTGTGCCTAATGGCCTTCATGCACAGCAAGATGGTGAGCACTCCAACACTGGAGGCATTCAAGACAACTGTCAGATATACTTGATTTGGATTCCTGCCTTGAGCAGGAGGCTGGACTTGATAGTTTATAGATCCCTTTCATCCCCATTATTCTATGATACTATGATCAAATTCCTAACTGCTTGTTAAAATCATTCAGTATCTTTGGAGATGGAGCAATGGTCATTTTGCACAATTTGTGCTCTTCGTGTTACATAACTTTTGAGGTCACTTGTGCAATTTGCAAATTAGTTTACTTTTTTTGCTCTTCATCTGAAGGACAAGCACAGAAATTGTTTAAAATCTAATTTTCCAGACCTAAAAATGTGCTTGAAACAATTCTCTCCAACATTAATGTGATTTTAGGTCTAATGATAAGCTGTCTGTGGAGTCTGTTTCTTCCCTGGCAGATATGCTTTTCTTCTTTGTTAAACACTTGTTATCCTTGATAGTGAACAATTTATCTTCAGCTAGAAGGAAGGCATACAATGGAAATTTAGGATCATCTGTGTATGAAATCTGGAAAGTCCTCCATTTGCTCAAGAAGCTGTTCTTGTTTCATGTTGTATAAAATCTGTATGGATCATATGCAGTATATAGAAGTGTGGTATAGTGGATAGAGTGATGGGCTAGGATTCAGAAGACCTGGGATCACTTGGCCATAAGAACTCCCTGCATGAGGAGGGAGGGCTGAATTGTCAAAGCCACACCTTCAATATCGCACTTACCTTGAAAGCCCCATTAATAATAATGTGCTATCACATCAATTATGATGTGTGGTGACCCTTTTCAGGGTTTCCTAGCTAGAGAATACTCTGAAGTGGTTTATCCTTCCCTTCTTCTAGGGGTGTCATGGGATTGAGCAGCTTGCCCAACATCGTACAAGCTGGCTCTAGTCATAGGAGGCAAAGTGGGGAATTGAACTCCCAACCTCTTGCTCCGCAGCTGGATACCTAAGCCACTAAGCTATCCACCCAGCTGAAACCCAACTGGAATAGTGGAGTAAAAATGGGTGGGGGGCAATGGCAGATTTAGTGATATTTCGAAATTTGGTTATATTAAGAGAAAAGCAGGATGATAAGTTAATAAGACTGGTAAATAAAATGGATAAGATGCTAATAGAAGCAGAAGACCAACATGAAATAGTTAAGGCATCATGGGAAATGGCTTTGGGAAGGGAAATAAATACTGATGTTTGGGAAAATATTTCAGATAAAAGAGTGTAAAAACGTAGGAATAAAAGAAAATTATAAACTGATTTGGACATGGTATTTCACTTTGGTAAAACTGAATTGTATGGGCGGCAGATTTTTAAATTTATGCTGGAAATGTGATACATATGTAGATGCTTCTTTTCATATGTGGTGGAATGTAAAAATATAATGAAATTCTAGGAGGCGGTTTTTGAAGAGCTCAATGAAACACTGTAGTTAAATGTAGAGCTTACATTGAGATTAGCACTGTTATCAATATTTTATAATGAGCAATGGAATGGAACAGCAAAAGAGCTGGAAATTAAAGCGTGAATTACAATTAAATGAATGATATAAAGAAGTATAGAATATTGTTTTTGATTATTAACTTGTGATATCAAGTTTAAAAAGGGTTTGGCAAACAAAATTACCTTTAGAGATAATTAGGGACTGTTTATTGACTATGTATTAATTAAAGGAAGGTGGTCATACAGGGCATGTACTAGGCACTTCTGAGGCCTAAAGGACGTACCTCAGGTAATAAAAGTGCTAGTTTTGCACCCACAGTGACTCCCCGACCAAGATCATTATCTCTTTAGAGAGAGGTGATTGTGACAACCTTATGCTGTCCTTTCATTAACCAAGGAACTCCCCAGTATATACACCAAGCAGAAAAGGCGTAGATTATTTCTAAGAGAGAAATATTGGGAGAAAGGTGGCCAACCAACCAACCAGCAAACCTTGCTACAGAAGAACCCAAAAAAATAGTACAAGGAATAAGGAAACACGTAAAGGCATTTCTGGATAATCACCACAGCACCTTTTTGCTTCTTACCCCTCATTGTCCCAGGAGCAGTTCTTCTCATCCCCCACTGTCTTAGGTCAGCTAAAGAGAGGGAAGCAAGAGAGACAAGCTCTTACAGGTACTTTTAAAAGTCCTCAATCAATCTGATTGGCTGATACCTGTGACACATCAGCTAATATCTGTGAGCCATCAATGGCATCACCACTGATGTCACAACCTAACTTTCTCTAGGTATCAACCCTTTCCAGTAACACAAGCATTCGGACTTTTGACATACTGCTGCTTAATAACATCAGTAAATCCCTTATACAAACTACGGCCAACTGGGTGAGAACATATTCTGCCAGTTCCAAAACACCAGTGTGGCTTTTATTCTTTATCTGCTAGTTTGGTATCCTACCTTTCTTCCAATGAGCTCATTATGATCTGCCACAGTTTCATCCTCATTCTAATCCTCTAAACTAAGCTAGACTGAGGGCCAAAGTAGACACTGCATATCATTAGAAGCTCTCCTCCCTTAAGAAGGAAAAGACTCCTTGTTTATTCTTGTATATTTGCATGTCTAATTTGCAAGTCTAGTTTATCAGATACTAGCTTTAAAAGATGACCAAGGTTCAATGGAAAACTTTGTATGAGGAGGAAACAAACATTCCCCTTAACATATGTCTGATCCAGAAGGAGGATGACAAATTTCATGACCACGTGGGGATTTGAATCTAGGTCTCTCTGTTTCTCTTCTAACATTACATCACCCTGACTCTGGTTACCGCTGGTACCTGACCCCAGTTAAAGCACTGACTTTTATTTTGAAATGGATCTCGATAATCTCAAGAGGTACTTCGCTGTAAGTTGAGTTCTCAGGGGTTGAAACATTGCTTTATAAAGTTACCTTTGAGACCATGAAAAGTTATCTTTTGGGGGCATGGTGGCTGGGGAATCTTGAGAGTTGCAGTGTAAAAAAAGGAACTTTTCCAGGCTCCCTCTTTATGCTGCGGTTCAGGCTCTGCTCCCATATTATGTTTCCTTGAGTCAAAGCCAGCTGCTTTTAGAAGAGCCTCTTCAGTTACATCGTTTCTGTACTCTTTTATGACAAACATTTATGTCCTTCCTTGATATAATTTCAAAGACAACTACATTTTTATCCTTTTGGGCTTTAGGGATTTAATCAGAACTATACTTTTATTACTCCTTTGTCTGTGATTTGGTTTATTATTTTCCTTGTAATCTTATATGTTTCATGTTTTTAGAAATTTATTTTATTGTACCTAAACCAGTTAGGGAGCATTTGTTTTCAAGAAATGTGGTGAGGCAAAAAAAGAGAGAGGGGGATGGAAGAAGAACCCTTTCAATTCCTTTTAGAAATTGACAGCTGGAAGACCAAGACTATAGCTTATTATACGAGTCACTACTTAATCTCCTATTTCTAATAGGGATTCTGAATCTAGCAGAAGTTATTTAGTTTCTCATCTAATTATGCAAATTCACATAGCCACTGAGGAATGGGTATTTGTTTATTCTCACTGTTTGCACTTTGTTCAGACCTTCTGGCATAAAGAACATTTCATGAGTCAAAATCACACTGGCATTCTTCTCGTCTACTTTTCTGTTTGCTTTGCTTTGGAATATGCAATCGCATAAGCATGAATTTGTTTTCTGACTTGGTAGAGTCCAAACAAGGTGTTCATCATCTGCCAAAGACCAAAACAGTCATCCAGTAAATATACTTTTCAACCTATTAGCCATCCATTGATATATACAGACACAGACACACACAGACACAGACACACAGAGAGAGACACACACAGACACACACAGAGTGTTCCCCATCATCTTTTTTCCCAGTAGCTGATCATGACCTCGGCAAGTGGGAAAATAATTATTTGAGGTTGAAATGTCTGAGAATCTACCAGCCCACCACCTCCCAGTTTTCCACTTTGAATTTCAAAGTCCCTTACTGTGTCTTCTAAGAAAAAACAGGGGAGAAACTCCATGTGATGAAGTTTCCATGTGCTTTGGCCCTCTGTAGGATCACCATGTTGGGATCAACAAGAACATTGTCAAAAATCTCAATTTCTCATAACTTATGTGGGGAAAAATACCATGCATCCTGCAGTCTTCTCAACTTCTGTATTATGATAACCAAATGTGATGGGTAGGTGAAATCAGGATTACGCAATTAGACATAATAGGTTTTTATGAATCTGTGTTTGTTCATTGCGCTCACAATGGCATTTTTCTGGGGGTGAAGTGCACTAAAGACATGTTTAGTTTTCAGTGCTTTTCAGGGGAGATAACTATTGAAGAGATGCTTAGGGCTTGGAAGTTTCAGTTTTGCAGTAATCAAAACAATGTGTCTCGTAAAAATGATAAAGAAGAGATTAGAGGTTTCTCTCACCTAAAGCAACAGAATGAAAAGAGGAAGGTGAGAAGAAAGGAAAGAATTACATGAAAGGAAACCAGTTACTGATACCCAGAAAATATTGCGAAAACCAGTTGCACCTGTAGCAATCAGAAAGACTGAACACTAATAAATATTTGGATAAATATGTAAGTTCAAATGACCATGGAAATCAGTGAAATGATCAAAGATTATATGAGAGTTGAATGTTGCTCTGTGTGCTCTGAACTGGCAATGAAACAAGGCAATAGCTGTATTCAAATACCTCAGACAACTGGAATCTTTGACAACTAAATAGATGCCCATGTGATTTTAAAATATATACTGCCCTGTATCTGCCAATCAAAACTGGTGGTCAAAAGTGAGGAACTAGGAGGATTATATCATAATTTGCTACTAGCTAATAGAGGATTGGCTGGCTGGCTGGCTGGCTCAATGAGTTAAGTTGGGTGTTCAACACTCTACTGTGTCTTCTGAGATAAAAGCCAGCCTGGTAAACCACTTTGGAAGACTCTGTACCTAGAAAGAAAGAAAAACCTGGCAGAAATAAACTTCACTGCACTAATTTTTTATTAATTGAGGAGTGGCGAACATTTGGCCCACTATATATTGTTAAACTATTGCTCCCAGCACTTCTCAGCTCTGGCCATGATCTTGGAAGTGATGATAGTTGGCATCTACAATAACTCAAAGGCTAAAAGTCTCCCATAATTGATATACTGTAATATGTCAAGTGATCCTGGGAAGCTTACACCATTAGGTAGAGTGAAACCACCCCACATCTGACACCATTAAATTGCAGAAGAATTGGTGGGGCAGACTCATGTTTCAATTAAAGGCTAAATACCCAATAATAAAAAGGGATTGGTTTGTTTATTTTTGTTTTCATGTCTTTCAATAATGGCTACATGATCAGGCAGCATCGAAAGCACATTGAGATTCACAAGCACAATACATGAGCTTGTTTGTCTGTAGCACTAGCTGGATGGGAAGGCTAAGACAGCATTTCCACAAGACCTAAGCATGCCCAGCTGCTAGTAAAACCTGTTTGCTTGTTTATTCTTTCCATTTCCATCACTGTTCAATGAACTTCAAGGTGAGGTGAAACCAACGTGGATGATATATCAGGGATCTCCTATCAACTCTCCTCAGACTGAAGAAGCCACTTGGATGAGTAGCAAAACAGTTCAACCTAACAAGAAAGAAGTCCAGTTGCCATGACTCAGCTTCCAGATAACCACACCTGGATGACTGAGAATCTTCACAGATATAATGGCCAAAATCCTGTTGCTTTGTGTAGAGTAGGCACTTTGAATGCATGAATATTAGGTAAGTCAACTCCTTCATAAATTCCACTGATTCCAAAGGACCTGCTCTAGCTGCAACTTACTAAAGCAAGTCACAACTAGAGAAGGCTCATTTGAGTGTGATTTACTATACTAAGCAACAGGATTTGGACCACTGTTTATGTATACTTGAGTTATTATTATACCAAAAGATATTTGCAGCTGTTTCCCTTCAGCCTTCAGAGCTGCCATTATTTATCTGCTAAGCAACAAGTTTGGGGGCCAGAGAATGCTTTGTAAAACATTATGACTGGATTACCCTAAATGAACTTTCAATGCAGAGAGAATTCAAAGAAACTCTGGCTATGTGAGGTATATCATGCTATCTTGCAAAACACACAGCTTTGAATTAATTAGATTGTCACTTAAATTAGACATTATTAAGTGGCATTGCAATGACCACAAAAATGGTTATTGTTTATGGTTGGACATATGTAATTAGCACCTGGAAATATTTAATTTTCCTTGCACCTATTGGCCAATAATAAGCTTAATTGATAGCAATTTTGATGGCAGAAAAAATGATAAGTGTCACTGAAATAACTATGATCTAGAAACATTCCTAGATGCAGATGTATTGCTTACAGCAAGTTCATTACAACATACTTTTCCATATTTCAAATATATCTTCTGCAGAATATTACTGGCGGCCCTCTGTCCCCTTTTGAATGCAATTAAATAGTAAAGCAAAACAAATTACCAGTAGGTAATTAGCAATTGTCTAAATATAGCCAGAAAGAAAGGACAGCATCAGTTAGCAGACATGATAGCTTTGTTCTACTAATACAAGCTGATTTATCGGTTTGCACATTATCAGTAAGCCTGGCCATGGTTAGAACATAACAAGACAGAACTGAACAAACCACAACCTGGCTTTAACATGTAAATGAGACCACTATAATTGCATTCTTGTTCCATGATATTTTGAATGGACCTAACTATACCATATTTTCCTATTTACCGTATTTTTCTGTGTATAAGATACTTTTGTCTAAAATCTTTGGACTAAAATTTGAGGGTCATCTTATACATGGAAGTAAGCTGAGGAGAGAACAAAATGGCCCATACCTTGCGTCTGCAAACAGGCTTCTTCCTTCAGTCATGAGGCTTAGCTTCCAAGTCAGTATCCTGCAGCACTTTGATCTTTTTCCCCCTCCACTTGCTAAGCCCCATGGGGCTTAACAAGAAGAGAGAAAGCAGAGATCAAAGTGATTGGAATACACCTCCTTGGAGGTGGAGCCTGTAGGCAGTGCTCAGATTCAACAGGGACTTGTAATATCCGAGCATTCTGAGTCCAGAGGTTGCATACTCAAAGCTAATGTTTCTTGATTTTGGGTTAGAAAAGGGGGCATCTTATACATGGGGGCATCTTATACATGGAAAAATATAGTATTGAAATGTTTGTAAAACAACTGGGGACTTTCAATTAAAAGTCTACAAGGCAGCTATAAGCCTACATCAAACTCTTTTCTTTTAAGCACATGGGTTTTCTTTTTAAAATTTAATTTAATTTTATATACATGGGGTTTTATAAACTGGGAGTTTTGTTTGATAATTATTGTATTGATTTATGCACGTATTTTGTTGTTGTTTAAGTTTTTGTATTAATTTGGGTAATTGTTCCT
The DNA here is from genome assembly GCF_051106095.1 of Pogona vitticeps. NCBI lineage: Eukaryota > Metazoa > Chordata > Lepidosauria > Squamata > Agamidae > Pogona > Pogona vitticeps. The sequence continues at coordinate 22,318,851 of NC_135787.1, read as the reverse complement.
TTTTATTTGTCTTTTTTCTTCTCTTTTTCCTTTGACATGGAGTGGAAGGCCTGTTTGCCCAGCGAGAGGCCTTTGAACATCCCGGTGATGTTGGGTAGAGGGAGATATGGCATTGACACAGTTCCTATTCGTGTTAGAAGAATGATGTACAGATGCTTGAAGGCTGTACATTGTTCGGGGGCTGTGATCAACCGTCAATATTGAGGTAGCCAGACCAGCCAGCCTGCCACTCTAAAACTGGTGCTGTTGAATGCCAGGTCTGTATCCAATAAGCTCCAAGTGATTCACAATCTTATTCTGGAGGAAGATGCAGACCTGGCATGCATAACTGAGACGTGGATTGGCAGAGAGGGGGATCCTCCTGTGGCTCTTGCCTGTCTGCCCGGTTATGCTGTCCAGCACCAGGGTAGCCTGAAGGGGGGGGGAACCATTGTTTATAAATCCACCTTGGAAGTTACTAGGCACTCCTCAGTGGTAAAGCTAGGTCTAGAGGCACTCCACGTGTCCATTATCCTGTCTAAACACTTCACAGTCTTCTCTCTAACTAACTAAACGCTTCACCATCTCTTTCCTCACTCCCTCTCTGTCCCACTCTAACTGCCTCTCTGCCACTCCTAGTTCTCTTGACTCCGCCCCTCCTGTCCTGTCATAGGCTCCTGCACTGGACCTCTAAAATGACAGACAGGAGTGGCATGTGGTCTGTCCGCCACAGTTCCATTTTATGGGCTCCCATATTTTACACTTCAGTCAACACCCTAAGAGTCACTGTGGTAACGGTAGCAATGTTTGGGCACTTTTTTGTGGTGTTCCACACAGTGCACATTGCCTAGCAGGCTTTTCTTGTGCAATCACTGATTCAATCACAAAAGTAACACAGGGGTCTAGATGTTATCATCTTCCCTTTGGAACTTCTTCCATGTTCTCCTACTGCTGCTTCCATTTTTTTTTCTCCTTCCCCAACGGAAAATCCATTAAGGAGTGAAAAATGGAACAGCCACACAGTGTCTTTTGATGGGCTAGAGCTAGAATTAATTTCTCTAGAATTACTCCAGTAATCCAACTGAACTTTATGACTCAGACATGAATCATCATAATATATATACCACTTATGATATGTATTGTATTATATAGTCATTAGTGTTGTAATTAACCACTGCACCATCACAGTACCTAGCTCAAAGATGCCAAGTGTTCAGATATCAGAAGGGCAGCTAATAATTTCCAAATATTAATCATTTGTGACATATAACAACTCCCTGCATTGTAGGTGGAAATTTACGCCACCTCTTCACTAATTTTAATAAGTAGTTTATGTATTAAATGATTTAATATTTCAATTTTTTTTACAACTACCATGGAAGGAAGGAAGGAAGGAAGGAAGGAAGGAAGGAAGGAAGGAAGGAAGGAAGGAAGGAAGGAAGGAAGGAAGGAAGGAAGGAAGGAAGGAAGGAAGGAATTTTAAAGATACTGACAAACTGGAACAAAGAGAGCAACAAAGATAATTGGGAGGTGGGAAACCATGTAGTATAAGGAAAGACTGAAAGAACTAGGCATGTTTAGCCTTGAGAAAAGAAGACTAAAGGGAGATATGATAGCAATTTTCAAATCCTTGAAAGATTATTGTTCAAATACTGTCCTCAGTCATTCCAGAGTGCAAAACTTCAATGCTGGAGGCATTCAAGAAAAAAGGTTTTAATGTTGTACGCCGCCCAGAAGCCATTGGCAATGGTGCGGCTAAAAAATATTGTAAATAAATAAATAAATAAATATAGTTTAATTTGGATTTCTGCATTGGGCAGCGGGCTGTGGCCCTTTCCAATTCCATTATTCTATGATTTGAGTTTAGAACATGAGTTTGTTTGTTCTTTCTTTCTTTCTTTCTTTCTTTCTTTCTTTCTTTCTTTCTTTCTTTCTTTCTTCAATCTTTAGTATTTTCTAGCCACATACTGTAACTCCTGGTTTGGCATTTGCTTGCTGTCACTATACACATTTAGAAAATTAAAAGCTCATTTCCTACTACCGTGTACAGTATTCCATAAAACCTTCACAAATTATGAAATGTGAGGGATGAAAGGGACCTGAAGGATAATCATGTTTTTTAATGAATGAATGAATGAATGAATGTTCATTCTTTCAACTGTTCTTTCTCCCTGCTTCTCAAGCCAAATTGTAAGCTTTTTTCTCAACAAAGAATTAATGTAACGTAACAAGTTTTGTCTCCTTTTTTCCTTCCTGTAGATTAAAGGAGGGAACAAAGTGGAGTCCCTTAACTCAAAGTGTCAATCCCATTGCTATCAACTTCTCAGGACACAAAGAAAATAACAGTAACTCAACTGGAAAAACAACAGGGAGTCTTGTGGTACTTTAACTGACAAGTTTCATTGGCATGAGCTTTTTGTGAATTATTCCATACTTGTGGTATCTATCTGATTTTTTAAAAAAACCTCTGTGGGTCAGCAACCCTTGACAAGGGTTGAATCCTTTTCAAGACAGCATGTTTGTCTCTCCCATCATTCATTGGTACCAAAGGAGTGCAGGATTTAGCCAGAATTTACACCCCAATTTTTTTAAAAAAAGCACTTCTCTTTAAGAACATTTTTTTTCTCTTTATGAAATCTTGAAGAGATTTCTCTGCTGAAGTTTTTTTCTTTTTTCTTTTTTATTGTTGATTGAAAGCTTTCAACCAGAGGCTTTCTCAGTGGACTTAAACCACGAATAGGAAGCACTGAATTCCTCCCAAACTATGTTGTCATGTGAAGCCAAGTCACTTCTGACCTATGGCAACCTTATGAATGAGCACTTTCCAAAATGTCCGATCCTTAACAGCTATGCTCAACTCCTGCAAGCCTTTGTCTTCCTTTAAGGAGTCAATCCATCTCCTATTTGCTCTTCCTTTTTTTTTCCTGCTGCCTTCCACCTTTCCCAGCATTATTGTCTTTTCCAAAGAAATCTGCCTTCTCATGCTTATGCCCAAAGGTTTCAACTCAGTTTCAACAGTTCTGCCCCCAGATATAGTTCAGACTTGGGCTTTATCTAGGACCTACTTGTTGATCTTTCTGACAGTCCAGGGTATCTGCAAAGCTCTCCTCCAGCATCGCATTTCAAGTGAATCATTTTTCCCCCTGTTAGCTTTCTTAACTGTCAGTTTTGACAACCATAACTGGTGATCAGAAATACAAGAGTGTGGATCGTCTTGGTCTCTGGTGACAAATCCTTACAGTTAATGACCTTTTCTAATTCCTTCTTTGACTGCTGCCCTCCCTAGTCTCACCCTTTTTCTGATTTCCTAGCTGCAGTCTCCATTTGGATTGATGATGGAACCAAGGTATACACAATCTCTGACTATTTCTATTTCTTCATTGTCAATGTTAAAGTTGTACAGTTCTTCTGTAGTCATGATTTATGGCTTCTGAACATTCAACTGCAGTCCTGCTTTGGTGCTTTCTTCTCTCACTTTTCCTAACAGTTGTTTTAAGTCATTGCTGCTTTCTGTCAATAGGACAGTGTCATCTATATATCTGAAATGATTGATGTTTCTTTTGCCAGTTTTCACTCCTCCTTCATATGAATATAGTCTAGCTTTCTGTATGATTTGTCTGCATACAGAATGAACAGATAAGGTCATAAAATTTCCTTTGCTTACCGGAAACCATTCTGCCTCTCCATATTCTATCCTAACAGTAGCATCTAGTCCACAATACAAGTTACTCACCAGGATGATACTAAAAATCAACCAACAATACTAAAAATCAACAATGATCTCAGGAGGAGCCAAAAGCAGCAGAAAGCCATGGGAAAACTACTAGATAATGAGAGATAAGAAAAATGTTGTATGAATTCCAGGAAAATAACAGGAACATCATTGCAACTCCTGGTACTTTAAGAAGAACAAATGTTTCATATTGAGCGTCCTAGAGATCTAGGTACCTAGTTCACAACACAGCATGACTGTAACTAGAGATGGTCTCTACAGAACAAATAACAGGCTTATGAAAGCCAATTTTTCAAACAGAGTAGCTTATGGCTCCCCATTTCATCAGATGCACAGAGTGTAAGTATCAGAAGGATGGTATTATATGCATACTAGTGGAGGGGGGTTGAGGACAGCATGGACTAATAGGGAGATAAATGGAAATACAAAACATACAAGAAAAATATCATTGTATTTGCGAAGGCTTTCACAGCTGGGATCTAATGGTTGTTGTGGGTTTTTCGGGCTCTTTGGCCATGTTCTGAAGGTTGCTCTTCCAAGATGCTGGCCACAGAGACTGGCGAAACATTAGGAAGAACAACCTTCAGTACACGGCCAAAGAGCCCGAAAAACCCACAACAACCAAAAAATATCATTGCTCTTCTTCTGCTCCCCCTCCCAGCATGTGGTTAAGTATCACCAACCAAGTCAGAACAGCATGCATATTATTAATGGGCTTCAGTCCACAAAACTTTGTCCAAAATAAAATATGTTATTCTTTAACGTACTGAAATCCTAATGTTTTTTATGCTTCAACAAAGCATCACAGATATTTTCCCTCCCCACCCCAAAATAATAAAGTTTTCAGTGATTCTTTGGACACTCTCTGAAGTAGCAAAATGCTGGTATTTGCTGCAGGTTGTGTTTTTAAGCAGGACAGCAATCTCTTTTTTCATTTTCTAGCCTTCCCTGAGTGAGTGAGTGACTGGCTGCCTGAATGGGGCTTTTTAAATGGATTGTTGTACCTTGCCGCTTTGAACCGTTTTTTGGTACGGCTTCTGTTTTTTATTTGTTTGATCCTTTTTAGCCTTTGTAGACTCACGGCTGCTAACTTTAATATTCTCTGTTAATGATGTAAGCCATCCTGGATTCTTTTAAGGAGAAAGGCAAGGTAAAAATATTTTAAATAATTAAATAAATGTTCAGGTAGGAGGAAATTGTGCTCGTTATTTATTAGTTTTATTTTATTGGTTTATTTATTTCATTAGAACCCATCAGCTCATGCTCCAGGCCAGGTCTAGGGAAATACATTATTTCTCAGCTCAGTCTGATTTGGGCAAAATGAGGAAAGAATAACTAAGCAACCTGCCTGCAGCCTAGCATTATAAAAGTTATTTTAACTTGTTTAATTCTTGTGGCTTTCTGTCGTTGCTGCTTTTGTTGTTCCTGAGAGCACTGCTAATGGTTTGTTTTGACTTTTTACTCCCTTTCTTCATACTCCAAAGCCTGATTTAATGTTAAATGTATCTCTGTTAATGATTCTTGCATTTGTCATTAGCCTTTCAGGGCAGTGAAATGCTGATGGCAAGAATGACTAAATAGAACAATCCACCCCGAGAGGAAAAAAAAGCAAAAATATGAAGGGAGCAATCACATTATACTGCCGCACATAACATTACTAGTGGACAATGTGACCTTGAAACATGTGCCTTACTAGTGAAGTTCGCTGTTGCACCATTTTTGTCATCAAAGAAGTACCAGGTTTCACTTTTTGTAAAGCTCAACAAAAGCTGTGCTCTTCCTGTTTTCTCAAGCAGGGCTAAACTCCAAAGGGAACACTGGAAACTGTATAGGGTTTCATTTTCTTTGGGTAAGAGAGGGCCCTTGTAGACTGAAACTTATGCTCCTTGTAATCTTCACTTCAATTGCAAACACACAAACAGAGTGCAAGGTGAGCCAAATGGCAACTACATGGGAGGCTGGGTGACTCTGATTTTACAGGGTCAATGAATTTGCTCTGAACTGCAGATGAGCTATTCGAGGTGCTGAAACTATTGTAGAAATAGGGATCAGCACCTTGGATAGTAAAATTCAAACTGAAATCCAGAGGAGATTCACAGCTCTCATAACATCTAAGTCACCAACCTTGGTATTGGGTTTGAAAAGGAGAACAGGGGAGAAAGAGGCTGCACTCTCCAAGGTCTTTTTAACCAGAGTTTGGGGTTTGTTTGCATTTGGTTTCTTCCTCTTTCTTTTTTAGCTTAAGAAATTGTCATTTTTCATGCATTTGAATATTGGATATTAGATCACAGGTTAGAAATTTACTTTCTGAAAGTATAACGAAGCAAAGTGTGCTGCTTAGATACCACCCCATAGTGCTTAAAAGTCTCTCTGGGTGGGTTACAAATTTTAATGATGCAGGTTACAAATGTACCTGCATAACAAATACCCTGCAGTAGGCTGGGTGTGCCATTTACCAACTTCAGAAGTATGGATCAACCTTGAGCTGGCTGCCTGGGCCCATCGGGATCAAACTCAGGTTGTGAGCAGAGTTTTCACCGCAGTGCTACAGTTTAACCATTGTGCCACAAGAAAGTAATTTCCTCTTGTTGCACATTGTAACATTTGAAAAATAACCTTGTTGTATTACTTGTTGCAGTTTGACAAAGTTATTTCTTCTGCTCCTCATTGCTTTTCAGTTGCATCCATTACTTTTTAAAAAAAACTTAGGATGAGTAAGAGAAAATTCCTGTATATGTACTGATATAACTTTAAAAGGCTTTTAAAATAAGTTGTGAATATAAGTAGAAATCATTGATTTAATAAAGTAACTTAATTCTCATTCATTAATTTTATGCTACATTCTGTTTAATTAAAAAAAGTTGTCTGGCTGGAGCAAGTTGTGAGAGACCAAATAACTTGCCCAGCGAGGGCAAGTTACAAAACTTCATAAAAGGAAAGAGCGGAAAATCATTGAAGAATGAGTATATTTAAAAAGTGGCCACAATAGGATACAAGATAATATACAAAGAGCTGCCATAATGCAGCAAAGAAGCAAAGACATGACCTGCTTTATGAGAGTCTTGGAAAACTCTAGTGGGTCATTCCACATGACCTGAATTGAGACCCCCTAAAGAAAGACTTTGTGGCCTTTCATAGTTTTAAGGCAGCTGTCATCTGTATCCTTAATAGAATGGCAACACATTCCTTTTTAATTGGCAAATTGATAAAAGAGTGATTTACTAAATGGTACAGTGATAAGAAAACACCTTACTAATTGGCAAAATGATAACATACCTGTCTTCAGACTACCTGACTAATGAGCAAAGTGATAATGCCCTACTTTCCCAGTTCAGGTGTCTAAAATGACCTTGGCAAGAGCAGCTGGGATAAACACATACCCTTCCCAGACAATCATCTGTAAGGTGAAAGCAGAGGTCATGAGTACAGAAACAGGGCAGTAAATAGAATAAGCTATTTATTCTAGCTTATAGAAGAGACTCAGGTTAAGAAGACAGCCAATAAAGACTTGAGCAAAGATAGATACATGCTTACAGATACAAACAAGTTTGGTTATAAAGGGGGAAATGGTACATACCATTACAACTACACCTCCTCAATATAATACAAACCTTCCATGATGCCTACAAAAGGAACCAGTTACAACAAGGTTAGTTGTAGCTTGCTACTTCCAAACTCAAGTTAGGCTAGATAGACTTATATTTTGATCCTACAGAGCCATTCTTATGCTCTTCATCACTCATCCCTTCCCAATTTCCTGAAGGCTGTGACCTTCTCCAGCTTCTCAGCTATGCTCACATAGATTGTCAAAATGAACCCCAACCATCAAATCCAACACTAACTAACCTCTATGGGCTGTTCAGAAACTATCTACATTGCAAAAAAATTAACCACAAATCTTTCTAAGAGCTACTGTGATCATTTGAACTGCTATGATCATTACTCAAATGGTAGACCTGCAATCACAAATGGTCATGCCATGCATACTATGTGGAGACATCAGTTCGTAAAACTTGTATCTCCGCAAAAATCTCAACTGGGTCAGAGTTCTCAAAGAGATTCCAGTTAAACTGGTGAACATTCAAATCAAGATGAGTGAAGCTATGTCTGAAGAAGTCGATTTTGATCCATGAAAGCCATATTTGGTTCACTCTCCTGCATTTAGAAGCAGAAGTCTTTTCCTCTTTAGATTCCGAAACCAGTTAAGCTTTTCATTACTGAGATTACAATTTTTCACATTCTTCTCAAGTTTTCATCTAGAGCTGAGCTAAAATTTCTCAGAAAATAAATTTCCCCTGAGGAAATAAGGGTGTGATTGATTGATTGATTGATTGATTGATTGATTGATTGATTGATTGATTGATTGATTGATTGATTGATTGATTGATTGATTGATTGATTGATTGATTGATTGATTGATTGTATTCCCTGCCATCCTGTCCTGAGAAAAAGAAGGCCACTTTGCAAAATTCACTCCAAATAGTCTCCTCCATGAGGGTAGGGTATCTACCATTTCTCTTTCACTCACAATACCCTTGAATGACAATAAGTCCCAGAGCTTATGGAGACTACAAAATGATAGTGAATGAGAGAGGGAGACAACAATAGATACCTTAGGGGGGAAAAAGAAGCTGTGCCCATTGTAATGTCCATGTCAAAGAAACGTGGAGAATTTCTCTTCTCCTGAAGAAGTTTGGGGTAGTGGCTCTTTCAGTTCTCTTCTGATTTTGAGACAATTTTTATCAAAGCCCTGGTTTCTTCATTACTCAGAGTTTCTTGGTTCTTTGTGGCAGACTTGGGTAAGTTCTGTTGGTTGAGAAGCCACATGGGCACACTGTCCCAAGCCCTGCACACACATGCCATCGCCGCATCACCAAACCCCTCTAGTTTTGTACCATAATGAGATAGTCATGATGTGTGCACCTTATTTTTAAGATGAATTATGCTTTCAGGAACCTTCTGGGAGCACATTGTGGCTTGAAAACAGTGTACTCTATATAGATCTTATTGCTGAAGGGGTGTGTGTGTTACTGTTATACTGCTAAAAATTGGTAGGCAATCCACTGGTGAGGGGCAGCTGCCCAGGCAAAATGTTGCCAATCCCCAATCTACTGCACCTTTTTGATTCATATGCTTTTATGTCTTCTGATTTCTTTGCGCCTACTTCTTTTGCTTCCACTCCAGAGTCTTGGTTGTCACATCTTCTCCATTGACATTTCTGACTCAAATCTCACTTGTCAGCTTCACTCATTATCAATTCATAGTTTAATCCTGTTCATTTGCTTTTTTTCTCTCCTTTCTAAGCACTCTTAATTCTCTCACCTTATTCAGTCTTCCTCTTCTCGTCCTCAAAGTCAGTTTGCTACTTCTAATTCCCAGGTTTTCTCTCCCATTTGTTTGTTTCTCCATCAATTTTCCTGACAGCATTGCCATATACGTTACTGAAGACAGTCCCATTATTTTTTGGTAATGTCTTTCCTCTTCTTCCAATTACTTTGCCTGTCTTATCAAATCATTCTTCTTTATATATTTGCAATGTTTGTACATTTTTCTTATGAATTAGCATTTTAAGAGAACTGAAAATGAGGGTGGTAGTATTATTTGATGTGTTTAAAAAGAGCTTCATCCTCCCAGTCTGACATTTTGTTCAAACAGAACCACTTTAAGACTTTGAATTTTCTGATGTTACTGTGATGATCACCCACATCACTCATACCATTCGTATTCATGAGCTGATTTGCATAAACCTATGAGAGGACTGGAGAGGCGGAGTCAGCAGCTACATGAGGTTTGGTGGGAGAGTCAGATAGGGCTGGTTAGTCTGAGAGAGAGGGAACAGATACTGAGAGAGATACAGTGGTGCCTCACATAGTGATCGCTCCGTTTAGTGATGAAATCGCTTTGCGACACATTTTTTGCGATCGCTTTGCGATGTTCCCTATGGGGGAATTTCCCTTTGCGATGCTCGGTTCCCTGTTTCGGGAACCGAGCATCGCAAAGCGATGATTTTTAAACAGCTGATCGGCAGTTTCAAAATGGCCACCGGGTAAACAAAATGGCCGCCCGCTGTTTTTAGGGACGGATTCCTCGCTTAAGAGGCAGCGAAAATGGCCGCGCTATGGAGGATCTTTGCTGAACTGTGAGTTTTAAGGGCATAGGAACACATTGAAGGGGTTTCAATGCGTTTCTATGCGCTTTTTAATATTGCATAGTGACATTTTGTTCTGCAGCGATTTTTGCGGAACAAATTAACGTCGCAATGTGAGGCACCACTGTAAAGCTGGTTAGGAAAAGAGGTAGAGAAGGTCGTAATGATATAGCAAGAGAAAAGAAATATGTACTGAGAGAACTGTTGATGATTTACTTGTGTATAATGTTTATCTGAGAAACTGCTGTTATTATTCAATCTGCTTCACTTCAATAAATAAATTCTGTTTCTGTTCACAAGTCAAGTGTTCAGACAAATGTCATTTATATTGTGGATTGAGGTAATCCACTGGTGGCAGAGAGAGGAAAAAGTGATGTTAGCCTTTGTGAGGGAAAAACAGGCAGGGACCACAAGGGTGAATACCACAGTTACTATTTTCCTAAAGTTTACCAACTCTAGTTGACTATTTATGCTTCCAAGAGACAAGCCAGACTTATCCACCAATAAAAGACCTTTATCTCTGTTTATGTAAAAGCATTATTGTTTAACATAGCTCAGTGGGCTGGAGTGCCTAGCTGCAGAGTCAGAGTCTGGCAGTTCAAATTCCCATTGTGCTTCCTGAAAGAGGGGACAGCTAAAATCACCTGGAATATGTGTGCCTTGCCACCTGTGCCATCATGGGCAATCTGCCCAGTCCCAGAATGCCATCAGAGAGACAGAATGGTAAGTACTTTACACTTAGAAAATACCTGAGATGAGTTGGCATAAATGAGAATCAACTTGAAGGTACATAATTATCTGTCTGTCTGTCTGTCTGTCTGTCTGTCTGTCTGTCTGTCTGTCTGTCTGTCTGTCTGTCTGTCTATGGACAGCCTACAATGATAATCTCGCAAAGCCTGTTAAAATATTTTATTTGTACAGTGAAATACAACTGCTATATTTATTCAGTCATTATGTGATGCTTAGGTTTTTCAAAATGTTCAAAGAAATGTGAAGAACCCACTTTTCAGCTGTCCCGTTTCTGCTGCTGTGATGTATGTTGTTCTTATAGTGGATATATAAAATTACCTCATGCTGAAACCACTAGTCCACGATTATGTATTTAAAACATTTTTATAGCCCACTTCATCAGGCCTGATTTTAGAGTGCTGTATAATAAAAACAGTAGGATCAACATCACTAAATCAGAACCACAAATAAAACCACAGCACAACACTGGAGCACTGCATACATATTTAAATACCAAGGTAAATAAAAATCTCTCAAACTGGCATCTGAACACTTACAATGTAGAGATGAGGCTCAGTAAGAGCTTGCTGGTAATTAGTTTGCTTGGTTCCTTTCTCTAATAATGAAAGTATAATTACATATATGATTGTACCTGCATAATTTCACACTCTTTTGAAATGTAACTGTAACTGTGTTTCTTTAATATTTACGGATGTATGGCCTCTGTACTTACTGCAGCATTTTGATTTTTCTCAGTAGGCAAAAAGTAGCAATTTGGTACTTTTGAATAACAAGAAAAAGTTACTTATTTAAGATGTATCTATGAAGATAACTAACTGTATTAGAATCATAGAAATGTGTGCTTAGAAGGGATCTGCTGGGTCATCTAGTTCAGCTTCCTGCCAAAGTAGGAAATCCACAAGCAAAACATCCCTAGGAGATGGCCAAAAGCCTGTCTCTTCAAAGAAGCAACGGGCCTTGGTCCAGTTCAATGTAGATGCCTAAGACTAAACCTAGAATCTTCTGCATGCAATATATGTGCTCCATTCAAGAAACCTTGACTCTTCCCTGAGAGTCTACAGAGTCTATCAGTTTATATTATGGTGCTAAAGTAATGGAGTGAAACCTAAATAAGATACTGTAATTAGAGTGAATTTTTCCCTCTCAGATGGACCAACCACAGTATTTAATTTCTAAAAGATGAATGGCCTTGAATCTCCATGGAGAACAGACTGTCTAAAGTGAAAACTCAGCCCTCTTTTTGAGACATAATTAACATAATCTTCAAACCAACTCTTGTGATCTACTGCTAATAACTCAAATACTTAGAGACAAATTAATTATTTTGGCAGAGCTTCAACCAGAATTGAGGTTTTTACAGTACAGCTTATTTATAGCAATTTGCATAAAACCACATTTCCTCTGGGTCTTCTATAAATATTTACATCTAACAACACTTCTTCTAGCCAGTTATAGACACAAGGAAGCAATATTAAGAGTGGCTGACAAGATGCCTTGACTGGGGCCAACCTGCAAAGAACGGAATTGGCTTGACATATAATAACAACTGTTCCTCGTATTCTCAGAATATTCTGATGATACAACAAGAAACAGGGCTTGGCAAGCAGTAAGATGGAGAAGACAAATTTGTCCCTTTTATTCCTTCAAAGTTAAAACAACAACAGCATTGACAACAATATCCTGGAAAGCCAGAAAATGAAAGCAGCTTTGTGGTAAATAGAATGGAAGAGCCTGATAAAAATGTTAACCCAGGTAATGAAGCTCCCTGCTTTTGCTTGTAATTGGCATTGATTAATTGCTGACCAGATAATGGAGAAGGAGAATGGGACTGCTGCCAGGCCAGTTTGTGTGTATATGGATGCATGCTATATCTCAGTGTTTCTCAGCCTGGGGGTCTAGACCCCCAGGGGGATCGCAAAGTCTTTTCTGGAGGGCTCGCCTTATATGTGGGTCCTTTTAAGGAGAAAGTCCTTGTATAAGTAAGTAAGTAAGTAAGTAAGTAAGTAAGTAAGTAAGTAAGTAAGTAAGTAAGTAAGTAAGTAAGTAAGTAAGTAAGTAAGTAAGTAAGTAAGTAAGTAAGTAAGTAAGTAAGTAAGTAAGTAAGTAAGTAAGTAAGTTGTAGCCCTTGCTAAACAATTTCTTCCTTGACCTTTCAGAATGAGATATTAAAGTTAGTACCGTATATATGTGTATGTATGAGCAACAGGCTCCTTGGGGGGTGGGGGAGAAAGGATGACTTTAACTATTAAAGATGCCTTTTTATGCAAATATGGTGGGGGGTGTGACAGGCTACTTGGCTATTACAAAAGGGTGTCACACCATGAATAAGGCTGGGAAACACTGTTCTATATTATAGGTGAGTTTATTTAAGATATGTAAACCATATAGCATTGCTCCCCCCCCCCCAAAAAAAGAGGCTTCATGAAGGAATCTCCACTGAGCATTTGAAAATATTTAACTGTATGCTCTTCAATAGTGACTGGGTGTTGTCTTAATCTCCTTTGAAATTAGCTGTCTTTGCCAGCAACCCTTTAAAAAATGAATGATTCTGTTTTGGGGATTTTCTTCTGGTTTAGTTTGGTGGGCAGGAGAGATTAGTTCTAACCACACTGCTGTCAGCAGTAGAAGTTTGCTCCATTCTCAGTCTGAATTGCAAATCAGCTGTCTTTTGACACAAACTCATTGAAAAACTTTGGAGGGACACTATAAACATGTTTCTTTTCACTGGAAGTGTGTTTTGGACTTCTCGCTTGCTTGTCTTTTTAGCAATTTACCACGAATATTGAAATTTTCTCACCTAAGAAGCTCTTGCTGTTTGTGATGAATTATCTAAACCTAGCTGTTCATGATGAATTATTCAGACTCTTTATGGAATTTTCCTTAAAGTGTTTCAAGAAATGCTGCATTGCTTCATCTCCCAAAGCAGGTCTTCCATGCTTATTCTCGGAAGAAGATGAGGTTGGTAGGCACAGGGGACATGGAAGAAGAGCAGGCGAGAAGGACAGAGGATAAGGTGGACAAACAGTTGAAGAGAATGCAACAAGGATCTGCTGTAGCAGTGTTGCTTTTGCCTGCCTTGCATGTGGACAGGAGCATCAGAACATCCCAGGATAAAAGACTTCAAGAAGCTGCAATTTCCACATACAGTGGTGCCTTGCTTAACGAGTGCACCGTTTAACGATTAATCTGCATAGCGATGAGGTTTTTGCGATCGCAAAAGAGATCGCATCATGATGTTTTCAATGGGTAAACATCGCTTTGTGATGATCGGTAAGCGTTTCGCTTACCGATTATCGCATAACGATGTTTTAAAAACAGCTGATCGGCGGCTCCAAAATGGCCACCAGGTAAACAAAATGGCCACCCGCAGTGTTTTCGCGCCGTTTCCTCACTTACCGAGCAGCGAAAATGGTGGCCGGATGGAGGATTTCCACATAGCGGTGAGTTTTTTCCCCATAAAAACACATTAAACATGTTTTAATGCGTTCCTATGGGTTTTTTTCCCCCGCATAGCAACGAATCCGGATAGCGACGATTTTTTTGGCATGGATTATTGTCACTATGCGGGGCACCACTATATGTCCCTATACAGCAGGCTTAACCTTGCGAACAAGTATTTGCTGTGGGGAAAGAGGAACTAATTAAAATGGACTAGTTATTTGTAACTAGTTATAACTAGTTACTTCCAAACTCTGATTACATTTGCATGCATTGGATTTTCTTGTTTAGATGTTTGGTTCTTTAAATAAATTTTGTTATACTGACCCATGACCAGAGTGCTTTAGAAAAAGCAAACCATATCACATCATTCAATAAGGTTTATTGATGCTCCCTTGTTTTGTACAAATGGTATTTTGAGTACCAAGTCTGTCAAGCTGATGAATAGCTTTCTCCCCCCACAGCTGTACATCTCCCACTTCATTAGCAAAATCAAATCCAATAAAATGAAGGGTGTTTACAGGAATGCCGTCTTACCAGCCCAGTATATGTCCACAGAAGAGTCAATTTGCTTCACCATTTCAGATCTACTAACACTGCAGTGGAGGGAGTACACTGTGTATGTAGAGAGATGTACATACTGTACAGTGGTGTCTCGCTTAACAAGGATAATCCGTTCCAGCGAAATCGCTGTAGAGCGAAATCCTCGTTAAGCGAAATAAAAAAGCCCATTGAAACGCATTGAAAACCCTTCAATGCGTTCCAATGGGCTGAAAACTCACCGTCCAGCGAAGATCCTCCATAGGGGTGGCCATTTTTGGTGCCTGTAAAGCGAGGAATCCATCCTAGAAAATAGTGGGGGGCCATTTTGTACACTCGGCAGCCATTTTGAAACCCAACAATCAGCTGTTTTTAGATTGTTGTAATGCGAAAATTGGTTCCCGAAGCAGGGAACTGATCATCGTGAAGCGGATTTTTCCCATTTAAACCATTGTTTTGTGATTGCTTTTGCGATCACAAAAACCTAATCGTCAAGCAATTTCCTCATTAAGCAAGGCAATCGTTAAGTGAGGCTCCACTGTATTTTGTTCTAGAGACAATGCCAGAATGCTGAAGCTGTTCAGTAGACAATGTAGGAGTACCAATCCCTATAGAACAATGGTTCCCAACCTTGGGTAACATTCCTGGTCTCCAATACCCAAATGCCTTCACCACCAGCTGTGCTGGCCAAGATTTCTGAGAGCTGCAGTCCAATAACACCTGGGTTAACCAAGGCTGGGAACTATGATGCTCACGGCCCTCTAAAGGATCACTGGGCACTCGGTCAGCGAGTCCTTCAGGCTCTTATCTACCACTTTCTTGCTGGGCCGAGTCATGAAACCACCAGCAGTGCATAGCACTATCTGACAGATGGTTTTCTAATTTTCTCTTGAATACCTCCAGCACTGGAGTGCTCACCAAAAACCAAGGTAGTTGGTTCCATTGTCATACTGCTCTAACAGATAGGTTTTCCTGATATTCAGCCTAAATCTGGCTTCCTTGTAATTACTTGTAATTATTATGTGTCCTGCACTCCGGGATGATCAAGAACATATACAAGTGGTGATTGCCATACAATATAAAAACAGCCTAGTTTCCACTTGCTCTCATTCTAAGATTTTCTTTAGATTTTTAGAATGTGTCAGGCTGAGTTTTCAGTGTGTATGGGCCTTGACTATGGACAGTAGCAAAACATAATAGAGTGCTCTACAATTGTCCCAGCAATCGCCAGCTTTCATTACACAAACCAGAGATTGTCTTGCTGAAAGCAAAAGAGGCTTACTCATGTGCAAGGAAGTAGCAGATGTGCCCTTGCTCAACTGGGGGGGAAAGACAACTGTGCACTCAAGGGGCCATTGTGTGCATGGAAAAAAGAAATCATGTTATTTGGCCAAAGTTGAACAGGCAGTACAGCTATGGATCTACTACCAAGCAGCAAACCATCTAACACTACAGAAAACAGAAAGGAATATATAGGGAATAGCTATGGGCATATAGTGTACTTAAAGCAAGGACTGAGAATCTGTGGCCTTCTAGATATGCTGTAGCTCCCGTCATAACTAACCAGCATAGCCAGTGTTAATAAATGATGTGAACTGCAGTTAAGCATGTGAAAGTTCATTCATTGCCCACCCTGACTTAAAGTTGGGTACCACTGGGAAGTAGGGAGTAAATCAAACACCACAATGGGACAGGAAGACTTTCAGGAGGGATTTTATCATTAAAAAGTATTGAGTAAAAGTTAATATTCCAAGGCACTGAGTAGTTCTGTTATTACCTCAGTTACAGTTTTAAAGGAACCCTTTACTTTCCTGTTTCTCAATAAAAATGGAAATTACTTTTAGTTACCTTTAAAAAAATCTGAATGCAGTTACGTGAGTGTATCATAGCAAGATTTAAAACTATCAAGGAACCAATTAGACAAGCTCCAGGCTTATAAGGAGACAGCTTTATTGGGTAACATACACTTGTGCCCAATAGCAGGAACAGACAACAGCATGGTTCACAAGCCAGAACAAGACGTCCATGTCACCACTGAGTACAGCAAACAATCTGTTTGCTATTTATACTAACACTTTGCAGCTGGATTACTACGTGATGCTTTACAGCAGAGGTCCCCAATCCCCAGTCCGCAGCCCAGTGCCGGTCCATGGGCTTCCTGGAACTGAGCCGCAGAGACAGATCTCTGCCCCCCCCCGCCCACACAGGGAGGGGCATGTCACCCACACGGGTGGGCGTGTCACGCTCACATGCATGCGAGCATGACATGTCCCCCTGTGTGCGCAACATGCCCCTCCGTGCGCGTGACACTCCCCTCTGCAAGTGCAACACACCCACCCGCAAGCGTGACACGTTCACCCGTGAGCACAGGGGCGCCCCGCCCACATACACACAGAGCCCGCAACACCCAACCAGTCCGTGGTCGCAAAAATGTTGGGGACCGCTGCTTTACAGCATGCGAATTACCAGGAGAAAGTGTGCCTATTATTTAAACCCACAAATCAATAAAACAAATAAGTTAGTCCCCATGCAGGGTCTTACATTATAAACTTACGTATACACAACTGAAGTAAATAAGCTTGTTAGTAGCATTTGATAGGCAAGGTCTGCCTCCAGTTCCCTTTGTGTTTCCAAAACTTGATTAATGCAGCTTCTACTGACCTTTGTTCTATCTCTGAACTGTGGTGCTTAGATACACAAAATGGACGACAGTAGATCAAAATGGAAGACAGACAGCTCCTCTAGGTACTAGGCCCAACAACGAGCTACATAAACCATGTGGTATTCCTCTTCCTCCCCCCAACCTAGCGGTTCGAAAGCATGCAAATGCAAGTAGATAAATAGGGACCACCTCGGTGGGAAGGTAACAGCGTTCCGTGTCTAAGTCGCACTGGCCATGTGACCACGGAAGATTGTCTCCAGACAAAATGCTGACTCTATGGCTTGGAAACGGGGATGAGCACCGCCCCCTAGAGTCGAACACGACTGGACAAAAAATTGTCAAGGGGAACCTTTACCTTTACCTATTCCTCTTCTCCTACTTATTGAGGTCCCATCTGTTAAGTATAGAAGTAACATCAAAGTTTGTTACTCTGCAAAAGCAGTGAAATGATGCCTCATTAAGTTAGTAATAGCTATCTGCTTTCGGAGATTAAAAGAGAAATCTTCATGTTCTTATGGTGACTTTAATGCAATGGGAAAAATCTGCCAAAGACATCTATCACTGGTGGTCAGCAGTCTAGGAAGATCCAAAGAAAAATCTCAGAAATATCAAGCTACTATTTGTCACAAATGGTAGCCATGGTAACGTGGTTTTCCCTCTCAATCTGAAACATTTTCACTCTATCAGGAACAATATAGCTTAGAAATCCCATTAAAAACATTATTACGGTATAAAAGAAGAAATTCGCCTCAAAATATAGATCAAACTTCCTCTGCCATAACCCCTTTTAACTGTGATAAAGTGAGCAATCTTTTCAGATCCAGCTTCGATCTCATCAGTCTTTTATCATAATGCCTTTAGAATTAGCTGAATAACAGAGAACGTTTTAGTTTGGGAGAAAGTGACAGCCGGATTATGGACAATTTTTGTCTCTTGGAGGGATTCTAAAAAAGGGGAGGATAAGAAATAATGTCACCCAGTTACAAGATATGATGCTGCAACAGAGGTACAACAGATGTCATACTTTTTATGCACTCAGATGAGGAGGTGAAGGGAAAACACAGCACTCATAAAATCAGACAATGGTATAAGGTGACTGAGTTGTCCCCAGCATCCATGGAAACACTGCTGGTGCTCTAAACAAGACGTCAGCACATTCCTTTCCTCTTCTTCATGAAAGAACAATATGCAAAATGGTAGCAGAACTATTTTTACAATAGCTGAAATATGTTCTTCAAGATTAACAATGTGAATAAAATGTTCTCAAATGAATCAAAGCACCGTATATGTATGAGTCCCACTCTCTCCACCCAGGGCTGTGGCACTGGTCAAGCCATTACTGCCTGAACTAGACTTCATTAGAACAGGAGAGTGGGGTACAAAATACTGATGAGTGCTAACTGCACCCCACTCCACCAAACCACCCAGTGGTTTGCTGGACCCCACCAAACAGTTCAGTTTTCTTCCCAACCCCTAGTTTCTATCACTAGGGCTGGGTGGAATCTCAATCCAGGCAGGGCATCAAGACTTCAAGACAGACACAAGCCATCCCACTCCCTTCAGGGAGGGCCTGTCATGCTGGCTGCCCAGAAATGGGGATGAGTCCCCAACCACTCTTTCTGCTGCCATTGGCATTCTTACTGGGCCTTGTGCCTCCAGAGCCTCCTCCGCATTGGGACGGGGTCAAGGTACTCCACTGGTCACCAAGGTCTCCATGAGGACAGGGTTAGAGATATCAGCAGAGTGAAGATGAGGGAGCCTTCCCCACAATCTCTCTCCTTAGCTACCAGAGTCTCTACCCAGGATCCTGTCCAAGAGTCCTGTATTTAATGTTTCTGATGGCACAGACTGGATCCAGCTCCTCCTCAACTTTGCCCCACTCCTCAGCAGCTGAATCCAATAAGTCCCCTGTGTAATCCTCCCCCTTTTCACCCCTTTTATCTCTGACTGCCCTTCCTCAGATCCAGACTTTGCCCCCTTGCACAGCAGTGCTGTATTGTCTCACCCCTTCTCACCTCCAACTGTCAGCTGTTCTCTTGTGTTTGTGCCCTCCTGGGACGCAGAAGCCGCAGTCTCCCTCAGGCCTTCCTCGGGGTGTGGGTTGAGGGTGAATGGCTTGCTAGGAGCACACATCATGACCCTCCTTTGCTATGTATAATATGTCATGCTTTTTCCTACTGGCAACATTGGCATGATATTTTGCAGCACTATCAGGCCATTTTCTGGTGCTTTAAATCATGGATACAGGAGGCACAATATCCCACTTTCATAAACCACAGGGTTTGGGGTTTTTTTAACTTACTTCAGAATGTTCTTGAATCTACTTTAGAATGAATCTACTTCTGAAGTAAGCCTACTCCACACATGTTCAGTTTATGTATAACAAGATAGTTGTCTTCTCCTTTTGAAAGGCATTTTTTGAGGATTAACATTTCAGCCCCTGAAACCTGGTTTCTTTCTAATTAAAAAAGAGAGTGGAGCCAATCAGTCTCTTTCAAGATAAGCAAGATTGGTCTTTTCAATTCATTTCATCTGTTTTAAATTTGGGGATATTTAGCAGTTGATTGTTTCTGCATAGGTGTGTAAAAGAGTTTTGCTGTTGAAAAATCACAACTCAAAAACTCTTTGGCCTAACTTTTCCAAGTTTGGCACAGAGCAAGAGCAGGCAGTCTGCTATACCTGTAGCAAATTTGATGCTGTTCCAAAGTCCAGCTTCAAAGGTATAATTTTTTTATTTGTGCTGCCGCCATTTTAGAAGCATTGTGCAATGTTGATTTGCTCTACCACTACAATAACAAATAATGAAGTATCTGAGGATATTTAATTTGGAACTAAATAAAAGATTGATCTACATCTGACGATCAAATATTTTGTATCTGTTGTGACCAGCACAGAAACTTTTCAAAAATATCTCATCATTAGCTCTCAGTTTTTCCTCTAAATGACTGAAATAACAAAATTAATGAGGTGTGGTCCACAGCAGGAGAAGCCAAAGGTCTCAAGAAATAAGAACAAAAATCCATAAAAATATTGGGGGAAACTTTGAGTGCTAAATATTCACTGATGTGAACTCATTTTAAAAGCCAGATCACGGTCTCATGTAAATCCACCTGTGGTGAAATTTTAGATAATGCACTAAACTGAAAGGGAAGCAAACAATTCAGTTATTCAAAGAGGGGCCATATGGTACCAGTTTGATTCATACATTCACAATTGCTAAGGATAATTACCTTTAAAAGAAAGTACAGTATCTCTTATCTATTTTCTAGAATGCAGTGAATTGTCATAATTCAACAGCAAGCTTTAATAATAAAGGATAGCCATATTTTTCCATAATTGTTTTTAAAATGTCGTAGCAAACTCATCGAAAAGTTTGATGGCTCTGTACAAAAAGGAATATTTTATGGTATCAGCTTTTTTTCTCATTTGGATGGTGCAGGGAATAATATTAATAACAACAATGATGATTGAAGAAGGAAGAGGAGAATAAGAAGAACAGAAACAATAAACAACATGGAATGAATTTCAGTTAAGTCTCAGCTACAAGAGACTTACTGAATCAGTGAAGCAAGTCAGTACCAATGTACGTAAGTCCCACTGATAGAATGGGCTTGCTCTAGTTGGAACTGACAAATTTATCTTTACTTTTTTCAGTGTGGATCATTAAGTGCCTAAAACAGCACTACACACACATATGAAGGGATCTTCACCACTCTTGGGAAGAAATGTATAATTTTTAAAAGAAAAAATGTGCCTAAAGAGTGGGATGACTGGAGAAATCTAAAGCAGCTCCATGAGAACTTAGAATGCTCAAAGGGCATTTAATGCTGACTGAAGGCTTGAAATGGGAAGAGAAATTGGAGATGGGAAGGAATAGAGTATCCTTGAAATAGGCATGAGTGTCTGGCTATGTTTTAGGATCCCAAATTATCAATTCCAATAACAATGTGTTGTCAAGTAAATTCCAATTTATAGTAACCCTTTCCAGAGTTTTCTAGGTATAGAGTAATGAGTTCTACCATTCCCTTCTCCTGGGAGTACTCGGGGACAGCATGGATTGTACAAGACTTCACAGGCTGGCACTTCTACAAGGAGAGAAAACTGTGGGAAAGGAAACAATGGGAAATCCACCTCTTGACCCCTAGCTCTGCTGCCTGATGCTCCATCTCACTGAGCTGTCCAGCCAGCTTCGGATTATGAAGGGATCTCTAAATGAAGTAAAATAAAACAACCATCTAAATTTGAAAACCATTGGAACATGAACAATAGAATATCAAGTAATTCTAGCATTATAGTTAGAATAATGCTTTTGAAGCATAAATGCTATGGAGACTCTTAATTTTCACATTCCTTAGGGATTCTGGGTCAAATTAGGCAATATATTTATACATGCTCCCTCAAGTGGTGAAAGACATCTATTTGTCACAGAATGTGATTGTTGTGAATGGTGTATCTTGCATTTGACATGATCTGTTGTGTGACCTGTCCTTTAAAGGTAAACACAGGCTTAGACATGGTCTAGAGGGGCGGGGTAAAAATCAAATAAATAAATAAATAAAATAAATAAATTAATCTGCAAGTCTGATTGATGAAGCACTAGTTCTGAGGAAATCCCATTGTGAGAGGGGAAAATGTGTTGATTGTAGGGAGTATATATCGCCCTTTGCATGTAGTGTAACCCTCAACATATCTTAATCTAGCTGAAACTATATCCAGTCACAGATTTCCCAGGGTAGCATGGAGTTTATTAAGAGACCAGAATAGAGTTGAGAATATTGAGCATCTGCTTACAGAGTTCCACCTTTTTAAAGTTTAATCAAAGCCTCAGCTGGGAATCTTATATGGGACATACTTAACATGCTGGTGGGCCTTCTCACTATCGCTCCATTCAGGTTTGGCTTTCCGTTTGAAATTAAAGTGTGCCCTCCCCCATTAAGTGCTGCTGAATCGACACCCCATGCCATGCCTGCAATTTCCTCTCTCTTCTTTCATTTCCATAGCCAACACTGGAGACTTTTTTGACTGCTAATCAGCTGGCCTCACTAGCAGATAGCCCAACAACTGGCAGTGCTCAGGGAAAAAAACATCAGTCTGATAACAGAGGCAGTGGAGGGAGGTGGGAGAAGATAATAGAAAGAGAGAGAGAGAGAAGCGAATATTGATAAATTGTCTCCATTCAGAAGAGGCGGGCAGTGTGAAGCAAATGACTCTGAGAGATCTTTGTTGCAAAGTGCTGTGGCAATTGTTTCTGACAGAGCTACCCACATTTGTATCCCATCAGATGTATTTAAGGGGCTTGCGCCTTTTTATGAGGCCAGCCTAACAAATGTTTTCATGAGATAAAAGTACTTTGCAGGACAGCTAACAGTTGTGTATAATTTACCATTTTTTCATTTACGGAAGAATATTGTGGCCACAATGCTTAAAATCTCCACTGCCACAGTACTTTTATGTTGTGTAATGCAGTTTACAAATAATAATACCAGAATTATAATGGATTTAGGGAGATAGAGTTCACACAACCATCTTGTGTGTACCCTCTGGCTGGCACTTCCACAAGCCCTGCTCCATTGTTTGATTATCCAATACCGTGTGAGTCTGGAGCATGGTACCAGGCCTCACCCACATCCAAGAGAACATGGTACTAGTCCTCCCCCACGCCATATATTCTTGATGGAACCTCGCCATGAAAAGCCAAGCTTCTTTTTCCTTCTTCATGTTGAAGGAACAGGGTGCTCATGGTAGGGCCACGTGTTCCTATATGGCTTTAAAGAGGCTAGCGAGGGCTAATGAGTGAGGGAAATGCTAAGTATGAAGGGTGTAAATCTGAGGTGTTGGGATAGATCAGAGCCAGAATAAAGACATGGCTTCATCATGGAAGGATGAAGAAAACTCCTTACCCCATTCATGGAATTTTAAAGATTTCAATGCAATAATTCCTAACTCTAGATGCCCAGATGTTTTAAATACAACTCCCATTGTCTCTGGTCATTGAGGTTGGAATGATGGATCTTGCAGTCAAATAACAGCTGGTTGGGAATCACTGCTCCAATTAATTACTGTATAAGTATTGCTGTTGTTTTTTTAAAAAAATCACACAATTGGCAGATGTGAGAATACTCTTGTGTTTATCTTGGCCCTAAAAGCATTTGCTAATTGGTAGGCTGAAAAAAGTTAGGTGATATCAGCTGAAATCCAGTAGTAAATCACAGCTGGGGGGAGGCATTGGATCAATGGAATTGTTTCAACTGAATGCAGAGCTACCTTTAATACTGTAAGAATTTGAGTTTTTTACTTACGACTATTTTAAATCCTCTATGTTTTAATAAACTATATTTTATAGTTCTTTGTTTCATATTTTCTGTCTGCCTTGAAAAGTGGTATAGATTTTTTTAAAATGAATTAAATCAATGAAATAAATGTGGTTGCACTGTTATAGTGTGGTTCTTATTTTCATGTGTTACTGAAATGATTCAGAGTATGGTCATTTGGAAGCAGCCCCACTTCACATAATGAACAGGTGAATTAGATCTTAGTCAAAATAATTGTGCAGTACATTTTTCAGAATTAGATTGTACCAGTTTCTGTTATCTTTTAACTTTATATATCTTTGAGGAGTAGTGTTTTGCTTATGCATCTTTATGTATCACTTCAACAAGGTATTTCATACATACGAATAAACCAAATATTACATAAGTGATATAAAAATCATTTATGTCATATAAGTGTTTCAATGAATTCTTTTGAACTAAATCTATACATTTTAATTTGTTCAGATTTTGGTGCATTACCTACAACCTCAGATGAAACTGAAATAATATGGTTTTGTTTAAAGAGTAAAGTGGGAACAGAATCAGCTATTTGAACTGATATTTTTGGCTTCTGAAAGCTCTGATGGAAGTAACTGATGTCTACAAAGCTATTATCATTAACATTATTCAGACAGATCCTACCTCCATAAATAAAGGTCTACATTAGCATGATGAAGCTCAAATCAGCCTTTGATCCTTTGATGACTGTATAAATTTGGTCTCATTGACAGACTGGAACATAGCGTAGAGCAACAAGATGCATTATATTAACTTTCTTCTAGGAATGATTTTACAATGTAAAAAGGAATCAAGGAGCTATAAGAGTGACAGCCAAGCTGATTTTCTCTATCAGTTCTCTCTCTCTCTCTCTCTCTCTCTCTCTCTCTCTCTCTCTCTCTCTCTCTCTCTCTGTGCGTGTGTGCGTGCGTGCATGTGCTGTTCATTATAAGAGTTCAATTAGTTTCTAATTTCTTACTGAAGTTCTTAGAAAACTGGACTGGCTGTATGCTATGGACTCCTAAGCAATGTTGAGAACAGTGCAGAAGTAATGGAAGTTGAAATTAATCAGCATTTATTTGCATTTACCATATCAAGCAATTGTGCTTTAAATGTATGTGCAAATCAGACATGTACATCAGTGTATTAGATTCAATTTGGCAGCTAGCAAGAGGATGAAATTTACCATATTCAAATCCATGACAACTAGAAATGTGCCATTGTTTTAATTCAGCAGTTTCTAACATTCCCCTTTGTGTGGACCACTGCAAACCTTTAGCCTGTGAGCAAGCAATTTCAATATTTTTATTATTATGTATAGATGACATAGATTAGGTGCCAGGCAGTGCTCCTCCATTTCACTCCTTCTTGGAGAGTAGACCCTTTTTGATCAACCAGTTCAGTCTTCCATGACCCATCTTCATGGACCACCAGTAACACACACACACCCTTTTTCCAAAGGACCTCATAACAGATAGTAAGGAAACAACAGTTAGGAGGAAGAAAGGAGGGAAAGGCAGAGAAGGGAAGAACATAGTCCAGTGACATCACACATGTTTAGTGCTGTGTTGAGTTGTGATTGACAATGAAAAGGCCATATCCAATTTGTTAACACCCTGTTTGCAACTCTGTAGCAAAAATGCACCATGAATACAAGCTGAACGTTAAAATCAGTTTTGATTTATAAAAATGTAAATCAAATGTTTTTCAGATTTCTGAAATTTTGGTTAAATTCCTTTCGCTATGCAGTACACAGGCCACCTGGGCTCAGTGTAAAGGAAGTTCATGCTAAGCACACATATCCCACAGGACACCAAACAGCCCACACAATGGAGCACATCTTAACATGGTCGTCCCTGAAATATGGACTGCTCCTTCTAGAGGCTGTCTTAGTTGTGCTCTTTCTTATCCATCAAGACAAATCAAACTGCTTTTCTGTTTGATGAATGGGGGGAAAAGATTGCCTGTGCCTTATTGGGGATTTATCCCTGCATAAGTATACTTGAATAAACTGCAGTATGAAATTGTTGCTAACTAAACAATGGCTGTTCACATCTCAAGTCATTTGCAAGTAGTATTATAGGCGTGTGACTAGGAATACAAGAAGCATCTTGTTAGATAGCAGCAATTGGTCCAATTTAAATCACAAATAGGATTCTGGCTGGTGCACTTTTTGGTGGGGTGATTTGAGATGCAGATTTTGTTGTACAATTCTACTGTTTGACTGCAGATTTTTTTCAGGAGGTCAAGGCAACTATTAGGCTGAGTTAAAGAAAGAGTAAAGACATGCCTTTTCGTTGTTAGTGACGATCCCTCTGTGCTCGGAAGGAAGGAAGGAAGGAAGGAAGGAAGGAAGGAAGGAAGGAAGGAAGGAAGGAAGGAAGGAAGGAAGGAAGGAAGGAATGATTGGGGAGCATGGGGAAAACCGAGGAAGGTGAGTGTTCAACTAATGTGGCTGCCCCATAAAACATGAGTATACAAGAAGTTGTAATTCCAGGATGAATACCTCATCTGGAAGCACTCTGTTTTACTTTACAGTCTCAAGAATCTCCATAGTTAACCACTTATTATTTGAAATTCCCTTTAAATAATCAATAAAGAGCATCTGGATTGCCAGTTTGTCCAAATGATTTTATTAGAGAAAGAAAACAGCTTCTTCACTCAGCTTAAAGAAGAGTTCTTTGCAAGTACAGTAGGTTGCCCTGGGAACAGCCTTATATTGCTAACATGTCTTGGGGGATGTTCCTATTTTCAGTGGTGCCCATTCATAATTCCTTATAGAATCTGGGGACAAAGAGAAGGACTCCTTATGGAGATCTTAAATTGCGGGTGCATTTTAAAGAAAGAATGTGATCATCTGAATGTCCTGGTCCCAAGTTGCATCTCGGTGGTGAGGAGGAACAAAAAATTATTGATTGGTATGGGATGATGCAGTCTCAGAGATCATGAAGACAGCCAGTGTTGCATAACCACTCAATTACGTACCCAAGAAACGAGTATGATTTTGGAGACAGATTCTTTGAGATGCTGTGGTGCATGGTTTTATTTAAATGCATTATGATGGTAGATCTATTGTTTAAAATGGATTGGTTTGATAAGTGTGTGGTGGGAAGGGGTGAGTGAGGTGCATGGAATGGTGAAAGAATGTTTCTGATTGGCTGGGAGCGAAACTAGAAAAGTACAGGAGGATGTTTGTGAGATAGCAGCGTCTGGGGATAAATGAGGGAAGGCGCTGAACTAGGCACCCTCTCCTGTAAGGAAAATTGAGGAGGGAGTGGTTTTGGAGCCAGGGGTCTAAGAGAGCAGGCTGTGAGAGAGACTGAGGAAGGGAGAAGTGATGGAGGCAATGAAGAACTGTGCTAATTAAACTTAAAGCCTAGAAATCAACACCGTTCTTTTGTCACTCTTATTTTGATAAAACGTTAGTTCTATTCAAGTTGAATTCAATAGCTGAAGGCAGGTATATGGAGAGTTTTATAAGAGCATGAATAAAGGGACACATACACAGAAAGGAGCGGCTAAAGGTTGGTGGCAGTAAAAGAGGAAAAGTGGAAATAAATGAAGATTATTAAAGAAAATGTGTTTATTCTTGTGGTTCTTTAAAGAGACCATTACAGGTGCCTCTGGTATCAACATGGCAAAAGTAAACTTCGCACAGAGAGAAAAACACTCTAATTCTCTATTTCAGCTACACACGCGCATACATACCCACCAGATTCTGGATGAATTATGGGATGAGTATGCTGTAACTTGTAAACCCTGAGGTTACTTCACAACATGGATATAAATCCTGCCTTGGTTTTTCCTGAATCAGAGAGCTCTTGTTGGGGAGGGGGGGCACTGTCTGAGAAAATCCTGGAATTTACCTAAGTAGTTTTTACACATTCTTATAAAAAGTAAAGTATTTTTAAAATATACAATTACTGTTTACCTGGTGTGTGAACTAATAAAATGAGAAGCATTTGAAGCATTGTTTGTGTCTTTCTGACCAATCAGCCTCTTTCATGCATTTGCTCTATATGCATGCTTAATTTAAAAAAGCAAAAAAAAAAAAAAACATGAGATTTTCACTGTGGCATTGTTCTATATTCAAGAATTAGCAGATGAATATCTATGGAAATCAAAATATATTCTTACCCTCCTCTATATCTCTTTAATACCCACAGCACAGCAACACAGGCTTACACATGAACAATGAGCTATTCCTCCTCCACCATATAGTGAGGTCAAAACTTATTATGGTCACTTGTCATGGTCAGATCACCACCTAATAAAATGCAACCTCTCAGTGGCACTCCCCCCTTGCAGGGAGCAAGGACCTATTTCTATGGTCCGACCTCGAAGGCTACTGGACCCTGTTGGATTCCAGGAGGCCATGAGAGGTGTTCCGGCTGACCTGGCTGGCGCTCCTGTCGAGGCTCTGGTTGACAGCTGGTCCATTGCTGCCACTAGGGCTATAGACACGATCGCACCTAAACGCCCTCTCCGGCTCAGAGCCCGGCCTGCGCCCTGGTTTAACCAGGAGCTCCAAGCGATGAAGCAACATAGGAGAAGACTAGAGCGTAGGTGGAGGAAGAACCCGACGGATTACAATTGGACAGCTGTCAGGGTCGCAACTAACCTTTACCTGACTAAGGTAAAGGCTGCATGTAGATCATTCTTCGCTAACCGGATAAGCGAAGCGTCCAATCAGCAGGCGGAGTTATTCCGTATAGTGCGCGACCTATCTGGAACTGGTTCAGGTGATAGGCCTCCCCTTAGTTTTTCCCCTGACCAGTTTGCAGCCTTTTTAAAATCTAAAGTGGAGGCCATCCGCCGGGAACTCTCTCCGTTTTTAAAAACAGTGAGTCGAGTAGAGATGTCCAGCGCTCCGTCTTACCCAGTGACTTTCGATTCTTTTCAGCCTGTAACGCCTGATTCCGTCTCCAGGGTGCTTGACCGCTGCCGAGCCACCACCTCCTCCTTGGACCCTTGTCCGGCCTGGTTAATCAAAGCAGCCAGGCCGATAACAACAGAATGGGCCACAGTAATAATAAATGAGTCTTTCCTTGAGGGTAGATTTCCATCCGCCCTCAAGGAGACACTCATTAGGCCCATAAGAAAGAAACCTAGTTTGGCGGCGGACGAAATTGGCAATTATAGGCCTGTCGCCAATGTTTCTTTCATGAGCAAAGTGGTTGAGAGGGTGGTGGCCGATCAGCTCCAGGCTCACCTGGACGAAACGGATGCCCTGGATCCATTTCAGTCGGGCTTCAGACCGCGCCACGGTACTGAGACGGCACTGGTCGCCCTGTACGATGACAGTGGCAAAATCTCCCTGCTGGTCCTCCTCGACATCTCGGCGGCCTTTGATACCGTCGACCACGGTATCCTCCTGGGGAGGCTCTCTGGGAATTGGTGGCTTGGCACTTGCCTGGCTCCATTCCTTCTTGGGGGACCGTCCCCAGAGAGTTCAGCTTGGGGAGAGCGTCTCGGCCCCGTGGAGTCTCAATTGTGGGGTTCCACAGGGGTCGATTATCTCTCCAATGCTGTTTAACATCTATATGAGGCCGCTGGGTGGGGTCATTAGGGGATGTGGGGCTTCGTGTCATCAATATGCCGATGACACCCAGCTCTATATCTCCTTTTCACCAACTGCAGGTGATGCTGTCCTTTCCCTTCAGCGTTGCCTGGGGGCCGTACTGCAATGGATGCAGGAGAACGGACTGAGGCTGAATCCGGATAAGACGGAAGTTCTGAGGGTGGGTGCCCCCGTGGTAGGTGGCTTGGGTGGCTCTCTCACATTTGGGGGACCACCTTGGCCGCGAAGAGTGGGGTCCGCAGCCTCGGCATATATTTGGACCCGACGCTCACCATGGAAACTCAGGTGGCGTCGGTAGTCCGCACCGCATTTTTCCATCTTTGGCGGATTGCCCAGCTGCGACCCTATCTTGACATGGGGGCGCTCACTACCTTGGTGCATGCACTCGTAATCTCAAGATTAGATCACTGTAACGCGCTCTACGTGGGGCTGCCTTTGAGGCTGACACGGAAACTTCAGGTGGTGCAGAATGCAGCAGCCAGGCTCCTTACAGGAGTGAGAAAATATCAACACATCTCTCCAATGCTGGCCGCATTGCATTGGCTGCCCATCTGTTTCCGTGTCAACTTCAAAGTTTTAATGCTTACTTATAAGACCCTAAACGGTTTAGGACCTCGATATTTGGCGGAACGCCTCCTCCCACCAAGGTCTACCCGGATTACCCGCGTGAGTCAGGAGGTGAGGCTGAGGAGCCTGACGCCGAGAGAGGCCCGGAAGGAGAAGACACGAAACCGGGCCTTCTCGGCGGTGGCTCCTCGCCTCTGGAACAATCTCCCTCCGGCGATTTGCGCGGCCCCCACGCTGGGCACCTTTAAAACCCAATTAAAAACATGGCTGTTTATTCAGGCCTTCCCTCCAGCCAACTCTTGATTTTTTTCTTACTTTTCCTTTTTATCTTTACTGCTGTTCTTGTTTGATTATTATGTATTTGTCTATGTTTTATTATTTGATTTTATATTTGGAAGCCGCCTAGAGTGGTCCGATGGGCCAGATAGGCGGGGTATAAATTAAATAAATAAATAAATAAATAAATAAATAAATAAATAAATAAATAAATCAATAAATCAATCAATCAATCAATCAATCAATCAATCAATCAATCAATCAATCAATCAATCCTAAAAAATAACCAAACATTTACAGTTACAGTTCAAAAGGAGCAAAGATATTCCCTACACTGTTCATAAGGGAGTGAAAGAACAAAGGGGGAAGTCAATAGCTGTGCAGCACCTTGTTTATTTATTTAAAATATTTTTAACCCGCCTTTCTCCTTAAAAGGACTCAAGGCAGTTTACATCATTAAAAGGCAATATTTGAAGTAAGTATACAAATATTTTAAAAAGAATTAAATAAGTATTATATTAAAAAGGGTAAATAAAAGCAATAGTAAAAACACATTTAAAAGCAACAGAGCACAACAATCCATTAGAGAGAGAAAACCCTCTCAGACAGCTAGTCACTGCGAGAAAGCTTGCCTGAAGAGTAATGTCTTTGCCTGCTTGAGGAAGGATAGCAAATATGGGGCCAACTTGGCCTCCCATGAGAGAGAGTTCCAGAGTCTGGGAGCAGCAACAGAGTAGGCCCTCCCTCATGTCCTCACCAAGTGCACCTGTGAGAGTGATGGGACTGAGAGGCATCCACCGATGATCTTAATCCCCTGGTAGGCTTATAAAGCGAGATGAGGTATTTTAGATAGCTTGGACCCAAGTCATTTAGGATTGTATAAGCTAAAAACTCACAGAGCAGGCCTATACTGAAGCTCAGTAATGGCTAACCTACCCAGCCTTTTTAAAGTATACTGTATCTTTACAGGGCATAGATCTACTTCTCAGATGTTTACATATCACAAACTGGCAAAATGATAACAGAGCATCTCATTAATAAGCAAACGAGAACCAAATCAGACACCAAAGGACAGACATTAAAGCATAACACTTACTAAGGCTTTCCAACCTAAGTATATCTTACCATTTTTCAAACCCTTCATCCTAGAATATCCAGAATACACAAAAACCAGTGACTTCGGTTTTTCTGTAAGATGGGATTTGTGGTGAAAGTTTCCAGCAGTTGACACCTTTCCCAGGTGACCTCTGATGTTTTGCCAGTGTCCAGCATTAGCCTAAGTATCTTAAACACTGGGCACAGAAGAATATTGCTGCATACCACACAAAACATCTTTGCCATTACAAAGGCCTTCCTCAATGGACACTATATATGGTAGACCACAAAGAGAAGGTTGCAATGTGCCCAATTGCAGACAGGTAGCTATTCAGGATAAGCCATCTCTCAAATTTGAATGTTCTCTTCATTTTTTCCAAAAGCTATCACTGGTGGTTGCTCAGTCTTTCCAGTTCAGAAATGGATATTCTCTATATTGGAGGTCAGTGCAGGGCTGCGAAGGCAAGCACTTTGCATGCAGCAGCAGAAGCAGCGAGTTGAGTAATAGTAGGCAGAAGACCCCAGCCTGGGAACGGAAAGTGGCAAAATGGAAGGACAACCTGGTACAGCAGGGAGAGAAAGAAGGAAGGAAAGGTAGAACCCACCATGTTAAAACTGACAGAAGTCTAATCCTTCAGAGCCCGAACACAAAAGCAGGCACCAGCAGAGCTGCACATACACTCAAGTCCTCAATTAAACTAAACAACAACAACAGCAGCAACAGCAACAATAACACAGCATCTACCCTAACATTAACCTAAGCAAACTAAGGAAAAACATGGCATGGAAGACAATATAAAGCCAAAACCAACTTATGCAAGGTCCTTCCTTCTACTCTCAGTGACTGGAGTTTGTAAGAGAGGTCCTTTGTTTTCATGAGAATGTGGGTGAAGTTGTTAACCTGGGAAGCCCAACTCTGTCCTCTTTCTCATCATCTCACATGACTTTAAGAGTCTTTTGTGAGATACAGTACTAGCTCCTTGTTCCCCTTTTTTCATTTTCTGAGCATCAGAAACTGGGCTGGGGATGTGCCCAAGTTGGCAGAAATAGCCCCAGTTCAACCCAGAATGCAGCATTCAGCTGGAGCCAGAGCACAGCCCTAGATAGTAACCCTAGTTACTCATTTACCTTAATAATTGGGGAGATAAAATAATTACAGGTAATTGTTTTAATGGTTCATTTCCAAGCTCTGGTTCCAGTGCCATAAAGTGATGGCAAAAGTTCAGCTCTATTGGTTCGGAGTGCTTGGTTCAGCCATCAGAAGTCTGCAAATGTGTTATTCTCTTCTCAGCAATAGTTGTGCTGTCTATCAACCTCCTGCAGGAAATAAGCCCCCTCTTCACTTCCTGATAGCATTTTCACACAAGGAAAATGCTCTAAGTGCCATCACTAATCTTTCTGCTTTCAGCCACAGCTGGATTGCCAGTTTGCATAGTCAGCCATAGCCAGACTATTTGGAGAAAAGGGGCAATGGAGTCCATTACATAACAGCACACTGTCAAAATGAACAAGCAATGAGTTCATACCATCATTGTGATTAGAGATAATTAAATGTAACAGTCCTAATTGTGTTTTCAGCATGTCATCCTCTTTGCTTGCTAGACAGACAGTTTTGGCCCAAGTTTTTTGGCCCTGCCTTTTGACAGGAATCTATCTGTATGCATGACAAATAAGCCATTTTGAGTAGGTCATCAAATTTATCCTATAAAATGAGAAAACAGAAGGAAAGGTTATTACTTCAATTGCTTAAAAATGCTCCAAATACTTTCTGTCTAGTCAAAGTTCTTCAGAAAACATTAGATATTCAAATAGCAGTGTGAGGGGGAGGAGGAAATCAAACCTTCCACATCTAGTTTTGGTGGTGGCCTGATTAAAGATGATATTTGAGCAGCTTGTCGGCTGTTTTACATCTAATTTGCCTGTGGAAGAATTGGTTTAAGTCTCAGACTTCAAATTTTTCAAGAACCATAATACAAAAGAAATGCACTGAACGTTGTGGTGTCTTATTTTCTACAGTTGTATTAGGATTTACTAAGGCTATTACACAAGGTCCTTGGTCCAATTAGGAGGCCAAATCGGGGTTTTGGAAAGTATCGCAATTCAATCAAAAGCAATCTGTGCCTCACCCCGTTCAATTTCTATCCCAGAACCCAGAAGGCAAGGAAGGAAGCTGAAGCAATTTATGTCCCACCCTGTTTGATTTATGTTCAGGACACAAGTCAGTTTGTAAATTTGCTTTGCTTCACCTCAGAACTGAAGCTGGAATGCATCCAGAAAAGGGTGATGAGGGTGATAAAGGGATTGGAAACGAAAACCTACCAGGCAGAGTTGAGTGAGTTGGGTACATTTAGCCTGGTGAAGAAAAAATTAAGGGGCGGTATGACAGCCATCTGAATAATCTGAGAAACTATCAGATGGAATATGGAGTGAATTTGTTTTCTGTGGTTCCAGAGGGTAAGACCCTAAGTAATGGAAACAATTTACCATGCTCTTCTCTGAGGAGTGCCCTGGGATTGTGCAACGTGCCCAAAGCTACATAGGCTGTCTCTTCTCCTGGGATATACAGTGGGAAATCAAACTTCTAATCTCTGGCTCTGCAGCCAAATACATAACTCACTGAGCTGTTTACCCACCATTGTCTCCAACGCTGGAGATGCTTAAACAGAGATTGGGCGACCACTTGCCAAGGTTGCTTTAGGTAGATATTTCCTGATTTGGCCAAGAGATGGACTCAGTGCGGTCCCTTCCATAGCAGACTATGGCACTGAGAACCTGGCCATTTTATTTCATAGTGAACCTCACACAAATTGGTTTGGATCAGACTAATCCAATTTGAAATTCGCAATGTATCTGTCTGAATCCAATGCACAGCAATTTACTATTTCTTTGCTACTTTTTTAAGCCAATAACAAAAGTTATTTTCAAAGTGTGCAGATTAAAACGATAAAAACCAAAGTAACAATAGAGCGATAACAAAATGTATCAGGTTTTTTAAAACCCATAGAAACAATTTAAGGCAAGGACTGATGGATTCAATCCAGTCTAAATTAGCTGAATATAAATCCCCTGAAATCAATAGAAACTAAGTTAAGTGATGGCTGATTTTTCCAATTGATCTCAGTGGGAACTACAGACACATAAATAAGTTTGGATCAAAACAGTGAGAATTAGAAGCATTGTTCACAAAGAGCCCAATGGTAGATTTTTTTTAACATCAGCAGTTAAAAGCACTCACTGAAAACATAACGGTGATTTAACCAGGGCAAGTCCTAAAATTAGCAAAGTGTATCTCATGCAGCAGATGAAAAGTTAGTGTATTTTACTTATTAAATGTATCCATAACGGCTAATATCCTCTTCCTGCGAGTTTCACCTATTCTGGCAGGATCATTGTCACCAGGCAGTTCTTGTACTGACTGCAGCATCCGTCATGCAACTAGTCATGCAACAGGGAGCCCTGCGGAGCAAACACGATGCTTATATGACCTCCCTTCTGCTCCATATTTAGGTTTAGATCATCCCTAGCACTTGTTGCTTTTTGGACGGCAGCTACCTGAGTCCAGCCAGCATCATCTTTTAAGATTTTAAATAGTTCAACTGGAATGCCATCGCCTCCATTGGCCTTGTTGTTAGCCATTCTTTCTAAGGCCCACTTGACTTCACTCTCCAGGATGTCTGGCTCAAGGTCAGCAACCACACTATCTGGGTTGCCTGAGACATCCAGATCTTTCTGATATAATTCCTCTGTGTATTCCTGCCACCTCTTATTGATATCTTCTGCTTCTGTGAGGTTCCTCCCATTTTTGTCCTTTATCATGTCCATCTTTGCACTAAAGGTTCCTTTAATTTCTCCACTTTTCATCTATATCTTTGCACTGTTCATTTAAGAAGGCCCTCTTGTCTCTCCTTGCTATTATTTGGAAGCCAGCATTCAATTTTCTGTAACTTTCCCTATTTTCCTTGCATTTTGTTTCCCTTCTCTTCTCTGCTATTTGCAAGGCCTTGTTGGACAGCCATTTTGCTTTCTTGCAATTCCTTTTCTTTGGGATGGTTTTTGTTGCTGCCTCCTGGACAATGTTACGAGCCTCCATCCATAGTTCTTCAGGCACTCTGTCCACCAAATCGAGTTCGTTAAATCTGTTCTTCACTTCCACTGTGTATTCATAAGGGATTTGGTTTAGATTATACCTGACTAGCCCAGTGGTTTTTCCTACTTTCTTCAGTTTAAGCTTGAATTTTGCTATAAGAAGCTGATGATCAGAGCCACAATCAGCTCCAGGTCTTGTTTTTGCTGACTGTATAAAGCTTCTCCATCTTTAGCTGCAGAGAACATAATCAATCTGATTTCGGTATTGCCCATCTGGTAATGTCCATGTGTGGAGTCGCCTCTTGTGTTGCTGGAAAAGAGTGTTTGTGATGACCAGCTTGTTCTCTTGACAAAACTCTATCACCCTTTGCCCTGCTTCGTTTTGAACTTCAAGGCCAAACTTTCCTGTTGTTCTTTTTATCTCTTGATTCACTACTTTAGCATTCCAGACCCCTATAATGAGAACATCTTTCTTTGGTGTCAGTTCTAGAAGGTGTTGTAAGTCTTCATAGAATGGTCAATTTCAGCTCTTCAGCATTGGTGGTTGGTGCATAAACGTGAATAACTCTGATGTTGAAAGGTCTGCCTTGGATTCGTATTGAAATCATTCTGTCATTTTTAGATTGTATCCCAGTACAGCTTTTCCCACTCTTTTGTTGACTATGATGGCTGTTTCATTTCTTCTACAGGATTCTTGCCCACAATAGTAGATAATCAAATTGAATTCACCCATTCCCGTCCATTTTAGTTCACTGACACCCAGATGTCAATGTTTATTCTTGCCATCTCCTGTTTGACCACATCCAGCTTCCCAGGGTTCATAGATTTTACATTCTAGGTTCCTATGCAGTATCTTTCTTTGCAGCATTGGATTTTCCTTTCACTTCCAGGCGCGTCCATAGCTAAGTGTCCTTTCGGCTTTGGCTCAGCCACTTCATTAGCTCTGGAGCTACTTGTACTTGTCCTCGGCTCTTCCTCAGTAGCATGTTGGATGCCTTCCGACCTGAGGGGCTCATCTTCCAGTGTCATATCTTTTAGCCTTTTGTTTCTGTTCATTGAGTTTTCTTGGCAAAGATACTGGAGCGGCTTGCCAGTTCCTGCTTCAGGTGGATCGCATTTAATCAGAACTCTCCACTATGACCTGTCCGTCTTGGGTGTCACTGCACAACATGGCCCATAGCTTCTCTGAATTACTCAAGCCCCTTCGCCATGACAAGGCAGCAATCCATGAAGGGGATAAGAAGTTATCATAAGGATAAGAAGTTACCATAGATATTTGCTATTGCAAGCACAAATGCTTACACCAATGTCTTAACCTGCAGTGATTCACCACTGAAATGCAGGCCAGCTGCATTAGGCCAGCATAAAAACTCAATAGGATTTTGGCTGGTGATTCAAAAGGTTCACTCCAGTTAGGGGTGATAACTGGGTTTTGACTTTGGCCGGGAAATGAAGCAGGCACACAAGTCACCTGGTCACACCAGTCTTCCGCACTATAGTGAAACACATTAAATTTCTAATTCAAATTCAGCAATTATGTGTAAATCTGAATTTGTTTCCCAGAGCACTTGTTTCAACCTGTCTCCTCATCTGTGCTTTTGTGAGAACTGTTTTGGTGGGGGGGGGGAGTTGTATGTTTGCTTCGTTTATTAGTTTGTTGTTTTTTCAGAGATACAGACACTGGACATTTTAACTCCCACTGGCATAACTTCTTTTGGAGTCTTCCTCAAACACTGTGCTATCTCCCTTTTAACGCAAGTCCTTTGCACTCAATATCTCCTTTATAGTCATACTTAAATTGTTCACTCCTTTGTTTTACTTATTTGAACAGCAACAAAGGCACCCATCTCTAGTCTACAGCTGCCATCTACTGGATACTTGTCTTCCTACACTGATGATCTGGCAGTACTTGTTGCTAGCAATTCCAGCAGTTTATAATTTTGGCTATCCAAATAGATGGGGCCAGATTTATGCAGAAACTGAGTAAACTGAATTTAAGGTCTTCAGATTATGAAAAATGCCTAATACAAACAACCAAAGATGAAAACAAAGTATTGGTTAGCACAACACTTCTCTTTTTCCGTTTTTAGTACTACTTTTCTTTTTCCGTTTTTAGTACTACTCAGGTTCCACTTCAACTTATAGCTTGCAGCCCCAGTATATCTGGCTTTTCACATAGGCTGAAGTTGCTAATAAAACATCATTTTATGCATTCCTTCCTGTTATATCACAAAATCTACATACATGTATCTAGCACTTTTCTTATGCTAGCTGGTAGGAACAAGAGGGTTAACAAAATATTGTTCTAATGGAAATATGTTTACAGTTTTCTTTAAATGCAAAATATGGGAATATGCAGTGGTGCAGTTAGATGGTGTTAGATTCTGGACTAAATGATTTTGCAAGATCCCCTCTTTACAGGTAAATGATAATCTGTATTGTCTCTATCACTGCATGACTTTGTAAATTAGCCTTATTGCACTGAGTGCCTTCCTCATTATCCTGCTCGATATCCTTCAGTCCTCAAGTCTTCTCATGGTGATACCACTGGAAACACATTCCTTTTAATAAATTCCCTGCATGTTAATTAAATCAGATAGCAACCTACTGTGCCTACATGTGGAAATGAAAGGAAATAAACATTTCATAGTCATAATTACCAGGTATATATTTTACTATGGGGATTATTCTGCAAAAGTAGGCGGACGTGAAAATCACATAAGGTACTTTAGAAAGCTAAATCCTTCTCTTGAGGATTGAGGCAAGCTACCAGCTAAACTGCAACAGGTTAGGCACTTTTAATTCCCACTAACCACAGTCAAACAGTGATGCATGTGCTTCTCCCTTTCTCATTAAATTCCATGGGACTTTGGGGATGCAGTTCTCAACTCTGACTCTTGTTCTTCATCAGCAGTATAACAGCTTTATTGCCTAACAGATGTCCGGCTCAATTCCAGCTCAGTGAGTTAGGGGACCTGGATTAGGATTTTTATTCCCCACTGTGCCTTGTAGGAAAAGACCCAAACTGTTTGTTCTTCATCAAGCGACACAATCCCACAGCCCCTTAAGAAGGGAATGCCAAACCACTTCTGAGTATTTTATACCTACAAATTCCTGCAGACGGTTGCCGTAAATAAGAATCAACTATACAGTATGTAAGCATTAACCGTGAGATTACAACACCAGCCCAAACTGTTTTGCTGCCTGAGGCAGAACAGCAGCTCACCCACCTCAGAAACAACAAGCTCAAATGTGCTCAAGGATAACCACACTATTTTGTGGTATCCAAGACAGGAAACCCCATAAGTGTCTCTATCTAGGTAGAAATACAATCATAACAATAAGACATAAGACATAAAACATAAGAAATTTATTTGTCATTGCGCTCACAAGTGGGTGCAACGAAATGAGGTGCTCTTCCCCAAGGTAAAACTGGACAACACTACAAAAAAAAGTTAAATTATACACAACTTTCACCATCCAAATATAGATACCCCGTTTTCTCTCAGCAATTAAAATTCCACCAAAAACCTATGGCCCCGCATTTAAACTCAATACTGCACTTGGGTAAAAACTGTTCTTGAATCTGCTTGTCCTTGCTTTCAATACCCTAAATCTCCTTCCTGATGATAATAGTTTAAAGAGCTGATGTCCCGGATGAGAGGAGTCTTTCAGTATGTTAGATATCTTCCTCTTACATCTGTTCTTATACAATTCTTCCAAAGAGAGGAGTGAACAGCCAATGATGTTTTGGGCCGTCTTAATCACCCTTTGAATTGCCTTTTTCTCTGCCACTGTGCAGCTCGTGAACCATACACAGAGACAGTAGGATAATATGCTCTCAATTGAACTCCGATAGAAGGTGATTAACAAACTCTCAGTCAATTGTTGCTTTCTAAGAATCCTTAGAAAATACAACCGTTGTTGTGCCTTCCTGATTAACGCAGCGGTGTTTGCACTCCAAGTCAGGTCATTTGTTATGATAGTCCCAAGAAACTTACATTCAACCACCTGTTCCACACAAACTCCATCTATATACAGTGGCTGAATGTCTGCTCTTTTTTTCCTATAGTCCACTATGAATTCCTTGGTTTTTTGGACGTTAAATAAAAGATTGGTTTTTTTGCACCAGCGGGATAGCTGTAATACCTCGTCCCGATACGCAGACTCATCATCCCCAGAGATAAGTCCTACTAGTGCAGTATCATCTGCAAATTTGATAATCCTATTACTGGGATGGTTATTGGTGCAATCCGATGAATAAATGGAGAACAGTAGTGGACTAAGGACACAGCCTTGTGGAGTGCCAGTGCTGAGTATCTTGTCAGTAGAGATGTAGTCATTCAGTTTAACCCTTTGTGGACGATTTGTTAAAAAATCCAAAATCCACAGACAGATAGAATCTGGAAAATCAAGATCTTTAAGTTTGTCTATTAATCTGTGGGGTATAATGGTGTTAAAAGCAGAGCTAAAGTCCGCGAACAGCATTCTTACATAATTCCCTTGTGTTTCCAAGTGGGATAAAGCCATATAAAGCACAGTATTGATCGCATCCTCGGTTGATCTATTTTCTTTATAAGCAAACTGAAGCCCATCAAAGGGATCAGGAAGGCAGGAGATAATATATTTCCGAACTAACTGCTCAAAGCACTTCATTAAGATTGAAGTTAGTGCCACCGGCCTGTAGTCATTCGGACTGTTTGTAGGCAACTTTTTAGGCAGTGGAACGATGACAGAAGCCTTGAGACAGATGGGAACTGCGCATAGTGTCAGGGATCGATTAAAAATAATACATTGCAGTTACACAACTAACAGTTTTGTGCTCTTTCGTGACATCTAAAACAATGGCTTTGGGTTGTCAGGTAATTCTACCAATAAGAAGTCCATGAGATTAAATAGTATCACAGTCTAACCCACTGGAAATCTTAAACCA
Organism: Pogona vitticeps; assembly: GCF_051106095.1. Lineage (NCBI taxonomy): Eukaryota > Metazoa > Chordata > Lepidosauria > Squamata > Agamidae > Pogona > Pogona vitticeps. Next base: position 22,278,755 of record NC_135787.1, on the reverse strand, counting down.
CTGTTTTCGCTTTGCCTCACTCTACGGTATTCTCAAATTACATTTTACTTCCTATAACTTTCAAGTACAGTGGTGCCCCGCATAGCGAGGTTAATCCATTCCGGATTAACCCTTGCTATGTGAAATTGTCGCTAAACGGGTAGGGAAAATGTTCCAATACCTTTCTTACTTACCTGTTCAGCGAGGATTCCAATTGCCAGCAGCCATTTTCGCGCCTTCGCTAAGCGAGGGCACGGCGTGAAAACGGCTGCCGGCAGCCATTTCCAGGCTTCCAGCAGCCATTTTGGAGCCGCCGAACAGCTGTTCGGCGGCTCCAAAATGGCCGCCGCAATACCCGATCTTCGCAATGCGGGTTTTCCCCATTGCGACGATCAGGTATGTTTCCGTATAGCGATCCCGAAAAAGGGATCGCTATACGGAAACATCGCTATATGGTGCACTCGTTAAGCGAGGCACCACTGTATGTTTATCCATCAAGCATTGTGGTAGGGGGCTTGTAGGTTTCTTTTTATTATACTTAAAGACCTGTTGGTAATTAGATAAACCAGAACTTTAAAAAGTTACCTTTTCCAACTTCAGCTTCCAGAATTTTACTGACCATGCCACCTTAGAGATTTTCAGTTATAGAATGAAGAGCAACTTCTCTGAGATCTGGCAGAAGTCTACAACACCACTCCAATGTTCCCTTTACTGAGATAGTTGGTACTCTTCTTATTTATTGCTTGCTTGGGCTTATAATGTTTTTTCTTGAATACAGTACATCAGGAGAAAGAGCAGACGTATACTACAATTCTCATACGAGTTACACCTGGGTTTTGCATTTTGGTAACATTTTCTGCAGCCCCTGAAGTATTATGGGTGTTTTTTTAAAAATGTCCTCCTGGACATACCAAAGTTACCGACCCCCGCATTAGGTGCATAATGTCTAATACGTGTGATTTATGAGCAATTCCTCCCACTCTTTACTGACAAATCTGAATATCCAATCTGGCAGTTAATGAATTAAATGCCTTGTTATAGACTGAAAATGATTTTCAATAGAGTCACTGCTAAGCACCAATTTAAAACTCTATTTAACTTTATTGCCCAGGCAGTATCATGGTCTGCAGGAGATTTCATGACCTTCAAGCAAAAGAATTTTATTTCCAGAATATGCAGTCTCAAGATGACTCAATGGCTGTAAAGGGATTTGAAGGTCTTGTCCCCAGTTAGCACTTAACAATGAAACAATACTTTCCCAGTAGGATTGTGATCCTAGACTAGACAATGGTTTTTGTGGACCACAAGATATCCTGTGGGGAAAATAGGCTAAAGGGCCAGGACAAATTTAAAGTAAGCTCTTTATCATCCAGTAGAAGAAATCTGTTTTCCCAGTTACTGAGCTGACGTCTGCTTGAGTAGGGGCAACACTGGATACAGTATTTAAACCTGAGGTCCCATCAAACATGGTTGTGCAAATCACAGTAGCACAGAATGCTTTAGACTAGCACAAGGAGAAATGGCATTTATAATAAGGGGAAGGAGCCAATGTTTCTAAGACATAGCCATGGACCAATAATAAACAAGAATATTGTGGCACTTTAATATTCTTGTGTGTCCATACTCCAGGAGGTGCTGGTGCTGGTAGAAAGTCCAGGTTCCTCCCAAATCATATGAACTGCAGTAAACAGAGAAGCAATATAGAATTGTCTGTTATACTAGCTCAGATTTAAAACACATTCTGAGCTGTCAGAGGGCACAGGAGCAAATTTGTGAGAAGTAAAATTTGAACTTACCTCTCTCTTGCGAGTCCAGAACACTCAAAACAAGAAAAACTCAACCAAAATGAAAGACTTACTAGTGTAAGTGGGAAATTCTCTCCATTTGAAACCAACATGATGTATACATCCCAGCTCCAAGCACAATAATTCAAAAAGGTACAGACTTTCAGGTGTAGAGAGAGTTGCTGCTTAGGTCATCTAAACGCATACTTAATGGCAAGTAAGCTTCTCAGTTCGGTGGGATATGCATACAAGAATACACGCACAGGCCAATTTTTGAATTGTGCTGAAACATTAAACACTATAGAGAGGAAAAGTGTTTATCTTCAAACATTATTCTTTGATATATATATATATTAATCAAGACCAACTGCGTTCCCTGTTCTTTTGTGATCTTTAGAGTGGTTCTCATCTAGCATGCTTCCAAATATGCCTTGTTTGTAGGCAGGGCAGAACACCTCGTGGATAGTGCAGGGGTGAGTGTCTTAGGGGAAGTATCCCCAATAATGAGGAGGGCGGCCCTTCCCCATTCACGATTTGGAGGTACAGAGAGAGAAGGAAGGAAAGGGCACAAACCCAGACAAACTGAATTGCCTCAAAAGAGTGGCTCCAGTTTTTCCCACCCAGCAAATTCCAGCGTTAGGGAAAGCTACGTTGCTCACTACAACTCCCAGAATCCGTTGCGCTGGCTCGGGGGATTGTGGGAGTTGTAGTCCAACGGCGTGACTTCGGAAAGCTCTGGGTTTGCCTTCTGAGCTGAAAGAGACAAAGTGCCCTCCCCTTCTCCCTAAAGAAGCGACGGGCTGTGCGGGGCAGCCGCTGGAAGCAAGGCGGACCTCGCCGCCGCCCCCCCCCCATCACTACGGCAACTGCTGGGCTCTGGGGTCTGGTTCCCGGATGCCTCCTCCTCGAGCCGCGCCTGGAGCGCGGCAGCCAATCCGCTCCCCCTAGCAACGGTGCCCGGTTTACCTTAGCAACGCCGCTACAGCTGCTGCTGGGAGCCATTGCTGCAAAAAAGAGAGAAGTAAAAGCCACCGGCAGAGGAAAGGAGAGCTACAGACACTTTCCTTTGCCTTTCTCCCTGTGCCCCAACCCTGGTGGCCCAGCTCCATGGCTGAGCCCCCTGGAGAACCCCCAGCACCCGAAGGTGGGGAGAACCCTGAGCAGCCCAGTCAGGGCCCTCCAAGCCAAGGCAGTTGGGTATTTGCTGAGCAAGATCCAGGCGTCCTGGGTCAAAATGAATCCGATGAGCCACTGGAGCCAGGACGACCAAGGGGGAGCATCTACCAGCCTGAGCAACCGAGACTGAGCATCTATGAGCAGCAGGAAGGGAGAGGCGCCCTGTATCAACCTCCTCAAGCGAGAGGAGCCCTTTTCCAAACAAGGCCTGGCATCCCAGACCCCAGGAGCGGTGTTTCTTGGCAGCAGCCCATGGCCGGAGGGACCATTCCTCACAACGCCACAGGAAGTGGTGCACACTTGCCACCAGAGCACATGCTGCCGTCAGGACCCAGAGGCAGCTTCCATGGCCCCATGGCAACAAGAAGTAGCCAAATTCTGCAGTCAGATCCTGGGGGGCATGGGCCCTATCAACCTCACGAACCTGGCTATGGCCTTTATCAAGCGGGAGTCAACTTGTATGAAGATCAGATCCCAGATCCAGGACCCAGGGCGCTGGCCATAAAGAATGCAAAAGCCTACCTTTTGAAGACAAGTGTCAAAACGGGAGTGAGCTTGTGAGTAGAGGCAGAAATAAGACGAATGACTAAAGAAAGATGCATGTGTAACTGGGCACTTGCATAAATTATGTCAGAATTGAATACATAATGCAGAACTTTTAATTCAACTTTATTTTTTTAACTAGTACAGAATTCACACCCAGCATGGCAAGCAAAAGGACTCTTCAGCATTACACTCCAGACATACAAGTTTACCAGATTTCCATAAAATGAGGCACCATTTATATAGACCTTGTGTGGTGCTTCCAGAAACAGCTCTGACTGCGCAGCTGCGCTGCCTCATTCACAAAACGTTACTGGGTATCCAGACCACTGTCTTCCATTTGTAGTCCTCCGGTGTCCCCCTACAGATTCTTTCATCTTTGTTCTCACTACAAAAAAATGTTAAGGAGGGGAAAAGAGAACAGCAGCACAATTATTTGTCATACTAGCAGACATCTATGCAGAAACAACTCCACTCAAAGCCTGTACGAGCTGTGTTTAAATATTTACGACGGCCTTGACAAGCGGTGGGAAATGATATATAGTTCAATATATGTAGTGGGAAGGGAGCTGTCTTGTCACAGGTAGAATATACTTTCTATACTTTCTGCACTTACCTGGAATTAAAAATCCACACTGAACATAGTGAGCCACGTTCATATAAACAGATAGAGGATTGTGCAATAATTCATTTTTTTAAAAGTCAACCAAAAAAATGAAACATAATTGCAAACTATGTATTCACTGCAGGGAAAAGATCACAAAGAGAAAACCATGGAGGTTATCAGTGGTGACTTGTACTGCTTGTGTATTACCTTTAGGCTTTGTATGCCAGTTGCTTGGAAAAACAAGTGGGAGGATACTATTTCATTTACATCCTGGTTGTGAGTATCTCACAATATTGGTTTGCCACTGCGGGTACAGAATCCCAGATTTCCTGTGCCATTTTTTCACATCCACTTTAACATGCTTATCTTATTTATTTTTTTAAAACGGTAACATAATGGTTCCTAAAATGACATAACATAATAATAGAGAAATTCTTCCTCCCATTTTTGAAATGATAACATCAATCCTCATTATACATGTCTATCATAGTAAAGGACTTAAGTACAATGGAACACCCATCTTCCAGAAATTGTATCAATAACAGAAAAAATGACCAAGTGACATGAAAACTGACAAAGTGACAAGAGGCACAGGCAGAAAACCAAGGTCATTTAATTGTAGTGATAATGTGGGCATTATCCCATATGTGCTTTGAAACCAATATATTCCATAGGACACTGATAAGAACAATAGGGACACTAACAAGAATGGGAAATGCCCTTTTCTCAACAACTGAGTAATAGTAATTTGGATCCAGATTTAGCCAGATGCAAATGGAAGATCTACACACTCCCACCGAAAACATTCCCTCCAAGCTTCTGAAAATGCTCCAGAGAAAGCTGGGTAGCCTTGGTTATGGTAGACTGTAGTGTAGGGGAAAGAGAAGATTTCTGCTGATGGAAGATGCTTCCCTCTAGTTTTGGGGAGCTGGGGAGGATGTTGCTGGGAAAGACCATGAAAATTTGCTTCCACCAACCTACCTGGCTAGCTCTAACCACCTGAACTTGAAATCCTGAGATTGTGATTTCTTTACAATAGCTCAAAGGATAACTGTTTCAGCCCTTCCCACTATCACAAATGCTGATAATCCATTGTGGTTTTTCATATTCAAAGTAATGATGAAAAACTAGCTCTGTTGAACATATAAAACAGTAAGCCAATAATGTGTCTCCTTTGGGGAGGGGGATCTCTTTCCCTAATTTCATAGGTATGATCATCTTGCTGAAATGTTGGCCAAGATTCTGGATGAACGGCCTGAAAACCCAGCTGATATAATTGAGAACATTAGTAAGGATGTGAAATGTGCTCGGTTCCAGAAGAAACTGGACACTCTACGAGATGAATATGAGAAACATCCAACATTTGAGCTGGCTGAAATGTATAAGACACTTTTCCAGAAGGGTGGTGGAGATGGAACAGAGCAAGATCTAGAAGAAGAGGCGGTGAGTTTCTGTAAACTGGAAAATACATTGTATCACTAGTTCAGAATTCAGCAAACCAATTGCGTCATATTTCTCTATCTTCAGTATCCTTATTTTGCTGGCCCCTCTTTCTTTGAAAATTTATAGACATTTAGCCATTGGGGTTTGCTCTTGGTATGTAGAATTGGAATCTGCTACAAAATACTGTATGTGGAATGCTTTTATTCAGGATTCAAGCCAATCATGTTTTTTTTTCCAAGATACTTATCTCTCCCCTCCCCACAAGAGTTAGTATTTTGCTGAAATCTTTTATCCTTGAACTTTTCCCTAAAGACTTTTTAAAATACTTTTTCAGATACAGTATTTTGAGGTTCTTTTCTTGAGAGTGCCAAGTGTGGATGTGTGTGGGTGATGCCATTTTGGCTACATAAAGATCCATACAGAAAGAATGGTTTGCTAATATTATATATCAGATATGGTAAATGTCTACAAAGATTGTATTGACATGCATATTCAATAACTCAGCCCAAATTAAAAGACCTTAATTAGTTCTCAAAATGTTCAAAGGAAAGAGATCCTTGCTTTGCCACACAAATGGTTAAAGAGTGGTCCTTCAGATGTTGTCAGAGTTGGATTAAAGCTCCCAGTATTCCTCAATACTGGCTTTGCTAGTAAGGTCAGATGGGAATTGTGGTCTAACAAGTTTTGGAAGGCCACCCTTTGCCTACCTTTTTCTACAGGCTTCTTACAAAGCTTGTAATAAAGTTCTGAGTCAAGATTCAGACAGACCTCTTCATCTCATCTTACTTTCTACATCTTTGCATACCATCTGAAAGATTATTTCTATTGGATTATTGTCAAATGCTCTCTTAGAAGACAAAGTGCATATATCCACTACACGTTATAACAGTTTCATACCAATTTAACTGCCACAGTTCCATCACATAAAATCCTGGCATTATTATTTGCATAACATGTACATCTTGAATCTAAAACTACATACTACAATAACTGATCATAAGCCATGCATATCATGTTTAAATGTCACATTTCTTTTTCTCTTTCATTCTGTTTCTTCCATCTTCTCTATATTGCTTTTAAATTCAGTTTTATTTTCAATCTTACAGGGGCACTAAACTCCTGAATCCAATACTGTACATCCTCTTTGTAAAAAATTTCTTGGTGTGGAACTGCTTAACTAAACTTGCTTCAGGGCAATAGGCTCATTCATACAGAATAGAACTAATTTAGATTCTAGTTGAATCTAGGTTAGGTTCATCATACTCTAAAACATATTTATTTCTTAAACCCATTTCTTAAATAGTTCAGAAAAATTAACTCAACTGAACAGTGCAATCTTGTGTGTACTTCCTGGGACTAAATCTCATTAAACTGAGTGCATATAAGTGGTTTGCACATAGGCACAAAAATCAAAATACTCTAAAGCATATGTTTAAAGTTCATTTGAGTAAATGTGTTTTTTTATTGGAAGGATATAACCATCTAATTCAGGCATTTTTCTTCAGCCAGAAACTCCTCTACCCAATGTAATGGAGACAGCCTTCTATTTTGAACAAGCTGGAATCGGTTTGAGCTTGGAAGAGTATTACCATATATTCCTTGCCCTCAAGCAGTTGGTCACCACACATCCTATCCAAACCTGTCGTTTCTGGGGCAAAATCCTAGGCGTTGAAGCAAACTACATTGTAGCTGAAGTGGAGTTCCGTGAGGGAGAGGAGGAGGAAGAAGTGGAGGAGGAAGAAATAATTGAGGAGGGGTTGAAAGAGGGGAGTGAAGTCAGGGATGAAGAGGAAGATGAAGACGAGGAAAAAGATGAGCCACCAAAGCCCAACTACAAGCCACCACCAGTAATACCAAAAGAAGAAAATCGGACTGGTGCTAATAAATATACTTATTTTGTTTGCAATGAACCTGGAAAACCCTGGGTCAGATTACCCCCAGTGACCCCTGCACACATAGTTAACGCCAGGAAAATCAAGAAGTTCTTCACTGGGAAGCTGGATGCTCCCGTTGTCAGCTACCCACCTTTCCCAGGCAACGAATCCAATTACCTGCGGGCACAGATCGCTCGCATTTCGGCAGCAACCCAGATCAGTCCGTTGGGCTTTTATCAGTTTGGAGAAGAAGAGGGGGATGAAGAGGAGGAAGGAGGAGCTGGAAGAGACACATATGAAGAGAATCCTGACTTTGAACCTATTTCTGTGTTAGAAATGGTGGACTCTCTTTCCAACTGGGTGCACCATGTGCAGAATATTCTAATGCAGGTATGCGTAGTAAAACGTATATTGATCTCAGAATGCTTCAAAGTCTCTCAGAATGAAAATAGTGTTGCATATATTGTTTCTTCCTTGCCCAGATGCAGAAGCATTGGCTATCATTTTCGACCATACAGTGGTTCCTCGCTTAACGATTTTAATTGGTTCCAAAAAATTCGTCGCTAAGTGAAAACATCGCTAAGCGAAGCGCAGTTTCCCATTGAAATGCATTGAAAACCGGATAATCCATTCCAATAGGAACGATTTGCCATCCTTAAGCGAAAATCGCCATAGGAAACATCGCTAAGCGAAACGTGGTTCCCCAATTGAAATGCATTGAAACCTATTCAATGCATCTCAATGGGGGGGAAATTCAACAACAAATTAAAAGCAGTCATAACAAAGTCAAATTTGGTTAACAAAGGGTTTATTAAGTGCACTTTATGATTTCAAACATTTTAAACAGTAAACTTTAACTTTATAACATTTAAAAAACAGCCAACATGAGGCTGTTTAAACCATTGCTAAGTGAAACAGGGGACCCCAAAATTTAATCGTTATGCAAAGCATGGTCCCAAAATCGCTAAGCGAAAATCACCCGTTAAACGGAGCGCAAAAACGATCTGAAAAAGTCATCGCTAAGCGTATTCATCGTTAAACGAAGCGCTCGTTAAGCAAGGCACCACTGTATTTGGTGTGCTTTCTCCCTGCTCTTCCACTGAAAATATCTTCTTTGAGATCATCTCTGTGTTCTCAGGAGTGGTCAAAAGTTGAGAGTTTTATTACTTTTGGTCTCATTCTGTGAATAGCAGGCCTGAAATGCCATAAAAATCCTGCACCCATGCAAGCAGAGTAGACTACAGAATAGTAAGAAAGCAGGGCCTTATATATTGTACTTATTAAAATATTTCTAGGCTATCCTGTATTAACAGCTCTCAGGGTAGTGTACAATTAAAATAATCTAAAACAATTTGAAACACTTCAAAAGTACAGTAATTGAAAACAATTCCATAACAATTCAAAAAAAAAAAACCCCAAAATTATATTATCAGGATTTATCTGCCCCTGGTGTATCTCCATTGTCCGAAACAGCCAGCCCAAGACATTTTGCTGCTGTCACAGAATTTTTCTGGAGAATCTGGAGAGCTACCAACCAGAGCCTTAATGCAAAAGATAACGAGTATCAGGCGGCACCACTAAGTCAGATAGATTTTTTATTCCATGAACTTTGTGAAGACACAGCCCACTTCCTCAGATGCAGAAGATACAGAATTTCTTCGTCTGAAAAGGGTTGTCTGTCCAGGAATGCTCATGCTATAATTAAAATAGTACTCTCAGTCTTGCATCATGGTCTCATATTAGGACTCACCAGCTTTTCTACTGGGAAAATAATAGGAATCCTCATCCCTTCACTGGCCTCAGTCAAGCCAGCAGGCCTTTGGAAATGGTGGAATGTTGACTCTTTTTCTCTCATACACACATATAAAACCTAAGTAAGCGTTCTTAAAAAACAAACAGCCTGTTGAGTATTAGTTACTTATTTCCTCTGTTCCTTCCTTTTCTTACAAGATCCCCATCAAGTATGGCTTCGTATAGACAAAGGAATATTGCTTGAGTGTGTAACTGAATTCTCATCAGTGTTCCCTAGTAACCCTTGGTTCTTTGGGTATAGGGGCGCTGCACCTGGGTTAATCCCATTCAGAAATCAGAGGAGGAGGAAGAAGAAGATGAGGAGGAAGAGAAACCGGATGAACAAGAGGAGTCTCAAGAAGTTGGACCTCCACTTCTCACACCACTATCTGAAGATGCAGGTACTAGAGTGGAGACCACACATGACTGAGCCATTCCCCCCCCCCCTTTACAAACAGATTGAACAAGAAAACTTTCCCCATTAGGATAAAGAAATGCTTATATGGGATTACAGATAATGAAGTGTGTGGTTTTATTAAAATGAATCAACCCACCATCTTGATTTTAAGCAGGATGGTTGAGTTCCTGGTGGAACAACAGGAATATATTTCAGCTTAGGGCTACAGTTTGTGGTTTAGCTGTTGAATTTGTTAATTCTAAACTATGTACTGTATTCTGAATTATCATCAAAGAACCTTTTATGTTTTATGTTCTTGCTCACCTTTCTGTCTTTTCTTGCTTTCACATTTAAAATAACTACTACTACTACTACTACCTCTACCTGCTGTTACCTAAGTGTTCCTTGTGTTGACTGCTCCTACATTCTTGCTTATTCCTCTGAACATCATTGCTCAACACTGGAATTTAAATTCAAACTACAGGTTATACCACGTTTCTTTAAAAAGTGGTTAAAGTGACCAGTTTTATTTTAAGAAAAAGTACAGTAGCTGCAAGGTATTTAAACTGGAATGTGCTTCTCCTGTGTCTGGCTGTTATTTGCCTTTGAAGGTAAATACAAAGAACATCTCTGGAAACAAATAACAGTGTGGGGGAAGAGGCTGTGTGTTTTTTCAGCAGAAAACTCTCACAAATTCAGAAGCATATTTTGCATTGGGATCCTGTTGTCGTTTGTCATTCAGAATAAATTAATTTTAAAATTAGGTTGTGTGGTTGGTCATTAAATAATAGCATTGCGCAGGCAAGAAATCTTACTTTCTAACCAAATATTTCTCAAATAACAGAAAATAATTTTGTTCCTTAAACAGACATTCAGAACATTCCTCCATGGTCAGCTGAGGCATCAACAAATTTAATTCCTCAGTATGCCCTTGCAGTTCTTCAAGCTAACTTGTGGCCTGGAGCATATGCCTTTGCTATTGGAAGGTAGGCCGTCTTGATCATCTCTATTTTTATTAAGATCTTTTTACCAGGTATGCTCTCAGATCACACGTGTGAACTCACACATGTTCAGATAGATAAGGGATCTTCAAATCATAGCAATAGTACATCTTAACACAACCTGGCCTGAGTATATCACACTCACACAGAGCTATTCACAAGGAGATTATTATTTTTTATTTTTATTAAGATCTTTTTACCAGGTATGCTCTCAGATCACACGTGTGAACTCACACATGTTCAGATAGATAAGGGATCTTCAAATCATAGCAATAGTACATCTTAACACAACCTGGCCTGAGTATATCACACTCACACAGAACTATTCACAAGGAGATTAATTTTTTTTTGGAACACAGAAGAATTAAAATAAAGCAAAGATTCACAATAAAGTATATAATTAATATGGAGAAAGATACTCAAATGAAGCAAGCCAGCATGGCTGAGAGAGTTTTGAGATACAGGCTGCTACTGCAAAGGTCTGTACTACCTAAGCAAATTCTTTGTACAGATGCTACAAGGATAAAAAGAAGAAAGAAAGCTCTTTCACTGAACCACACACAAACCCATGAAAGTGGAGATAGACTGGGGAGCCACCAACGTATGGGGAAAATATTCCAAGGAAATAGATTAAGGGAGGGAAAAAATTACCTCTCCTTAGTCTTGTTTGACTGTGTGGGTGCTAGGAGAATTGGAATTCCAGCAGGAACAATGTAAAGGGATTATTGGATAAGGATCCCAAGAGAGGACAAACTAAGAGAGGTCCTAGGCCAGAATGAAATAAGCTAGCAGGACTGTCTGGCTAAATCCTAGATTCTGAGGAGCTCAGATAGTGATTTCCGCTCAGAAATAAAGTCAACACAAAGAGGACTGGAAAGAATAAACGACAGAGATAGACACAGAAAGAAAATTCACCCCAGAACATTCAACTCAGAACCTTCCCTTATAAATTAATATGGTTACTATATGGTTTTTTTTTTTAAAAAAAAAATCTGGTTCCTGGTCAGGCTGACTATAGTGTTATTCATGTGTCCTGTTCTACCCTAATAATCTGCATGGCTAATCTTCTCTGATGGTCCAGGGACAATTCATAATAAGAAGGGCAGACCATTCTTGCAATGGAAAAACAGAAGGTGATCCAGTCTCTATGGCCTCTTTTGCAAGAGGCCTACCCTCTGAGATAACTCTGTGGCTAGGGTATTCATGTCTTCTGTTTAATTTTGATTGGGTTTATATTCCTCTCATTTCCTCTTGGGACTGATTCATTTGAAACTAGAGGCTACTTCTACACAGCCACTGTTTTAAAGCTACTATACTCCTCCTTGGCCAGACAAGTTTTCCAGTTAAAACAGTACACATACATGACTTGGCAAAAGTAAGAATCTGCAGGGATTTTGTATAAACCTGGTCAGTTTGGCAACACTACCCCCTTGTGCACATATAAGGCCTGCTTTTAATGGAGTGATTGACAGCTTGTGTAGCTACAAACCAGAATTTCTGGAGCAATCATGGAGTATCTATCTGCAGAGCAGTGGTGCTCCATGACTGCTAATAGGATTCTGGCCAGGTTTTTTTTTTTCATAATTGTGGAATGCTTCAAATGTAACAAACCAGAGAAATCACTTTTTTCACTTTCATGTACAAATACAGCAGCAAACAGAGAACTGATTTTTTCCTCTCCTTTCAGTAAATTTTATGATATTTTCTTTCTTTCCTTCTTCTAGGAGATTTGATAATATCTACATTGGCTGGGGTCACAAATACAGTCCAGATAATTACAGCCCTCCATTACCACCTCCAGTGCAGAGTGAATACCCTAGTGGACCCGAAATCGCAGAAACAACCGACCCAACTGTAGAAGAAGAACTTGCCCTCAAGGCTGCACAAGAGGAGGCACTGGCAGCTGAAGAAATGGAAGAACTGGAAGAGGATGAGGATGAGGATGAGGATGATTAGTCTCCAAAGAGCTAGCTTATCTATAGTATTTCTAAATCTTTTTATATGCTGTGTCAGAACAAACACAATACACCATCCATTCCTCTATAATATTATGCTTTGTCTAATATTTGTATAAGACAAAGCATAGTATTATAAAGGAAGGGATGATGTATTGTGTTTGCACTGACACAATTTTAATATGCATTTCTGTTTTTTTTGTTTCACATTGATGTTTTCACTATTAATATGGTTCTTTACTATTAAATAAAATTAACATGATCAAGTCTGTAGTTGAAACAAACAGAATGATGGTTAATGGCCATCGGATCAGAAGTTTTATACCATATAGGGCTGGAGAATTTAGTTAATTCCTTTTTTAGTTAGCAGGGTATCTGATACAAACAACAATTGCACAGAGAACCCATCAGACAATACAGTAGAATCTTTTACATAAAGACAACAGTGGGAGTATAGAGCTACACGGACTCCTAGAAATATGTCCTGAGAGAGAATGCAAGACAAAAATTTTCCTCCCTCATTGATATCGAGTAGTGCAGCATGGTCCATTATGGTGTGCCACATCAGACTTACGCTACCATCAGCCAGCTCAGTCCTTATTGCCTCCAGTCCTCACCAGAGGTGACAGGTCAAGGCCCTACCTGTGTTTCCCTTCTGTTGAACTCTCAACTTCTTTGTAGTGTCTCTGTTTATGGGACAGGGAATAACCTTGTGAATATGTATGGACAAGCCAACATCCCAGCTCTGAAAGCAGACACAGAAGGAAGCAGCAATAGACTGGAACATTTCTGATTTGGGAGTAAAATGAATTTTTCTCCTTCTGGCCAGTGTTGTATATCTATAAGCTTACATGAACTCCAGATAACATGAAATGTTATTGGAAACTGCAGATATTCATACAGCATGCATGGTTTCCTTGGGGCTGGAGTGTGAGAGCCATAGACTGCGAGCTCAGAAAAATATGGAAATGATTGGCAGTAAAATTATGTCATCAATGGCTTTTCATAAAACCATTATTTCTGATTTTACATACATTCTGTTAGTAGAGAAGTCAGATAATAAGTGCAGTATGAAAAAAAATCTCACTTAACCACCTTTGGAGATAAGATTGTTACGCATCTAGAAGATTGATTGCAATCCACAAGTGATACTGAAGCAAATTCACGTTATTTTTTGTTGTTACATTGTGTAACATCGTCGACGTTTAGTCGTGTCCGACTCTTCGTAACCCCATGGACCAGAGCACGCCAGGCCCTCCTATCTTCCACTGCCTCCCGGAGTTGTGACAATTTCATGTTGGTTGCTTCGCAAACAGTGTCCAGCCATCTCATCCTCTGTCGTCCCCTTCTCCTCTTGCCGTCACACTTTCCTCACATCAAGGTCTTTTCCAAGGAGTCTTCTCTTCTCATGAGATGGCCAAAGTACTGGAGCCTCAGCTTCAGGATCTGTCCTTCCAGTGAGCACTCAGGGTTGATTTCCTTTAGAATTGATAGGTTTGTTCTCCTTGCAGTCCAGGGGATTCTCAAGAGCCTCCTCCAGCACAATTCAAAGGCATCAATTCTTCGGCGGTCTGCTTTCTTTTTGGTCCAGCTCTCACTTCCATACATCACAACAAGAAAAACCATAGCTTTGACTATTCGGACTTTTGTTGGCAAGGTGATGTCTCTGTTTTTTAAGATGCTGTCAAGTTTGCTTTCCTCCCATTGCTTTCCTCCCAAGAAGCAGGCGTCTTTTAATTTCATGGCTGCTGTCTCCATCTGCAGTGATCATGAAGCCCAAGAAAGTAAAATGTCACTGCCTCCATATCTTCCCCTTCAATTTCCCAGGAGGTGATGGGACCAGTGGCCATGATCTTAGTTTTTTTCATGTTGAGTTTCAGGCCGTTTTTTGCACTCTCCTCTATCAACCTCATTACAAGGTTCTTTAATTCCTCCTCACTTTCTGCCATCAGAGTGGTATCATCTGCATATCGGAGGTTGTTGATATTTCATTTTCATCATTGTTGCCTCCAGAAATAGTTCAGGCTTGATTTGCTCTAATACCCAACTGTTCATCTTTTGGGCAGTCCAGGACATCTTACAGGTGCTACATAACTATCTCCCAGTTGTCATTACAACAGACTAACCACGACTACCTGCTACATTACCTCTTCCTCAGCAGTTTCTTTGCATCCTTAATCTCTTTTAAAGTGGTAGCAACTATCCTTTAATTCGGCATATGGAATTTGTGAGCCAAACCTACAGAGACCACAGCCAATGGTCAGGGATGATAGGAAGTGTAGTCCATCAGCAGTCTGAGAGTGCCTTGTTGTAGCTATGCATACTTTCCTGGAAGGAGCAAGTTCTATTAAGGGTGTGTGTGTTCTATGCAAACATACATGAGACTCCACTGTGAGTTAGCGAAAATAATGAATTCTTGCCTCGTCTTTTCCTCTTGTGCAGTGATCGCCGCAATACTAAATTTACGGATATTTTCCATTGTTTCCCATGGGCAGGTGGGCCACATCTACCGGAACTGGAGGCTAACCTTGAGACAAATGGCGGGAACTCTCGATACATTATCCCGTTTTCAGGCCTGTCAACGATAAACCAACCCACTTCTTGCGCCGCTCTTGCATTTCCTACACTTTAAAAAAGTTTCCAATTAATGGGACTTTTCCAGGACTGGACGGCTGCAAGCCCACGTCAGTCAATCAGCGGCTTGACCAATCTTCTAACAGAGAAAATAAAGAACGGCCCGCCTTTTAACCCGATCACTACCACAAAGCCGTAAAAATAGGAGAGTGTAAACGTTGTTTATGCGTTCTCTTCCACGCATCTGGTGACGAAAGGGGAAAAGACTGGCATCAATACATCAAATACATCTAATATTTCGCGAAATATTGTACACTCCCTTTTTTTTGCCCCCTTCCGATGTTTAAATCGCCCACCCCATTTCCCCTCTCCCGAGATAATAGTACGGTCCACCGGTGGGCTGGAAGAATGTCCTACGTCACCAAGGGACCAATCGGAAGAGGCCTGGGTGGAAATTCAAACTCCGAAAGCGAAGCGGATAAAAAGCAAGACCAGAGAAGGCTTGGAAGCGCAGCGACATGGCCGAAGAGGGCGGTGTGACTGTGTGTGTCAGGGTGCGCCCGCTTATTGCAAGGTGATTTTCTTTTCTTTTTTTTAGCAGTTATTTGTTGCATGTGTTTTTAGTTAGCTGTTGTGGCTTTTTCGGGCTCTTTGGCTGTGTCTCTTGTGGCCGGCATCTCCAGAGGACAGGAGTAGGAACTCTGTCCATGCTCTTGTCCCACGGCCAAGAAACCCACAACAACCATCAGATCCCGGCCGTGAAAGCCTTCGAGAATACATTGTTTTTAGTTACTTGAATCCTTTCCTTCTGAGTAAGGAAGGGAATACCTGGGAATCTTTGATCTTAAGTTAGGACAGGAGTACAGCACTTCTGATGGCCATTTCACCAAGTGGGGCTTGTCTTTCAAAGAGCTCTTCTCAAACCAAAGCCCTTCACCGGAACTTCATTTCTGGGATTTTTTCCTCCCTCCATCTCAGGACCATTCAAATGCATTCTTTGAAACATTCAGGGTACTTGGCTTAGTCCATTGTATCAGAATAAGGAGGGGAAGGGAGGGGAATATCTGTAAATCCTTGATCTTATGTTACCTCTGTTGAGTAATTTTAGTTTTAAAGAGGTTGTCTTGCAAGATACTTGCTCTGAATTGCACCCTCCTGGAGGCTGATAGTCAGAACTTGCAAAGGTGGTATATTTTGAGGATGAAGTGGCTTCAATATGCAGTGTGGGGGAAAGATATCTTTTTGCACTCAGACAATTTATTAGGACATGCTGTTTTGTTCTTTCTTTTTTTTAAGAGAAAATGAGGATTTTGATGACAAAGTGCAGATTTCGTGGAAAAGTGAAGACTGTACTGTATCACAAATAGATGGGGCCAAGTCTTTTGTCTTTGGTAAGTTCCTCTTACACACTGAAATAACAGTTATTTCAATATGGGTATTTAGGAAGTAATGAGGGTGGGCTCAATGCATGCTGAACATCATAAATCTTGCGGTACACAGACTACTAATCTTTCTGGTTCTACCATGTTTAGAAAATACACAGCAAGTGTAAGTTTTGAAAGAAAAGAGCACTGATCCTAACCTGGAATAGCTTGACTGCCTCACTGCCTAGCAGAATATTCTAGTCAGCTGCAAGTCATACAGTTAGTTGAGAGAAAACTTTCTCTGTGTGTGTGTATCTGGAAATGATAAAGGACCTATTGCTAGCCTACAAAAACCAAAGAATAGATTTTGTTGGAAACTGATCCAGTCTTATTTACAAGTAGCAATTTGATGTGGAGTATTGGATATGGAGCTCACTTTAAAAAAACTAAATAATGTTGTGTTTTTTTTTTTTTTTAAGATCGAGTGTTTCATTCTGATGACAGTACAGCGGAAGTCTACCAAGGGGTGGCTGCTCCGATTATAAAGTCTGCTGTTCAGGGGTATAATGGTATGTTAAACATCACTTAATCTGATTACATTTTCTCTGATTATGATCGTGAGCAAATGCCATTGCTTTCCCTTAGGCACAATTTTTGCTTACGGTCAGACTGCATCGGGGAAAACCTACACAATGTTGGGCACAAAGGAGACCCCGGGTATCCTGCCTATGGCAATTCATGATGTCTTCAGCACAATCTGCAAAGTAAGTCATTCTACAAAACATTTGTCTTTCTGATGCCAGATCAGTGTTTCAAAGCTATGTGAAGAGGATAATGCACTTGCTGTGACAGGTCCTTGTTTCATTTAGGTCAAGGGTGGGGGAACTGGCAATGTTTCTGCAGTGCATGATCACTCACCATCTCAGAGGGGCAAGGTTCCCGGCCACATGGGCATGTAGAGCGCATGGTGCCCTCCTCTAGGCAGTGTTCTTCCCCCTCTGCGTACCCACAGTGCCTGTTTCCAGGCCCTTTAGATCTGCTTTTGACCAGAACCCCACCCAGAGGGAGGCAGAGTCACAAGTCTGGGAGGGAAGAGCTCTGCCTAGCGGGCTGAAATTAGAGATAACGTTGCAGAGGAGGCTGTTCAAATCCAGACCACCTGGAGATCCTAGGAAATCCTTTTCCTTTAAGAGGAAAAAATGGACAAAATTATACTGTGCCTTCCATTATTCTTTTCCTTTGTTTAGAAAATGCAAGCGACCACCATCTTGTTTGCCTGGAAGAAATTTCTTGGGAGCAAGGATCTGGAGAATTTTCTGAACTCTTCTCTTAGCCCTGGTTCCATGCTTGTTGCTGGGCAGTATCTTTGCAACCATTGGCCAAGTTGGCTGGGCATAGGTTATCAGCCAACATTTGGGCATTGGAAAATGGAGACGATTTCTGTAAATTATCAGACATGTGGGAAAGAATTTTTGTGTGATGGCATCACTATTAAAATATGTTGTTTGTAGATAAAGTTGTCTTTATACTGGTTAGTATTCTTCAAGCATGCTGATGAATGTATGCTCTTCTAACTTCTAGATCCCTGAGAGGGAGTTCTTACTCCGTATATCATATATGGAGATTCACAATGAGACTATACAAGACCTACTGTGCAGTAACATTAGGAAAAAGAAGCCCTTAGTTGTACGTGAAGACATCAATGTAAGTAATCTGGAGCAGGAAAATCTACATTGTGTGAAAAAATGGAAACATTTTTTGCATTGATAGATGTTTTTTAAAAAAAAAACTCTTCGATGCTTTTGCAGTAATAACATTTCCTGTTCTCAGATTTGGTGAGTTTGTGTATCAGATTATAAAATACCTTGGATCATTGTCTTAGGTACTTCTGTTTAATATGGAGAATCAGTTTAGGCATACCAATGACAGTAGCCATGCAATGTAAAAATATATTACTACTACATTTTCTCATAGAGGACTATTTATGTTGAAGATCTGAATGAAGAGGTGGTGGTTTCTCCAGAGCAAGTTTTGAGCTGGCTACAAAAAGGCGAAAGTAAGACTCTGAATCTTCTGTACAAAGCTTTCTGTGTAATTCCATGGATTAAAAAAAAATCTATCACTATAAGAAAAAAAGAATAATCGAGGCATTTGTCTGATCTGTCTTCTAAAACAGAGAACAGACATTACGGTGAGACAAAAATGAATGAAAGAAGCAGTCGTTCTCATACAATTTTCAGAATGGTAAGTGATTATAAATTTTACTTCCTCAATTTCGTCTTTGCAAAGTGTTTTAGCATTTTCATTACTGGTAAACTAATGTATATACAAATGAAATGCTGACTCTTGGTGCTGAGGTGTACCGTTACACTAGATGACAGACTCCAGCTTGTGGAAATGTAGATTGGAACCTTAGTACCTCCTGAAGTCAAAAACATGTAAGGTTAATAAATCTAAAATCCAACCTTATCCCAGAGTCCCCATACATTCTGGAGCACTTTTAAGGCTGTTGTTCACATTTAGGTAGATTTCAGGGGTCCCCTGCACTATTTGATAATCCCAAATACTTATTTTCCAAGTCTGGAAATGGAACCATCTCTTCCAGATTTTCTTTTCTAATTTCAGTTTTCTATATAGGGGGTACTGAGTGATCTTGTGGACAGAAAGCCCAAGAGACCGAGACGACTCTATAGAGTGGAGAGGAGAGTGTCCCTCTCTCTCGTCCATTGATGAACACAAATCTGTCAGTAAGAGAACTGAATTGGAGAGCCCCTTTCATCTCTAGTTAGTTTCCTTCAGCGGAAAGGTGGCCTATAAATAAATGTCCCACCTCTATGGTAACATCTGAAGAATTTAGGCTAGGTATACTGCAGCATAACGAGGATTTCTCCATAAACTTTGACAGAACAATAAATGCACTTGTTGGCCTATAGTCCGTGGTACTGAAACTGACTCACATTTTGCATTTTTTAAAGATTATTGAGAGCAAAGAAAAGACAGATACTTCCAGCTCAAGTTGTGAAGGAGCTGTCATGGTCTCTCACTTGGTGAGTTCTTGGAAAATAGCCCTGGAATTGCAAGTGTGTGATATTATCAGACAAGGGTTTAATTTTTTAACGATGTGGCATGAAATTGTAGTTTGTGTTGCATCCTGTTTTGAGTTTGGGCCTGCAGAGTCAAGCATCTCAGTTTCAGTTTGCAACTGGAAGTCTTATATATTTCTGAAAAATTTGTGCAGAGATGTTTCTACCTTGAAAAGAGCAAAAATTATATGGATTGTGTGTTTTCATTTTTACCTGAATTACAGCCAGTTTGACCCACCATTTATATCAATGGAACATGTTCCTGTTTCATTCCGAAAGATGTTCTGTTGGCATCAGTGTTTGCTGATAGTGCATTGCCACAGAAATGCAGTCATTGCTGCTGTTCCTAAAGTGGTCAGAATTTCCAAATAAATGCCATATATATTATACCAGATATGTTGACATATAATTTTCAGTCATTATGGAGTGTTGCATATGGATGATGGGAACTGTAATTCAACATGGAAATGCTCAGAGAAGCTGTTCTAAAAGTTCCTTTATCTTAAATGCCCTTATTCTTCTTTCAAAAATACTGTATTGGTGTTCAGTAGCACTTAAATTCCTTTCAGAAGTACAGAGTAATAATGCACAAATTGTTCTTATTCTGCAATGTAAATTCCTTGCCAGGGACCCCTTTCTTCTATCTGGTTAAATGCTCTTTTTCTCGTACATTTGGGTACCATTGTTTGCTTCCAGCTGAAAATCAGTGTTCAGGCCAGTGGGTGGCTTAAAGAGCTTGAATAATAGGATGTAACAAAGTCTGCCTTCAATTTTCAGAATTTAGTAGATCTGGCCGGAAGTGAACGAGCTAGCCAAACAGGTGCTGAAGGTATGTGTCTGTTGTTGAATTAGATTTTTCTGAAGGTCTGTGGTATCCTATTTATTTGCTGAACCCTAGCTTGATGACACTCATCCAGTCGTTCAACAAAGGAAATTAAAATGCTAAATTCTAAGCATTAGGAACCTACTCTAGTAGGGTTTTCACACTGTGTTCACATCCCGCTAGGATAGATGTGTAGGTATGAGAATGTGAAGGATTTGCCCAATAAAAATCTCGTGGAGTTATTGACCTCAGTTGGGTTGGAGCCAACATTCCCTCTAATTTTAAGCCCCACTGGGTGGGGCTTCACCCCCTGCCTGCATGACTCTGCCCTCCTACACAGGTTCTGTTTTGACCAGAACCAAAAGGGCTGGAAATGATTGCTATGGATGTGTGGTGGAGCAGCAGCTGCCCTGTGCAGACCCATGCATGCTCATACAACCATACACCTTAGAGGGAACTTTGGTTGCAGTAGAAGATTACACACATTGTCTCCTCCTAGATGAACAGCTCCTGCACAGCTTATACACTGTTCTCTCTCTTGGTCATATTTACATCCACCTCAGAAATGACTAGTAATGATTGGTTAGAACTCTAACCCACCACAGAGAATCTATTAAATAATAGGCTAATCCAGGTCATTGTCTTCCTATTTGTAATCATTCATACATTCTGGTTAGGTGTCCTAATTTACCCTGCTATATACTGCAGATTTAGTCACCATCTTGGATTGTTCAGAGTAGGATTAGACAAGGTCATGGAGAAACGGATAGCCTCTCCTCATGATGTTTATCATACCTCCAGTTTCACATGCATTCTTCCTCAGAATACCAGATGCTAGGGAATACAAGTGGGAGATTGCTGTTATGACTCATGACATACGTATTTGTGAGCTTCTCATGGGTCATTTTCTCTGGTATTGCATTGGACTAGGTTGTTTCTTTATCTGATCCAGCAAGATTCTTTTTGCACCCAAACTGGGCATATATTGCTTATCTGCATCACCGTAGAAGTACAAGCTTGTGAAAGGAACTGCATTGCCATATTCATTGTTCCATTTGTTGTGCTCCTGTGTAGGGATTCGCCTGAAAGAAGGGTGCAACATCAACCGAAGCCTTTTCATTTTGGGACAAGTTATCAAGAAGCTTTGTGAGGACCAGTCTGGGTAAGGCTTGCTGAGCTGCCAATCCCTTACCTTAATCTGTAATGACAAGTCCTAGAGTGGAGTAGGGATTCTTTGACCCTTTGGATGCTTTAGCCCACATTTGTCACAGTCTGTTAACACTCGCCACGTTGTATGACATGGCTGGGAGTTTTAGCATCTTGATACTATCTTGAGGGTCAAATTTCCCACTTCTGCCATAGGCATAATACATAGGCTCTTGACCAAATTTTATCTTGGCTAATGAGTAAAATTTATATTCTTCTCTGCTTATCTGTCTTCACCAGTGGCTTCATCAACTACAGGGATAGCAAGCTGACACGAATTCTACAGAATTCACTGGGTGGAAATGCTAAGACTGTTATCATCTGTACAGTTACTCCAGTATCTCTAGAAGAAACTCTTAGCACTCTTCAGGTATAGTTAGAATTCTATTGATTTCACCCCCAGATCCTTTTTTTCTTGGAAGTAGGAGACATTCCTGCAGAGAGATGTGACAAAATTTAAGACTGAATACTGTTCCACATGTGCCATAAAATTTCTTTTTCAATGCGCTCTAACCTCTGTTTCAAACACAGTCCAGCCTATAAAGATTTTAGCTAATGCCTTTCATTTGGGTCTGCATGCTGGTTTATGGATTGCCTTCTATGGAATTGGAAGAAAGATCCACCCAGTTCTATGTAACAAGTGGAGCGGGCTGTGGTATGAGGTGATCCATTCTCAAACGTTTGAAGCAGAGCAACAGCTGTGTTTGGGCCCCTGGCCACCTATGCTAAAAAGGGCTTACATACTATGGATCTGAAACTTTTAGTTAATGTCCCGTTTACCTGGGCAACTGTGTAAGGGCAATCAAATAAGTCAATTGAAGTCAGAATTAACTTGACAGGATTTAGTTCAATTCATAAGAGACATGGTGCTACATTTTAAAAGCTTTGCACTATGAACAGCATAATCTTGCAGGCCCCATTGGCAGTTACTGTAATAGCAACATTTTTGTTTTGCGATGTCATACCATAAAAGAGAGTTCATGCAGAAGGATTTCTTGTGTTTTCTGCTCATGTCTTGCTCATGTTGACTCTCTGCTTGTCTCTCCCAGTTTGCCAGTACAGCTAAAAAGATGAAAAATACTCCCAAAGTAAATGAAGTTCTTGATGATGATGCTCTGCTGAAGAGGTATCGTAAAGAGATAGAAGACCTGAAACGACAATTAGAAGAAGTAAGTTGATCTTCTAATTAGAAAACAGTCTAAACTTTTAAAAACTCCAGAGATATGAGCTGTTTTAAAATATATTCCTTGCGTACACAGAACTCTTCTTTCTTGTCACCCTGTATATCGTTGTTTAGATCTACCCATTTTTTCTCAGTAGCTGAAGAACCAAACCATGATCTGAGATTAAATCAAGGATGTGGCTCTCCAGGTGCTATTTGCAGTTTCAAACAATCTAAGCCCAGACAGTTTATGGGGAGAGCTTGAGAGTTGCAGTCTCAATGTATTGCGAGAGGCACAGCTTTCCCATCTGTGATTTAGATCGGGGTAAACAACCCCTGCCCAGTTTAGCAACCACCAGAAACCCACTATTCCAGAGAATTTTTTTTAATTTAAAAAACCCCTCTGGAAACTTATGATTTTCTTTTAAAAGAAGCCACGCCCATATCCTTGTTTACACAACCAGATATAAAGCTTATGGGAAAGTTGTCGACTTCCAACCATGCTCAGCTTCTTCCAGAGAGGAGAGAGATTTGCCTGCATAGCCAATGAACTGGGCCCCTTTCTCAACTGTTCTAAACTTGTCCAACCCTGTTTTGAATGGGAGTACAGAGTCAAATCTGGCTGAATTATTGTAACAGACTCATAAAGATCCGTATGCACTCATTAGGTTGCAGAGCAATCCTAGGGAGGCAAGAAAGAAGACATCAGTGGGAGATCCTAAGAGGCTTCTATTAGCTAGATGCAACTGACCAGATGGTGGACAGAGGAAGAGTTTTTTTTAAAAAAAATCAATCAATCATGTCCAGCTTTAATATCTTCGCTCCCAGTGCCTCCAATGAAAAGAGGAATAGTTATATTGTCTCCAGGGCTGATGTAGTTTCTCTGCTGTCCTGAGATCTCCTCCAAAATGTCCCTTTTCAGGCTCTGCTGCTGTCAGAGCTTTGATAGAAGGGACATGATGGCAGTGACACATTTCTGCTTCTCCAAAGAAGAAACTTCCAACAACAGGCATACCATCTCTTTATTCCAGAAGAGGGTAGTCTGCAAGACCCTAAGGCTGTTTTGATTATAGGATTGGTCTTAAGTGCTTCCATCTTAAACGCCAATGTTTAAAATACTTCTGATTCTCTTGAAAAATTGTGTAGGTCTTCTTATTGAAATCATGAACCCTTTCACCATTAAGACAGATGTATTTATTTTTTAGGTTTCGTCTCTTTCTCACACCAAAGATCAACTGGCTCAGCTTCTGGAGGAAAAGAACTCCCTTCAAAAAGAACAGCAGGACAGGATAAGAGCATTAACCGAGATGCTTGTTACTGCATCCTCTTTTGCACGAGAACAAGAGTTGAAAGTAAGCTGGGAGGATTTAAATTCCATAGGACCCTGGAAAATGATTTCTACTACATCTTGTATTAGGACAGAGCAGAATCTAAACTAAAGAAAAAAAGATTTCGAATTCTCTTTTGGTTGTGAGCAAAGCATATTTATTAAAGCTACAAGTTGTTTGTGTGGACCTTGGATCAAGTAATGTCTCTTAAAGGGTTTGAGAACTTCTGTGTTATGGAGCACTTTTAAGATCACCTCATTTGGTCCAAAAATCATTGCTCTGAGCCTTGTGGTGCAGCGAAGGCTCTGCTCGTGATCTGATTTCAATCTTGGTCTCAGATAGCCAGCTCAAGGTTGAGTCATCCTTTTGAGTTCAGTAAGTTGAATATCCAGCTCGGGAGGTGGGGGGCAGTGTGTAGCTTGCATAATTAAACTGTAAATTGCCCAGAAAGTGCTTTAAGTGCTATGGGGCAGTATATAAGCAACACGCTTTGCTTTATGCCTCTTCATTTTGTCTATCTACAAGGCAGATCTGCAAAGCATGGTGTTGCCTTAATTTCTGCTTTCTTAACCAATGAAACGCTTTGTAAACCTTGGCCTTTATTTCATCCCTTCCCCCACCCAAACAAAAGTGGAATGATATGTGTAATAGTTAAGTGAAAGCATACACTTATGCATAATCTTGTTGATTTAAACGTAGTATCATTTGAAGTAACTGTTGAGCAGTCTTTCATTTGTACATATATCGCATCCAGCAAAACCTAAATTGTAGCAATTGTGCTATAGTGTAGTTTTTTTTAACTTCAACAACTTCACCTCAGAAGTACAATAAGCAGTTTCTGCTGCGGCTCAGAGTCACTTACTCTTTGGAGAAAAAAATACTAGCTGCCTGCATAGAATGATGAATACATCTTTACGAAATTCTAATTCTGCAATTCTAATTCTGTTTCCATTCTCCAATTTTCTTAGAAAAGAGAATGGATTGTTGTACGAATGTGACAGTTTTGTTTGGCTGCCGCCCTTTGGGCATTTTGGAGGCTTCTGAGGAGCTTAATATTTTTGGAAACTTCATTAGTTTGTGCATTGAAAGTCATCTGCTTAAGAAGGAAAAGGTCCGGTGAATGATTCTATAATATGGCTTTCAATATCTGTTGACTTGCAACTCCCCATTTCCATCCTCCCATGGCTAGTGATATGATGGGAGTTGGAGTCAAACATATCTGAAGGGCATTGGGTCAAAGTGACTTCCTCAAATGGATCCTACTTCGTTCCACCTTCCTTGAGCATGTAGTGCAAGACTAGCAACATATTCCCTCTAGGCAGAACTATGGATGTGCTTGCTGAGCAAATACAGAATTGGTAGTTGTTTATGTTTAGCAGAACTTGGGTGAAATTACCTTTTTTAGACTACAGTGGTGCCTCACTTAACAATTACCTCGTTAAACAACGAATCCGCTTGACGGTGAGGTTTTTGCGATTGCAAAACGATGTTTCAATGGCCAAAAATCGCTTTACGATGATTGGTTCCCTACTTCAGGAACAGATTCTTCCCATTGCGACGATGTGAAACAGCTGATTGTCAGGTTTCAAAATGGCCACCCCTGTGCAAAATGGCTCCCCGCTGTTTTTGGAGGCATTTTTCACTTTACAGGCACTGGAAAATGGCCGCCCTATGGAGGATCTTTGTTGGACGATTAGATATTTAGCCCATTGGAACGCATTGAACCGGTTTTCAATGCATTTCAATAGGGTTTTTTTTTTCGCTTGACGAGGATTTCGTTCTACAGCGATTTTGCTGGAACAGATTATCCTTGGCAAGCGAGGCACCACTGTACTTTTCTCAGTCTCCCAGCCAGTGTAGTCAAGAAATAACATTTCAAAGCATCCTTTAACTCCTCATTGCCCTGGTTGTGTTTTGTCAAAGGCCTTGAGCAAATAACATCATTGAACATGAATTCCATCTAAAAGCATAGTCCAGGTCACCAGTAAATGCAAGTTGGGGTCACTTTAAATATAAAATGATTCAGCTTGCTTTAGTTCCCCTACATGCCTCAATGTAGTAATATTTTTCTTTTTAAGACTAGACGGAAGAGAAGAGTTACTTGGGCTCCAGGAGCAATAAGCCAGGATGGGGGATTGTGTTTCTTGGAAGATCTTCCTGGTAAAAGCAAACGTTACAAGGCTTCTTTCGCTTCTCTAACAGAGATGGAAGAATGTAAGTGCTTTTCCTGGGGAAAAACATCTTAAGGCAGTACTGTATCTTAAAATAGTGGATACCATGAACTGCAAGTTGAGATTTCAGTATTTCATACTATGTCATCTATCTAGTATTTATTGCGGTGGTCAAACTGATGCCAAACGGTGTTTAAGCTACATGCTGGTTAAATAATACAGAATACTTCTTTTAGATCTGAAGGGGACAGGGAGGAGAGGAATTTTTTTCGCTTAACCTGACAGGCTCATCTCTTGTCCTGGTTGCTTGAGAGGTTTGATTCTGGCACTGGACTCGTGGTACTTGGGGAAACTGGCTGCTGTCCAGGTGTTAGTAAAGAAAAAAGACTTTTCTCCATGATATGAGAACTGTAGTCTTGTCAGATCCCAAGATTCCCTCCTCTCCTTTTAAAATATTTTATTCAAAATATAGGAGAGAATATTTTCTTCAAAATATAGGGGGAGATGGCGTCTAAAAAGTAAAAACAATGGAAGCACATGGGATATAACTGAGGGTTAGGAATATGAATGATTGTAAGTTGAGCATATTCCCAAAACATGTTTAATTAAAATGGATGCTAATAGAGTATATATTCAATAGCACTAATATCAGAAGGGTTTCTTTAGACCATAGAAAGATGAGCAGTACATTTTTATTTTCCAGCCTTGCAGAAGAGCATGCAAGAACCATTAGCTGAGTTAATCAAAACTAGATTGTATCGTGTCATTTAGCACTTCTTGTATTTGGCTCTGTCTTAAATTTGCAGTTCTTATTTTTTTTCCTTTTGGTAAAATATTTTTAGCTGTGTCATCGGAGTTCTCAGAATATGATGATCAAGGCATGATAGCCAGTATTGCACAATCTGCAGAAGAATGGGTTCCAGGATCTGAAATCAATTTTGTAAGTAGTAGAGGTGGACAAAGTACAGTATCTGTTTTTTCCAGCCCAGGGGAGAGCTCTGTCCCTGAATATTTGGTTCCTCAGTAATGCTTTGGGGGCAGAATTAGGGTAGGAGCTACGGCCACTCTTGGGGCATCCTCCACTGTGGACGGCATTTACTGCCACCATCACCAAATGTTAAATAACTGTCAGTAATCTCTAGTAAGCAGTTGTATTTAAATAATGTCCAGCTCTTCCCCACAACTCATGACAGCTTCAGGTTGCATCATCTTTGAGCCATCCATGTATTGGCGTGGGACTACTCAGCATTGTACACAATCAACCTTTCTCTGAGAGAATTTGTCCATGTGAGCACTGGCCTGGATATGTTTTCACATATCCTGTCGTCTTGCCTTTTTTATGCAACTGAATAAACCTTTATTTATTTGATTTATTTGAAATACCATTCTCTGAAGACCTTGTTCCCTACACTATTAGAAGATAAAAATCCTTATTTTTCTGTAGCAGTTGCTAAATTTGTTGCTGCTATTCAGTTCTCCAAGATAATTAAACCTCATGTTATTTAAATATTTTGGGTTTGGTTTTTTGGTGTTTTTTTTTTTCATTTGTTTGTTTTTGCTGCTCAGGAGTTTTTCATGAACTTCTAAGGGAGGAAAGGAAGGATTTTCCACAATTATACACATGATGCATGAGCTTAAGAGGAAATTTAGCTAGGACAGAAGCTCAGGAGGTATTTTATAGCTCACTTAAATATTTCTTGTTCTAGATTCACAAGGACTTTGCAGAGTCTGTCCAGCTTTGTGAAACCCTTGTAGAAGAGAGGGCAAGTCATTTCAACGTTCTTTAGGAAATGTAAGTGAAGTGAGGGTAAAATCTTCTAATCTCTCTTTCTCCTAACTTATGTAGGATAATGCAGTCACTGAACAGCAAGTTATGATTATAAAACTTGAAAATCTGCAATTGGAGAATAAGCAGCTGAGATGTGAGCTCACAGAACTGAGAGAAAAAATGTCAACTGAAGAGTTTGTGGCTCTTGAAAATGAGACTGCAAAAGAGCACGAGGTAAGGAAAGGGGCACTCTGTGTGTGTGTGTGTGTGTGTGTGTGTGTGTGTAAATACAAGGAAATAGAAGCTTTGCTACTTTTGGTGAGCCATCAGTCTGTCTTTTGGTGCTTGTTGTATGCTTCTTGAGTTTCGCAAAGGGCAAAGATGCAATTGCATGAATTATGCAAAGGCACCACAAAGGAGGAGAAAGTGTTTGGTGTCTCATTTTCTTCACAATCTGTCATTTTGTGTTGTGTCTTGTGAATGAGACAGATGTGAAATTTCTTCATGTCCCTAATTCATGTGTATTTTTTATTGTGCTCAAATGGGCTGAGAATTGATAAGATGGTTCATCTGAATTTCCAAACACTCTTCAAAGATTGCTCTTTGTGCAAAGTGTTACCGTTGTTTAGCTGGTCACTGCATATATTGCTGTGGTTAAGCTGTCTCTCCCATGAAGCAGCCGTGGTGGAGTGTACAGAACTCATGCACCAGGTTCATCTAGTGGAATTCCATTAATCAACTGGTTCTGCAGTGACAACAAGTGGGTTCTAATATAGTGAACATCTAACACATTTATCTCTAGTTGTATGCTTTCTGGATGTTCTGATTTCCCACCATTCTGACCAGAGCTTGCAAATTAACTTTTGCAAGCTCTGAATCATGACACAATGTAAGAAAACCAGGTTGTGAAAACCACTTTTAAGATGCCTATGTGTTTCTTCTGGTCTCAAGTACAGTATGAGCATATGGGGCAAAGCACGGTCTGCAATGTTGCCAAATTTGTGAACTATTATCAAAATGCTTACCTGGCTTAGTTATCAGTAGCCATTTAACATCTAGTAAGGACTAGCTTATCTAGTTTTAGAAAGATTTTTTTTAATGATTTTTATTCTGGTGATAGCCCACATTTTCCTTTTGTAGGACCTTCAAGATGGCTTGGCTTAACATCTGTTTATACAGTGGTGCCCTGGATAGTGACGTTAATCCATTCCAGAATTAATGTCGCTATTCGGATTCGTTGCTATGCGGGGGGAGAACGCATAGGAATGCATTAAACTCCATTTAATGCATTCCTATTGGGGAAAAACTCACCGCTAAGTGGGACTCTTCCATAGGGCCGCCTCGGTAAGCGAGGAATCGGCGCGAAAACGCTGCGGGCAGCCATTTTGTTGATCCGGCTGCCATTTTGGAACCGCCGATCAGCTGTTTTCTAAACATCGCAATGCGAAGATTGGTAAGCGAAACGCTTACCGATCATGGCAATGCGATGTTTTGCCACCGAAAACATCGCAATGTGATCGCATTAGCGATTGCAAAAAACGTGTTGCTATGCGGATTCGTCATTAAACGGTTCACTCGTTAAGCGAGGCACCACTGTATTTTGTTACAACATTTTGAACTGTTCTATGTTGATAATAACATAATAATCACGTGCCATCAATTCTGATTTATGGCAACCCTTTTAAGTGTTTTCTAGGAAAAGAATATTCACAAGTGGTTTACCATTCCCTTCCTCTGGGTATACAGCTTACCCAAGGTCACACAGGCTGCTGCTTCTCCCTGGAACCACAGTGGGGAGTCAAACTCCCAACCTCTGGCTCGACAGCCAGCTAGCTAAGCCACTGAGCTTTCTAGCCAGCTGTTCTGTGTTGACAGATCTCTATAAATTGGTAGGTCTACAGTATATCAGAGTCGGGTTTATCTATGACAAAAAAATCCAGTATGTAAATCAATCGGCGGCAGCAGGGTAATAATCAAATTACAGTTGTAAGGAATCCTCTGGTTGTTGTTTTTTTCATTCCTACAACACTCCTATGCAGCATCACTGTATGAAATACAGAAATAATTGGCCTGTGTTACTGAAAGGCAGAACCTCAATCACAGCTCATTAAGACTTATGGGGCATGGGTAGCTGCCTGAAAGAAGGTGGTGTTAGCTGTATCTAATGGGCAGGATAGAAATACAATAAAATAAATAAAATTAAATCTCTGTCTTACCTTACATGTTTCACTGACTATTCAGTGTTACTAGTATTGAGGCTAGTAAAAGCCTTCATAAATAAAGCACTCCTTCATCTCAAAGGGTCTTTCCAAAGCAGTCCCTAAATATGAATCTAAAATCATGATGTGAAGATACAGTACGATGTAACAATTCCGCTGAAGCTCCTCCTTGGACTGCTACAAGTCTGAATCTAGACAAGAGCTCCCTTGAAGAAATCATCTTGGAATCTGCAAAATACAAGGATACAGTGGTGCCTCGCATAACGAGCGCACCGTTTAACAACGAATCCGCATAGCAATCTATTTTTTGCTATCGCTAATGCGATCGCATTGCGATGTTTTGAATGGGAAAACATCGTATTGCGATGATCGGTAAGCGAAACGCATTGCGATGTTTTTAGAACAGCTGATCGGCGGTTCCAGAATGGCCGCCGGGTGCCCAAAATGGCCACCGCAAGCGTTTTTGCGCGCTGCCCTCGCTTACCGAGGCGGTGCTATGGAGGATCTTCGCTGAACTGTGAGTTTTTGCCCCATAGGAACGCATTAAACAAAGTTTAATGCGTTCCTATGGGGTTTTTAGTTCCGTTTAGTGACAATTCTGGATAGCGACGATTAATCTGGAACAGATTAACGTTGCTATGCGGGGCACCATTGTACAGTACTTTTATTAGCCCTAAGGGAGAGTCTAAAATTCACTATACCTTTATTAGGTCAAATATCACAAATAATGTACAAGCTTTGAGTTATCTAGAACAGCCATTCTCAATGGCTTGGCACATTTGTAGGGGGCTACTCCACTAATTCTGCCTATATTTATTTCATATTTCCGTTATGACTGTGGCCATTAAAAAAAAAAGGTTGAGAATGACTGCTCTAGAACCCTTCATCCAAGCCGCAGGGTGTGGGGGGGGTAAGAAAATGTTCATCCTCCATTCATCCTGATGAAGGATTTTGGAGAACATTGACACCATCATGCACTGTTTTGTGGCATTTGGGCTGGACCACTCTATAGATCTGGGAATTCGTGTACACTTGAACTGAAAGGAAGCTGAGATGTAAACGTATGCTATCAATACACTGACCCATCATGAAGAAAAGTAGTACTGTTTTTGTTGATCACACTTGACATATTCGGATGCCCCTGCTGTTTTTGAAAGATTGAGAGGTGTTAAACTGATTCTGCTCAATGTGTTGAGATGTTTCCTAGGACTCTTTCCCACTGATTGGGATAGTCCCAATATTTTATACAGTTGTTATTGTTTAGTTGTTAAGTCATGTCCGATTCTTTGTGACCCCATTGACCAGAGCACGCCAGGCCCTCCTGTCTGCCACAGCCTCCTGGAGTTGGGTCAAATTCATGTTGGTAGCTTTGATGGCACTGTTTTCTACAGTAACAACTGTGTTATTATCTAAGATTCTTGTGTTTTAATTGCACAGCCGGCTTGCATGTGTAATGGGTGATGGCAGATAAACTAAAGCGTGCTGCTTAACTCTCTGTGCTCTTCTGCTTCAATTGCTTCACAGATGCAACTAATGCATGAAATTTCCAACTTAAAGGCTATAATTGCAAATGCTGAAGTTTACAACCAAGATATCCAGGTGAGCTGGTGGCAGTGGTGGTGGTGACTTTGCATACAACAAAATGTACTGCTGGTATTTACTTTGAATCAAACATCTGAATTCTCGGGTTACTTATTCCATATTATGTAATACTGGATAGTGCCTCATATCTCATTAAGCATGGAAACTAAAGAGCATAACTCAAAAAACTGCTCTACACTTGTACTTCTCTTCCTTACTACTCAGGAGGAAATTAAGTTGAAAGATGCACAGCTCAAGGAACAGGAGGATAAAATGAAGATGCTAGAAAATAATGTCACTGAGCTTAAAAATCTGGTAGAAGAATTAAAGGCTGAAAGTGGGAAAAAGGATCAGTCCTTCTCAATAGTAAGTTTGAACCATTATTATCTGCTGTATGAACTTGAAAAACAAACATTTGTATGTTGCAAATTCTAGGTCTATTGATTACAGCCAGGTTAACAATTCTTAAATTGAGTCATTACATATCATTAGTCTTCAAATCTCTTTATTTATTTATTTATTTATTTAACTTATATGCCGCCCACACTACCCAAAGGTCTTGTTACGTTCTCCACCCAGCAGGAGTGGCAAATGATTCCACACAAAGTTCTTGGTTAAAATTACATGGGTTCTGGCCAGGCCTGCTGGAGCTTCCAAATTGGCCTGAATGGACAGAGAGTGTTCAGGCCCCTTGCCTGTGGCTATATATTGTTGGGCCAGATCAGTTGCCGAGGCCAAAAAGTAGGGATGTGGGTGAGATGAGAAGACACATACATGGTTTTGTGACACTGCTGTCTCATCGGAGAAGTCCAGTCTTCTCCTGCCTGGGATCTACACCATAACTATGGATGCTTGCAGTCATGGCCCCACCTTCTGGGATTCTTGCTTGGGAAATGATGCTTAGAAGCTGCTAAGGAGCATGTGAGTTGCCCAAACCCATTTGAAGAGCAGGGGGAAAATAGAATATAAAAGCACTGCAATCTACCTGGCAAACTTGAGGATCTCTATAAATTGACACAGTCTCCAAGCAAAAACCTCTAGGGGGGTGAAAGCCCAGCTAATTCTTGGTGAGGCAGTTTTGATGGAAACAAAGCTTATGTCCACTTTTTTTTCCTGACCACCCTGCTTAAATTTGGAGTCCTGCTAAATCCACATAAGCCAGTGTAATCAAGTTTTCCTTGTTTCTGATTCTGCAAGTTTTTACATGTGTATATATCCTGTAGTGGTATTTTAATTCTTGCAGCAGACCTCAAATAAAGGGTTGGATGAAATGCAACAACTGAAGCAGTCTCTAAGTGATGCTGAAGCAGTAGCACTGGATGCCAAGAAAGAATCATCTTTCCTCAGAAGTGAAAACCTAGCTCTAAAAGAAAAAATGGTAAGATTATTTTTAGTAGCATTTGATGGCTGTATAGTTATAAGGGCTTGCTAGATGAAGAGAATGAACCGTCTTGGAAAGAAGCGGCTATTTCATGCTTGGGATATCTCTATGCAAGATGTGAATGAACAGACACACCTCTTGTGGCCTACTAGCAGTACAGTGGTGCCTCGCATAACGTTTTTAATTGGTTCCAAAAAAACAAACCTTATGCGAAAAAAACTTTATGCGAAACACCATTTCCCATAGGAATGCATTGGAAACCGGTTAATCCGTTCCAATAGGCACGGATTGGCATCCTTAAGCGAAAAAACCCATAGGAAACATTGTTAAACGATACAATGTTTCCTCCATTGGAATGTATTGAAGCCGACTCAATACATTTCAATGGCTTTGCGAAGTCAATTTTTGCAAATTTAAGTGTGTCATAAAAGGGTCAAAAATGGTTTTAAATGCTTGGATTAGCTTCTGCACCCTCTAAAACGGATGCAAAAGTTAATTTGGCTTTGATCTGACTTTTCGTTAATTTATGGTGAATTTTTTTCCCCCAACTTTTGACAGCTGTCAAAATCTGACAGCTCCATTGTTTCCTATGGGGGAGAAAAAAATTCACAAAAAATTAACGAAAAGTCAGATCAACGCCAAATTAAGTATGCACACATTTTAGAAGGTGCACTAACGATTCCAAGCATTTAAAACCGTTTTTCAACATGTTAAGACACTTTTGTAATTGAAAAACTGAACATCGTTAAGTGAAGCAGGGGACCTAAAAAAAAAACGTTAAGCGAAGCATGGTCCCAAAATCGCTATGTGAAAATCGCCCATAGGGAAAAACGTTATACGAAGCACAATCTGACTCTGAAAAAATAAACGTTAAGCGAAAAAAACGTTAAACGAAGCAAACGTTATGCGAGGCACCACTGTATTATACTTAAGCAAAGAGAGAGGCAAAACACAATGGCTGATATCCTTTTCAATACTTATGTGTGTAGAGTTCTAATGGAGGAAACTGCTCCAGTGATCTGATGAACTGTCAGTCTTGTGGCAAGTTGCATGATCAGTAGGGGTGTGCCATTTCTTTCTTTTAACTCCCAGTTCATAAAATTGTCCAATAATTCCCTGGGCAGAATTCTGGGAGTTCCAGCCCACAAACACACCTCCAGACACCTATACACACTTAGACTTCACTTATCTGGGACAGGGCCTAGTTTCCAGCCTGTATGGCTCTCTTGGGGCTAATTGTAAATATACAAAAAAAAAAACCCCACAACAACCTCTTACCTGGTGCTTCCTCAAGAGACTTAGGTCTTTGTGGGAGTTGTAGTTCTTTGAGAAGTGCCCTCTGCATAGCCTAATGGGCAATGAGACTACACTTTTGACAAAGTTCTAGGCCTCCCAGGAAACACCAAGGCAGTTAAAAGCAGCCTAGTAAATAGGCCATCTTCTACTTGAGTGAAATGTGTGCTTGTCAGCTGGAACTTCCAGAATTCTTGGAGAACTCTAAGAATCTGAGTTCAGAAGAAAAACCTGAATGAAACAACCTAAATGATCAGCACCTCATCAGACTGTCACCACAGTTTCTGTACAGCTTGAGTTCTGCACAGCTAAAGATGTGTTGAAAAGCAGGCCTGATTATTGCTTTGTGTTTGGATGAGAAGTGGTTAACTGATGAAAAAGGACTTAGCTTCTTGGATTTTTCCCTTGCTTGGTGTCACTTTGTGCATGGTAATGAGCACAAGAGGATATCCTGAATATGGACCATTGGTGTTCAATATGCCATTGGTGTTATCAATATTTGGGCTGCCCTTTGCTATGTAAAGCTTGACATCCTTTTCCCTGTTGTCAACGTGGGCATGATATTGTGCAGCAATATCAGGCCTTTGCTGGCACTTTGAGTTGTAGATACAGAAGCACAATATCCCACATTCATAAACCAAGGCTTGCTTGTTTGTTTTGAAGAACTGATGTTTTTCTAGCATGTAGTTGGATATAAAATGACAGCATATTATCTTGTGCCATGTAGACCCAACTTTCAGATACTTGCAATCAAATGGAAAAAGACCTTAAGTGTTGCAGAAGCCAGCTAGATGCCGGAAAAGTCACTTACAAAAAAATGCAGTCTGACTTGCAGAAAGAGCTGCAGTTTTATGTACAAGAAAATGCAAAGCTGGTGTCACTTGTGGAGGAGAAGGCTCCTAAAGGTATTGTCTACAAGAATTTATTCTGGATTGTTTTGCTGACCCCAGGAGTGTTTGTTGTGGTGGTGGTGGTTGACATCTGCTGGATGAGCAAAGTGAGATAAATTTTGAAAAGCAGCGCGCGTGCATGCATACACATCTGAAAGGATGAGCAGGAGTGGTTAACACTTGATTTTCCAGAGGTTATTAGATAGCAGTTCGTATCAGCCCTAGCCAGTAGCTAAGCCAGTGTTGACGGTTGATGAGAGTTGCAATTATAATATTTGAGGGAACCCCCAGTTACTTCTTCCCTGGATGTGACTTCTTTTAGAGTGGGTAATTCCCATTGTATCTAAAGCGGGATTGGTTGGTTTAATGATCCAATCCTGATATAACAGTCTTGTCCTGACAAGAACACTGATACGCATGCTCACTTCTCTCTTTCTTCTTCCTCTCCCCATCATAGAGATGCTTCCTACTGAGGCCTTGTATCACCCCAAATTGTGGCATATGCTGATTGTCAACTGATTAATCTATATTAATATATTTCTTTTATTTCTGCATGGCATGCTGCCCTAGCACACAATTCAGACAGGCTGTACAGTCTAAATTAGGCCATCTCTTCTCAAAATGGACTGGGGTCATAAAACAGCCATATTCTTTGACATCCAACTGTTAGATCCCATTAGAGTGTGAAAACAACCAAGTTCATACAAAATGGACCAACCAGTTCTTCATTGGTCCAGTGGATCTTCACTAACTGGCACTAACAATTTCATATGGGCTACTGCCTTTCCTTAAGAATTCACTAGTGCTTTCTAATAGCAGTCTTCCTTTTCATTTTTCTTACATACTTTGAAAGAAACCATGCCTCAAATCCGGAGTGGGCAATGTGTGGCCCTCTAGACATGGGGGTTGCAACTTACATCAGCTCCAGAACGGGCAGTGGTGATTGAAGTTGTAGCTCAGTGCTCATAGTTGCTCACTCCCTGCAGTAAAGCAACAGTTTGTAGGAATATTTGGTTTGTTGAAATCTGTATGTTTCATGGGCTTGTTCAAGCTGCTAAAGACATGCAGTGCAACCAGCCTTAAAGGTTTAAGGAGGAAATATTTTTATAGATTGCCTTTACTGGAAGATTTTCCAAGGCTCAACACTTTTAAATTCTAGACCATAGGACTTGTGCTTTTAGGTAGCCCCATTGGCCTACATTCAGACCAAGGTAAAATTATTTGGGCTACAACTCTCAGAAATGCATGGTTGTTAGCCTTGGGTTTCTGGTGGTTTTTGTCCAAAAAATAAAAGAACTGATTCAGGATTTGAGCTTATGTCCCTTATTCTGATTTATAGGTTTTTTCTGTCCTTTGATGTTTTTGGAACTTAGACGCCATCATTTTTAAATACATATTCTACTTTTTTTGTTGTTTAAATGCCTGTGTTTTCCATTGGTTGTTACCACTCCTGAATCTCTTTTTCATTTCTCATCTTCCTCAGAAAAACAGGGGTATTATTTTGAAATAACTTTAACCTGGCTGTAGGATATTGGTAGGCAGAGCCACTGTGACTGCAGATGAAGAAAATTTCTGAGTGTTTTTTCCCTGCTTTAGAAGAGTTTATATGCTAGAGCTGGAAAAATTTTGTAAGAGATAAGGAGCAACAGAGCATTAAAGTTTGTGAAGACAGAAAGAGGCCTTGAAGAGAGGGACTGAATAAAACTGAGTTTAATGGATCTTGGTTGGCAGGGCATAGTCAAGATGTTTCATGTTTGAGAGAAATGAGAATATGGCACACTCCATCCACTTCATGTACAAAAGCTGGTTTTCATGTATGCCAGCACTAATAATGGACTAGGATCCTTCACAACATTTGGGGCAATTGGCTGTCTTGGGGGATTCAGGACATATTCTCAGTCATAATAGACTGTTTAGGATGGATGTTGGTGGTGAGACATAGTTCTGTTTTCCAGCTTATGAAAACAGTTGGAAAGTACAGGCAGAACAATTGGGAGAACGGTGTTGTTGCCCCCAGCATATTTCACATTAGGCAGTGCTTCGCTCTGCCTAACAGCCCTGGTGGGAGGGAAACAGAATAAACTGGACACAAGGATGGAGGAGGGTCTTTGAGCTTGTTTGTGTTTTGTACATCAGAAATAGAGAGAGGGTATTTGTATCCTAATACGAATATCACTGGGCAGCTGGACTTAACAAGGGTCCAGCCCCCGGGGCCAGACCATCCACTCGCACGTCCTGCTGCGGTTGGCGGCCTCACTCACCTTTCCAGTCACACCCGGAGCGCTGCTGTCTTCCTGCTCAGCTGGCTATTCGGCAGCCATCCAGGGAGCTGCGTTGGGATATTCATATTTGTATATGGATACCCCCATCTCTAATCAGAAACCATGTATTAATCAGTAAAAAAGATTTATATCTTAATGGCTGGAATTTCATTGCTTAACAGAAGTAAGCTGGAACTAAAGTAGACCTATGGAATTGGTGGAACTTACAAAGGAGTTGATTCACCAAATCTCCACTGGTTCAGTGGACATACTCTAGTTGTTGCTTAACTGTGCTAAACAACAGCATTTCAGCCAGTTAGGGCTTCGTCAACAGTTAATAAAGATGAAGAGCAAGAGTTATATAGGATGTTAAAACTTGCAGCACAATTACAGTACAGTATTCTAATTCTGTTTGGTCAATTTTATCTGTTAAGTTTTCAGTCTGTTTTCTTCTTAGACTTGCTATCATCTGTGGAATTGCAAAGAAAGGTAGAAGAATTAAAAAATGAACTGAATAAAGCTGTGGAAGAAAACACAACTTTAAGGAAAGATGCAACTGTGTTTTCAGAAGACAGCTCAGGACAAGACCTTGAGATATTAAGAAAAGAGGTAAAAAAAATACAATATGGGACATTAGAAGCTGTTTCTTATGCTATGGGTTTCTAGCATGATTCCTGAAAATGTTCCTCTTTGCCCATATCCCACTAAGCACAATTAGCTCTTAGTTCTTAACTTTTGCTGTTGGTACACTGAGATCTTTCTTATTCCAATTTCTTTTTGTTACTGTACATCATTTACAAAATCCATGAATGGTGCATGGGCAATGTAGGTAGCTGTCTCCCAGATACTATATTGTAATTGCAATTTATATTTAGAGATTTATGCCTCAGCTGTTGACTTCTTTATTCACAGCAGGTGGGGAATTATGGTTGTAATCTAAGCTTCTGCTTTTTATAGTTTCTTAATAATATTATATTTTTGAAAATGGACACTCCTTTCTCTCTTTAGGTATTCAAAGAGTCTTATTTTATAAATATAGTTGTAGAAGGGGTAGCCGTGTTAGTCTGTGCAAGTATTATAGGTGAAAACAGACTAAAGTTTTAAAAAAAGACAAAAACATAGTGGCACCTTAAAGATTAGCTTTCTATTTTTTAATGTGTGCTTTCATGGACAAGATTTCTGATGAAGTGGATTTGTCCATGAAAGCTCACATTAAAAAATAGAAAAGTTAGTCTTTAAGGTGCCACTGTAATTTTGTCTGTTTGTCTGCTTGTTTGTTTTCACCTCTAATTATTTTATAAATTGACTGGATTGTAAAGTAATTGCATTTTAGTGAGTGGATTAGAGTACTATTGATTAGAGTTGTTGCAGTGTTAGGGATGTGTATTCCTAAGCATTTATAGGATATTGTATAAGTTGTAGAAGCATGTTTCAGAGGTGTGTGTGTGTTGCATTCAAATTAGATTTTTAGGATGAAAAGCCACCCTAACGAGACCTAAAACACATTGGAATCATAAATGTTGTGGCCCATTGCTTTCATTTTTGCTGGTTCCTGGGTGCCATTAAGTTCAAAAGTCACAAGAGCTATTAGTGCTGAAACCAAGCAAAGGCCGAGGTTTGGGGTGTTTTTTTTACAGCATCTGTGAAAAGGGAAGGTTGGTAGCCTTTTCTTTCCCCAGCAAACCCAAGGCAGTGCTTTTGGGGTAGTTCTGGAAGGAAGGAGAGACTCAAATTCATATAGCTTGAACTCTGTGATAGATCAAATGGATAACTTTGCTAAGCTCTAGCCTTTACTATGCTCTAGCTTGCTGGGGCAGTTCCCATCTTCTCAACTGACCTCTTTTACTAAAAAAAATTTAAAATATATGTTCTGGTTGGTTTTTAATTGGAACTGGGTTATTTTAAAACAGGATAATGTCTTGTAACCCTTTGCTCTGAGCAATTTTGAAGAAGGATAAAGAGATAAAATAGAAAGTCTTCCAGTTTCTCTTTGACTTCAGTTTTAAAAATAATTGCATTCTGTATTCAGCCGGAAGGCATCTTACAAAACCCAGCTCTGACCCGTTAAACCTGTGATCTATCCTTTATTGAAAGTATATGTTCTCTTAACAGATTCTTGAAAAATCAGAGATGATCACTTCATTGATTTCTGAAAAAGAGAGCTTGCTTTCTCAAGTAGCTGAAAAGGAGATACTGCTCCAGGAAATGACTGATGCACTAAAATCCAAACAGAATTTTGCAGATGCTGATGAGATAAAGAAGGATGCCGATTTTCAAGAACTGAAGCATCAGTACGATGAACTGGGACAGAAATTATTGACTACATCAGAAGAAAGCAAGCAGATGAAAAACCAAGTAGATCTCCTGTCTGATGAAAACCTCAAGCTAAATACAGCCATTCATGATCTAACCCAAGAGGTGAGTCTTTAGTGGCTACTTCCTAAGATGGAAGATGCTGACATGGCGTAATCTGTGTGAACATCTGTTTCACTGCAAACAGCTTTGCACAAAAAAAAAATTAGATCTGAAAATGTTCAGAGAATCTGGTAGGCATTTGGAACTGCAGGCTTAGTCCTTGCTCCTGTGCTCTTATATTATACAGCCAAAGCCTGACACTTTATGCATTCTTCTACAAAATATATTCTTATCCCACCAGGAGAAAGTAAAGTTTAATAAAGAGTGGTAACTAACTTCTTTCAACCTGAGTGGAGGGCCAAAAAGAAAAAGGATGGGACCAAACGTACAAGCACATTTTAGCTTACAGCTCCTACTAGGTGCATTATAACCCCAACCTTTTCGCCTCCATGGACCGGTTTAGTGGGGGAGTGTCCATGTGGGCAGAGGAGAGGGTGTGTGTGCATCCATGCGTGGGAGGGGCCGTCTGTGCATGGGAGGGGCGTGCATGTGTCTGCGTGTGCAGTGGGGGCAGGAGATTGGTCTCCACAGCCCGGTCCTAGCATGGCTGTGGACTGGGGGTTGGGGACTCCTTCATTAGAGCATTCTAGATTGTGGAAAAAGTCAAAGCTGGAAAACCGTGATACAGTGGTGTGGTGGAAAATGAGGAATGGTGACCATCTGTGGAACCCCTGAAGTTAGGAATGTCCCATTCAAATTTTTTGGGCTCTCTCTCCAAAAATTCCACAGGAAGAATTCTGGGAGTTCCAGCCCAGAGACCCATCCTTCAAGAAACACTTGCATTTTGCTCACCTGGACTGCCTGGCTCTGAGGCTCCATGGCCTCGCTCCAGCTCTTAGTTCCCTTTTGCAATGTACAAAGAAGGGAGCTACAACTGCGCTTCCTGAGAGTGGTAGTCTCGCTGCCCTTTAGGGTACCTCCCAAGGAACTATGACCAGGAAATGCCACCAGTATCCTGCTTGGATTATTACATACAAAATGGAAGTTGTAGGAACGGGCATGGCTGTTAGATGAGGAGCCTGGTCATGCAGCAGGCACATCACTAAGTAGCCATGGTCACTTCCACAGTTTGATACATGACAGTCCCAACAGAACACTGGGTGTTACAAGTGGCCTCCGCGTGTTGCCTCTCACCAGACTGAAATCTCGTCCATTATACGGTCAAGAACTTAAAGGAGTTTTGACTTACTTTCTTTAATATGGTTTCTGGAAAACATAAAAATAAAAGCTTGCAAGTTGCTAAGGGTCAAACTACGCAATATTAGTGTTGGGGGCGAAATGAGCGGGAAAGTGTTAATCTATTAACGTCCTACTTGTCGGTACCCTGTTGGCACCTGGCTAAAGAAAGCAGGCCTTTGGTTTGTTTCAGCATTTCTGATAGTATCATCTTACTGCAGCGGAACTATAGAGTACAACTATAGACATGATGCAGCTCACCATTTTATTATTTACTCTGAAGTAAATGGGGGGGGGGCTGTTCTAGCTCAGAAGCACCACACACAGAATGGGGTGAAACAGTTTCATGTTTCCCTCTATAATGGTTGCCCATTCCAGAAGTTAAAAAAAGAAAACTAGTTTCTTTTGGTGACCACTAAGTCCCCCCCCCTTTTTTTTTTTTTTTCATTTTCTAACTGCAGGGCCAGGAACATACAGTGGTGCCTCGCAAGACGAAATTAATCCATTCCGGAGTTAATGACATCTTGTGATATTTTCGTCTTGCGAGCTGCGATTTCCCATAGGAATGCATTGAAATTTAATTAATGCGTTCCTATGGGTTTTTTTTTTTTAAGTCACCAGTTAGGGAGCTGGGGAAGAACCATCAGAGGACTGGTGGGGGGCCCCTCGCCCAGATCGCCGCCTTAGGGAGGTCCCCTGGGGCTTCCCTTGCACCATCGGAAGACTGGTGGGGGTCACTCCGAGCGACAAGCGGTGCTTGCAAAGGCTTGTCCAGCATCATTTTTTAAGATCACGCCCTTTCCCCCTGCCTTCGGTAAGGCTCCAAATGGAAAAAGGCTTTCCTTTTTTTTCCCCTTTTTCCGTTCGGAGGCTTGCTGAAGGCAGGGGAAAGGGGCGTGGTCTTCAAAAATGGTACTGGGCTAGCCTCTGCAAGCATATTCGTCGTGCAAAAAACAGCCATAGGAAGAATCATCTTGCGAGGCACCAAAAACCTTGCCGGACCCATTCATCTAGCGAGTTTTTCATCCGGCGAGGGAATCATCTTGCGAGACACCACTGTATTTCAGAAGGGAAGAAGCTGGGCATTCCTTATGCATGGTACTGTAGTCCTAATCCAGGTTACTTAGAGTAATCAAGCAAGGAAAGGAGCTGCACACTTAATTCATGTCATATGACATTTAGCCTGAGCTAGTTTCACAGTAGGGTTTTTCATTTGAAAAAACAGCAACAAATTCCGTTTGAAAAGACAGCTTAGATCAGATGGTGTACTTTTTCTCAAGCCATGTATTCATCTGCTGTCCATTTTTTTAAAATAGGCTGAATGGCAGTTTTCTTGGAAAGTCACAGAAACTGTAGGGATTGTGGGATTTCAAACTTTGATTGGTTTTAGTCTGATTAAATATATCATGTCTCTTACTTTAAAACAACCATAAAGCTTTCTTGCAAAATCGAAGAGCTACAGAAGAAGGACTTGGAACAAGAGAAGTTTCTCAGCCTGAAAGAACAGCTTGACGAAGCCCATCAGAAACTGAGTGAAATGGAGCAAGTCAAAGACCAGCTGCAAGCTTTGGAATCTAAAATGGAGGCTGAAGAAGCAGAGAAACAGGCCATAGCTCAAAGACTTCACAAGGGTGAAGAAGAAATAGGAGTGCTAACCCAAGAAAGAGATGAGCTGAAGCAGAACCAGGAAGTTCTTGAGCAGGAAAGGGACCAAATTAAAGCAGAGATGCAAGAAACTGTTTCAAAGGTAAGTTGAAGCAGGAAGCGTAAAAATAAAGGATGGTCAAATCGTGATAGACAGTTCCATAGTGTCACTGCAACAAGCTTCCATGTAACAATAACTCCAGTACAAGTGTTTCTTCTCTTTGTTTCTCTCACGCACATAAAGAACATAGCAATACAGGAAGAACTGAGAAGTACTCATACTTCCCTGAAACAATATCAGAATCATATTAAAGAGCTGGAAGATGCTGTTGCAGAGAGAGACACTCAGATTTCCATTGTCAAAGAATCCCTAGGAAATGCTATTGATGAACAGAAGCAACAGGTAAGAGGCACATAATAAAATTCCCATTTTGGAATAGGAAAGCTTTGGTGAGTTTCATTGGTCTACAGTGTGAATGGGCAGAAAATCCCCTGGATTTATAGGTCGTGCTATTGGTGGTTTGAGGCTGATGGTCAAGGATTTCTGAGTTAAGTCAACCCGTTCCTGAAGGATAGTGGTAAACTCCATGAGATGCTAGACTCCTTATTCCTATCGCCCTCAGCCAGTGCAACCAATGTGAGGAATGGGAGTCAAGAGTGCTGAACCATCTGAAAAGCAAAAAGGCATCACTGTTACAGTTGAGGAAAAATTTGCAAGATACCTAAAAAACCTGCCCATAGTCCTTGCAGTAGAAGCAAATAATACTTAACTGGCACTGCGCTTATCAAAAGACGTGGTGGCGCTGTGGGCTAAACTGCAGAAGCCTGTGCTGCAGGGTCAGAAGACCAGCAGTCGTAAGATCGAATCCACGCAATGGAGTGACCTCCTGTCGCTTTGTCCCAGCTCCTTGCCAACCTAGCAGTTCGAAAGCATACAAATGCGAGTAGATAAATAGGTACTATCTCGGTGGGAAGGTAAAACGGCGTTCCCTAGTCATGCT
The DNA here is from genome assembly GCF_051106095.1 of Pogona vitticeps. Taxonomy (NCBI): domain Eukaryota; kingdom Metazoa; phylum Chordata; class Lepidosauria; order Squamata; family Agamidae; genus Pogona; species Pogona vitticeps. The sequence goes on along the minus strand of NC_135787.1, from coordinate 22,234,865 downwards.
GGCCACATGACAACGGAAACAGTCTTCAGACAAGCGCTGGCTCTACGGCTTGAAAACGGGATTAGCACCGCCCCCTGGAGTCGGACACGACTAGACTGAAAATGTCAAGGGGAACCTTTACCTTTACTGCACTTGTCAGGACAGGCAGCAGGAGATGAAACAACAAAGTGTCAGAAATGGTGGCCTACTTGCAGTGCAGAGCAGAGGTGCATGCACAGATATTGGATAACTGGACAGCCCTAACACTCTATATATAATTTACCTCAACGAGATTGGAATGATAGCTCCCACAAGTTTGGAGCTTCTCGCTTTATTTCCATGAAGGACCCAGTTGTTCCCTTCCCATGGAAGTGGCTATCCACAACGCCCATCTAGAAAATGAGTGAGGGCATATCTTGAATATAAACCATTCACAAATGATATAGTCTAGTAATTCCTGAGGAAGAAAACTGCTGCCTGATAGCTGCTTGATATCTTCCAGATACTGAAGTTGACCGAAGACTTGGAACTGATCACTATGGAGAAAAATGTAACTAAAGCTGATGCAAGCCAAGTAGAAAATAATGAACTCCAATCACTGAAGGAGCAAATCTTATTCCTTGAGGAAGAGAAAACAACGCTACAACAAGTAATCGAGGACCTACTAGTAGAGAAGAACCGGTGTTTGGAAAGGCACCAGCTGGTAATTGTCATGTCTTATTTGTAATGTGCTACAGTGAGGTCTCCAGAAGAGATACTTTGTGACATTTGATCCGCTGAACTGCTCTTTGATATTTAATAGTGTTTAACCAGACCTCACTATTGGCTGTGTGGGCTAGGATTGCTGGGAGTTGCAGTTCAGCAACATCTGGAGGGCCGCATTTTGCCCAGGTCTATATGCTTTTTGGAAATAGCCTTCAAACAGCTGCATAACAATACAAATTATTTTGAGATTCTCTCTCTCTCTTTCTCTCCCTCTTTTCTAAGCTTGCCAGGGAGGGCCAAAAGCCAGAAACAGAGGCTACCGTGTCTGTTCTAAAAGAAGAGCTCCAACAAGCTCTGAAGAAAATAAGTGAAATGGAAGAACTGAAACAACAATTAAAAACCACCGAGTCTGTCATGGAAGCAGAAATAACAGACAATATGACATTAGTTCAGCAGCTTCACCAGAATGAAGACACACTGAGAGCTCTAAGTCAGGAAAGAGATCATCTCAGAGCCAGTCAGGAGGTTCTCAAAATGGAGATGGACCAACTTAAAGAGGAGCTTCAAGCTACTCAGTCAACGGTAAAATAGAATTCATTTATATATATGGAATAGAATTAGTGGTGGGTGTTTTTTAAATGAAATTTTGTGGGTTGATACATATATATATATTATTTAGCAAAGCTACAGGAATAGGTCAGCCAGCTAACTTTTCTCGCCTTGTTCAGTCCCTTTTGGTCCATGCTACCGCTAAGACCATATTGTTATGAACATCCACAGTTGTCTAGAACAGTGAGAGGTGCAATAGCAAGCTTAAGCCAGCTGACACAGCCAGCAGTCAGGAATTCTGTGTGGAAAGGTCCAAAATATTTGGAGGGCCAATGTTCTAGAGAACCAGTGTTCTAGAAAATTCAAGTAACCTGGATCAGAATCAATGGGTCAAAAACATGCTATTCATTGGCAGAATTCTTGAACAATGGGGCCAGATTTCTTGTTTTTCTCCTTCTCTTTCCTTCTTTCTTCCCAACACTCTCTTTCCCCCATCTCTCTCTCTCTCTCCCCATACCCTGTAGACAGTTTGGAGAGAACAAACTACTCTAAATTGATTACCTTCAGAGTGGATGTTAAATTAGGTCAAGGGCCACACGAGATCAGACCAAAGGCCATTGGTTGCCTACTCTTGTTCAAAAATAAAATTATCAAATATTTCTCCTATCTATGGTTCTCTTCTGCCCCTTCAGAGTCCAAGCCTTGTACAGCCACAAGATTCTATGACTGACTACAAACCTTCTCTTTTATTCCCTTTTTTTTCAAGCTGTCTCTAAAGATACAAGAGCTCCAAGGGAAAGAGAAGGAGCGAGAAGAGTTGCTGGAGATGAAACAACAGCTCTGTGAATCTCGGTTGAAGCAGGACGCCGTGGATCAGTTGGAGGAAGAATTAAAAGCTGAAAAAATGGCGAAGTCTGAAATGGCCCAAAGGCTTTGTGATAGCGAGAGAGAAAGGGAAGCTCTAATCCAGGAAAAGGATGACTTGAAGCAAAAGTTGGACGCCCTTCAGACTGAGAGCAAGGCATTCAGAGAACTGGAAGAAGAGACCAGCTTGAAGGTAAGAAGGAATAGAGTTAACCTAGAGCTTTTCAATAATGTGAGTTAAATTCCCGAAGGCCATCTCAGATAATTTTGCATCTAATGTTGAATGTCTCACAAGCATTTATCTCATTTCTTGGAAAAGCAATGAATATTATTCGTTGGCAATAGATGTGATAACAGTTTGTCTTTTTGCCAACCCCCCTAGATTAGCTGCCTGAAACAGCTGCCTGACCTACAACTGATGGCTGTACTAGCCCTGAGCAGGAGAGAGATACAAATGGGGGCATTTCTCTTTCCTTAACCAGGGTGCTGTTCCTCTCAGGTTTAGGAATGCTGTTTGGAGAGCGAACATGTTGTGGACGTGAAACAGGAGATATGGATTCAAGCAGGCATTAATCTGATAGCAGGGGGATTTGTAAACTCTTAAGAGAAGGCTTTGCTCCAGATCCAGGAGTAAAAAGTGGCTGTGCACGCTCTAACGTATGGGCTTCCTGGCAGCAGATAACCTGCAGAAGGACTTGATCATTTTCATCGCTCCTCCCCCTTCGGCAATATTATAGAACACTTAAATATTCTATTCCCCAAAACTGCATTTTGTGGCAAGATATACCGTATTTTTCTGTTTATAACACGCCCTTTTATAAGGAACCCATCCACCCCCTTTCTAACCCAAAAATTAAGAAAACTTGGCTTTGAGGATTCAGCCTCTTGGCTCACAATGTTGGACCTTAGGAGTCCCTGTTAAATCTGAGCCTATAGGCTCCACCTCCATATCAGTTCCGTAAGGCTGGTAATTGGAGGAGGCTAAGCCTCATGACTGAGGGAAGCCTGTTTACAGAGGCAAGGTATGTGCCGTTTTGTTCTCTCCTCAACTATTTCAGCTTACATCTGTGTAAAAGGCACCCCTCAATTTTTAGTGTAATGGTTTTAGGGAAACGTAGTGTCTTATAAACAGAAAAAATACAGTACATAGAACTGTTTTGTGGCATTTGTACACAGTTGATTTTTAAAAATCCACAAATTTTAGCCCCTTGCCATATAAACTTTTCAAAATGGCCTACATTTTAAAAAAATACCCTATTCCAGCAAATACTTTTTTTACCATTTGAGTACTCTTTTGTCCCATATGTAACTCTTAGGAGCTTTTTAGGAAACTGCAATACTGAGAAGCAGAAGTTATGTTCTGTGGGTACCCCCAAAGTGACCCCATTTGGCAGGAACAATGCAATTTTCTATCAGTTAGGATATTCAAGAAGTGTATATAAAACTTCCTGCAATGCTAATCACCTAATATAGCAGCATTCTCAGTGGACTCAAAAACGACACAGAATCACAAAATTGCTTGATCCATTGTTCTAATCTAACCTTCTTTAGATCCAAAAACTATTAGAGGAGTCATGTGACTTGAAGAAACAGCTTGAGTTGCAAGAGGAGCAGAGTCAGCAGGATGAAGAAAAGTTAAACGAACTACGGGAGCTGAAGGCCACTGTTGAATCCAAAATGGCAGCCACAGAACTGGAGAAAACAGAGTTGGCTGAGAGGTTTCATGCCACTGTGGCGCGTATGAAATCTGTAACCCAGGAAAATGAGAGTCTGAAAACCACTCTACAGACTCTTCAGAATGAGAAAGGCAACCTGATCGAAACTATCCATCGTCTAGGTGAAACTGTCGAGAGAACAGTTACAACGGTGAGTCTTGGTTTTTACAACATACCTAAATATGTTGTTCAGCATAAACTGTGTAGATAACTGAAGTGAGCATGTGCTTTTCTTAAAGAATTTGGAACTGCAAGAACAACTCAGACAGGCGAATAATTCCATGAAGGAGATGGAAGAATCGAGAGAGATCACAGATGAGACTTCTTTGACTTCTAAAGTTCACAAAACCCTGACGCAAATGGTATGAAAATGTTTGGCTTTTAAAGGGCATTTTCAAATTCAGCCTTTTGCACCTTCATTATTAAAGCATCTTTTTCTAAAACAAAGTCATGCTAAGAGAGCCTCTTAAGAATAATTCTCCTCCATTTCATTGGCAGTGCTTTTGTCTTCTCTGTTTCTGTTCTTGTAGCTACTATGCTCACTTACTTATTGAGGGTTTCTGGCTGCTGACCTCAACATTATTATTCTTTTAAAGTTTGAGGACACTGTAACAGAACTGGAGAGATTGCGAGCCCAAGCAAAAACCAGCGAGGAGCAGGTGAACAGACTGAAGGACCAGATTGGGGAGAGAGATCAGTTGCATCAGCAGCTGGAAGCAAAATACATAGAAGAAAAAGAACAGTTAAGGGAGAAGGTAAGGAAATGACTGCAATTTCCTCTTACCTGGTTACAGATTTCTGCCACCTTGTGCTGAAGGTGATGCTGCAGGATACTATTAGATTTATGTTAACACTAATCAGTTTCAAAAAAAAAATCAAATAGCCTTGAGGTGCACAGCAGGCAGTATCCATGTTGAGTTTCATAGCCTTAGAACTGTTGTGAAGACAAACACAGATACACACATAAACATTGTATTTTAGACGTCTAGAGGGGTGGGGTAAAAATCAAATAAATTAATAAATAAAATTATTCTCGTAGACTATACATACTTGCTGAAGAGGGGGGGGGACTAAGGAAAGTATACGTTAAACCTGATACCCATTGTCGTGTAGTGGATAGAGTGATGATGAATTAGGACTCAGGATGCCTGGGTTCTAATCTCTGCTCAGCTGTGGAAATTTACTGAAGGTATGGGGCTGGTAAAGTCACTTCTTTATATATCACACTTTCTTTGAAAACTATTAGTATTGCTGTAAGTCGGTTCTGACTGGACAGGACATAACATAATACGTTAAACCTAATGTTTTAAAATGTCTAAGAAGACCAAAGAAGTGAATTCGGCTCCTTAAGAAAACATGTTTATATTTTCTTTTATGTTGACAGTTTGCCACTAAGTTTGATCAGGAAAGCTGACAATATTCATCTTTTGTACACCACTTTTTGTTGCTAGTTGAATGAAGCGTTAAGTTTGCATATGGGTGAAAAGGATCAATTGCTAGCTGAACTTAAAGATCAGACAGAAAGAGTGCAACAATTGATGAAGGAGAGCACCTTCCTTCAGAAAGAGCGAAATGAGCTCCAGCAGGCTATACAGAATATCAGAGCAGAAAATGACCAACTTCAGACCAGACTGCTTGAAAACACTGCAAAGGTATGTGAGGGAAGATTTTCCAGGACACTAAACTCCAAGTGATGTGTCTTTCTGTTTACTGGTTTGGTGGCAACAAGTAAAAACAGCACACATTATCTAAACATAGGCTAAAGCAACATCAACATTCATCAGACCCCCTACTGAAACAATGCCACATTTCTTGCCTAAAATTCAATAGGAATGAAGCCAACTTGGGCCCCTTGGAATCTTGTTCCACAGTCAGTAAGCTGGTGCAGGAAATGACCTATTTCGTACCTATTTTATCTGTCCCCTCGTGGTTGAAGGACATACTACAGGGTCTCTAGCAAGACTGCAAGAAGGGAGTCTTTTCAGCTCTCCTGATCCCAAACTGTTTAGAACTTTAGGGGATCCAAAAGCAACACCCTTGGATTAAGCACAAAATAGAAGTCATGTGGCCACTTTTAAGGACCAGTGGTCCATATTCTCTAAAATATTCACCAGATAAATCTCTGAGCAGTCTTCAAGGGAAGTCCCACATAGAGTATATTATAGTACTTTGAATTAGAGTTTTTAAAGTGTGGATCACTATGGCCCCATCTGCTTTTCTCACAAAGGGATGCAACTAGGCAAATGCTTTCCTGGCCACAGTGGCCAGTGGAACTCAGCAAACACAAAACCACATGCGTTGTTCGATTTCGTTTTTTTTTCTTACCCAATTTTGAATCTTCCCAATGTAAAGTAGTTCTTGTCCGATTGTGTCACCGCAGATACTTCAGATTTGTAAACGCCGTCTGTAGTGGCATGTTAAATAACATTCAAGGTTGATAGAAATGTCCTCGGGTTTTCCTTCACAGAAGAATGTGGTCTCCGTTCAGCAAAGCCATCATTTCAGACTATCTTAGATATGGGACACAGTGTGTCATTCCTGAGCTAACATTGTCAATCTAAGACATTTTTTGCCTTTTTTCAGTTCTCAGAAATAAATGTCAAAGTGGAGGAACAGGACAACATTGAAAACTTGGAACAGAAAGTGTTAAAAATAAAGGTAAATATTTGTGGATGTAGAAATGTTGCATATAGAATAATTTTACTGATAAATGTTTGTTGTTTTTTAACATGGCTGATTTACCAGATTTAATGGGAACAAATGTCTTTAGTTTCTGTCCTTTTATGCTCATTTATTTTTTTAAATCTATAAAAGCAAGTAACACTTTCCAGTTCAAATATTCTGTCTTTAATTCTAGGTATGGATCACTATTGTTTGGTCTGTCTTTCACAGAGAGTGAGACAGATTGCTTTTAGAAAAATGTGTTCATTTATAAATGCATCAGTATGTTTGATTTTGCATCTGGCTCTCAAACCAATTTCACTTTATTTCAGGAGGCCCTAAAGCAATTCCCTGTACTGGAAAACAGGTCTGAATGTTTTAAAAATATATCGCTTCAGATTAAGTGTGAACTTGATAATCAAAAATCGCTATTGGCCAAAGTACTGGCTGACCTGTCTCCTCTACAAGCAAGCAATGTCAAAAGGCTTCACATGGAACACGAGTCCATTAGTAATGGTCTCCACAGCTTGTTGAACAAAGTCCAGGTACCAGTTTTGAATACTACCAATGAAACATGCAGAAGAAATAGCTATACAGTTGCCTATATTAAATGAAAGGTCCTGCAGGATCAGGCACAAATCCTGTCTGGTCCATTATCCTTTTCCTTACAGTGCCCAGTTAGATGTTTATAGAAAAGCCTACAAGTGGAAGAGGCAGATGACAGCCTGCTTTTGTTGTACAACAATGGACATTAATGCTGTGAACATACAGCAAGGGAAATGCAAATTAATCCACAATTTGTCACTGTGAAGTCGCTCCAGGGCATTCGGTTCTCTTTGATATAAGTGGCCACACAGAAGCAGAGGAGAAAAAAGGCCTTCTAGTTCCAATTCTATTTGAAGCACCTGTAGGTGGCATGGTTCAAAGAAACTGCCCTAAGAAGGCTTTCCTTCCTAAATCACTCATTTCCTCATCTTATGTTGCTGCTGGTAGAATTTGTTAAGCTGTAAAATAAAACTAAACAAGAGCTCTGTCCAAGAAGAAGGTGGTAGAAAAAGGAGGGAAATGGCTTGGTAGATAGTCTTAACAGAGAGAGGTGACTGTTGGGGCTGTGTTTGTGTGTGCTCACCTCATTCTCTCTTGCCAAGAGGTGAGGAGAAGGTTGTTTTACCAGAGCATGAGTTTGGTGGTCTTTCTGCATCAATTCAAAGCAATCCCACACTTTGAACCAAAGTGAAGAGATTTATCTTTTTTTAAAAGTAGAAGGGTCTCTGGTGGGGAGAAATAACTACGGATTGGGGCTGCAGGACCCCTGCCTGATTCACATCTCCTTTTGTGTCATGTGATGAACGTGAAAATGCAAATCAAACTCATAGTATTTCCTGCATTTTTCCCCCTCTGTAGTCAAGCTCTAAGAAACAGGCTCTGATACTGGATGGAAAATATAGCCGTTCTGACTAATAAATTATCCTTCATTGATTTTTGTAATCCATCTTCAGTGTCACCCAAGATCTCTTTCCTAGACCCTGTCAGTTTTATTTTGGCCCCCAAACAAGCATCATTTTGCAGTTGCATTGAATCACATTTGCCATGTTGCCAGTTTGCCCTATCTGGAAGCATCCTGTTTTGAACCTCCTTGTGATCCCCTTATAAGAGCTCTGGGTAACATGGTAACATTGGCACATCTGATCACCCCTAACCCCAAGACCAAACTTGCCCTATCTTCACATACAAATTAAAACTCTTAACCTACCAAATGCTGGGATATGAGAGGGCAGAAGAGATCATTCCTCTTGTTGTCAATATTTTTCTTCTTCTATTATAATTTTGTGCATAAAGTGATTTTTAGATAGTACTGTAGGTCCTTCTTTGTAGTGATGGAGCAGGGTGTTTATGCATGATGAAACCGTACAGCATAGCACACTCTGTGTGTGATGTGCTATCAAATCGCTGCCAACTAACCAAGACCCTAATAAGAGCTTTCCAAGGGAATGAGATTTAAGGCATAGTTGAATCGCCCACCTACATCACACTTGGCTCATATTCAGCTTGTGATTTAGAACAATTCCAAGATCCTTCTCATTTGTAGTATTGCTAAGCCAGGTATCCCCCATCTTGTGACTGTGCATTTGGTTTCTTTTTCTGAGGTGCCCTCACCATGAATTTCCATGGCCAAGCAGGGATTCAAACCAGGTCTCCAGAGTCCTGGTCTGTCCCTCTTTCCACCGAGTATGTTCGGGTTAATCCGTTTTCACCACATTGATGGTTCTTCTACCTGGGCATCCCTAGACACCTGCCAGAGGGACCCTGAACACTGCAGAGGCTTTGGTGGAGGTTTTGTAAGGCACTCATTCAGTTCAGGCCTGGCCTTGTGCCATGCCTGTTGGGCCTCAACATTTTCCCTGTGTGAAAACATTTTCCCTTCAGATGGTGGAGGACTCTCATTAAGAGCTCTGCTTCAAACATTATTGAAGCACCAAGCATCATATTATTTATTTATTTTATTTTATTTTATTTTATTTTTATCCCGCCTATCTGGACCAACGGTCCACTCTAGGCGGCTTCCAATATAAAAACAGAAAGTAAAAACACTGTCAAATACATAATAATACAAAGCGACTACAATAAAATAAAAATAGAAAAAGTAAGGGAAAGTCAAGAATTGGCTGGAGGGAAGGCCTGGATAAACAACCATGTTTTTAATTGGGTTTTAAAGATGCCCATTGTAGGGGCCGCGGGAATCTCTGGAGGGAGATTGTTCCAGAGGCGAGGAGCCACCGCCGAGAAGGCCCAGTTTCGTGTCTTCTCCTTCCGGGCCTCTCTCAGCGTCAGGCTCCTCAGCCTCACCTCCTGGCTCGCGCGGGTGATCCGGATAGACCTTGGTGGAAGCAGGCGTTCCGCCAAGTATCGAGGTCCTAAACTGTTTAGGGCCTTATAAGTAAACATTAAAACTTTGAAGTTGACGCAGAAACAGATGGGCAGCCAGTGCAATGCAGTCAGTGTTGGAGAAATGTGTTGGAATTTTCTCACTCCGGTAAGGAGTCTGGCCACCGCATTCTGCACCACCTGAAGTCTCCACATCAGCCTCAAAGGCAGCCCCACGTAGAGCGCGTTACAGTGCTCTAATCTTGAGATTATCTCAAACCCACAAGATTATTTCCGCACTTGAGGCAGAAAAAATTCTGCCAACTTTTTCCCGTCTCTGAAAGGGAAAAAAATTCAGTGATGGCAACTTTAATACTGATGTGTCCTTTAATGACAATTTAAATCTGCTGCCTGGAGTATGCTCAGAATTCAGGCTCCCCTTCTGAACCGTGCCTGACTGGAAACTGTCCTCTTGTATTCAACAGTTCCTTTTTACCCGCTTATGCAAGAAGAAGGCTGAATACTACACTAATATCACCACTTGCACAGCTGAGCTGCTTGATGACAGAAGAAAACAACATGAGCTGCAGACTCAGTTTCGGTGTCTCCAAAAGCTACATTTGGAACCACAGGGGGTTGTGCCCCAAGAACGCAACATAGCTGAACTGAGCCAGTGCCTGGACATGCACACAGAGGTACCACATTTGCTGAAACTTCTTGTCTGGTGTATTTATTTATTTATTTGTTTATTTATTTTATTTCTATCCCGCCTATCTGGTCATACTAGACCACTCTAGGCGGCTTACAATTAGAGCAACAATAAAATTATTAAAAACATTACAAATAGACAAAAATGGAAATCAAAGAATATAAAAGAAAAATCGTCAGGGATTATCTGTTGGGAAAGCCTGCCTATACATCAGTGTTTTCAATTGTTTCTTAAAAATGCCCAGCGAGGGAGCCGCGCGAATCTCAGGAGGTAAGTTGTTCCAGAGGCGAGGAGCCACCGCCGAGAAGGCACGATTTCTGGTCTTTTCCTTCCGGGCCTCTCTCGGCGTCAGGCTCCTCAGCCTCACCTCCTGGCTCGCACGGGTGACACGGGTAGATCTAGGTGGGAGAAGGCGTTCCACCAAATATTGAGGTCCTAAACCGTTTAGGGCTTTGTAAGTAAGCATCAACACTTTGAAGTCGATGCGGAATCGGATGGGCAGCCAATGCAATGCGGCCAGAGTGGGCGAGATATGTTGGTATCTTCTCACTCCACTGAGTAATCTGGCCGCAGCATTCTGCACCACCTGTAGTTTCCGCAGCAGCCTCAAAGGTAGCCCCACGTAGAGCGCATTGCAGTGGTCTAATCTTGAGATTACAAGCGCATGTACCAAAGTGTTGAGAGCCCCCACATCAAGGTAGGGTCGCAGCTGGGCTATCCGCCGAAGATGGAAAAATGCGGTGCGGACCACGGACGCCACCTGGGTTTCCATAGTGAGCGCCGGGTCCAGATGAATCCCCAAGCTGCGAACTCCATCCCTGGCAGGCAGGGTCACTCCCCCAAAAATGAGGGAGTTTCCCAAATCCCCAACTGTGGGAGCGCCCACCCTCAGTACCTCCGTCTTGACCGGGTTCAGCCTCAGCCCATTCTCCTGCATCCATTCCCGAATGGTCTCCAGGCAGCGCTGAAGGGACAGAACGGCATCTCCTGTAGTTGGAGAAAAGGAGATGTAGAGCTGCGTGTCATCTGCATATTGATGGCACAGGGCTCCACACCCCCTGATGACCCCCCCCCCAGCGGCCTCATATAGATGTTAAACAGCATTGGGGAGATGATCGACCCCTGTGGAACCCCACAATTGAGGCTCCACGGGGCCGAGACATTCTCCCCAAGCTGTACTCTCTGGGGACGGTCCTCCAAGAAGGAACGGAGCCAGGCAAATGCCCGGCCACCTATTCCCAACTCGGTGAGCCTCCCCAGGAGGATACCGTGGTCAATGGTATCGAAGGCCGCTGAGATATCGAGGAGGACCAGCAGAGACATTTTGCCTCTGTCGGCCTCCCTCAACAGGTCATCACACAGGGCGACCAATGCCGTCTCTGTTCCATGGCGCGGCCTGAAGCCCGATTGGAATGGATCCAGGGCATCTGTGTCATCCAGGAACGCCTGAAGCTGATCGGCCACCACCCTCTCGACTACCTTGCTTAAGAAAGAAACATTGGCGACGGGCCTATAATTGCCAATTTCGTCCGCCGCCAAACTAGGTTTCTTTCTTATGGGCCTAATGAGTGTATCCTTGAGGGCAGAGGGAAATCTGCCCTCAAGGAAAGACCCATTAATTATTACAGTAGCCCATTCCGTTGTTGAAGGCCTGGCTGCCTTGATTAGCCAGGCCGGGCAAGGGTCCAAAGAGGAGGTGGAAGCACGGCAGCGATCAAGCGTCCTGGCCACAGTGTCGGGCGAAACAGGCTGAAAGGAGTCAAAAATCACCGGACAAGACGGAGCGCTGGACATCTCAGCTCGACTCACTGTATTCAAAAAAGGGGAGAGGTCCCGGCGGATGGCCTCCACTTTAGATTTAAAAAATGCTGCAAATTGGTCCGGTGTAAAACTAGGGGGAGGCCTATCACCCGGGCCAGTTCCGGATAGGTCACGTACTATACGGAATAATTCCGCCTGCTGATTAGACGCCTCACTTATCCGGTTAGCGAGGTATGTTCGACTGGCAGCCTTTACCTTGGCCTGGTAAAGGTTAGTAGCGACCTTAACAGCTATGCGATTAAAAACCGTCGGGTCCTTTCTCCATTTGCGCTCTAGCCGTCTCCTGACCCGCTTCGACGTCCGGAGATCCTGGTTAAACCAGGGCGCCGGGCGATCTCTGCGGCTGAGATCAGGTGATCTTAAGGCTGCCGCAAAGTATTTGAAATAACCTCACTTCTTTTGTTGAAATTCACTCAGATCTTTGCTAGCCCAAAGGAAACTGAATGGAACCGGCAGCAAATTGTTTGAATGTATCTCTGTCCTAAAGACACCATTAATGGCTCCTTCTCCAACTGGGAGGAGGTAATAAGTGGGGTACCCCAAGGCTCAGTCCTTGGTTCAGTGCTCTTCAACACCTTTATTAATGACTTGGATAAGGGGAGTACAGAGAATGCTTGTCAGATTTGTAGATGTCACAAAATTGGGTGGAATAGCTATAAGACAGAAACAAAATTCAAAAGGATCTTGATACCAGATGCCCCATTCCTGGTGCAAACTTTGCTAAGCTAGATGAACCGAAGTTGTGACTTGGTGTAAGAGAGCTCCTTGCTGAGGTGATGTATAATAGGCAAAGAAATACGCAATATGTGGCACAAGCATGTATAAACAGACGGAGGATAGTAACATGCCGTTGTATCTCTTGATGCAGCAAATCTTGAAAGATATTTCGGAACTAGAGGAAGAACTTCGCATTATAGAAGAGCGGGTACAAAAAATGGAAAGTGATGGTCAAGAGGCCAAGCAGCAGCTGGCACATTGTCTGGTTAACTTTGATGCGCAAGACTTTGAGGCAGGCATCAAGCAATATAACGAAACACTCATGCCCGTGGGTCGGTTCCTGAAAACTAAAACTCAGGTATGAAAGAGATTTAGATACAACTGTAAAACCAAAGATGTCTGGGGGAGTGGGAGGAAGAATATTGTATGTTTTGGTGGCCAGAATCCTGTTAGTTATGCCCAGTGGTGTAACTGCTGCAAGATAATATTTTTTAATAGGTTTAGGCATTTTTTAAATCACACTCCAGTCACAGGAACTGGTGTGCAACAGGAAATGCTTATACAGTGGTGCCTCCCTTAACGAGTGCTTCGTTTAACGACGAATCCGCATAGCGACGATTTTTTGCGATCATTTTTGCGATCGCATTGCAATGTTTTAAATGGTAAAACATCGCTTTGCGATGATCGGTAAGCTGTTTCGCTTGCCGATTTTCACATAGCGATGTTTTTAGAACAGCTGATCAGCGGTTCCAAAATGGCCGCCGGGTAAAAAAAATGGCCGCCTGCTGTGTTTTCGCACCCATTCCTCGCTTACCAGGTAGCGAAAATGGCAGCCGTATGGAGGATTTTCGCATAACGGTGAGTTTTTTGCCCATAGGAACACATTAAACGGGTTTTAATGCATTCCTATGGGCTTTTTTTCGCATAGCGACGAATCCATATAGCAACGATTTTGGCTGCACGGATTATCGTCACTATGCGGGGCACTACTGTACTGATTTCTTGTGGCAATTCACTGCTAAAAGTTTTGTTGATGGAATCACTGGCATAAATGTGCAGAAGATTCCAGCCAAAGTATTTGTCAGTAATACAAAACATTTCCCATTCAGTATTTCTGCTTACACGTACATGGGCTTTATTTGTTTTTGTCTATAACAAAACTACTGTAAAAGCTTCTTTCTTCGTATATATATTTTATATATATAACCCCATGCCACAAATGTAATGGATGTTTTGGGCACAGGCTGTAGAACTACATACAAGTTTGCTTAACTCCATTAAATACAATAGGGGTCAGGGTGCTTAACTGTGTCAGATTAATGCAGCAGTGACCTGTATCGCATAAGATGCAGGGACCAATGACACATGAAGTTGTGTGGAAAGGAGATATAATGGAAAACAGATTTAAAAGGGAGGGAACCATTTCAGAAATACAGTGGGGTCTCGACTTACGAACTTAATCCGTATTGGAAGGCAGTTCTCAGGTCGAAAAGTTCTTAAGTCGAATCTGCATTTCCCATAGGAATGCATTGAAAACCATTTCGTATCGGCTCTTTTCATCCATAGAAACTAATGGGAAGCTGCTATTCCGCCTTCTGCCACTAGAGGGGGATATTTTTTCCTTTTAGCCTAAGATGACTTAGCTTTAAAAAAATGGGGAAAAAAGAGTTCGTAACTCGAATCTAAGTTCGTAAGTCGAGTCCATATATTCCTATGAGAGCAGTTCGTAAGTCGAAACGTTCGTATGTCGAGCCGTTCGTAAGTCGAGACCCCAAAGTATGTGGAAGAAAACGTGGGCATTGCCATTTTGGAAAGCAAAGGTGGCAGAGGCATTCGAAATAATGTTGTATTTTAGGAATACATTCAAGCAAGATCAGAAGTGGAAAGCAGAAATGCTGAATACTGCAAGGAGACAGAAGTTGCCCTGAAAGCATGCAGAGAACAAACCAAGGAGCTGCTTCTGGAACTGAATACACTTCAAGAGAAGCAGAAATCTCATGTTGCTAATGTTGTACTAGAAGAAGAAAACTACACGCTGCAGAATAAATTACAAGTGGCAGAGCAAGATGTAAAAGTATGTTTTGTTTCAACTGCTAAAATCTGCTCTGTTCTCTCTAAAGAACATGCATATGGGCTGCTGTAAATCATCTAGCTCATGATTCATTTTCTATGATGATTTTCTGAGGGTTGGGGTTGATTGGGAAAGGATAGAAGGTCTCATTAAAGATGATGATAGACATTTGCCAGAACTAGTTGTCAAAGGTAATGTATGACTCGAAGCTTAGAAAATTTACCTTTTGGGGTTATAGCTACAATAATTCCCTCCATCTGCCTAACCAGTGACCCTGCTGGCAGCAGAATACTAGGAGTTGTAGTCCAAAATGGTGACTTTATTCCATGGTATGGGAGTGATAATGAAAACAGCAGCCCTCCATTAACTGCCTGGTTCTGAAAAATTGCACACTGCCTGGTGTGACATCAGGCTGGTTGTCATTGTTTATCTGCATTGACGCCTCCTCAAAGAGGGTAAGCAAAACTGAAGTGCCATTGATATTAATAAGATCCCAGCTTCTGAAGTCCAAAATGGCTGCATGGCTTCCAAAAAACCATTGGTGTTTTGTTTCCTCCCCTCCTCCCCCCCAAGAATCTGAAGCGGAAAATCCAAGAGCTAGAAAATGGAGCAACTGAAGCTGAGAGAAATCGCCAGCAGATGGAAAAAAGAATGTATGCATTGCAAGCAGAACTTACTGTGAGAACGTCCAAGAGTGAGGTCGCTAAACTTCAAGCTGCACTCGAAGAAAAAGAGAATTGCTTAAAAAGTGCACTGGCAGGGAAAGAAACATTAAAGGTAATGTGGCTTCATTAAAATCTAGTGTTCAGAAATCCAGAAGGTTCATGATCATATTTACAGTATGTTATTACAGTAGGACCACCATATCCACTGGGTCAGTACCTTACCCGCTGCCTGAAAAAAAACGCCATCAATCAAATCCAGAAATATATATTCCCAAGATGCATTACCAGGACTGGCCAATACATGGAACCAGAGCCTATATTATATAAAGGTGGTTTAGTGCAGTGATCCCCAACCTTGGGCCTCCAGATGTTCTTGGACTATAATTCCCAGAAGCTTTCACCACCACCTCTGCTGGCCAGGATTTCTGGGAGTTGAAGTCCAGGAACATCTGGAGACCCAAGGTTGGGGACCACTAGTTTAGTGGAAACGCAGGGAAATTGTCCCAGAGGGAGACCACAGCTGTGATACAAGGATATCTGCAAGTGGAATCTGAAGGCCTTAGGAATGGACCTCAACATATGGCAAACGTTGACGTCTGAGCATTCATCCTGGAGGCAGGCGGTGCAGCACTGCCTCTCCCAATTTGAAGAGACCCTTTGTCCAGCAGGCCGAGACAAAGAGGAAGTCACGAAAGCAGCAAAACCAGGGATCTGGACAGGGGACAGATTGTATTTGTCTTCAGTGTGGAAGGGATTGTCACTCTCGAATTGGCCTTCTCAGCCACACTTGATGCTGTTCCAAGTCCTCTGTTCAGAGCATGTTACCCTAGTCTCTCAAGACTGAAGGGTGCCTAATCTAAATCTAAGTGGAAATGCACTCCTTGCTTTAGTCTCCAAGGGGAGCAACTTCTGATGAAATGGAGACACCGTATTTGTGGGAGATGGGCAACGGGGAAATGGCATTTGCTGGGTTCAGGGAACCAGGAGGGTAGGAACCCTGGCAAGACGAGGCCAGGGCTCCCTCTCTCAGCTTTGCACGGACACCAAAGAAACGAAGTAAGTGCTTTGCGTATCTGCTCTTTTCAGCATCTGCCTGGGGGTGGGCTTGGAACCCATCCCCTGTGGATCCTGCGGTCCTGCTGTACTCAGATTTGCAGTTAGATGTAGCGCCCTCGACAAAAGCCCTGGAGACCAAAGTGAAGTTCTTTAGTAAAATAAAACTCTTATCCCTGGATATTAAGAGGAAGGTGGTGCTACCATTCAGTTCTGATAGGATATTTTCATCTCTTACATTCCATGTTGATAACTCATCACTCTTCAAAAATAACCTTTTGAATGTCTGTTCACAGAAATGCATCACAACTCCCTTTCTCATAAAATGTATTCTATCACCCTCTCAATTTAGGCACAACTAGATAAAGGGGCAGAATTGTACAAAGAGGAAATTGAGGACCTCAAAACTCAACTTGTGAAAGCTGATATGGCACGAATGAAGCAGTCCAAATACTTTGACCAAGAGTAAGTCCTGTCTCACTTAACAGCCTTTTGTGGTCAGGTACTGTAGATGCGTTTCATTGTCCAGCTACTCAGACACCCCAGTGAGGTTTACAAGGAGCATAATGGCCAGTCCAAGCTAATATATATTTACATCTGTGTAAGTGCTTTGGCGTAACTTAATAGCAAATAGTTGCTAATTAACAAGTTTGAAGTGAATTCCTAATTCAGGGAGCAGACAGAAGCCTCACTCCCTAGCCAAAGACATTCCAATGACTACAGAATTGTATCATGCATGCAACTGTGAAATTGTAGAGTTGAAAGAGATCTTGAGATTCATAGAATCATAGTTGAAAGGGGCTTATAAGGCTATCAAGTCCAACCCCCTGCTCAATGCAGGAATTCAAATCAAAGTATAGTATGTCTAACCTTCTCTCGAATGCACCTCCAGCTTTGGAGTGCTCACTACCTCCCAAGGTACAGTAACTGGTTCCATTCCCATACTGCTTTAATAGTTTGGAAATTTTTCCTGATACTCAACTGAAATTGGCTTCTTTTAGCTTGGGCCCCTTATTACATGTCCTGTACTCTAGAATGACTGAGAACAGATCCTGCCTGTCCTCTGTATGACAACCTTTCAAGTATTTGAAAAATGCTATCATGTATCTCCTCAGTCTTCTTTCCCCAAGGCTAAACATGCCCAGTTCTTTCAGTCATTCCTCACAGAGCTTCAATTCACGATTGAACCCCTGAATGCCTTCTTAGAGTTAAGATGATTTTAAATGTTTACTCGCTTTTAATTATTCAATTGCATTTTAACTAGTATATATTTAAATTGGTTTTTTTATGTTTAACATTTGTTTTAAATTATTTTCCTTTCAATATTGTGAGCCACATGGAGCCCGCTTATCGG
This sequence comes from Pogona vitticeps, assembly GCF_051106095.1. Lineage (NCBI taxonomy): Eukaryota > Metazoa > Chordata > Lepidosauria > Squamata > Agamidae > Pogona > Pogona vitticeps. The sequence goes on along the minus strand of NC_135787.1, from coordinate 22,217,137 downwards.
GAGAAAGGTGGCCTATGAATAAAACAAACAAACAATCCAGTGCAAGAAATCCACAACTAAAGTGTTCCTGAGAAATGGCCATCCAATCTCTATTTTAAAACCTCTCATGAAGGATGAAATGTTGCCTTTTTTGTAGCATGACTCTGAAGCACAGTCAGCTGGTCCTAAGTCATGATCAGGTCAGGGCTTGCTTAGCTGGCAGAGGCAAAGATTAGTTGATGGTGCTTCGCTTATCCTTCCTATTCCTCTGTAAAGGGAAGGAAGAGAGCGGAATTGAACTGCTAAATGGGAAATTCAACCTAGTACCTCCAGCAGGGAGTCAAGGATGTCACCTTACCCTGTGATGTTGTATACGGACCATTCAAAGGCTTTCAATGGAGAATTTAAAAAATCACCAAAAATTAACAACGACTCAGAACAACACCAAATTAAGTTTGCATAGGGTTCAGGAGGTGGGCTAACGATTGCAAGCATTTAAAACAGGTTTCTAACAGTTTAAGACACTTTTACAGGAGCGAAAAAGGGACATCGTTAAGTGAAATTCCCCCATAGAGAACATCGTTAAACGATGGGGGAAATTCCTCAAAAAAACCCATCGCTGTGTGAATTCATCGTTGTATGAAGCAATCGTTGTGCGAGGCACCACTGTACATTTGTTACACTTTCAAGATCCCATACAGATAGGTTGTTTTTGCTGCCTTAGACTAATATGGTTGCTACTGTTATGCCAGACCGGTGAAGGTAGTATATTAGGTGTTTCTTTTTTGTCTAAAAAGTGTTCCTATTTTCACACAGCGGCAAATGAGATGCTGGAATGCTATCCCTTTGGCCCCAGCTGAAGAGGGCCATTACTGCATATATTTTTTGCAGCATATGCATGCCTATTTGGAAGTTAAATGAGGCTTACTCTAAGGATTGTTTATATAATACTGCAGCTTTAATTTCTTTTCTATAAGCAAAAGACAGCACAACAAATAGCCATGCGGAGTAACCTTTAGGACTAACAGATCTATTGTAGTACAAGTTTCTATGGACATGGCCCATTTCCTCCGCATCCATGACAGTTCATTGCACAATAGCACTATTAGTCTAAAAGGCACCGTGCAATTCTTTGTTGTTTTTGTTCCAGCAGACTAATGTGTCTGCCCAATGGAAATTGCTACAAAAGGCAGAATGGTACTATTGGTGAGCTTAATCAAATATTGTGCTAATGTCTTTAGAATGGCGAATGCAAAAGCCCTTGCAGAACACAGAGAAGATCAGTTAAGAAAATTAAAGGAAGAACTTCGTAGAGTGCAACAAGAACAGGATGTAACAGGTAAGCATTAAACAGGCAGGGACAACTTCTGGTTGCATCAAGCATGTTTCTAAGGTGTAGACCTCTAGAAAGAAGATGATGACATAGTGATCAAGTAGGCAGTTCTAAAGCTGTGGGTCCCAACCTTGGGTAACCCAAAAGTGTTCTTGGACGGCAAGTTCCAGAAGCCTTCACTACCGGCTGTGCTGGGCAGGGTTTCTGGGAGTTGAAGTCCAAGAACATCTGGATAACCTACAGTTGGGAACCACTGTACTAGAGTAAAATAAATTGCAGTATTACTTCTTTAGTACAGTTGGAGTTCACAGATGTTTTCATGTAATCCCAAGCTCCGGATAAGGACTTTACAACCACTTGATAACACTCTACATGAAAGGTATTTAAATGCTTCTTTTGATTAGATTACATAATTCCTGGTACATTTAAATTGTGTTAAACCTGAACAGACATATTCAAAGTTTCATACATTTTGGAAATCCAGAATTGTTCACCGAAAGGTTCAGGCTCAATTTGTGTATCTTATGGGCTTCACCTCAAATTGTATCTTTTATTCCAATTTGCTGATCTCAAAAGATGTTTCCCATTGGTGTCTGGAATAATATCTACTAGGAGACATGTAAAGCAGGGTCCTTATGCAGTTCTGTTATCATCTGCCCTTCGAGCAGTGGCAGGCAATGTGGTGCTTTCCTTTGGATTCCTAATAGACTACTTGTGAACTTTTTTTTTTCAGTAATAGCAAGCAAAGATCTTCCTCAGACCTCCTTGCCAATTACTTGTGGTGGTGGAAGTGGAATAGTCCAGAACACACAGGTCCTGGTGTTGAAAACAGAGCATGCGAAACTGGAAAAGAAATACAGTCAGCTCAAGAAAGAATATGACCTTGTGTTGGCGTAAGTCTTAAAAATCCACTAGAAGTCCGTTTGTCAAGATAATTCCTTGTCTGTTCTTTGAGCTCTGATTCTGTTAGTCATAAAATATGAGTTTGTTTCAAGACAAATAAGCTCTTTATGAGTTTGGTTGATTAGAAGGTGCTGGCCTGCCAATGATTTAAAAATCTGGGCCTAGCAATCCATAGGATGTGGCTTGATGGGGTTTGGATACCAGGACAGGCTTACTAAGATTTATAATGGCATTATATTTTGGTCCTTTCAAGCGACTGTTGTCTGTCTTTGGGACAGGTTTTAACCTTAAACTGAACCCAAGGTTCAACAATCTACTCTTTTGAATGATGGCTCCCAAAATTCTATTCTGGAGGTCGCCATGATTCCTAAGAACATGTGTTGTATGACCTAAGCCATCTCCCATTAGCTAAATGCCAAATTTTCCCTCATGCTTGTAAGAATACATCTGTGAAGATTCTCAGTCATCCAGGGGAGGTTATCTGGAAGTTGACTCATGGACTTGTTTCTCATTAGGTTGAAACATTTTGTTACTCATCGAATTAGCTTCTTGGATGAGTAGCGAAACATTTCAACCTAACAAGAAAGAAGTCCAGTTGCCATGACTCAGCTTCCAAATGCTTGTAAAAAGTGTGTTTTTGGAAAATGGGGTAACAGCCTTAATTTTGAACAAGAAGGGACTTTGGTGTGTGTGTTTTTTTTTTTAATTGGGCCTTGTTTCTGTTTTAAGGAACGAGCTTACCTTGAAAGAAGAGATAAAGAAGTGGAAGGAGCGAGCTTTGAAGAGAAGGGAGCAGGCCTCAAGAAGCACTGATGAGGAGCAAAGGCTGAAATCTCCCAGGAGAACAGCACCTGCCGCATTCCCAGAAGTGCCATGTTCTCCCTCCAAGGAACAGTCTCTGAGGCCCGTTTTGCCACTGGATACTCCTCCTGCTACAGCGTTGAATTGGCCAACTTTCTTTGATGATCCACGCCAAGGAAACTCGACAGGTAATTAAAGGTGTCATTTACTTATAAGACCAGCTTCAAAGGAAATATATTCCTGTCATTTAACCGAATGAAGTTAAGAGTTAATGCCATCTAATCAACTATGTAAAAGCCTTCAGGGTCTGCCTTTATTAAATCATGGCTGTAAGACATCTGAAGCTTCAGATGCTCAGGCACCGGTGAATTTCCTTATCCAGATTCAAAAGGTAGTAGACAATAGCTCAGTTTTTCCAGTATTCAATTGGTCTATTGGCCCATTCTTTCCCATCTGTTCTGGGATTAGAATGAGTGAGGAACGTGTCACCCTTCAGATGCTGATCTACAGACCTAGTCAATAATAATGGGAGCATGATGGGAGTTGTAGTTTAACACATCAAAGGCTTTTGCCCACCCTTGGATTAGAATTACTTTGGAGGAAGACCTTTGAGAGCTCCAAAGGCAAAAAATTAGAATTTCCAGCCCTTTCTCTCTGCCTTTTTGCCTTCGGAGCTCTCAAAGGGCTTTCCGCCCGACATCGGAAAGCGGCAGGGACCCCTAGGGAGGTCTCCCATGGTGGCAGGCAAGCCCTGGGAGACCTCCCTGGGGGTCCCAGCCGCTGCGATCGGCACCTTCAGAGCTCTCAAAAGACTCCCCCCCCCCGACATCGGAGGAAGCTATTTGAGCCCTCCGAAGCCAAAAAGGTAGGAAGAAAGGGCGGGAAATTTGAATTTCCAGCCCTTTCTCCCTGCCTTTTTGCAGGGAGCCATTTATGAACGACTCCATTGGCAAAAAGTGGCATTGACTTGCGAATGGAGCCTTGACCTCGTTCGTAGGTCCAGAGCTTGGAAAAATTGCTTTTGTTACTATAATTTACAAAATTTCCCATCCATTAGGACCAGTGGGAATATTTAGAATAAGATGTGGAATGTTTTAAGAGAGTCATCCTCCAAAATAACTTCTCTGATCTCTAGACCAAGCTTCTTGTCATTAAGCACAGTAAACATTGATTGCTTTGAAAATGAAATGAGCACAGTAGAGGATTTTTTTAAAGTCCTAGGGGTAGAAAAGACCAACTCAATTTCTGAGACTTCCATAAGTCTCTTTGAGAAGCAGGGTTTAACCCTCAAGTCATGGGAAGAGAAGACTCCTTGGAAAATACCCTGATGTTTGGAAAGTGTGAAGGCAAGAGGGAGGACAGAGGATGAGATGGTTGGACAGTGTCATCGAAGCTACCAACATGAATTTGACCCAACTCCGGGAGGCAGTGGAAGACCGGAGGGCCTGGCGTGCTCTGGTCCATGGAGTCATGAAGAGTCGGACATGACTTAATGACTAAACAACAACCATCTATTTCATAAACAACATTAATACGGCATGTATATGTTCAGTGTTATTTGTGTACCTTGCTTTAAAATCTTAATCAAAATAGTTTATAAATATACACAAATCCAGGAAAGCAGCATCTTTTGAAAGATGTGATGGGTATTTGAACATACTTTGTATTAAACTTGCAACACAACCCGATGCAGCTATTTCTGCTAATCTTTGCAGTGAAATTCTACAAACAGCACTACTTTCAATGCAATTTTGAAATTTCACTAACCTCCCTAATGTAATGAGTATTTTGAGGTCTGTTTGTATCTGTTTGTGGCTCTGTTTAACTGCAAACCATCTAGTATCAGTAAATGACAAACAAGTTGTGTGAAAAGATGTAAGTTCTGCTTATTGCTCTTTTGTATTACAAGCTCATTCACGAAGCTAGCACAGTGTTCTGAAGTTTGTAATAAGGGCTTCTTTCCCATCCATGTTTTCTGAACCAATGTTTTTCTTCTGGCCATACTAAATACTGTTTTGAAAGCATGTAGTTGATTGCACTTATTTTTATTATTATTATTAAAACAAATGTTTTTGCCTCCAACAGACAGAAGACCTACAAGAGCAGAATCATCAGAAAACACTCTGAAGCACTGGATTGCAACTGCAAATAAAGATGATGCTAAAAACTGCAAGACACAATAATAATCTGGTTCATCTGTGGATTCTAGAGATTCTTGAGGGACAATGCTGCTGGAGTTGGTACCATCCTGTTTCTATTAAGGACACAGACTGTCTTGTCTTTGACTTTTGATTGTCCTTCCTTCCTTCCTTCCTTCCTTCCTTCCTTTTTCTTTCTGGTTTTATCTATTATGGATCCATTTTGTATTGCATTTTTTAAAAATTTATAAATAAAAGCTACTGCACTGAGATCGCATTGTTCAAATGGAAGTCATCCTTCTACAGCGTTCTTGTAAAACTTATTGTTGGTCTTTCCCCACATGGCTTGTTAGTTCAGGCTTCCTTTTCTTCCTTTCCCGAGGAAAGACTGAAAGAACTGAGCATGTTTAGCCTTGAGAAAAGAAGAGCGAGGGGAGATAGGATAACACTTTTCAAATACTTGAAAGGTTGTCATAGAGAAGAGGGGTAGGAGTTATTCTCAGTCATCACAGAGTGCAAGACACGTAATAATGGGCTCAAGTTACAGGAAGCTGGAAACAACTTCTTAACACTTAAGAGCAGTACCAACAATGGAACCAATTTTCAGGAAGTTCCAAGTGCTCCAACACTAGATATATCCAAGAGAAAGTTAAACAACTATCTGTCAGATCTACCGTATTTTTCCATGTATAAGACTATACTTTTTGTCTAAAATATTTAGACTAAAAAGTGGGGGTCGTCTTATACACAGAAGTAAGCTGAGGAGAGAACAAAAACAAGTGGAGGGGAAAGCAGGGATCAAAGTGATCCTGCAGCGCTTTGATCCCTTTCCCCCTACACTTGCTAAGCCCCACTTAGATTTCTTAATTTTGGATTTGAAAAGTGGGGGGATCTTATATACAGAAAAATACGGTACAGTGGGGTCTCGACTTACGAACTTAATCCGTATTGGAAGGCAGTTCTCAGGTCGAAAAGTTCTTAAGTCGAATCTGCATTTCCCATAGGAATGCATTGAAAACCATTTAATCCGTATCTGCTCTTTTCCGTCCATAGAAACTATTGGGAAGCTGCTATTCCGCCTTCTGCCACTAGAGGGGGATATTTTTTTCTTTTTTTCCTTTTAACCTAAGCTGACTTAACTTTTTAAAAAAGGGGAAAAAAGAGTTCGTAACTCAAATCTAAGTTCTTAAGTCGAGTCCATATATTCCTATGAGAGCGGTTCGTAAGTCGAAACGTTCGTATGTCGAGCCGTTCGTAAGTCGAGACCCCACTGTACTTTGATTTGGATCCCTACGCTGAGCAACGGGTTGGACTCAATGGCCTTATAGCCCCTCACTCCATTATTTTATTATTCTCCCTTCAGACTTCGATATATAAGAAGCTTGGAACTTGGAAAATCTCATTTTTTTGACAATAACCCCTCATACTTTGGACATAGCATAAGAAGACTCTCTGGAAAAGACAATACGGCTGGGAAACATAGGAGGTGGCAGGAAAAGAGGAAGATCTAACTTAAGATGGACCAATCAAAAAAGGAAGCCACAGCTTTTAGTTTGGAAGACCTGGGCAGGGAGGTTTTGGAGGCCATTAATTTGTAGAGTCACAATATATCATAAATAACATCATGGCACATAATTACGAGAAATGTCATGCTAGACCAATGCCATGCTTGAATCAGATTATCTGGCCTTGGAAATCCTAAAATATGTCTTCCAGGTTGTGTTCTCCAGCAACTGGTATACACAGACCTACCTTCCGTGACCCTAAAGGTACTGTTAAGCCATCATCACTAGTAGCCATAGCAACAGGGCTTTCTCTCCCCTTCTGCTGGCAGAGCTATTTAACCAAACCTTTATCGTTCCCTTTATCTTTCATTAGTAGCAGAAAGCTGTTGTCTTGAGTATACAGCCTGGGAAATGGCCTGTAAATACAGCTTAATTTATTCAGTTTCTCTTGCCTCTAAAGAAGAAAATGAATGACAACTCTTAATCCCAGAGGAGGCAAGGAAAATCCCATTGGCTGTGGTAAAACCAGCTGATTTATTCTTAAATTTATCAAACCATAAACCATCCTTGCTTTGCAAGTAGTCTTGGCTCCATTCCTTCCCCAAACCAGTCAAAGCCTATCTATACACTAAGGTTTCAGTACAATCTAATTTCATATTCTATGGTATTATAGGTGAATCTTGGAAACATTTACTCTTTTTTTTTGGTACTGTAAGTTCCAGGACACACCCCGAGCACTGCCAATCGTTCAAATGCTAATAACCTTTGCTCACGTGTGTGACCCTAACCCAGGCATATGCATAACACATTCAACAGGTAAAAATCGAAAGAGGAGAATGCCTAGGACTCAATTCAAATATTGTGAAGTGCCAAAACTCACCACCCCTGCCAGTGACCCAAAGGCCAAACATCTTGTCAAAAGTGGCCTATTCTTCTGCCAGGGTGGTACTTTATACACAGGTTTCTACTCACAGCCTGTACATGGATATTCCTATTACATAAATTCAGGCTTGGCAGTGACTAAAGTGCCCTAGCATGTGCATACAGTAGTGCCTCGCTAGACGATGATAATCCGTTCCACTGAAATCACTGTTTAGCGAAATCATTGTCTAGCGAAAAGCATTTCCCCATTGGAATACATTGAAACCTGTTTAATGCGTTCCAATGGGGAAGAATCGTCGCTGTCTAGCGAAGATCAGCCATAGGAAAGCCACTTTACGAACCGCCGATCAGCTGTTTAAATCACTGTCTTGCAAAGCTTAGGTCCCGAAAACACCTGTTTTGCGAGCGCGGAGGGAGCTGTCAAAATCGTCATCTAGCGAAAATCGATTTGCGACGCAGGGACCAAACATTGTCCAGCGAAATTCCCCCATAGGAATCACTGTTTTGCAAATCGCTATAGCGATCGCAAAAAGTCAATGTCTAGTGAAAAAACTGTCATGCGGGGTAACTGCCTAGCGAGGCACCACTGTAATGAATTCCGCTACATTAGATGACTTTTAAAAACTGCATCTTCCACCTCTCTCAGAAAATGGGGACATCTGATCATTGATCATCCTAATCTAATATAGCCTAGTGTATCACTTCTGTTGACACTAATTCTAGCTATTCCAGTGTATGGAAAATTCCTTTAGAAAAGTAATTATTTACACTTATAGTTTGTATTTATTTGGGGGTTTATGTTTATAATCTCTATATTTTTCTTCCAGTGAGCTTAAGAGATATATATTTCTGTGCTGAACTCGTGTCTGGACCTGATAATGGACTGGATGAGGGTTAATAAATTGAAACTCAATCCGGACAAGCACTCTGCTCATTACCCCCAGGATTTTCACTTTTACCCCATTTGGGGTAATTCACCCCTGTTCCCTGACCACTGCCTGAGACATTAGGTGGAGAAAGAATAAAACATGATTCTTTACTTACAATTGAACAGATCTACAGCACGCTAACAACATGGCTAACTGACTATCAGCAGGAGGCTTCAACAGACTGCCTACTAACTGCCAGCAGATAAGGGGGTGGGGGGTGGAGCTCTTAGCAGAGAAGCAGGTCTCTCTTTGAATTAGAGGCAGAGAAGGAATGATTGGCTAGTACTGGATAGATTGACAGTCACCTCAGCCTAGAAAGGTCCCTCCCAGGCAAACTTACTAAGGGCTGCATGTGAGGTTGCAATAACTCCCAACAAGAACAACTCTATGAGGTAGGCCAGGCTGAGAAAGAATGACTGTGCAGACATCTTCCCAGGAATTTCATGACTAAGTGCAGGCTTATAACAGGATTTCCCATTTCCTGTTTCAACTTCCCAGGGTCCAACATCTCAGGGTCTAACAATTATACCACAGTGAATGTCTTGAAAAGTACTTAACTACAGGTATAAGTACACATTTTGAAAAAATAGCTCTTTAATTTCACATATTTTGAAAGTATTTAGTTACTTCTAATGACATAAAATCTCAGGGCTGTCCTGTGATATCAAACTTACTCTCTAGGTGTTTCTTTCTAATGCCAGCACTCTAAAGAAATTAAGAAATATTTTAGTCCAGTACACAGACCATGTGATCGTCCATCTCCATTGTTGAGGGAGGCCATACCCCGTATTTCAAGGAGTTAAAAGTTAAGTGCACAAGGAAGAGAATGAATCCTTCAGTACATGAACCAACTTAATTGAATTATCTTTGCACTGTGATTGCATTGTGCCTTCATTCTCAGGGGAAACAAAGAAGCATAAATGGTGAGTTATATGTAACTGGTTACCTGCTAGTTCTGTTAGAAATTGTCCCATGGACCCTCATTCTTGCTTCATAAGCTTTTTTGTTACAGCATGTTTGCCAGCTAATTTTACCACAGATTCTCACTAGATGGCAGCCTATAACCTAACACAGGAATGAGTTCTTAAAAGTAATTTGTCAGCTCTCCTCACTACGATTCCCAGCATGCCGTGTGAGAAAAAGAGACCCTGCCCCCTGGTCAAAGGTCTCCCAAACTCGGTTGGATTTCTGCAGTGAGTATCTCTGTCGCGTTTACTTTTGGATTTAAACAGTGGTTCAAATGCAAGAAGATTAACTTGTGGTTTAGAAGCATGAGAGCTCAGCCACTATTTCCACCTTTTCTTTTCTTTTCTTTTCTTTTGGGTTATGTGAAACAGAAGGAATGGAGGCAAACTTCTCTTAATCGGTCATTTCTGCACCAAAGATTTTGTCATTTGATGTATTCCAAGAAAAAGTTATTTAAGACTGCTGGTAGCTTCCTGCATCTTATTTCAGATAATGTGATTGAATAGGAACCTGCTTCCAGGTTTCTTGTGGAAAGTTAGTGGGGGTTGTGTGTGGAAAAGGCTTGCAAAACATCTTTACAGGAAGTTACAGCTGGTGTGTGACCTGGAACTGTGTTCCTGACAAGGCCAAGCCTTGGCTGCCTGAGGGTTGCTTTATGCCACCTAATGGCAGAGCCACAACTGGCTCTGTACTGTGCATTTATTTTTAAATTTGGTGAACATTTCATATGTTTATGAAACATTATGGATAATGTTATCAATCCCTTTACAGGGTGCACCATGGGGCGGTTAGATGGGAAGGTAATCGTAGTGACAGCTGCTGCACAAGGAATCGGCCGAGCTGCAGCAATAGTAAGTGTGGATATGTTGAGTGGGTTCTCTCTTTGGCAGACTTGTGCAATTGTTTCCAGCAGCAGCAGCAACAACAAAAGGAGAAATGTCATTGATCAGAGTGATGGCAACATGGCTGATTGTAAACAATGTGTAAAGTAACACCAAAAGTACACTTTCTTTATACAGTGGACCCTCTATTTACGGAATTAATCCGTATTGGAATGGTGGCTGCAAGTCAAAAAGTCTGTAGGTCGAATCTCCATTGATATACAATGCATTAAAAACTGATTAATCCCACAACCAGTGTTTTTTATTCTATTTTTGCTCCATTTTGGTTTTTTTCTGGTCTGTAGGTCGATTCTCCGGCTGCAAGTCGAATCTAAATTTTGCAGCCAGAGAAGTCTGTAACTCGAAAAGTCTGTAAGTCGAGCCGTCTGTAAGTCGAGGGTCCACTGTATCAAATGCACTGTTTTTGTTCCATAGAAGTGATAAAACACTTCTCACATTTGAAAAGACAAGACTCGTGTAAAAAGGGAATAATGATGGCAAAAGTTGACAGCAGCAGGAAAATAGGACATGAGATGGTGGTTCTTAACCTTGGGTGACTCAGGTGTTTTTGAACTGCAACTCCCAGAAACCCCATCCAGCACAGCTGGTGGCGAAGGCTTCTGGGAGTTGCAGTCCAAAAACACTTGAGTAGCCCAAGGTTAAGAACCACTGGATTGGAAGACTCGGATTTTGGTATATTAGGCTAGAACAGGACTGTTAATGGCAGGACTTTATAGATCACTGATTCTTGGGGTCAGCACCTGCAGGCACATAATAACAAGTAATAATAATAGTATATTTGGAGTTCATTCACAGTTGTATGAAAATAAATGTTGGGGCAGGTTTGAAATATACAAAACCATGAAGAAGTTGAAAGTTGGTCCTGAATATTTACAGTAGCAAGACAGGAAACATCAGGCTTTTAGTTTCTTCTGCCAATAGTCATTATGCTCCTGTCTCTAGAAAAAAAGACCTACGAAAGTAACAACTTGAATTCTGCTTTCTGAAATTAGCAAGAATAGTAACAAGAGCGCCTTTTAAAATTACTATGAGAACACCTGGAATTCATTGTATAATGTGCTAGTTTCCATTACCGGTTTCTGAATAATATACCACTGAGAATTATGTTTTCAATGGTAGGCCCTGAAACAAAATACTGTAGCAGAGACTCAGGTCTAACATACTCAGCTCTAAATCTTCCTTTTGTTTCTCTGTGTTCCTATTTTGACTACTTAATTGCACAGCTTAACACTAAAATGTACTCTTAGTATATTTATTTTCTGTTCTTACTCTATCAAGTATTTAACTCTGGGCTATAACTATGAATAAAATAAAAATGGAACCTAGGTCTTTCATTTTGATTTGGAAAGTCTTGCACTCAAAATAAAACCAGTTATATTTAGCAGCTTTCTCTAATCTTCTCTTCAGGTATGTTGTTGGACATCAGTCCCAAGCCAGCTTTGGTCATTGCTCAATGCAAGAAAATATCAAACCAGCCAATCAGTCATAAATCAGAGATTGTCCATGGTTTAATATCTTTATATATTAACAGCTGATTGTATTTTTTAAAGGCTTTTGCAAAGGAAGGAGCAGAAGTCATTGCTACTGATATCAATGAATCAAATCTCCGAGAACTTGAAGGCAATGCAGGTATTCCTTGAGTTATTTGGAACCACATCTCTGTAGATAGAGGCCTCTTTGCCCTCTCCTCCTCTGGCCATTTCCTCATATTTTTGCCTGCTTACCTACTGCAAGTAGAGACAGCTGTTGCTGCTCCTTGCTGGTGTTATTGTTCACACGTGTATTCAAGGAGAGTAACAGTATGCAGTTTGATGCCACTTTAATTGTTGTCGTTCAATCCTGTGGACACCTGGGTTTTGTAGTTTGGTGAGAGACTTAGACTCTGCTGCAGTTTTAGCGATGCTCACTAGAGCTCTTTACCAGAGTATTCCAAGTACCTCACCAAACTGCAAATCCCAGGATTCCACAGGAAAGATCCATGACAAAGTGGCACCAGACTGCTACAACTGGGTCGTATAGAGGCACTCTAAATAAATGATGGTGGTGGCAAGGATGAACCGCCATTTTACATTATTCTGCCTCTTCCCTCTGGGTATCAGATTGGGCAAGGCAGTATACAGTGGACCCTCGACTTACAGACAGCTCGACTTACAGACTTTTCGAGTTACAGACTTCTCTGGCCGCAAAATTTAGATTCGACTTGCAGCCGGAGAATCGACTTACAGACCAGAAAAAAACCAAAATGGAACAAAAATAGAATAAAAACTGCCAGTTATGGGATTAATCGGTTTTCAATGCATTGTAGGTCAATGGAGATTCGACCTACAGACTTTTCGACTTGCAGCCACCGTTCCAATATGGATTAATTCTGTAAGTAGAGGGTCCACTGTATAAATAAATCGTGAAAGTAAGGAACTGCTCATTGCGTGCTCGCCCCCTCATCCAGATGATAGGGGAATAGGCCCCAACAGGGTTCCAGAGAGATCAGACAGTAGTAGCAGCAGCAGCTACCACTGCTCCTCTGAGGGCAAGCAAGTGTGACCCCGAGCAGCAGTCCTGATGAGTCTGAGGCGATCAGTGAGCCCTCCCGGAGGGCCAGGCTTTAACAAGCCACTTTTGGAACGGAGGTCTCTAGTATCCAAAGTGAAATGTCTTATCTACTCTGCCACCCTGATGTTTTCAGAACAAGGGCATTATTCATTGTGATTCAGTGGAAAGTGCACACGTGTCATAACAGTTGGAACTTAGTGTCTTATACCATCTTTGTATTACTCAGCAAAACAGAAATTTGCAGAAATTAAATAACTTGTAACCCAAATATTTATAAATGCATTCTTGTTAGTAGGAATAGTCAGTTTGACAATGTCTTCAGGATTCCACGCTGTGTCTCATATGGAAGGTCTTGCTCCCATTCTCTATGCATGCGCTTTAATGCATCCATGCCAGAGACGGGCATGAGGAGGAAGCGGCAGTGCAGGGATTCTCTCCACGCAGCCAAAGAGTGTTCGGCTGCCGGAGGAGGCAGGGAAGGGCAGCCCCAGCTCCTGCCTGGACTGGAGCAGTGCTGGAGAAGGGGGACCCCAGAAGCAGGCAATGGATTGTGAGCGGGCCAGCTGGCTGGGAAGTGGGGGGAGGGAACACACGGAACTTGTGCTGCTGCACAGAGGACTTCACACAAAGGGGCATGACTTCATCCATGCCCATCTCTAACCCATACCCTTTTGCATAGAGGAGATTTGTCAAAGTGGCTTAAATATTCTGCTAACCGTGTCTCAGTAATTCATGTGGTTATACATATTCCTCATTTGGAATTGGAACCTAACTCATCCTATTGAATGTAATGATCAGTATCAAAGCGTATACTATGTTAATGTTCTTAACAGGCATCCAGATTCGCATGCTAGATGTCACCAATAAAGGACAAATTGAAGAGCTGGCCAAGGAAGTGAAGAAAATTGACGTTTTATGTAACATTGCAGGGTAGATATTTCACATTTTAAATGACCTTCCATTTGCAACGTCATTTCTAAAAAAAACCTTCTTTTTATATTCACGTAAGTCATAGATTTCCTTCATGCATACTGTCAGCTGTGCTAGATAATTGGGTATTTCCAGAACCATCTACAGTGACCTCTGTTTCTTAATGTTCTTAGCCATTCTAAGAGCCATGTTTAGATGTGACATTAAATCCATGATGACATTTAAGACAGCTAGTACCTCCTCCCTTCATTTGCCAACTAACATGGCCAAAGGTTTGGGATCAGAGGACCACAGGTTCTCCAAGTCTGCTGTAAACAGCCACTACAATTTTCTGGGACTGTGGTGTGTAGCTTTATTATACATCCTCACTGTTATGGTCCCAATGAAAAAGAAGAGTTGTATGACAGAAATGAGGGGAAATTCAGGCAAATGTAATGCGCAGATTTGAGTTTCGTTTCCACTTAGTAGACTTTCCCAAATTGGTGCCCTCAAGATGTTTTGGATTTCAACTTTCCTTTAGCTCTAGCTGGCACAAGCAATGTTGTGATGAGAATTCTTCTCTAAAACATCTGGATGGTAACACATCTGGAGTAATGCCTGAGTAATGCTTGTTGAAATTTGTAGGGCGGGCTTCTGAATAGATATGCATCAGACTAAGCATTTCTCCTAATGCAGAAAGTTCAGCTTTCTTACTCAAGTCTAATCCCCAAGATTCTTTGAGGAAAGCCTCAAAACTTCAATTTGTAGGAAATCTACATATATTTGTAGATATGAAAGCAACCCTTGTGTATGTACAGTTGTAAATGTCTGGCCTTGAAGATGAAGTTGTGGCTCTAATAGCTGCAAGGCCCCCAAAAATGCACTGCCCTGTCCTTCTGAACACTATGTATGTCAAAGTAAAAGTCCATGTTCCTCCCCCAACCCATGTCTCCATCTGTACCAGATTTGTCCATCATGGGACAATTTTGGATTGTGACGAAAAGGACTGGGACTTCACCATGAATGTCAATGTTCGCAGTATGTACCTGATGATCAAAGCCTTTCTGCCCAAGGTAAGGCAAATTTTGCTACTTTATACAAAATGTTTAGTGCAAGGTCTGCTTTACTATGAGACTTCTTTAAGTGATGAAGGAAAAGAAGGGGGAGCAAATTAGAAAGAAAACTTTGCATCTGTAGAGTTTTCAAGCTTTCAAAGTGCTTCATGTGCACAATTCGCAGCTGTGTCTCATAATCTTTGCAACAAGCCAAAGCGCTCTGAACAGGGCATCTCCTTCTCTTACAAAAAGAAGCAAAAGGGCTGCCTTTTTTGTTGACACTGCTGTACCTCTGATATTTGGCAACATAGTTTTGTCAGCAGCTGCATTCTATCAAAGCTGCAAGAACAAAAAAAATGTGTTCTTAGGGTGCCCTATACAAACCGGGGCTTATATGTTACCCACTCCTGCCATAAGTTCACTCAGTGTTATTATCCCATTAAGGCAGCCTGTGGCTAAAGGGATGGTTTTCCTAACCTCCATCCCATCTCCCACTGTGTTTACGGCAGTGGCAAGATTCAAAACAGGAAGCTCTGGATTTCCAGCTCAGTCCTTTAGGATTCCCACTATATCAGTCTTGTGCAACAGAAACCACTTTGTGCGAGAAAGGGGAAGATAGACTTTTTACTCATCTGGAACAAAACAAAAGTGGTATGTTAAATCTTACCTTTTCCTTCATCTATTTGAAAAGAAGAAAGGTCTTTGAAGTTAGGGTTATTGCACAAATTCTGTTGCAAGGTCAAAATCAGTTGTCCTCATCTCCAGCTAAATTTAACATTTTAGTATTGGTTATTCAGGATTCCTAACAGTAATTTAAATACCTCTAATTATATCAAGTCCACTAACATATTTTCAGAAGCAAGTGCCATTTAGGGTGCCATTTTATCCTGGTAGAGCTTATCATCCCATTCATTTTATTTAATATAACTGATATAGCTTAGCAGGCGACCATCCTGCTTACAGATACATATGGAACGAAACCACAGGCCTTCCCTTTGTACATCAAGTTTGCGTCAATTGTCCTGTGTCCTTCAAAAATTTCACACTTTTTGAAAACGTATTCTTCTGATTCAGTACCATTTTATCTATATGAACTGCTGTATAGCTCAGGGGTTTAGGTATCTGACTGTGGAGCCAGATTTTGGGAGTTTGATTGCCCACTATCCCTCCTTGAAAGAGGCTGGACTCAGTGAACTATAGAGTCCCTTCTAGCTCTGCAATTCTACGATTATTATTATTAAGATTATGTTTGTGAAGTAAGGGTTCCACTGGCCAAAATCCTCTTGCATAGCTCTGCCAGCAAAAGAGAAAGGGTATAACTTGCAGCAGTAAATTGACACTGCTTAATGAGCTTCTCCTTGGATCCTTAGCCACATGTCGAGCTACCTGACCAGGACACAATGAGGAATCTAAACAACAACATTCGGATTAGAATTAGCTGCTGCAGGTTATGCTGTTTCCCTTCCACTGGTGCAACAAAACAGGATTTTGGCCATTGTTTTTAACTAAGACTCTGCTAGTGAGCTTGCAACCACTTTGGTGATTTCTGCAGAGCATTGAAAGTACCTGACCGATAGAGATGGGCACGAACTGCCGAACCGATGAACATCTGCTTGGCGGTTCGCTGCCTCTGCCTCTGAGTGGGTAGCCTCTGGAGGAGGTGGGGCTGGGAAGCACCTCAAACCACCTCTTTGGTGGTTCATGGCCATCTTTACTAACCCATCTAGAAATCTAAGGATTGCTCAGGCTGGAGTCATGCCAGTTAAATTGGTCATGTGGGCATCCTTCAGTCTCAAGAGACTATGGTAACATGCTCTGAATAGAGGTCTTGTAACAATGTCTAGTGCGGCTGAGGAGGCTCATACGAGAGTGAAAATCCCTTCCATACTGAAGAAGTATGTCCCCTGTCCAGCTCCCTGATTTTGCTGGTTTCAAGACTGCTTCTTTGCCTCATCCTGCTGAACAAGTGTCTCTTCAAATTGAGAGAGGCCATGTTGCACTACCTGCCTCCAGGCTGAACACTCAGATGTCAAGTTTTCCCATCTGTTGAGATCCATTCCTAAGGCCTTCAGATCCTTCTTGCAGATCTCCTTGTATCACAGCTGTGGTCTCCCTGTGGGGCGATTTCCCTACACTAATTCTCCATTGAGGAGATCTTTTGGAATCCGACCGTCAGCCATTCTCATGACATGCCCAAGCTAACATAGATGTTGCTGTTTCAGTAATGTATACATGCTAAAAATTCCAGCTTGTTCTCTAGAACTACTCTATTTGGAACTTTATCCTGCCAAGTGATACCAAAAATGCATCAGAGAAAACACATATGGAATATGTTCAACTTCCTCTCCTGCTGTGCACAAAGGGTCCAGAACTCACTGCAGTACAGGAGTATGCTCAGGACACACGCTTTATAGACCTGGATCTTGGTATATGCCGTCAACTTCTTATTCAGCCATACTCTCTTTGTGAGTTTAGAGAACATGGTAGATGCTTTGCAAATGCATTTATCCAACTCGACTTCTAGAGAGAGGGTGCCAGAGATCATTGAGCCAAGGTAAACAAATCATGAACAACCTCCAGTTCTTGTGTAAAGAGGGTGAGAGAGTTAAATTAGTATCACACTGATATAACCGTGTAGTATAAACATAGTCTTTGTTGACTCTTGTGGCATCACATGATTCTGTTTTATGTATGTATGTATGTATGTATGTATGTATGTATGTATGTATGTATGTATGTATGTATTTATTTATTTATTTATTCATTCATTCATTCATTCATTCATTCATTCATTCATTCATTCATTCATTCATTCATTCATTCATTCATTTATTGGAAGATGCTTGAGCAGAAATCTGGCAACATTATCAACATGTCATCCGTGGCATCCAGCATCAAAGGTTAGTAGTCACCGTGTAATCATGTGTGTGTGTGCGCTTGTGCATTACACTTACATATTATGTGCTTCTCTTCAAAGAGAGCAGATGTCTTTCATTTGGTGCTGCAATCTTCTGATATCCTGACTATCGTCACATATTAGTTTGAGTATAATTTAATATATGACAGTTCTATAGTAAATATCAATATTCATCTCAGGAGAAAAAAAATCTATTCTCCTGTAAGGTACAATGGAGGAAGTGAATTTCATTCTGACTATAACTGTCATTTGTTAATATGCGCAATTCACGATAGCAAAGAAAAAAAATGCACTCATGTCACACACCATTTTTGGGTGAGCCATGATGCTGAGAAGCAGAAGTAACATAACCTGTTTCTTAACTTGTTAGTACTGTATATTGGCCCTGTTCAGGGGAGGCACTAGAATTCTTAGTGAGCCGTTGTAAGAATTATACTGTATATGGAACCCTGGAAGTTGAGTCATGGCAACTGGACTTCTTTCTTGTTAGGCTGAAACATTTTGCTACTCATCCAAGAAGCTACTTCAATGAGTAACAAAATGTTTCAACCTAATAAGAAACAAATCCAGTTGCCATGACTCAACTTCCAGATAACGTCACCTGGATGACTGAGAATCTTCACAGATATATATATATACAGTATTTGCTTAATGACAAGCATCAAACGACAACGTTAGGTACGTCATATCTTGTGCATAAGCATGCTGTTGTAACTCGTTGGATATGTGATTCCAGAAAGGGTGCATAGATGTGTTTATAGAGATTACTACTGTGAGACTTCTTTAAGTAATGAGGAAAAAAAAAAGGCAAGCAAGGCAGAAAGAAAACTTCACATCTGTAGAGTTTTCAAGAGTTCAAGTGCTTCACATTCATAGATGAAAGCAAAGCCTTTTCAGTCTGCTTAAAGTGTAGCGTTTGTTTGGTTTTTTATTTCATGTGATACATTCAGCAGAAGGAAGTTTTGGAAGGAACATCAAGGAAACACATGCTGAAAAATCCTATTTCTTACACATGTAGAAGGCAAGTGGCATAACATTCAGTTGAAACTAGCTCACATTAAATGAGGTGCCACTGGAATTCTTGGTAGGGCAGTGCATGCCTATTGGCTTGGGGGATGCTCTAGAATCACAGTGGGAACTCATTAATTGGCAGCTGAAAGTGACTGGATGCTGCTTTCCAACTGCACAAATGATCTGACAAATACACACACGAGACCAACACAAATCCTTAGGATGAGTGTTTCCTTTAGTTTTTGTTACACTGCAGTGAAAAGTAAGTATTGATGCCTCCAGTATCGATGAAGGTGATGCCAATGGGGTTCCAGCAAAAAAGCAAGAGATTGTTTTAATAAGGTTTGGGTGGCTTGATTTAAGTATGAAAGCCAGGTACCTCCTCGCCTGTATATAACCTGTGGTACATGACACTCCCTTATGTTTAAGTTCCTAATAAGCAGATATACACAACTTGCCTATTTGTTTCTCTGTTTCTCCAGTGGTACATGTATCCGTTCCCCACTGCACACATTTCTTCCCAACTGCAAAACCTCCTACCCTGACATGTGGCCTTCTGACCTGTTTTTAAAAATCTAAGCAAGGAGAGACCAGCACTTCAGGAGGTGGTCTATTGCAGTGGTTCTTAACCTTTGTTACTCAGATGCTTTTGAACTGCAACTCCCAGAAATCCCAGTCAGCACAGCTGGTGGTGAAGGCTTCTGGGAGTTGCAGTCCATAACTCCTGAGTAACCCAAGGTTAAGAACCAGTGGTCTATTGCATTGTTAAACAGCTTTTTCTCCCAGGAAGTTCTTCCTAATCTTTTGTCAAAAACCTGTCTTGTTCTTTGGATTCATTGATTCTGTCTGCTAGACCACTTTCTACATCTTTTAAAGAAGGCTATCATACTCCTTCTCAGTCTTTTATTTTATTTATTTATTTATTTAATTTATACCCCGCCCCTCTAGACCATGTCTACTCGGGGCGGCTTACAACATAAAAATCAATATAAAATATATATAATCATTAAAAATACAGTTACTATATTAATTAAAACAATTAATTTAAGAAAAAATTACCAAGATGGGTAAGATAAGAAGAAATAAAAAGACTTAGCTGACTGGAGGGAAGGCCTGCCTAAATAGCCAAGTTTTTAATTGTTTAATTGTAAACCTATCCAAATTCCTCAGCACTTCCCCATAAGACTTATTTCCCAATCCTTCATCATATTTACTATCCAAATGGTTTTATCTTGTGGTACACTAGTTAAACTGCAGTAGTTAAAGTGCATTAAATATGCCCATGCCCTGGGTTTAGTCCCAGGTAGCTGGCTCAAAGTGGACTCAGTCTTCCATCTTTCTGAAGTCAGTAAACTGAGTACCCAGCTTGCTGGGGGAGCAATGTATAACCTGCATAATTAAATTGTAAACTGCCCAGAGAGTGCTTTAAGCATTATGGGTTGATATAGAAGCAGCACACTTTATTTCCTTTGCTTTATCTCCATGAACTGTACATCCTGACCTCCAGAAAGCCCTTTAAATGTAATCAAAACTCAGAAATTTTGGTACAGACAACTGGTGGTATGTGTATACATGAGATAACAGGAAGCAGGGCATCTCAAGGCAATTTAGATGGAGACAGTGAAAAAACAAGGAGCAACACTCAGATGCAACATAATTCAGCTGTTTCCTTCTATCCATCTTTCCTTCCTTCTAAACAGTGTGGTTTTCTAATTGCTGATTTTGATTTCTATCAGGGGTTGTTAACAGGTGTGTCTATAGTACCTCAAAGGCAGCAGTTATTGGTCTCACAAAGTCTGTAGCTGCTGACTTCATTGCACATGGAATCCGATGCAACTGTGTTTGTCCCGGTAAGTATTGTTCAGCAATCTCTGTCTTGTATGCCTTCCAAGGATTGTGCAGAGGAGTCCAGAACTTTGCAGCTCAAGGATGAAGCCTATGCCACCCAAGCCTATTTTAATTCAGTTCTTCAGCAAACATTTGGATGAAGAAATAAGGAATAAAAAAGCTTGATCACATTCACAAAGACAAAATGAGGGAGAAGCTATATTGCTCACATTGTCAGTGTACATGGATTTAATGCATGGATTTAATACGAAATGACCAGATAGGCGGGGTATAGATAGAATGAATGAATGAATGAATGAATGAATAAGGTATTTAATGTATTTTAGAAACAGCAAGAATTTCATTATGTTTGACTTAGTTTAGGGCATTGCAGGGACTCATTTGAGCAGTTAAAGTAAGACAAGACTTGATTTTCCAAGGCTACACATCCTTTCCTTAAATTTGCCTCTCACCTGAAGTTAACCAAATTCTATTTTTGCAGCTTCCATAATCTTACAGGCAAAACGTTCTAGAAAGCTTAGACCAAGGACTCACTATATTATGAGCCACAGCTTAGGTTATAAATAAATAGATTTGGAACATTTCTATTTTATGAAAATAATATATTCAGGCTTTCTTGTGTAATTTGTGAACAAAAACTGCTGAGTAGGAAGGAGGTGGTGGCACCAAGAATCATGGCCTGGGAGGGAATTACCTGGGGAAACACTGTGATCTTCTTCCCATAGGTTAGAATAATCAGGGGCATATATATAGATCTGTTGTTGAGTATCGAGATCATGCATACTGTGGTTTTACAAATGACTATGGATAGATGTGAACCCTAGCAAAGAAAGTTGACCCGGGGGGCGGGGTCAATTCATTTTAAATGTGATGTTGAGCAGAGAGCTTTATGGACCCCATGAGCCTCCAGAAAGAAAAATAAATTGATTCAAGATCAAATAAAGTCTCAGAACACAGACAGAGAGATAGAAGCTAAAATGACTTAAGTTCAGTAGGCAGTAGTGGTTTGGACATATCATGAGAAGTCAGAATTTACTGGGAAAGGTGCAGAAGGTAGTAGGAAAGGAAAAAGAGGACACAGAAGGAATCAAATAAGGAAGCCACAGTCTTCAGTTTGCAAAACCTAAGTAGGGCTGTTAATGGCGGGATCTTTTTGGAGGACATTAATTCACAGGGTTGCTAGCAGCCAGAAACAGCTTGAGGGGACATAAAACGGTGCTTGTGTAATAGTTGTTGAGGAATGCAAGTGGTAAACTGCTTTTGTTCTTGTGCCCTGCTTGTGGGCTTTCCAACGTACCTGGTTGGCCCCATGGAAATAAAATGCTGGACTTCTTGAGGTCTTGGATACCTTGATGATACCACTTCTGGAGCACAATAGTAAAACAACTTTTTTTTGAAAAGAGAAAGAGAAGATTTCACTCAAAAGGTTTATCTGCATTCCCATTCAGCACAGTGGCATTAAACTAATGTTCTAATATTTTTGCAGGCACTGTTGACACCCCTTCTCTAAGGGAAAGGATCCAGGCTAGTCCAAATCCAGAACAGGTGAGCACGTACTGTATTATCTCAGCACAACGAAGGACTATCTAGACCAGTGACAGCAACCCTTTTTGGATCTCGAGTGCCCAAATTGAAGGGGGGAAAAACCAGTGGGTGGCAGATGGCGGTAGCAGAACCAGAAGTAGCAGTTGATGGGGGAATCCCGGGCATGGAGGTGCCTCGAGACCCCACTCCTGATCTGCCGCCAGTGCTAGCTGCTCCGGATCCTGGCCCGCCACCTGTCAGGGCACCAGCACGACTGCAGCTGCCTTCTCAGGTTTGGCTGCAGGGGGGAGGGGGGTAGCAATCTGGCAATATGGCTCATGTGCCCATAGAGAGGGCTCTGCATGCCAGCTGTGGCACACATGCCAAAGGTTTGCCATCACTGATCTAGAGCATATTGTTCTCTTAAGGCTGTCCTGAAACCGTTTTTTCCAACATGCAAAGTACATTTATACTCATATGGATGAAAAGGTTTATAGTTTCGAATACAGAACACAACTTGGTGTGGGCTGAATTCATTTTTCCCTGTTGATCGCTGCTTTTTTTTTAATGCAGAGCAGCCTCACCATGGGAGCTTTGAAAACAGTGTGCTGGTGATTAGAGGCCATTGATTTTGGCATGTCCTGACAAGTCACAGAACAGTTGTTTCTTACATACTACATGGTAGTTTCTTGACTGTGAGAATGCTTTTTCTCCCCAGGCAATGAAGGGCTTTTTGGCCAGGCAAAAGACAGGCAGATTTGCAACAGCAGAAGAAGTAGCTCACCTCTTTGTGTATTTGGCATCTGATGAAGTAAGTGCCCAAAGTCATCTGCATAGCAATCCACCAATTTGTTTCAAATGGCTTTAAGCTGGGGAAAAATACTTGTGTGGATGACAGCTCCCAGCATGGCCAATAGCTTTGCTTTCTAAGGAATCCTGGGACCTGTAGTCCTCAAAACTAACATTTGCAAACTCTTCTCTTTTACACTTAATCCCATTAGTTTGCTGCTGGTTGCTTATGTTTTACCTTCGCAGGAAGCATTGTATGTAAAGGTGGTTGTCTTCAATCACGAACAGCAGAACCACAATTTAAGGTTCCTTCATGAGTTTCTTCTGCCTGTGCAGCTGAGTTGAAACCTTCCCATCATCACTAATTTCCTGCTTCTTCCAAACGAAACTTGATGTTAATTAAACAACTTTTGTGGTTATTGGAACATTCAATAATTTACTGTGACATACAGCACATGTTAAATTGCAGGCATGCAGGGCCTGATTCACATTGCACCCTATCAGGATGGGGATGGAGGGAACTTTGGCTCCCATTGCAATCTTAATCCTAATTGCTGGTCCCACACCTGCTTTCTCTATTAGAAGATAAAGCACTTGTAGCAGGACTTGCACAGGGAACTTGGGCTCAGCAAATGTTGTGAATAAAGATTCTATAAATGTTTACCATATAGGCCATGCTGCCTGGGATTTTGGGGAATTGAAGTCAGTTTTACAGGGCATGAGTACATGGTATAAGCAATGTAGAAAAAAATAGAAAATGGCAGCATGTTGCTCTTTGGTCAGAAGGTAAAGGATATATGTTAGGCCTAAGCTTGGCCTTATATGAATAGGAAAATCACATGAACCAGCAGGAGTATTGTGGACATGATGTGATTCAGCCCTTATTTCCCCTTGAAAGCCTGCAGTATAAACCAAATACCTTGTTGTTGATGTGTCACAATAACTCATGGAAAACATATTAGGCAGCATTTTAAAAATAGTTATTCATATGCATACTGTGGAAAATACTTTAATTTAATGGTTTAGTGGCCTTTAGAAACACTTTGCCCATTGCTAATAAAGATGCTGCACAGTGAATCTGGAACCTCATGTATGCCAAGCATGTGCTCTCCTAATGTGCTAATAGAAAAGCTCTTCTAGCTAAGGAGACTTACTTCATATTTTCTGTATCAGATCAGAAGCTTTTCATGGAGAATGGCCCAGGTTCAGTCAGTAGCCACTCCAGGTAGATGTCAGAAAGAATCCATTCTAAAGCCCTGCAAACTTGCTGCCCAGTCAGTGTAAACAATGTTGGGTTAACCAGGTCAAATGTCTGACTTCATGCAACATAGCCTTCTACTTATGTCCTTATGGAGCACACATTGGAGAAGGTGGTCTCTTAGGGGATTAGTGTCTAGTTATCAACAAAAGGGACAAATAGTTCTCCAAAATTTTGCCATTGAGGTGTATGGAATCAAATTAACTTCTGAAATATTTAATATTGGTTGCTACTGCATTACACTTTTTATGCTGCTATTATGCTTCTTAATGTGGCACTTGTAACTCCTCTGCCATGCTCTTTGCTGTATTTATTTTTCTCCCCACTTTTCCCTACATATTTCAGTCTGCATACATGACTGGCAATCCATGCATCATTGATGGTGGCTGGAGCATGTAACTTGGTTTCTGGAGTAGCCATTCTCAAATGAAAAAGGGCTCCTTGGACACTGGAGGACCAAAAGGAGAAGCTCTCTTGAACAGAGATAATCAGAGACTGCACCACTTTAAATGGCTAAAATGAGAGATGAGAGATCTGTTGCCAACTATGTGAAAGATACAACTTTCCTGAGGGCCTTTCTACAGAAGATGTTTATTGCACTTCATTTATGCCCAATATGCATGACTTGGCTCAAGACTACAACATCCCTAGGTCTTGCATCTTTCCCCAACAAGGGGACTGAGAGGACATGAGAACTTGTACAGGTTTTTGTGCCTTTTCCTTGCCTTAATAAAGTTATTGTGTCAACAGGGGCTCTGAAATGTGTCTTATGGCCAGCTTGGGTGACTCTTGCATTTTGAACCCACCAAAGCTTTACAAAATATATTTTGCAACCTGGAAAAACAAAACATTTCCTTCTTCCTAGCCATACTCGTCTGTAAGGTTAGAAAGTCTAACATTTGAACACTTTCTCTAAGAACCCTATAGACCTTTATAGACCCCCTAGAAAAAAATCAAAAGCCTGTGTTCATCACAGTTGACGTTATCCTTGTGAGGATTTCTTTCAGAGTGAACCAAATATTCTGCACCTTGTATGATTAACTCTGTTTTTCTGAATATCCTTTAAGTTCCTTGCCCCATGCAAAGCAGATAAACTCAATGCCAAGAAGAATCTTTTCTTTTCTTTCCATTTACCTAACAAACCAGTACGCACAAGCAGATATATGTGTGTAATAGTGTTTTTATCTATTATATCCAAAAATGTAGTTATGGAAACTGTAGTTTTCCAAAGTGCTTCCAAAGGAAGCAATAAGCACTTAATAAAGTATCACAAAAGTATAGTAACCAAGTTAAAAACTCAGTTAAATCATAGCTATATAGCATCTTAACTTCTAAACCATAAGCAGTCACATAATAACGTCAAGCATGTTTATATATTTTTATAAAAATTCTTACCACCATCACCAGCAGATTCTCATCTTTACAGGTGCTTTCCTCTCTCTCTTTGCTCCTTGTCTAAGGTTTTTTAAGGCTGTTTTTATACATTTTAGTTGTTTATTTACCTCTCCAACTCCCAACAATTGATGCCTGCTGGTGAAGCAAACTGCTAACCTAATAATCACATACTGTACCTTAAAATCTCTATGGAAAGCTACATTATGTTTGCGAACCCAGCAAACTGCTATCTTAACAAATTGCAACAAGATACATAATTAGGAAGGTAAGCAATGCATCATCTAGCGGGTATTTTAACACACTATTCTACATTGTAACATTTCATATACTGTGAGCTATTTCACATACAGTACATAATACCGTACTTCTTACACAGGCATTATGCGCAACCTTGACAAGTCACCACTTGTTATATGATTAATGGCAGGCAACAACTTCAGCACATCCACCCCAAATCTTGTAACATTTAAACACACAAAAAACCTTTTTTTCAAGCCTGTACATTATTCCCTAGGGCAATAATAGGTGTTTATAAACAAATTTAGTGCTAAGGTTTTCTAAAGTGATGAATAGCAGTAAGATCAATTTACTGTGAGTACAGTACATAAAAACTGATGGCCTAGCATTTTATAAGATAATTTCTAGCTTGTTTTTCCTTGTTTTGCTTTATCTTTATTCTAGTAACAAGGTTATAGACAACATTTTTAAAATTTTCTTTTTATTATTATTGTTTATAAAATCCATCGTGTCACCTGGGTTCAGCTTATAATCATTTGTTAATGCAGCTACAATGCATATTAAGCTCTTAATCTACGCAACGTGCTTCTAATAAAACAGGTTCCATGTTTGATCATATTCTGCATCTTCCTTTCCTTTGATTTTCAGTGGTTATAGACAACAAATTTAAAGGCATCAACATAGCAGAGCTACTTCAGTTCAGTGAAAGATGACCAGCGGGGGCCTAATACAGCAGCTTCAGACTCTTTACACTTTATGACTTGCTTTTTTTAAAGTAGCCTATACCATGTAATTCGTTTGTCTCCATTGTGATGTATGCAGTTGCGTACATCAAAATCCTGTTGCGGACTACCCATCACACACCTGTGCAAATTGTCAGGTGTCCTGAAGGAATTGAGGAGGTTTAGAATGAATCCTCCATTTCACAGAAGAGTGACTGTTTAGTGTACAAACTTTCTAGCTCTAGATTAGAAGGCAATTCTTAAAAAACCTGAGAGAAGACAGAAAAGCCCCATTGGGGTGCTTCCATTCAGAGAACCCTAATGCTTCCTGTTAAGAGATACTCTCATTCACTCCACTGCAGTTTTTGTGGGGAGTGTTTTGGTTTGGAAAGGGGGGGGGGGAAGGGACCGGACGAAAACGACTGGCCTCCTCTAAGACGAATGAGGACTATAAAGGGGGTGTAGCCACACCCCATGGGTTTCAGCGATGACCCATTCGTACAGTGCCCTTTGAAAGTCTCCGTTTACAGCGTCTGCCCCATCTTCCTTTCTAGCTGGCGCTCTCCAGCAGGCGCTAAACCACGACTAAGCCCTTATGAGGGAACCCTGTAGCATCCCCGCCCAGCCTCCTGGGGTATGGCCCCCACGCCTTCTGCGGCATGTCTAGAGCCACGGGCACTTAGCAACCGCTCGAGGCCAGGATACGGCTCCCTTCCCCTTTCCACCTCATCCTCGGTGAGGGGACATCTCCCTCAGCCGAGGCGCGCGGCGAACAGCTAATCCCTTTCCTGGCTCTGCCGCCTCTTTCTAGTCCTCCAGCTTCTGGAAGCGGTGAGGCGGAGGCGGGGGGCGGACCGTTACTGAAACCAGCGTGACTCCAGGTTGTGAGGTGAGGGGGTTCCCGTAAAAAAAGGCCAAAAAAAAGCGTGTGGGGGAAAAGAGAGATTTCAGCCAAGCACCGGCGCTGCGCGGGCGCCTCCCCGCCGGCTTTGCGGGTGCGCATGGCTGCCGCGGCTTGAATGACTTGGCACCGAGGGAGCTTCGAGCGCCAACAGCGAGACAAGAAGGCCGCTCGGGCCTCGTCGTCGTCGCTGCCTCCGGAGGACCCTCTCCGGCTCCATAACCGTGTCTGAGCCGCTCCTTTCCATAGGTAGGCTTCCCGTTCTGTCCCTCTCTCTCCTCCCTCCCTTCCTTCCCGCGTCGCTGCCCCGCCACAGCTCGGCGAGGGGACACGTGCGCTTTCCTCTAAACCGGCCCACTTCCCCCTCGAGGGAGGCTCTAATATTGTCTCCTCGAACGATAAACCGATTTAGTCCCTGGAAATAAAACTGGAGCGAGCGGGCCGGCGGGCGGGCGTCTGTCAGGAGAGCTAGCGACGATCCCACCATCCCGGAGGAATGGAGGACTAGGCTCGCCGACGGTCCTGGCGCGCGGGAACGGGCTGCGTGGCTTGCTCTGGTGAGAGAGGATGATGCTTTTTGCTCGCAGAAGGACCCGGGTTGTCTCGTTGGCTGCCTTGTCCTTTTAGGGAGAAAAGGAGTTGTCTTAAAAAGCTGAAAGGATTTGTAGACTGCGTTTGCAAGAGTCAGGAGAATATCGCTGCAAAACAAGCACTGGCTTCCATGGCTTGGTAGTGACTTCGGTCAAACATTTTTAAGCGGCCCTCTCTTATCTGGGGCTAGAAGACCCACGGTTCCCCAGTTGGGGCGTCCTGGGAGTTCTCATGCAAACCTAGTTATTCCCCAGGCTTTGATCTAGTTGGCAAAAGAGCCTCAGAGCAGTTGTAATGTGCCAAGCACAGGTGTGATAGGAATGGTCCCTGCCTGACTCAGAACAGGGGTTACTAATACTGTAGCTGGGTGGCCGGAATAGTAACAATGATAATCTCTTGAAGTGCCTGGTACCTTCCCCAGGCTCTTAATTCTACCTCCTGCCACAGGATGTAATCTTTGGACTGTGGATCTTGTGCAGGAGAAATTGTGATTCGCGCTAGGACAAAAATGGCACCCATAAATTTTTGTCATGGTTTGGAAACAAATTTTTAAGTTTCCGATACAATGCACATCTATGCAGATCTTGACTGCAGTGACACAGAGCAATCCTGCATTTGTCAGTTTAGAATCAAGCCTCTCTACATTTAGCGGGATGGACTCCCAGGTAAAGACAGATAGGAATTAATCTGAGATTTGCTAATATTAGGAGGTATGCACTCCCAGAGCACTAGCTGAGTAGCATCACCTTAAATTTATAGATCAGCCTTCCCAAGCTTGCAGCTTCCCCATGGGATGGATTGCAAGAATGGTCGCCAACTATGGGTGGTGGTAGCTATAGGCCAGATGATCTAGAGCAGTGGTCCCCAACCTTGGGCCTCCAGATATTCTTGGACATCAACTCCCAGAAATCTTGGCCAGCAGAGGTAGTGGTGAAGGCTTCTGGAAGTTGTAGTCGAAGAACATGTGTTCTTGTCTTTATGATAAGTGGCATCTCTCCTACCTAACTCAGCACAGTAAGTCTCAGCAAAGAGAGGAGAAGCTACATTCCATGAACCTGAATTCTGTTCATGTAAGAAGATTAGGTTCAAATCCAATTATGAATTTTTACATTTTTGTTCTAGTTTTAGCAGTTGGAACATTTCGTGGAGAGATACAGAATCCATTTCATGAATAAATAATTGGTACTTATTAAAAGATAATGTGCTCAGCTAGAAATAATATCCAGCCCTAAAGATGTAGCCGATCCAAAGCTCCTCCTGTCCCACCCCAGTCCTCTTTGGGATTAAATTTTGCTGGGAGCCATCAGCAGTAGAATTATGTCAGAATTTATGAAGATTGTCATTTTAGACTACAACTCTCAGAATCCCCAATGACTCCTGGACATGTTGCCTGCAGGATTCTGGGAACTTTTATATCTCAAAAAGGAACTTTTAAAAGTTCTATGGGCATAATTAGGGTCCCAGTTCTCCACCATTGGTAGAATGTTCCCACAATGTTAATTCTACCCAGCCAGCTGTTTTGAGGGGTTTGGTTACTCTGTAAATAATTTGTGGCACACCTTTAAAAAGAGAGAGAGAACGAACCAGCTTGAAACGGAGAAAGACATCCTTATATTATTCCTTAGAAGGGAGTGGGCAAGTGACTGTATACTTGTGTCTTTTTATATTGTGTCTCTAAAGGAGTTGTTCGTATGCTCTACATTTTACATGTACTGTACTCTTAAAACTATAACATGTGAATGTAACTATATGTTGGGGTGGATGCTATGTGGCATGTAGGCTGCATACACACACACTCAAGGGGCATTTTTGCATTTCCCCGGGCTGTCCAAATCTCTCAAAAGGAAAACAGTTTTTTGAAAAGAAAAATAGTTCTGAAACTACCCATGTGCTCTCTCTAGAAGGTATGACAAGCAATTAAACAATGTTTGACTGTTTCCCAGCCCCCTGATCCCTGCTGCATAACATCATGTTTTTAATATTTTCAAAAAATGCTTTTGGGGCATTGGAGGGTCCAAGATGGCCCTTTCAGTTTTAACTCATTTTTCAGTTAACAAAAAAAAACCCTTGTAGTGCCCTTTCAAGAATTATCAAGACCCTAAGTGTTCAAATTGCCTTCTTTGCTTATGCCCCCCTCCCAGCTCTTCCTTTTGAAAGTGTGGCTCTTGGACTTCCAGCAAATCTGGGGCCGGGGGGGGGGGGCTGGATTGACTCTCAGCCCTGCTGAAATAGCTTACCATTGGCGTATGTCAAAAAGGTACATGCTCCAGAAAACTGGAATTGACCATAATTCTCTGACGTAAACAAATTAACATACAACTTCAAAAACTTATTTTGAGGACTGCAAATCCCAGAATCCACCAGCAGGTATGTCTCTTGGGCATATTGGCTGTGGAGTTTTGAGAATTCTAGTCCAAAACAGGCACTGTAATTCTTTTGTTACCTCTGAAATGTTGTATGATATGTGATATGGATAGAATCATCGACACATTCTTCTGTGTGCACTTCACACCCATTTCAGTCATTTGCCTTCCTTAAAGCAAACTTTATTATCAGCACCATTATACAAAAACACCTTTTTCTTCAGTAAGAAACAGAACAGTGTTTCATGTGTACTAATGGATAGAGCATGTTGACACTTAGAAAGTACCCTGTTTCAACCTTGTGGGAGTGGCACTGATTTTAGTTAGCTAACTTGGTAAACTATTGCATAATAAAAGCAGAAAAATCATCAGCTAAGGAAATTCAGGTTTAAAATAATAAGGTTACTTAACTTCATGTTGCAAGCCACACTCTAAGATAAACTGGAAGTGTGTAAAACATCTTGGCCAGATTCAGAAATACATTCTATACTATATTGAAGTTCATGCAGTGTTCCTTTTAAAAGTTTATTTGAAATTGTTGGATGGGAGCAGGGAAGTTCCTTTTCCCCTTGCCAGTTCAGTGACTGCGAATTTAATCCCTGTGCTCTAGTGATCTAGAATGCCTGTGACTTTCTTATTTTTGCTTGCGGCCTCTGTGTGGATCCAAAGTGTGTTCAGCCAACTGGTCATTGTAGACTGTTTCAGAATGGACCTGGGCAGGGGGGAGAGAATCAGCTGAGTTTCTAATAATCCTTGTTTTATCAGCAGCAGGCTGAGAGAAGGTTCATCTAAGGAGCCTCGTGGCATAGTGGTTAGACTGCTGTACTGCAGCCAGAACTCTGCTTATGATCCAAGGGCAACCACAGGTAGCCAACTCGAGGTTCACTCAGCCTTCTATCCTTCTGAAGTTGGTAAGCTGAGTACCCAGCTTGTTGCGAGGGAGGGGGGAGCGATGTGTAGCCACCATAATTAAATTGTAAAGCTACTAGAGACTACTTTAAGAGCTATGGGGCAGTATTGAGGCAGCATGCTTTGCTTTAAATCAATTTGTTTATTTGTATTTATTGAATTCACACTCCACATTTCCATTAGAAATATGTGCTTATGTTGGCCAACAATAATAACCACAAATTAAAAATTAAGACTTTGATCCAGTTTGAATTTATTGCTTTGGATTTATTGCTTTTACGTTTGGGCAGAACATTCACTTCTTTTGTGGAACCAATAGGCATTTGTTGTATACTTTTCTATTCTGGGGGATTTCAATGTGCGCGCGGGGGCGGAGACATCTGGTCCAGCTCTTGAGTTCTTGGAGACCATGGCCTTCTTGAACATGTCCCAACATGTCAACGGTCCCACTCACGTGGGGGGTCATACACTCGACCTGGTTTTTTCTACCAATGGGAGCGAGAGTGGTTCGATGGTGACTGACCTTGAGTCGGTACCCTTGTCATGGTCGGATCACCACCTAATAAAGTGTACCATTAAAATGGCTCTCCCCCCCTGCAGGGAGCAGGGATCTATTGTTATGGTCCGCCCTCGAAGGCTACTGGATCCTGTTGGATTCCAAGATGCCATGAGAGGTGTTACGGCTGACCTGGCTGGCGCTCCTGTCGAGGCTCTGGTGGATGGCTGGTTTGCTGCCGCGACTAGGGCTGCTGACATGATCGCACCTAAACGCCCTCTCCGGCGCAGAGACCGCCCGGCACCCTGGCTTAACCGGGACCTCCGGGCGAGGAAGCGGGTCAGGAGACGGCTAGAGCGCAGGTGGAGAGGGGCCCCGACGGATTTTAATAGGATAGCTGTCAGGGTCGCTACTAACCTTTATCTTGCTAAGGTAAAGGCTGCTAGTAGATCATACCTCGCTAACCGGATAAGCGAGGCGTCCAACCAGCAGGCGGAGTTATTCCGTATAGTACGCGACCTTTCCGGAGTTGGTCCGGGTGATGGGCCTCCCCCTAGTTTTTCGCCGGACCAATTTGCAGCATTTTTTAAATCAAAAGTGGAGGCCATCCGCCGGGACCTCTCTCCTTTTTTGAGTACAGTGAGTCGAGCTGAGATGTCCAGCGCTCCGTCTTGCCCGGTGATTTTGGACACCTTTCAGCCTGTTACGTCTGATACTGTCTCCAGGGCGCTTGATCGCTGTCGTGCCACCACCTCCTCTTTGGACCCTTGCCCGGCCTGGCTAATCAAAGCGGCCAGGCCGTTAACAACGGAGTGGGCCACGGCTATTATAAATGGGTCTCTCCTTGAGGGCAGATTTCCATCTGCCCTGAAGGACACACTCATTAGGCCCATTAGGAAGAAACCTAGTTTGGCGGCGGACGAAATTGGCAACTACAGGCCCGTCGCCAATGTTTCCTTCCTTAGCAAGGTAGTCGAGAGGGTGGTGGCCGATCAGCTTCAGGCGCTCTTGGAAGAAACAGATGCCCTGGATCCATTCCAGTCGGGCTTCAGGCCGCGCCACGGCACAGAAACGGCTTTGGTCGCCCTGTGTGATGACCTACTGAGGGAGGCCGACAGGGGTAAAGTGTCCCTGTTGGTCCTCCTCGACATCTCAGCGGCCTTTGATACCATTGACCACGGTAT
This sequence comes from Pogona vitticeps, assembly GCF_051106095.1. Lineage (NCBI taxonomy): Eukaryota > Metazoa > Chordata > Lepidosauria > Squamata > Agamidae > Pogona > Pogona vitticeps. The sequence goes on along the minus strand of NC_135787.1, from coordinate 22,184,140 downwards.
CCTCCTGGGGAGGCTCTCCGAGTTGGGAATAGGTGGCCTGGCATTGTCCTGGCTCCGTTCCTTCTTGGAGGACCGCCCCCAGAGAGTCCAGCTTGGGGAGAGGGTCTCGGCCCCGTGGAGCCTCAATTGTGGGGTTCCACAGGGGTCGATTATCTCCCCAATGCTATTTAACATCTATATGAGGCCGCTGGGTGGGGTCATCAGGGGGTGTGGAGCTTCGTGCCACCAGTATGCGGACGACACGCAGCTCTACATCTCCTTTTTGCCAACCGCAGGAGAAGCCGTCCTGTGCCTCCAGCGCTGCCTGGGGACTATACTGGAATGGATGCAGGAGAACGGGCTCAGGCTGAACCCGGACAAGACGGAAGTGCTGAGGGTGGGCCCCCCCACAGTCGGGGATTTGGGTAACTCCCTCTCTTTTGGGGGGGTGACTCTCCCTGCTAGGGATGGGGTACGCAGCTTGGGGATCCATCTGGACCCGGTGCTCTCCATGGAGTCACAGGTGGCATCGGTGGTCCGCACCGCCTTTTTTCACCTTAGGCGGATAGCCCAGCTGCGGCCCTACCTGGAAGTGGGGGCGCTCACCACCTTAGTACATGCGCTCGTAATCTCAAGATTAGACCACTGTAATGCGCTCTACGTGGGGCTTCCTTTGAGGCTGCTGCGGAAATTACAGGTGGTGCAGAATGCGGCGGCCAGATTACTTAGTGGAGTGAAAAAATTCCAACATATTTCGCCCACTCTGGCCGCATTGCATTGGCTGCCCATCAGGTTCCGCATCGACTTCAAAGTGCTAATGCTTACGTATAAAGCCCTAAACGGTTTAGGGCCTCGATACTTGGCGGAACGCCTACTCCCACCAAGTTCTACCCGGGTCACACGGGCGAGCCAGGAGGTGAGGCTGAGGAGCCTAACCCCGAGGGAGGCCCGGAAAGAGAAAACAAGAAATAGGGCCTTCTCGGCGGTGGCTCCTCGCCTGTGGAATAACTTACCTCCTGACATTCGCGGAGCTCCCTCGCTGGGCACTTTCAAGAATCTATTAAAGACCTGGATGTTTCGGCAGGCCTTCTCATAAAACTATTTTTTGATTTTCTTATCTCTTTATTGTCTTTTTTCTCTTTTACCTGTTTTTGTATTGGTTGTTTATTTTTATTGTATTTTAACGTTGTTGTAAGCCGCCTAGAGTAGTCCTCGCGACTAGATAGGCGGGATATAAATAAAATAAATAAATAAATAAATAAATTCTGTGCAACTTGCATGCCAAAATACATAGAAATGTTCTCTGATGCAGAAATGATCGTGTTAAAAAGAACTGTGTGTTTCCACAACTCTGCTTGAATAGCTGATTTCCCTTTTCTGATGATGAAAATCTTCACTTAGGAGGGTTGATAGATAACTCCAAGCTTGGAAAAGTTACTTTTTGGGCACATTGGCTATGAAACTGTGAGACTAGTAGTCTCCCCTCCCCAAAAAAGGTGTTTTGTTCAACAGATACAGCTAGTGTTGGAGCCCAAGCAGGAGATTGCTATGACTTTAAAAATAACTCTGATAAGAAGGTATTGATCCTATTGAAAATTATCTGAAACTGGTAAAAGTTAAAGCAGGCCACCTGCAAATTTATCTGTCAATAGAAAAGCACCTTTCTCTCTCTCTTTTCTTTTCTTTGTTTTTAATCTTAGGTTGCTCAAAATGGCAGAAGATAAGCTGGCAGAGAGTGAAAGCACAGCACCAGCTGCAAATGTGACCGGTGATGATATACTACTATGTCAAGGCACTGCGGTATTTGTTTCCTTAGGGCTGGGCCGACTTCAGGCTTGCACACTGGGTTTCAACAAGTATTGTAGACAGATGCCAAAAAGAGGCTGAGACAGACAGACAGAATTTGGATGTCTTTGGAATGTTTAGAAGGCAACTCCCAGAATCCCCCAGGTATGTGGGGGGATTCTGGAAGTCAGACTGCCTTTAAAAAGTAATATTTTGAAGCTCTGGGCAAAGAGACATAAAAATAAAGAAACAGGATCCCTTTGAGCACATGCCAATAAGTTATGATCTGGAACAAATCAAAATCCTTTTACATAGAAATCCAGTCCTGGTTTTCCTCAAATGTTCTTTTCCAGCAAACTAATTTATAGGCAAGGTGCTTTCCCATCATTGCTGTTCATTCTTAAACAAGTGGGAGTTGGAAATCCTTTCTGGTCTATTGCACATCATCCAGAAATTCTCATCTGTCTTCTTCCCAGTCCTATGTTGTTAGAAGAATGGAGATGTGGGTGGGATAGAAAAAGTAGCACAGGATTGTCAGTCTATAGAAAGGGTTTGAGGAGTACAGCACAACAACTGGAAATGGCAAGCTGGGGGAGGAGTCTATGAGAGGGAAGCTCAAGGGTTGTAAAGGGCATGACAGAATCTAGAAAAGTTACTTTTTGGGACTACAAATCCAAGAATCTTCTAACAAGCAGGGCTAATGGCTCTGTTAGCTCAGAGATTCTAGGCACTGTAGTAAAAATAATGTAGCTTTTCTAAACTCTGGGAATTGAGGACTGGAGATGGAGGTAAGAGATGGGGGATCCTTGGGAATTATTTGAGAATCCGAGGTAGAAGAAGGCAGTATAGACTGCAGGGTAGGGGAAGACTCAGAAAATGGAAATTTTGCATAGAAAGGTTTGTGTGAACTCATTGATGCAACACCTCATACAGAAACCCCTAACTAACTAGTGTGTTAGCAGACTTTTCACATTAGCTACATTCCTTTACATATTGCCAGGATATATAAACAAACCCTTTGAAATTTCGTTACCATTGTTCATAACACAATTGTCATGATCTTTTGTATTTCATTTCCTCTGATCCCACCCAAAGAACCATGTGCACACACACACAGACTCACACACACACACACACACACACACACACACACACACACACACACACACACACACACACACACACACTCTGCATGTGGTTCTTGGGGTATATATAGTCTTGGGATAAGCCCACTCCCACCCTACAGGCACAGACCTTGTTGCTGTTCTTGTTGTTGTTGTTTTGACATATACCACCCAAAGTGCTTTAGCACTCTCTGGGTGGTTTACAATATAATTATGCAAGGAACACTTTGTGCCCCAGTGAGCTAAGTACTCATTCTGCTGACCTCAGACAGATGGAAGGCTGAGTCAACCTTGAGGCAGCTACCTGAGCCTGTCAAGATTGACCTCAGGTCATGAGCAGAGGCTTGAGTTCACTATTGTAGTTTAACCACTGCACCACAGAGCTCATTTGTCCTGCTTCTGGCTAACAAGGTCCTCTTTCTGAAGATAGAATGATGCTGCTTGGTGTCGCCTCCATGGCCAGTAGCTTAAGGTCCAAATCCTGGTTTGCAGGAGTTCTAGTTCTCCTCAGGTTTCAGAATGAGTTCCTCCTTCTTCAGAAAAATGGCCCTGCTAGCATGGAGAAGTTCTCCCTTCTTTTTAGCTGGCAGTTTGGCAAACATATCTTTGCAGCCCCTAAAACTCATTCCAGCTCTTTTGGCAGACGTACTATCCTTTCTTCTCCTTGTTCTCTTAACTGAGTCTGCAGTTGTAGCATAGGACAGTTCTGTGCTGTGCCAAACTACAGTTCCCAAGATTCTTAGGACTTTTTCTTCTTTACAAGTGTTAGACTTGTCTGTCATTTAAGCTGGAGAATTAATCTTTGAACCCATTATATCACGTGATAAGACATGGGGAAAGTTCATTTCATGGCAGGCTTTTCAGGAACCAACATCTCGGCTCTGACACTGAAACAGGGCATCAGGTAGGCTGAACAAATTAGAAGGCTAACGACAGCCCCCCCAGCAAACAGAAAGATGGTCAGATGTACAGGTATTACTGGGTTTGTGCCATATATCTGATTACAGATTAAATTAGCAATTACAGATCATTTGCTTACTATAGAAGCAACCTCAGTGACAAAACACTGTTGCTGGAGGGATAACAGCTTCTAAATACAAAGCTGATCAAAAAGGTCCTCCCTGCCTTGTTCTCTGTTGTATTGGGGGAGAGAACAGGTCCTCAGAAGATGAGTGCAGTTGATAGGCAGGTTCCTTTGGAATGGATCTGTATTATTATATTATTATTATTTATTTTATTTATATCCCGCCTATCTGGTCGGGTGAGGACCACTCTAGGCAGCTAACAGTCATAAAAATACAACAATAAAAGATATGAACAATTCTAACTAAGAAAACAGTGGAAACACAAAACATTACATTGCATTAAGTGTTAGACAGAAGAGAAACAATTAGAGGGGAAGAAAGGACGTCAGGAGTTATCTGATGGGAAGGCCTGCCGAAACATCCATGTCTTTAGTAGAGTTTGTTTCTTCCAATAATTCAGATGTGAATGCAAGAGAGCTTTTTAGCCTTTCCCAGTGCTTCAAACGTTTTTAATAATAATTTATTAGTATGATATTTACACAGCAGAACCTCTGCCTGAGTCAGAGATGTCAGGAACTTACAATGAATCCTAAGTATAGTTACTCGGGAGCAAGCTCCATGTAGTTCTGTAGCACTTTGTAGTAAATATGAGTTCCAGCCTTAATTAACTGGACACATGAGTGGAAGCCTAGAGATTATTGTGGTTAAGATTTGTTTCTTTGTTTTAATTTAGGAAGCTAGTGTTTTGGATTCCAAAGCTGCTGATGGTAATGTACAAACCGAAGAAACTGCATTGCTGAACAGCTACAAGCAACAACCTCAGGAATCTCAGACTGAGTCAATGGCCTTAAGAAAAATAAAGGAAATATGTGCTTGTCCACCACGTGGCATACTTGCCCAAATGGTAACATATGGTAAGTTGAGGAAATAAAGGAGCTGGGAACATAAGAATGAAGAAGAAAGGTTGCCCTCTTAAGCATCCTGTGGTGTACCATTATTTTACTGATTTGCATTTTAACGTATTGTAATCCTTCCAATGATTATGAGTAGCCCTCATAGTCAAAAGAGTGGGAAAAGCTGTACTGGGCTACAATCTCAAAAATGATAGAATGATTTCAGTACGAATCCAAGGCAGACCTTTCAACATCACAGTAATCCAAGTTTATGCACCAACCACCGATGCTGAAAAGGCTGAAATTCTACAACACCTTCTAGAGCTGACACCAAAGAAAAAATAGGGAGTCAAGAGACCTGAACTGATTGTGGCTCTGATCATCAGCTTCTTATAGCAAAATTCAAGCTTAAACTGAAGAAAGTAGGAAAAACCAGTGGGCTAGTCAGGTATAATCTAAACCAAATCCCTTATGAATACACAGTGGAAGTGAAGAACAGATTTAAGGAACTCGATTTGGTGGACAGAGTGCCTGAAGAACTATGGATGGAGGCTTGTAACATTGTACAGGAGGCAGCAACAAAAACCATCCCAAAGAAAAGGAAATGCAAGAAAGCAAAGTGGCTGTCCAACAAGGCCTTACAAATAGCAGAGAACAGAAGGGAAACAAAATGTAAGGGAGATAGGGAAAGTTACAGAAAATTGAATGCAGACTTCCAAAGAATAGCAAGGAGAGACAAGAGGGCCTTCTTAAATGAACAGTGCAAATATATAGAGGGAAAGAATAGAAAGAGAAAAACCAGAGATGTTAAAAAAAAATGGAGACATGAAAGGAACATTTTGTGCAAAGATGGACATGATAAAGGACAAAAATGGGAGGGACCTCACAGAAGCAGAAGACATCAAGAAGAGGTGGCAAGAATACACAGAGGAATTATACCAGAAAGATCTGGATGTCCCGGACAACCCAGATAGTGTGGTTGCTGACCTTGAGCCAGACATCTTGGAGAGTGAAGTCAAGTGGAAAGGATGGCTAACAACAAGGCCAGTGGAGGTGATGGCATTCCAGTTGAACTATTTAAAATCTTAAAAGATGACACTGTTAAGTGCTACACTCTATATGCCAGCAAGTTTGGAAAACTCAGCAGTGGCCAGAGGGTTGGAAAAGATCAATCTACATCCCAATCCCAAAGAAGGGCAATGCCAAAGAATGTTCCAGCTACCGTACAATTTCACTCATTTCACACGCTAGCAAGGTTATACTCAAAATCCTACAAGGTAGGCTTCAGCAGTATGTGGACCGAGAACTCCCAGAAGTACAAGCTGGATTTCGAAGGGGCAAAGGAACTAGAGACCAAATTGCTAACATGCACTGGATTGTGGAGAAAGCCAGAGAGTTCCAGAAAAACATCTACTTCTGCTTCATTGACTACGCAAAAGCCTTTGACTGTGTGGACCACAACAAACTATGGCAAGTGCTTAACGATATGGGAGTGCCTAACCACCTTATCTATCTCCTGAGAAATCTATATGTGAGACAGGAAGCAACAGTTAGAACTAGATATGGAACAGGTGATTGGTTCAAAATTGGGAAAGGAGTACGACAAGGCTGTATATTGTCTCCCTGCTTATTTAACTTATATGCAGAATACATCATGCGAAAGGCTGGACTGGAGGAATCCCAAGGTGGAATTAAGATTGCCACAAGAAATATCAACAACCTCCGATAAGCAGATGATAACACTCTGATGGCAGAAAATGAGGAGGAATTTAAAAACGTCTTAATGAGGGTGAAAGAGGAGAGTGCCAAAAATGGCCTGAAGCTCAACATCAAAAAAACTAAGATCATGTCCACTGGTCCCATCACCTCCTGGCAAACAGAAGGGGAAGATATGTCGGCGGTGACAGATTTTACTTTCTTGGCCTCCATGGTCACTGCAGATGGTGACAGCAGCCACGAAATTAAAAGACGACTGCTTCTTGGGAGGAAAGCAATGAGAAACTAGACAGCATCTTAAAAAGCAGAGACATCACCTTGCCGACAAAGGTCCACATAGTCAAAGCTATGGTTTTTCCAGTAGCGATGTATGGAAGTGAGAGTTGGACCATAAAGAAGGCTGTCCGCTGAATAATTGATGCTTTTGAATTGTGGTGCTGGAGGAGAGTGGTCGCAACGACCAGATAGGCAGGGTATGTATGTATGTATGTATGTATGTATGTATGTATGTATGTATGTATGTATGTATGCATGTATGCATGCATGCATGCATGCATGCATACATACATACATACATACATACATACATACATACATACATACATACATACATACATACATACATACATACATACATACATACATACATACATACATACATACAGAAGAGTTCTGGGATGTAGAAATAAATCTATTGTTCAAACTAAGGAAAGGGGTCATTATCCCAGAGTAACAGGCATGTGGGGTCATCTGGAAAGTTGAGGCATGTGCTACTTTGGATGGCTCAGAGAGTGATAAGGAAGATAGGCATGGAGCTGTACTGCTTGAGCCAAGCTAAACCAAACCCAATTAGATTAGATTTGTCCCTGAAACGCCACTAAATGGCAGAATGCCTGAGACCTCTCTGTAGGCCCTCTAAGTTCTTGGGAGAGAGAAAAAAACTACCCAAGAGTATAAATTTGGTAAATAATTAAGGAGCTTTAAGCAGACCCCACAGAACATTCATGAAATTATTTCCTTGAATCGTAGAGACTTCTAACATCTCCATTACCATTGTTTGCCTTCTCTTCGTACTCAGTATTGTATTAAGCGTAATTGCAAGCTCTTAGTCATTATGCCAGATCTTAGTGTTCTCACACCCAGAAAGGAGCAGCCAAAAAAGATGGAAGTGAGATTGCAGTGCTACAAAGATGTATTGAAACTGGACCATGTCCAGGAACATGCACAGAAGTGCCTTGTTCTTTTATTCAGGCAAAATGTATTGTTAAAAACTTCTGAAGACAGAAGGAAAATTACCTCTGGCACACTCAGCAAAGTGTTTAAGGTGCCTAGCTCAGAAGCAAGTGGGCTTTGCAGTTAAAAAAAAAGTCTCAACCAAAGTAATTGCACAGCCAGTGGCGATTACTCCTTCTCGAAAAAAATGGGGTCCAAGGAGCAATCTTGGATACTGGATGCAGCATCACTAAAAGTGTGGATCCAATGGATAGGAAACCACCGAGAGCCCAAATTAATTTTGAATAAATGTTTTAAACATGTAGCACAAGCAGGCATCAGTCATAAGTCCTAAACCCATTCTTACATAGAGGCTGCCGTAGGCCATCAGAACAGCATCGTTCAACTGTTACCATTTGATAAGGCTTGCTCCACAGCATTTTAAGAGTAGGGATGAGGTTGTTTGCCACATTGTAAATTGCTGCACTGCAGTTTTCCTAGACTGGGTGATTGTGTAATCTTGAGAACAGATGAGCATGCAGTGGGGTTGTTATTGCATACTAATAAAATTTAATGTGGGTGCTTACCAATTCTCACAAAACTCAGTAGTTGAAAGATTCCTTAATTCCTCTGTGCTATCAACTGGCTTGGCTGGAAGCCTAAGGATTTGCAAAGCAATTGTTACCTCTAAAAAGCAAATAGTGTATGATACAGAGTTTGGGGTGGGTGGGGGTGGAATCAACCATAATGCCTAGAATCCTGTAGCCAGTATGAGATTCTAAGAGTTGAAGTCCCCTAAAGTAACTTTTCCATTTTTTGGCATGATGTGGGAAGTCCTGTTACTTACTTACTTACTTAGTTAGATCCCACCTTTGTCCTTAAAAGGACTGAAGGTAGCTTACATCATTAAAAACAGTATTTGAAAGCTAAACATGTTAAGTATACAAACATTAAAAAGGAATTAAACAAATATTAATATTAAAATGATAAATACCATCAGTATCAAAACATACCAATTCTCTAAATCCCAGTGAGATGCTGGCACAGCTGTCATCATGGTCTGCAACGTGGATTCCTCCAATTTGGTTGCACACCCATGTATTTTTGATTTACCAACAACTTTCTGTATTGGAAGATTCATGCCAACAAACTGCATATTTATCAACATTTCTGAAAAATAATAATAAAAGAAGCCCTAGGACAAAAGAAAATAAACGGCTCCAAAAATATTGGCATCACAAGGACAATTTTTGTTTCCTCTAGTGCTTTAATTACAAATCATTCTCATATAGGAGGCTTTTATAAATACATATATTAGGAAATGCTAAAAATACTCTGTGAAATGCTTAAATGTCTTCACCTTTTTTCTTTTAGGGATGGGCATAGTTCTGGTCTGGGCTGTCATCTGGTCTATAACAGGTGATGAATGTCTTCCTGGTGGGAACCTCTTTGGAATTTTGTTCCTCTTCTTTTTTGCTGTCCTTGGTGGAAATATTATGGGCCTCATTAGATTTCCTGGTTGGCCTCCACTTCCTCCTCTTCTTGGTAAGTGTTTTATTGTTGGATCATGGCAATATAACCAAATTAGAGTTTGGAAATTCTGGTTTTTACAGACCCCGTCCAACAATGCCCAATTACAATTTTTTTTTTAAAAAAATGGCTATCGCTTTGGAGAAATCCTTTAACGATCTTGAGAAACAGGAAGCCTTTTCTTTAAACCTTCCTTGCAGCTCACCTTTGGAGGGAAAGCAAGGGAAAGTTTTCAATATCTTTTTAATGGATGCTGACTGATAAAAGCACATCAGCAATGCTTTGACAGGGCTTTTTTTAAAAAAAAAAATCTTCCAAAGTCTTGAGAAGATTTGCATTCCTCAAGTTTATTAACCAGCTTCTCCAGAGGAACAGCCATCAAGCCTCTTAATGATCTTGAGAAATCTTTAAAAGGAAACAATATTTCCTATTAAAGGGAAGATCTTGATCATGCTAAACAGGATTGCTTGAGATGTGGTATGGTTTCCTGACCCCAAACTACCCAATTCTTGCATGTTGATGCAAGGATCAGACCACACTTCTCTAAGCGACCTTAAACAGCCCAATTTATATTGATCCATCCCTCTCCAATGTGGCCATCTAACCAAGCCCTAAGATGACTCTCTCTATCCCTTGTAGGAATGCTACTTGTTGGATTTCTCCTCAGAAATATTCCTTCAATCAGTGATATAGTCCAGATTGATGTGAAATGGGGAGCCACCCTGAGAAATATTGCCCTCTCTGTTATCTTGGTCCGTGCAGGTCTTGGCCTTGACCCAAAGGTAGAGTATTGTATCATCTAATTTTGTTTGAAGCATACAAAATGTTGGACTAGAATGCGGTGCATACTGCATTGAAGTGGTAAAGCTGTGCCTGGACTATACAGTGGTGCCTCACTTAATGACGATAACCCATTTCAGGAAAATTGACGTTAAGCAAAAACACTGTAAAGCGGAAATAAAAACCCCATTGAAACGCATTGAAACCCGTTCAATGCGTTCCAATGGGGTAAAAATTCACCGTCCAGTGAAGATCCTCCATACGGCGGCCATTTTCGCTGTCTGTATAGCAAGGAATCCGTCCCTAAACACAGCAGGGAGCCATTTTAAGTGCCCAGTGGCCATTTTGAAACAGCCGATCAGCTGTTCGAAAAACATCGTTTTATGAAGAATCCGTTCCCGAAGCAGGGAACCGATCATCGCAAAGCAAAATTTTCCCATTCAGACCATCGTTTTGAGATCGCAATTGCAATCGCAAAAAGGTTGTTAAGTGGTTTCGTCGTAATGCGGGGCAATCGTAAAGCAAGGCACCACTGTATCACTTGAGAATTTTGGGGGTACTGCTGCTACAGGGATGTCTGAATATTTCTCCATAATGTGTAGGAAAAAAACAAGTTTCCCACTGTGTAGGAAAATAGCATGTCAGGAAGAAGGTTAGGCTAAGCTTCTGTCTGAAATTTATTTTATTTTGTTTATTTTTTTTCTTCATTACCTTTGTTCTCCACTTTTCTCCAGTAAGCTTAAAGGGAGGTCATGGCTTATTCTCCTCATATTATTATCATACAACACCCCTGTGTGGTTGATAAGAAAGGATAATTGGCTCAAGGTGATCCAGTGAATGTTATGGCATAGTTGAAGCTGAATTTCCTAAGCCTCCACCCAGCACAATAACCACTGTGCCATACTGGTCTTTAATGGTGGGAAATATGGAAAGGACTCCTAAATGCATCCTAAATTAGTGTCACCTCAGCACAGGTGTACAATTTGGAGGGAACTCAGCCTACACCCAAGAGTAGGAACACAAACCTATTTCAGACCTCATTGACATCTTCTGATCATTTCCTTATGGGGAGACATTCAAGAAATATGGTCTACATTCTTGCACAAGCTACATGTTCGGTGCATAGAAACCCATTTCCCCTTATAGAGTGGATTTTGTAGGTTGTGGCCTTTTGTGCATCTTGTTCATTTTAGTCCATTCTTGACTCATACACTGCAATTTTAATAAGTTTCTGTCTTTGTTTTGCTAGGATGCCAGGCCGTGTCATGTAGAGTACAAGTGGCAATCACTTCAAGTAAGGCAGTAAGACACAGTTAATCTGAAACGTAGTGAAAGCTTCCAAACTTCTTCTCATGGTTACATAATAGGAGAGGGAAGTGCATGAGCTAGAGCAGTTGTTCCCAACGTTTGGTCCCCAGATGTTCTTGGACTACAACTCCCAAAAATCCTGGGGACCCAAGGTTGGGAACCACTTAGCTAGAGGTTCAATGAATACTAAGCTATGGTTTTAGCTTCAGATACATATAAGGCTAGTATAAGAATTTTTCATGAGAGAAGATCCTCTGATCCACCATGTTTCACTTCACATGCTCACTCCATGACATTTTTTACTACAGCTCCCTATCCTAGCTTCTGGCAGAATGAGAGCTAGAACTTAGAAATGTAGCCATTCAGGTAGGGGAATTTTGGGGACAGTGGTGCAAAAATCAATTTTTCTAAGCTTGGCAGTGGCTTCTGCTGTTTTCAGAGTAGGATGTGAATCTCACAACCATCAGATCTCGGCAGCCCTTATTTGACACTTTAATTTGAAGGCTGTGCAGAGCAGAAAAACTCTCAGAGGCTTTATTTGTACTAAAAATGTGACTAGTAACTCCTCATTATATTTTATCTCTCAGGCTCTGAAAAAGCTGAAGGCTGTCTGCTTAAGATTGAGCTTTGGACCCTGTGTGACCGAAGCATGTACAACAGCTGTCCTGTCTCACTTTCTCATGGGTCTACCTTGGCAGTGGGGATTTATATTAGGGTAAGCAGCTTTTTCCAGCTTCTAAGTGTTGCATTTCTTCTGCTTGCAGTTATAAAATCCAGAGGTGGGGAAAAGTAACTTTTCCCCAACTTGCAATGAAAGCTTAAGTTACAAAGATGCCCATCACATACACTTTGTTTTCTTGTATTTTGGCACTGTAAAATAATAGACATTTGTTTATTTATTTGATTTATATACCACCCATCTGGCAGCCAAGGCCACTCTGGACAGTATATGAGTTCTGATGCCTGGTGATATTTATGTTCCATTGTTAAAGGATATGTGTGTGAAACCATGAGCTGTGCACATGCATGGACACATATGGAGTAGCATTATTTGGACTGAAGGGGAGACAGCCCATCTCATAACACAGGGAAAATACAGTTCCTATTTTTTGTGGGAGAGAGTGAGCTGGGGGGCATGCTGCAGTAAACAATCAAGAAAGAAAGAAAAATTCACAAATGGACAGAAGGACTGATCCTGTATATCTTCAGATTTGTTCTAGGCGCTGTTTCTCCTGCTGTTGTGGTCCCCTCTATGTTGGTTTTACAGGCAGGAGGATATGGTGTTGACAAGGGCGTCCCAACCTTGTTAATGGCTGCTGGAAGCTTCGACGATATCCTGGCCATCACAGGTTTCAACACCTGTTTAGGCATAGCCTTCTCTTCAGGTACCCTGGCTACTGCACAGAACTGATACGTCACATCAGTTTTTCTAGCTGATGTTTTTGCATGAACACATTATAAGAGTAGTTTGCATTTTAAAAAAATAGCAGCTCTACTATCACCTGCATTAGGTAGTAGAGGATGCAATCAGATGGCAATACAGAATCACATTGGATCCAAGCAACTCTTCCATGCGTACATGATGTGGTCCCATCTGCTCCAGTCTAGCTCCAAAAAAGAGAGCACTCCCATGTCACTGAACCAAAAAGTCCAAATTCAGCACAGAATAGGATCAGGCTAGTTTGGGATTTCCTGTGCACCATTTGTACATCCTGTACAAATAAAAAAAAAGCATGCTGCTTATATGCCACCCCATAGCACTTAAAGCATTCGCTGTGCAGTATACAAGTTAATTATGCAGGCTACACATCTAGGATGTCCACATGGAAAAGACTGGCAATGGCCTTTTCTTGTTCCTTCCTACTAATGGGTATCTGGAGGAGATGCTGTTTCTGGTCCTCCACTAGCAGCCAGTGGTAGCTCTACCCTCCATGGGTGTGATCTATACCGGCCATTTTTAGGCTCGCAGCATTTTGGCTGAAGCTGAACAAATCCTCCTTTCACAAGGCAATACTCTTTTTAATGAAACAATGGCATTTAAAGCCCTTAAATGCAATGAATAATGAAACAAATATTTTTATTTATATTTTCCCATCTTGATTAATATTTTTATTGTCAATTTAATTGTTGTTTTAACAGTTTTATGAATACTTTTATTGCAAGCTGCCCTGAGTAGACATTGTCTAGAAGGGCGGGATAAAAATCTAATAAATAAATCAAATTTAGTGACTAGAAGTTATCTCAAACTGGACCACCACAATGGGTCCAGAATGCAAACTACACCACTGTCTGATTGCACCCATTGTTTTTGTTTATGTCTGGTTTAGCTTCAGAACTGTCTTGCCATGCAATGGATGTCTGCACTTGGTGCCGTCTAGATGTTTGATTACTTATCCCATCATCCCCTACATGTCTTTTGCCTGGGATGATTAGCAATGTAGTTCAACACAGCTGAAGGGCAGTAGGCTGGGAAAGCCTACCATTGCTGAAAGTCCTTTTGTTAATCAAGGCTTGGGATCTTACTGCTGGCAGTTAAAACTGAGCTTATAAGTAGGAGCCTGCATAGATCTCTTAAAGAAATCTGTTGAGACCTTCTTCTGCTTTGTCCAAACAGGCTCAACCCTTGACAATATCCTCCGTGGTGTGCTGGAAGTTGCAGTTGGCATAGCAGCTGGTGGCCTCTTGGGAATTTTCATTCGCTATTTTCCAAGCAAGGATCAGGTAAAGAAGAAAATGGTTTGAATAGCATCCATCTTTCAATCCCTTGGAATATGGAGGAGCAGGGAATGCTTAAAATGAGCTCTGTGTTTCTGGAGTAGGAATCCTTTTTAACAAATTGTTTGTATGTTTATTTTGAAGGCAGCTGTGATAAATTAAGATCTCTGTCAAACTAAGTGTGAAGATGGCCAACTGCTGTCTCCCATTTTCCTCCCCTGGTTCTAGGTATCCCTTGCATGGAAGAGAGCGTTCTTTGTGCTGGGCCTGTCTATGTTCGCCGTCTTCGCCAGCATGTATTTTGGTTTCCCTGGAACAGGAGGGCTCTGCACAATCGTCTTGGCCTTTCTGGCTGGTATAGCCTGGGCGGATGAGAAAGTAAGTGTTTTAAGTTAACCGCCAACTGAGAAACCATTTTGATTCCAAAATGCCAGATTTTGTGAAGCACGCATGGTAAGTTGCATAAGCAACAAAATATTGAAGCATGGAGTGCCTCCTCTCTCCTCCCATCCAGGTTCTTCATACATCTAACAAACATAGTCAGAGCTTGGAAGAGTTGTGGGGTGTTTTTGTTTTTTGTTTTTGGCCTTATTTCTTTCTTTACTTTACTTTTCCTACAAGTGACATGGCTCCCATATGTGTGAATGTTGCTATTCAGGGTACATAACAAAATCAAAGTCAGGGGAAGACAGATTTCTTTTCCCACCTAGAGTAACCACACTGAACAGTGAGTCAGCACAAAAAATGTATAAATTCCATTGATTCGGTGGAGCTCCTCTAGTTGGACATGCAGTTGAACTGAACTTCTTCAATAGTGGGGACAGGACAGAATTATATCAGCAGTGTTGTTTTGCCCAGCAAGGGAGACCATACCACATTCAGCCAGTACACAGGCACTCCTGTCCCTGAATTGTGATGTTTGAATGCCTCGATGTGTATTTTATTCTGTTTTGAATACAATTGTTTGTTACAGTGGCTTGTATTGCTACTCCTGGAAGCCTTCCAGCTTCCTTATACCTTTTTTACCTATCATATTACCAACATCCTGTTCCTTAGTATAGTAAATCGCACTTGGGTAAAAGCACATTGGGCCAATGGGTATTTAGTGAATCAAGTTATCCATAGGTTCCATTGATTCATATGGTCCTAACTCTTATTATGACTTAGTGTGCTAAAGTAAGGCATAGATAGAGGAAGCCCATTTGAATCAATATAGCCACTGTGCTATAGTGGTTAGGATGCTGGATTAGGGCTCAGGATATGTGGGTTCAAGTCTTCTTTGGTTCTGATTTCACTGTGATCTTCTGTAACAAACATTACTGTGCAATGCAAAAGGATTTTGACTTGTGTCTGTGTGCTTTTAAGCAAACATGATTTAAAAAAAAATTTCATGGAGGGATAGATGTGGCCCCACAGGTTACCACTGCTTGCTTATCACTTGTCCAAAATGTCTACTAAGTCATCAGAATTGTCTCTTCAGGCCTCCATATCTTGGAAAAGTGATGGAAAAACTATGAGAATAGAATAAGAGAGACAAAGCTATAAACAGTTTAAGTTCTACAATTCATATTCATTTATTTAAAAGATTTTTTAAAATACCACCCCATACAGGGAATTGATTTTATATTTGTCATACATACTTGATGACCAATGTTGAAATAGTTCCTGCAGTGCATGATTTTGATCTTTGTCTTTTTTATTGCAGAAAGAAGTAGAAAAAATTATTGCAGTTGCCTGGGAGATCTTTCAACCCTTTCTCTTTGGCTTAATTGGAGCAGAAATATCTGTTGCGTCCCTTTCACCTGAAACAGTTGGTAAGTCATTTTAGAGGAGCTGTGACAGTTAGTGAATTTGTGGGTAGCTCATCTTTCAAAGGTTACCATCTTTCTAAAAATGGGAACGCATGTATCTCTAAGCAAAGTAAAAGAAGGTCACATACATAACACTGCATATTACAACAATTATATGTACAGTAGTATCTTGGTTTGTGAAACGGATCCATTCTATGTGACATTATGTATTATGGAAACTTCGCAAACCAAAATGGCAACTATGCTACAAAAGGGACACCGCTATATGCGCAATGCACCCTGAGAAAACCCTTTCGTAGTATGAAAAAAAGAAAAGAAAACAATGTAAACCGGGGCTTTATTTATTAACGATTTTGGTTTGTAAACTGAAAATTACGTAAACTGAGGCATCTGCAAACCGAGGTACTATTGTATTAAATTGCCTGATATGTGACTAATGTTGTTGGGGTTTTCTTACCCATACGTTGAATATATTTGGGGTACTGTTGGTTGTTGTTTTCTTAGGGGAATGTTGACATTTTTCTGTTGCAGGTCTTTGTGTGGCCACACTGTTTATTGGACTAGCCGCCCGAATTACAGCAACCTTCCTGTTGGTGTGTTTTGCTGGCTTTAACATCAAAGAGAAAATATTTATTTCACTGGCATGGATCCCCAAGGCAACTGTTCAGGTACAGTATTTCTTTCCAGCCCATCTGTATTGTTTGCAAATGAGTAGGAAGGATATTTTGATCCTTGTAAACAAATTAGGGGGGGGGGAATGGAGCTAATGTAATCAAGTGCTCGTCTTCCTCTGTAGTGTAAATCTTTCCCTCTTCTTTTCTACTTTGTCAACATCACTTCTTAATAAGCAACAAAATACAAAAGCCTGATGGTGCATTTCTAGTCCCATAGCCATGGCTGGAAGTTGCTGCAGGCTCTCATACTCCCCTTTTCTTTTTCTTACACTGGACAGATAGTTTATTAATAACAATAAAATATATTTTATTACATAATTTTTATTTCAAACAAAGCTAAACAATTATATAGTGAATATTATGTATGTAAAAATAAGTAATTAAAAACATCCTTGTCAACTCACACATTTCATTATTTCAAAACAAGTAGGGAGATTCTGTGCAGAGGGAACTTTAAAGGTTATGTTTTCTTAACAATGGACACTGTTGTTTTGGTTTCCTGCTAGGCTGCAATTGGTTCCGTTGCTTTAGATACAGCACGAGCTCAACAAGATGAAACATTAGAAAAATACGGCATGGATGTCTTGACAGTAGCTTTCCTGGCAATCTTGATCACAGCTCCGATTGGAGCTCTGATAATTGGCCTTGCAGGACCTCAGCTTCTCCACAAAGCTACTGGTTCAAACAACCAAGAAGATCATGGCCCTGTAACAGGAGAAGAAATGGCGACACCTAGAACAGTATAGGAGTGTCGCAAAAAGTGTTTCCACAGAGACCTATGGATTGATGCTCAAGGTGGCTGGCTAGGAACCGTAGTGCCCAGTAAGGGCCTGCAGAAACCTGAAGGCCTTTGGAGTACATTACAGATACTCTGAAAACAGCAGTTCATACACTGACAGAAGAAGAATTATGATGTTCAATCAGGATCCAATCTTACTGTCACCCTTGATGTGGAAATTTTGTAGAATATCTGGAAGAAGCAAAGTGCATAATTTGGAGAAGCCATTTAGCTGCTGGAATACAGTCTGTGACTTGATTCGGAATACAAGTGCCAACCAGCAGGAGAAGATTAAGATCTTCCGATGATTCCCAGGAGTTGATTGTGGAGTGGAAAGACATCCAGTTTCAGTACTCAAAGCAAATACAAAGTTTATGGGAGAGGTTGCAGATGCCCTTCTGATGATCAGTCGTCAGCAGACAAAGGTGATCTAAACTGACCCTGGACATATACAGTCTTTGGAACAATTCTGCATCATTCTAAGAAAAGATACATCTTTCCCCTTTCTGTCTCATTAAAACAAAGTGATCCCAAAAGCAAGTGTAACTAATGAAATCCTACCTGTGTGTATTCAAAAGTAAATCTCATAGTTCAATGGACTTTCTCCTACACAAGTGCTTTCAGTTTTCCAACCTCTGTCAATTATATTTTATAATTAGCATACATTTTCTATTATTTTTAAATTGTCTGTTACAAAGTAATGCAGGACAGCAGGCATCTTTGTAGAAGAGGCATTTCCCTTCTGTCATGCACAGGTCAGAATGCCTCTCCTTTTGCTGTCTCGTTTTTATAAGTACTTGTGTTAAAAATAAATATTTTGCTCTCAAAAAAAAAACTGTTGAATGAATCTACTCCTATTCTACTTATAAAAAATGCATGGAACACATGAAAGTTTGGAGTACAGGGGGGACAGTATAAAGGAGGAGCTGAGTGGCCTCGCTGTTGGTCTTTCAACATTATAATGATCAGAATCTGGTGTCATCAAGTCAATACTGGCTTACAACAACCTTTTTTCATGGTTTTCCAGATAGTGAATACTGAGAATTGGTTTACTATTCCCTTCTTCTGGGTTCATCCTGGGACTGTGCAGCTTGCCCAAGGCCACACAGGCTGGCTGTTCTCCCTGGAGGCATAGTGGGGAATCAAACTTCCAACCTCTGGCTTCCCAGTCAGATACCTAAACCACTGAGCTATCCATGTAATGCTCTTGTACAAATTAGATCCAGTATTTGGATTAAAGTATAGCAAGGAAATGCATTTGGACTGAGATATATATCTCCTGACCCCAGTTCTTTCCTCACACCCTGTTGGGGTGTGAGGATTAAATTAGTACTTAAGCAGGGTTGTGCCA
Organism: Pogona vitticeps; assembly: GCF_051106095.1. NCBI lineage: Eukaryota > Metazoa > Chordata > Lepidosauria > Squamata > Agamidae > Pogona > Pogona vitticeps. The sequence goes on along the minus strand of NC_135787.1, from coordinate 22,165,459 downwards.
ACTACCTGTGTCCCATAGTATCTGCACTGGGAAAGCCTTTATGTGCCAGGTCACCAATATATGCCACATTAGGGCAAAGCTTAATCAACACATCCTCACTTCAGCAGAACTCCCCCCCCCCTTTTAGGATGGCTTTTGTTAAAAGCTGAATTACATTTATACAAGCACGAGACCTATAGAAGTGTATGAAAGACATCACAGAAAGTTACGCTTTTTAGGGAGGAGTTCAAAGAAGGGCAGTGGCATCACATAGATGCTCTGAGGGAGGAATTCCAAGCATTCAGAATGGCGACAGGATGCCATTCAACCAGGAAACCTTCTGGTATCCATCAACTTGATAGAAGCTTACCACCACTACCTATCTGGCTATTTAATAGGGGGCATTTTTTGTTGCTGCTGTGGTCTCCTACTTCCAGTATAATGTCTTCCTCTCCCAAGCATTCAGCAAAGGTTGGTGGCCTTGTTTGAGGTACACCGTTAACCATATCTTTACATCGTCCTTCACTGAGGTATCAGAAATGAAGTGTCCACTGTTTCCTGTATGGCACAACACACCCTCATGAGGTAAAAAACTCCCTATGCCCAATGCAGTGGTTGCAATGTCAACATTCAGAACCGGTCATCTTCCTCTTTCCAGAGCACCAAGTCAAACTGCTGCATTGGTTGCCTTGTCTACTGGGGGAGGAGGATATCCCTAATGTAACTCACACATTCTGAAGTTACCACCCATAGACTTGAGACTTATCTGTACTTGTTTGTCCCCACTTCCATTCCTCACAAGATATTGAGGAAGGCAAAAATAGTGAGGGACAAGATCATAGTGATGACTTCCCACTGAACTTGATGATTATGGTTCTCAGAACTACATAATTTCAGTATTTCCTCTCCATGCAAATTGCTGATACATTGATACATCAAGATTTGTTAGTTCAGGACTTTTTTGGCCAACTGGAAGTGGAGTGGTTCCTGTCTGAAGGCTGAATAGCAATCTCTTCCAAGCAGTGACCTGACAGAAAATGTGGTAGACATTTACTAAAAGGATGGCCATCTATTAAAAGGATGGGCTTTCCAACACACGGCAAGTCTATTCTCTCCATTCATCTTGGGTCTGTGTGTGTATGACAATTTCAGCCACATTTAGTTCTTTAGCACTAAAACATGTGCATAGTCCACTCCTCCATGTTTATTAGGAATCAGACAGACAGGTATGCATCAGCTGAAGCATCCTTTGGTCACCAGGTACTACAACAAACTGTGTGGGCAGGGAGTACTGCGGACCAGCATCCCTTAATGTTTCTTTCACATTTTCATCAGTGGAAAATAGAAACTGGGACATAGGGTGAAGTTTCTATTTTCCACTCTTGAAAATCTCTCATTGGAGAGTGAACCGACAACCCCAACTCACAGGATGACTCTCTGCATTTAATCTTCTTCCATATAGGGCGCATAGACTGTGTTTTCATGCAGTAGCCCAAGCTGATTAGAGCTGTCTTGGCCTCTTACCTGTCCCTGCATTGTTGCCACGTTGAGTTCCATTGGCATTGTTTCAACTACAGTTTGCTGATTCTAGAGCTGTGGTTGGCTCTACAGCTGTGATCGAATTCTATAGAGGGAGTGGAGTTCCCCCTCTGTTCCAGAATCAGAAGCTTTCCATTTTAACCCTGCCTTCTTGAGATGGAGAAGTTAACCTTTGCGGTTAGGGCCACTCTCCATTGATTAGAAGGACACTTCACGGTAAGTCCAACTTTACCTATCCACTTCGCCAAGCTACTTCCAACATTTTCCCTTAAATACTGGAAGCTCCTCCTATGTTATAAGTGAGAAACCTCTGGTCCTCTGTTATGTTTTGGATTCAGGCCTTAGATTCTGTTAACCTGGGCCTTCCTATGTAGGAAGAGTTGGTGTCTGAAACATCTAGAGCACCCACTATCAACCTTTCTTTGGCCACAGCCATAAACTCAATATAAAGACAGGCCAAATCAGGATTGTATAGGTCACATAACAAACTTTATATAGTGGTGTGTGAAAAATTGTTTCCAGTATGTGGCCCTAATCAAATGTGCCAGGGCCCACCAGGGCTCCCATGGAAAGCGACTGATCCAAAGGACCAAAATTTCAGTTCTTTCTCCTGCAGCTCAGTTGTACCTATGGAAGTTTATCCTATAAGCCTTGTGTTGTGTATAGAGATCAACTCCACTGTTGTCCTTTCCAGGTTTTAGTAGGAGCCTTAGGACAGCGATTGTAGAGGCTAACTCTCCCTCCCCCAATTAGTATAGACGCTGGGCAATTAGCCAATAGAGTAGAGAGGGTTGCAAACCTCCAAATGAGGAGTGGGGTTTTTATACATATATATGTGTGTGTGTCTGTGTGTTTTCTCAGTCTTCAGTAAATCGAGTTGAATTACTACTGTGTTGTAGCTCTTTTTTGGCATCAAACCCCACTAACATCTTGAAAACTTGAAACCGCTACATCCAAAAGAAGAAACTGTTTATTACAATTATCCAAATAATTTATAGGTATGAACTCATCTGAGCAGGGAGAGGCACTTTGTACTAGGATACCCTATCCCTGAGCTTGGATCCTGGGCCGCCTGGGATTACTTTTATCCCAACTTTCTGCAATGTTTTCAAGTAACACAATGTTAAGAAAATCACAGTAAGCAGAATTAATCTATAACATTTACAAAGATCTTTCCCACTGGACAATTAATGAAGGCCTTGCGGGGAGGGGGGGAAGGGCAGGGGCAAACACTTGGAGTAGTCTCCAAGGTGGTCCTTGCCTTTCTTACGGGATCCTTCTGATGTCCTTTGCCTAAAGCTATTAAAAATGAATTACACATTAGAATTGAACCCAATGTCCTAAATACCTGCCTGTTCTATTGCCCTGCATGAAACCTTAACACAAATTTGGACAACTGCCAGAAGAGCTCTTCTGCCAGCTTCTGCAGACCAGACCAGCTTTGAAACACCCATGAAGGACCCACCTGGAATCTAGAGGATTCTTGAAAATAAAATTTGGCGCTGAAAAACGTTGCCCTCCTTTGCAGCATTTTCAACCCTCAGGTTGAACTTTTAAAAATCTGTTAATAAATAAGTGAGACACAGAAAGCATGACACTTGAAATTAATTAGAAAATACTCCCTCCCCAAACTTTTTTCTAGGTCGGTGGACACATCAGAAGGTGACATAGCAGGAAGCAAGGATACACCACATCGGCAAATATGGGAAATAAAGTTAATTCCGAATCTAAAACACCTCAGGTATTTGTAAAGGTCTTGTTTAGATATTTAAAGGGAAGTAGATGCAATCACACCTTTCCTTGGGATCGACCTGAGTTTGGAAGTGGTTTTTTTTTTTCATGCTGCTGGGGGATTCTGGGAACTGTAGTCCAATAATAATAAAAATATGCCCAATCTCTGGAACCATTCTTTCTGAATTAAATAGGACTGGGGTACACGATTATGTCAGTCATCATCATGAGACTTTCTTTTCATGAACTAATCCAAAAACCAGGTGAATGCCAATGTCATGAAGTTGAATTTAGAGGCTTAATTTTTAGTTTGTGACATTGATTTAAATATTGTTCGCCTGTTGTTGTTGTTGTTGCTTTCAAATATTTTTCCCTGCCTTTTTCCTTCAAAAGAGCCCAAGGAGGCTTACATCATTAAAAAACAATGTTTAAGCTAAAAACAATTAGTATACAAAGGCACCTTACATCACCAAAAGACAATATTTAAAACTACAGCATGGAGTAGAAAGTATTTCCATATGTTGTGGTTTTTGAGTCTGTGGATCCCAGGGAATCAAATGCAAGCAAGAGCTGATCATCATAAAGCCTTTAGAGCTCTGTGTCATTTATGTATCACTGCTTAATACCAGTAATAAAAGGTAAAGGTTCCCCTTGACAATTTTTGTCCAGTCGTGTTCGACTCTAGGGGGCGGTGCTCATCCCCGTTTCCAAGCCATAGAGCCAGCGTTTTGTCCGAAGACAATCTTCTGTGGTCACATGGCCAGTGCGACTTAGACACGGAATGCCGTTCCCTTCCCATCGAGGTGGTCCCTATTTATCTACTTGCATTTGCATGCTTTTGAACCGCTAGGTTGGCGGGAGCTGGGACAAGCGACGGGCGCTCACTCCGTCGCGTGGATTCGATCTTACGACTGCTTGGTCTTCTGACCCTGCAGCACAGATTTCTGTGGTTTAGCCCACAGCGCCACCACGTCCCTGTAATACCAGTAATAGCCACTCTGAAACCTATTCTTATTCATCCCAAATTCCATGAGTATGCAGATGTTCCAGGAAAAGCAACGCTTTACAAGTGTTTCATTCCCTTTAGAAGGAGCCTTATGATGTTTCATAATACTTGAGCTTGTATAATATTGTGTTGAGAAACCGTTGGTGGATGCACAGCTTAAACACGCCAACAGGCAGCCAGATCCATTGCCCCACTTTTCCAAAGAGAACTATCTTCTGATGCTTTCTGCAAACAGCTTTGCTCACTGGCCAAAACAACTGCCTTTTTCCTTTGTTCCATTCCACATGCAAAGAGAGACAGAATACCTTGTTCTTAGCTGGAGTCAGGGAAGATCTGTCTTTCTCCATACAGAAGACGCAAGAAAAATCCAACTACCAAGAGCAATCAGCTGGTTATTACCCTACTATGCCTATACAGAACTTTCAAACAGTTTCTGGAGGGGTAGCCACCTTCCTTTGTTGCCGGAAAACCAGCAGAGCATCTTGTGGCTGCTAGAGCACTAACAGATTTGAGAGGCTGAACTGTAAGGGATAAGATAGGCGAGGTATTTTGCTGCTTCATTCCTTTTGCTGAAGTCATTTAGACTGTTTCTTTGTTTTAATTCAGGACCCTGAAGAGGTTTCTGATGATGCACAAAAAGAAGCTGAAACTGTGCCAGAGCAGTTTGAAGTGCAAGTGGAAGAGCCTCCAGCTGAAATAAAGGAACCATGCAAACTGAGAAAAATATGTGCTTGGCCTCCGCAGGGCATTATTGCCACAATAATAACAAGTGGTAAGAAAGTCAAAAGCAGGAACATTCAAATAAAAGTGAAGACAAATACAGTACACTTTTGTGTTTTATCAACTGTAATCATAAGTGCAATAGTGCAAATTACAGCATCAAATTGCCAGTAGTTATGAAGTCAATGTTTGCCTTCCTTGTTGTTTATCAGCCATGTGACTTGTTGCATGATGACCAGTGATACAAGTGACAACTGACTTAACTAGTGGCAATTTGTTACTGTAATGTAGGCCGTTGTACTTGTGCCGATGCATCTCATCAACAGGATTCTGGCCAGTGCACAGATGTTTTACCTGTTCTATGGGTGCTTTATATTTTAACAAACACATTTTGATAGGAAACTTAGGTTACAAACAAATATGATATTTAAAAAGTAGCCAGCTCTATTTTCAGATGTGGAATACATGCCAGTTTTTAAGAAGCTGAATTAATTCAGAGGGATCCTTTGGGGAAAACAGTCCAAAATGAAACACATTGAGCTGTTCTTCAAAATTAAACATTTTGATCAGTGCTCTTACAGAGGTGTAACATTTGAGATGTATGTGTCTGAGAAAGGAGAGTTACTAGTTTGAAAGTTTCAGGACCATAACTACATAGAATGATAATCATGTTGCTGCCAACCATGATAATTTTTTTGTCATTGCTGTCTGCTTAACAATGACAGCAGGAGATTTTTTTATTGGCACTGTAGTTCAACACTGCCTTTGTATACCCCCTTCTCTAGTCATAATCTCCCTATCATCATGCTGCAGTTAATGATGAGAAATATCCACTGGTGTTGGTAGTCCAGATAGCGTTCACTAGGCCTACTATTAATAACGAAAACATTCCTGACATGATTGAAAGTAATCCATTTAGCATCATGCATTGTTAGATCATTGATTCTTGTGGTTGATGAGAGTTACCAAGCCTGAATGACTATTGTGGGATCGGGTATGTAATTGGGATTAATTAATCTGAAAGGACAAACATCACCCATGCAAAGAAAGAATATGGTTATCCTAAGCTAGCAATAGTCCCTAAGAGAGGGCAGCCATTTTGTGGATCACTGGGCAAGATTGACATCACATCTTCTCATGACCTAGAGAATGAGTTGAAGAAGACACAAATAATAGCTCTTTTACTGAAGATAATCTAGTTTGGCCCAGTAACCTGCATGGATGGGAGACCAGATGGGAGCAAGATATAGGCCACTCTGAGCTCTTTGGAGGAAAAACAAGAGTGTGATAAATCACGTTAATCTTTAGTTGACTGAAACCAAAGCCTTTAAAAAATCCATTGAAATACTTTCCCAAGGCAAGAAGACAAGATTACAAATATCCCTTCCACTTTGTTCCAACAGTGCTGCTGCTTACTGAGCTTTCCATTTCCCCCCAACACACACCACCCCTGCCACCATTATTGTTTTAATCAGCACTTTAAGCTCTTAAGCCAGGTCTTAATGTTCTCACCCTTGACTGAACTCTGAAAAAGGCAGCAATCTCACTACATTTCTGTAGGTTTTTATTGAAACTAGGTCATGACCAAGAACACACCCTGCCGCCTTCTCTATCATGTGCAAAATATAACCCTGAAAATTGGATCCACAGAAATTAGTAGGATTCATGCCTTGGCATTAGCTGAGGTTTTTGAGGGCCTGTCTGAGAGGTCCATGTAGGGGAAAGGTTAGCTGGTAAACAAAACTACTGTATTACTGAGGTTTGTGCGAAGTCTCTTCCCAAGAAGCAGAGAGAGAGAGTTCTCCCTAGGTACTCCCAGCCTTCTTATGTACTCGGGCACACATCTGCTTTAGTAGTTTTACTTGTTGGTGGTCAAAATCCTATTGTGAAATACTCTGTATGTAAGGGGAATTGTGCAAGCTGCCCTCATAATTTCCTGGCTAGTGGCCATCTGCCCAATGTACGACCCCAATATCTCTGAATGCATAACAGAAAGCTGGATCAAACACATCAGTTACACAGTTTCCAAATTTACATTATTTGACTGCAATAGTATTCTGGCGATCACATTTTTAAATGGTTGACATGTTAGCGATGTCTTTTAACTTGTGTAAGTAATGGTACTTATTAAATAGGATTAGAAAATATTTCTTTCACAGTAAAGAATATAAAATGTAAAAAAAAAGAAACCCGTCTGTTAGCGAATCTGTATATCTTTAATATTCTCTGCTCAATGCTGAAGAGTTGAGTGAAACTTTCTAAATGGTACGTCAATACCAGGTGAGGACAAAGTGTGGGTGAAATGTAAACTGTGGGCTGCCAGCAGACCCCAGATCCCCATTCCTTCATCTCCCCAGACCCCCAAAATACCCTGAATACTTTTGGCTCCCCCAGCTCAAATTTATGCAAATACAGACTCTACAGTACCACTCTGGTGCATTAGGAAACCATGTAGGATAAAGCAAAACCTGTTTCACTTCTGGAACAAAGAATTTCATAATGGAGGACGAGATGTAGCACTGAAACCTCTTAAGTGTGTTTAGATTCTAGTGAAAGGATAATAGAGTGACTACACTGAGAACAAAAAACAAGAAACACTATGAGTCTTCAGCAGGCTGATCTCAATTTTTTCTATTAATCACATGACACAAAGGGAAATGCTAATCAGCCTGGAGTCCAGTCCATCAGACCCCAAATCCGTAGTTTCCCCCCCCCCCCGCTGCTGGGGCTTCTACTTTAAAAAAAAAACCACATCCATGCACACTGGTTCAAAAATGGGATCACTTACACACACACAAGTCCTGCACACGTGCGTGTGTGTGCGTGCACACGCACGCACGCACACGCACACAGAGAGAGAGAGAGAGAAAGAAAGAAAGAGAGCAGAAAAGCCACCATGCCAACACATACACTCTTCAGCAAGGCCTCTTTCCATGAGCAAGACTCTTCTCCTTTTTTACAGCTTTCCCTCTCTCTGTGGGCAAGACTCCTTTCTTTTCAAACAGTTTAAGAACAGAGCTTCTCTCCACTGGCCAGTGTTTTCTTTAAAAAAAAAAAAAGCTAATAAGATGAGGAAATTGAGGAAGGGAAACCTTGTTACAGCTTGTTAAGACAGTCCTTTTTTACTGCACACCCTACAGGAGTTCAACAGAACTGCAGACAAGCAGTAAACAAGGCTTTTCTCCTGTCTCCCTGTGTGGCCACTTAAATAAAAAAGACTCAGATTGCCCTGTGTGACTTCACAGTGAGTGAATGGGAGTGGATTCTTATTTCCCTTGCTGTGTATTCACAACCTAAGTATGCAATCAGTAAAATGATCCTGAAAAGCCTGGCATTATAACCACAAGTTTTGTTTCTTGTAGTACTCATTACAGTCACACTTCATTATGAGTTTTGGAGAGGACTGTGCCTCAGTGTTTTCTCTGTATTTTCTTGCAGTGTCAGCAGGAGTGCTGTTCTGGGCTGTGATCTGGTCTATAGCACGTGATGATTGTCTTCCTGGTGGAAATCTCTTTGGACTTGTATTCCTCTACCTTTTTTCTCTACTTGGTGGCAAGTTTATGGCACTAATTCATATACCACATCTACCTCCTCTCCCTCGCCTTTTTGGTAAGTATCACATTATCAGATAGCAAGCATTATTTCATTGTTACAAAGCTTGATTTATTGGGACAAAAAAGGACTTGTCCAGAGTGAGATGCTACCGCTAATATAGATTTACATTATTTAAAAGAATTTCCATTAGAGATCACCCGTATGCTCACCCCCCACTGGAATATTTTAGTGCATCCTGAAACTTTGCTTCTCTAAGCAGGAACAGTTCCAAGAGGCTGATCTGTAACAGTGTTTGAATCTGACAAGACCCATGCATCTGATTTTATCCAGGGCAACATCACAGTATATATAATATCATTAAAGTTCCTGACATTCACTTCCTGAACACATAAATCATCATCATCATATTAGAACTGCAGAGCTGGAACACACCCTATGTATCATTGAATCCAGCTGCTGTCAAAGAGGCACAGTGGAGAACTGAACACCCAGCCTCTGGCTCCACGGCCAGGTAGTTATGCAGCAGTTTTATTGCATTAGAGTAGGCCCATTGAACTGGTGGGGATTGTATGAGACAACTCTTCTATTGATTCAAATGGGGCTACTTTAGTTGTGACGTACTTTAGCATAGTATGTCACAATTAGAGGAGGGCCATTTGAATCAATGAATCTTGTGGAGAAGTTGACTTACCAAATCTCTACTGATTCAATATTTTGGTGCTGTTCACTATGCCATGCAACAGGATTTCAGCCATATGTTTATATGTTTCCAATAGAAATGTGGACTAAATTCTCTAGATATGGGCAAAATAAATAAAACAATCTTTGTTTTTATGTAGTTTCCTCTACATTTGCTTCTTTCCTTTCCTCTCTTCTGCACTGTTGGTCAGATATATGATTTTTCAAGCAATTCAAGGGAGTTTTCATTCCATTTGATCTACAAAAGGCACACCAGCACAAGAACACCTTGCTGATTCTGTGAAATGGAAAAAATGAAAAAGCAGCAACAGCAGATAGAAGGAGGAATGCTATTTCTCTCTTTGCTCTTTCCTCTGACTGTAACAAAGAATGCATCCAGCAGGGATCAATTTAATTGGAGAGATCCCTTTTGTTATTAAAAAAACCCCAATTCATCCCAAGGGTCAAAAGAGGTGCTGTGGGTCTTTTTAAAACCGCAGAAGTGGGATGCTTTGAATTAAGACATCAGGAGTAGTTCTTAATGGGAAAAAAAACTTTCCTAGTTGTTGTGACTTAAATCCATTGTAAAGTGGGGGGGGGGGAAGATACCCATATGGGTGCCTTTCCAGTTTATGAATAGCAGCAGCTTCCAAGGGGTTGAAACAGAGGAAAATAGGGAAGGAGTCAACCTCCTCTGGTTGATCTACTTCTAAGAAGAAGAAAAGAAAGAGGCTAGGATAATCATGCTTTGACATCCTATGTCATTTTTTCAGTTTTGTTCCGATGAACATATTATGTTTGTGATGAACATATAGCTCAAACAAGATAGCCTGCATCAAACCAAATCTGAGGTGGAAGTAGAACTGCCATCTTTGCTCTTGACAACAGCCTTCTTGATGTGTTTGACAACAACTGTGTGATGACCAGAAATGCCATGGGTGCAGGTTTCCCTAACATGGCATAATCTTTATGGAGAAAATTTAATATTTGTGTTTCTGATGGCTGTGGAGTCCTTGTTGGAATGGTTAGAATGCAGTATGCTGGATGAGCTGCTGCTTCGTTGCATGGTGCCTGTAAGAAGGGGCAGCAGGGAGGGTAAGCACATTGAGCTGGAGTACCAAAGAAGTGAGTTGAATTTCCATTTGTATCAGGTCCAGGAGCTTGTATGCCCTTCTCATTATTTAGTTCTCTCTGTGTGTCATACATTTGCTAAAAGGATCAGTTTTTGTGTCTCAGCACTGTGGCCCTCTAATTCTATAAAGAGTTTTCCAAATGATGTTGTCACAACATGTAAATGATTGGTGAGATGGCTTTTTCTCTCCCATACAGGGATGTTGCTAGCTGGATTTCTCATCAGAAATATCCCCTTCACCAGCAACATAGTTAAGATCAACGTGCAATGGGGAGCCGTCCTGAGAAACATTGCCCTCTCGATTATCTTGGCTCTTGCTGGTCTTGGCCTTAACCCAGAGGTAGAGTATTGGATTATCCTTAATCAATACAAAATCTTATGCTGTCTTATGTTCTGTTGAACTCTCCAGCCAAGCTATTCTGTTATATCTAATGTGTAATATGTCTTCATTTTTTTGACTTTAAGTATTTGGAAACTTCAGAAGGAGGATCCTTATCAGAAAAACAGCACAGTGGAAATAATGATGTCTCCTTCCTTCCAACTGTGATTAGAGAAAACCTATCCCCCTTTTCCTGTTAATTGTACAGAGCTAAAATACTTAAGAAAATGTCCCCAACACTCTAGTCACATGAGAACAGGTGATTTTCTGATCATTCTGGGTGAGGAGGAGATAAGATTTTGCTCTTCCATCCAGATCCCTCACTCTGAACCTTATAATTATTTAAAGGAAGAAAAGACAATGGTTGTGGATGATAGAGGTTGTGGTCCTGCTTGTTTGTTTGCTTGTTAATTTATTTATATCATTTGTGTGCTGCCTTCCTTCTATGATGGGACATAAAGTGATTCACAACAACTGAAATACAAGTAAAGTTAAAAGAACAATAATTATATACTATTAAAAACAATTAAACATACTGTAGAATAAAACTGATCATATGAAAACACTAGAGACCTTTAAAAACACACTTTAAAATATCATAATCGCAGGGAGAGTCTGGCCTTGGTACTGAATGTGGTTGTCAAAAGTCTGTTTAAAATGAAACATCTTGACTGGATGCCAGAAAGACAGGAGGGAGTGGGGGCAATGTACCCTCCCAAGGAAGAATATTCTGCAATGCAAGAGCAGCCACAGAGAAGGCCCTCTCTTGTGTGCCCACCATAATTGCCTGTGAAGGCAGTGGGGCTGAGAGAAGGACATTGCCCAAAGATCTTAGGAGCCAAGAAGGCTGAGACATAGGATCCTTCATATCATCTGGACCTGAACAGGGAAGGCAGACTTTCGGGCAAGGCTGGTTTCCTGATAATTAACGATTTCTCTGTGTGCTTTGATGTGACAGTCCTGAGAATTTGGAGAAACTGATACCATGTCTAGAAGGGAAGGTAACAAATGTACGTATAGGATAGGAAAATAAACAAGGGTTAGTTTGGAAGCAAAGGTGACAGACGGAATGAGTTTCCATATGGACTGAACTGAAGTTATCAGGGTCAAACCAGAAAGTGGCTTGTTTGGTTATGTGTTTTTTGTTTGTTTGATTGATTGATTTTGTTTTTCGAGAAAGAGAAAGATACCACCTCTAATTTATGAAAAAAACCTTTCTAATTTATGAAAGAGAGCTCGAAAAACCCACAACAACCTGTTGGTATTCTTCACCAGAGTATCTTGAATTATGCATGCATAGCTCTCAGGAGATTCCACTGGGTAAAAAAATATAGTGCACTATCTTCAATATCTACTTTGACTGTATGGCTACAGCCTAGGAGGCTGCCCATGTTGGTCTCTGGTGATCTGCTGCCTTGTAAGAAACACATGTCTTCTTGTGCTCTGCTTGTGCATTTGTAAACATAGATCCTGTAAGTCTCTAATGCCATCTGACCAAAAGGAAACTAATCTCTCACTAGACACAGAAGTTGGTATATCCGGGTTACCTTTAAAAATTGGTGGCCACAGAAACATGACGTGCTATTGATCTAGGATGTCAGCTTTATAAGCAAGCCCTCCATGGTTACCAGCCTGCAAAAATAGGTATTTTAGCCCACCAGGCACTGGCTGAGATATAGTTCTATGCAAGGCATGCAGGAAGATGCTCCAGTCCTAAATCAGCCCACTTGTTTTCTATGCTTGGCACAGAGTAAGGAAGTAGTGCTCTAACTTCCCTCCACTGAGTTGCATACTGGCCCCCACATAGTTCTGATTCTCTTAGTGCAACTTGGCTAGTGCTTAAAAACAAGACTGCAATGAGCAGCTTGCTGGAATGTATTGTGCCCATAATGCAAACAAAGAACTTGCAAGCAAGACCTTAAAATCTTAACATCCATCTTCATGGACAGGAGGACCATTGGAACCCATTTTTAAAGAATGAAATCACTTTAATTTAAATAATGAGAACCCATTTATATGTTTTTGGGCTCCATACTCTGCATACGATGAAGGCTGTGAAATACAGAGCAAATTTCCAAGTTTTATTCTGACACTAAGAAAAGTTGTATTGCTGATTTGTCAATATTATTCTCTTTCAGGCTCTGTATAAATTAAAAGCTGTCTGCCTCCGACTAAGCTTGGGGCCCTGCATCATTGAATCGTGCGCAGCAGCCGTCATCTCCCATTTTATCATGGGCCTGCCATGGGAATGGGCATTTATGTTAGGGTAAGAAGGCATTCAGCTTACCTTGTGTGCCAGATAGCAAAGCTTACATTTCAAAGGCAAAAAACCCCTGAGTCTTGCTCATGCAGGGTCTTCCTGCTGACATCTTTTGGTTTTTGTAGTGCTCATAACAGTCAGCAAAAAAGAAAAAAAATGTCTTGTGGTACCTAATAGATGAACAAGTTTAAATATACTGTATCCGTATTCTCTTGGTTGTTCCTGCTGTGATAAAACACAGTGACTACTTAATGACCACCCCACCCCATCATAATCAGCTGCAGGGAGCCAAGTAGCTTGCACTGGCACAATCAGAACTTTTCCTTTTTAAATCCTTCTTATGAAAGATCCAGAAATGAATGTAACATAGATGGTTTTTTGGAAGTTGCCAGCTCTGAGAGTGGAAATGTTGAGAAGATTTCCTTACCCTATTGGATTTTTTTTTTACCATTGAAAATGTATGACATTGCCTTTGAGGGTCAGGAGAAGATGGTTATTTGTTCCCATTTTTAAATACTATATATTAATACTATTAATAATCCCTGCAGCTGATTATGATGGGGTGGGGTGGTCATTAAGTAGTCACTGTGTTTTATCACATGTGGACCATGCCTTCTGTAAAGAGGACACCACAGACAACTGATTTATCTGCACATTGTTTGCTTTCAGATTTGTCCTAGGAGCTGTGTCTCCTGCTATTGTCGTCCTTTCAATGCTGGGGTTACAAGCCAGAGGATATGGTGTCGACAAAGGCATCCCAACCTTGCTAATAGCTGCTGGTAGTGTGGATGATATTGTGGCCATCACGGGTTTCAACACCTTCTTAGGCATGGCCTTTTCTTCAGGTACTGTTGCTAGTTACTTCATAGAATAGATGAGCTTTCATATATAACCAGTAGGGGAGGGGGACAGTGCGAGAACACAAGACAGCCTTAGGAAGAGCTAAAACTATTTTGTTTCAGGATGGGTAGAGACTATAGAGCGCTACATTCCATACCATTCACCAGTGCTTGCTTTTCTAAAAAGTAGGTAAATGCAAAACACAATGTACAATTTTTGTGTCATGGCTTAGTGGACAAATTTTAGTACTGAACATCTACCAGATTATTGTAAATGGGAAGAATTTCCCCCCAGCAGTTGTGCAAAACCCGATATTCGATCCACTTGTTCTTTGTCTACAAGGAACTGCATTTTAGAGATGGGTTGATCTCCAAGGGAAAGCTGATGAAAGACTGACTGTGCTTTCTCATAGGCAATACTGGCAGACTTTCAGGTGGTGGTCCTACTTGTGTTCCACAACTTTAGTTTTTACCTTATATTGGTAATGTAAAAAAAAAAAAGATTTCCTTGAAATAGCTAGCTGCTATCTATCAACTGACTAGACTAATCGTAGCAGAGAGATAAAGTGAAAATTTGTTTAAAACATTCATTTCTCATTTGTCCAAACAGGGTCTACCATTAAAAGTCTCCTCCATGGTGTAATGGAAATTGCAATTGGTATAGGAGCTGGTGTCGTTCTGGGAATTTTTATTTGGTACTTTCCAAGCAGAGATCAGGTAACCTATCCCAAAAACCAACCAACCTCTGAGTGGTAAAAAAATTAAAATACAAACTATCAATGTTTAAGTTAACATTGGTTAAGAATATGTTACAAATCAGCCTTTTCCAACCTGCTGTCCTCCAAAATGATTTGTAAATATATATAGAAGAAACATGGAGAATCTGAAGGTACTACTGACAAGTTCAAATGCTATGGATGGATAACATGGTGCGTTTTAGAAGTTATGAAGCCTTTATTTCCCACCTAGACCACCTCTGTGTTCATCCCGACAGTATGCACACCACTGGCTAAGATATTGGTCTAACACATCTGGAGGGACCTAGGTTGTGAACATTACTTTTTTCAAACATGGGACTCCAGCTTATTTTACTAGTATTTTTTTTGTCATGACTAGTGTTCCATTTATGAAGACTATTAATTTTCCACCGAGTCAGTGTACTGGACTCTTTTGTTCCAGTTCAAGACTAAGTACATTTTAAATGCAACACAAAAATACTTTGGCTTTCATAACTATTAGGAGGCACAGTCTTTTGTGATTATGCTTTATGGATTGGTTACTTGCACTGTAATGTCTACAGGAGAGATGGAATTTGGGCTGCTTGTTTCTCAGTGTGAGAATGAACGCAGCCACACTGTGGTTAAGGTTGGGCTTTTAGTCAGCAAGTGACTTAAAATGGCTAGTCTTGTTGGAGGGCTCAGCTGTAACTTGTCCTTCCAAAGCGATGATGCCGTGAATGTCTGGTCTGTCACGTCCCAATATTGTTCTAGTGATTTTTAATCATTCTTCAATGTACGTTTCCCTTTTCTTTTCTGATTCTAGACAGCACTTGCATGGAAAAGAACATTCTTCGTGATGGGTTTATCTGCATTTAGTCTTTTGGGAAGCAGGATTTTTAACATACATGGATCTGGTGGTCTCTGTACAATTATCTTTGCATTTCTGGGAGGGCTGGCATGGGGTGATGAGAAGGTAAGTACTGTATTCAGTAAACACACTACTGAGAACTCACAGTTATTCAGAACAGTTATGTGAAACGGATTAGATGTCAGTAGGAGATATTTAAAGTATAACTGGTCATTCTCATTTTCCACAAGTCCAGGACATATATTCCCATCTCTAAATTTTAGATGGTTGTATCTGCTGCCTTGACCTAACCTGGGGAAAAAGACTTAGGAAAATGTTTTTCTTTTTGCTTTTACTGTAAAATACCAATAAAATTTAAAAATAACAACTTGGAAGTGTAGTGGATGCCAGACTATTGGAAAGCCTTCTAAACACAATAAACCAGCCTCCTGGAGGATACTAGCAGATTTTTTGTATATAGGGGAGTTCTAGGGGATCACGACTGGGGCCCAAGAGAACTGTGTCTGGCCCAAGAGGCATCTTTTGTCCTTCCAGGTTTAGGGCCCTGATGCAGGAAACATGATACATATACTGAAGCTGGCTTTTGCATGAGCAGTGCTTATGCATTTCCTTATCTGAATAATGATGCTTATTCAGGCTCTGTTGAACAAGCTAGATGTGTCTTTTGATGTAGCTATGAGATGCACTACATTCCACCTCCAGTCACTGTTTGTTGCATGGAACTAGAATTGGAGAAAATCCCAGTGAACTGATACTGAAACTTCTCTACAGGTTTGGGAGAGATTTGTGTGTCTGAAATAAAAGATGGACAAATAAACAATAAAACCAAGAGAATCAGCTGCCAATCTGCAGAAACTTCAGCTTTTGAAATAGTGTAGATTCAGCTAGCATCGTGATTATCTTGTAAACTTTGTTATGTTTTGGAGAACAGAAAGTTTAATAACATTTGGAAGGTACCAATACCTCTTTTTCAAACAGAAGAAGAATCAGGGTAGAACAAACAAGGTAGTATCTTGATTGAGTCAACATTTTTAACCTGTCACACAAGCCATTTCCTGTAGCAGTAACACCATCTTTTCCTGTAACATTGCATATGCTTACTCTTTGTTCTGCAGAAAGCTGTGGAAGAAAAGGTTTCAGTGGCTTGGCATATTTTTCAGCCCTTTCTGTTTGGCTTAATAGGAGCCGAAATATCTGTTATCAGTCTTGGAATTAAAATGGTTGGTAAGTCTGCTAAACAACAACTGTGAAACTGAGAGATGCTGTGGTTAGCTTACCTTGGCAAAGAATTGAGTATTTCTGGAAATACTGAAGCTTTCATTCTCTCATAATAGTAATTTTTAAAATTAAAAAAATTGTAACATTCAATTAAAATCTAATTGGGAGCTGATCAACTATCTTGTTCTCAATTGCCTAATAATCAATTGCTTACAATTGCTGATTAAACTGAATGATGTAATACTATTCCATGATAGACAAGGCATTTTATGGATGGCAGATTAGAAAAAGTAATTTTCAGTACGCTATGCTGGCTTCCAGAGGCAGCATGAGAGAATTCTAGAAAAGGCAAAAGCTAGATTGGTGTTGTTACACATGGGATGTCTTTCTGTTTTGATTGTCTTTTTAAAAAATTATTGTGAAGCAACAGAGCTGGCTCTTTGTTAATCTTGCTCAGGCTGATTAGGAGGACTCTTCCTTTGATTTTCTTAAAATTTAATAGAAATGACTTTGGAATAAAAGGTCTGAATGTAATTACTGGCAACATAAATCTTAGTAAACACACTCACCTTATTTTTAAAAAGAAAAATGGAATATGGGTTAAAAATAAATATAAAAGTCAATGAAAGACTGTAAATTACTTTCCTTCTGCAAGTAGTCAAAGACCTTTCTTTTCAGGCAAGCTTTCCCTAAGTAAATAGCTGCTGAATGTTTTTTTAAAAAATGGATTGTTGTACAGTACCTTACTGCTTTAAGTGTGTTTTGGTGTTGCTTATGTTTTTTGGTGTTGTATTAATTGATCCTTTTAATACTGTACATTCATTGTTGCTAATCTTAAACATTGTCTTTCAATTCCTATAAGCCACCTTGGGCCCTTTTTAAGGGGAAAGGCGGGTTTAAAATATTTTAAAATAAATAAATAAAATAAATAATGGTCTTATTTGCCAAAAACAAAGGCATCCAGAACTTGGAAATATTGTTCGTACTACAAATCCCCGAATCCCCAAACAGCCACACTGTAATTTAAACATTGGGCTTTGCAAGCTGCATATCTTTCATTGGATAACTGCTTATATTGAATTGGACCTCATCACACCAAAGACAACTCATGCTGTCTGTTGTTCTATAATGGAAGAGGGAACTTGCTTTTTTCAGAAAGGAGTAATTAAGTATCTGTTTTTGCCGCAGGACTATGTTTGGCTACTTTGGGTCTGGCCTTAGCAGTACGAGTTATTGCTACTTTTTTAATGGCAACTGCCGCTGGTTTTGATTTCAAGGAGAAATTGTTTATCGCACTAGCATGGATCCCCAAAGCAACAGTCCAGGTAAAGTACACCTTCAGAAGAAGCCTGTGCACATACCAACTGTGCACCGTAGTTTATTAATGTGCATAGGAAGGACACCACTTCGATTCTAGGAAGCAACTTGGAAAACAATTGCCTTATAGTACCTCATTCTTTATGTCCTTCCTTTCTTGCTTCAAATCTCTTATCATCACTCTTTATGCATAAGAACTACAGACTGTGTACACAAGCTCCTATTCCTGCATACAAAGCCTGCACTTCCTTTTTATCCCTTCTGTACAAATCCTTGCCTCTTTCCTATTTTTCCCTGAACTACACTCTAGTGATATACTTGCAAAGTCAAGATCGAGATTTCTTCATACATTTGCAAACCCATTTTAAAACCTGATTTCAAGCTGGGGTTAAGAAGGTAATCCTGAGTAACACTGATTCAAAAATCATACTGTTGTGATAAAAACAAAACAGAGAAAAGAGGAATTTACAAAGGAAGATGGTGTGAAACCTGTGAGATCAGCCCAAAGGCCTGTCCTTATTCTGGTGCCAATCTGATGTCCTTCTTCCTTTCCTCTTGACATTGTTCCTCGTCCACTTTGGAGGCAAGTACCCTCTGATCCTAGAGATGGTGGCTAGTTATGGCAACTAGTAAATGATGACTGCTGTAATTGCAGCCCCTCTGTCTTACCCCCCATTATTCAGAGAGGAACCTTCCTCATGCAGAAAAGCTTTTGGCACAAGGTCTAAGTGGCTAAAAAGGGGGCTGGGGGAGGCTCTCTCTGACTAGATGTGTGCAGATTTGTAGTTTTGGACTGCAGTTCCCAGAATTGGCCAGGCAACCAAAAACACAAATCTGCATACCTCTACCCACAAATTATCTTAGGCTCCAAGCCAGCGTCATTTTCTTTATCTTCTCTGCAGGCTGCAATTGGTTCTGTCGCCTTGGATACAGCACGACTATATAATATTGAACAACTACAACAATATGGCTTGAGCATCTTGACAGTAGCATTCCTTGCTATCTTGATCACAGCCCCAACTGGAGCTCTCATAATTGGCCTGACAGGACCAAAACTTCTCCATAAAACAAGTGGTTCAGACAGTGTGGAAGATAGGACCCAAAAAGGAAAAAAGCTACGATCACCAGTTTAAAGAAGTATAAGTGGATGGCCAAATATCATTCTGTTGGTATTCCCAGCTTTAATTAGCATGTCCTCTAATGGTGGGCAGACATCAGAAAACCTATGGAATGGATTGCAGGTCCTGCTAAAACAGCAAAGTTGAAAAAGAAATAGTTATATTAAACCAGCATCCAAGATTCTAATCTTTGAAAATAGGACTTTGGGAGGAAAGTGTCCACAAGTGAAATGGATAACTGACAGTTGTCTGATTCAGGGAAACAAGTAACAGCAGGAGAACAGAAAGCTTTCAAGATGGCCCTTGAAGTAGCTAGGAGTAAATAAGGTGATACTGGACTAACTGTGAGTAGAACCAATACTGGAAATAAGTAAGAGTGGGAGCATGGATTTTGGAACGGACGGCAAATGTTCCAATTCTCTTTAATTTCTCTTCAGTACACAAGGCAGTTATGTGCTCACCATGGATATATACACTCACTCCCTGCACCTTCCAATGTTAATTTCCCCCTTGTTGCATTTTTAAAACACAAACAGTCCAAACAAGCGTTATTAGTAGTGGAAGTGGTAAGATTTAGCAAATGAAAATAACAAAAACCATTAAGATGCACTGTTGGCTGGACTGCTGTGATCTACTGACAACCAAGCATATGATTCAACAAAACAAAAGTTCTTGTGTTTTCCCCCTCTAAAGAATAAAATACTAGTAGGCTTTGGCAAAGTATGAGTTTCAGAGCTACACACAAACCTTATAATTCTGTCTTTCATACCTGTGATTGTGGTACTGTGTCATTTTATGATTTTGACACCACATGTGTCACCTTTCGGAAGGCTATTTTACAGAGAACAAAATGGATTACTCCATAGTTAAGAGAAGGCTAAAGCTATGACTGGGATACTTACAAATTGCCTCCCACTTGCTTACATGTATCCCAATTGCCATAAATCCAACAGTTTCAGGTTGACATGTGGCTCTTCTTTGAAAGCTATTGATTGCTTTACAGGACCAAACATCTGCCAATACTCGGCTTTATACTCTAGTCCCAGCATTTTTAAATGGCTGCTGGGTTGTAATGCTTACAATCTCATCCCTGCCAACTGTATGAAAAACAGAAATATAAAAAGTTGTCAAATCTGTGTTTTTTTCTACTGTGGTGAAAAGATGAAAAGATATTACAGTTCAATGTTTTTAAAACTGTTGTACACAGGTACATTACTTGAAAAATGGCACAAGAGAAGTCCTTGGATCACATTTGCTGTCCGAAAGATTATTATGGAAGTTTCAAAAGGCAACTACTACCATTTCCCAAACTCTAAACTTGCTTCTACCCTTCCTGCTCCTCTGCCCCAAAAGCTGCATCAATTATTGTTGTTGGCTTTGCATAGATACATTAAAAAGGGCCAACTATTCGTGATGAGGAACAGTCAATGCTAATAATTTGCACTTTATATTCCTTTTCCAAGATATTTCACTAGGGGGAACAAAAGGCTCGGATATGGTTTAGTTTCCTCCATTTTCCTCCTGTAAGATGTCTTCAGTCTTTTCAACATATCCAGATCTGACTGCCTGAGTAGATTTGTTTTAAATAGAGGTTGATCTTCCATAATCATTTTCCAAAACTAGGGGCAAAATTAATAATTCTACCACCTTTGTAAGGTGCAAAAGTGCCATGGAACCAGGTTTTTTAATCACACTGGGATTCATTTCTCTATCAAACCAAAGACACCATGTTGCTACAGGAGGCTGCACTGTACCACCTTTCTTTGAAGTGCCTTCCAGCTGGGAATTCCTGAAAAGGTTGCATTTCTTTATTCCACTGTACACTGCTATCAATTATAATTTGATTTGTTTTCCCCTTGTGTTATTCCTACTTCATGACAAATTTGATATTTGATACTAAAAAAAATTAAAATGCTTTTACAAAGATGCAGAGTGCTGCAATATTCAATGGTATTATATATAAAACTCTCAGTCTTTCTTAACAGGAGTTCCTTTCCATTGAGAGACTGGAATGACTCACCTATAACATATCTTAACAGTTGTTTTGGAACTAGTGAATGAATGTATCGAGACACAACTAACCTTTGCTTTTAATGTGTGGTTTTTTTTTTGATAGGGTGAATAGTTCCCACAGTAGTTGGATTAATTTTTAATAAAAGTGTTAGAAGCAAGTTTTCCAAAGACACTTTTTGGGATACCTATCTGAGAAGAAAGAGATGATGGAAATCAGGTCTCACTTCACTGCTATCATGTGGACAGAAACAGTATCTCAATGGGTTTAGAGTTTATATCATTGTCAGTCCAAATTTGGTTGATCTTTCTGTGGCAGCAGATATTTTCCATAGCATAAATGAAGTACAATGCAAATCTTGACTATTATGGTTGTGCATCAAATTTGGAACTAACTATATAGTCAATGCGGGAGTCAGTGTGGTGTAGTGTAATAAACTGAGCTTCAGGCTATGACTCAAGAGACCTAGGTTCAAAACCTTGCTAACACAGAGACTCATTTGAACATGGCAATGGTACACCACCCCTTGAATATCTTGCACAATTCAAAAACCCTACTATGTACAAGTCAATTCTGACTTGATGGCACATAGTAACAACAATATGTTGGCTGTATAGGCTCAAGAAGATCACAACAACCTGTGCAAGTCTCTTAAAGGAAACAATCTTAGGACTGTGCATAAACAGGACTAGACAAGCTTTAAGTATCTTGTATTCTTCTTTTCAAACATACTGATATGAACACTTTTTCTTTGGTGTGAGCGCTAGTCTTAATAATAAGTTTCCACATATCATTTTATATAGGCAAGCAGCTAAGTAGCACTCCAGATTGTGCAAATAGACAGTGCTGATTTTGAATCTCTGTGTCCCAACACTGTAACATGAATTTGATATTCAAAAGCCTTTAAATCAAGTATTAGCCATTAGAATTATGAAGTACAGTCTGTATTAAAAATCAGAAAATAGACCAGCACTCAGATCTACAGTATTAATGTAAATCAGCTTACAAGTATGTTCTCAATCAAGACTCTCAAAGACAAGTAATTCTGTTAACAACCCCTCCCCCCACATACATTCAACTTTCATATTTTCAAATTGTTATATCTCGACAAACAACAGTGACTGACCATCTGCAGATTCCTGAACCAGCTAAGACTTAAGCCAAGACTGTCCATCTGTAAAAAAACCTGTAACAATAGTCACTATGGTAAGAAAAAAATACATTCTCAACAGTCTCAAAAAGCTGTACTTCTGAGAGTTTTACAGTCCAGGTCATGGCAGTTCAAATGCTTTTAAGCCTGTTTAATTCTGTAGTGTAGATGGGTCTATAAACAAAAGAGACATAAACGCTCATAAGGTGAGGAGTCCAATCCATGAAGCACTTTGGTCCTAGGGGTACCAGTTTATCCAAGGCATTGCTAAACTCTTTCCAGAAGCAAACGAGCCAATTTTCAGCTGTTTTCCCCCTCCCTAAGACTGAAAATTGATTCCCTCCTATAACAAGGAATGAGAGTAAAAGGAGTCAAACCAGTCCTGGTGTCAGTTGGAATCCTCTTCTACTACACACCTGGAGTTATCACTTACAGGAGAAGATATGTCACGTCTGCCTCTGCAAGACCAGAGCTTTGCTAAATAGCACGAGGGGGGCAATCCTCTCCTTCTTGTGGTCTGTGGGAGGCATTCTTGGTCTACTGCATTCTTGCTTAAGAGTAACTTTTTATTACAGATTATTTTACAGGTCTAGGAACAGAAATTTTGTTATTACAGTGATTTACTGGGGTTTTTCAGTTATGTTCAACATAATTTTTCAGACCATACAAAATATCCCCACATAGCTAACAGTCAATAAATCTAAGTTGACCTAGAAAGATATCAAAACTCATATCTATAGAAATTATTAGGCTGAAAGCACAACCACATATAGGTATAAGTAGACTTCCAGTCATGGTTTATATAGGTAGTTGCTAGACTTCTTTCTTCTTGAGTATTAATGGACCCACATTGTCTCCTGTTGACTCATTATGCTTATTGTGAGAGCCATCGCAGGCAGGGAACTGAAAAGGGGAAAAAAAGGTAGGTAAGATTATTTTTTGAACATACTGGGGTACAAAAATGTTATGATGATTTAGAAAAGTTTTACAATGATAACATATTCAGCTACTAACTTAACATTTTGTGCCTTCTTGATCGGTTACTTGTTCCACCCTCATCACTGGTTATCAACTACTAGACAAGGCAGCATGTAATATATGACCCGTTGAAGTTGTTCCTATACATTCTTAGAACTTTTGTTTCAGTTATATAGTTTTTTGGTACAGATCAATGAGTTGCCAATAGCAGTACCATCTGGGATCTGTTGCTAATCAGTGACCTGCAGTCAACATCCTGCACGTTGTAAAATAACCTGCTGGAGAACAGCAGCTGTAATGCTAAAGCCAATGAGTACATGCCACTTATTTTTTATATCCTTCCTTTTCTTTTCTTGGTTCCACTTCTGATATAATGAAATTATCATGTAGAATGTTACATGCAACACATATCAATATTTTTTGTATCCAGGTGCAAGAATAATTGGGACACAAATGCCCTGTCCAAAGAGCATGGTAAAGAAAATTTGACTAGGATTTGATGCCCAGGTTAACCAATTGTTGTTTATGACTGGCTAGCAGAACAAGATGCTAAGAGTTAATGTAGGTTTGCCAAATGTGGTTTGCCCTAGCTGCATTGGGAATGCTGCCCAACCTGACCAATGATAATTACTGTGTCCCATCTCCAGAGACTTTTGCACCTGGAGATATAACAGCACAGTAGATGGTAATTAAAATGAAAAGTTTAAATCATAGTTGTGTTCATAATGATGGTTAGTGGAAACCTCAATTTATCCTATAGGGATGACAAACATGTGACCCTCTGGTTGTTGAGGTACTACAACTCCCATCAGCCTTCACTTTCTGCCAACAATGCCCATCTCCACTGTAAATAGGACAAAGAGAACAATATCTACACAAACAAATCAATGGACATAAATCAGACACGAGGAATGGCAACACACAAAACTGTTTCACATCATTTAAATTTACCAAGACACCCCACAGACAAGTTGAAAGTGGACATCCTAGAAAAAAAGAAACCATAGGAAAAGAATCCAGAAACAGCTGAGATAGAATATATATGTGTGTTAAGGCACACATATCAAAGGACTTAATACAAGCCAAGGTTTTTTTGGGCACTACCAGATATACATACTAAAAATATTGTACTGTACTGCATCTCACAGATAATTTTCCTCCCTCAATGGATTCACCTTAGAAATTTCTAAGGTAAAATAAATTTTACTCTGTGGTCATCCATTGCCTGGGTCACTCACACACTGATTACAAAGAACAGCTTCTAGAAAAGTTCATAAATAGCCCATCTAATTACCATTTATGTTACTCTACCATTATTATTTTACCATTGTTAATTTATGGCAGGGTTCTCACATTTTTTACAGCACAAAAGCTTCTACAAAAGACCCGCATATCAAAGACACTATCATCACCCTTGGACTTTCTCACCAACCAACCATGATCTCTGTATTGCTATCTATACATTGATGCCATGTATTAGTATTTGCCATTTTATTTCTTCTTTTATGCTCTTATGTCTGATGAAGCAGACTTGTCCATGCAAGCTCACATAAAAAATATAAAAGGTAGTCTTTAAGGTGCCCCTATGTTTTTGTCTTTTTTTACTTTTTAAATTTTGTTTTCACCTATAATACCAGGAAGGAGAGAATCAATATATTTTACAAGTCTGCTATTGGCAGATATTTGTGAAGTCTATGCAACTGAGGTATAAAATGCATGTTTCCTTATCCCAAAGCTCTTGGAACCATCTCACCAGAGTATATTGGGAAATGCTGTTTGAAATATTTTATCTCATTATGGAGATTTGGGCATATGGATATCTACCGGTATCTGAATGACTAAAATATGTGTGGCAAAAATGTAATGGAAACCAATATTATATGTGCAACAACATACTGCATTGTTATGACAATTAAAAGAAACAAATGTATCACCCAAGATACAAAACAAAGCAACAGAGAAAAAACCAATAAACCATACAGCAAAGCAATAAAATAACTCACCGTTTTTGAGCGCCAGCACCTACAATATACCGCCTTAGTGTGACACAAATCCTCAATGTTGATTTCATTCACTACTTTAGGGTTCTCCTTCTGGATCTTGAGATTAATCAAACTATCCTTCTGTTGCTTCTTTTTCGGAAAGAATGGGCGAATAGCAAGGTATCCCAGCAGAGCAAGAACACCCAGGAAAGGCAGTAATCGCAGCCATTCTGAAACTGAGAACATGCCACATACATATTACAGAAGTGTATTTACTAACATGGACAGTCTTCAATATTAGCTGTTATCAACATAGTTACTAACTGTTCAGTGCTTTTACTCTAAGAACTAATCTATTCTAAAAATATTAATACACAAAATGCTGATTACTCATTATTATTAGTTAAATTTATGCCCTTTCTTTCCTGCATTGAAATATTGATGGTCTCTTCTCTACATCATCTTCTGAACAATCTTGTGAGGTAGGTTAGGTTAAAAGAGTTAATGTCCAGCCCAAGGTCATCCGTTGAGTTTCATAGCTTTATAGGAACTTGAACCCAGACATTCCAAATACCAGACTAACACTTGACCACTACATGGAAAATGAAACATCAACAAATAACAACCACATGTCCCACCAGATATCACTTCATTCTAGTTCCCAGTGCACTGCCTCAAGCACCATCCAAAAGTAATGCAGTAGCATAAAAATCTCCATGTCAAGTGGCATAGCAATGAAATAGCCAGTGGTACCCTATAAGGTTGTGAGAAGTCATTACAAATATGAAATCTAATGCATTTGTAATGCTGACATGGGTGCTTCATTTCAAGCAATGTCCAGGAAAACAACATGGACAAAATTTTGCACCAGTACTAGTTTCAGTATGGAGCTGGTCTTCGTAAGTTCCCCTGCCTCATCAAAGCTGATGGTTGATACATTCCACTTTTCTTTTGTAAACGACATTGCCTGTCCTCCTCATAGTAAAAAATACCCATATCATGAACACAAAAAAGAACAGTTGAGATTCTGAGATCTGAAAAAGATGGACAAACCATATAAAAATCTTCTTGTAACAGAAAGTGTTCATTTGTCCTGAAAGACCTAAAAATGCTAAGGGGTGGAAACACAAAACTTTGCACAGTCTGTACTGATTTCCCAACAATCATGAGTGGTTAGGTTATATACCAACTGGTCATATAAGCTTGGAGTTATACTCTAGATCAGGGGTCCCCAACCTTTTTCACCCCATGGACTGGCTGGGAAGGCATGGCACCCCCCACGCTCGTGCACACGTGCGAACAAGCACATGTGCATGTGCAAACAGTGGTGTGGCACCTGTGCAGGTGCACACATGCTCGTGCGCATGCACAAATCAGCTGTGCGGGGGTGAGTGCGGGGGGGGGCGGGAAGTCTGTCTCCGCGGCCCGGTCCAGCTCAGGCCACGGACTGGCACCGGACCGGGGGTTGGGGACCTCTGGTCTAGATTACCTTTCCAAAAGATGAGCATGAAAAAAAACCCAAGTTGGGCAAGGGTAAGAAAGGCAATACAGCACTGTAGTCAAACTACAATGCTGAATGAGTGCCATGGTAGATAGAAAGAAACCAATGGAATAATGGGAAGGAGGATGGAGAGGAGAGAAGGGAGTGGGAGGGGGATGAATGGCAAAGGCAGTCCATTTGCTAGTACATAAACTGAAAAGGAGAGAGATGGTGAGTTAAACCTCATAATATGCGGGTTCAGCATGAAGTCTTTGAAATGTACCTTAGTTTGTTGCAATAAAACAAATATGACTTATTGGGCAGTAAATAAGATCAAACTGCTTCTATCACTACTTCAAATGTCATTTGCCTTCCTCCAAATATCTTTTCCACAGTTTCCAATATCTTTCCTAGAGTGTCTTTTTTTATTATTGTATCATGTTATTCTGTAGGCAGGAACTGGAACATTTCAGTTTTTTTTACAATGCCACAGCATTGCAAAAAATATTTATGATGTTGATCTACTTTACACTGAAGACAGGCAATGTCATGCAATGTATGTTTTGGTGCAGTCGGAAAATGGTCTTATGTAACGGCCATAAATGAGGACAAGACTGGACTAGATGCATTACATTAGTTTCACTTGAAGGTATATGCTGGATACTTTCTGCTGGCCCAAAAACTATCTGTAAAATAGTCACAGTGATTAGGGGCAATCTGCAGTTTCTGTGGATGTTTACTGAAACTCAGGTGAATTATAAGCTACACTAGTAGTCCCGAGAGTGAAACAGTAAAGGTAAAGGAAGTAGGAAGACTTTGTCCCCCTTCCCTGTGGGAATCCCAACTGTTTCATGCCAACCTACTTTCTCCTCAATCCTATAATGCAGTTAAAGAAGCTCTATTAGTCTGCATTTCCTCACTGTCGGAGGAATATGTGTGAAAATATAAGGTCACCATATAATTTTGTATAAACTTTTGACTTCCTAGGGAATATTAAAGCAGGCAAGCTGCCCTAGTATTTCTGTTTGGCTTGATCTCATGTTCATAGGCCAAGGACAAAAATGATTATTGCACTGCCAGCTTGAGAGGCTTCAAACTGCTGTTTTCCTGAAGAAGTGAGACTTTGCTGACAGATTCTCAGAACACTGGAGCCACCAAAAATTCTCAAGCTTACAGAAGGTTTAAGTGTGATGTTGCATCACATGAACCTCCCAAGAATTTCAGAAAGCAAAAGATGGGCTAGAAAACAACCACGGCTTATCAATCTTTTAAAGTCAATTAGACATACACATAAATTCCAATTTTTTTATTTGGACATGGACAGGACTTATTTGGACATGGACAAGCCCATACACATTCACATGCTCACCAGAACCTCTGTGTGAAATACTAAGAGTTTCCAAGAAGCTGAGCACTGAATATGCAAAACTGTCTAAGAAGCAGGCTCCTCAGTCCTGTGAGCGAACATGGAGCATAAGGGCTCCGTGTCTACCCTAACAATCTTGGAAACAAAGGAGATTTCTGCTTCTGCAAGGGCTAGAAGGATTCTCCTATGTGCAAGCCACAAAGAACGCAGAAAAACAGGTGGAAGTGGCTCATATGCAGTTAGTTCATAAACAACAGAATACAAGTCAATATGTTAATTTTGCATTACTCTTTAGACCATAAAACTTTATCCACTGCAACATGTATCTCATTTGTATAATAGTAAGGGACAAAAATCGTATTCACATTATTTTAATACTTATGACATCTGTTTCTAAATGAAACTTTTTGTTCTTTTTAACTGTATTGTAAAGGCTTTGAAATGCAATCCAGGGGAAATAGTGGCATGTAATATAAAAAAATTAAAAATTTCAAGATGGATGTAAAACTCAAGGTTAGCGTATTTGTATGGTAAAAGGGTATATTTAATGTAGTTATCTTGTTTTATCTTTCAAAAACATTCTTCTACATGAATTTGGGGGGGGGAAGTGGGAGGAAATATGGAAGAACTCTGATTTTTTATATAATCAACGTGAAAATAGAAAAGGGCAAAATGACACAACAGAAGGGAAAGGACAACCTTCTAAAACCCTGAATACACCAACAACAGAAAGACATATGAATGCAGATAGATATTTTCATCTTTATTTTATAATGCATAGCTCACTCCTGAAACACACTGAGACCATGTATCATCATGAAATTTTGACCAATGACAGATTTATTCACTCACTACTCTTTTATTGGCCTATGAATTTTAAAAATGCCTAATGCAATCTGCCTTTAATGCAATAAAAATAATTTTAAAATAATGCATTGGTAAATCAAGCTATATAAGGACGTCGTGCTGCTGCGGGGTTAAACCGCAGAAGACTCTGTGCTGCAAAGTTGGAAGACCAGCAGTCATAAGATCGAATCCACATGACGGAGTGAGTTCCCATCGCTTGTCCCAGCTCCCGCCAACCTAGCAGTTCAAAAGCATGTAAAAATGCGAGGAAATAAATAGGTACCACCACGGTGGGAAGGTAACGGCGTTCTGTGTCTAGTCGTACTGGCTACGTGGCTTGGAAACGGGGATGAGCACCGTCCCTTAGAGTCAGACACGACTGGACTAAATGTCAAGGGGAACCTTTAGCTTTACTTCAAATCAAGCTATGGAATTTTCCATAAAACTATGAAGCAGTATCT
Source organism: Pogona vitticeps (assembly GCF_051106095.1). Lineage (NCBI taxonomy): Eukaryota > Metazoa > Chordata > Lepidosauria > Squamata > Agamidae > Pogona > Pogona vitticeps. The sequence continues at coordinate 22,136,127 of NC_135787.1, read as the reverse complement.
TATACAGGGGTGGCAGGGTCGAAGGGCTATCAATTAAGCATTCTCTCTGCTCTGGCAGTCTGCCCACCACGTGCCTAGTCTTGCACTGCTTGCAAGATCTGTCATGTCATGAGGGGCTGCTGGAGTGATGGGAGAAACACACAATATCCTTCTGCTCCGCATTCCTTGAATAGGATGCCCAGCTGAGGTTTTTTTTAACTCATCCTTTCTGATAGTACTGCTATATGTGTCAAAGCAAAAACAAAACTCCTGAATATCCTTGCAAGAAAAGTAGCTTCGGGCTAGCAATGTTGTCCCAATGTTCTCATCATGAAGGACTCTGTACAGTGGACCCTCAACTTACAGACGGCTCGACTTACAGACTTTTCGAGTTACAGACTTCTCTGGCTGCAAAATTTAGGTTCGACTTGCAGCCAGAGAATCGACCTACAGACCAGAAAAAACCCAAAATGAAACAAAAACGGAACAAAAACGGCCATTTACGGGATTAATCAATTTTCAATGCATTGTAGGTCAATGGAGACTCGACCTACAGACTTTTCAACTTGCGGCCACTGTTCAAATACGGATTAATTCCGTAAGTAGAGGGTCCATTGTAGTTCCCTACTGTAACTACATTCTCAATTATAACATATTAATAGAACACACCAAACAGAGATCGCTCACCAGTCTTTCCCAGATGTTTATTTTGTGCTATTTATTCTGCTATATTCATAATTTTCATGTAATTTATTCTGCCGCACTCATGCAAGCACTGATGAGACTCAGGTAAGCCTTCCGAACTGGGTCCTATTCTACTCCAAGGAGTGCAAAGCAAAACAGTTGCCATTGTAGACAGATGATATATTCATTTTCACCTTCCCTTCAATATTTTTGTACTACTCGCTAAATAATCTAATAAACGGCAGGTAAAGTAGAAAAACATCCTATGAGAACTTCTTTTGTAGTACTGAACTTAGGTTCTGCTTCCATGAGGTAATAGAAACTAACTATTCTAATTGTTTTGTGTCAATAAGTGGCCAACAGAAAAAAACTTATGCAGACTCCCCAAAGTATTGTGTTGAAAGCCTAATTTTTAAAAGAATATTTAAAATATACAATGCAACCATCAACTGGGCAGATGAGGTCATTGCCTTTCAATCCTACCACACCATTCAAAAGAAAAAGAACTCGACAATAATTAAGTGATCCAAATTTTATGTCTACTTGATCTACTCAACCAGATAATGGAGACAGCAGAACACACTGAACCCCTAGGAAAAATCAAAACTTAACCAACAAAGCATTAAAATTAAAAGAATCTTGAACAATTGAACTCAGTCCCATTCTCCTGGGATCAATCATCCTCCATAGCTTCAGACTATCTTGAACACATACTGTGCTTGATGTGGTCAGTATGGAGGAAGGGAGCACAGCAAACAAATAAAACCATTATCTGACATGTGTAAAGCAACAAACTAGTCCTTGCCAGCTAGAATCATAGACATCAAAGAACTAAATGCAATGGCTCACAACGGGCCAAAGTAAAAACTTTCCTTAGAGTGTTACCATGTTTGCAAAAACGGGCTTGGGGCAGACTGAGACTTAAGGAAAAAAAGTAGTAAATTTGCATCAGTTCACATGGTTGAACTGATGTCAATAATAAAAATAAAAAAATAATATTCAGAAGCAGACTTAATTTTCTATATTATGGAGTAAGTAAAAAACACCTTTCATCAATGGACCCTGTTTCAAATTTCCAAGGTCCCTCCCTTGCTAGGCAGTGCAAGAGACAGACTGCTAGATTGTGACTGGGTTCAAGACGAACTCCCCTGATACCAAAACTTTTCTTTCCCACAAGAGACACAATTTCAACTTTTAGAATGTTGTTTTTATTTAACAACGAGTAGAATTACTTCACCACCACCTCGATTGGTTCATCAAAAGAGGCCAACAGGCCAAATTTGCTTACAGAGTCCTTCGCATTTCAGGTGTGACCAGTCATTTCCTGGTCACACCAAACTGGCATAAGCATGAGCCCCCCCTCTTCCACTCAGTCCCATTGTCCTGGGATCAGTCACCCTCCATAGCTTCAGACTATCTTGAACACAAGATTTGTCCCTGGCTTCTCTTTCCAATCTCTTCTGTTCTCTTTGCTTTCTCCCCCCCCGCCCCCCACTTCCCATAAGAAGGCTTAGTGGGAATTCCCTTATTTCTTTCTTTGGAAGAATAAATGTGACCCATTCACCAGTCCATGGGTGCGCCAATACAACCTGCTATTTATTTTCATCTATTTTCTTGGGCAGCTCTGGATTCACCTCTTCTCCCCCTTCTACTACCTCCCTTTCCTTATAGTACTTTCTTCCTGTTATCTTTAAGTCCTCCTCCCTTCTTCCTTCCCAGGCTTTTTCATATCTGTCCCCTCCCCCTTCTATAGACTTCTCCATCTCACTAATTCCCCCTTTTTCTATCTCCCAGTATCCAAATGAGGGTTCTCATTTCTGTCTTCCCTTCCCTTCAGGACTTGTGGCATAAGGAGGGGAGTCTTTCCCCCAGTCATATGTTACCATGTCCACCAGCGAGCTGCTTGTTTCATATCAATTGGTGTTAAGGGAAGAGGATGGTGGTTCACTGGTGGGAAGGCCCCCAGCCTTGCCTCCTGTGTCACACAGACTAACAATCTAACCCTATTATCTGTCTACTGCAAGCAAATGAACTTTCTACCTAACCCAGAATGTCAGTTCTTCATGTCAAGGCATGTTAAGCAAAGTACTGACAACAAACCAGCCAAGAGTATAGCTTAAATTTTTATTTTCCTTTCTAGTGTCTGTATTTCAAAACATAGTTTCTAGAAAGTGTATTTCGATATGCTTAGACATGTTCCTTTGGCCCAGTCAGAGCCCCTTTGCAGAGGTCTGATAAAACTGTGTACTTGTTAGTTCCAGTTCAATCAATTATACCAGTAAAAAAAGCACAGTCATCATGACACTGTAGAGTACACTTCAACAGAATTACTGAGAATATGAACAGGAAATGAAACAAGGAAAACCTAGTCACTATGCAAGACAATGCTAATTATTTATTTCCTACCTCTTTACCTTTTCATCCACAAGAGCTCAACTTTTAAGGGCAACTGTATTCTCCTGAGAATTTCTTCTCTTAAATTTAAGGTCTAGTATCTAAACATGGTTGCTGGGGGTGGAGGGAAAAGTGTTGTGGGAAGAAATCACAATTTCGCATGTAAGAGTACCTATATAAGATACTACTTCAAATGCCATGTTTTATATTCCTTCTCTGTGTTAACGCAACTACAAGGATAAAAAAACAGAGATGAACTTATGATGATATAGTTCCAGCTGAAGTGCAGCTTAAGACTATATTCTGAATGAATGTTTATCTGTGACTAAGCATCACTGAACCCAGTGGGGCTTAGTTCTAAGTAGACAAGTTCCATGCTTCAAAATAAAAATGTGCACTACTGATGCAAGCAATACCATCTGCTCTAAGAAGCGGCTGACACTCTTCTAAAGATACATGTGAACATGATGGGTATACTGGATTGCTGATCTATGTGCTAGTGGGGTTTTTTTTTGCTCATGCACATGCCTCTTCACAAGTTGCACTTAAACCAAGAAATTTGTAATAAACCATAGTTCCTTATTTCATCCAAACTGGGGGGGAAAGACTAGCACCTGTGGAAAAAGACGTGACATTAAAGCATGATTCATTACCAAATTCAAATGACCTTTTATTATCCTGGCTTTTCCAAAACTGTCAATCACAAATGGAAAGGTAGATACTTCTGTACTTACAAATCTCAGCTTAATCAGCAATAAGATATGATAATCCCAATACAACCAGTGAAAAAACCATATATAAATACAGTACTGTATATTGACTGAATGGGACTTGCTAAGCTAATGCTTATGTAATTCTCACTCATCCACCAGGTTTACGTTAGTTGTAACTACCATTTAGATTTAGCTCCTTGCATTCTGTAGGTTTTAATACTGCAGTAGAAAATATCAAAAAGAAGGTAATATTGCATTTATGTTTTGATTTGGACTTTCCACAGGTTACCCGATGTGGGAGGAGAATACTTGACTGGCCAGGTCTTTGGTTTGATCCAGCATGGCTCTTATCACTGTCTAAAGATGGGGCAAATGCCTTGTTGTATAGCACAAGCAAACTAGCTAGGGTTGGCTCTTCAACAGCCTTGGCATTCACATTAGCAATGGGACGCCTTGCTGGGGAGTTTCAACAAATAGCTGACTATGCCAATCACTGATGTCAAGAATTTAGCTCAAGAACTGAATGGTGCTGAGTGGGTTACAGAGGGGGAAATGAGGCAATATAGTAGAAATTGGACTAAATGGAAGTGGGGGCGCTCACCACCTTAGTACATGCGCTCGTAATCTCAAGATTAGACCACTGTAATGCGCTCTACGTGGGGCTTCCTTTGAGGCTGCTGCGGAAATTACAGGTGGTGCAGAATGCGGCGGCCAGACTACTTAGTGGAGTGAAAAAATTCCAACATATTTCGCCCACTCTGGCCGCATTGCATTGGCTGCCCATCAGGTTCCGCATCGACTTCAAAGTGCTAATGCTTACGTATAAAGCCTTAAACTGTTTAGGGCCTCGATACCTGGCGGAGCGCCTTCTCCCACCAAGTTCTACCCGGGTCACACGGGCGAGCCAGGAGGTGAGGCTGAGGAGCCTAACGCCGAGGGAGGCCCGGAAAGAGAAAACAAGAAATAGGGCCTTCTCGGCGGTGGCTCCTCGCCTGTGGAATAACTTACCTCCTGACATTCGCGGAGCTCCCTCGCTGGGCACTTTTAAGAATCTATTAAAGACCTGGATGTTTCGGCAGGCCTTCTCATAAGACTATTTTTGATTTTCTTATTTCTTTATTGTCTTTTTCTTTTACCTGTTTTTGTAATTTGTTGTTTTATTCTTATTGTATTTTAACTTTGCTGTAAGCCGCCTAGAGTAGTCTTCGCGACTAGATAGGCGGGATATAAATAAAATAAATAAATAAATAAATAAATAAATAAATAAATAAATAAATAAATAAATAAATAAATAAATTCTCCCCTCTATTAAAATTGCCCTCTTACTTTTTCTTTACAAATGGACAAGTAAGATTACAGAAATGACTGTGGCTGAAGTCAAGAAGGACAGGCAAAACAGCATTCCTTTTTCACTCTTGGCCTTTTTTCCTCTGGCCTTCAGGTTCTACCTGACCTATCTAACTGGTTTCTAACTCCGTTAGCCATGAAGCACCTACACAGCAGTTATAATTATGGAAACTGAAAAACGTTTAGACTGACTAGCCAGTTCAACCTGCAAACTGGTCAAAGCTGAAGGGGAAATGGAAATATTAATTAGAGATCAAAAGAAATGTTCTGTTTGTTTTTCCCCAAACAGATCCAACTGATAAATGCATAATCTCTGTTGAGAACTTTTAGTGACATACACCAAGCAAAAAAAGATACAAGTAATCTCTCCCCCTCCTCCATGGATATAATGTGCCCACATGACACTGCTCTCACTCCAATTAACAAAAGGTGAAAAATGTACTCATAATTCAAAAAAACCAGGAAATGGCCCAATATTGCTGTACAATATCCTGCCTGTGTTTCCAGCAGGGAAAAGGATGCCAAGCTTTACATAGCTAAGGGCAGCCTGAATGCTGACAACACCAATGGAAACAATCAAGATGATCTACAGTAGTGGTCACCAACCTTTTTGAAACCAGAGACTGGTTTAGTTGAAGACCATTCTCCCAAGGTCCGGGGAGGGGTACTTGTTATGCAGTAGGTTGTTGGAGGATAGCTTTGAATGAACTCATAAAGGAAATGGCAAGCAGGAGCACGTGGTGAGCTGCAATTGAAGCTCTGCCTCCTGTTAGATCAGCAACAACTTAGAACCTAGTAGGAATGCAGGCTCCCATTAGATTCTAATGCCACAGGTACAGCTGCACCAGGAGGGGAGTGGGAAGCAAAGCTCTACCTTCTATCAGATCATCAGCAGCATAGGAGCACACTGACAGAAGGCTAAGCTTCACCTCCTGCTCGCTGCTCATCTGTCCCGGCAGCCCGGTACTTCCAAGGCTGTGGACCTGTGGTTGGGGACCCCTGATCTACACAATATCCTCTTCTGCTCACTAGACTTCACAAAGTGGAATACCAAGGGAAATCCCAGAAGCTGACTCCTTTTTTCATCTCACCCAACACAAAGCAGCTGTCAACACTGTTTTTCAACAACTTTCATTTTCATATGTAAAAATTTAGATTGTGAGTTCCTCGTAACAGGGATTTTTTTCTCTTGTTCTGTGTAAACTCATGTATGTTGTTGGCACTAAACAAACAGACGGATAGAATCATCACATGCACTTATCTATAGTGAAAAAAATCACTGAATTGCACTGGAAATACTACTTTGTTACAAATATGCACTGAAAAGAAAAAGGGAACAGACGCCCATTTACCACAAGTCCCAATGTTCCAAGAATGAAGAAACACTCAGACCAATATATTTAGTAATTCTGAATAAGTTTCCACTGAAAGTCAGTTGTGCAACAGTTATTTGTTTACTACAGTTGTCATTCACTACATAAAGTTACCTTAGGAAGCTTAAAATAAATAACTTTAGAAATAATTTAGACAAAAAAATAGAAAATAATGAAAGCAAAAGCAACACAAAATATAAGAATACATGCGCTTTCATGCTATCCATTGCTAAACATATAGATTTCCTTTGGTACTAATTGATAATTTCAATTAGCTGTGTTGATTTATTTCAGCAAAATCAACATAACCCTGTTGAAAGCATGAACATTAACTAATTTATTGTGGTATAAATTTTTGTTTACTAGAGCCTTCATTAGGTTAATCTGCATCTGATTAAGGGAGATGTAGTCTTCCAAATCTTGTGTCATAACAAATTTGCTAACCGTTAAAGTGATAATATACTCTTTGTTGACTTTAACAATACTGAAAAAAGGGAGGAATCCAGTGTTTTGTTTTATTATGAGCACTATAACCTAGTCAAGAGCTTGAGGGGCTACTGTTATTAAACTACATTATGCAAACATAGCAAGTGCATTTTCTTGAAGGACATGAAAGTAACAATGTAATGCATGTGTGTAACAGTACAGCTCTATACCAAAAAATAAGCATACAGTAACCCATAGCAGTTAGTATAACTTTGCAAAGGACTGGAGTTTTTGAGTGGATTTTATTAGCCAGCAGGACTTAAATTTTATATAAACTTCTACTTCTATTACCTTACTAGCTGAAATAATGTGAATGAGAAATATCTGTCTTCTATCCCACATGAACATTTACATGTGGTCACAATTACATTAGCAACACACAGAGACAGATAGGGATGGGAAAGCCTGATAAAGAGGGACATGAAGGTTATGCAGCTTGGAAGAATGCTGGAACAGAAGAGATCCAAAGTATGATTAGAAGGAAACATGAGCAGGCAGTAGTGCAACAAGGCATTTTTTTAAAATAAGTATGGGGTGAGCCACACCTAGTATTCCATACTTTACAACTCTTCTAACTCAAATGCTGTATCAAAAAGGCAATAACAAAAAAACCCTCTCAATATGTGGAGTTTAAACTCACTTAAGCCATGGCTCTATCAAGACTAGCAACTGAGTTTGCTTTCATAGCCCTATTGCTGGAGACACTTATTTGGAAATAAAAACCATTTTTAATAGAAAGTGACAATAAAATGAGGTTCTGTAATCCAACTATCTGCCCCCTGACCATAAAATGTTTGTTCTTTACTTCTTAAAAAGGGTTCACCCTGCAGTTAGCAGTGTCAGCCACAGCACGCCCTGGCATGCCCATGCTGGTCCTGAAGCTGATGCCAGGCCTGTCTGCTGTTCTGCCCAATATCTGTTACTTTGGGGCTGATCATGGGGGGGGGGGGGGTTGGGCTGCAAGACTTTGCCCCCTCCATCTAATCTGCATTAGTATGAATGGAGTCTGCATATATATGCAAATACTGTATAATTCCAATGTAAAAATCATTACCTAGAAGCAAGTAGTTCCATGAGTGTGCGCACAGTTGCACAGAGGAAACAAATATATGGAGTCTTGTAGATATTACACATACTGTACTTTTTATTTGGCAGAAGCTTTTGTGGACCATAGGCTGCTTACAAATGCATCTGAAAAAGCAGGCTACCGTGTTAGATAGATATACTCTGAAGTGCCACAAGATTCTTGGTAGTTTTTACTGCAACAAACCTAACACAGGATTTTGGAACTTGAAGACAGAAAAAGTTGGAGCACGATCCTTTGAACTAAAAGGAGCCTAATGCTGACTAGATAGTGCTGGCTTTTACTGGGGGGGGAGGACTAAATTCTGGATGCTCTGGAAAGCTAACAAATTGCTTTTGTGATATTTGCAGTGCTAGGACTGAGGATAGTGCAGCGGTGAGGGAAAGTATCTGCTTCACTTACCAAAGTAACCGGGCCGGCTTGAGGCGTTAAGCGCCCCCCCCCCCTTTTTTATTTGGATGTGAGGGCGACGCCTCAGGCAGTGAATACTATATATCTTCGCCCGGCCCTCCACGTGTCCTTCAGGGAGGCTGAAGAGAGGCTGCTGAAGAAAAACTGGGCTCATCCCTCCAACCGCCCCCCCCGAGCAAAGGAAAGACGAGGAGCTCCCCACTTTTTCCTCACATCCTGCCCCTTCCCGCCCCACCCGTTTGCCCTCCCAAATCATCCTTGTCCCCCCCCCCACTAACCTGTCAGCTTGAGAAAGCCACCGACGCTCTCCGGCAGCGGCAGGCGCTTGAGGTACGCCGGCAGTTGCACTTTGATGATGCGGGCTAAGCTGTCGAGCACCATGGCGCCGAGAGTGCGACCTCACAGGCGGCAGAGCGGAGGGCGCTGCGGCGGCGGCTCGGCTACCTCCTGCTTCCGGAGGCCGCTTTCATGCCCGCTTCGACTTTGCCCTTTCGCTGCTTGGGCCGCTCTTGCTCTTTCCCTCACACACGCTCATGGAAAGGCCCCCCCTTTTTTCCCCCGCAACTGAGCATGCGCGCACCTGGCGCGGAGGCTGAGGGCCCGAGGCCGGCTCTCCCAGAGGAGGAAGGAAGGATGGGCCTGGGCCGAGGCCGGCCTCCTGCGCTCTCGTAACCTCCGCGGCCGCTGGGCTTTCCGGGCGTCCCGAGGGAAGGGACGAGATGCTGGGCCGAGAGAAGGAGGGAAAAAAGGGCGGGCTGTTTGTTCAACAAGCGTCATCCCCTCATTTTTCAAAACTGTTACATAAGAACATAAGAAGAGCCCTGCTGGATCAGGCCAAGGGAGTGGCCCCACCAGATGTCTCTGGGAGCACATGAGACAACCTGTCTCCCAATTCCCATCCCCTGCATCTGGCATTTTGAAGTAATTTCATTTTAAACCTGGAGATCATACATCCTCATCATGGCATGTAACCTACAATGGACTTTTCCTCGAGAAATCTGTCCAGCTCCCTTTTAAAGGCATCTACGCTAGATGCCATCACCACATCCTGTGGCAAGGAGTACCACAGACTAACAACAACTGGGTAAAAAGTTTTCTTTTGTTTGTTCTCACTCTCCCAACACTTGATTTGAGCGGAAGTCCCCTGGTTTTGGTATTCCCTGAGAAGGAAAAGAGCTTCCCTCTATCCACTTGATCTATATGTGGGACAGGAAGCAACAGTTAGAACTGGATATGGAACAACTGATTGGTCAAAATTAGGAAAGGAGTACGACAAGGCTATATATTGTCTCCCTGCTTATTTAACTTATATGTAGAATACATCATGCAAAAGGCTGGACTGGAGGAATCCCAAACCGGAGTTAAGATTGTCCCCATTGGTTTTCATGGAGTTTACTGCTTTGCAAGGAGGTAATGGATACCTCTGTTTGTGAGCTCCAGAAAAGCCAACAGAGTGTTGTGTGTGTGGAACTAGACAAGAAGATTATAAATCTTTGAGAAATGGGATACAGTTTGATACACTGGAGAAGCACTTTGCCTGTCTTTTTGCTTTCCTCACCAACCCAAGTAACTTGGGAATTGGTGGTGGTGTAAAAATGTCTCTTCCTGTCAAAACCTCTAAAAAGGAATTATATGAGAGTGCAATATATTAAAAAGTAACAATTGGCTAGGGAATTATGGAAGCTGTAGTCCCAAAACTATCATTCTTCATCTCTGTCTTATTTACTACTTTTGTTAGAAAACTGGAAAACTGAAACCCTTGCTCATCTAATACAAATCATTTATATGTTTCCCAGTAGATCCAGCTTTACTTTCTGTCCACCTCTGCTGAGGATCCTTTTCCACTTAGAAATGACATTGTTTTATGTTTCAAACCCGTCTCTGATTATACATAAAATTATTTGTGTTCCTGCTTTTCATTTGGATGGCAGTCTCTGCACTGTACAATTACTTTCTGTGCCATTTACCAAAATTAGAAAGATTGATAGGGAGAGGTCTTATCATTCAACTAAACTATCCAAATATTCTGGAATATAATTTTTAAATAACTCAAATCCTTTTCATTAGACCTCATTACACAGCTTTTTCTACGGTTTATTGTGGGAGAACAGTGTAAGAGATCTGAACCGTGAGGTGTCGAATCACACAAAGTTCCTATTCAAATCAATATTTGTCAGTACTTTTTGCTTTCTCTTGTTTCTTGCCTTTTTGTGATTCTGCCTGTGGGCAAAAACACTTGAAGTATATCTCCAAAGCTACCAAGACTTGTTGAGTTGCCTTTGATCTGGGCTGCTTTTAGCACAGCTTCTGGCACACTGAACATACTGAACAGAAAAAGAGTTTTTATTGCTCTTCCATTCACTACATAAATGTCAATAGATGTTAGTGACAAAGACCTGGCCTATATTAAAATGAAGGGCTTATTGAAGAAAAGAAGATACAAGAAAATAGAGCAGAAATCAGATTATGAAGTACACAGGTCTCAAAACCAAAAAGAAGGCACTGTTAATCTTTCAGCTTGGTTGTTTTATTTATATATTTGTTCCATTTATATACCACCTTTCTTTCATCAATCACAGTGGTTCGCATAGGGATTCTGAAGTGGTCTCTCTTCTTAGCAGTGACCAGCCCCAGTCCTTGGCTTTGGCAAAATGACTGCCTCATTATAGCATAAGAAACTAGATACAATTCATACACTAGCACTTGTGCATATTATATATGGGGTGTTGTACGGGAGGCTTTTTGAGGCTATTAGGCATGCATGCCACATTTTAAGTAACCCCTGCCATCCCCTTTTGCAATTTCTCTCTTCACTAATCTTCTACTTTCAGTAGATGATATATGTCATGTCAGATTCATCTGCTCCATCCGTGAAGAACTCTGAAACTTCTCAGATGGTGATGGTAAAGCAGTTATAGTGGGTGGTTTCACTTCAGCACACCCATCTATAGGTGGCCTGAAGCCTCCATGACTGTGGACGTGATGTCTGTGCACTCACATGTACAATCATACATAGATGTATACATACATACAGAAATTGGAATAGTTCTTCTTTGGACTACAACAAACACTAGCCATGCTACCTTGGGTATTCCAGATGTAGTCCAAAAAATAGCATTTCTCGTGTGTGCACTTATATATACACATACTGTACATATATGCATATATATACACTGATCAACCACAACAGTAAAACCACGTGCCTAATATCATGTAGGACCCCCTTGTGCTGCCAAAACAGCTCTGATGCGGTGAGATATAGACTCCACAAGACCTTTGAATGTGTTCTGTAGTATTGGGTACCAAAATATTAGCAGTAGATCCTTTAAGTCCTGCAAGTTGCAGGGTGAGATCTCCATGAATCAGATTTGGTGTTCCAGCACATCCCATATATGCTCCATCAGATTTAGATTTGGGGTATTTGGAGGCCAAGGCAACACCCTGAATGATTTGTCATGTTCCTCAAACCATTCTTCTTCTTCTTCTTCTTCTTCTTCTTCTTCTTCTTCTTCTTCTTCTTCTTCTTCTTCTTCTTCTTCTTCTTCTTCTTCTTCTTCTTTTGCAGTGTGGCAGGGTGCATTATCTTTCTGAAAGACGCCACTGCTATCAGGGAACACCATTGTCATGAAGAAGTGTACAAGCTCTGCAACAATCTCTAGGTAGGTGATATGTGTCAAAGTTAACATCCCCATGCATGTCAGGATCCAAGGTTTCCCAGCAAAACATTGCCCACAGCATAACATTGCTTCCATTGATCAGATTTATTTCCATAGTGCATCATGCTGCCATCTCTTAGGCGCTTTTGGTGGTCAACAGGGGTCATCACGGCCATCTGACTGTTGTGTTGCTACACAGCCCCATACACAGCTAGCTGTGATGCACTGTGTGTTCTGACACCTATCATGGCCAGCAATTTGAGCTACAGTAGCTCTTCTGTGTGATCAGACTAGACGGACTAATCTTCACTCCCCAAGTGCAGCAATAAGCCTGGGGCACCCATGACCTTGACACAGGTTCACCAGTTGTCTTCCTTGCATCACCTTTGCTAGGTACCCACCACTGCATACCAGGAGCACTCCACAAGACTTGCTTTGAAGAAGTTCTGACCCAGTAGTCTAGCCATCACTATTTGGTTTTCGTAAAAATCACTCAGATAAGTTTATTTGCCCATATTTCCTGCTTCCAATACATGAAATTCAAGAACTGACTGTTCACTTGCCTAATATATCCCACCCTTTGACAGGTGCCATCAGTGATTTTAATGTAGCTGATGAATGTGTGTGTACACCCCCCTAGTGCAGACCTAGGTCCCTCAGTCAATGCCTGTGTAATGCTTTGGGCCAATGCTTTGAGAGGTTTCCATCTCTTCTTTCTGAACTGGCCCAGTATAGTGGGTGAATTAAAGCATATTTCATTTTATACAAGCATAGGCAGCCCGTAGTCTAATCAGGGGGACTCCCAATTGTAACATGTGGTGTGAGAAGCCTCTGTCTGCTCCCATCATGAGTCGCCTTGAGTACAAACAAGGAAAGAGGAACCAAAGCTAAGTGGCAGGGGATGTACTTCTTGTCCAAAGAGAGGAGAGCTGGAGCACTGAGGGCCACAAAGATAAAGGGTTCCATGTGGCCCCTTCACAACGCTTTCCACACACCCATATATACATAGAGATATTGCATGAGTGCCCCATATTTTCCAGAAGCAGTAGAGCTTGAAATTGTTAGCAATAGCATGCACACAATAAGGTGATATAATTAACCTTAAAGTGTTAAAAATGATGTGCTGGTTAAATTGTTAAACTTCAAAATGAGACTTAGAATTGGGAAAAGGGACTACTGTATAGCAAAAATGGTCAAATAGCATAATTCAGCATGTTGATGATTAACATAATGGCTAATATCCTGTTGTTAGTTTAGCTAGAGTGACTCTGTGGCATCTGCATGTGTTGGCTCAACATTCAGCAATTAATTCAGTTGGTCTACACTTAGGACTAGCAAAAGGATACTGTTGCTGACAAATGTAATTAATTAGGGTAATTGATTAATTTTTAACACACTAGTTCTACAAAGGAGGAGTATAATGTCATTACAGTTTGGATGTGTCATAAAGCAACAGCAAGCACTCTTTTACTCTGAAGTCATAACGGTGGTCAAAGGGCCTAAAGAGCTCTCCTTTGAGGGGTAATCTTAACCTGTACTTTTTCTGTCCTGTGCATTCTTGTAAATTATTTGTGCTCATAATCTAAGTGGAGATCCCCAAACTGATAAGTAGAGAATATCAAACTGAAATTACAAACATGCATCATTGTCCAAGTATGTGTATCTGTATGAGTGTGTGAAAGACTTAAGAGTATATTCTGTGTGTGTCCTTCTAATGTTTATGTACTTCACAGGGACATCTTAAGACACTTTGGTACCTGACATGTACAATAGCAAATGGCACTCTCCTCGCCACCTACTGAAAACAAGGTGTGTGGTATTTAAAGCCAACCAAGACATTTTGTCACATAAGACAGAAAATCCCAGAAGTAACTTTTCCCACTCTAGTAGTAAAAATATAACAATATAAATATTTGATTGTTTGCTTTCATCAGACCCCAAATCTGATGAAAGGGTCTGAGGCGGCCATTTGACCCTTTCTAATGGAAACCTGGCCTTGGTACTTCCATAAAAATGGTCACATTAAGACTCAAAGTTTATCCAGGCCAGCATCTTGCCTCTGATAATGGCCTACCCGAATCTCTACAATAGAGTAGCTTGTAGTAGCTCCCACTTCCACTGGCTTTTGTTTTCCTATTAAACCAAAAAGATAGAAAGTTTGATCTATCTGTGCTGAAGCCAGGATGGGTAGATTATTGTAACAGGAAAAGAACTGCCAGCAGGTGGTGTGATTATAAATATCTTAGTAACCTCCATGTGTAATGATGCATAACCTTTTCAGCTTCAGCTTGAAAAACAACATTACACAGCCAGTTGTAATACTAAATTAAAGATACAGATCAAAAACATTGTAGAGAACACAAAAGCCTCTGTAAGAAGTAACTACTGTAGCTAGCTTTATATTACTTTGTAGCTAGCTTTATATTACTTTTGTGCCTCAGTCTTAGATATATTTCCCTGGAGTTATGTCCTACTAGTTTTATTTAAGACCCTTGATTTACAGACGGCTTGACTTACAGACTTTTTGAGTTACAGACTTCTCTGGCCGCAAAATTTAGGTTTGACTTGCAGACTGAGATTTGACTTACAGACCAGAAAAAAACCAAAATGGAACAAAAACGGCATGTTACGGGATTAATTGGTTTTCAATGCACTGTAGGTCAATGGAGACTTGACTTACAGACTTTTTGACTTGAGAACCGCCTTCCAATACGGATTAAGTTCTCAAGTCAAGACCCCACTGTAGTTAAGTGGGTTTAAGATCACAACTCTAGATGTGAAAACAAACAGGCCAATACACCAGGGCATTGTGTCCAGCAATCTGGTGGATTGTGCCCAAATTGAGTAACATTTTTATAATGATCTCTGCATAGGTATCTGACTATCCCTTTTGGGAAAGATATTGGAAGAAAGGTAACTTGCAATGCAAGTAACAAAATTTACCATTCATGATTAGAAGGGCAGGCCATTAATATTTAATTAATTAATTAATTAATTAATTAATTAATTAATTAATTAATTAATTAATATCCCGCCTATCTAGTCTTGTTAGGACCACTCTAGGCGGCTAACAACATAACAATAATACAATTATATATATATAAAACGATTTCACATAACAGAAAATACAAACAAACTGGGAGAGCTGTAGAAGAAGGGAAAAAGTGTCAGGAATTATCTGTTGGGAAGGCCTGCCTAAACATCCATGTTTTTAATTGTTTCTTAAAAATGCCCAGCGAGGGAGCCGCGCGAATCTCAGGAGGTACGTTGTTCCAAAGACGAGGAGTCACCGCCGAGAAGGCCCGATTTCTAGTCTTTTCCTTCCGGACCTCCCTCGGCGTTAGGCTCCTCAGCCTCACCTCCTGGCTCGCGCGAGTGACACGGGTAGATCTTGGTGGGATTGAGGTCCTAAACCGTTTAGGGCTTTGAACGTAAGCATCAGTACTTTGAAGTCGATGCGGAATCGGATGGGCAGCCAAAATTATATGTCATTATTTTAAAGTATGCCCTCAAATCTCAACCCCATTGATGAGAAATTAATTAGAGTTCTGAGTATCAGCATTAAAATCTAATATCAAGGGTGGAAAAATCTCTTCCCCCCCTTTAATGATTTGCATAACAATCCTATAGTCCAAGTATTATCATCACTGTTATATCATAATATTGTAGCAATATTTTCATAATATTATCATGAGCTGCTTCCCAAGAAGCAAAGTCGAAACCTATTCAGAGACAAGAAGAGATCAGGTGTAGCAACAGCTCCCACACCCACAGAGCCCCTGGCAACTACATTGTCATCTGCCAATCACACAAATATTATTACACCATGCCTGAAGAGGCACCAGTCAATATGCAGCAAAGATAGGAACAGTGTGATAATGACCTATCATGTAAACTTGTCCATGCTCTCTGCCATACAAAATTGCACAAAAACTGTAGGAACAGCCCATCACATGCTTGCTCTCAAGCATTCCTTTAATGGCTACCTGCAGTGCAGAACTTGGGTGCTTGCACAGTTGCTGAGAAATGGGAACAAGCCTTTTTTTCCACAAGAGATGTGGTTGGGGAATACATGGAAAAGGAAGCATAGATGCTCTGCAAAGAAAGTTGCAGTAGGCAGTCTTGTGGTATGGCTAGTAGCTCAGTGGGGAAGAGAACTGCAGTGGGAAAGAAGAGATGTAGATTTAATTCCTGTTCTGGGAAGATGGGAGATACGTACACTCATGAGTGTTGAGGTGGCCCAAGGGACAGCCTACTTTTTCAGTTCTCCCTCCTCAGGAGCAGTATTTCTAGATGAAAGAGGAAATGACTGCAGGACCTGGTTTCTAAGACAACTACCCCAGAAAGTAATAACCTAATGACACAGCCGTAGGAGCAGAGACACCTGAATGGATTCCTCCATTATATAATCATAGCATTTGGTATGACTGCAACTGCATCATGGCCACAACCTGTGGATTTGCATTTTGGTGAGGTGCTTCTAATCCACTGTAGAGTGCTCCAAATGATTCTCCTGAATTCCAGAAGCAGGGACTTCTAACGATCTTACCATGCTACAATACAAATCCCATGATTCCATAGCCTGTAGCTATGCCAGTATCAAATTGTTGTAACTCTGTAGTGTAGATACCTATGATGTGGCCTTTGTCATCTCCTGGGGCAACCAACAGTGATGTGCCCTTTTACTTTTCATTCAGCCTCCCTTGAATGAGTGGGACCCAGGGATTGCTGCCATTCATAGGTCAACCATGCTGGAACTCTCAATGAAAATGAAACATTTTGATTGCCTTTTGTGCGTCTTTCACAGCTCTCTGTATATGTTTTGTTGTTCATTTTGTTTTATTTTATTATTTAGGTGAAGTAAGCAGAACAGTAAACAGTATTCTAAATGTTCACACCATAGACTTGAGTAAGGGCAGTATGTTACTACCAGTTTTGTTTTCAATCCCATATATAGCTATGACCTTCATAGATTTCCTCCCTACACCAGCCACAAACTAGGTTAAAATCAATGGCATACAAAGTGCTTTCATTTTGATTGGATTCTGACTTCAATGTTTTATTATTAGTCTTTTAGCTGACACATATTAGTGATACAGTGGCATGACTTAAGCTATTTAAAGACAAGGAGAACCTTAAATCCACTTCCTGTTTCTTCCAAGAAAGACTTTACAAATTGTATTTGTAAAACAGGAAAAAGATAAATATGACAGAGTTAAGAACAGAGTGTAATATTTTGCCTGATTGCATTAACAGATCATGCCATTCAGTAAAGGAAGCACCTGACATAGTAGAGAAAAGTGAGGCATGTTCTCACTTAAGGAACTTTTGCTGCCCTCGTAGTATTATAATCTCCCTGGTCCTTTGACCCTCCCATTATTCTCAACTAGCAGGTGTACTGCTCTTCATTGCCGTAGATAGCATAGAGCTAAAACAGGAACAATAAACACTGCACCCTCAGCCTGTAAAGAATAGTAGTTTTTGAACTAGAGAAAATCAGAAAAGATTTGCTATAGAAAGTATATGAACAGCAAGGTTATCAGAAAAAAATTAAAGAACTTGTTTCATCAACTAAAGAGTAAAGTGATGGCACTGATGGGGATATAATCCAGAAAAATGTATTGTCTGGACTAAATTTACCACAATATTCAACATTGCTGACTTAAAATTATCCAGCAAAAGTTAAGAAGGAAGTATTGAAAACGATCAGCATTCAAAAGTTTACAGATTTTAGATTTGTGTAGAGGCTGCTCTAAAATGAGCACATAAAGCGAAGGACAGCAGGTGAGAAAACAAAAGGAGAGCAATGAGAGATCTTAGTCTCTGGTGCTAGCAATTTTACCATCAACGCATCACAAATCATTATATACTTAAAGATATCCCTTGATGTTTTGGCCCTATTTTGAAATTGTTACAAACATCCCATAGGGAAGGGACTGTATAAGTGTGAGTCAAACAGTTAGGACAACATATCACACCACATTCCTGCAAGGTGACTTTTCAGGTCACAGAAGAACAATGGCTCCCTGCAGGTCCTTTGGTTGTGAAAAATTAAATGATTCACTGGGTGAGGATGTCCAGGTCTGTTGGATGGATTGTTGGCCACTTCATTATCTTCAACATCTCATGGTAATGATTGGTGCACATTAATCATGTCAGTCATAAGTGGCAGTCTGTCTACTGACTGTTGGCACAATTATCACTTCTGCTGGTGGATGATGAGGATGATTCTTTGAGTGCATCCTATTAATGGCAGTCTATTCTTCTATAAAAGACAGCACATTATTCACACAGTTAGCTCATTATGTTGAGATGGTTTGCGCACAGATTATCACAACATCAGTGGCTATTATTGGAGGTTTCTTGCAGAAAGATGTTTGACATGAGGAATTTAAAATACATAGCAAGCATATGTAACCATTGCAGTAATATGAGGATTACCTGTCTGTTTGAAGAATCATCCTGTGCTAAATGCAGTGTTGATTTGTTTTCATCAGTGATAAATTCCATAGTGCCTCCTAAATACTATGACTAAGCATTTCTTGAAATGTATGTATGTATGTATGTATGTATGTATGTATGTATGTATGTATGTATGTATGTATGTATGTATGTATGTATGTATGTATGTATGTATGTATGTATGTATGTATGTGTCATTTGCAGGCTGCCTTTGTCCCAATGAGAGGACTTGAGACGTATATTCAACTCATTTAGCCATTCTTCACATGCTATTTCATTGTTTTCTGCCAGTTCTAACAGACAAGTGTAAATCAGCCACTACTGGATAAATCATTCTTGTGTCCCGTGTTTTGATTGTCCACAACACATACTGCTCTGTAATTTTATGACCTATTCAGAGAGCAACCTTGTCAGAAAATATGCAAGCTCATTCTGTGAACAGAATGCCACCTATAGCAGAACTGCTACAGACACACTGAGTGATTCTCTAAGCATGTGTGTGTATGCATGTGTGTACGTGCACATCATTTTGTCATATCCGAAGACTGTAACTTGTCTAAATTCTCTTTTCTTTCTGACAGTAAAACTGATGTCTTCCAACAAGGGAATAATGGCCAGATTACAACATGCTAATTCTCTAACTAAAAAATAGGTACTTGTGTCATCAGTCTGACCCTGGTGGTGCTAGTATCTGTAGGGCTTCCCGTTAATATGCCCATGAGCAACAAGCTGCAGGTAGAACAAGTAACAGCTTTTATTTCTAAGGAGTAGCAATAAGAACAGAAATGGTGATTTTGACTTTCTCCTTGAGCTTTCTGGGGGACTGAGATTCTTGCACTAATCCTCCAGGTGATTTTCAGAAGGGCCCCTGTTAATAGCACAGAAGGCCCCAGGTGTCCCAGTTTGGAAAGTAGTAGGAGAGGATAATTTTATTTATTTATTACATTTAAACCCCACCTATCTAGTGCTGCAGCACTACTTTGGGTGGCTAACAGGATTTGAAAATGTCCTGGCCCTGGTCAGACCCGTTAAGTGATATCTGGTAGAGCTGGGCAGGGGGGCGAGATACTGGGGTATGCTCATCTACTTCTCCTGGAGTCTCCTCTGCCTCTCTTGCT
Organism: Pogona vitticeps; assembly: GCF_051106095.1. Classification (NCBI taxonomy): domain Eukaryota; kingdom Metazoa; phylum Chordata; class Lepidosauria; order Squamata; family Agamidae; genus Pogona; species Pogona vitticeps. The sequence continues at coordinate 22,116,420 of NC_135787.1, read as the reverse complement.
GGCACTTCCATTCCCACATTGTAGCTAAGTTAGAGTGCTACTGCTCCCATTGGATGGTGCAGTAGCCAAAGTGAAGATGGCAGTGCTGTGGGATCTAGTAATCCTTGTACAGGGCCTCATAATCTGCAGCCCCTTCCTTAGCCTAATGGCCAGGTCCAGGGGTTTCCCCTTGGGGTTCCTTTCCCTGAGGTGCAAAATTGAGGGTCCCAGGCCTTGATAGCCTCCCCCAAGGTCTCTTCTTCCCCTGAGGTCTCTGTTTTCCCTCCATTTCTTTGGAGGAAGCCTCTGTATCCTTCCTTTCCTCTTCCTTTGCTCTGCGCCCCCCCCCTTCTCCCTCTCCAGGTGTCCTTCATCCATTGGCTCATTCATCAACAGCTATCATTCCTCTTCCTTGCCCACCAGACACCCAGGAGCCAAAGTCTTTCCTGGGCTCTCCCAGGGCTGCAAGCTGAGGACAGATGGCCTGCTCAGGATACTGGTGGTGATCTCCACCCTCACAGTAATAACTTTAAAAGTATTATTTAGAAGCCACTCATAACCTGATACCCTGAACTGTTGCTTACTACTTTGTATGTTAATTGAGTGCTACAAAAGAAGCACTCATCTGCCATGCATGTCAACATCTTTCTTGGCAAAGGTGAAGGACTGCATTCCAACCATTCCCTGTGGTAGCTAATGGACTGTTCACCTCACTGCTGCTTCTGTGCTCCAATGACAGAGCTTAAGGCAGCAGCATAAGCACAGCATAAACCAGTATTTGAACCATGTGATATTGATTCTGCCCATTTGTGAAGTCACCCTTCATAACTAATAAAAGTAATTGAAAAGTTCCAGCTACCCTAAAAACAACTGAGGTTGTTCTTCATTAAATTACAATCATATTGTAATCATTAGCATCATTATTAGAAAAGGAACAAATTGAAAGTACCTTGTTATTTGTAACAATTCCACATCAATCTTCCATTTACATTCAAATATTTTGAAACTAATTAAAAGCTCTGTCATAAAAGATATGACATCTAAAACAGAGAAACGACACTAATAAAATCACTCAATTTTGTTTAGGAAATACTGTACAGTTGCAAATCTGAGCATAGTGTAAGCTTCACAAATGTACTTGTGCTTATATTATAGTTCCATTTTATAAAACCTCTGGAACAACCTACCTCCTGAGATTCATATGGCTCCCTCGCTGGGTACCTTTAAAAATCAACTTAAAACATGGATGTTTCGGCAGGCCTTCCCTCCAGTCAATCCCTATGCCCTCTTTCTTCCTTCTATTAGTCTATTTCATTATGTTTATTTCTATGTAAAATTGTTTCATATATGTGCACTGTTTCATTTTATTCTGTTCGCCGCCTAGAGTGGTCTCAACCGATCAGATAGGCGGGATATAAATAATAAAAAAAAGAGATTTAACAAAAGCTTTCCAGCCAACCAAATCCCAGTTGTTAGCCGTTAACTGGAAAAGCAAACAATCTTACCAATCATTCTTACTAAACTGCAGTGGTGCCTCACTTATCGACGTTAATTCGTTCCGCAAAAATCGCTGCAGAATGAAAACGTCGGTATGTGATATTAAAAAGCCCATAGAAACGCATTGAAACCCCTTCAATGCGTTCCTATGGGCTTAAAACTCACTGTTGAGCGAAGATCCTCCATAGCGCCACCATTTTTGTTGGCGAGGAATCCGTCCCTAAACACAGCGGGCGGCCATGTTTTTTCCCTGGCGGCCATTTTGAAACTGCCGATCAGCTGTGCGAAAATGGGGGCTTTGTGATGATGGCTTCCCTGCAATCATCGCAAAGCGAAAATACCCCATAGGGACCATCGCAAAGCGATTGCTTTTGTGATCGCAAAAACAGCGTCGCTAAGTGATTTCGTCGTAAAATGGAGCGCTCGCTAAGCCAGGCTCCACTGTATATCAGAATAAGGTAGGAAACCCATTATACCATATTTTTCCATGTATAAGATGCCCCCACTTTTCTAATCCAAAATTAAGAAATCTAAGTGGGGCTTAGCAAGTGCAGGGGGAAAGGGATCAAAGTGCCGCAAGATCGCTTTGATACCTGCTCCCCCTCCACGTGTTTTTGTTCTCTCCTCAGCTTACTTCCATGTATAAGACAACCCTCAATTTTTAGTCTAAAGATTTTAGACAAAAGTATAGTCTTATATATGGAAAAATACAGTATATAAAAAGTATCTGTTCTCTGCTTTATTCTTTTTCTCATTCTTTGACTTCCTCTTTTCTATGCTGGTTTGCCACAGAACAATACTAAAATATTATTTGGATACCTTATCATCTCATCTTGTTTGAACAAGCAGGGTACACCAGATCCCAGATTTTTGGCAAATAATGTCCTTATTCATGCTCTAAAATATATCCTGGAACTCAATTGCACCACTGGTGAAGAGGAGGGGAAAAGACTAGTTGGCCCATCTTTACAAGAGCAAAGCTGTCCAAGTGAATTTATTTATTTTGATTTCTATACTGCCCAGATGACTGTCACTCCGGGAGGTTTATAGCCAGTGTAATATTGTGCTTAATAAGTTCAGTTGGAATGTAGGACATCCAGCTTCATACCCACTGAGCTGAAGGAACATTGGCCAGTCACTCTCATTATGACCCTCTTCACAGGGCTGTAGTGAAGATAAAGGGGGAGAAGAGCCACATAAGCCACCTTCAGCGCAATAGAGGAAAGGCAGGATGCAGAAAACAATAAACTTTTCCACAGGAAAGGAGTTTAGAGTTAATCAGTGTGCAGGGTTTTTTTTTGGTAAGGGCTGAAAACATTCTTCATGTTTGTAGCCTATGCTGCAAAATGTCCTGATGGTGATGCTATGTGTCATTTTCACAAATGACCCATTTAACAAAATATATTTCTACAGACTAAGCCATACAGTTAAACATGGTCTTTACTTAGCACTAAAATTTGTACACATATCCTAGAAATGAGACAGAATTGTTTACACAGCCTCATGACAATCTTTAAAGGACACATTAACTGCATAGCATACACCACTTAACCCTGAATATTCACAACACAACCTGCTGTCTTACTAACTTTACTATGGAATAATCTATTTAAATGCTTTACTTAAGTCATAGGTTTAAATCGTCCCGATTATAATAACTAAACTGAATGGCTTTTGAAATAAACATACATAATCAGTACACCAATGTGAATCATAGTGTTATCTAGGGTCTTCTATGTTCATTATACTGTAATTAGATTATTGCTGTCTGCCATTGCTATGTGCAGGGTTTTTGAGATAGGTTAATAGTTCCATAAGTGGTTTACCATTACCACCCTCCAGTGAGTTTCCACTGTCTGGCAAGAATGTTAACCTAGCCCTCCTTAGTGCTGATCTGACACTATCTGCTAAAATCACAATGCCTATAAAATACTGGGGTGATGCCTGTTTATAGACACCCATACATGGTAGCCTGACATGGCAAAATTATTATCTGTTGAGGCTGGATTTTTCAGCATAGTCTGTGTTTAGGGGTGAAGCACACCAATGAAGACAGAGATGGTAGTAGACACAGTCACACCCCAAAGCAGATATGGCTTTGCTTTCCACTCTTCTCTTGCTGTCCCCATCTCTCCCATTGATAAAATGGTTGAGGTCACCAGTTGATAAACTGACTGATCTTGCCACAGAGCTAAAGTGACTGCTTGTAATCAAAGCACATTTCCGATTCAGCCAGTAGTGCATCTACATCATAGCAGTTTGATGTAAACTTTATAATTGCTTGTCTACAGAATCCTAGAATTTAACTATAGAATACTGTATAATCACTTTAACTAGAATGGGTCCTGTCTAGATTCCTAGGGCCATCTCCCAAGTAGATCATGAAATTAGCAAGTCCACTCCTCCCTTTGGTCAATTAATCCTGCCCTTCAATCAAAATATTTTATTAATTTATTCCCCCTATTTGGAAGAGTTTGCCAATCAGACAAAAGTTCACACCCTTAGAGGGGGAAATATGTGAATGTGGTGCAGGAAAGCAACAAAATCCTTATGGCACTTTAAAGGCTAACAAGTTTGTTATAGAAGCCTTCATGAATGGCAGTCAATCCATCTGATAGAGTGGACTTCAATCCACAAAAGGTTATGCCAAATTAAATGTGTTGCTCTTTAACATGACTCTTCCCTTATGATAAGAAGTTTTCTAAAATGCATCTGTGGCTCTCTATCTTTGAAGAAGTCTCAGGAAGCTAAAAGCCACTCTCTTGCAAGTTCCTGTATTGTTAAGGCAAGTCGATGAAAATAACTTCATTTTCTCATGAAGCTCCTTTAACCCTGGCGAAGAAAAGCCTGTGTGAAGGAGCTCAGGCTCACAACCCTGAACACAGTAACAGGTCTCATTGAGTTCTACGCCATCTTCCTCAGTCCAGGGTCCCGTTGTGAAATTGCCCAGAGAAACAGCTTTGGGCGAGCCAACTGCCACCTCTCCCTCAACATTTTTGGCGCTGGGGGAGGGGAGTAAGACGGCCCCCCTGCCCAACTATGCGGAGGGATACAGGGCCAGATCTTTCCTGATAAATAGATCCGGCCGCGAGGGGCCGCCAGTTAGAGAAAGCGCGAGCTCGAAAGAGAGCGGGGGTGGGGAGGAGGAAAGGAAGGCCGAACGGAGACACGGCGGGTGACGGCTTCAGAACGCGCACGCGCCGTGCCCAGGACTCGAGCGGCGTCTGAGGCCAGGTTGGCAGGGGTCCCCACAGCTTTTGGAAGAAGGGAGCCAGAAAGGGTGAATGACTACGTCTCCTCTCCTCCCAGGGTGGTGGTGGTTGGGGAGAGCGCGCAAACGCGGGCACGCGCATAATCTGCGTTCTCTCGTTATCAGTGCTGCTGAGTACGAGGGCGGGATTTAATTTTTTTTTTTGCGGAGGGTAAACGCGCGTGCCCGCCACCTCTCGCGAGAGCTTGAACCGAGACTATTCGCGCTCCCTCGTTCTCTTGTCTGCAGGGGGTAGGGAGGGAAGGGCGGAAAAAAATATACAGGAAACGAGCGTGTCCCCAAATCACGAACCCCGCTCCCTTTACTTCTGACACCTCTTTCCTTATTCCTCTCCCAAAGGAGCTCTCTCGGTCACCCCTCCCTACGGCGAAAGTTGAGCGTCGCTGGCCTCAGCCAATCGGAAGCTCCTGGGGGGGCGGTACGTCATGCGCTCTCTTTCGCCCTGAGCCCGCCTTCGCCCCCAGGAGGGAGGGCGGTGGCGGTCCCCGGCGGGGGGGGGTGGGATAGGAGAGGAGGGGCCTATTTAGGCCCGCCCCTTTTCTTCGGCCTCGCCATCGGCGGCGGCTGTGCTTCAGCATAACTGCGCCCTCCCTCCCTCTCGCTTCGCTCTTGACGTAGGTGCTCGAAGCCTCGCGCTGTTCGGTTCCTCCGGGAAGTCCCGACAGAGGAAGGCGACTAAAGCGAACCGGAGCGGGGGGGGGGCGCGAGGAGGAGGAGGCGCCGCCGGTGACGTCGCGGCTGGTGTGCGAGGCGGGCGGGCGGGCGCCCCCGGCTGTTTCCGGAGGAAGGAGAAACGCAGGCAGCGAGTAAGCGAGCGGCTCCATCCCCCACCCGCAGGGAGGGAGTGCGGCAGCGGCGGCGCAGACAGGCCGGACGAGGCGGCGGCGAAGGAGGAGGAGGAGGAGGAGCAGCGATAGCAACCCCCGGGCCGCGGCGGCCACCACCACTGACGCAGCGACTCTCGCCTCTCGCAGTATAAAAGATGGCACTGAAACGCATCAACAAGGTGAGCTTGTTTCGGCCGCCGTCGGGCAGAAAGAGCCGCGGGGAGGCGGTGGCAGGACCTGACCCCCTTCTCCGACGGCTTCCGCCTGTGCCGGGAGCGGGGGGGGGGGGGAGAGAGATTTGGTCGGAGGGTCCGTATTCGGCGGGGTGGGCCGGGCGGCCCCGACACCTGGACGAGGCTTAGGGTGGGCAACGGGGAGCCCTGGTCGCCCCGACTCCTCGCCTACCCCGGTCGGGCCTGGTGGTTGGGAACCGTCCCCGGTTGTGCCTTAATCCCCGGATTAGGCCTTCTGGGGTGGTGGAGCCCGGAAAGTGGGGGAGGGGGGGAGAAATACCGGCTCGGGACGGTCCGGATTCGCAATCTTCCTGTCAGGGCCGCTCCTGAAAAATCACAGAAACGGTAGTTTTGGCCGACAGGCTCCGAACCGGATTAGAAACCTTTGCGGGTGCTGCGATGTTGGGAGTCCGGTTTCACTTCGGGTTGGGGTGGGTGATCGGCGAAGAACAGGAGCTGGCCCATGAGGGGCCCTGTGTTATGTGTGCGCCCTCACAGAGGGGTGTTTGGGGCGGCTTCGATGCGCCTCTACGCCGAGAAGCCGCCTCGGGTTTCTGTGTTCTGGCCGGGCGCTTCTTTCCCGCATTGTAAGATGGCGGCGGGCTTGCCTAGTTCAGGCGCTTCCCCGGGATTTCTCTCTCTCTCTCTCGCCCTGTCCCCAACTTGGAGCCGTGACATGACTGACACACGCAAGCAGCCACATTCACGCCCCCCCCCCCTTCCTCCACAGCAGCTCCCGCTCGCCGCCTCCGCCGCTCAGGGTTCCCGGGCTCTCCGGGCCCCCCTTTGTTAAATGCGGAATCGGCGTCCTTTTGCCTGGGTTGCTTGACAAGGAGCGGAAGTCGGTGGTGACTCTGGGTGATGCATCGAGAATTTCCTTCTTGCACAATCTAGAAGGAGGGTGGAGTAAGACGGCTAATTTGAAATGGGTGTCGTGGTGGAGGAAGAAGTCAGCCAGTATGCCGAGTGGAAGGGCTGGCTTGTGCTGCTGGTAGAGGGTGCGGTTTTAGGTAACTTCGTCACCCTCCCGGTTTCGCTGGTGACGTTCTTGCAAATGAACAGGGTCAGCGTGGAGGGAAGCCTCACCTCCTTGCGAAGGAGACAGATGCCCGCTCGAGGATTTGAGCTTAACGTTTGGGGCTTCTGCTCGCAAAATGGAACACTGGCTATAAACATTCTATATGAAATGCCCACATTAATGACATGGAGGGGTTCCTCTGCTGAAATAACATTTTGTCCAGAGTCTAGCGTTAATGTTCAGCGGCAGTATAGTTCTTGATTTACCATATTAACCACTGGCCTATTTAGGCAGAATTTAGTATTAAATCATTATCCTAATCATAGCTGCTGTGGGGTTTTTGTATCAAACTTAACAGTGGTGGTAAATAAATATTTGAGTGAATCATATAGCTTTAGTTTTGTTAGCAACACCAATAAAATGTTCCCAACAAAATGATAGGGGGTGATTCGTAAATGTTTTGCTTATTAGTAGCATTTGAATAAATGAAATTGAGGCATGCTACCTTCTAGGTAGTATGTCAACAAAGAATGTGACAAAGTGGTACTTACGAATTAGTTGGAAAATAAAAGGGTGTGAAGAAAGGAGTGGGCAACATGGTGTGTTCCAGATGTTTTGGACCACCCCTTCCACAAGCTGCAGTTGGCACGGGCAGTAATTGGGGGATTGTATGATGTGGTTAAAACAGATTGGAGAGCACTACACTAGCTGACTACACTAATACAAAGTGTTACACTTCTGGAGTGGGTTTAGGGCTTAATTCAGATATAGTCATATTCCAAATAGAACAGTTGAAATAACGGGATAGCTGTGTAGTGTAAGTCTTATTATTTTCAGTGGCTCTATCTAATCATAATGGAAGCTGGCTCCAGCTCTTAACTTGTGAACTTCTGGTTTTACAGATAAGAATATTCTTGTGGGAGCCAAAGTCTATAGTCTGGAGTTTGGACACCAAACTCTTCTCACAGTTGAGTCTGTTAATTCTTACTTGCTGGCAACTTAAATCTCTACCCCTGAAGTATTCTTGATTTTCCTACATACCACTGGTGAAAACTAATACCGAATGTCTATTCAGTCTGCAATGATGTGATGAGTCTAAATTTGTATTTTTATTGGTAACATAAACAAGAAAATGTTTGCATGTAATTAAATTTTTTAAATACTGTAGCTAAAATAAGTAAATAAAATGTGGATTGACTTGCAAGTAACCTGTTTTCAAATGTAAAGATATTTCATTTTCAAGTAGTAATTTTGCATAGCATGTTTAGTGTTGTATTCCTAAAAAATACTCGTTCTACCTGTTATTCTAAACATCTATATATGTTTCTTGCAATTGTTTTCACAACTTTAGAGCACCTAACATATGACATTTAGTGGAATCATGACAGAATATTTCCAAAATTTCATTTTGTATTTAATTTGTGACCATGTCAGAGCCCTAAGTTACATTTCAGAAAAGCAGTAACTTCCCAGTGGTAAAATAAAAATTATCAGCTTTATATTTACATTAAATCTGAAATCTTTGAACTTATAAATTGGTGGTTTGAAGATTTCTGTACAAATGTCCTCATATACAAAATGTACGTACAGTGGTGCCCCACATGATGACGACCTCGCAGAACAGTGAAATCACATGACAATGTTTCCTATGGCGGATCTTCGTTTGATGACGATTAGGTCCTTGATTTGCGAACCGTTTGTTCGCAAAATGACGATTTTTCCGGCTCCGCAAAATGGCTGCCCTGTGTTTTCCGGACCCATGCTTCGCAGGGCAGCCATTTTAACAGCTGATTGGCGCTTGGAAAATGGCTTCCCCTATGGGCGATCTTCGCTGGACGACAAGGTAATTTCCCCATTGGAACGCATTAAATGGGTTTCAGTGCATTCCACTGGGGAATTGTTTTTCGCTAGACGATGTTTCCACTTAACAGCGATTTCAGGGGAATGGATTATCGTCGTGGTGCGGGCCACCACTGTACTCATGTTGAGAAAAGTCTTTGTATAATCTGTTGTGATTCTTGAGTTAATGGTGTAGAGTTAATACACATTGAGGACCTATCTTCATCTTTCCTATAGATCTTGTTTTTCAGGCATCTTTTTACCTCACCTTTGTTTAGCTGTATAAATGAGTTACAATGAGCTTGTTGGCCTATCTATCTTATATTTTTTTCAAGAAAATTATATTGGAAGTTTTCAAATGTAAAGCAAAAAAGTGAAGCTTTTCTGAGGTCCCATGTGATCTGAGTAAAATCTGAGGTGGACATGACATTATATTGAAATGATTTATCAAAATAGTCGGTTATTTTACCAGTTCTTGTCACATTTGAGCTTTACATCACCAAAGACCATTTCATTTTTATCCTGTCTGATTTTCAAGAAGCTCAAGGCAATTTGTGGGTCTTCCTGTATTTTATTTTCATAAAAATTCCTAATTTGATTGGAGTTTTTATGTTCCTTGACAGTGTATATTCTCTGAAATATCACTGAAAGTGGAGATGATTTTTTTTACAAGAAAACACTACCTTAAACTAGCTTAAAGTCAAGAACCTACAGTGGATTCAGCTCTGGCTGTTATCAGTTGTGTAACTGAACAAGATACTCCTGTTTTGACATTCTTTTATTCAGTCTTCTGTCTCCCTCTTTATCTGTCCCTTGCCTATTTATCTTCCTTCATTTCATAGCATAATTTCAAAATTATAATAAAATATTAAATATAAATAAGACTAAATAAATAAATCATATGTGCATGTGTGTTTATACACTTCTAAGCATATTAGTCTTGAATTAATAGTGAAAACACACCAGTAATTATTCCTCTTTATGTAAGATGGTTTAACTCAGTAACAACAATTTTCTAGTGTTGTTGTCTAAACAGTGCCCAATCAGTGTACAGCTCCAAGAATCCACCCCATTACCTCCAAATGTTTTTTTAACAAATTTTTCCTAGCCTCATGTGTGCTTACAACTCTTAAGGCTGCTTGTGTCAATATTTCCTTGAGCCACATCTCATGATTCAGCAGGGATGTATACTTTCAAAGTTCAATAGACATAGGTTTTGCTCTAAAGTATTCTTATTTGGTTATACATTTAGGTCTAGTAAACTGAGGGTTCATCAAATATGAAATGTATGGGAAGAGGTACGAATCATGTTTGCCTTAATGCAAACTTCAACTCGGTGTATATTATACAGAGCTCCTGTCATATTGTATATATCATAGAGAGAAAAATGCAGTCATAACTTAGTAGCAGCCAGCAATGTATACTCATGCTTTTCTCTCTCTTTGGTTTCCATTGAGGTATTACATTAGATATTTTGAAACCACTGGAATTGATTTCTCAAGTGAATCATGTTTAAAACTAATGTATGCTTAAATGGTAAATATTCTATTGCCATCAACCTTGTTTTCATCTTCTTTGTTATCCTCACGCTGCCCTTCATTGTGTTCCACTACCTGCCTTCTTGTTAGTGCTGCACGATGTGCCAGAGTTACTTTATTTTTTGCTTTGTTTTCAGGTACACATATCCAATTGACCTTTGAGTTAAGAGTGCTCCATTTTTGTCCTCTTGTTTTTCATCTATACCACATCACTTCTCTGCTAATGTTAAAGGTGCCTCTAGACACACTGAAACATTCCTGGCATTGGAATAGATGAGTTATTTGTTAATAATTATATATTTCTACATTCTGCACATCAGAATCTCCCTGCTGGTAGAAAGGTAGTGTGTTTAAAAAGACTGGTAGCCTGCTTTCTGAGTTTTTGTCCTGTTCAGAGTCACCAATATAGAACACCAGAAAATCAAAACACTGGAGATGATATAGCTTTATTTGGATATGTTCTCCTTCAATTGATACAATATTGTCCTAATTGATTCTTAATTTTGAAAGAAGGTATGTCAGTTCCTTTTAAATAATAATCATGTTCCATCATATTACCTATACAGATCCACCTGGTCCCCTCACTGAGGGCCTTTAAGACCAATTTGAAGACATGACTATGTAGGCAGGCCTTCCCTACAGCTATCACCTACCCTATTTTTCTTTTCCTTTTTTCTTTTCCGTCTTGGATTCTGTTGTTAATTCGGGTTGTATTTTTAATACATTTATATTTTCATTGTTTATTTTTTGTGTAAACCGACCTGGGTAGACAAGTTCTAGATGGGCGGTATACAAGTCTGATAAAATAAATAAATTAGTTCTGTCCTGTAGCTACCCTTTTCATGGTTTTCAAGGTAGAGAATAGTGTTAGAGGTGGTGAGCACTCCAACATTGAAGGCCTTCAAAAGAAAATTGGACAGCCATCTGTTAGATCTATTTTGATTTGGATTCCTGCTTTGAGCAAGGGGTTGGACTTGATGGCCCCTTTCAACTCAATTATTGTATGAATACACAGATGTAGGATGGCTCTACTTGCAGGAGGCACTGTGGGGAAGTCAACTTCCAACTTCTGGCTCTGCAGACAGATACCTAAACCACAACCACTGAGCTAACAAAAAAAGAGGCCTAACTCATTTTCCCAGTGTAGTCCTACTACTCGTTAATGCTCATGTAAGTAATGTGTTGTGTTTCATATCTACTGTATTCACAACTCTGAGGGCAGGGTTTTATTGCAGATCATATATAGGGCCTGGGTTACTTTTCTTATTAGCTTAAGATAGTTAGGTAAAAACAGTGGCTGAAATCCTGTTGTGCAGGTCCATTGGAAGTCATATGCACTCCTCAGTTGCTGATGGAAGCCTTTAATCAAGGTCAGTCTCTCACTGCTGGTGACATTAATCCTGTTGCACAGGTGAACCCTGCCCAACAGGATTTAATCCTATAAAGGTTTCAGAGATTATAGCAAAAATGGGGGAGTAATTTGATGTACAGTAATGTTTGATGTACAGTAACATTTGAAGTACATTAATGCAAAGTTCTTTGATCCACCTTCCTTAGTGTTTTCTCAGTGACGAACAGCCACTCTTCAGAATATCTAGTAGAGGCACAGACAAACACGCCTGCACCGGCCATTGAGACAAAACAGCGGGGAGTTGACACCCGGGAGTTGGAGGGGGGAACTTTTGAAAATGACAGTGGCCACACAGACGGGTGGTGAATTGGCGGGAAAAGAGGAAAGTGGGAGGTCCGTCATAGAGGTGGGAATGGGAGATATAAAAGGACAGGTTGACTTGATACCGGGAGTGGGTGGGTTGGGAGATGATCTGGGTAGAGGACCCATGGACCGGTAAATGGGAAAAGGTGTGGGTTCCTCGAAAGGAAACCGATTACTGGAGAAGAAGGGGTCTACCGCAGCGTCCTTCCTATTGGGGAGAGTCGGAGGCCAGGGAGTGGTGCAAATGGCTCAGGGAGAAGAAAGAAGCGGTGTTTAGAGAAGAAAGAGGACACTGGGCATGGTGTTTGGAGGAAGCCCAGAGGGGGGCTACCTAACGGGCCCTGGACCCCTCTGCTAGGAAAGGAGGGCGTCTACGGGGCGGAGGTACGAGAGAATGAGACCGTCCTGCTTCTAAACCCAGAGATAGAGACTTGTGATTTGGAAGACTAATCCGTTTTTGAAGGGAACCTTGGAACAAGTTGGTCAATAATCCCTTTGTTGAAGACGTTTGGATGCCCTTGCAGGACCTGTTGGCAACGGGAGAGAAGGTTGAAGTTAAAGTTAAGCAACAAGATTTATTGTTAAGTGTTCCAATAAAGACTAGTTATGATTTTACAACAGAAATTTCTCCAGAGCCTCAGTTGAACACTGAGGAGGTAAAACCTGAACCCTCACAGTTACTGGCAGCAATTTTCTAGGTCTTTCCTTATTTTTCCTGGGAGTGTCTAAGATTTAAGCTGTGATACACCCAGTTCATGCAGGGCATGTATTGTAATTTTAAATTATACTGGCTTCCAAGTTCGACATATTTAAGCAAAGGATTCAGGATTCTTGCAAGTCAACAAACAAAACAGAAAGGGTTGTAATGTGTCTTGGAGATGCTGCAGCAGTAACAGTAGTTGATTGTGAAAGTTTGGCTTAATATAATTTTTTTGTTGAAATTGTAATTTCTATAGATTTTACATTGTTTATCCATACCCTTTTTAAAAAAAGTCTGATGAATTACTTGAACTTGATAACTTACTGCTCAGGCAAACAACTACTTAAAAGTCTACCTTATGTGGGTTTATAGTATTTTGAAAACATTTGTACTAAGGTTATGGTTCTACGCAAGAAAACTGCTTTTAGCCTTCAGTAGTAACAACTTCAGTAAGACAAATGTTTTAGTTGCTGATCATGGCATCTCTTGTATAAGTTTTTTGATTGGCTCTCTGGTAGCGAGTTCATATTTTTTATTAAATGAAAGGAAATCTGCTATCCTGAAGATAATTTCGGCTACATTCCGATGAGGCCCATTCTTTATGGTGTGCATTCCGGGGCCATAGGAATTTGCTCCAAAATGCATGGCAAAGGCTAAGTTGCTTGTTCTGCACTAAACGTCCTTCATTAAGTGCATACTAGTATAATATGGGAAATTATGTTTTGTGTTGCTAGAACCCTGGTCATTGTAGGAGCATGTTTCCTGTGTTTGTCCCCAAAAGTGCATAAGTAGAGAGCTGGAGTCCATTGTTGGTGTTGCATATTTCTGAAATCTTTGGATTATTCCGAGTGTGCCATTTATTTATTGTCTTCTTAAATAAATAGCCTTTTTTATTTAAATACAATTCATTGTATTGTTAAAATATGAGGCAACACCCCCCCCCCCCCATATAGACAAAAATTTTGTGGCAGTTGAAGACTAACTGGTATGTTTTCATGTTGAGTTTTCATGGATCAAGACTACTTCCTCAGACATTAGAGTGAGACTGTATGACTAACATATTTATGTATAGCCTGGCCCTATGACTAGGTGGGGAAACAGATAATGGACAAAGTGACAATGGTTCATTATCAAGAGAATAGGCTGTCAGGCAGTGAATAATTTCAATTATCAGTCTGTGAGTCTACAAAGTAACAGTAGCATTGTTAACACAAATGGCAAACTGTGGGAATACTTGGTAATGAGTTAGGAACCCTTGATAGATGTTAAATCATCCTGGTAGCCCTCTAGCATCTGTATGTACCTTAATCTCAACTATTTCTCTCTTCCTTTTAGTGTTTTTTTCCTTATAACAGTCACTGTCAAAGAACATCCACGTAGAGTGCAGAAAGGCATTGTTGGCAAAAGATAGGATAGGTCATATTAACAAAGGAACAAGTAAATTATGTTCCTGGTTTTGGGGCCTGTAAGTGTATTGCCAAATTTGGGAACAGAGCTGGCATCTGGATTTGTACCAGGTTTAGTTTTCATCTGTGATTTTTTAGATGGGGGGGGGTTGCCAGTAAACAAGTATAGGCCTGCCATTAAGGAGGGTGGGCAGCGGTCCCTGAATATATGACAGTTATATAGGCTCACTAATATCTGAAGAAGTGGATTTGATCCATGAAAGCTCACATTAAAATATAGTAGTTAGTATTTAAGGTGTCATAACATTTCTGTATCTCTGTCTCTTTCCTTTCCTTTGTCTGATGGTTATGCTAATAAATATGGCTGCTTCTTTGAAAACTTGTTAAAAATAGTCCTGAATTCAGTTGGTAGCCTTGGAATTTACATGAATATTGACTTGTCATTCAGCATCAGATTCAGTGAGTCTATTCCAGTTAGTACTATCATTTAGGCCTTAAAAGTACAATAACAATAAATAAAAAAGAATAGTAATAAAAAATCTTCACTTGATACTAAAAATAAGACAGGGTCTTACTAATTTTTGTTCCAAAAATGCATTAGGGCTTATTTTCAGGGGATGTTTTATTTTAGTCTTGTCATTTTCTGGTTGCTGTACAATGGTGGAGGGTGGGGTTTCACTTAACTAGGGCTTATTTTGGGGGTAGGGCTTACCGGTATATTATGAGCATCCTGAAAAATCATGCTAGGGCTTATTTTCAGGTTAGGTCTTATTTGGGGGGTAGTCATACAGATGCCAGGAAAGGCTCTTGGACATGCCATTTATTAGCTTCCTAGTTCTCCACTAGCTTGGAAGGAGAGCTTTTTTTAATTTTTATTTATTTATTTATTTATTGCTTTCCCCAGATGACATCTATAGGAATTATTGAATTTGAACGTCCTTGTCAGAAGGTCATAGAAAAAAAAAACTTCAATGGTTAAATTTCTAGTTTGGTTTCTTGAAATGCAAACCCTAATTGGCACTGTAACTAACCAGCTACACTAAACACCTTTCAACGAGGTTACTGAGTAGATGCAGTGGATGGCTAGCTGTTAGTTTATAATTTAAGAAGTACAGTGGTGCCTCGCATAGCGAGTGCTTCGCTATGCGATGAAACCTCACAACGAGGGGTCCCGGGCCATCGTTGGAGCGTTCGCTCAGCGATGGCCCCTATGGGCTTTTTTCGCTACGCGATGATCACGCGGACGCGATCAAAGCATAGCGAACAGCTGATCGGCGGTTCCAAAATGGCCGCCGCTAAAACAAAATGGCGACCGCTGTTTTGCCTCGCTAACGAGGCATCCAAAATGGCCGCCGCAATGGAGGAAACTCGCAGAACGGTGAGTTTTAAGCCCATAGGAACGTATTAAATCAGTTTTAATATGTTCCTATGGGCTTTTTTTATTTCACTTAACGATGGATTCGCTGAGCGAGGGTTAATCCGGAACGGATTAACCTCGCTAAGCGAGGCACCACTGTATATGAAGAATAAAGTTTTTCATTTCTGACTTGAAACTGATAGACAAGAAACATCATTGAAATGTTTCAAGGTTGTGTTGAATATGAAAATTAATTTCAGATAGTTATGTTGACATGCCTAGATCTCAAATGTTTTGCATTCCTTTACAACCTTCCAGTAGCTAGTGTGGTGGATAGAGTGAAAGACTAGAAGTCAGGGCCTGGGTTCAATTTCCTACTTAGCCATAGAAACTCTGTGGGAGTAGAACTGGTAAATCCACTCCTTAAATACCTTGAAAGCCCTATTGGGTTACTATAAGTTGGTTTTGACTTGACAGCACATAATTAGCTATACCTTCCAAGGGAATTAGAGTTATTATATTTCAGAACTGTGTTCATTATAATTGTTTCAATGAAATACAGAAAACCCTTATTTTAAATGGATAAATCTTTGTTCACCACTCAATTTTTTTCTGTTTCTAGAAAAGAATCTTTAGTACAGGAGCCCTTTTCAGCTGGATTGTTCAAAGAAACTGTTTTTCCTTCTATCAAATGGCAAAATCCTCTTGAAAGTAAATCTGTCTTCATTTCACAGGTTGAAGCTAGTAATAGACTAGAGCCACATTTCCCAAGCTTTTCCAGTTTGGTATGCTGTTCTGAAAATACCGTATTTTTCGCACCATAAGACGCACTTTTTTCCCACAAAACGGGGGGTGGTGGTGGAAAGTCTGTGCGTCTTATGGAGCGAAGAAAACAGATTATATTTTCCTGTTTTCTTCTCCTAAAAAATTGCATCTTATGGAAAGGTGCGTCTTATGGAGCGAAAAATACAGTATTTGACCAGCTACCTGTATTCCTGAACTTCAGTACCATATCTACATGCAAGTGTGAACAGTAGGGATGGGGCTTTCAGATTATTTTTTGGATTCTTCCAGAATTCCCTAGGTGGAATTCTAGGAGTGGGAGCTCAGAAACAAACGCCTACCAGAGTTTTCTATAGCCTCATTACTTCCTGTGTGTTTCTCTTTTGAAAAATAAGGATACTGCCCCAGTGATCTCCAAGAGTCACAAGGCTCCATGGATGAAGTGGTTCTCTGGGAGGCTCCCCCCAGAATCTAAGGGGCATTGAGATAACATCAAAGATATGGTAGGTATTTGTTTTGGGGCTTTCACTTCCAGAATTCTGCCTAGGGTATTCTGAGTGAATTCTGGGAATGGGAGTGAAAAAACTCCAAATCCCGTGGAACTAATCTCAATGCTAGCATTTAAAAATGGTATAAAAGGTTTTCTGTGACCCCCTATTAAAACAATATATGGTGTGGAAAAGGAAGGATAATAAAACATGGGCCCACAAGGTCCTTTGATAAAAACATTCAATCAACTTTGATTTGGCTGGCACTGCATATTAGTCTTCTGTGTTCTTTATTGTGTTTCAGTGTTATGTCCCCAGCCTTCCATGGCAGACCAGATGTAACAGTTTGTGAGAGTCACAGTATTAAGGGATGACATGAAATTAGGAATCAGCTGAACACAGCAAATCTTGTAGCTTTTTAAGAGTAATGGGTTTAGTAGATCTTTTGATGGAGGAGTCTGTGAATGTAGTTTTAAGGATATTAATCATTCACAGTGTTGACAGTTCTGAATATCAGCTGATGTTTGCTTATACTTTACCAGCTCTCACCTTGATTATTAATAATATCTTAATGTTTATTAATCTTTTAAGACACTGTTATTTTGGAATGAAGCTGAAATACTAGTACTGATCTTTGGAGTTTAGTAATATTTAGCCAGTGTCACCTTTTGAGCTTCCAGGCAGAGTCATCTGGTGAATGCAAAATGTCTCTTTGAGTGACTTGGAAGAAAAGCAGAATTCACATAACTTTGTAGTGAAGTGTTTCATCATGGCCAGTGTTTATAACAAACTAAACTAAAAGAGCTGTCTCTCTCTCCACCATCCCTTTGAGAGAGTCATTTCAAAAAGCAGATTTTACAACCGATTCTGGTATTTGTACAATGATTTCGTACAGGGTCTTCAGGAGGTGTTAATTCCTGTCTTTTGCATTACTAAAAAGTGTTGTGTTTGAAAGGGAACATAGCAAAAGTGTGGGGGTGAAATGTAATGCTTGTCATGCAATGTAGCATGCAATCATTGAAAAATCTGTACTTCTAGAGTAAAGTGTGATAACACCTTGCATAGCACTGATTTACTGGGTGGCCATTTTGTGGTGTTAAATGGGGCCCAGTCTACCTATTCCATGCCAGTTTGATAAAATAACTCTGTTTAGTTATGATTCAATTTTCTTGGAACATGTTCTGAGTGCTAACCAGAGTATTACTGTACAGTGGGGTCTTGACTTGAGAACTTAATCCGTATTGGAAGGCGGTTCTCAAGTCAAAAAGTTCTCAGGTCAAATCTGCATTTCCCATAGGAATGCATTGAAAACCATTTGATCCGTATCTGCTCTTTTCGGTCCATAGAAACTAATGGGAAGCTGCTATTCTGCCTTCGACCACTAGAGGGGGATATTTTGTTTCTTTTTTTCTTAGGTCAAGAAAGGTTCAGGGAAGGCAGGGAAAATACAGTCCAGGCAGTACAGTACCAGGCAGTCCGAAGACTGTCTCCCAATCCACTCTCTAAACGCTGGGAGGAGTGAGGAAGCAGACAGGCACCCTTTTCACTGGCCAACAGTTAACTGAAAGTTCGAATTTTGCACTTTCCCTGCCTCCCTCGTGGTTTTTTTTCAGTTCTTAACTCAAATCTAAGTATGTAAGTCAAGTCAATATTTTCCTGTGAGAGTGGTTCTTAAGTCAAAATGTTCTTAACTCGAGCCATTCTTAAGTCAAGACCCCACTGTATATGCTTTCTTCTGGCTTCAGACTTTCAGCATTTCAGATCTGTGGTAATAGGCCTGTGAATGCTGCTATCATAATGTAGTGAGCCCTGCTTGAATAATGTTATTTGTACATTATTCACATATTCTATGCCTCTTGTATTATTAATTGATAGCTTGAAGCTTTGCTAGTGTAGATTCATCTAAGGCTAGTTAATCTTTCTCTTGCCTTGCACAATGCGAAAAGCAGTAAGGCCTATTGTTTCTGTTTCCTGTGTAGTTGGAACTAGAGCCTGTCACGCCTGACACTGTCGCCAGGGCGCTTGACAGCTGTTGTGCCACCACCTCCTCCCTTGACCCTTGCCCGGCCTGGCTAATCAAAGTGGCCAGGCCTACAACAATGGAATGGGCTACTGTAATAATTAATGGGTCTTTCCTTGAGGGCAGATTTCCATTTGCCCTCAAGGAAACACTCATTAGGCCCATCAGGAAGAAACCAAGTTTGGCGGCGGATGAAATTGGCAATTATAGACCCGTCGCCAACGTTTCTTTCTTAAGCAAGGTGGTCGAGAGGGTGGTGGCCGATCAGCTGCAAGCGCTCCTGGATGAAACAGATGCCCTGGATCCATTTCAGTCAGGCTTCAGGCCGCGCTATGGTACAGAAACGGCATTGGTCGCCCTGTGTGATGACCTATTGAGGGAGGCCGACAGGGGCAAACTGTCTCTGTTGGTCCTCCTCGATATCTCAGCGGCCTTCGATACCATTGACCACGGTATCCTCCTGGGGAGGCTCTCCGAGTTGGGAATTGGGAGCCTTGCCTTGGCCTGGCTCCGTTCCTTCCTGGAGGACCGCCCCCAGAGAGTACAGCTTGGGGAGAGTTTCTTGGCCCCGTGGAGTTTCCATTGTGGGGTTCCACAGGGGTCGATTATCTCCCCAATGCTGTTTAACATCTATATGAGGCCGCTGGGAGGGGTCATTCGGGGGTGTGGAGCTCGATGTCATCAGTATGCTGATGATACTCAGCTCTACATCTCCTTTCCGCCTACCGCAGGAGGTGCCGTTTTGTGCCTCCAGCGCTGCCTGGAGGCCGTACTGAAATGGATGCAGGAGAACGGGCTGAGGCTGAACCCGGACAAGACGGAGGTGCTGAGGGTTGGTGCCCCCACAGTGGGGGGTTTGGGAAACTCCCTCTCCTTTGGGGGGGTGACCCTCCCTGCCAAGGATGGGGTCCGCAGCTTGGGGATCCATCTGGACCCGGCGCTCACCATGGAATCCCAGGTGGCGTCCGTGGTCCAAACCGCCTTTTACCACCTTAGGCGGATAGCCCAGCTGAGGTCCTATCTTGATGTGGGGGCCCTCACTACCTTAGTACATGCGCTTGTAATCTCAAGATTAGACCACTGTAATGCGCTCTACGTGGGGCTGCCTTTGAGGCTGCTGCGGAAACTACAGGTGGTGCAGAATGCTAAATAAATAAATAAATAAATAAATAAATAAATAAATAAATAAATAAATAAATAAATAAATAAATAGAGCACTTTCTTGCCTCCCTTCTTCTGTTCTGGGGTGGCTCTTGAACCACATGGGGAGTTTCATACCCAAGGGGAGAGGGCAGCCTTGCCCAAACCATATGACATCTGTCATTTCAGAAATGTGGTCCTCTGGCAGGACTTAAACATCAGTTCAAAAGCAGTTTATGTCAGTGTATGATGTGTGGCTATGCTCTAAATTCTGTTCCTGGGACATTGTAATATGGATGCTGTTGCTGTTGATGCAGTCTCAGGTTGCAGTTATACATGAAAAAGGGAACTGCTGATATATCCAAAGTTCTGTCACTGTAGTAAAGATTGAAGTGTTATTTTTGATACTCCCAGCTGCAAAAGGTAGCAGCAAGATGACTGTTCCATATGTTATCTGAAAAATGAGGTGGAAGGGCTGAATTGCTTAATACACGGCTTTCCAAACTTGGTCTCATGCCCTTCCACTTATAGACAGTTCCAGGATGGGATATGTTCCTAAAGCACGTGTACCTTCAGTACTGCACTAACACCTGGAATAGGGGTGTGTGACATGTGGCTCCCAAGAGCATTTTTGCAGCCTGTAAGAACACTCAAGAGCTGGTCCCAATGAAATGCCCCCTTTTAGACCCCCAAATTACTTTTTCTATTCCTGAATTTCTCTGAATGCTATGGTTGTCATGTTAGAGTATCGAGGATCCCAAGACCCTCATAGCCAAAATAGTTTTTCCAAATGAGGCCTCAGATTGTAGGAAGGTGCTTGCAAAAATGGAGATAGTTTGCAAAGATAATTTGATTCTGGTGTGTGCAGACCCCCTCCCCCATACAATAAAAGGTATGCAAAATTGGGGCTAGCCCTCTCCCCAATACACTTTAGCACACATTCCAACTTGTTCCATCCCAGGATTCATGACATTGTCTGTGCAATTTCAAATCTGTATTTAAAAAAATTCCAAGAATTGTCTGTATGCAGTGCTCTTGATTATGTGACCTGTCTACTCAAAAGCCCATACAGCAAACCTCTTTGCTTAGTCGCACAATCTGATAGTGTAATGCTACTTCAGTAAGGTTTAGTAACCTAAGCCAGAGAAGGAATGTAGAAAATGAATATTCGAGAAGGCAAAAGGTCCATATAAACAAAAGTACAAGTCATTTGCTCACCCTCCAATTCTGTAGAAGGACAGGCAGAGTGGCTGCAAAGGTAGTACGTGGGCAACAACGTCAGTACGAGCCCTCAGTGGTTGGAGCATTCAGAGGAGATCACATGCATTATTTTGGAGCAGGGTAGTGTTCAGCTGTCACTCACCTTTGCTCTTGGCACCAGCAGCTCAATCTATTGTATTACTTTGATCTCCCCTTTTCAAATTGCTGATCTTTTAAAACCAGGAATGAGATAGGAAACATCCTTTTTGGTGCTACCCTGTCTGAAGGTGAACAGTGGTTTCTTGTGCCACCCTGTGATTACACTAGAATTGTACAAGTACTCTGATTTTGATCTCCTTTTTGACACATTTTCCTAAATACGGTACAGATGTCTTTTTGATATTGTTCAAAGGGGTGAGAAGAGGAACCAGCAGTGTGAATGCATACTAAAATGGCTTATGAAATTAAGTAATTTGCTGTTGCACAAATCAGTGGATTTGTAGGAACCTTAGGAAGCTACCGTATTTTTTGTTCCATAAGACACACCTGTCCATAAGACGCACCAAATTTTTAGGAGAAGAAAACAGGGAAAAACTAATCTGTTTTCTTCTCCTGAAAATTTGGTGAGCCTTATGGAGAGGTTCGTCTTATGGAACACACCCTAGCCCCCTCTGGCCCCGTGGGGGGGGAGCCTCCAAAGGGTCCTAGGGTGTGTTCCAGGACCCTTTGGAGGCTCACCCTGCCCCCCATGGGGCCAGAGGGGGCGAAATCGCCACCTTCAGGGACTCTTCTGAAGCTTCCCAAGCCTCAAGAGTCCCAGAAGGTGGCGATTTCGCTCCTTCCGGGCACGTGGGGGGGTGCCTCCCAATGGTCCTGGAAGGCAGATTCGGACCCTTGGGAGGCTCCCTCCATCACCACCCCCCGTGGGGCCAGAGGGAGCGAAATCGCCACCTTCTGGGACTCTTCTGAAGCTTCCCAAGCCTCAAAAGAGTCCCAGAAGGTGGTGATTTCACTCCCTCCGGGCCCGTGGGGGGTGCCTCCCAATGGTCCTGGAAGGCACACCCGGACCCTTGGGAGGCTCTCTCCACCACCACCTCCCGTGGGGCCAGAGGGAGCAAAATCGTCACCTTCTGGGACTCTTCTGAAGCTTCCCATGCCTCAAAAGAGTCCCAGAAGGTGGCGATTTCGCCCATGCTGGCCCCGTGGGGGTGGGGGGAGCGTCACAAGGATCCTGGAAGGCTCACTTGGAGCCTTGCGACGCTCCCCCCCCCCCACGGGGCCAGCGCGGGTGAAATCACCAGCTTCCAGGACCTTTTGTGAGGCTTGAAAGGCTCAGAAAAGGTTCTGGAACCTGGCGATTTTGCCCCTGCTGGCCCCGTGGGGGGTGGGGGGAGCCCCGCAAGGGTCCTGGAAGGCTCACTCGGACCCTTGGGAGACTCCCCCCCACGGGGCCAGTGGGGGCGAAATTGCCACCTTTGCACCATAAGACACACAGATTTCACCCCCACACTTTCTTTTGGGGGGAGTGTGTCTTATGGAGCAAAAAATATGGTACTACTTTGCTAAAGCTTGAGGGCTCTATCCAATTTGTTGAGTGAGAGGGACTTAACATAAGTGTTGCCATCCATTAATTCAGTGGGACAGACAATTTGGTTTAGTACTGCTTGTGCATATCAGTATCTGATTTTCTTGCTAAAAATAGAATTTTCCCAGAAGCTAACTTTCATATCACTAGTTACATTTTCTGAATCTCATATGCATATACTTCTTAGTGACCTTCTACTTCACTAACCACAAGAGGAAGAAAGAAGAAATTAGAAAAAATTAAATAAGTTTATTTCCTAATTTTACAATTTTACAGTGCAACACAATTGCAAACTTACTTATCCTAGTGAAATAATTTTCAGGTGGACTACTGACTGTGAGGTGAAACACCCTTTGTTCTTGAGGGATACACATTTTGTTCCATATTCACACAAATAGTTCCTTTAACAAATAGCTATTTGTTGGAAAATTCTGTAAAGATCATATACCTCCTTAGATCAGCAATGGGAAACTAATCTTCTGGATAGAGATGGGAGTATTTGTGTACGAATACCCCCACACAGCTGGAGTTGATGAGGGGCAGGACTGCTGGTGGCGGCCCCGCTCTTCCTTCCAGTTGCTCTGGAACTCCTGGTCTGTTAGCCACTCATCAGCCTTGCAGGGAGAGTCATCTTCCCTCCTTCTGTCAGGAGTGGCTAGCTGACGGGGCGCTTCAGAGCAATTGGAAGGAAGAGCGGGGGGGGCGGACACGTGAGTGGATGGTCTGGCCCACCCTCATTAACTCCAGCTGTGTGGGGATATTGATATATGAATATGAACACCCCATCTCTACTTCTGGATCTTTTTCTCTTTTTTTGCATAGAATGTCTAACAGCTTTAGACAACATAGCAAATGATGAGGGACTATGCGAGTTATATTTTAGAAGTATCTAGTAGCTACAGTTTTCCACCCCTTAAGTGTGCAAAATTGATGTGCATTTTAAAGGTTGAAGAGTTAGCCATTCTATGTTTATTTGTCAGAACACTGTTGGATATAACCTGAAACTTCATGACACCTACTAGAGACTAATGATCCATTTAAGACTGTAGCTATTCTTCCATGCCATCTTTAAATTTTGACCACATAGATTCAAAGATGCTTTTCTTGGGAAATATTTATTTATTTATTTATTTATTTAATTTATATCCCGCCTATCTAGTCGTGGTGGACTACTCTAGGCGGCCAAGGAAAGGTGCTACACTGGATTGTAGCTTCCTTGGATGAGACTAAACGGTCCTGCTTCAGTTCTTTCTGGTTCTAGACAACAAATAGTCTTTGTTGCCATTGATGGATGGATGACCTGCAACCGTTCTATTTCCCTTAGACCTTGTGGTGGGGTGGAAAACATTAGCCATGGGATCCTTGGAAACAGGATGTCTCATGTGACAGAATTACAAGATGGTTCTACTATATACTTTAAAAACAAACTTCGTTTATTGTAATCGGTCAGAATGGCCTTGGGCCAGATGGGCAGTATAAAAAAATTCAGTCAATCAGTATATCCAAAAGGTTGCTTTAGACAATTGCAGGCAATGCTGTGGTTTTTACATTTTGGGTTATGAAGCCTCTTCCTGGTTAAAAAACTGCATAAAATGGAATAATATTACAGTGGTACCTCGACTTACGAACGTCTCCACTTGCGAACATTTCGAGTTATGAACGGCTCCGATTGCAAGATGTTGCTTCAACTTGTGAATGGAGCCTCGACTTACGAATGAAAAATTTTTTTTCCTTCCCTTTTTTTTGATCTAAGTTCATTTTAGCTCAAAAGAAGAAAAAAAAATTCTCCCCCTAGTGGTAGAGTATGGATTAACCCGCTTTGCATTAGTTCCTATGGGAACTAATGCCTCTATCTGTGAACAGTGCTTCGACATACGAACGAAAAACAGCTGAAACCGATTAAATGGTTTTCAGTGCATTCCTATGGGAAACTTTGCCTCAACTTACGAGCTTTTTGACGTACGAACATCGTTCCAATACCGATTAAGTTCGAAAGTCGAGGTACCACTGTATTTGGATTGAAGGGATATCACTACCAATATATCTCATCTGATATAGAAAAGGGAGTTCTGGGTGCTGGAGCTCAGTGCGTGAATCACACAGTGAATGCTGAGTCCTAACATGATGAATGAGTATCCTGTTTTCCTGAAAATAAGAAAGGGTCTTATATTAATTTTTGCTCCAAAAAAACGCATTAGGGCTTATTTTCAGGGGATGTTTTATTTTATAGTCATGTCATCTTCTGGTTGCTGCACAATGTTGGAGGGTGGGGTTTCACTTAACCAGGGCTTATTTTTGGGGTTGGGCTTATATTAAGAGCATCCTGAAAAACCATGCTAGGGCTTATTTTCAGGTTAGGTCTTATTTTCGGGAAAACGGTATGTATCTGCGTGATGAGGTGAGAGGGTAAGCTTGTTCTGGTTACACTTTATTTGAAGGAGCAAGTTTGAGATTTTTGTGGAGTGGATGAGCAGTAGATTATTGAACCAGCTTTGTAACTGGAATTGCTTGGTCTCTGCGACATAGCAGCTTAAGCTGCCTAGCAGCTGTGACATCTGGAAAGATGCTGTAGTTGTGGTCATTGCCTTTTTAGCTGCAGTGTCCCATCCATGAAACACTCTCCCTAAGAATACTCAGCTGGAACACGATCTTCTGAAGATTCCTTAATTTTTTTAGAACAATTATAAGGCTGCATGTTCTCCAAGATTACACAAATGTAAGAGTGGGTGATACCTTTTATTGACTCCTATAAAATCATATTAATTGCATGCTTTTGTGGGGAAAGCCTCAGTTCCTCAGGCTCAATCCACCTCCTTCATGAATAGTGCACCACCCAGAAAAAAAAAAGTAGAGAAGTGTCCAAAGATTGATGCTACATGTCTGAGAGGTGAATGCATTCCTCTTGAGGCTGTGTTCTCAGGCATCCTTGCAGCATATTTTAGAATATTTTACAACCTGCTGCAGAAGGCGCTGATTTCTCATATCACACACATTCACATTGCCTCTGTTTCACAATCATCCCTGGGAGCATTCTAATAATTAATAGTTATCTGGTGTCAAGTCCATTCTGACTTGTAACAACCCTTGCTAGAGTTTCCTAGGTATGAAGTACTGAGAAGTGATCTACCATTCCCTTTTTCTGGGGATGCTCTGGGACGGTGTGGTTTGTCCAAAGTTACATAGCCTGGCTCTTCTCATGGGAGAGACAGTGGGGAATCAAACTTTCAGCGCCTGGTTCTGCAGCCAGGTACTTTTAACTCACTTGCTTATATAGCATTATTATCAGGTAAAAAATTTAAAAGTGTGGGTGAATATGTTAAACAAAACAAGGTAAGTAAGTCTTCCAAGATTTTCTTGGTCAATAAATTTTGTGGACTTAATTGCAAGGTTAGACTAAGAGGCAGTACAGTGGTGCCTCGCATAGCGAACGCTTTGCTATGCGATGAAACCGCACAACGATGGGTCCCGGGCCATCGCTGGAGCGTTCGCTCAGCGATGGCCCCTATGGGGTTTTTTCGCTATGCGATGATCGCGCGGACGTGATCAAAGCATAGCGAACAGCTGATCGGCGGTTCCAAAATGGCCGCCGCTAAAACAAAATGGCGACCGCTGTTTTGCCTCGCTAACGAGGCATCCAAAATGGCCGCCGCAATGGAGAAAACTCGCAGAACGGTGAGTTTTAAGTCCATAGGAACGTATTAAATCAGTTTTAATACGTTCCTATGGGCTTTTTTGTTTCACTTAACGATGGATTCGCTGAGCGAGGGTTAATCCGGATGCGAAAACATCGCTGGAGGGGTAAGTTTGCACGCTTATTGGAACACATTAAACTAAGTTTAATGCGTTCCAATAGGCTTTCCTTACCCGCACAGCGATGTTTTCGTATAGCGAAGGTTAATCCGGAACGGATTAACCTCGCTATACGGGGCACCACTGTATTCCAATAAAGCCTTCCATGATAGAGCTTTCTTTGACTCTTTCAGGTTCATATGTTAACAGTTTCTTTACTGGGGAAAAATGCTGAGGGCCAATTTGTTTAACAGATGAATCATCACTCCTGAAGACTGACAAGAATCACAGTTCACCTTTTTACAACCATTTTCTCCCAGGATGCAGATATTTTTGCTGATAGGTGTGTGGGCTCATGAAAATACCTTGAGCGGCCGTATACTTTTCAATCTTTGTTATATATACTGTACCCTGCTTCTGTGAATGTTTTTGGGAGCATTGTGGGATGTCATGTTGTATAAATCACACATTTAATTTGAGACATCTGTTGAAAAAGTTACAGTAATTTTATACAGAAACATACTTCTGTATTAACATGGGCAGAGTAAGAGACTGAAATATGGTGTGTTCTAAATGTGGTACTTCTTTTTTAGGAACTTAGTGATTTGGCCCGTGATCCACCAGCTCAGTGTTCTGCAGGCCCTGTTGGAGATGACAGTAAGTAATTAACACTACTCTTTGGAACAATAAAGATAGCCTGATCTGTTTTAAGTTTTCCTGGGGAAAAATGATCTAAGTAATGAAACTTCTATTTCTTTTCTCTTTCTGACCTCCATAGTGTTTCACTGGCAAGCCACAATTATGGGTCCTGTGAGTATTGCACATTTATGAAAACTTAATTCTTAAATACAAGTATTCAGAATTCTTCTATAAAGGCACTTCTGTCTCTTGAAGATTTGGGATAGGAAGATTATAGTGCAGAATTTTACCTTCAATATTTTCATTACCTTTAGTGGATCAATTGATAGAAGCATTCAGGGTAATTCCTTTGCATTTCAATCTGGAAAGCTGAGGCCACTAATATCCTTTGGTTCTGTACTGAGTATTCTTATATTATTAATTTTCTGAGTATTCTGAAAATAAGGGATCACTGTAGACATTGCCTCACCTTCAGATTGCATTGGCTAAACAAGTTGTGCTGATTTTAGTGAGTCTCTAAATGAGACTAATGTTGGATTTTGCCCTATAATTTAGGATTGAGAGAACTGAAAAAAACATTTTCACCCTGGCACCTTGAGAAAAGTTGCAGGGATTTCTAAGGAAGAATATCTGTGAATAGGATTAAAATGCTCTGTAATTACATACTAGTAATCATGCAAGGATACTGATAGAAATTTCAAGATCTCTGGGTCTTATGTATTCTTGTATATAATCTTCATTAAACTTGAGAAAAATTTTCAGTACAGCTTGCTAAACAACGGGAAGTTATTTTTATATATTTTTTATTTTTATATATTTATATAAATATATTTAAAGTATTTATATGCCACCTTTCACCATGAAGAATCCAGTGTGGCTTACAATATTAAAATAAATAAAGTTAATAGATAAAAATAACAAATGATGACAGTATTAAAAGATATTTAGTTCCTATTTAGTTTTGAAGAACAAATTAGTGCTGTTATTCTCAGCTCTATAGTTCCAGCTGGAATTCCGCATTTCTATATTTCTTTCTCTGACAGAATGACAGTCCATATCAAGGCGGTGTTTTCTTCCTGACAATTCATTTTCCTACAGACTATCCTTTCAAACCACCCAAGGCAAGTGCATTTTTTGGAGGATGCTTCTACTTAAAATGTTGACCCTTTGGATAGATAGAATGAAAAGTCAGTACCTCTTGTTACCCCAGAGGCAAGGCTCTGGCAGAAATGCACACAAAGATTTCTGGTTTGTAGGTTAATCTTGCACATGTTGGTTTAGATTTAGTCCAGACAACTAGTATTGCTGCAAATATTCCACAGTTCAACTAACGGAATACCATTAATTAGTGGCAGACCATATAGTTGCTTTGAGACAGAAACCAGATAATTATGTGAAAATTCTTTTTGAACAATTATTGGAAGCTCCACCAAACAATTGACATAACGTTGGTTGGTGACAGGCGTTGTGAAAACTAAACCAAACTGTGGACTAGTCCTGTGCACCTAAATGTACGTTGACCTCTTTCATATATACTGTATATGGTATAATACACTGCACATGTATTTGCAGTTCTCTTGGAACTGGCAGTTGTAGCATTACTATGTGCCAGAAAGTGTTAGGCAAAGATAAGAATGGGGTTCCAAATACATACTGTTGAAAAAAAATGCTGCTTGTCTGACATGAGAGTTGATTGAGAAAATGCATATACAGTTAGAATTATGGATTTTCATTTTAATTCAGAAAACAGCCTGTGCCCCAGGTATCTGGAGTTAAAGAACTGCAGTCCTATGGACTTTATACTATATTACAAAAAATAAGATTCTGTTAATAACACTTTTATCATATTGACATTTGTCCACAATATTTCCTAAGAAGAAGGCAAAATAAAATATAAAAATAAACAGATTTTATTTCTTACAGGAAGATATTAGAGCATCTGACATATGAAATGATGCTGTTACTCTGCTGGCAATATGCCATAAATGAGTCTCTCATTTTTATATATAACACTGCATCTATTCATCAGTGTAAATACTCATTTTGACATATAGTGCCTTTAAGCAGATCAGAAGCATATTTGTGCTAATCACAGATTGATGTGTGTTTCTTTTAGGTTGCATTTACAACAAGAATTTATCATCCAAATATTAACAGTAATGGCAGCATTTGTCTCGACATTCTAAGGTCACAGTGGTCTCCTGCTTTAACTATTTCTAAAGGTAGGCAGACTATTCAGGTAAAAATACAGTAATTGGTTTCATAAATGACTTGCATGTCTGCTCTTCAAGTAAAGAAGAGTAAGTTGCCTCTCCATCTCTTTAGAATAATATTATATTATTCTGCTAATGACTACTGAAGTTTGCGGTGTATTTAAATCTATATTTTGTTTTCGGTGTTGAATTATACAGTTGGTTTTGGAGAAGTACTCTAGCTTACAGTGAACACACATCTCAGCATATTAAGCTGTAGGGCTTAAATCTGTTTATTAATGTCCACTAGAATAGATTCATTGAGTCGGTGGGCCTTACATAGAGGCTGATGTATCAAGTTTTGTTGATTCAGTGTTTCTGCATTAGTTACTAATTGGGTTTAAGTTTAAGATTTTAACTTAGTGGTGTAAGAGATTGGGGACATGAGTATTTTAAAATTCTGGACAGATTTTCAGCAAATTTGCTTAGTACAGCAATAATGATGCGCTCTGAAGATTTTAAATATAAATGTTACATACTTCACTGATTATAGCTAGTTGTTGAACTGACAAATGAATCTTCCCATAAAGCCATTAACAGTACTTTACTGAAGGAGTGGAGAGAATTCTTCAGAGAATTATGTTTTATGGTAAAGCAGCTTAATTAAGGCAGCTTAATAACTGAACTTGGGTTTATTACATGTGTATTGTGTTGATGTTATGTTTTGAACAGGGTGAATGAAAGGAATGTCGAGAATATGGCTGTTGGAAAACTTGTTCTACGGTTATCTATTCTAACTCACTGAAATTCTAGGATGTCATTTGTGCATTATAATTGTCAGCAAAGGAGAGATCCATTTTGTTAAGCCAATGACTTTAAATGAGCATATATTGGTTTTTGCTGTTGCCTTAATCAAGCCCTTAATCCATAACTTATAGCTAACCAAAGAGACATGTTCTGTATACATTTGCAGAGGCAGATAGTTTAGTTGTCTTTTGATGAACTGTGCAGTTGTTCCTTAGATCTTACTGTAAATGTTACTGTCTTTTTCTTGCAGTTCTCTTATCCATTTGTTCACTGCTATGTGACCCAAATCCAGATGATCCCCTAGTGCCAGAGATTGCACGTATCTATAAAACAGACAGAGACAAGTAAGTACAGTTCATATACAAAAAATGATTTAGTGGAAGATTTGGTTAGAGAGCGTTTGGATAATTTTTGCTCTTCCTGTATTAGAGTCTGAATTGAGTAAAACTTTCATGACGTTCTGCTTTCATGACTAGAAGGCTTCAGGAGAGTGCTAGAATGCAAATTGGAATTCAACATTGACCAAAAAGTGTTGTGTTCCTCTTGGTAGAATACTTGGAAACAGTTTAAAAACACTTGGCAAATGAATTTGAATTTGTCAGAGTAGTGCAAGTCTCATGACTTAATTTTTGCCTTTCATTTTTGACTTAACTGTAGTTGCATCAGAACTCCTAATTAGGTTTAAAACTGCTTTCTGCTTCAACTTTGCAATTAAATCTTGGCCAGGTAGACTTAAGATGGATCTATTGGCTTGTCTTTGTTACTAAATATACTTATCCAATTAGGTACAATAGGTTAGCAAGAGAGTGGACAGAGAAATACGCTATGCTGTAGGGTAAGACTATCTGCACTTCATGGTGCATTAATGATGTGGGGACTTCAGCACTTGGGTGCTGCATGCTATAAGGCACTGGATTAACTAACAAAAGAATGTTCCAGTTACTGAAATACCAAGTTTAACTGCTTGATCTTTATTCAGTGTGAGAAACCTATTTTTGCATGGCGAAAACATGTATAGCCAAATCTAAAAATATTCTAGATGAGTCTTGGTTTTTTTCTTTTCATCTGATAAGTGCATTTGGCACAATTTCAAAGAGAAAATGGCTTTAGTCATCAATCTCATGCAGGTTGTTGAACAGGTAAAACTCTTGACTTCATGAAGTACATAAATGTACTGGGCATGTACTGTATAGGAAGACACTAACATAATAACGGAGCATGTAAATACAGCACTGAGTTGATTTCAGTGGAGTGCTGCGTAGTTGTGTCAGTCCTGATTTTTTAGAGAAGTTGGCTACATAGAGCATTAAAGGGCTTGTTTGATTTGTTTATAAATGTTTGGAGTTTTGCATTATTTGTCATGACAATTGAACATTCTTTTACTTGCACATTTAAGATGTGCTTTTTGATATGCAATGCTGCATAACTGCTTTACTATATGCTTGATATGAGACGTGCTCTGTTTGCAGTCCTCTGCAAATCTAGCTCAGTGGTTAAGAGCAATATGGAATGTGTTAGTATGCTGGTGGAGTAACTTCAAGGCAATTGACCTCACCTCTTACCTGGTCATAGTTATTTGTGTGACCAAGTTTGTATCATGATGTGGTTGATGCCAGTTACATCCCCCCCCCCTTTGTATAGTTTTGTTTGCTTAGGGATCTGGTAAAGAAAATGGAAGTATAGGAACAATATGTCAGGATTGTGTTGTCATTTCTGAATAATTTGGGTTACATTGTTTCAAGATTGAAACTCTGGGAGTTTTAGATAACTGAAAATAATGATCTGCTCTATATAATGTCAATAAACCCGAAATAGATTCTCCATATGATTAGCAGTGAGTTCACTGTACTTTTGAATGTTCTTTTTTTGGACCTAAATGTGGTTTCTGGTTTGAAAACTTTCTAGGTTTGAGGCAATACATATGTTCTTGTTAACAGTGGTGTAAATGAGCATGCTCCTGGGAAGTTGAAAGTGACTTTAAATGTGTGGAAGTTCCTTAAATTTTTTTAAATTGCTGATTGTGGTTTAGTTGATTTTGCTTAACATCTTTTCCTTTTACAGGTACAACAGAATATCTCGGGAATGGACTCAGAAGTATGCCATGTGATGCTACCTTAAGTCAGAATAACCTGCATTATAGCTGGAATAAACTTTAAATTACTGTTCCTTTTTGATTTTCTTATCCGGCTGCTCCCCTATCAGACCTCATCTTTTTTTTTTATTTACCTCTGTCCATTCATGCACATGCTCATCTGAGAAGACTTTAGCTCTTCCAGCTTTGGACAATAACTGCTTTTTAGAATCTGTAAAGTAGTTATTCAAGAACAGTTGCCCAAGATTCAGAATTCTTTAAATGGAGCATGTGTGTTGTGGCCAATGTCTTCACTCTAACTTGGTTATGAGATTGAAAACATTCCTCACTGCTCTAACAGTTCTACTGAAGATATCACCCAAAGGGAGGGGAGATGGATGTTCAGATTGCTCACATCACAGGAAATAGCATTGCTGTAGCATCATCCATCTTGTTTTAAACCTTCCAGTGTTAGAGACTGAGGTTTCATGAGATACTTGTGCTCATAACTGGTATGGCTGGAGAATTGTACAGAACCTGTAGCATCAGCAGAACAGAACACGTGATGTATCTTATGCATGTCAATAAAGGAATGACCAGTTCTTGTTCTACAGAGAATGGAAATTGGAAGTCCATCATCCCTTGTATTCCAAAATGGGGTCTCAGAACATTTTTGTAACTCTCATTTAAATTTTGTTAGGATGCTTGGAGCTATTAGTTAATCTATCTTCCACAACAGTTTAATATAGCACTGAATAAATGATGCAAGTTGTCAATGGATGAGTGATCAACTAATAGCTCTTCTAGTAATTGATTTTATTTTCTTCAATAAAGTTACATAAACCAATGAGTTAGCTGCCTGGATTAATCAATATGGGAAACAAAATCTTTTGTAAAAGCAAAGGTGGTTTTTGTATATACTTGTTGGGATTTGCCTCATTGTTTGACATCAATTAATGATGTGAAAGTTAGTAGAGTGAACTTTTTGCCATGTTCAGTTATAAAACTTGGTCTGTGTTCAGGTTGACACATTGATCAGCCCTGAAGTATGCAGAACTAATAAGCTAATCTCGTAGTATAGACTTGAGTGTGCTACACAAGGTACTGGGATCCAGCAGTGCAGCTATGGACTTGGGACCCAGCTGATGTACTGGTGTATTGTGGAGACTTTTCCAGATGCATCCAGTTTGTTGACTGAGAAACTTTCTTTACCTTGTACACTTTGACAGCTGAAAGATCTTTATGTGGGAGTAATGAGGCAAAAACTGCAAAATAAAGTACTGTTTTGATGTGGGAATTGTCATGAGGTTGTGTTGAAGTGACTTTTCTATGTGGAATATTTGCTATCCATCAAGGACTACATGATGCCACTTACATTAATGAACATATTTGTTGCCGTAGTCACTCTCATTTCTGGTGGCTGAAATGAATGAATAAAGTCATTGCTACTGGGATTTTTGTTCTAAGAAGCACTGTTTGTGCCACTCATTTTTCTGGCTTTTGTCAGTAATACGGTAACTTTCTCCTTTTCTGCGCTCATGGTTTTGTCTCCATTCTTGTCTTTAGTTCAGCATATTCTAGTCCTCTACTATTAGTTTGTGCTTCTGTGACGTCTAGCTCCACTTTTGGCACTGCTTATAGTTCTGTGCATCCTAAATTCTTGTCTCCACATATTTGTGGGAACCTAGATGTAAAATTAAATGTTAACCTGTAACTTCTATAAAAGTGCAACATCTAGTTTTGCCATGGTTTGTTTCAGCTTTAAGACATGGTAGAAAAACTATCTTTTGGAACCATCCAGTTGCCTACTCAAGATAAGGTCATCACTGCTGGTTATGGCTTGTTTTGGGAAAACAAAATTTTTGAGCATTTCTCTTTTGCACGCTGTCTCTTTTTCCTGGCAATAAAACCACCCTCGGAGGACAAAACAGTATTTAAATGCAGAACTGAGGCTGGTTATTTGGTGACACATCTGTCGTTTGCAATAAATCTCTTGACCTAGCACAGATAAGCATAATACTGTTACCTGAAATACTGTTGTGTGTTGTCACAAATTGGAATGGTTCGACCTGAACTATTACTTTTAATGTTGCTGTCTTCTTGACTGAGAAGCTTAAGCATGTCCTTAATTTTCCTATTGAGAAGACGTAAAACAATACTCAACTTTTGGCTGGATTGTATTGGGCTGCAGTTCTCAACACACCCAGAAATAAATTCAATTGAAAAACAAACTTTTATTATTTGTTCTTTTGAAGCACTTTCATCCCGTTGTTCAGCCAGAAAATCTCCCAGAGAAGCATATAGATGAATGAAAAGCAAAACAGCCGCTGCCTCACATTTCTAGTCTAGATGTTTGGCACTGTGACAAACAGGTGAGAGTCCGCTGTTCTAGGATTGCAGACTTCATTATATGCAAATTTGTGCAATTCTAGCTTTTTATAGTCTCCATTTTTCTGGGTTTTATATGACTTGTCTTAAAATATGTTTACAGGCATTGGCTCTTAAACTTACACTTGACATTTGTTTGTCAACAGTAGAAGTGTACAAACTTGTGTAAAGATGATTACACAAACAATGTCATAGTTCGGTAGCGTTTTTCAGTCTCTGTCTTGTAAAGTTTGTTTACTGTGTAGTTCTAGTTTATCTTAAAAATTAGCTCTCTGTGCACCACAGGAGGCTATAGTATTCTCTGCCACATTGGCAGGCAAAAGAGTTCAGACATACAGGTTTCGTTTTTAGCTATATTATGAAAGTTAACAGAAATGTTCTTATATAATTGAATATGCTTGGTATCTCTAGAGACTTGAAGGTAACTACAGCCACACAGCTCATGTTAGGTGTTACAGTGCCTAATGGATACTTTACATCTCTATTCAAAGAAAGTGTTTTTATATGGAGTTCTTAATCAGAATTTTGAGAAATGTGTAGCTTAAAGCTACATTCATTTGAAAGAGTATCAGTATCTTGTCTGGCAATTTTGAAACTGGAGTGTTTTGGATTCCTTTGATTCCTTCTGTTGCTTGAGTTTTTAACCTAGTGATTGCATTGCTTCATCTTACTGGCATTGTCTTAGTTCTAACAACTAGGGCTGTCATAATACCATCACTTATTTTCCAGCCATATTTCCAAATAATTGTGGTGCTGTGGATTTTTATACAGGGGGTGGGGGGGGAATAGTGGTTAAGGCACATGGCTACAATCAAGAACCATTTTTGTTTTGTTTTGTTATATACCTTCATAATATACTCCATAGTAAAATGGAGTGTCACTTCAAAATGCAGTTGTATATGAAATCTGCTCATTTTCTAAAAATAATTTCTCCACTCTAAATCAGAGTGTTCATAGAATTAATCATTTTAGAATTGCAACACCTTTTCAAAATTCATCCAAATCGCTTGGAGAGCTATGTAGAACTGTTGGGCAAAACCAACAGGTTGGATAAATACTTATAATACTGTAGCTGAAATCCAGCAGCAAAACTTAATAGTAATAATCTGAGAACTGCAGAGTTGGAAGGAACCCTATGGATCATCAAGTCCAGTTCCTGTCAAGGAGGCACAGTGGGGAATCGAACTCCCAAACTCTGGCTCTGCAGCCAGAGATCTGAACCACAGAGCTATCCAGCAGTTCTACCTAGTATGGCAATTTCTATTTGCAGGCAGCTCCTTACATGGGTAAATGCACTTTGAAGTATTCCCCACCAAACCTGATGTGGAGTAGTCTTATGTGTCCATATATCAGATTCATGGGTGATGAGATTAAAAATCATAAGATGTTACCATTTAGATAAGCAATGGTCCTTAAAGTGTTGCAGACTTGCAGACTGTTTGCACTCTGAAGACCTTAGGGTGCTAAAAATGGGACATTTGACAGTAGTACTTAATTGCAATGGCCATCTCTCCTAGTAGTTCTTGAAATATTTTTGGCGGGGTTCTTGAAAATTGCTTTGCATATGAATTTGCTCTACATTGCAAAGCAAAAAAAACTTGATTATTTAAATTCTTGCATCTTCAAAACCTGCAGTGCATTATGAAAACCCGATCCAGGATTTTGTTAAATCTATTTGATGTTACAGTCAGAAGTGGGCTCTGTCTGCTGGGGGAAAAGGAGATAATCATGTCACGGCTGAATTATGTCCCTTTCCACATATTATCTGAGTGGAGCTTGCAGACCAATATTTGAGGACTTCTGATTTATGCAGCATAACAGTGGGAGTTTGAATTTAGGTGGATCCACTGCAGTTGTTAAGATCTGCTAAGTATACCTGCTTACTTGAATGGGCTCTTGATCATAATATCAGGAATGGGAGTTGTATATAATTTTAACTAACAACTGGCTCACAGGAACAACTTTACTATATTTCTTAGGAAAAATCTGTCACCTGCAGTGGCTATTGAATATTCAGAGAATGCTGTCTTTCACATCAAAAAATGGCAGTGGTGCTTAGGCAACACTGGAATTGGGAAAATTTGGAACAATGCAGCAGTGGATTACATACCATGCCAGTGTTGATTACTTTAAGCCACCTTATTTCCCTAGTCTTTTAAATATTTGTAGGATTGAGTACCTTTAGCTGTCAAATAACAATCTGAAACTCTTAGCAGCTTCTACAAGAACTGGATAGAACATCAACCAGCAGAACCACTATAAAGGGAAACCTAGAGGAACTTTCCACACTAAGGAAGAATTTCATGTGCAAACCTGAAGTTGTGTTATAGGCCTGAGCTGCAGTGTAAATATCTTGAACGGAATAATAGATTAAATTCCAGTACACTGTAGCTTTTCTTATCCTTCAGATTGTGTTGTAGGAAAATACACAGTTGGTATTTGAGTTCTGCAATTACAAGTGGTAAAGTTGAAATAACTCTGAAAGATCTGCTTTTTAAAATCCCAAACAGATGTGACCTTCGTTTACGCAGGTGAGATAAGCTTATTGTCCATGCCAAGAGGCACTGTTCTATTAGTGTATGTTTCATTATTGAGCCCTGGTGCAGAAACAGTTCTGGATAAAGCCCGATAGTCCTTGTCCCAAACTGAAACTAGAAACAGAGCAACAGTGTATGCAAAACCCATTCCTTCAAGTGGCCTATGTGCCTTTCTGCGCATAAATATGTAGTTTTTAAAAGCCACCAATGGCAAGTGATGGAGGCAAAAAAATGCAGTAAAAATAATTGCTTTGCTTGAGTTTACAGAAGCTTTTGATAATAAAATTAAATGTTGTAAGCCGCCCAGAGACCTTTGGGTAGTGTTGGCGGCATATAAATTAAATAAATAAATAAATAAATATTCCTCATCAGATGATCCTGAGCAATCATAAGTAGTTACCTTGTGTGAAAGGAAAATTAAAAGGAATGGAAAAGGAATGTGAACAGCAGGGTTCCTCAAAGACATTTATTCGGACCTGTGCTTTCTGACCAGATCTTGAGTTATGTTTGATCGGTGAAGTGGCTACATATGCTTAAATAATAATGTACAAGCATTAGATAAAATTCCTTGATGAATGCACATGATGGCAAACCACTGTTGTGTCATATGGGAAAACTTTTAATATGTGGATAATCCTGCCATAGGTCAAGATTTCTGTGAAGGCATTTCAGTTTACAGCCTTTCAGTCCTAACCTCTTCCACTAATCTCAGGTTTTGTGAAATGATCTTTTGAGAAACAGCAGAAGCTACTTCCTGTGTGAGGTTCTTAAATTTCAAAATACAGTACGTAAACTGTCTTTGTTACCCAACTGGTTACATTGATTAGTTTTGTTATTGCACAGCAGCAGTTCAACTACAAATCTAATGAACTTTCTTATTTCCTTTTGTCTTGTCATTACAAGAAAATGGGAAAGAAAGAAAAAGCAAAATTACAAGGCTTCATGATAAGGGAAAACAGCACAGTGGTTGTAGGTGTGAACACTAAAATAGATTGGTGCAGCAGTATGCAAATAAAATGAAATGGTTCTGCTTTTACCTTGCAAAAGACTGCATCTCAACTGCAGACACGGGGTTCGTATTACCGTAGGTGCAATGTTGTGGAAGTGTGAACTCTACCCTACCTACCTAATAAAGTGGATTGGACAATATTTTTTCTGAATGATATAGCATTCTTTGAAAGGATTTACTGTACATAACCAGGAAAAAAATTGAACACAAAAGCAAACATAAAATGAAAAACAACATAAAATACAACTTGGAACAACCACAAAGAACACTGATATTAAAACTTGGGGGTCTAGGCTACATGAGTTGTTTAAAAGATCTGCATGAATAGAAGGGATTTCCTTGTGGTACTGTGAATTTGATTCTTGTAATAGTTCCAATCTCGAGCCCTATGCTGTATGCTGATTTCTTAGCTAATGTTTCTATTTATGGAATTGCTGAAATTTTAATGTTACTATTAAGTTCCTGCAATAGCGTAGGTTAGAAATAATTTTAAACAAATGTTTGCAAATTAAATATGATATATGAATTATAATAGACAATTTCGTGGCACCTTTAAAAAGTACCATGTGTAGTATAAGATTAGTGGAGTCTTTCATCAGATGCATGGTGTTAACTCTGGTGTCATGCATGTACAATGGAAACAAAGGTTAACAATGAGGGAAATGTCTACTGCACAAGTATTCTCTGAGTTAGGTTGTACATCACTGATAGCATGTTGGAATAGGTACTTAAAGCTTGCTGGATCATGGAGACATCACACTCACTGACCATGAATGGTAAGCCTTCCAGGCTGCCTTCTAATGTAAAAAAAGGAAAACAAACATTATTTACCAACAAAGGGCCACCTATTAGAGGCACAAACACAGTGTCCACCTCCTGTGACAAAACCACATGCCAAATACTTTCCCACATCCATTTGGGTGCCATTACTGCAAGACCTAATGTCAGCACGTGGCAATGGAAACTTTGGACAAGCGCTGACTCTACGGCTTGAAAACGGGATGAGCACCGGCCCCTAGAGTCGGACACGACTGGACTAAAAATATTGTGCCGTGTATTTGTTGGATTCTGTGAAAGTTTATTCCATAATAAATTTATTAGTCTATGAGGTCTCCCAAGACTTTCGGTTTTTGTTGCAAAATATGCACATATTTTTGGAGTTAAAAGAATGAAGTTACTGTATATCTACAATACTGTCAGGACTTACGCCTAAATCTGTATCAACAGCTTTGAATTGTTAATAAGCTATTTAACGTGTTTACTGCTTTCTAAAAAAGCAAGCATCATAAAAAAACCTTGATCATGATTAAAGCTGTGGTCAGGTGATATGCTGATTTTTTCATTCTTAAGCAGAAATCCTCAGCCAATGGTTCCCAAATGTTTTTGGATTAAAACTCAGAGGTTTTTCACCACTAACTGTCCCAACAGCCAGGCAGCAGATTTGGGCTCTTTAAAAATGCCACTTTTTAAATAAATTTATTGCTTAGAAGGGGAGATGTCCTTGTGAGGTTTCTGCCCTGTATACCAAAAATAATGCATTTTGTGTATGTTGATTAGGGGTGTGTGGTGGTGGAGAGATTTGAATTACTGCTCAGCTCAAGCAGCACAATGTCTTCAGCTGGCTTTGATCATTCAATTCCTTTCTCTGTTCCTACTCCTCTGAATGTGAGGAAGTGTCTTGTCACCTGAGGTTCTGTTGGAGTGGCATAATGAAACAGGTAGGAACATAACTCTGTTGCTCTAACCATTACACAACACTGTCTATAATATTATTCCCTAATATATTATATTTATATCTCAAGGTATTTAAACCTTCATGTACATGCTCCTCTTTTTATGAGAATATGCTTCAGTTCAATTAAAAATATATCTTCTAGACTGTGATTCCGCTTCTTACATTTTAACAGAAAATAGTAGATAAAATTTAAGGCAGTAGTAAAAATGCTTGAATGAACAAAAAGCTTCTTCTAACAACACTGTTGCCAGTATGGTGCATTGCTATTGGCATTCCACAGTTTGGGTGCTGAAGTCAAAGAAGCTTTCATAGTTTATGCATCTCGCAGTAAGAGGGCTTCAGCAGCTAATGATGTTCACCAACTTAAATGAGCTTAAAACAGAGTTAGATAAAATATTGGATATTAAAGCTGCTAAAAGGTACTTGCCACTTGGCTATGTATGGTAGAACACGAACTACGTATCAGTGTTGGAGAATAATGGATAGGCAGTTGGGAGCTTCCTATAGGCATTTGGTTGGCCACTGTGGGATACAGTGTTAGATAGGTAGAACTTTGTTTCATCCAGCAGTACTTTTCTCATGCTTGTCTTAGAGCAGGGATGACCAACCTGCTGATGGTTCCTAAGAGCTACAGTCCAGAAGCATCTGGAGGACCACAGGATGACTACCCCAACTTAGCAAATGAGTAGGAGGATAACTGAATTAGCTGATCCCTTCAATCTTTTTGCTGATTTTCCTTTTCAAACTATATTTTCAATAAGGTACAGTGTATTATTTTAGCTCCCTGGATGTTGGGAAAGTGTGAAGGCAAGAGGAGAAGGGGACGACAGAGGACGAGATGGCTGGACAGCGTCATTGAAGCTACCAACATGAATTTGACCAAACTCTGGGAAGCAGTGGAAGACAGGAGTGCCTGGCGTGCTCTGGTCTATGGGGTCACGAAGAGTTGGACACGACTTAACGACCAAACAACAATTACTTTATCTCATTGATTTATTCATCTTCATAAATATGTATCTTGAACAGCAATTTCTGAGAGATACACATAGCAATCAACTAAAATGTTATAAAATGACAAAAGCTGCCAAAACAACTAGCAAAGAGCCCTTTAAGCTATTTGGGCCACAGTTCCCACCATCATTGATCATTGACCAGGGGTAGTGAGGATAAAAATCTAGTAATGTCTGAATGGCCACATCCATGGTTATCCCGTAGATGGGTGGGGGAGGTGTGTGTGTGTGTATTCACCTTGTATTAAAAAGAGTGTAGGTGCCATATGGGCCTTTTTAGAACACCTATATAGGGAGGACACCACCACCAAGAGGGATGTTCTGCCAGTCATTACTGAGCTTTAACAGGGCGCTCAAAAGACAGCAGATACATGGGTGTATTTTCTCACCGAAAACCGGCTGGCTCCATTTTACATGGCCTGAATTTTCCAAAAACATCTCCAGCTAATAAAGCATGGTCCACTACTTCAGCTTGGAAATGGCTACTGCATAAAGTCACTGAGGTCGATGGAAAGATCTGTCTTTCTCCACAGAAACACTACTTGAGCAAGGCAGTAATGAAATTGTGGAATTCTGCAATAGAATGGTGTTATGCTCACCAGCAGATCTCTCAGTATGTGTAGAGTTATACAGTATGTTCATGTAACTGTACACATTCAGAAAGCCAATCCCTTTGTTTATAGAAATATGTCACTGAACATTAGGCTTCATCACTTCCAAGTCTTACTTCCATCCTGTGGGAAAATCATTGTTGAAATTTGTGTTCGCAGTTTAAAAAAAGCACACCAGACTCTACCTATCTAGTTCTGTCCAGGAGGGCAAGCAATTGTCCAGAACAGTCTGTTCTGTCTCTTTTAAGCTTCCCAAGAGAAACAGTAGAACACTGCTGTCTCTTGTTAGTAATTTGATGCCAAACTACCGTACTGCTGGTCATTTACAAATGTTTCAATAATAAAGAATCCATGCTAGCAGATTGATAATTGGAAAGCCTTATGCGTTGTTGTCCAATGTCCACATCTCTCTTAGCCTACTCTGTAAATCCATTCAAGAGGGCAGGGCAGGGGATTGGAGGGTGGCAACTTCTTTTTTTGTCTCTCTCTTACCTAAATTAAATGTAAATTTACACGGTGGCTAAGGGATTTCTTGCACCAGCTCTTCATAACTGCTGCACAGGTAGGGCTGCCAGCTCATAGGTGTATTTAAACTCCTATCCAAAATGAAGACAGTCTCTGGGATGGAATACTACAGACTGTTCCACTGACATAACTGTTTCCAACAATAGAATCAGAAGGGGGCTATTCTTTATCCCTGTACTGTGAGCTCTCAGACCAGTTCTGGAGACCTGGGAAATTATTTGAAGTGATTTTTCACTGAGGAAAGAAAATCCTTGTGTTCGTGGTTGTCTATTGATGCAATACTGGATTCAGGCTATTTATGGTTGGTTCAATATTTTAATGCTTCATTCT
This sequence comes from Pogona vitticeps, assembly GCF_051106095.1. Lineage (NCBI taxonomy): Eukaryota > Metazoa > Chordata > Lepidosauria > Squamata > Agamidae > Pogona > Pogona vitticeps. Next base: position 22,074,182 of record NC_135787.1, on the reverse strand, counting down.
GACCTGTGTCATTAAATACTTTCCCTGCCTTTCCAGTAAGGATGATATGATTCAAGAAACAGAAAATGGAACCATTCCTAATTTGATCACAGCTCAAGTGTAGAACCTAGATGACTCCTTTCTCCTGAGATGTTCAGAACTAGGAAGGTCAGAAGGTTAAGAGCCTGCAAAAATTTAGCAGGCTAAGGACAAAAAAACTGAGTAGGAAACTGTAAATGTCAGTGCTGAATCACTTTTGGTAAATTTGTTCACTTTGAGAGGGGCTGGGTTAACTTTATAAAGTTGCTTCCACATACATTCTGAAGGCTACATGCTCTGTACAGTATACAGTATTTACAAATGAAGCAATCTATTCTATCTCCAGGATAAGGTTGTAGTGATTACTTCCTTCAGGGATTACATGTTCTTTCTCCTTTGTTATTCATTTGCTGTCAGGTTGTCTCCAATTTATGGTGACTTACCTGTACAAGTGACCTCCAAAGGGTCCTCTCATTAATAATCTGCTCAGCTATTTCAAACTCGAGGTCATGGCTTTCTTGTGTTAATTCATCTCATTCTTCCTTCTTTCCTGCTTTTAATTTTTTCCAAGCTCTCCTCTAGCACCACACTTCAAACAAAATGATTATTTTTTTCCCTTTTGGCTTCATCGCTGTCATCTTCTGATTTCTTTGCAGTAGTCTCCATTTGGATTGTTGGCTGAATGAAGGGAAACAAAATCTTTAACAATTTCAATTTCTTTACGTCAACATCAAAGTTATATAGATCTTCTGTAGTCATGATTTTTTGCTGTCTTAACATTCAGCTGCATTTGCACTTTCTTCTTTCACTAATCAGGAGGTATTTAAAAAGAGAGAGATGATATACGTTATTAAAATAGTTATGTAGATGGGACCCTGTTCCTGTGAGTAGGAAGTAAAATTTCATGCAAGAGTTTATTAATGAAATTTATTGTATAACAAGCCTCTCTACCTACAATTTAGCTCATCCCCAATCTCATCACTTAAAAAAGCAAATTGTTTTCCAGTCAAACCACTAGTTCTTAGTTTTTATGAAAATATGTCTGGATAATGAAGAAATGCATATTTCCTAAATGCTGGACAGTTCATCATCAGTGTACATCTTTCTGAAGTAATTTCAGATCCACAACAGGAAATGCACATTTCAAAATATGCATCATATACAATTAACTCAATACAACTATGGGTGAAAGTAAATTGCTCCTTCATTTCACAGCTTTATTTGTTTTATTTATATAGTAGTTTTCCATACACGCTCAAGGCATATGATGAATAGATTCTGCTGATGGCTTTTCCTTGACAGTTGGGGAAGTTTGTGTGTGTGCAAGGTTCTAAATACTGTATACATATGAGACAGCGTTCAAACATACTGTCTCATACACTCATTTGTTTTCGTTGCATATTCTAGGAAAAACTTTTATACCTCCATTTTCTATTGTGTGTATATAACCAGTTTATAGGAAATGATGGCTCAGATGTGTAAGTGTTCTACCAAATCCAATTCACTCAGGAAGACGGCATTAAAAGTGACTCAACATTTAGCTGAGCCCTTCAACCCTTACTGGTCCTTGTTATAAATTTAAAGAGGGACCAGATAGTGTGTACAGCAAGATTCCCTTTAAGCTGCAGGGCACACAGTGCTGCACCCCCTCTGTGCAGCCACACACCCACAACGGGGTTGAAAATTAGAGGGAATTTTGATGTACAGCACATGCACCTCCCTACAGTTAAATCTTAAAGCATGTTACAGCCTAGAAGATTTACCATGGAATAAGCTTTCGTGTACTCGTGTCCACTTCATCAGATGCACCACAGTGGTCTCCTTCAGGTAAAAGGGAATCATGTAAACCAAAGGGTCGAAAGCTCATGGCATTACAGAGTTCATCCTGTGCATATAAGCTTGTTTTCCCAATAATAAGCACTGTAACAATTCAAAACAATGTCATTAATTGTCACGCAATCTTTTTGGCTGGGATTGCTATAACACCTACAATGCAAAAGATAGTTCTAATCCCACTTGAATTTAAAATAAATAAAATTTGGGTATGGAAAAGGATCTATTATCTACTTGAAAAAAACACGTAAATAGACAAATGATTAATCGAGCAGATATGCTTTGATTAGTTGGCAGCCTTCATTGTGAGACATGGTCCTTGTTTTCAAAGGTAGCAACTGATAATTTTTTTAATTGGCGTAATACAAAGAGCCAGTGTGGTGTAATGTATAAAGGAACAGAATGAGACTCAGGAAATCTGGCTTCAGACCCCTGCTCAGCCATGTAAACTCACTCCTCTGTGCACCTATGTGCCAATGGAAAACCACAGCCCGAATAACTCACATACCTTAGAGTGACCCTAATGCCGTTTCTAAACTGAAATCACATAACAAAAAATAAAAGGTATCAGATTGATTAGAAGAATCCCAATATTTAAAGAGTATTCTCTGCAGACTGCACAGACATAACACCTGAGAATAGTGTTGTTTATTACTGAAATGCAGTGTTTCCTGACCAAGAATGTGATGAAAAAGTATGAGACAGATGAGCTACAGGACTTGGAAAAGGACAAAAGACTGATCTGAACAAGCAGGCAGACCTGGAGCTAGGCAATTTTCCATTTTAGGAGGCCTCTAAATAGCCATTGTAAGAAAATGGAAAAGCTGGCTACAGAAAAGGAACATAAGCAAAGTCTTCAATCAGCTGTTGTTGGGAGTACCACTCCCACTATCCTTCTATGTTGGTGAGGATAGATGGGAGTTGTAGTCCCAATAAAATCTTGGAGGGACTCATCCTTGCGTGAACCATATTAAAGAGACAAGCGAAACAGAGCAGAATGGATATTTCTCCCACAGAGGAACGTGAAAAACAAAATTAGAAATGATTTTTTGTGTGGTCCCAAACCAAGGAAGGCCAAAAGGTGAATGAGGCCGACCAAGTGAAACGAGCAACGAAGGGGTGAGGTACCCGATGGCAGGCCCAAGGGGAAGAGGGGCAGCGACCGGGTGAGGCAGAAAAACAACACGACAAGCAGCGGCCTCCCCGGTGGTGGAACCCAAGGGGCGAGGGGGGGCCAAAAGCGCCCGAGAAGGCACGACCTGGCGTCGCCTGAGGGCAACTTGCCCCGGAAGGGTCGGCGCCAGCCTGGGAAAACGAAGGCAGGCCCCGGTTCTCTCAGGAACTGCCTGTTTCTTCCTCTCTTTCTCCGCCGAGGAAGAGGCCGAGGGAACAGGGAAGCCGTCTCTTTGTCCACGCCTTCCCGCCGAGGGAAAACTCCCACCAGAGACACGCAGGAGGAAAGAAACACAGGGGAATAACGACGAGTCGGGCGACACCCGTAAACCTCTTTACGCAGGGCCGTCATCACCAGAGGCGGCCTCTCCAGGCCACAAAGCTTCTGGCGAACCAAACGTGCCGCTAGGTTCTTCTTCTTTCTTTGCAGGAGCTGACGAACGCCTACCCTCGCGCCTACTTTCCAGGGCTTGGATATCAGGAGGCGGGCGTCCCCACCTTCCCTGGAGAGTCTCTCCTCTGAAGAGGCGCAGCTTGGCGCGGGGGGGAAGCGCCACGCTTTGCCCCTCCGGGTTCCCGCCCTCTGGCCATTGCTTCCCTCCCCGCCCGGCCCTGCCTGCCGAGGGGCTCTACTCCCACTTCTTTTCTGCCTTCGCCGGAGGCAGTCAGGATGCTACCAAGGGGTTCCCTCTTTTCGGGACTTTTCATCCTCCTGGCCTCCTGGAGGAGCAGCGGGGCGACGGGAGCTGCCGCCTCTCGAAGCCCAACCACGACGGCGGCCGTCTACAGCCTGCGCGGGAGGTGGCAAGTGAGCAACGGAAACGGCTCGCTGGTGCTGGACGGGGAGGTCCCCGGGTGCATCCACACCGCCTTGCTCCAGGGCGGGCTGATCCAGGTACGGTAGGATCGGGAGCCCGCCGGGTAGTCAGCTCGCGCCGGTCCGGTCCGAAAGTTGGCCGCCCAGTAGCCAGCCGGGCAAAGCTGCGCCTTTTCACTGAGGTCGGGGTCCCAGTCAGGAGCACAGCTCCGAAGTAACGAGTTACTTGTAATTCTTCCTCCCCCCCCCACCTTGTTTCGCAGCAATAACCTGAGATGGGGAAATTTGCTGTTTGGACCTCAATCGCGCGGGCAGCGTGGTCGCTGACATGTTGGCTGTGGGATTCTGGGAGTTGTAGTCCACAAAAGCAAGGTGTCTCATCTATGGCTGTGCCAAGAGCTTAAAAAAAGTTAAAAAACAAAACGAAAACGTGGTGGCACCTTAAAGACTAACTTTTTATATTTTTAATGTGAGCTTTCGTGGACTTCCGTGTATTAGGCTCACATTGAAAATATAAAAGTTAGTCTTTAAGGTGCCACCACGTTTTTGTATTTTTTTTATTTTTTATTTCTATTTTGCTTTTGCCTGTAATGTTTTCACAGACTAACAGGGCTATCCCTTCTACAGGTAAAAACAAAAGAGGGTGATGCTGTCAGTAGACTGAGAATGTCTCAAAAACAGGCTAGCTTTTTAGTCTTGCAAGTCTCTTCATCAGGCTGGGCATGGCAGAGTTTGGGGGAAGGGGAGAGAAAAAGATGTGTATCTTTTACACATCCTAAATATGTGTAAATAATGATTAATGTTTTCTTCTTATTGTTCTGCTGTTCTTGTTTGAGTCTGTGACCACATAATAATAAAGACAGAAAAAACCCACCCTAAATGATCTTGCCTATTTAAAGTGAAGTTTCTAGAAGGAATTTGTCCCCTGACAGAAACAGCTGAGGTATGGGGATATAGATTTAATTGTGTTTCCCCCCTCCATGGACAAAAGTGTTGTGAGTTACCCAGCATTTTCCTACTGCCTTATATTTATTTATTTAAAATCCTTTACCCCTCTGTCCTTAAAAAGGACCCAAGGCGGCTTACATCACTGAAAGACAATCTTTAAAGCTGAAACCAATAAGTATACAACGGTGGTATACTCATTATAATATTAGATAATTTTTAAAGCTAATAAATAAAATTTAAAGGTAAGAACAGTGAGTATAAAGAAGTAGCCTACATAATTAAAACACAATATTAAAGTTAAAAGTGATAAGTATACAAATATTAAAAAGGAACAAACAAGTACCACTCTGAGAAATGGTAAACACAAGTAGTACAAGGAACCCAGTCAAAGTAGTAATTTGTAACAATCCATCTAAAAATTACACTCTGGTCGCCGGTCACTGAGGGAAGGCTTGTCTGAAGAGAAAGGTCCTTGCCTGTTTGTGGAAGGACAGCATGGGGCCCACTCTAGCTTCCTGTGGGAGAGAGTTCCAAAGTCTGGGAGCAGATATTGAAGGTATTGTTAAATAAGATTAGGTTTCATCACAAGGTAAGAAGAGGTACTATGACTCATTTTGTTGCATAACTATAACTTTGTAACCAAAGATTTATATACTGTATTTTTCTGTGTATAAGACACTACTTTTTCCTAAAGTCATATACACTAAAAATTGAGGAGTGTCTTATACATGGAAGTAAGCTGAGATAGCATAGGAGAGAACAAAAGGTCCCATACCTTGCCTCCAATCATGAGCCTTATGGAACTGATGTCAGCTGATCCTGAACAAATCAGTTGGGACACACCTTGGTGGAGGTGGAGCTGTAGGCAGTGATCAGATGCAACAGGAACTTGTAATATCCGAGTGTTCTGAGCCCAGAGGATGAATACCCAAAGCTAAGTTTTCTTTATTTTGGGGTTAGAAAAATGGGGTGTGTGTGCATTGTATAAATGGAAAAATATGGTACTTCTTCACTAAATCTTGGGAAAATGTAGAGGTATATATTGGCCATATACTTGTACTGCCATATCTGAGGAAGTGGACATTGACTGACAAAAGTTCACACTGAAATAAAATTGTTGGTCTTTAAAGTGTTGCAAGGTAATTGTTATTATTTTGTTCTTTTGACAACATTTTTAGATACTTTTGTAGGTAAGGGCATGTGGCCTCACTAAATGCTGAAAGAGGAGTACCATTGAGTTCATGTCCTGGTTTGACCATGTCTGAGGGTAAATGGGGAGGGAATGTGTTACATACCACAGCACAGTGGCTTGTAGCATTCAGGTAAAGATAATAAGAACATTAAAAAAAACAACAACTAGTCTCTGGTTCTGTCAGACGGCTGGGTGATGTTTTGAGGGGACAAATGGGGGGGGGGGGAAAGAGTTCAAAATACATTTATTTCACCCAACAGCATTTTGATAACCCTTGAAAGTTGTTAGATGAATAGAAAAACAAAAGTAGCTGAGTTGGTCCATTGACAGCCAAGCCAAAATTCACCTTTATTGGGATCAATTAAAACACAAATATGCAAGCTCTCTATTTCTTCAGATGTTGTCATCAGGCTGGGTGCTAGAATGGGAGAAAAGGGAAAGTTCACAGTTTATTGCCACATCACATTCTCACTTAGGCTTTTGGGAAGAACTTGGGCTGAAGCCCAGGCTCTCTGTTAGCAGGTAAGCAGGGATGTGGGAACACAATAAAGAAAGTTAATCATGTCTTGAAGTGTGTGTGTGTTTAGTCGTTTAGTCGTGTCCGACTCTTCGTGACCCCATGGACCAGAGCACGCCAGGCCCTCCTGTCTTCTACTGCCTCCCGGAGTTGTGTCAGGTTCATGTTGGTTGCTTCGCAGACACTGTCCAGCCATCTCATCCTCGGTCGTCCCCTTCTCCTCTTGCCATCACACCTTCCTAACATCAAGGTTTTTTCCAAGGACTCTTTTCTTCTCATGAGATGGCCAAAGTACTGGAGCCTCAGCTTCAGAATCTGTCCTTCAAGTGAGCATTCAGGGTTGATTTCCTTTAGAACTGATAGGTTTGTTCTCCTTGCAGTCCAGGGGATTCTCAAGAGTCTCCTCCAGCACCACAATTCAAAGGCATCAATTCTTCGGCAGTCAGCTTTCTTTATGGTCCAGCTCTCACTTCCATACATCACGACAGGAAAAACCATAGCTTTGACTATTCGGACTTTTGTTGGCAAGGTGATGTCTCTGCTTTTCAAGATGCTGTCAAGATTTGTCATCGCTTTCCTCCCAAGAAGAAGGCGCCTTTTAATTTCAGGGCTGCTGTCTCCATCTGCAGTGATCATGGAGCCCAGGAAGATAAAATTTGACACTGCCTCCATATCTTCCCCTTCTATTTCCCAGGAGGTGATTGGACCAGTGGCCATGATCTTAGTTTTTTTGATGTTGAGTTTCAGACCGTTTTTTGCACTCTCCTTTCACTCTCATTACAAGGTTCTTTAATTCCTCCTCACTTTCTGCCATCAGAGTGGTATCATCTGCATATCGGAGGTTGTTGATATTTCTTCCGGCAATCTTAATTCCGGCTTGGGTTTCTTCCAGTCCAGCCTTCCGCATGATGTATTCTGCATATAAGTTAAACAAGCTGGGGGACAATATACAGCCTTGCCGTACTCCTTTCCCAATTTTGAACCACTCAGTTGTTCCATGACCAGTTCTAACTGTTGCTTCCTGTCCCACATATAGGTTTCTCAGGAGACAGATAAAGTGGTCAGGCACTCCCATTTCTTTAAGAACTTGCCATAGTTTGCTGTGGTCCACACAGTCAAAGGCTTTCACATAGTCAATGAAGCAGAAGTAGATATTTTTCTGGAACTCTCTGGCTTTCTCCATAATCCAGCGCAAGTTAGCAATTTGGTCTCGAGTTCCTCTGCCTCTTCGGAATCCAGCTTGTACTTCTGGGAGTTCTCGGTCCACATACTGCTGAAGCCTACCTTGTAGGATTTTGAGCATAACCTTGCTAGCGTGCGAAATGAGTGCAATTGTACGGTAGTTGGAGCATTCTTTGGCACTGCCTTTCTTTGGGATTGGGATGTAGACTGATCTTTTCCAATCCTCTGGCCACTGTTGAGTTTTCCAAACTTGCTGGCATATTGAATGTAGCACCTTAACAGCATCATCTTTCAAGATTTTAAATAGTTCAACTGGAATGCCATCACCTCCACTGGCCTTGTTGTTAGCCAGGCTTTCTAAGGCCCACTTGACTTCGCTCTCCAGGATGTCTGGCTCAAGGTCAGCAACTACATTGTCTGGGTTGTTCGGGATATCCAAATCTTTCTGATATAATTCCTCTGTGTATTCTTGCCACCTCTTCTTGACGTCTTCTGCTTCTGTTAGGTCCCTCCCATTTTTGTCTTTTATCATGTTCATCTTTGCGCAAAATGTTCCTCTAATATGTCCAATTTTCCTGAACAGATCTCTGGTCTTTCCTTTTCTGTTATCTTCCTCTATTTCTTTGCATTGTTCATTTAAGAAGGCCCTCTTGTCTCTCCTTGCTATTCTTTGGAAGTCTGCATTCAAGTTTCTGTAACTTTCCCTATCTCCCTTGCATTTTGCTTCCCTTCTCCTCTCTGCTATTTCTAAGGCCTCGTTGGACAGCCACTTTGCTTTCTTGCATTTCCTTTTCTTTGGGATGGTTTTCGTTGCTGCCTCCTGTACAATGTTACGAGCCTCTATCCAAAGTTCTTCAGGCACTCTGTCCACCAAATCTAGTTCCTTAAATCTGTTCTTTACTTCCACTGTGTATTCATAAGGGATTTGGTTTAGATTATACCTGAGTGGCCCAGTGGTTTTTCCTAATCTCTTCAGTCTAAGCTTGAATTTTGCTATGAGAAGCTGATGATCAGAACCGCAGTCAGCTCCAGGTCTTGTTTTTGCTGACTGTATAGAGCTTCTCCATCTTTGGCTGCAGAGAATATAATCAATCTGATTTCGATATTGCCCATCTGGTGATTTCCATGTATAGAGTCGCCTCTTGTGTTGTTGGAAAAGAGTGTTTGTGATGACCAGCTTATTCTCTTGACAAAACTCTATTAGCCTTTGTCCTGCTTCGTTCTGAACTCCAAGGCCAAACTTCCCTGTTGTTCCTTTTATCTCTTGGCTCCCTACTTTAGCATTCCAGTCCCCTAGAATGAGAAGAACATCTTTCTTTGGTGTCAGTTCTAGAAGATGTTGTAAATCTTCATAGAATTGTTCAATTTCAGTCTCCTCAGCAATGCTGGTTGGTGCATAAACTTGGATTATTGTCATGTTGAATGGTCTGCCTTGGATTCGTATTGACATCATTCTATCATTTTTGAGATTGTATCCCATTACAGCTTTTCCCACTCTTTTGTTGACTATGAGGGCTACTCCATTCCTTCTACGGGATTCTTGCCCACAATAGTAGATATGATAATCATCTGAGCTGAATTCGCCCATTCCTGTCCATTTTAGTTCACTGATGCCCAGGATGTCGATGTTTATTCTTGCCATCTCCTGTTTGACCACCTCCAGCTTCCCAACGTTCATAGATCTTACATTCCAGGTTCCTATGCAGTATTTTTCTTTGCAGCATTGGATTTTCCTTTCACTTCCAGGCACGTCCACAGCTGAGCGTCCTTTCGGCTTTGGCCCAACCACTTCATTAGCTCTGGAGCTACTTGTACTTGTCCTCCACTCTTCCTCAGTAGCATGTTGGACGTCTTCCGACCTGAGGGGCCCATCTTCTAGCGTCATATCTTTTAGCCTTTTGTTTCTGATCATGGGGCGTTCTTGGCAAAGATACTGGAGTGGCTTGCCATTTCCTACTCCAGGTGGATTGCGTTTAGTCGGAACTCTCCACTATGTCCTGTCCGTCTTGGGTGTCCCTGCACGGCATAGCCCATAGCTTCTCTGAGTTACTCAAGCCCCTTCGCCACGACAAGGCAGCAATCCATGAAGGAGTGTCTTGAAGTAAGTAGAGTCATATCACTTATTCACTTATTCCTTATTTTATTTAAAATATTTTAAATTCACCTTTCTCCTTAAAAGGTGGCCTACATCATTAAAAAGACAGATAAAAGCAAAAACAGTAAGTGTAGAAATATTTTAAAAGGATTAAACAAATATTGTATTAAAAACAATAAATAAAATCGATACAAAAAACATTTAAAAGCTATAATGGTCAAAAGCACATGCACCCCATTATGCCCGAAGACTAAAATTATCTAACTGTACCACACTTCGTCTTCTTTTATTCAGGATCAGTTTCATTCTTTTGCCAAGATAGGTCTGAGAGTGATAACACAGATTATACAGGAATGCCTCAATCGAGCAGCAGCAATTTGTTTGCAAAAATTAGCTTCCAAGTGTGGATGTGATGAGGGTTGACGCACATGGGGGGAAAAAGCTGTCAGTTAGTCATGGAACAATGCATGAAAACCATTCTTGCTCTGATCATCTTCCTGCTGTATTTGCTAGAGGTGTACAAATTTGTGTCTTTGTGCTACAGAGTTCTGTGCCAAGAAAAGCTAGTCTCTGGGGCCTCCGTACACAAATTGGTGTAATCTTGCAGAACTAATGCTGCTGCTTAATGCGTCAGAGTGGACAGTAAAACCTGTCTTCTACCCATTCTGCTCAGTTCTCCCTTTACTTCACTTAAAAGCTGTGGTTTCAATTTTTGCATGCAAACGGAAGTTTCAGTTGAGCTTAGTACACACTTGGCAGTAAATATCTGGTTTCAGTTTTTCTTTGCAGCTCATGTTACCAGGAGCTGATGGGACTAGAACCAGCAGCCTAGAGCTCAGAAGTAGCTGCTTTCTGTGGTGAGCCACAGGGATGAGGGTTTGAAGCATCAGTCTGATCCTAGATATTGGTTTGGCTTTGCTTATCTAGTGTATTCTGAATTCTGGGAGTTGTAGCCCCCCCCCCCACTAACATTTCTAAGCTTTGAACCAGGGGCCCTTGCTGGAAAAGCTAAGTCAAGAACCAAACCAATAGTAAAAAATGATTTAAAAACACAATTGATTCAAATCATGATTTAAATTGAGATTTAAATTTTTAAAATGAGTTTTAAAAATTGAAATCATCAAAAATCTGATTTTAAAAAAATTAAAGTGTGACTTAACTCAAATCCACCCTGCAGGCAACATTATAGATGACCAGACAAAATCCTAATCTAGACTGGGAGAGACATTTGTATGGCCATACCAAATCATTGAACCCTCTGTGATAAGGCTAATATTATTTCTCTCTGCACCCCCACTATCCCACCACACACTGTTAAAGTTGTCAGCTCTATAATGCTACAACATGACAGATATTGTACTTTGAAAAACTAAGAAGTGTGGTACAGGCTTTGCAGTTCAGCTTCTAAAAGTTTTCCATCACCACATTATGATTTTTCACAAATGCCAGATTTCTAGCTGCAAAGATAATATTTCAAAATATTTGGGTGTGTCCACAGAATTCAGAGGAGTTATTGGGCATAATTTCTAGTGGTCAAAGAGCTGGGCTTTCATGCCCTTGTTTAGAAGCTTCTCTCTGTCTGTGACTTGCAGAGGGAAAATAAATTATGCACAACAAATTGCAGAATAAATTATGTAAAAGAGCTCATGCAAATTTGCTGGATATCCATAATTTATTTGCATTTTCTAGCACAGGTTACAGTGTATCGGGAAGTGGGTGGTTGAAAACTATCTGTATCAATGCTCCAATAGGCCTGGGCTATAATGATGATCTTCTATTCTATCAAAATAAGTGGAAGGCAGAAACAAAGCTATGGGAGTGAGGATAGGAAAAAAGGCAGCATACTTTGCTGTAGTTTCTTTAAGGTAGCCAACTGATGTGCAATGCTGTAGTGGTTTCAGGAGTCACAGGATCACAGTCCAAAACTTTCTTGTTATCAGGGATTATGGCATCATCATACAGACCCCCTGCAGTTTTCCTGACTTCCTCTGATCTTAATTATGATGCTGACTGTAGCTGGTAGAGAAATTGATTTCCCCAGGAGCAGTGTGCTATTCCAGTTTATATTGCTTGTAGTGTAAAGTATGGGACGGCAGCTTGGTCTTGAATAAACAATTTAAGAGTTATTTACATTACAAAAGACCTGTTCCTCATTTGTTAATAGGAATTGATCAGTCTGCTTGCATTTTGGACTTTCCTTGTTGGGGAGGGTGATGGCTACGGGGATTGTCATGATGATCACCTTGGCATCCATAGTTACCATTGAATCACCGCTGATAGGAGCAGCCCTGACATTTCCATTTTGATTAGAAGTTCTTTTTTATATTTTCTTGCACTTCAGGCTTCATGCCTGTGCAAAATATAAGCAAATACATTAAAAACAAAATGTCCTTGAATAAACTAAGTGTATGTGTCATTTCACAAGGCTATACGAATAGCCTCACTGGAGAGATCTAAAACTAGTACAGTATTCCCAAACAGCAAAACCCAACAAGTTCAGTTTTTTTTAGCACCACTTATTTTCTGCTCCACCAAGGGCAGGTGCTGTGTAATGTTAACGGTTCTCAGTGGCTGATTCAAGATCAAGCCATGCCAAAATATTTGCATTCCATGAGAAAGAGAATGCAACAATACTGTATATTGTTCCTAGAGAAATTCATCCTCACAGACCAACTATGGTGCGGAATGCAGCAAAGCTCGGAGGTCTTGGGAGGGTGATGGTAGCAAATGATTCCAAAGTCCTGCTTTGACCCATTAACCCTTACTTACTCCGTTACACCACTGGTAACTGGATGCCTGTAAGAGGGCATGAGAGCATAGATCGCACCTCCTGTTGTTTTCCAGTTTAAAGCCATCATGGCTGGTAGCTGTTCAGTTCCTGTCACTTGGCTGATTCTGTGAAGGGAAACAGCTGTCCTCACTTAATAGTAGAAGTATTTAAAAATTACTACTAGAAAAAATGTTTTGCTTTTAAGACATGTGAGGCTGCATGCCCAGAAAAAGCAGTAATCTTTGTAATAAAAGACTTCTGAGGGAGGTAATTCTGGCCCACCTGCACACTGAATGGGAGTTTGATAGACCAACCACTTCTATTGTGCAGAGGGAGCAAAATATACCAAAGGAAACTTCCAGAATCTCAATGGAGTCTTCATGTCTTCCCATTTCCACACTGGTAAAATTACAGCCTGCAGTTCAGTCTTTGTTCTTAAAGTGAGTATTTAATGTATTTTTCGTGGCATACCAGTGATTCTCAATTGGCATATGGTTTAGGGAAAGAGCCATCTAAAAGCTTTTTCTCTTTAACCTTTGAGTCAAGAGTAGTATTATACACAAATCCCCATGCTTCTGTAAACTGTCTGGGCAAAGAGGTTGGGATGAGACTATTCTAGATACAATTAAATATTAACCTGCCATGCAGATAGCACTTTTGTTATTGTGAAATTATCACGGACACACATGCATGCCCACACTTTACGGAGAGTGATCTGTGCCTCCTAATTTCCTACAGTACTGCTACATATTCCTGTCAAGGTTTATATTTAGTACCGGCTCGCTAAAATATGCACCACTGTCCCACATGTATGGGGTGGCCACAGTCTTCTCTCTCTTTCTCTGCCTTCCCCTCCTGCTGTTCTCCGTTCAAATGATGGGTTATCGTCTTGAAATGCTGTCAGGAAAAAACCTATGGAGCTGCCTACAAAGGGCTCCCCCCTACCCCCCGCTTCTCATTTCAAACACTGCTTTAGTGAGGATAAAAACTCAGGTCAACTGAGTGTGCATTCTCCAAAGATTGCCTTATAAATGCCTAGCCTCTTAGGCTTTGATAAGGGAATTAATTCTTACTTAGTACTTGATTTCTTGAGCTTTTAAAGAGGCATCTGAGGGAATAATATGGTCGTGTTGAGGATGGTGGTGGAGGGTGAGCAGAAAGAGAGAAATTAATGTAGCAGAAGTTCCCAGACGTGTGGTACCATTTCATGGGCATGATTTGACAAGCTTCACACAAGCCTGATAAAGCCGGTTTCTAATAATAGAGCTGTTGCTTTGGGACCATGTTTTAATGTGAAGAAATAACTCCTTATCTAGAAAGACTTTATCTACAAAAAAGGCAGCCAACTTGGCTGATACAGGGAAAGAAAGCTATAAATTTATTTTGCTGCCACCCAAACAGCATTAATGAATCTTTTGCCATGAGCTGCTGGTCGTTTGGCTTACATGAAATGGGTTGGCGACTGTGGTGTACAATGGCCAAACTCTGACAAACCCCCTGTTGTTATTTTCACATTGGGCAAATAAATGATGGTTTTTGAGGCCCTTTGTCTATTTCTCAGTTCCCTCGGAAGAATGAGGATGAGGTGACTAAAGGGAAAGGATCACTCTACTCAAGTGTTTTTCCAAATACATGAGGCCTGTAAGAGGGCAGGGAGATGAAACTGGCTCATCCCTGTGCCCACCTGCCCCTTCATTCTATGGCTTTCCTGCTGCATGGCAAGATCTGAAATTGCTCTCTACCCGTGTTTGGTAGAAGGTTAGTAGAACAGGCTTTCAGTTAGTGATTTATAGTCTGGGAGAGTGTTGTGCCTTGCTGCTGGAATCTGTTTTTGTGTGTGTTGATTTTGTTCACTATTTTTAGTATGGTTTTTTTAACTATTCTTTTAAATATTTGTATATTGACTGCTTTTATCTTTCAAAGGTTGTATTTTAATATTGTAAGCCACGTTGTATCCTTTTTAAGGTGAAAGATGGAGTAAACATATTTTAAATAAACAAAGAAAAATAAATAAACATTTTACATAGGCAGGAACCCCGATAAAGCAAGGCCCATGATCATTCTGGGTGATCTCAGATCTTGGAAAAGTTCTCTCTTTTATTTAACTATAACTCCCAGAAGTTTCCTCACCATGGCTGGAGGGTTCTGGAATTTTCCTCGCCATGGCCGGAGGATTCCCACCCCAAATAAAAAAAATGCTTCCAGCCTCTGGTTCTACCTGCACTCCAGTGAACCCAAGCAGAGATTCTCCTTTGAACTTTCCTGTTTATTTAAAATATGTTTATCCCGCCTTTCCCCTTAAAAAGAACCCAAGGGGGCTTACATCATTAAAAAGATAATATGTAGAAGCTAAAAACAATAGGTATACAAATATTTTAAAAGAATTAAACAAGTATTATATTAAAATGGTAATAAAATTAATGCTAAATCACATGTAGAACAACAGAGCACAACCATTCATTAAAAAAAACCCCTCTCAGATCACCAGTTATTATGATAATGTTTGTCTGAATAAAAAGCTCATTGCCTGCTTGTGGAAGGACAGCAAAGATGGGGCCAGCCTGGCTTCCCATGGGACAGAGTTTCATAGTCTGTGAGCAGCAACAGAGAAGGCCCTTTCTCTCTGTCCCCACCAAGCACACTTGTGAGGGTGGTGGGACTGAGAGAAGGTCCTCCCCTGATGATCTTAAAGACTGGGCAGCCTCATAGAGGGAGATGCTTGGATCCAAGCCATTTAGGGCTTTATATGTTAGAACCAGCACTTTGAATTGTGCCCAGAAATAGATCAGCAGCCAGTGGAACTGCTATAACATGGGTGGGTGGGTGTCACATGATCTCTGTAACCAGAGATCATGCGTGGAGGGTATAAGGTTGAGAGAGAGATGGGCAGGAAGACAGGATATCAGGCCAATTCCTTGCCCTTCCATGCATATATAGTGCTGATGTATTACGCCAGTGTCTGAATTGCCTATGCTGAGGCCTGGGGGGGATGGCTTTTGGATGACAAATTGAGTCCCTGGAATACCAGTTGCCTGGTGTGCTTTCTCCTAGCATATGTGATTTATCTGGAGGAAGCTGGCTTTTGTCAGCAGAGAAGTGACAGATGGTAAGTTGATTATCTTTGTCACCTCTGTCTCTTGTGAAGTCTAACACTCCATTTTGCTTTGCTGATAGCCTGGCTTCATGAGGCAGGAGTGTTATCTGTCTGCCTCAGTTTATGAATTGACGAAGAAGTCTGCAAAACTTGCCTTCACTCTGCCTTTACAGTGATCCGACGGTAAATGTATTGCCAAGTCCAGAACGTACTTGCTTAATACCATGGCACTACAAAAGCTTTCCCTGACTTCATGTCCTCAGGATGAAGGCCATAGTCTATCAGATCTAGAGGATACCAAGCGGAAAGAAAGCTGATATGAGCTTAAAACTATAGTCTTGAGTACTAAGATAATTTTAAATTAAATAACTCTATAAAAGACAAGTTTCCTATCTTGCCCTTCTGCCCACTACATTTTACCGGATGGCCCCCCTAAAAACCAAAAACCAAACAAAAAAACAACCAAACAACAACTTAAAGGACTATTCAAAATTGGATTTCTTTCCTGAGATAAGGAAGTTTGTGGAGGTAAAGGTTACTGTTCCCACTTTCTGTCCTGCCGCCCCTGGGTCAGCATCCTACATGGTCTAGTACACTGGTTCTTAACCTTGGGTTACTCAGGAGTTTTGGACTGCAACTCCCAGAAGCCTTCACCACCAGCTGTCCTGACTGGGGTTTCTGGGAGTTGCAGTTCAAAAGCATCCGAGTAACAAAGGTTAAGAACCACTGGTCTAGTAGACCTTTGGAGAAGAGATTACAGGTGACTTCAGGAGAAAGAATGGATGGGAAACTTTTATTCAAATGAATATCCTCAAAGTAACTTTTAATAGGGACTATACTATTATTTTCAGAATTAACAAACTCCCAGACTAGAATTTTGCAAACCAATTCCGTGGGACCTATGGAGAATTTTTGGTAAAAAAAAGGAGCAGGAATTCCAGAAATGTTATTCCTTTAGTTACCAGAGTGTAAGGCAGAAAAAAATATATGGAGAAATCAGCACGGTCTGACCATATACCCTCCCTGATTTGCACCATGGAACCAGCACTTTGTATGGTAAAAATCACTCTAGAAGCATCTATAGTATGAAAAATGGGCAAGTGTTATATTTTTCATTTTGCTACATTCTATAATGATAAATTATTTTCAGGGATTTAAAAAAATTGAGGCCAGGCTTCCCTTCTCCCCCAAAATATTGTATCGGGGAGCTGCAGCCAGTAAGTCAAGGGAGCCATGAGTTGAAACGTTTGGGACCCACTACCATAAACCATCATCATCACAGCACATGAACACGGCTGGTGTGTCGAAATATTATTTGGAAACAAGATTTTTTTTGTATGTGGGAGGGCCGGAAAAGGAGTACTAGATAAACGTAAGAGTCTGAAGGGATATTGGTAAGTCGTTACGACCAAGTCCCATGTCCGAGTGTGAGTGTCGGGGCCTGTGAGCCCCATGTCCGAGTCTCTGGCCTCTCCCCAAGGCTTTGGAGCTGGGCAGCGCATGCCCGGCTGATAGGCTGGTGCATATGCAGAGAGGTCAGGCCTATCCATTTTTTAAAATTTAAATTGATTTTTTTTTTTAAAAAATGATTTTTATCCACCCTGAATTGTGTTGCATTATGGTCATTTAATAAGAACCTTTTGTTCCTCTTTCCTTTGTGTGGTTGATTTATAGGATCCTTATTATAGGTTTAATGACCTGGCCTATACATGGATCTCCTTGGATAACTGGACATACAGCAGAAAATTTGAAAGTCCTTTTGCTGCCAGGTATGAGAGTAACAGAAGTTAAAATTGTTATGATTTAGGTTGAAATTCTCAGACTGCTGGCCTGGAAATAAGTACCATAGAAATCAATAATGTTTACCTCTGAATAGACGCTGCAAAATTCCTTGCCTGTCGCAGCACTCTTAAAAGTTGAAAAATTCTCAGAGGTTCAGCATTGGTATATCAGATGGATGTTTAGAGCTGCCATTTGGATCGCTGCTGGGATGGGTTAGTTTGCTCTTTTTAATAGTGGTCACATGACTTAAACACTGGAGTGATGTGCCCAGAATATTCCTATCTACATCTTTCTGACCTTTGCCAGGGGCTTCTGCTTTTTTAGGTGCACGTAGAGTCACTTTGGCTTGGTCCATTTTCAGCTTGTGGAATCACTGGAAGTGGGCCAAGAATGAGCTTTCCTCTAATTTGCCAATATTTTGAAGTGGTTCAAGAAGAGAGCCACTTCATGATATTGGCAAATTAATCATTTACTCGGGTCCATGGAGGGGCCAAGGAAGTGATATTTTTAAAAACATGTGTACAAGGGCAGTGAATATTCACAGAGTCACTTTAAAGACCCAAAAGACTAACGGAAAGCAAATGGCAGTGCGGTACTGCCCTAATACATATTTGTTTTCTTTTAGGCCTTTAAAGTGATGCAGTGAATATTTGCTGCTCTTATATTCCCCCCCCCCGTTTCCTGCCCCCCTGCCCTGTGGAGCTGAGGAAGTGATTAATTTGCCAATATCCTGAAATGGCCCTCTACTTAAGCCACTTCAAAACATCAGCAAATTGACTTGCAGGCTGCTGCAGACTAAATAAAGTTGCTTGAGGTCCGTATGCCATTTGGATGTGTGGATCGCTCCAAATGGCCTATTAGACCTTCTAGTGACTATTTAGCCTGCTCCAGCCAGCTCCTAATGCCACATGTAGATATGTCTTGAGATAGTTCCTTGAGGGGAAAAAAGGCTGTTATGTGTGTTACCATCTGTATTGCTGGTATTTTAGTGATTACAGTTTAAAAATTGATTTTCAATATACAGATGTTAATACAGTGGACCCTCGACTTACAGACGACTCGACTTACAGACTTTTCGAGTTACAAACTTCTCTGGCTGCAAAATTTAGATTCGACTTGCAGCCAGAGAATCGACTTACAGACCAGAAAAAACACAAAATGGAATAAAAATAGAATAAAAACCACTGGTTATGGGATTAATCGGTTTTCAGTGCATTGTAGGTCAATGGAGATTCGACTTACAGACTTTTCGATTTGCAACCACCATTCCAATACGGATTAATTCCTTAAGTAGAGGGTCCACTGTAATAAGTTCCCATGTTGGCATCTAGTTGGTTGGGGTTGGCAACATTAGTATGGGAGCCTCCCATGTGGTCATCTTATTTCATACATTATTATCAATAGAGTATGGAAAAAATTGGATGGCAGTTCCTATAATTCTCCAGACAACATGAAGATTGCTATAATGCAGAGCAAAAAAGTAACTTTTAAATAAATAGTACAATTCCCTAAACATTGTTGC
The DNA here is from genome assembly GCF_051106095.1 of Pogona vitticeps. NCBI lineage: Eukaryota > Metazoa > Chordata > Lepidosauria > Squamata > Agamidae > Pogona > Pogona vitticeps. The sequence goes on along the minus strand of NC_135787.1, from coordinate 22,055,239 downwards.
AATGCAGGAGCAACAAGAAGTTGGATCAGAACCTACTGATAGATCTTTGGGTAATTCGTAGTACATCAGTAATAGCTTTGGACTTTCTGTTATGCGGCTGCTGCACAAATAATCTAGTGACATAGACTTAATGGGCTAATTCCCATTTTATGCTAGCCCTATGCAAACCGTGGTTTTTGAATTAGAAGCCCGTCATCTTAAGGAACATCCCTTTCCAGTCTGAATTATAATTCAGTGTGGTATCTGCATTTATTCTGTATGCCTACCCCATTCTTAATGCAACCAGATATTCCATCATGACTAGAATTTGCAAACCAATTGCAGATCATGATTTTCAACACTTAGATAACTGGAGACTTGATTGGTTTTAACCATGATTAATGGGTAAGTGCAAGAGAAGGGAAAGGAGAGAAAGTTTTATCATCAGGAACAGAAGGAAAGGAAATGCATGGTTCTGGAAATACCTTGGAGTATTCAAATTGTGGTTTGCAGGAAGTTATCAATTGCACTGTACCACATCATCATAATGCACCATAATGACTGTGTGGTTTTTCTTTTTGTAGCAGTTGGCAAAAAGTGGCTTTGGTTTTTGAAGGTGTTGATACAGTAGCACAGGTCGTGGTCAATAACGTCACTGTTGGGAAAACAGACAACATGTTCAACAGATACGTGAGTGTTGCAGTTTTTGAAAATGGATACATTTGTATCAGTCAACTCCCTGTTTTAACTATTCTTACTTAATTTTTAATTGCAGCACCTTTTCACAATTCATCCAAATTGCTTGGAGAGCTATGTAGAACTGTTGGGCAAAACCAACAGGTTGGATAGTTATAATACTGTAGCTGGAATTCAGCAGCAAAACTTAATAGCAATAATCTGAGAACTGCAGAGTTGGAAGGAACCTTGTGGATCATTGGGTCCAGCCCCTCTCAAGGAGGCACTGTGGGGAATTGAACTCCCAACATTTGGCTCCTGAGCCAGATGCCTTAACCACTGAGCTACCCAGCAGTCTTATGATGCATAAGGATGTTGATATCATCAGCTCTAGCATTTGTTTCGGAAATTAAAACCTTCTGATCCCTCTGAATAGCCGGAGGCGTCTCCCTTGGGATTCCTTTGACCAGAAGTGAGGAGAAGAAGGGTTCTTTAATTTCTTAGAATTGCAGTTGGCAGCAACATTGTCGCCATGGCATCAATCTTTGGAAATTAAAGACGTCCCCATGTCCCACAGTCCCCAAAGGCTTCCACACGATGAAAGGGATCCCAGCCAAGCCTCAGGACCTTTGGAGGAGAAGGAAGAATTGGGACATTTTTAATTTCCAGAAAACTGCTACAGCTGATGATGTCATCATCTACCTTAGGTGGTAAAAGTTAAAGCAATAGAATCTCAGCCACTATTTGATAATTTTTTTTGTTGATAACAGGAGTGAGACTAGAGGGCACTAATCTGTTTGATTGTACATATTGAAAAAGTCTGCCAGATGTCAACACTGATACATGCCTGCTTGCTGTGGCAAGTGTCCTTTGCTCTTTGGTGAGAGATTCACAGAGTCCAATACAGGCCCTCAATTGTGCAGCAGCAGTAACTAAGATAGCAAATGACACAAGGGTGCCCTTTCTCATCTTTAAGCGATCATAGTGGCAAATCTTGAGGTTTAAATTAAGAGACTTCTTGCACTGCTCACACCAGTGGGCTGCTCCAGCAATAATAATAATTACGCACCGTCAAATTGATTTTGTCACTTTTCAGGGTTTTCTAGTTATAATCAGAAGTGGGTTACCGTTCCCTTCTTCTGGGGGCACTCTGGGACCAGATAGCTTGCTCAACACCACCCAGGCTAATTCTCCTACAAGGCAGAGTGGAGAATTAAATTCCCGAACTGACTCCACAGCAGTTGCCTCAGCTTACTAAGTGGTTCAGCCAGCTATGTAATTACGTATCACCACATCAGTTCCAATGTATGACAACCCTTTCCATGGTTTTCTGGGGACAGAGTACACAGAAGTGTTTTACCAATCTCTTGTTCTAGGGTCACTCTAAGACTTTGTAGCTTGTCCAAAGCCCCACAGGCTAATTGTTCTCCTACGAGGTAGAGTGGAGTATCTAATTCCTGACTCCTGGCTCCACAGCCAGGTTCTCCAAGTCACTGAGATTTCAAACCAGCTTTCTCCTGTTACTTCTACAATGGTATTCCAAATGTAATGTTTGAACCAGAGCCCAGATAAGTGAACTAATCCATAATGGATGCTGCTTGAGAGTGGTTAATATATTGTGTTTGTAATGTAATACATTTCTTTGTATCCCTGACGCAGACATTTGATATCACAGATGTTATCAAGGAGATCACTGTAATTCAGGTTCATTTTATGTCTGCTGTTCATTATGCTGCGGAGCAGAGTAAAATTCACAAAGAATACCAGGTGCCTCCCGAATGCCCTCCACCTGTGCAGAAAGGACAGTGCCATGTTAATTTCATCAGAAAGGTAATAGTTATGTGTCTTTGTGGATGAAATTTCTGAATCTGGTATAGAAACAGTGGTGAGAAAAATCCACTGGTTGTTAAAAGTCTCACCATTTAACAGTTGAATTATCTTGCTGTTTGTCTGTCTGTTAGTCTATCTAAACACCTACCCACACTCATATGTATTATGAACTTTTGAATAAGTCCTTATATTTATATTTACCATAAGTAAAAATATTGCAGCATTCCTTTGCTGAAGGATCAGTCTTACAATATGTAATTCTGGAGAAATACTGAGAACTCTACAATTCTAGACATGTGCAAAAAAGACCATTTATGCAGAAATGGAAACTAAGTGCAGGGAAAGCGCCTCAGAGGGAGACTACAGCTATGATACAAGAATATCTGCAAGCGGGATCTGAACGCCTTAAGAATGGACCTCAACAGATGGGAAACCTTGACATCTGAGCGTTCAGCCTGGAGGCAGGCGGTGCAGCATGGCCTCTCCCAATTTGAAGAGACACTTGTTCAGCAGGCCGAGGCAAAGAGACAGCAAAATCAGGGAGCTGGACAGGGGACAGATTGTATTTGTCTTCAGTGTGGAAGGGATTGTCACTTTCATATTGGCCTCAGCCACACTAGACACTGTTCCAAGACCTCTATTCAGAACACATTCCCATAGTCTCTTGAGACCAAAGGATGGCTACTACTACTAGGTAACTAAGCCTGTGACAGTTGAAGTACAAAAAATATATATCGGCAGATCAGTCACAACCCACTGAAATATTATCCCAAGCAAACCTCATTGAATTAGGTAGAATTGTGTAAAAACAGGTTCATTTCATAGAGAACTTCTTGGTAGATTGGGCCTTTTGCTTGTGCCCAGTTAGCATGTTGAATAAATAAGATATATAAGACTTAGCTTTCAAAAGTGCCAGAATGTGCTGGCAGGGTTTTAAGTATCTTAGCCAAACAGCTTTGTGTGTATTTGCTGTTTCTTGTATTCTGAGCTGCTTACACTGTGCAGCTCTGACAGTTTCTGGGCAGCATTAGTTAATAAGAAGCTGTGCCTCACTATGTTCTTGTGAACTGGGAAGGACAATCTGTCTGGACTGTGGGAGAAAATCAGAGTAGTTCTAAACAATATTTTATCCATTGCCATCACGAGAGCTGAAAACTTAATAAAAATTGCCATTCTGTCCTTGGAAATTGAAAATACAGGTAATTCCTGTTTATTTCTTGGTTATGCTTACAGCCTGGTTTTTCCTTCGGTGTGTTCAATGCAGCTCATATGTTTTTTTTTTTTGCTCCCAGCTAATCCTTACCCACTGATCTTAATAACAACCCTGACCGGTAGGTCAGTCAGGCTGGGAGGGAGTAATAGGGCAGGGTGACCCAGTATGGTTTGTGGCTTAGAGGGGGCTTGGATCTGCATCTCCTTGTTCAGCAGCCCTAACAACTGCATCACACTAGTTCTCTGTTTACTTGGATGTAAGGCCCATTGTCTTAAATGGGACAAACTCTCTGAGAAGTGTGGTTAAGTTTGCACATTAGAATAAGAAAGCTTCTGTGCTTTTGTGAATATGGTATCGTTTGAATTGATACTGGGTTAGCTCAATACCTTCATTGCTTTCCATATTCAACTATTGTGCACCTCTGGCTGATGATGACTACTGTCAAGCAGTGGAAGAAAACTTGGTAATGAAAACTAATAGAAAGAAAGATGGTTGTGAATGTTCTTTGCTAATGCAATGAGAGTGAGTGTGTTGGACATGTGTTTAGATACACTGAGAAAGAATGATCTACACTTGTTAATTAAAATGTGGTGGGGTCATCTTTTGGCTCTGGAATCTGTATGTTGTTTCTCCTGTGTTGATTAGAAATCAGTGCGGGGCGAACAGCTTGAACAGCTGTAGTCCTATTTTTAGACTAGAAATGGCTGGCAGAGTGGTTTTCATGTGTTGGCGGCTGTGTTGTTTTTATAGAAAATGCCTTTTAAAGGGAGACTTTGAGACTTGAAGGAATTACATGTTCTTGCTTAGATACCGATTAAGATCTTTCCTAATATGCTCTTTTCAGCCCCATCTTCCCATCAAATTTCTATCACATTTCTCTGGCAAGAAGGTGTTACCCATTGCAGATAGGAAAAGAGGCCCCAACACAGCCAGAGAATACCAGTTTTATGTGTGCCAGGTCCCGTGTCATTGTCCCCTGTAGTTGTAAAGAATGTTTGAAGGAATGAACTTATTGAACACTCTAGTACTGTGTAATGGCACCTGAAAAAATATTTTGGCTTATTCTTCTAATGTCTGGATTGGAATAGTTAGGGATAAATAGCTCAATTAATATAGGTTTGGATATATATTTTTTCAGTTTTCTGCCTGCAAATTCGTTTTGCCCTATAATTTTAAGTTTTTGTTGCATATTACATTTGCGAGAGAGTTGCTCGGGGCCATCTTATGTTGTTTTTATTATACAGACATAATCTTACTGTTCATCTAGCCAAATTCCAAGGTGCTTATAATTTGCCAGTACATTAACACTTATTTTTAATCTTTCAAGACTGCTTGTTTTTTACTAACTTGGAAACGCATAGAATGCTATGAGATCCACAAATACATTTCTGCAGTTGGTGGATGTTCTTATTTTCATGAGATGAGCATAGAAAGTGCCCTTCATTGCTTGTGAATGACTTCTTGCTTTCTTCTGGAGATCTTTGTTCCAGTTGGAGGGAGACAGTCGTAGTAAACTGCAGGATAGTTTCTCTCCAAATAATACATTTGGAGAGAAATGTATTATTTTCCTCTTGCTTCTTACATAGCCAAAGCTAAAGTACATATACTTAGGTAGCATAGGGTCCAGCTGCTTGTAGCTCTCTCTATAGTACAAGGGTATAATGATAATTTTTTCCTTTTATAAAACTAAGCCATACATATTAAATTTCCATAAATGTTCCAAATAGTACAATTTTATATGCTAATTAGGCTATGTATGAAGGATTTTATGTTACTGGGGCAGTAACATAACCTTAGAACTGCTATGAAAATAAGTACTATACAGTGGTGCCCCGCTTGACGATTACCCTGCTCCACGACGAAATTGCATCATGATGAGGTTTTTGCAATTGTGATTGCAAAACGCTGATTGAATGGGGAAAATCCGTTTTAGGATGATTGGTTCCCTGCTTCGGGAACCGATTCTTCGCATTACGATGATCAAAAATAGCTGATCGTTGGGTTTTCAAAATGGCCACCTGCTGTTTTCCGGACCTATTTCCAGAAGACAGTGACCGAAAATTGCTTCCCCTATGGGGTATCTTCGCTGGACGATGAGGTATTTCGCCCATTGGAACACATTGAACTGGTTTTCAGTGCATTTCAATTGGTTTTTTTCTTTCGCTTGACGATGATATCGCTTAACAACGATTTTAATGGAACGGATTATTGTCACCAAGTGGGGCACCATTGTACTGCATATATTTCACTCCCCCCCTCCCAAATTTCTATTTGAAAAGAAGGAGGTATTTTCTCCCAGGCCCTCAAAACTTCTGAAAATTTTACATCTTTGTGCTTCTGCGGAAGATGTAACAAGGAACTAATTCTAAAGTGGTGGGTATAAAATAACTTTTTGAACTTAAATAACTTACTATTTCATGGGAATATAAAAAAAAATGTTTAGGGTTTCACAATGGAAACTTTTCACCTTGGGCAGCAGTTAGAAGCTTGCGTCATGCCTTTGATGGTACAGATTCTGCCCATAGTGACATTATCACCTCATTTTCTTCCAGAGAACATGACAGTATTACCACGTGCAAAGGTAGTGTCCTGAAATCTGTGCATTGGGACTGAGATGGTTGCTGTTATATCTTCATAATGCTTGTGCACATCAGGAACCCTTCAATCCCATCACTAGCTGCAGTCAGTTAACAAGATCTTTCCATTTTGTGTGCAGTTTTCTAAGAAATGATGGTCTCTGCATTTCATAAACTAGAAATAGGCATACTGCCTGCTCTGCGCTTCTTGTAACATGATATATTGGCAGGCAAGCTGATTCCCTAGGATACACAGAATAAGCTAGGGGGAACACAGTGTGTGTTGCCAAAATTAGTATGGCTCAGCTTCCAGATATTAGGATTATAAATTTAAATCTGTAAGTCACTATGCAAAACTTCAGCAATATCTATTGTATGTGCACTTCCAGATGGGGAGCTTTGAGGTAAAGTCTTGAGATATATTCAGACAGTGATCAACAGTTTGTTTTGCCCTGGGAATCTTAGCATGGACTGAAGCTACCTTGCATAGTTGAGTCACATGTTGTTCATATAGTTTATATATTTTCTATCAGCTCAGTGAAAGTCAAGTAGCTGATAAATATGTTGGAAGCGCACTGCTGGTGCACTCCTCATCCATTTTTGTACTCCTAGACCCCACACCCAGAAACAAACAAGTTTATAAAAATGGAGACTCATGCTACTGGATACTCCAGGAAACATGGTTTGCCTTTAAAAGAAGACATACCTTCCTCTGAGCCTTGTTTTGGTGAAAATAGTTTTTTTTAAATTAAATCAGATGTAGATTTCTAGTTTCATCAGATATGGGTGGTGCAAGCCAGGGCAGATCCCGTGGGAGCAAAATTATCCAGTGGACCAGCTGAAGTTGTCCAGCTCTGCATTATTCAGAAATCCAGGAACTTATTTTCCATTATGTTTTTACCTTGCAGCGCTGTCATGATATTCAGAAGCTGAGGCCATGTTAATACAGGCTTTCTTCCCCTCTGTGCATGATTTGATTAAGTGAGGCCTGATTCGTCAGTTGGTAGTGATGTAGGAATAAGACACAGAAAACCATCTTGGGGACCCTATCTCTGGCATGGTTGGTTGTGTATTTGTGGCCTGGAATCAAGGAACAGTTGTTTAAAAAGCATCTTCATGTGCTCAGATAAGCATGGCATGCTGACACAAGAAGTCTCCACAGGTCTGTAACATGATTCTGATCCCAACATGCAGTGAACTGCCTCCCAAAATACTCCTGTGAAAAGTGCATATAAAGCATCACATGTTATCATGACCTGTGCCAGAACATATCCTGGGATGAGGGGTAGGGATTGGCCTTTAGACCCACTGAATGTGCCCACCCATATCCATAAAGGGAAGGTTTTCATTCTCTCTCTCATTCTCCCAAATATTTAAATGATAGTAATTCATTCCAAAGAGAAAAATTAAAGCTCAGCAATGGTTCTTCTCTATTCTTCACCTACCAACCTCAAATGTGAACAGCTTGGTCGGATTCTTTGGTAAGGCATGCAGCAGCATTGACGTTCTGATTATCTTGAATTGTTGATAAACCTTGAGATCCCTTGATTTGTTGGTAGCAAGATGAGGAATGAGGCCACCTCAGGAGCCTTTTGGAGGGTTGCTGAGGGCAGAAAGACAGGACACTCAGTCAATCGATGTAAAAGATTGTATTGCCCATGCTTCACACTCTTCCATGGCACTTGTCTCTGTGCAGGGGAAGATTAAGTATATTTAAGAGTGTTGTGCACAGGTTTCAGACTTGTACTCTTTTCTTGTTTGGGGGGAAGGGTTGTTTTATTAGAACCTCAAGATCCACCAGTTGGACCCTGCTGCAATACCCAAACATACAAAATTCAAGAATTATAAACTGAGGAGTTTGAGTACCATAATTTACTTCAAAGGCCTCCCACACAAAAAAATCACTGCTTGCCCTCAGATTTTTTTCATTTTGGTTGTATCATTTAATAGTAAACTCCCTTGGTGGTTGCTCTTGTGTGATGTCAAGTCAGAACAAACTGTAAGCAACTCTTAACAGGGCTTTCAAATTAAGTGAGATATTCGAGTAGTGATTTTACCAGTTCAACGTTCCTGCCCCCAAGTTTCCATGGCCAACCAGAGATTCGAAACCAGGTCTCCTGAGTCCTACTCTATCCACTATGCTACACTATCTCTGCAAAAACTGAGTCAGAAATCCTTGCTGTCAAGCTTCAAATCACACTAGATCTAAATCTGTCTTTAGTCTACCATTGCTTTCATGGTGGCGCTGTGGGCTAAACCGCAGAAGCCTGTGCTGCAGGGTCAGAAGACCAAGCAGTCGTAAGATCGAATCCACGCGACGGAGTGAGCTCCCGTCGCTTGTCCCAGCTCCCGCCAACCTAGCGGTTCGAAAGCATGCAAATGCAAGTAGATAAATAGGGACCACCTCGGTGGGAAGGTAACAGTGTTCCGTGTCTAAGTCGCACTGGCCATGTGACCACGGAAGATTGTCTTCGGACAAACGCTGGCTCTATGGCTTGGAAACGGGGATGAGCACCGCCCCCTAGAGTCGAACACAACTGGACAAAAATTGTCAAGGGGAACCTTTACCTTTACCTACCATTGCTTTATAACATTCTCTCAGCAGATGTGAGGTAAAATAGGGACCAAAAGCCTGGCTTGTGTTCCTCTTATTTATTTACTTGCTGTGTGTATAAAAAACGTACTCAGTAATATTGGTGTTTTGGCACTTTATTCTGTGAACACTTAGAATCCTCTTTCACCTCAAAGGAGTTCAGTGCCAGACATAGTGGTATTCCTCAGCAAGTGATAAAATTAGTGCAGAATTTTTATCTTGAATGTAGGAAGCTTGGAAATTCGCACCTTGCAGTGTTATAGTAACTTGGGGCTTGGCTCTGCCTATGTAGTGTCATATATTTAATACTTTCATTGTTTCTTCTGCACCAGTCTTCTGGTGATGGGTGAGTTAGAAATCTAAATAAATGCCATTTGTTAGAACATGGTCCCTTCCCCACTTGGTCCTCTTTAAAGTAACGCCTCAGCTAAGCACTCTGCACTTCTGATACGTCTGTCTAATTAATTGCAGGAGCAGTGTTCTTTTAGCTGGGACTGGGGTCCCTCTTTCCCCACTCAGGGAATTTGGAAAGACGTTAGAATTGAAGCATATGATCTTTGTCATCTGGTCTATTTCTCTGTGACTCCTCACTATGGTAAGTCTTACCAGGTTAACTGTAGACTAGACTGAGTTTGGGGAAACTGAATTTTTAGTTCTGAGCAAAGTCTAATACTTCTAGTATCAGCATAATGATTGTTAAAGGCTATTAATGTTTATGGTGCAAACATACATTAAATCTGACCTGAAGTGATATCTGCCGGATGTGTTGGAATTACAGTTCCCATCATCTTGCTTAGTTGTGTTGGATGAGTCATGGAAATTGTGTCACATTGGAAAAGGCTGTTATAAATAAGTAACAGTCTTGGAAAATGACAAAGGGCCATAATCTCTTCTTGTCAGCTGGGGCCTAACATTACAGTATCTGCCATGCATATCATTCTCTGTCAGTTCTGGGATTGTTTTACTCTTTTCCCTGTGTGCATCCATTGGTCTTTGTCTTGAAGAGAATCAATTGTGAGTTTCTAGTACTTATTTTTAAAGTCAGGTTGGGTGACCTGTGGCCCTTCCATCAGCTGCAACCAATATAGCCAATGGTGGTGGTGGGCAAATGGCAACCCAACAAGATATGGAGGATTGTTCATTCTCTACCTTGTTCACAATCTCTGTTCTTCTCCCTTTCTGAATCTATTTGTCCTTCCCATTTCTGTTCTTAATTACATTTTGTTTATTAAATCCTTCTGCTCCCGATGTCTCTCAAGCCATATCTGGGTGTTAGTATTTCCATTTATTAACCACAGGTTCAGGAGGAGCATTTTAGCATGACTCTCTTTCCAGTTTTGTAGCTTGCAACACATGGAGGATAATCCATGGGATCTCTCTATAAGAACTGTAACCCTGGAAGATCAGAGTTCCAGTTCAGGCAGAAAGTCCCCATGGATAGTGGAGAGTCTCTAGTTGACTTGTTACTCTTCACTTGTTCAGGGTGATGGAAGTGATGATAGAGAGGGGATATAGCTGGATCACACCTCTTTATGTGTGGTAAGTATAAACAGCTGCATAAGGCTTCAGAGGTCTCCTGTCCAGACATTTATTCAAGCCAGGCCCACTAAAGCTCAATAATATTGCAAGTGCTCCCAGGCTGAATGTCCTCATCTTCCTTATTTGCTCTTAATACCTTTGTACAGATGTGCATCTGTAGTCTTCATGCTTTGTTCCAACTCCCTCATTTTGTGTTCTCTGTCATGGTGTACCTTACTTCTGCAACAGATTCTCTCTTTGTCTTGGTTTATCAAGTTTCCTTGGACTCTCCAAACCAATTTTAACAATAGCCCCTTCACCAGGCCCCACTTGTGTTCATTGCAGGCTTTCGTGATCTGTCCTTGTAGCAAATCGCTGATAAGACTTATATACCACAAGAAGCAAAGGTCACTGTCAGTGCAAGGCTGTCTAAATCAGCTCTTAGCAAACTTAGAATCAGACATGGGTCATAATTTGAAATAACTGGCAAGAAAGAAAAGGGTGCTGTTGAATCCTCTTCTTTAGGAGGCAGCATGGCAGGTGAGGTGCCCATGAGGTCCTGCCATGTAGGAAGTCATGTTGGCACCTTGCTGTATCACAGAGGGGCTGGAGTGGCCCCTGAATTCCTGTGCAGAAAACCTAGTGTCATTGCAGCCCCTCAGCTTGTGGGAGAATCAGGTACATTTACTGAGAAGTTGCCCATCGCTTGTGTAGACACTAAGCAGATGCAGATATTGGAAGATTTGTATTTTGGGGCTGCACCTGCCAGAACTGATTGGCTAGCATGGTTGCTAGCCATGATGGCAAGAGAATTCTGGGAGTTGATCCAAAAAGGGAACTTTCCCAAGATCTGCTTGGATAGACCAATGGCTTTGCTCAGTACCAGGCAAGTTTATGAGGCAAAGTCCTGGCAGAGGCTGAGCTGATGGCAGAGTACTCCTTCCTCTTATTTCATGGCTGCTAAAGAGAAGGAAAATCAGAAATGTTGCTGCGTTTTCTGCAGCATTTTTTCCCTGTCTTTACATCCCTGCCATTCAGTCTGCTGCTTTCTGAAATGGGTGCAACTGGATTTGAAAAGGGCTCGCTTCTTCCATACCTGACATTTTTTTCATTATTGTTTTTAAAAGATTTTATAGCAAAAGCAAGGACACAAAAGGAGTGGGAGGAAGGATGGCTTATCTCTCGCTCTAATTTGATAGGACTTCATGTTTAGCTCTTACCCCAAAGCCACCTAACTGGTTCCCTGGCTTGTTTATCTTCTGGCTTATAGTTCAGTTGACTACAGCAGCCAACAAGCAGCCACCCTCTGCATAAGATACTGTAAATCTAGTTTGGTTCATGGGATGCTTCTCCTGCTGTATGATACTGTGATGACAAAATGTTTTTACATCCCAGCTTTATCTGGGGACATTGGGTGTAGCATCAGCAAAACATGAAGTTTGCCACTGAACTACAGCCCTCTTGTTAGCAATCCATACAGTCCTGACTGTAACTTTTAAAGTGTGACACAACTCATGTATGTGAAGTAGTGCTTTGAACTCTTAGCAGAATGTACTACAGAAGAAATTAAGTTCATATTGGCAAATATATGTAGGTATGTTCCAGCCCAAGCTAAGCGTGTTTTAAAGTTCCAGAGATCTTGGCAAAACAATCATAAGTGTATGTGAAAATATCCTTCACTAGGAGGAAGTGTGGGGAGGTGCAGAGAGAGGTGGATTGAATAGCGAGCTCTTGATGTACTGGATGAGGTCCAGAATCTGGCAATTTCCCACCTCTCCTCTTATCCACATACCTGCACAGTTCTTTTTTCTCTAGTACCTGCTTTTGGGATAACACCAGTATGTAATATGATAGCCGTAAGGTAGCAGCACAGGGTGAAGAGATTAAAAACAGAGCTGTGAGTGTATAGTCACTTCCTACTTAAACAGTTCAATATCACTTCAGCTGTCATGACTCCATCTTTCAGAATCCTCAGAATGTCAATTGACCAAGACACATAAAATTATCTGTTTTTTGTTGTTTAGTCATTAAGTCGTGTCTTACTCTTTGTGACCCCGTGGACCAGAGCACGCCAGGCCCTCCTGTCTTCCACTGCCTCCCAGAGTTTGGTCAAATTCATGTTGGTAGCTTTGATTATACTGTCCAACCATGTTGTCCTCTGTCGTCCCCTTCTCCTCTTGCCTTCACACTTTCCCAACATCTGGGTCTTTTCCACGGAGTCGAGTCTTCTCATGAGATGGCCAAAGTATTGGAGACTCAGCTTCAGGATCTGCCCTTCCAGTGAGCACTCAGGGTTGATTTCCTTCAAAATGGATAGCTTTATTCTCTTTGCAGTCCAGGGGATTCTCAAGAGTCTTGTCCAGCACTACAGTTCAAAAGCATCAGTTCTTTGGCAGTCATCCTTCTTTATGGTCCAGCTCTCATTTCCGTACATTGCTACTGGAAAAACTATAGCTTTGACTATGCGGATCTTTGTTGGTAAAATCTGTCACTGCCTCCATATCTTCCCCTTCTATTTGCCAGGAGTGCCAGGAGGTGATGAGACCAGTGGCCATGATCTTAGTTTTTTTGTTGTTGCGCTTCAGACCATTTTTTGTGCTCTCCTTTTTCACTCTCATTACAAGGTTTTTTAATTCTTCCACACTTTCTGCCATCAGAGTGGTATTACAGTGGTGCCTCGCATAGCGATCGCTCCGTATAGTGATGAAATCGCTTTGCGATGGACTTTTTGCCATTGCAAGAGCGATTGCTTTGCGATGGCCCCATGGGTTAATTTCGCTTTCCGATGATCGCAGGGAAGCGATCATCGCAAAGCCCCCATTTTCGGCCAGCTGATTGGTGGTTCCGGAATGGCCGCCGGGTAAACAAAATGGCCGCTCGCTGTTTTGCCTCGCTTTAGAGGCACCAAAAATGGCTGTCGCAATGGAGGATTTTCGCATAAGGTTATTTTTTAAGCCCATAGGAACGCATTAAACGCATTTTCATTAATTTCTATGGGCTTTTTAAAATTGCTTAGCGATGAAATTGCTTAGCAGCGATTTTTGCTGCACCGATTAACATCGCTGAGCGAGGCACCACCGTATCTGCCTATCTGAGGTTGTTAATATTTCTTCCAGCAGTCTTAATTACTGTATATGTATTCTGCATACAAGTTAAATAAGCAGGGAGACAATATACAGCCTTGTTGTACTCCTTTCCCAATTTTGAACCAATCACCTGTTCCATATCCAGTTCTAACTGTTGCTTCCTGTCCCACATATAGATTTCTCAGGAGATAGATAAGGTGGTCAGGCACTTCCATTTCTTTAAGAACATGCCATAGTTTGTTGTGGTCCACACAGTCAAAGGCTTTTGCCTAGTCAATGAAGCAGAAGTAGATGTTTTTCTAGAACTCTCTGGCTTTCTCCATAATCCAGCGCATGTTAGCAATTTGGTCTCTAGTTCCTCTGCCCCTCTGAAATCCAGCTTGTACTTCTGGGATTTCTCGGTCCACAAACCTTGCTAGCGTGTGAAATGAGTGCAATTGTACGGAAGTTGGACCATTCTTTGGCACTGCCTTTCTTTGGGATTGGGATGTAGACTGATTTTTTCCAATCCTCTGGCCACTGCTGAGTTTTCCAAACTCGCTGGCATATTGACTGTAGCACCTTAACAGCATCATCTTTCAAGATTTTAAATAGTTCAACTGGAATGCCATCACCTCCACTTGTTATTAGCCATGCTTTCTATGGCCCACTTGACTTTATTCTCCAGGATGTCTGGCTCAAGGCTAGCAACCACACAATCTGGGTTGTCCAGGACATCCAGATCTTTCTGGCATAATTCCTCTGTGTATTCTTGCCACCTCTTCTTGATATTTTATGCTTCTGTTAGGTCCCTACCTTTTTTGTCCTTTATCATGTTCATCTTTGCACAAAAGGTTCCTTTAATATTTCCAGTTTTCTTGAACAGATCTCTGGTTTTTCCCTTTCTATTCTTTTCATCTATATCTTTGCACTGTTCATTTAAGAAGGCCCTCTTGTCTCTCCTTGCTATTCTTTGGAAGTCTGCGTTCCATTTTCTGTAACTTTCCCTATCTCCCTTGCATTTTGTTTCCTGTCTCTTCTCTGCTATTTGTAAGGCCTCGTTGGACAGCCACTTTGCTTTCTTGCCTTTCCTTTTCTTTGGGATGGTTTTGGTTGCTGCCTCCTGTACAATGTTACGAGCCTCCATCCATAGTTCTTCAGGCACTCTGTCCACTAAATCGAGTTCCTTAAATCTGTTCTTCACTTCCACTGTGTATTCATAAGGGATTTGGTTTAGATTATACCTGACTAGCCCAGTGGTTTTACCTACTTTCTTCAGTTTGATTTTTGCTACAAGAAGCTGATGATCAGAGCCACAATCAGCTCCAGGTCTTGTTTTTGCTGACTGTATAGCGCTTCTCCATCTTTGGCTGCAGAGAACATAATCATTCTGATTTTGGTATTGCCCATCTGGTGATGTCCATGTGTAGAGTTGCGTCCCGTGTTGTTGGAAAAGTGTTTGTTTTTTTTTAATTTTTTTAAATTTTTATTTTATACAAAAAAATACACAAAAGAACACATACATAACAACAAAAATACAAAAAAATACAAATAATAGTGCTTATTATAAACTAAATTCTAATGTGCACCCCATACCCACGGGACTCTATTTACTATAATAATTTTTTTCTTAGATTACCTCTCCAAAATTGTATTGAGTATTCTTTAGAGGCTTTCCCCCTTCCTTTCACTAACACAAATTCCACAAATTTACCCCAAATATCATAGAAATTGTTACATCTTATTTCCCCTCTTTTTATTTTAAGTTCCATAGTCAATTTATCATTTAATGCAATGTCCCATACTTCACAATACCAGTCTTCAATTTTAATATCATTCTTGTCTTTCCAAAATCTAGCTATTAATATTCTAGCACCTGTCATAAAATTAGTGATTAATTCTTTCGAGTGATGGTCCAGATCTGTATTATCAAAAATTGACAATAAAGCAATTTTGGCATTAAAATCAATATCTTTACCAAATATATCACACATTTCCTTAAATATCAATTCCCAAAATTTCTTAACCACTTTACATTCCCACCACATATGAAAATACGTCCCAATTTCCTCATCACATTTCCAACATGCTTTGGAGTATGTTGGATTTATTATATTCAATTTTACAGGAGTCAAATACCACCTTAGACCGATTTTAAAAAAATTTCCTTTATTCTTGTTGACATTAATCTTAACACTCTCATCCTCCACATTTTTGTCCAATCCTCTATTTTAATATCTGTTTTTAAATCGTTTTCCCAAATTAATTTTAAACCTTCTATTCCCCATTCTTTTTCCTCTTGTTCCAAAATTATATTATATATTTTACTTACTATTCCTTTCAAAATTGTATCTTGCATATCTTCATGTGATGACAGAAATTGTTCGTACTTAGTAAGTTCTCTACATTTACCATTAGTTTTCAACCAATCCTTTGTCCAGGTGTCTAACTGAATAAGATTATACCATGATAGTTTATTAGATTGCAGTTTAGACATAATCAACTCCTTCGATCTCATGTTACCCATCCAGTCCTTCAATCTTGCAACCCCTTTATTCTTAAATAGTTCTACTAAATCCTTTAAATTCTGTCTCAGTCACTAGTTTTAATGGTGAAGTTAAGGGACAAAACTTCTCTTTATATTTATTCCAAATATTTAACAGGTTTCTTAAAAAGGGGTTTTTAATCTGATTTATTGAACTTCTCTTTAGTATATTAAACAAATATCCTTCAGCATTTCCATTTTGTGTTTGTGATGACCAGCTTGTTCTCTTGACAAAACTCTATTAGCCTTTGCCCTGCTTCGTTTTGAACTCCAAGGCCAAATTTACCTGTTGTTCCTTTTATCTTTTGACTCCCTACTTTAGCATTCCAGTCCCTTATAATGAGATGAACATTTTTCCTTGGTGTCAGTTCTAGAAGGTGTTGTAAGTCTTCCTAGAATTGGTCAATTTCAGCCTCTTCCGCATTGGTGGTTGGTCCATAAACTTGAATTACTCTGATGTTGAAAGGTCTGCCTTGGATTTGTACTGAAATCATTGTATCATTTTTGAGATTGTATCCCAGTACAGCCTTTCCCACTCTTTTGTTGACTATGAGGGCTACTCCAGTACACCTTTTCCCACTCTTTTGTCGACTATGAGGTCTACTATTGTGGGATTCTTGCCCACAATAGTAGATATGATAATCGTCTGAATTGAATTCGCCCATTCCCGTCCATTTTAGTTCACTGACAACCAGGATGTCAATGTTGATTCTTGTCATCTCCTGTTTGACCACATCCAGCTTACCAAGGTTCATAGATCTTACATTCCAGGTTCCTATGCAGTATTTTTCTTTGCAGCGTCGGACTTTCCTTTCACTTCCAGGCACGTCCGCAGCTGAGCGTCCTTTCAGCTATGACCCAATGAGCTACTTGTCCTCCGCTATTCATCAGTAGCATGTTGGATGACTTCCAACCTGAGAGGCTTATCTTCCAGTGTCATATCTTTTAGCCTTTTATTTCTGTCCATGGAATTTTCTTGGCAAAGATACTGGAGTGGCTTGCCAGTTCCTGTTCCAGGTGGATTGCGTTTAGTCAGAACTCTCCTCTTTGACCTATCTGTCTTGGGTGTCCCTGCACCTTATAGCCCATAGCTTCTCTGAATTACTCAAGCCCCTTTGCCACGACAACGCAGCAATCCGTGAAGGGATTATCTGATACAGAGCTCTAATGCCCTCCCTGAACAATAGCAGATAATTCTTAATACCTCACCAGACTACAATTCTGAGGAATCCGTAGGTTGTAGCCATGGCTGTTACAGTGATACCAAGCTACTGCAAGTAGCTGGAATTTGAAGAGATGATTAGGACCGATTCCGTTTATTCAAGCCTAGTAGGAGGGCTGAACAAACACGGTTGTGTGAATTTCTTCAACGTGGTTCTCCATGAATCCACACTAGTGGGTTTAGACAGCGCCTGCGCTGGCCTCTCGGAATTTTCTAGAGCTGTAAGAGAAAAGTAACAATGTTTTAGGCTACCCCTTATCGCGCATGTCTTAGCCCGCCAACGGCTCAGTTCCATTTTTCCGCCAGTGAGTTGGGACCTCTCGTTAGAGCTTTGCCTCTTAGTTCGTTCTAGCGAACTATTTTGCTTCTATTTTCTGGCTACCCTGACTTCGGACTGTTTATTGACAACGTTTTTGCCTCTGGTGATTTTGGTTCAGTGAACCCTGTCTTCATCCGGCGTTAATTACCTCAAAAGGCTTCCCGCTGAGGCCTAATAGGCCTTTACGGGCCCCCTGCGGAGGCGCCACGCGCCTACAGGAATCTTTCAATTTTCCCTCATTGGACTTCCTTTCTTGGCTCCGGTCGACGCGGCTCTGATCTCAGTTGTTCGGACCCTCCGCTACGGTTGGTTTTTTCCCTTTCCTCTTGGTCTATGCCTCCTAAAGAAAAGCCATCCCCCAGGAGAGGACCCTTTCGCCTCTGCACCGCGTGCTCCAGAAAACTTCCCTTCCAGGACGGACATTCCCTCTGTTTGTACTGCCTGGGGGAATCGCACGCGGTGTCCCATTGCAGGCATTGCAAGCAATTCACAAAGGTCACACTCAAAGCGCGCCAGCAGCGCCTGAAGTATTTTTTGTGGAAACAGACTTTGTCCGCTTCCCAACCTTCTCAAATGGAGGCTATACCCTCTACCTCCTCCGTGCGCTCCGAAGTGAAAGTAGTTTCGGCGCCGGAACCATCTAAGGGAAAGGGACCTAAGCAGTCTTCGAGAGACAAGTCTAAGAAAAGGAAGACTCCGTCAGCACTTACCTCCGCATCGGTTTCCCTCTTTTCATCGACCGAGTCCTCGGCTCCACCGGTGTCGGAACATCTGAAAAAGAAAAAGGTGTCGACAAAGTCATCATCGAGGGCTAAGGAGCTCACCCTCGTTGTCCCATCTATCTCGACTTCAGTGCCCTCTCCTTTACTCGAGGATTCGTCTAGAGACCGAGAATCGGTGTCGGACTTGGCTCCTTCTTTGCCCCCTCATCAAGAGCCGCCGTCCGTTGTCGAGAAGTCACCGACGACGAGCCACTTAGAGAAAATAGTGGCTGATCTGCCAGGCGTCCCTCGCAGCCCCATTCTAACCGGGCTAGGGACTGGATCGCGATCCTCGACACCGGGATCCCCAGGCTCCAAGTCTCCACCTACACCAGTGAGACCTGCTAAGCCTGTTCCGGCCCCCTCTCCTCGGCTCCCAACATCCGAGTTAGAGGAGGAGCCTGTGCCTAAGAAGCCCCGGCGCCACCGCAAACATAAACGCGGTTCTGGCGCCGATAGGCATAAGAGACATCGACGCCGAGACTACTCTTCCTCTGACTCTGAGGATAGCAGGGATAGAAAACGGTCCCGGCATCGTCGTCGTCGTCGTCGCGACGATTCCACTGAGTCCTCGTCATCGACCTCCCGCGACCGACGTCGACGTCGAAAGAGGTCCCGATATACCTCTTCCTCCTCGTCGTCGATCTCACCCCCTAGGAAGGGTCGACATGGCAAGCGCCCTATCGTAGACGAACCTGCTCCCTCGGCACCGGTTAAGCCAACTGACCCTCCAGGTCGACCAACACCACCTCCTCCTCCGGTGCGTCCGGTGCCCGAACCTGTACCTCAGGCACCTCGGCCTCGTAAGACTTCTAAGGCTAAGGATACGGACTCTCGTCCTAGCATCCTCCAGTCCTCTGATGAGGAAAGCCAGGACCCTCATTCCTCTTCTGAACATGAGGACGGGAATACTTCTGAGGCTTCTCTGGACTTACCACCTCCAGGAGAACCCCTAGGCTCAGACGCGGCTGACATCCACCCCTCCTCCCCGTCTGAGGACTTTTCATCTTACCCTCAGATGGTCTCTAGGATGGCTGCAGCGCTTAAACTGGACGTGGAAAAATCTCCCTCGCGCGCAGACGACCTAATTTTTGGGGATATCCACCTTGCAAGGTCTCGCCCTGTCAGTCTCTCTTACGTTCCTGAACTGATGGACCTTCTCAAAGAATATTGGCAGCACCCTGCTGACCCTCCCAATATGTCCAGGCGTACTGAGAACATGTATCGTGTACATGGAGATGATACCGCGTTCTTGTTGAAGCATCCAGCTCCCAATTCTTTGGTAGTGGAGTCCAGTGTTTCACGGTTACCAGCCAAAGGCCACCCAACTCCAACCACTAAGGAGGGCAAGGACTTGGAGGTTTTGGGCAGACGGCTTTATTCTATGACTACTTTTGCACTCAGAGCTCTCAATTACCTGGTAGCTATGGGTGCATACCAGAAACAACTATGGGAACGAGTCTTGCCAGCCCTGCAAGTAGCTCCGGAAGACATCAGGCAGACTTGTCTCAATGCCCATGCGGAGGCCTTGACCGTTTCCAAGCACCAACGCTTGGCCTCCCGTCACGTCGCTGATGCCAACGCGAGGAATTTGGCATCCATAATCACCCTAAGAAGGCACGCCTGGCTTCGTTCTGCCAACATCATGGAAGACATCAAAGCTAGGATTAAAAATCTACCTTTTGATGCGACAGGCCTCTTTAATGGTTCCACTGATGAGAATCTTGAGAACTTACACAAGAGCAAAAAGACGGCAAAATCCTATGCAGTGCAGCAGCACCCTAGACCCTCCAAATCGCAGTGGAGGCCTAGACCCCAGCAACAATCCTATCAACAACAGACCTATCAACAATCCGGTCCTTCCACTTACCAATCGTTCCGATCTCAAGCTGCTCCACGCTCCTCACAGGCCTCTTCATCGGCTTCCAGCTTCAAGCCTCAGGCATACAAAAGGCAGTCCTTCAAACCTGGGGGAAAAAGGTCAAAACAATATCTTTGACTTTCATCATCCCATCCGGTCCATCACGTCACACACAAGACTTTCTCCTTACCTTTTGAACTGGAACAAGATTACCCAAGACACCTGGGTCTTAAACATTATAAGCTCCGGCTACCGCCTGGAGTTTATAGAATTACCTCCTCTAGGCTGGATCAAGCCTACCTCGTTCGATCCCATCCTAGAGGACGAGATTCTCACCCTTCTGGAGAAACAGGCCATCCAGATAGTACCTCAACGGGACATCCTGAACGGGTTTTACTCCCGGTATTTCACGGTTCCGAAGAAGGACGGCGGTCTCCGTCCCATACTAGATCTGAGGGACCTCAATTCTTACCTCAGGCCTCGTCGCTTCAGGATGGTCACTTTGGAGGGAATCCTTCACCTGTTGAAGAAAGGAGACTGGTTTGTGGTGGTGGACCTCAAGGATGCCTACTTTCATGTGACGATACACCGAAAATTCAGAAAGTATCTCCGTCTCATGTTCAAGGATACGGTATACCAGTTCGTGGCTCTTCCTTTCGGTCTAGCCTCGGCACCGAGGACCTTTACCAAATGTATGGCCCCGGTGGCGGCTTACCTGCGCTTGCAGGGCATCCAAATTTACCCGTACATCGACGATTGGCTCATCGTTTCCAAATCCAAACCAAAGGCATATCGGGATACTCAATTCGTCCTCAACACTCTTCAAGCCCTGGGACTATCCATCAATCTGGACAAGTCTCATCTAGAGCCATCCCAAACGATGGACTACATAGGGGCACATCTCGATGCAGTAAAAGGTCGCATGTTCCTTCCTCTAGAACGCGCTCACAAGATCAAAAGAGCGGTTCGCAGGTTCAAACCACGACGCACGGTGTCGGCCAGGCTGGCTCAACATCTGCTTGGCCTCATGGCATCGACAACAGCCACCCTGTCTCATGCACGGTTAAAGATGCGCTCCCTACAGATTTGGCTCCTCACCCTGTTCGACCCAGAGACAGACAGCCAAACAAAGCGCCTCAGAGTCACACCAGAACTGGCAAGTCAACTACAGTGGTGGACGTTCCTTCCCCATCTCTTGGTCGGCAGGCCGTTCAGACCCATTCTACTTACCAGACAGGTCACCACAGATGCCAGTCCGACGGGTTGGGGAGCCCACTGCGAGGGTCATCGGATCAATGCCCTCTGGACCCCAGAGGAATCAACGCTGCACATCAACCATTTGGAGATGTTGGCGGTCATAAAAGCCCTCAGGGCCTTTCTTCCCCTGGTGAGGGGCAGGGCCATACAACTAGTCACGGACAACACCACCACGATGTTCTACGTGAACAAGCAGGGAGGCACAAGATCAAAGTCCCTTCTGTTCCTCACTATCCAGCTGTGGGAGTGGTGCTACCAGCAACACATCTTTCCGGTAGCCATCCACATTGCTACAACGGACAATCAGCTGGCGGACGACTTGAGTCGCCGCTCTGCTCAGACCCACGAGTGGGAATTGGATCGGCGGGTATTCCTCCAACTTTGTCGGATGTGGGGTCACCCTCAAGTAGATGTGTTTGCTACTCCCAACAACAAGAAGTGTCTGCATTACGCTTCTCGAGCCGGGAAGGGAAAGGACTCCCTCGGGGATGCTTTTATGATCCCTTGGGACGTGGGACTGATCTACCTGTTCCCTCCGCTACCTCTTCTGCAGAGAACTATCATCAGAGCTTTGCGGATGAAAGCGGAGGCAATCCTGATCGCCCCTTGGTGGCCACGTCGACCGTGGTTCTCCACACTGTTTCAGGGTGCAGTGGACTACATGACATTACCATTGCATCCACATCTTCTCACTCTGGACGACGGGAAGATTCTACATCCCGACCTGGAAACCCTCCATTTGACAGCGTGGAGGATTTCCCATCACTAATTGAAGTCATTGATAAGGCTCGTAAACCAGCAACAAAGTTGCTTTATCAATATAAATGGAGGAATTTCCTAAAGTTTGCCAGGGAACGTAACTTACAGTCATCCCCAGTATCCCTGTCTACCCTCCTGCTCTACCTCAAACATCTTTTTGACTTTGGACTGTCCAAATCTACCCTGAAGGTTTACACAGCGGCTATTGTGGCCTTTCAACCTCAGGGTTCTGAGTCATCTCGCTGGTTTTCACACCCAACGCTTAAGGCTTTCCTCAAGGGTTTGAGCAACATGAGGCCCCCGTTGAAGAAACCAGTGCCACAATGGTCTTTGCAGACTGTTTTACATAGCCTCACCAGACCCCCATTTGAGCCTATGGCCTCTTGTGACCTTAAGTTCCTGTCTTTCAAGACTTTGTTCCTAGTAGCCATCACTTCGGCTAGGAGGGCTAGTGAACTTGCAGCCTTGCGTGCGGACTCTCCCTATCTTCAGTTTTACAAGGATAAAGTGGTTTTGCATCCTGATGTTTCCTTTCTCCCTAAGGTGGTTTCTGAGTTCCACGTTAACCAACCTTTGGTTTTACCAACGTTGTTTCCTGAAGCAGTGACAGATGTTGAGCGCATGCTTCATTCTTTGGACGTTCGAAGGGCACTTGCCTATTATGTCTCAAGGACTAAAGACTTTAGGAAGTCCCCTCGGTTGTTTCTTTGCTTCTATGGTCAGCAGAAGGGTTCAGCTGCTTCGTCGTCCTCTCTTTCTAGATGGTTGGTCTCCACTATTTCGTTGGCCTATGAACTACTACACAGACCTATTCCTGAGGGTCTTAAAGCCCATTCAACTAGGGCTGTGGCCACGTCTACAGCTTTGCTGCGAGGAGTCGATGTTCAAGAAATTTGCAGATCGGCTACCTGGTCTAATGTGTCCACATTTGTCACCCATTACAAGTTGGACCTTCGGGCCAAGAATGAGACCAAGTTTGGAAGGGCTGTCCTTACGTCATTGCTACAATGACGGCCCACCATCCAGTAAGTTTGCTTGCTAATCACCCACTAGTGTGGATTCATGGAGAACCACGTTGAAGAAGGACAGGTTACTTACCTGTAAACATGGTTCTTCAAGTGGATTCTCCATGAATACACACGTCCCGCCCGGCCTCCCCACATGTCCGTCATTGGAATCGAGTCCCAACTTTTCTTTGTGGCGGGCATATGGAACTGAGCCGTTGGCGGGCTAAGACATGCGCGATAAGGGGTAGCCTAAAACATTGTTACTTTTCTCTTACAGCTCTAGAAAATTCCGAGAGGCCAGCGCAGGCGCTGTCTAAACCCACTAGTGTGTATTCATGGAGAATCCACTTGAAGAACCATGTTTACAGGTAAGTAACCTGTCCATCCTCAGAATGAGTCATTCTTTGCACTAGAGGACTCTTTTGAGATACTGCAGGGGACCTTCCCGTACCAGCTATTAGAATGCTGAGGAGTCCAGCACACTTGAGTGGCCAAAGACAAACAACCATGGCCCCCATCAAATCCAGAAACAATGGACTGAATTCATTCCCTTCCTCTAATCCCACTCTCTTCTTAGGACTACAGTGGAGAAGAATTTCATGCATTTTCTTTGGATGCAACCTTTGTTCAGCATACAGAAGTGGTTATGCTGCCCAGAAATCATGAGCGTTCACCCAAAACAGCTGTGTTTATAACACAGGCTAAATAAACGTAATGGTAGTCAGTGGGGAAAATTTTCTTTGTCAATGGCCACAACTTGCTTCTTTCTCTGAGGTTTTCTTATAGCAAAATTGTCTACTTTTCCATATGTGTGTGAGCGAAACAGCTGTCCAGAATTTGTCTGTACAGGATTACTGTAGTTTCTATGAACTATGACATATAGTTCATGCACACATATGCAGAAGGAAAAAGAAAAATAAAGTTTAAACTAATACCACCACCACCACCAACAACAACAACAACAACAACAACAAGGGTACTTTGTAATCTACTTCATTTTAGAACAGTGGAGCTGGACAGGACCCTATAGATCATTGCCAGGGAGGCACAGTCGGAAATCAAACTCCCAACTTCTTGCTCTGCCACTGAGCCTAGTGAAGACCTGTTAATTTATTTCAGTGTCTGTTTTCATAGATACCAGCCACATCTTTAGACAGACGTTTGTAGCGAAGAACATTCACAGAGACATTTTTCCTTAGTCTTAAAGGCACTGCAATATGTTTGCGTGTGCGTGCATGTTTATTTCTGTTTTTTAAAAATAAATGCTAACATGCTACCTCTCTGAAGACATGGTTATTCTCTACAGAACATGCCCCAAAGTGTTAGTAAACATCTTGGAAAGCAAACCTAACTTTACTTCCAGGACTTGATTCAGCTGATGGAAGCATAGTTATTCACTGCAGCTGTCAAGGACAGCAGTTTCCAAAGTTGCTTTCAAGGAGCCAAGGAAAGTTGTTAGGTGTGCCTGAGTTTCCATCAGACTGCTGTCTTTCTGTGAATGTTGGTCAGCAGGAGAATAGGGTATTGTGCTGTACTTTGTTTATCAACACAATATTAGCTGCTAATTTATGGCATAAGAGGTCAGTACTATTTCCTGTCTCTCTCAATCTCTCTATGTGCATATACACCTCCCCCCTCTATATATATCAATTCCTATGTGTAAATATCTTTGTCTCTCTAGTGTGTGTACATGCACACACACAAACTTATATGCATGGGAAGGCAAAGGCAGAAATGAGGAACGGCACCTTTTCCAGAAGAATGTGCTGTTACCTTCGTAGTGCTTCAGCAGGCCTGATGAGATTGGAGAGACAAAACAGGAAAAGAAACCTTGGTTAGGGTTCAGCACAGACTGTGCATTCGTGGTCTGTTTTAAAGACTCAGCAACTCCGTGATGGTGGTGGGGAGTTCTGCTGTTGGCTCAGTTTAGATCCTTCCTTTGCTTTCCCTTCCATTGTCCACTCTTTACCTTTCCACGAAAATCATCCAATTGATGGCTCCCACAGAGTTGTGTTGGGTCACAACTCCCCTCCCTCCTATGCCAGCAAGGCACTGATGGGAGTTTGTTGTCCAGTGCATCACGTAGGTATCAACTGGGGTGGGGGTGGGGAGAGGCTCAGTTCTGTTCACACAAACTTCAGTTTGTGCTGAGACTTTAGTGGGAATTAAATGACTTCATCTTTCACCCATTTTACCCCTGTATTGAAAAAGAAATAGTACCTCTTCTCTGTTCTTTTTAAACAAGCTGATCTTGCTCAAGGTCGTACATGACAGGAAGATTAATATGTGCTTGCCTTTAACATGTCTAATGTTTCTCTTTTAAATAAGAGAAACGTGGCCAAGAGGTGGGTGGCAGGTGAAAAAGGTTGAGGCCACTTTGTGAAGCTTCTGTTCTTTCTCAAAAATGAATAGTTTCAATGGAAGCTTCCCTCCTATCTTAAGCAGTGGTACAGTGGCAAATTTTGAAGTGCCTGTGCTCACCATGACAGACCCTGTGGCTGTGGCCTTGAGAGAGACAATGGCAGCAGATGTGATACGTCATATAAAAAAAATCAATTTTAGCTGCTTTTGTCTCTATCTGGAGCGGGTCTTTTGTAAAGCTAATGGGTCTTAGCTACTCATTTAGGACCAGAAGCAGGAATTGCTCACAATAATAAATAGTCACGGAAGAAGTCAGTTTTCCTCCTGGCTGCTATGAGGATTGCCGCTACATTCAGGGTCCAGTCAGATGGAGAAATAGCTTACATTTTGGAATGCTTGTGACTCCGTGTGGTGCAAGCTGTTTCCTGCCATTCACACAGTGTACGTGATAATTGGGAAACAGCACAACCCAGGTCCGTGCCCAAGCTCGACCTCTGTGGTCCAGCCAGCAGAGCTACTCTCTTTCGGGGCTGGGCTGGAGCGATTCCTCCATGGGTGGAAGGGTGGCTTTAACAGGTATCACTCCCAGCAAACTGACCCTTTCTGGTGCAATCAGGCACAATCCTTTCTTGGTATCTGATTGCACCCTCAGATGGCAAGGGATACTTTAGGCAAGGGGCAGATGACATCGTTGTCCCTCTTATTTGAAAAATCTTGCCCTCTGAGACATGGCCCCATCATAACAATGATCCTAGAGCTAGTAGGAGCTGTGGCGTTTGTGGGAATTTCACTGGCTATGTATGTGCGAAAGTTGGAGATTAAATTCTGCCTCATGACTGTTACTTAGAAGAGAGGAAGATGATATATTTTAAATGTATCACAGAATTAAGTGCACTATTAATCTAATGGTTTGCAATCACTGTCCCCAAGTTGAATGGGCCTGAATGCTCTCAAAATGTACATCTACCACAGATGTTAAAGCAGAAACAGATGTTATAGATAGCCTGTGATTAGAAGAGAGAGATCCTTAATTGCTGAAAGCATCTGAGTGCTCAGCAGGAGCTTTTTTTTCACCTCAGAAGATTTGCAGATAACGTTGCTGTGTTATGATTGATCATCAGGACTTGAACATTATTCTGAGGTTTGATTGCACAAACATGAAAGACTGCTTCAGTTTTTCAGCTTTCAGCTCAAATGAACATACCTGTTTGGCATGACCTGGCCGCTGTACAAGTAGAACTGCAGGCACTCTTGAAGTTCTAATGACTGCCAAAAAGAGTCACTGTGACCGTGGAAATGACTCCTGGCTGCTTTCCTGTTTGCACCTCACCCTTCAGAGTGGAGCACAGAGCACCTTTTATAAAAATAGTCTAAACAGTTTTCTTCTTCATGAAATCAGTCCTATGGTGACCATGTTAGTAGCAGATTTCAGTGAGGATAAGAAATCTGATCTCCCCAAGAAAGAACACTAGCATAACATATAATGGGCTTGTTATGAAGAAAGGGGTGTGTGTATATTACATTACATTGCATTCTATTATAAAATATATTTAAAACTAATTACACTTTATATTATATTATATAAAACAAAATGTAATTAGTTTTGTCTGTCTGTCTGTCTGTCTGTCTGTCTGTCTGTCTGTCTGTCTATCTATCTATCTATCTATCTATCTATCTATCTATCTATCTATCTATCTATCTATCTATCTATCTATCTATCTATCTATCTATCTATCTATCTATCTATCTATCTATCTATTTGACTTTTACCCTGCCCATCTAGACCAAAGGTCTACTCTGGGCGGCAATTTTATATATCTAAAATATGTGTATGTGTGTTGTGTGTGTGTGTGTGTGTGTGTAATAAGTGCAGTCATATGATCATTTTCAACCAAGCTCTTCTTCTTTTTCTTTTTTTTTTTTTTTGTTCAGATCAAAGTGCTCGACAGTGGCGTCTGGAAATAGAGTTGGATTTTGATGTCGTCAGCTCAAAGCCAGTTGCTGGTTTTGTAAGTGTGAGCATTCCTGAGCTGCAGACACGGCAGGCGTTCCCTGTGGAGCTTCATCCCGGGGAAGGCAACATTATATTGCTTGTAAACATTAGTCAGGTGAGCAGCAGATCTTTTGGTTGCAACACTTTGCATAGACGTCAGTGGAGAGCTGTTAGCCTTGCTCTCTCCAAGACTGTAATGGCAACAGTTTTTTTGCCCCCTCCCTTGCTCGGCATAATTCAGGCAAGATCAAGCAATTTTATACGCCTTGCTTTCAGCAGGAAAGTAAAAGCCCACATCCTTCCATTGATTTCCAGTTGCTTAATTTTAGGATAATCACACTATGTTGCTAATCTATAGCA
The DNA here is from genome assembly GCF_051106095.1 of Pogona vitticeps. Taxonomy (NCBI): domain Eukaryota; kingdom Metazoa; phylum Chordata; class Lepidosauria; order Squamata; family Agamidae; genus Pogona; species Pogona vitticeps. The sequence continues at coordinate 22,027,345 of NC_135787.1, read as the reverse complement.
TGCCTTTGTTTAGCTTGAAAGATGCATGTTGGGGAAGGAGAACAAGAACGTCCCAATTATAAAAGCCTCGGTTACGTAGACAAAAGTCTTCTCACCCCAGGTGGCCAAGGAAGTACTTATTATGAAGCCTGACTGTGCACTGAATCCACCGATGCTTTGACTTGTACTGACTGCATGGCATGTGTTGCCATGCTTGAAAATGCTCGTATCTCAGATGTGTTTAGACATTTTGAAAGATGACACAGGAATCTCTGCTTAAATTTTGTGTGCTTCCTTGAAGATGTCATGCACTCTTGGAAAGAAACTTACCTGTTATTTGGTAATAATGCCAGTGTGTTCCTTCCAGGCAGGATCTGATCAGATAAGAATGCCAGGCGCCTCATGATGGGTCATGATATGAATAGCTGATGTTATGTGCCTTAAATCATTTGTGACTTAGGGTAAACCTGATAGGGTTTTTGAGGTACAGGGAAACTCAGGGAGTGATGTACTGTTGCCATCCCTAAATGAGGTTGAGTGGGCATTTGCACTGTATCCACACTGGCTCTGTGGTATTGGGGATGTTGATATAGTGGATGGTGTGCTTAAAAGCTGCAATTCTGAGTTCTTTTATATTCTGCCCTTTTCCCAATTACCTTGGTTGCCACAGATTCCCACTTTTATATTCTCAACAACCCTGCGAGGTGGGTCAAGGTCAGAAATAGTAACTGTACCATGGTTGCCCAGAGAGCTGTATGAAACAAACATGGAACTGCATCCAGATCTCCCAGGTGTAATGGTTTGATACTGTGAGGGTTAAAATCTAACCACTGTACTATTTTCATTGTTGTCTGTTGTCATTTATTACATTTCTTCTCTGCCTCGTCCACTATAGAATTCTGTGTGGACTGCAACCAAGGCAGCACAAGCGGGGGGTCTGCACACCTGCATAACCACAAATGGAAAAACTACAAAAATGTTAGCAGAAGTAAAGGAATGAGAAAGGCAAAATATTACAGCATTTGAAAGACTAGCAGATTTATTTCAGTGTAAGCTTTCAGAGCAACTCCTTTTTCTATTTCTGTTTGAAAGTTGGTTTCTATTTGAAACACATAACGTATATAAATATCTGAAGGTGTCACATCACCTCTTAACTGTCTTTTCTTCAGAATAAAATTGGATTAAAATCCATTTCTTGAGACACTACATATCCCCTTTAAAGTGTCCTCTCTTTAATTTTTGCCAAGCATTTCCACTATTTCTTTAGAAATGTTTGTGCCAGTTGCTATTAAATAAAAATGGATTCTGAAGGGGTGAGCACACAAAAGCGATAGAAGTCAGGTAACTTAGGAAGTATATGATCTGAATACTCGGGCCAGCTTAGAGCCACTTGCCGTATGGGTTGCATAGTCAGAGTAACTCCTTTTTCTATTTCCAGCTTGCCTGTTCTGTGAAGAGCCACCTCCCCATATCCCTTGATTCTTATCACAAAGCACTCTGAGGTGGGCTTTTATACATCAGAAACCATCTGTGCCTGTAATTTATATTGCTGGGTTGTACCGTTTGTATTAAATTATAGGAAGGGTACAATTTGAAGCAGCAAAACTCATCCCTGGGCAGTCCTCCAAAGCCGAGGCTGCTTGAAGCCAACTGTAACCATCTAAAAGACATGTAATTCCCACCCCACCCCCATCCCACCCCCCACCAAAACTGAGTGTATTTGGTGTTTTTCAGCTAAGAAATAGCAAATGAGTGAGCAGGGATGTGACATCACTAACAGCCAATCAGTGCACTCCAGCAGTGCTTTTTCTTCTAAAGCTATTCTCTGTTCCACTTCACATAGTGGAAGGTACATATTAATAATGCCTCATTCTCTTTATAGTAGAAACTCTGGACATTTGCATGTTACTGCCTGATGTAATCCCAGAAAATAAAGATGGAACATTAGTGGTCGAGCTATGTAATAATGCCTTCGTAACAGGCATGACAAATCATATTTTGTTAACCTGTTTCCTTTGTGCCTGCTGTTTGTGAGTACTGGAGTGCGTGAGCATTCATGTATTCAATCCTGATTCCTCCATTTTGCTTGTTTGTACATTCTGATGCCATTTAGCCTGTTTGCTCTGTCCAAGAACTAATAAACTTGTGCATCACTATTTTGCGCAAGCAGATGCTCTTGTTATTGTAAAAAATAAGCTGTTTATTTTACTTAAATGGGGGAAGCTATAAAAAAGTCTTTGTTGGGCTTTTCTGTTTACATATGGTTTCCTCCCTATTTGTTTTCCTATTGGATGGAAAGAATGTGGCGCTGGAAATGTGGTGGCCCAGAGGACATGGAAACCAGACTGGCTACAACATGACAGCAACAGTCTTTATGGAGGGAAAATACAAGTTTGTGAAGTCTCTGAAGGTATGCCAGTTCCCCTGCTTCAACTTGGTATGATCTTCGTTGGGGGCTTAGCAGAAAAGTGCTTCCAGTCTCTAATTCTGGCCCAGGGAACTAGTCTTGGTGGTGGATGGCATGCGTGCCGTAAGTACGTTGAAGTAAGCTAGAAGGCATTGGACCATTGTCAAGCTTCTGCTGTTAAGGTCTTGGCCGCCTCTCTGCTGTTGGGGACCTGGCTGTGCCATGAGAGGTGTGGCCCTACCCCCTAATATTACTGGCTCTTTGGTCAAAGGACCGTATGGGGAAAGAAAGTGTCAATTCAATTTTCCATGTAAGAAAGCCAAAGGAGGAGCAAAGCCAGGTCTTGGACTTGGAGTTCCCTGAGACTTATTGCATCTTCTTCCTGCTGTCTCTTCCCCCAGAGAGTTGGCGACTTGTAGTGAACTGAAGAACTTCAGCTGGCCCGTGTGAGGCTCCAGTGGGCTAGATTCCTCATCCATTCTCTAAACTCAAAACACTACAGTTCCGTTTTGAGGGTGCTCATATCCTGCGGAGTTCACTTTGAGGATAGGTTTGCAACTGGAGGTGTGAACGGATGCAGAAACATTATGGCCCATTAAACCTCATGCTGCAACACGCACCTAACAAGACACATCCTGAGGAGAGAGGAAAAAAAAGGGGGGGGGAGATCTGAGACCTTCTGTGACTTCCCTTGGGACAATTACCCCAAAGGCTGAGATTCATTTAGATCAGCGATGGGGTGAGTTTCGGGTCCTTTTCTAGTCTTAGGGTTGCACCAGGCCCTCTAGTCACTTCTGTTACTATAGATTTTTTTAAAAAGCACAACCCACAACACACTTGTTACTTTTTTTAAATGCATGTTTTGCTAAAGGAAGCTATGGGAAGCTATTTTCTTATTTTAGAGAATTCTTCCCTCTAGAGGCCTATTTTTACCTCCTTTTCTGAAATAAAGGGGTTGGGTTTTTTCTCTGGGGCCTACAAAAATGGGCTCGCTGGGCTGCATGACTGACTCCCAGTCTGACACTGAGCCAAAGGCAGTGCCCTGATCTCCACACAGAGGTGTGGCCATCAGCACCCATTCCTAGCAACCACTGGGGTGGAGATTCTCTTGATAGTTAGGCCAATTTTTACATTCAGCACATGTTCCGGCCTCCACATGGAGCAGCCACCACACGGAAGTAGTTTTCAGCAGAGTCAAAGGCTGTAGGATTTTCCTTGGCTGCTAGGAAGTTAGAAGAAGGCATGGATTCTTATTCTGGCAGTCAGCTTTCACCTCTGCCTAGCACCTGTGCTCCCAGCCAGACTGGGAGACAAGTTATAACTACTTTGAAATTCAGAAAAGAGAAAGGTGTTTCTTTAAAACATTTGAAGGCTCTATTTTACAAATTCTCAAACTCATACCATTTCGGAGGAACTGCTATCCATAAAAACTGCAGTGGCGGCGGCATTGGTTGTAATTTTCTAGACCAGATATGCAAATGAAAATACTTCCGTTCAGAAATGAAAGTTGTACAGTGGAACATCTCAGTAATATTTATATATACAGATAGTTCATGTATATTTTGAGAGAGAGAGAGATCTTATCAACGTCAACATTTAAAAACAAACAAACCAATCCTTGAAACCCTGTTAGTAAAGTTGCAGAGTATAATAGTAAGTTTGGAGCTTGACAGAGATGTCAGGCATCCTTTGGAAGATGACTGTGATCTTTACCCGAGGGCACAGTTCATCTCAGGTAACAGAGAGTATTAATACTTACATGATTTCATTTGGGCAGGAAGGACTGTGAGATGGTATCTAGTGTATTTGATTCCTTCCTCCCCCGCTTACAGGAAATGTTGTGGTCTTCTAACCATCAATCAGCATGATCAGAAATACCTAACAGTCTTCTCTTTATAATGAACCCAGGTGCGCAACCCTTGGGGTGTTGTTACACCCCATGTCTGTATTTGTGGACCCTACCCCATAAAGCGTGGGGATGTGGTGGTGCTGCGGGTTAAACTGCAAAGCCTCCGGGCTGCAGGGTCGAAAGATCAGCAGTTCGAATCCACGTGGCGGAGTGAACTCCCATCACTTGTTCCAGCTTCTACCAACCTAGCAGTTCAAAAGCACGTAAAAATGAGAGTAGATAAATGGGGACCACCACAGTGGGAAGGTAACGGCGTTCCCATGTCTAGTCACTCTGATCACATGATCAGAAACTGTCTACGGACAAATGCTGGTTCTATGGCTTTGAAACGGGGATGAGCGCCACGCCCTAGAGTCGGACACGACTGGACAATTGTCAAGGGGAACCTTTACATTTACTTTACCCCCATAAAAAAAGCATGTGCTGTGCAAATTTGGCAAAAAGCCACATTGCTGAAACTCTGAGTCAAGTTGCTAAAATCCCTCAGGTATTTTCTCCTTTCTTAAATTCTTTCAGTTTTCCACTAATTGTGACAGTGGGTTTTGGGTATATGCAGTGTTTGCTTGTATGTGTGTGTGTATGTGAAATTTGCCCCACACTTTACTTTTCCACACAGAGATAATATGAAAAATAGTTCCTTTCAGCTGTTAAAAATACCTAAGTATAACTGGGTCCTTTTAGGTATTAGTTACTGCATATACAGTGGTGCCTCGCTTGACGACGATAATCCGTTCCAGCAAAATTGCTGTAGAGCGAAATCCTCGTCAAACGAAATAAAAAAGCCCATCGAAATGCATTGAAAACTGCTCAGTGCTAATTACCTCAGCGTCCAGCGAAGTTCCTCCATAGGGCGGCCATTTTCTGATGCCTGAGCAGTGAAAAATCCGTTCTAAAGCACAGCGGGGAGCCATTTTACACAGCGGGCGGCCATTTTGAAACCCGATGATCAGTTGTTTTGATCATTGTAATGCGAAGAATCGGTTCCTGAAGCATGGAATTGATGGTTGGTAAGCGAAAAAACCCAATTAAAACATCGTTTACGTAGACAATAGCAATGACAAAAACATCATTGTGAAGCGGATTCGTCGTTTAATGAGGTAATCGTTAAGCGAGGCACCACTGTATCTCCCTACCACCTCTCAAAGGTGCTACTCTTATTAGCCGAGAGGTCTTTACATGTATAGAGTTGTAAAAATATAGGGACCAGTATATATTCAAAATAAAATTAAAATAACCCATAGATTATAAACCCACTGTCTAAACAGATCAATGTTTAGGTAATAAACAGGTAATAAGACTAGAGATGTGACACATAGGCATCCTTCAGTCTCGAGAGACTATGGTAACATGCTCTGAATCGAGGAGTGTCCTCTCCAGAGCATGAAGCCCGGGTAAGGTAATATGGAGGATAGGCTGTTACCCAAGCAGCAAATCCCCCCTCTCCACATTGCTGAAATGGTCCAATGGAAAGGCAAGAGCCAATACAACTGGTTCCAGCAATGTCGCAGGAGTTGGCAGAACGACACATGCTGCCTTCGGGACTCCAGCTCCGGATTTTGCCTCGAGGTTAACTCCTGAAGCCTTTTCCATCAGTGGATATAGCCACAAGGCAGTGGAGGTTTGAAATTGGAGTTTTCCTTCTCCTAGATGGGCTGCCTTCCATGGCTGACGAGCCCCACCTACCCGGCAGAGATGTGAAGGCCTGGGGAAAAAAACAGAAAAATTGAGAAACAAACTGTTTTTTCCCCTGATATTTTCCAAATTGTTTTTTGTTTTTTATCCTGGAAAATTGAAAAAAAGTGCGGAATGTGTTCTTTTACAATGATAAATGGTATGCCTATGACATGTTATTCAAATTATATAACATGATGACCTTGATGAAAGACTTCTGAGACTATGTATGTATTTAAGTTCACACACACACACACACACAAACACCCCTTTCAACAGAGTGTTTTGCCTTGGGATTTAAAGAAATCTTAGTATCCCTCAAATAGGATGACTTGTTTTCATGATCAGAAGGAATTGTGAACCTGTCGTGAGAACTGAATACTTTATGAGGGAAAGGTTATAACCTTGGAGAGAAAACAGATTTATATTGGTAGTTGCCAGTTGCTTGACAAGGATAGGTTTTCTTTTTTCTTCTCTCACTCTCTTTCTTGGTAAGCACTTCATTTGGCCATAATGACTGTGCATAATGGACTTTATAGTCCATCTAATTTCTAGAGCACCTAGGTTGAGAAAGTTGTCCTTCATCCTGATGTATCTTTCTGAGTTCCAAGATACCCCTTTTGTGGAGCCAGACTGTGGAATAATCCCTCCCCTTTTTAAAAAAAAATATATGGGGGCTTCAGCTTCTAGATTCCCATCAGCTGGCATGGCTGCTGCCCAGGCTTGCTGTGAGGCTCTGGACGTTGCAGTCCAAAAATGGAACCATCCCAAGCTTTGTATTGAAGCAAAGGTCCCTAAAGGTTGTGGTATCGCTTTTCAGCCCAACTGTTTGCCAGCCTGAGCCATTCATCTGATGACCAAGAGTTGTTTCTTGATGACTGGTTTCCATGGTAGGCAAAGTTATGCTTGGAAAGAGCATATCCTAGCAAACAAATCAATGTTGCCCTTTTAAATAGAGAAAAGTCATTTTGGTATCTTAGCCCTAATTGCTTTTCTATTGCTTGCACAATGATCAGTGCAGAAGAGATATTGACTGGGATGACAGCTGTATGTCTTGATCACAGCTAGTCCTAACTAACATGACCCTGATTCCTTGTTCATCTGGCCTGCATTATGGCTTGCGAGTGGAAGTTTCTCAAAATCTAGATGAATTTCCTAGTAAACTAGAAGGGACTGGTTTTGCTGTACCGTAGTTTGGAACAGGTAAACAACCTATGGCCTTCCAGTTGCTGTCGGGCTATAACTCCCAGTATAGCAGGGGCAGTGATATGATGGCAGATGCAGTCTGAGGACATCTAGGAAGTTGCCCACCTTTCCTAAACAACCAGCCTGACAACCTCTTGGCTTGTTAAGCTGTGGTTGATAGGGCGGGATCGTCATGGAATGCTTCAACTGCAGCATGGCAGTTTAAATAAAATAATATTGTCTGCCTTTCTCTTTGTTGTTATGTTACATTTTGAGATCAGTGTTCTCTTAGTTGTTGTGCCTTATAGCAGTGGTCCCCAACCTTGGGCCTCCAGATGTTCTTGGACTACAACTCCCAGAAGCCTTCACCACCAGCTCCGCTGGTCAGGATTTCTGGGAGTTGAAGTCCAAGAACATCTGGAAGCCTAAGGTTGGGGACCACTGCCTTATAGGAAACATTCTGATCCAGCACAGCAGAGGTCCCCAGACATAGCACTCTTCAGATGAGGTGGCATCCAGTTCCTGCCACCCTAGTCAATATACCTTAGAGCTGTGTTGGTTCGGAATGATGTTGTTTTGCCTAGCATGTTTGGGTGCAGGTGAACATTGCTTCCCATACTTAAATGTATACATCTCTTTCTGTACTACTGTCTCCTCTTAAACTTTCCAAAGCAAGATGCTACACTTCTTTCATGGCATCTTGTTGTCATAGCTCAGCTGATTATTCTTTACAGCTGTTTATCTTTCCTTTGGTCTTTTGTTTTGATCACAAGTGACATTAGCGAAAAGATTTCCACTACCCCCATTTTAATCTGCCCTTGAGTTTCTGTAGTTTCTGTAAATGTAGTTTGATTACAATCAGTGTTCAGTCTAGTACTCCCACTTAATTTCTTGGCAAGTAATCACAAGCAGGCTGTGTGGGTGTTTACAGCACTAATAGATGCTGTCTGGTGGTGTATGTACCTATAGAAGAGAAACACTAGAATCCTCCAGCAATTTCCAGTTTCAAATTCGTTCTCTGAAGGACACTAAGAGCCACTTTAACAAACCTTGATACAAAAGTTACATGGATTGTATACATGTTGGAGGGGTGATAAAAACATGAAAGAGGTTATAAATGTTTTGATTGATTTTGAAACCGAAATTTGTTTTCTTCAGTCATTCTAATGTTGACAAAAGCTATCAAATGGTCTAATTGTTTTCTCTAGATTTACTTTCGAACAGTAGAACTGGTAGAGGAACCCATTCATGGATCACCTGGTTTGAGTTTTTATTTCAGAATCAATGGACTTCCCATTTTTATGAAGGGATCCAACTGGATTCCAGCTGATTCTTTTCAAGACAGAGTGACCTCTGGCATGTGAGTTTGAGTTGAGTAGTTTTCAAACATTCCAGATGGATGCAGAGATATTTTTCCTCTTGCACATTTTATTTGTTTGTTTGTTTGTTCATTTATTCATTCATTCGTTTGTTTGTTTGTTTATTCGTTTATTTATTTATTAGATTTCTACCCCGCCCCCCTAGACAGTGTCTACTCGGGGCGGCTTACAAATACCATAAAATATCATAAGATATAATAAAAACATCATAAACATTAAATAATTAAATCAATAATATGGTGTGTTCAAGATGGGGAATAATAAAAAACAAGGAGATAGAATTCAAGAATTGACAGAAGGGAAGGCCTGCCTAAAGAGCCAAGTCTTTAGATGGCTCTTAAAAACACCCAGCGAGGGTGCCACGCAGATCTCTGTTGGAAAGCTGTTCCATAGTCGAGGGGCCACTGCCAAGAAGGCCCGGTTTCTTGTTCTTTCTTTCCGGGCCTCTCTCAGTGTTAGGCCCTTCAACCATCCCTCCTGGCTGTGCCGAGTAATTCAGGTAGATCTAGGTGGGAGAAGGCGATCTGCCAAATATCGAGGTCCCAAACCATTTATGGCTTTATACGTCATCGTTAACACTTTGAAGTCAGTGTGGAAATGAATGGGCAGCCAATGAAAGGCAGCCAGAGTGGAAGAGATATGCTGGTGTTTTCTCACCCCACTAAGGAGTCTGGCCGCCGCATTTTGCACCATTTGAAGCTTCCGCATCAATCTCAAAGGTAGCCCCACGTAGAGCGCATTACAGTGGTCTAATCTCGAGATTACGAGCGCAAGGATGAGAGTGGTGAGGGACCTCCCATCAAGGTAGGGCCGCAGCTGGGCGATCCGCCACAGATGGAAATAGGCGGAGTGGGCCACGGAAGCCACCTGGGTTTCCATGGTAAGTGCCGGGTCCAAGCTGCGAACCCCACTCTGTGCGGTGAGGGTCACCCCCCCAAAAGAGAGGGCGTTTCCCAAACTGCCAATGGGGGGGCCACCCACCCTCAAGACCTCCGTCTCGTCCAGATTCAGCCTCAACCCATTCAGCTGCATCCATTGCAGTACGGCCTCCAAACAGCGCTGAAGGGTCTGAACGGCATCCACTGATGCTGAAGAGGACACAGGAGAATTTATTTCAGCCTAGTGGGTACAATTCTTTCATAAGATTGTAGCACTTGAGGAAAAAAAAGTCTCTTTGTGCATGGAAAGTTAGTGTACCAGGAAGCAAGCTTCTCACTTAGGCATGTGCTTTGCATGTGACCTTTCCATCCACTGTTCCCCTCAGTTCATGGTGGCACCTGATGATTCAAAGTAAGCCCTGCTGAAATGTGTGAAGGCTAGGCATGCACTTCATGTAATAGATTGCATGTTTTCAAGTTAAATGTCCTTGTGCACTTTCTCAAGCCCTTCTATGAGCAATGCAAACAGAGCTCATTCCAATTGTGTTCTGCTTCTATTTTGGCAGGTTAAGGTGCCTCTTGCAATCAGCGGTGGATGCCAACATGAATATGCTTCGAGTCTGGGGAGGAGGCATATATGAGCAAGATGAGTTCTATGATATCTGTGATGAACTGGGAATCATGGTAAAAAAAGCAGTACACATCAGTAACAAAATTCAAAACTAATTTGTAAAACACGAATATTTTTACTTTTTTTTCTCATTAATCCTGTTTTGTAAACTTGAAAAACAGTGGCTGAATTTCTGTTGCTTCCCTTATGAGTTACAACTAGAATACACCCCTTGAATCAATGGAACTTCAATGGGTTGATTCTTTGCGACTTATTATGACAAGCAGCAGGATTTCAGCAATTTTTTGTACAGATATGAGCTAAGGCTCAGCCAACATGGACAATGGTTAGGAATTGTGGGTGAGGAGGTGCACAACATCTCAAGGGCCAAAGTTTGAGAACCACCTTTTAGAAACATGGTGACCAGCTTCCACCAGTAAATGTAAGACTTGATGGACCAGTCCAGAAGTCCATTATCTTGCTTGTCATAATGAACAGAATGATAATCATAAAGCTCACAAAGATAGTATGAAGATCAAAGCTATTTCTTCATATTGCTTCTCAGGAAGCTGGTAATTATGTGGCTTCTGAATATGGAGTAGGGTTGCCACCTTGTGCCCCTCTGCATGTTTTTATATTGCAACTCCCATCATCCCTTAACTATTGGTGATGGTAGTTAGGGCTGATGGAAATTACAGCCCCAACAACACACAATGCTTTCAGATAGTACAAAGATGCTCAGGAAACAGAAAACCACCTGGTCCCTGTTTGTTTTATTTTGGAAAAGATTGCAGACGTCCATCTCACATTATTTTATTCATCTTTCTGTTTCAAGATATATAAAAAAGATTGTGTAGGTTGTGGGAAGTAGCTCATTAACAAGGTGCTAGTTGCATTCCTCAGCATATGCTTGATCATGCCCAGGAACACAACCAGCACTCTGTTAACTAATGATAATTTGCTGTCTTGACTTAATGTGATTTCACTTATACAAGCCTAAATCACCATTTGGATTCTGGCCTGTTTTACCCAGTAAAACATCTTGAGACATTTGTACTTCCTGTTTGTTTTGTGCTATTCCAGATACCCAAGGATTTTATAGCATCTTACTGGGATGGATGTCAATACTGGGATACGATGTAATAAAGGATAATTACAGCTGTTTCTTCCTGTCCTTCAGTCAGATGGCCTTTAGCTGTTACAGTTTTACGAAAGTAGTCGATGTTGAGCCAAAAAAGACAATTAAGCATTTCTTTTATTTTAAATAATTCTGAGTTTAGAAAGTAGGTAGCTCTTTAAAAGACACAGTTTTGGCTTGAGACCAAGCAGAGAAAATTTCAAGCTGAGTGGAATTTTTTTTTAAGTTTGTATGTGACCATGCTGGAAGGGGGACATCTGTTTCAGACTGCAGGAAAAGAATACCTGTGTAACCTTGAGTTATAGCATGTAATTCAAACATTTTCCAGCTCTGATTAAATATTTAGTCAGCTGGAGCCTAAGTTTTCTTCCACGTTTTGGATATCGTCCAGATACGATGACTCTGTTACCGTGTATCGCCACTGTTACCTTGCAACCCTCTTCAACAAAGCTGTTATGGGGACAGAAAATAACTTGTTAGAGCCAGAAAAAGACCCTTTTATTTAAAAAGCAGGGCAGGATTTCTGTGTCTTTAGCAGTGGCAAAACAGATACAACTTCAGCAGGGGGAGTTTTTCTACCACCACACCAAAGAAAAAATGCATAAGTTGAATTTGCTCTTTAGCTTCCAGTGGCACAGGAGTTGTGTGAATGTGAGTGGGAGGAATGTGATAATCCTTCTAACAATGGGCACTGTGAACATACAACTCTGGTGGCAGGTTCTGTGAGATCTTTGGAGCTCAGATCTAGCCATTCTACTCTTAACTAGCACTTTTATGCTGTTTGTACCCTCTAAGAATGGTGAAAGACAGTGCTACCTTTGCTGTTCAGTAGAGGTCTGTAACAGCCAGAGGAGGAAGTTACTATTTTAATTAATTAATTAATTAATTAATTAATTAATTAATTAATACCCTGCCTATCCGGTCTTACGACCACTACTAAAGGGACTATCGGACTTGTGCAAATTTTAGTCCCAAGCGTAGCATAATCTGGTACATATTTGATCAGATCTAAGCCCTTTTTGTGTCCAGAGGACTGCAAGCTTTAACTGGTTCATATGGAGAGAAAGTGTATGCTTGTTTTGTTTTTCCATGTTTTTTTTAAAAACACAAGCCATTGAGTCTTCCTCAACTTGCCTCCTCCCACTGGGCTGGACTAAAAACCCCGTCACACCCAACCAGCATAGCCAAGAGTCCTATGTTACAGAAGGCTGCTCCGTGTGTAGAAACTGGAAAACATGCATGTTGTTTACATAGTGGAACTGGCAGTTTATTCACTTCTTTCATTTTCTATTTTTTCTCAAGATTTGGCAGGACTTCATGTTTGCTTGTGCCCTTTATCCGACAGACCAGAGCTACTTAGATTCCGTAAGAGCCGAAATTACTCATCAGGTATGACATTCAGTTTGGTGAGATTCTAAACATACACAGGCTGGTCGTGACTAAATTACATGGTCTTTCCTCTGTCTTGACTGTGTGATCCCCGACTTCTGTAAGCTGTGATACATTGCTGACAAATCTCAACCAAATGTTTAAAAAAGGCTGGGAAAGCAGCCTAAGGAAATGCACACTGCCACTGATAGGAATTTGAGCTGGTCCACACATATAGTTTAACACCTAGCTCCTTCTGCTCCACACCACTTTCTATTTCAGATTAGTATATCATATCCTCTAAATTCTCCTTTCCAGAATATCCTGACAGTTTGACAGGGTAGTATGAAAACTCAGCATCTAGTGTGTTGAAGCCACACGACAAGCTAAGTATTTCTCTCTCCCTCTCTTTCTTTGTGCATGGGAAGAAGAGAGAGAAAATATGAGAAAAGAGAGAGCATCCATGTATCTTTCCTTTATTTATTTCATTTCTATGTTGTTTCTTCTTGGTGAAGGGACTTAAGGTGCCTCACAAGGTGGTAAAACCCCACCACCACCAAATTCAACTGAAATCATAAGTTACAATAGTGAAAAGCAAATAAAGAAACAACAACAATAATTAATGCCAGTCAATGATTGACTGTGCGTGGTATTTTTAAGAATAATAATGATAATAATGATAATGATAATAATAATACAGAAAATGGATAGACACCTTGAACATAACACACCAGACACAGTACTAATAGCACAAAGAAATGTCATCATTGCCATTCCAGGGGATGCCAAAGTTGAAAATAAAGAATAGGAAAAACTGGCAAAGTACAGAGAACTGGCAATCGAAACATCTCGCCTCTGGAAGAAACACACTTCAGTGGTCCCCCAAATCATGGGGGCTTTGGGAACAGTATCAAGAAATTTCTCACAGTACTATAAACAGTTGCAGATCTCAAAAATAACACCACCAGAGCTACAAAACCCGGCAATATTCAGAACAGCATACATACTGCACCGATATTTAAGAGATACAGTGGTGCCCTGCATGACGACGACCCCGCAGAACGATGAAATTGCATGACAATGACTTTTTTGCATTTGCTATAGCGATCGCAAAACGATGTTTCCTATGGGGGATTTTCACTTTACATCGATTAGGTCCTTGCTTCGCGAACTGTTTGTTTGCAAAACGACCATTTTTCTGGCTCCGCAAAATGGCTGCCTTGTGTTTTCCGGACCCATGCTTTTCAGGGCAGCCATTTTAACAGCTGATTGGCGCTCGGAAAATGGCTTCCCCTATGGGCAATCTTCGCTGAACGACGAGGTAATTTCCCCATTGGAACGCATTAAATGGGTTTCAGTGCATTCCAATGGGGAATTCTTTTTCGCATGATGACGATTTTGCTTGACAGCAATTTTTCTGGAACGGATTATTGTCGTCATGCGGGGCACCACTGTACTTAGGTTTTCTTGTTAAAACTTGTATCTGTTATATAATGCCAGTGAGTGTTTTTATAATGTTGACTCTGCCTGGAGTTTTTGAACAACAATAAAGATCAAGCCCTAAGATAGTGGCAACCTGAGGTTTTACAGTGATTTTTGGAAAAATCCCTTCAGAACAAATGGGGGTGGGTGGGGAGAGAGTTAATCACTTGTATCTGACAAACCTAATAAATCATTTTGAAGTACTTTGGGAGTTAGGTTTATTAGAATTAAGCTGAAACTTCCTCGTGGCTTCCCTGCCCTGAATGAACCCTAAACAGCATCCCTGTTGACTGGTGCAGTGAGAGCGCCCTCTTCTGCTTCCTCCTATTGAGTATAAAGCTAGGAAGTACAAGTGTGTTTCTTTTTGTGGGGGTTATGTTTATATTTAGTCTTAAAGACACCTTCCAGTTTACATTTTGTAACATAAACCTGTGAAATTTTGGAGTATTTATCATGTCCTTTTCATATTGGTATCACTTACCCCTTAACACTTCGGATCTTTCTCTTTCTTTCTTTCTTTCTTTCTTTCTTTCTTTCTTTCTTTCTTTCTTTCTTTCTTTCTTTCTTTCTTTCTTTCTTTCTTTCTTTCTTTCTTTCTTTCTTTCTTTCTTTCTTTCTTTTGTTTGAACCTGAGGACTCTGCTTCTCTCTTCAGGTAAAGCGACTGAAATCTCACCCATCTATCATTTTGTGGAGTGGAAACAACGAAAATGAGGCGGCCATCGCAGCCAACTGGTTCTCTCTTCCCCCTGTGAATATGAGTGTCTATTTCAAAGACTATGTGACACTCTATGTGAAGAATATCCGAGAAATTGTTCTTGCTGTGAGTACTGGTGTTTTTTTTTCCAGAGCCTTGAGAAAAGGCTGTGCTTGCTAGTGGGCTTTAGATTCCGCTGAGTTGCTGATTTTCTTTTGTGCTTTGAAAATAAGTAGTTATTTTCCATGTTTTGCTGGCAAATCCTTATTAACATTAAAGATGCATCAGGCAAAATCTGTAAACATCTGTTCTCTTTGAGCATCTGGTGACAAGCTCGAATCAGCTCTTACCATCTTGTCTTCCACTTTCTCTCATGCCTTTCTGATTCCTTTGGAACATACCGTATTTTTCCATGTATAAAATGACACTTTTTCCTAAAATAATTAGAGGAAAAATTGGGTGTTGTTTTATACACGGAAGGAAGCAGTCATGCGCGCGCACTCGGCCACCTCTTTCTGCCGCCGCCACCACTGCCCAATTGCCTCTTCCAGAGCTCACTGCTTGTCCCCTCTGGTGGCCGAGGCAGCAGCAGCAGCAACAGGAGATGGAGGCGAAGGAGCATTCACACTCGCTCGGGCACCTCTTGCTGCTGTTTCCTCCTCCCGCCCAATCACCACTTCCAGTGGGACTGACGGGGGTCAGCTCACATTGCTG
Source organism: Pogona vitticeps (assembly GCF_051106095.1). Lineage (NCBI taxonomy): Eukaryota > Metazoa > Chordata > Lepidosauria > Squamata > Agamidae > Pogona > Pogona vitticeps. The sequence goes on along the minus strand of NC_135787.1, from coordinate 22,011,929 downwards.
CCTTGTCCCCTTTGGTGGTGGAGGCAGCAGGAGGTGGAGGCAAACAAGCACTCGCGCGCGCTCCGGTGCCTCTTCCTGCTGCCGTTGCTAGATCACCTCCTCCAGCAATCTCCTTCGGGCAGGGGACAAGGCTGCTTAGTATGAGACCCCCTCCATTATCTCCCTGCCTTGTTTACTATCTTGTCTTTTGACACCCAGGAAGACAAGACGCGTCCTTTTCTTGCCTCCAGTCCCACCAATGGCGTGGAGACAGTTAAGGAAGGCTGGCTAGCCCACAATCCTTATGACACCCATTATGGAGACACTCACTACTACAACTACCTAAGTGACTGTTGGGATTGGACCACCTACCCCAGGACACGGTTTGCCTCGGAGTATGGCTTTCAGTCCTGGCCATCCTTCAGCACCCTGGCTCAGGTATGTAATGGTCAACGTTATGTCCTATTCCTCTCATGCACATTCTATATAGAGCTTGGCGACCCTTCGAGTACAAATCCCCAGCCAGTATGTCCTGTGCCATGATAGTGGGATAAGTCATCCAAAAAAGAGCTGTTCCAAGCTCTTGTTCAATTAACATTATTTTGGGGTAGGGCTTATATGATGAGCATCCTAAAAAAATCATTCTAGGGCTTATTTTCAGGTTAGGTCTTATTTTGGGGAAAACAGGGTAGGTGGTAGCTGGATAGCTCAGTGTGGTATTGATATTAGTAATTGTGCTCTTTGAAAACACATGTGCAGGCTGGGTAGGTCACTGAAACCAGAAATGTTTGGCTCTGCAGGTATCTGGCTGCAGAGCCAAACATTGGGAGTTCAATTCCAAACGTTGGGAGTTCAATTCCCTCCTGTGCCTCCAGCCTATATAGCCTTGGGCAAGGTCCACAGTCTCAGGATGCCCCCAGAAGAAAGGAACGACAAACCATTTCTGAGTATTCTCTATCTGGAAAACCCGGAAAAGGGTTGCCATGAGTCAGAATTGGTGTGATGTCACATGCTGCTGCTGCTGATGGTGATGATGACGATGATGATTTCTCTAGCTGGAAGGAGCAGTTGGATTGAGGCCATAGAATGTATCTTCCCACCTGAGTCCTTTTGTAGCCCCTGTATTTGGGGAGTGGACTACAGGTTGACTAGTAAAGACATAGGTGACACCATAACACTACCCTGTAATAAATAGAGGTCCCCTCCTTGTTTGCTGGGGGACAGTTCTTCCCAGGCTCTTTGACAAGTCTGCATGTGGCTTGTTCTTTTCAGCTGAAATTAGTAGGACTTCCGAGTGTTTAATGCTGGCTGGATTGTGCTTAGTTAGAACAATGCAGATGGTTATGTAAGTTGTTTACAGAAGCACAATTATATGACAAAGGTGCATGTTTTATCAGAAGACATGGATGATGGTTCTTGATTGTGGCTACAACACAGAGAATAATGGATGGATTATAATTCCTTTAAAATAAAGGCAACTTTTTTAAAACCTGATCCAAGCAGGCCCACATTTCTTGGGTTGGTTTCTCTTACCACCAATTGGTTTTGTATTTGAGGTCTAGGAATATATTTCTTTTTGTTGTGATATTCCCATCTGACCTGTTCTTGGATGTTTTTGCATATGTACGGTTAGGTATCATCTGAAGAGGACTGGTCTTATGCAAGCAACTTTTCCCTGCATCGACAGCATCATGCCGAGGGCAATGACCAAATGCTTAAACAGGCAAACCTACATTTTAAGCTGCCTGAGGAAACAGACCCCATCAAGAACTTCAGACATACAATTTACCTCACTCAGGTAAACATTTGACTAAAATCAGAGTGGACCTTGGAAAAAAGAAGGCAATATATTCTTGGTTGCATAACTTGTGTAGTTAGAAGTTTAGAGATGTAAGTTTGAATGCTTGCTCACCTCATGAAACTTAAAGGTTGACCTCAGACTGGTCATATCTCCTTCATCTTATCTATCTGTAAGGAGAAAGTGGGAAGAAAAGTGTATGCCACCTTGAGCTCATTGGATGAAAGACAGGGTATAAACAAAGCAAAATAAAAGATAAAAAAGTAAACATATGCTTGAGAGTTTCTAGTACAGGATACAGCCCTAATCACTGCAACATCGTGGCTCTCTAGACACACACTATAGTTTTCTTCCAGAGTTGGTACCTTCCATATATTTCTGATTGTAGTTTCCTCCAGCATGGCCAGTGATGGGATGTTGTAGACCTCCCAGTCTAGAGAAGGTAGCTACAGGGTGGACTGTTGCTCCTTTACCACAACTTGTAAGGTTTTCAGCAGGCAGGCAGAACTGTTTGGACAAATAGCCCACACAAACAGCAAGGAGACTGTATTCAAAATGTCTTTTTACTGTAGTTATTTACACTGTAAGTCTGTGCATACAGGCCTGCTAGGTGGAAAGGGCCTGATAAATGCATATGCTATTTAAAAAGCCCTTTTTTGTGAACATTCAGTATAATTTTGATATTGATAGTTGTCCTTCATTGTAAGTTAATACTTACATTTTAGGTATCAGTATTCCACTTGGATTTTTTTAGTACAATACTTGCATTTTAGGTATAAGTATTGACATCACTCCTGGAAGTTATGTAGATATTTATAACCTGGGAACTGGGGGAAACACCACCATTTCTATTCATAAGTAAAGTATGTGTCAGGGAGAAGCCCAAACTGAACACAACCTTCCCTGTGGTGGTCCCTTCCTTGTGAAAAACCTTCCCAGAAATATTTGCTTGGAACCCACCTTTCTGTCTCTGTGGTGGAAGTGAAAATTCTTCTCTCTATTTTGAAGCTTTACTGAGTGAGGTTATGATCTACAGTAATGTTACCGTTGCTTGTCCTTGGCTAAATGTTGTGGTGGGTTTTCAACTTTACTGTTGTTTCCAGTTACTGATTTTTTATCTTGACCTTCAAGCCACCTCAAATAATACTTAATGGTGGAAAGGCAGGATAAAACTATTTTAAATAGAAACATTTCTTGCCATTTTATACACAGTTTTGGACTGTGTATAAAAAATGTTTGAGCAGGAACAATGACATCACGCAACAGAAGCTGAAGTGATAACAATTCAAGAAGAGTTTTATAAAGAAGTGTGTTGTTTTTTTGCCTGCGTTTCTGAGATGCCTCGTGTTCTCAGGTTCTTTCACAACCTTCTTTTTTGGCCTTTACTGCACTAGATTATGCAAGCTCAGTGCATAAAAACTGAAACAGAGTTTTATCGTCGCAGTCAAAGTGAAATAGTCAACGGGGAGGGGCGGACCATGGGGGCCCTCTATTGGCAACTCAACGATATCTGGCAAGGCCCATCTTGGTCTTCTTTGGGTGAGTCTTGTTAGGTCAATATGGATATAGTGATTGTGCTTCCTGAAAACACATGTGTGGGCTAGATAGCTCAGTGATTTAAGTCTCTGGCTGCAGAGACAGAGGTTGGGAGTTTGATTCCTCTGTGTTTCTCCTTTGAGTAGAGCCAGCCTGTATAGACTTGGGCAAGCTGCACAGTCCCAAGGGCCCCCCAGAAGAAGGCTGTGGTACACCACTTGTAAATATTCACTACCTTGAAAACCCTGAAAACGGGTGCCAGAAGTCAGAATCTATTTGATAGCTCATTATTTCTAATATTACAACACATGTTTAATTGATTTTTTTAATATACCTTTCCCATAGAAGCTCAACATAGTTTTCCCCTCTGTGCCAATTTTATATTCACAACTGTCCTGTAAGGTAGGATAGCCTAAAAATATGGCAGTAGTGACAGGCCCGGAGAACTTATGACTGAGCAGGAATTGATACACCTGGGCCTCCTTTAGCCTAACCATGGAAATTCTTTAATGTAGGTTACCCATTAAGGTGCAACCTTTTTGTCTGGCCTTCAGGGACCATGCATTTTTTAAGCCTCATTAATGCATTTGGGCAAGCTGGAGATTAGACTTTATGTTAAGAATTGTTTCCCGTAATTAGCAGTTTACTCAAAGGGGCTAGGGGTACTTGTCTCTGTCAGCGTGTATTTTTCTGGGATGTATCCCAGGAATTGTGAACGTAGCCGGCATCTCATCCCTCTTGATAAGGTCTCTGCGAAAGAAAAAAAGGTAGGAATCATGTAAATCTAAGCTTTCAGTCCAGCCTTAGAATTAGACTCTGCTGATACAGGATGTCACTGTTGGCTCAGTAGGAACAGATTCTTCCTCGGCCAGGGTGAGTTTTCACAGTGGTTAATAAAATAAAGAGATCCCACTTAAATCTGCAGTCAACTGTCTGAGAAACTCTTGCACATTGCAGGGGTTTTATGATACAGTTAGCGTGAGATCTGTGTTCAGTGTCTTTGTTCACCTGCTTTTGTAACAGTGGATTCATTTACCGTATTTTTCGCACCATAAGACGCACTTTTCCCCCACAAAACGGGGGTGGAAAGTCTGTGGGTCTTATGGAGCGAAGAAAACATTATATTTTCCTGTTTTCTTCTCCTAAAAATTGGTGCGTCTTATGGAGTGAAAAATACGGTAATAAAGGAAAACAGGCATTGACCTGCTTGTGTGTATTGCTGAAGAAGGGCAAGGATGTGTGCCATGTTTTATCAGGCTCTCTGATCATGGGGCCTCAGTAACAGAGTTACAGAGCCCTCTGTAGGCCCTTCTACTCAACATGCTTATTAAATAGATGTCTAGCATGCTTCTGGGCAGGTGAATGCCCATATTAAGCTACAATGTTGTGGGGCTACTTACAGTGTCTTGCTGATTGCATTCATAAGGGCAGTCACTGGTGATACAACTGTAAGGACATTGCCCCTCCTTTTTAATGTGCAGAAGCCAAAGCATAGTATTGCCAGTTGCGGACTGTAACCTGGACCACCCCCAGGGCTATTTAATGCTTCTCTTCCAAACATCCAGCTTTTCTTAAAATGAAGGTTGCAACCTACCATTTTGCACATGCCATGATTTTTCCATTCTCCTTCCAAGAAATGGAAGAAAAATAATGTAAGAACCAGCATACAAGCTAATTCTAGGGAAGGAGAAGACGGATCATAGCTGATCTGAGAAAGAAGAGGCTTGCTTTCTCATCTCCCCAAAAGGCTGCTTTGTAGTACCTATAATATCTGAATTAAAGATAATAGCTTCTGAATTATTAGCCACCCTTACGGATTGCATTAGCCCCCTCACCTGTCGCATAGCATCTTGTTTTAGGGGAAGAACAGAAATTGAAACTCCTCTTTTCTAAGCCTTCCTCCTGCACTTAATGTCACCTTGACACACCCGATTCCAGCATCCTTCTTTTGCTTGAGGAGATTATTCTTTCTTACTCACATCATACCTAACACTTACATCATCTGCTGAGCTGAAACTAGCAGCTATTAGAGAGAATAATAGCTTTTGGGCACAAGATTATGGTATGGGCAGAAGGCAGTACTGTAATACCTTTGCTCTGTTGCATGATTAATTTAGCACTTGTCACAGAGAAGAGAAAGCTGCTTTTTTTGCCTCTGCTTCTTGGTGAGCAGAGCTGCATGAAATACTTAAAAATCAAGCTTTCAGATTTTTTTGGTCTCCTTAATTGCTCAAATGCCAGCAATCCTGCCACCCACCTTTGAGGTTAAACACACATTGAGTGTTTGAGTACGTTTGAATTTGTGCCTGCACATGTAATATTTTTCATCATATGCATAGCTATGTTTCTTCATCTACATTGTGGCACCTTTGTAGGGAAATCTTCGTTTTGTTGCATGTAGATAGGAAGAACAAGGCCTGGCCTGAGTAGAGAGTTCCATTTTCATAAAGTAAACAGTCCTTGATCTTTGGCTGAATCTAGAAAGGAAGGTAGGACTCTTAATAGCCCACATTGGTACCCCATTTTGGAGTGGGGAGAAAGCCACACCTCTGAAAAATCGTTCAATCAGCATGGTGGTTACCTAACTTCCTGTACTGGGTGGGACATTCTGAGAGGTGTAGCCAAAACAGTGTCTTTTTAACCTTTGTATATGATAAGTCAGAAGTTATTTCAAGGAAAAAGGGTTAACTTTCCCCCCCACTTCTCAGAGTACGGAGGCAAGTGGAAAATGCTCCATTATTTTGCCCAGCGTTTCTTTGCCTCTCTGTTGCCTGTGGCCCATGAGGAGGAAGATGTCTTCTACATATATGGTGTCTCAGATCTTCACTCTGACTATCAGCTGACACTGAAAGTAAGTGCTTTTTTGCGTCATATTGAGTGTGGGGGGGAATTGGGAAGGGAAACAGGAAACTGGTCAAGAGCTTCTAAAAATGGGGGTGTGTTGGTTGATTACATGGCCACTTTACTAGGTAGTTTTTATAGGTCTGGTACTTGCCATGTCAACATAAAGCCACATAGATTGAACAGAGGGTGGAAACCTAAGATGGCTTGTGGGGGCAGTAGTATGTGTATATTTGCATGCACACGTATGCTCTCTCCCCCCCCCCCCGGGTCTCATGTCTCCTTCCCTCTAAAGTGTGTGTGTCTAGCTAGTTACCAGCTCTGTCACTTTTGCAGCCACAGTATCTGCCTATCTGTGTCAGTGTTTGATTTGTGAGTGAAACAGAGCAGCTATAAGGCGCCAGTATGTATTTGGGAATCCGAGATAACACTGAAGATTATAGGTTTGTAAATTAAAAGAAATTTGTTTTGAAAGCCAAGCTAAAATGATCCCATGAGCTTTTAAGAACTATCAAACATTAAAGTCACAGAGATAAGAAAACTTAGGGTAACTCCTCTCAGTGGCTGGAGGGAGAGCTTCTAGATGCCCTTTGAAAGGCAAAGCCCTGATCCTGCTGGTATCTTTCTTGGAACGAGCATGGTGCTGATCAAGCCCAGTTATGCTAAAATCCTAGAATTCTCCATTGTTTTCAATGCTTCGTGGGAGAAATCAGGAAAAAACAAAGAAAAAGAAAAAAATATAAAGAAGACAAAAACATTGTGCTTCTTTAAAGACTAACTTTAAAGACTAACTTAAGAAGCAATTAAAGACATGGATGTTTCGGCAGGCCTTCCCAACACATAATTCCTGACCCTCTTCTTCCCTACTTTACTGTTTTGCCTGTTGTATTGTGTACCCCAAGTAGAGTTTTTAGCTTTTAGAATTGTCTATTTTTATTTTATTGTATTTTGTATGACTGTTAGCCGCCTAGAGTGGTCCTCACCCGACCAGATAGGCGGGATATAAATCAAATAAATAAATAAATAAATAAATAAATAAATAAATAAATAAATAAATAAATAAATAAATAAATAAATAAATAAATAAATAAATGCTTCATTTTAATATGAGCTTTCATGGACAGGTCCACTTCCACTTGTCCAAGAAAGCTCACATTAAAATATAGCAGTCTTCAAGGTGCCACAACATTATTGTCTTCTCTGTTTTGGATTTTTTTCTTTTTGCCTGATGTGCTAACGCAGACTAGCAGGGCTACCTCTTCTGAACAAAACTCCATCTCCATTATTCAGCCCATACCCTGAAATCAAATGTGGAACAAAACAAGAGCAATACTAAAGCAGTGCTTCCCAATATTTCAGCATCATCTTCCCCAATTTCTGATTTCTGAGAAACCCTCACGCCTTCCCCCTTCTCCTTTATCATCACTCAATCCCTCTTCTAACAAGAAATGCAATTCATAGTTTAAGAGTAAGCACAACAGTTTCGGTTAAAAAAAATAGTATATTAAAAGGGATTTTCTTTTCACAAAAAGTCAGTAACAGTGCTTGCATTTACCAGTTTTAACAACTAGCAGAACTGAAACAAATCTGACATTTAAGATGCAGTATGGAGCCTGGATAAAAATATTTTTCCTTATGAAGATCTCAGAGTCTTACATCTCTATCTGCAATTTCTTCAGGATTGCGCACACGCACATATGTAGGTATAGCTCCCCACTTTGCGTCCAAGTGTGTTAAAGGGGGATGTTACCAGGTTCGAGATTTCAAATGGAACAGTTTAAACTCATGCAGCATTTTTGCTGTAATAAAAATACGACTCTGGCATGTTCAAATTCTTTTTATTTTAACAGATTAAATGTAAACATATGTTTAACACAACTGAGTTGTTTAATTTCCTTAAGAAAATGAAGTATTCATAAACTTTTGATCACTTCATGTGCTCTGCAGATCATTCTGTATGACTGGAGTTGGATGGAGCCCAAATGTACCTTGGCTAAGGATGGTGTGATTGTAAAGGCAGGAAGTGCTTTGCCCATCTATAAGGAGCCAGTCAGGGACCTTTTAAAAAGATGTGGAAACTGTACCAGGCAAAGCTGCGTCATCAGTTTTTACCTTGAAGGTGAAGGCAAGCTCTACAGTCCAACCAATTACCACTTCTTGTCCTCCTTAAAGGATGCAGTAGGACTAGAAGATCCACAGCTTCATGTAAGCAACAAAATTATTCCTGTATTCCTTTTGTTCCTTGGTGAAATAGGTCCTTCAGTGGGTGGGCATTTGTGCTTTTGGGATTTTTCGAGGGAAAAATACAGTCAATGAGGTAGTGGACAAGAGTGACATTAAGATTCAGGAAACCTGGTTTTATATCCTCACTTGGCTATGGAAATGCAGTAAGGGCAAAATCAGTCCTTCAGTATCTCATATGCCTTGAAAAATCCATGGAGGTGCTATAAATTGCATGCAATTTGATGGCACGTAACAACACCATGACTGTGAAACTGATACAAAAGTAGTCATGTTTGTGGTATGAAACATCTTAATATTGGGAAGCTTTCTGTATCTTTTATGTGTCTTTTACTTTCCCTTCTTCTAAGTAAGCTTGTGAGAATGAGTAATGGAAAAGTATGTGGTATTTCACAGTAGTTATAAATCAATAGCTACAGTAATGATGATGATTATGGAATAATTTTAAAAAAATCATCTGCTCCTTTCCAGGCTTCTGTTTCCCAAGAAGGGGATCAGTTCCAGATTCTTCTGCATACCACAGCCATCGCTCCTTTTGTTTGGCTAGATTCTGGGAACGTTATGGGGAGATTCAGTGACAATGGTTTTCTTCTCACAGAAAAGCAAAAACTCATATTGTTTTATCCCTGGGAGGCTACTAGTGTCAAAGAGCTGGAAAAGTCACTCAGCATAACATCACTCAAAGACATTTCCTGAGGAGAACCCTGCTGGAATGGAGGAAGAATGCCTAATAGAAACAGGGATCTTTTGCAGTTATGTGATTCAGCATCTAGAATTGCATAAACTGGGACCATTAAACAGAGGCTTAATGCCAGCTTCTCGTGACCACATGGGAGACCCCTTTGTACCCTAGACTGAAACAAAGAGCTGATCTTTAGAGTGAGCCTACTTTCAGAAATTCAGCTGAACACACTCTGAGAGCAATAAAATGAATCATGCCAAATATAAGATGCATGCTTTTGGGCAGCATTTCTCTACACTGCAGAACCAACGTTTGGTAGACAGATGTGTGGCTCTAGATACCAACATGACATTCAGCCAAGGACAAGAAAGAGATGATCATTTGGACAGTGGTGCAGTTGATAACCAGTGCCTTTCCTTTACCACTTAGTAGTCACAAGCAGTAGCTACTTGTGTCAAAAGGACTTCTGGTTGATGTGACTTTCACATAGATGTGAACTCTGGCACTTTTACAAAGCACTGATCAGAATGAAGACTAGGGAGAATCTGAGAAAGGGCAATGGGAGGAGGTTTCCTTTTCACACTGGCTTACCTCAAAGATAGTTTTTGATCTGTAAAATATGTATGCATATGGTTCTATGGTTTACTTGCTAGCTAGAAACAAGTATCAGTGCTTTTGTGACTTGTAGTCCACAAAAGCTTCCAAATAAAACTGGTCAGTCTAAAGTGCCACAAAACCCCTTTTTGCTGTAATAGACTAACAGGGCTTCACACCACAATATTTCTTGCATGTATTGAAACATGCTGTAAATGTTCATGGATGTACAAATACAAGGCATCACCTTCTCAAAAATGGAGTCCTTACTTTGTCAACTCTCAATGAACTCAGGAGGTTGGTAAATTTTGGGCACAGAACAGATAACCTCACTGTCTTTCTGTGGTTTTGATTCTGAAGAAAATTCAGCAATTGTTTAGCTGAATTTTAGCCTTTTCTCAGGTGCCTAAATTCTGTATGTATGTGTGGATACCTTATCACACTACAGGTTACTGTATTTAGAACTATTTTCATTTCATGTGTTTTCACATCTCTGCAAGCGATTCACCACATACGTAGCTCTTTGTAGAATATCATGTATACTTTGGAACACAACAAACACTGAAAATGATTTCAATTTTGCTTTTTATTAGAAAAGTAAAATAAAAAACCCCCAAGCATTTAAAAAGCACAGTTTATGTTCTCAAGAATAAGTCATTGAAGCTGAAATATTTACAGTATGAATATGGTGAAACAGTAAGGGAAAACAGTTTGAAGCTTGAATGATTTTATAGACACCAAATGAAATTTTAAATACAATTATTGAAATATACATTATACTTTCTTGGCTTAAGCATCTACCCTCGTCATGGTTTGTGACATATTTGTGCTTCACAATTTCGGCCCATTATCAACGTCCTCTTAACACAGTTTTCACTGAACAAGAGGGGAGTTAATTTCATTTGCAGATGAAGGTCTTAAGAAAATAATAAAGTTCATACAATCTTTTCCTGAGCTATCCCACTGTATAGGGATACAACTGGGGTTTGCTGAAAGTCCCTGTGACTGTACCTTTCCAAGAACTGCTTCTTCTAGTGCCCTTTGGATTGCTAGCTGCTTTTTTCCCATCACGAATTTGCACCTCTTAGGTGGCTTCGATTTTTCCTTGTAGCAGGTCATCTTGTCCATATCCCGTGGGCAGTTTCTTCAACGTTATTGGTGACTTATTGGTGAAAGACTCTGAATACGTAAAGCTAAGTTTTCGGAGGGAGATCTCTACCCCACTGTCGCACATGCTTTCGGTGTCCTGGAGTCGGAGATTGCAGAGCTCACCGGCTAAAAAGGGAAAGGAACACTGATGTCATAAAAGAAGCCAGATTACGTGAAACAGCAGCCGACAGAACACTACCATATATCCAGTTTGATTAGAGCCTCTTTTTCTCTCTGTTCTGTCAGTGCTTCCACTGACAATCATGTTTCATTGCAATGCTTGCAAAGGTGGAAAAGGGCCAATTCCGGGCTGGAGCTCTTGCAAATATATGCTTTCTAGTCTTCTGCATAGATGTTATTGCTCAGTAGAAAACATATTTTACCCCTGCCTGAGAACATAGAGAACCTAGAAATACTCGGCTAAGAATCTGTATATGCTCAGAAGATTTGTCTCCAGTTTCTCTCATCAAAGACTTCCTCCTCTTTCCTTCCAATTTGTAATTCTTGGAATTGCCCTCAAATTCAGGGGCACGGGGAGGGTTTTGTGTTTCCTGATGTATCAGCATGATATAGATGAAGTTTCACAGTCTGAACCCACTACCATTAGGAAAGCAGTAATATGCCTTAACTCCTTTTCAACTGTTATTTTTAAAATACAGAAATGCAAGGGCAAACATTTAAAAAGTTGATGACTACACTTCTAAATCATGTGAACTCTTAACAGTGCAGTCCGAAGTATGTTCAATAACTGTGTGCCATCAAGTCAATTCTGACTTATGGTGACCCTTTCCAGTGTTTTCTTAGTTAGAAAGTACAGTACTCAGAAGTGGTTTACCGGTCCCTTCTTTTGGGGGCATCCTGGGACTGAACACCTTGCCTAAGGCCACACTGGCTGGCTCTTCTAGGATGCCTGCTGAGGAACTGAACTCTCAACCTCGGGCTCCATAGCCAGATAACCAAGTACTAACAAGTAAATCCTGTTGACTTTAATGGACCTGCATCCCAGTTAGTGTGTTTAAGAATTCAGTGTAAGTACATCTCTGTGTGGGGAGAAATAATTTAAATACTTGCACAGTTTGTTTAGCCAACTATTAAGAGTAATTTAAACAAAGTTGTAATTCTGCATCTCTTCCCCCCCCCCCCCCCCAGTATCTTATGTCCATCCAGGCAATCTCCAAACAGAGTTCTGCTCAGTTTCAGTAGGATGGCTGATAGCTTGGAAAATTATTTTTTTTAAAGTTGATGTGAGTCATTATTAGTGAAGTTACATGTTACATTGCTTGTTATTATCCAGTTGCTTTTTAAATTGTTTTTTTTTTCTTTGAAATTACACGGGCCAGTATCCTCTACAGAGCATAAGAGCAATCATGTAAGTGTTTTTCTGTGCCGAGAGGCTCCCTGTTGCATGACTGGTCATGCAACTGTGCAATCAGTGTCTCATGCAGCAGCATGAGACTGGGCATGCAAAGAGGGGCCTGCTTTAGCAGTGACAATGCTTACACAATTACCCTTCTGCAATAACATCATGTAACAGGATGCTGGCCACTAAAAATTACAGAAGTGCCCCCATATTAACTCCCTCCGCAACATTTTAAGAGTATTGAATGGAAAGAAGTAGTTGTTTGCTTTTAAACATAATGACAATGGCGACCTTGTTACTCATGAAATAACACATTGCAGGGAACATCATTATTTGTAATGAAGTACTCTTGAGCTCTGAAATGGTTGAACTACGTCTTCAGTATCAGTTCATGGCATTCTTCCTTCTAAACCTTTTAATACTAATTACTGAATGTACTCCACTATCACAACCATAATGGTCTGGGGAGAAGAACGTGCCAATTCAGGTGGCTGGAAACTGTCACAAATGCATTGATAGTTGCACCTCCCTCTTTTCCGTGGAGTTCAGGCAATATTCCAGACTAAGAAGAAGCCTAAGATAGAGACACCGGCTTCTCAAAGCCATCCAGCAGGTTTTGCAGCCGGCCATAGATTTGAACATTCTAACCCTCTTGCAAGTCTGGTTTTCCATGGCATAGATGCATGGACTGGCACAGGGCAATTCACCTGATTGTTTTTGCATGGGAGACACAGGTAGTTCCTGCAAGGGAGGTGGGGCATCTTTCACTTTCTCTTGGCTGGACTGGCTTGTTGAAATGGATAATGCTTTTTGAATTATTTCAACAGCCTCTGGATAGTCCATTTCTTTCAAAGCACCAACAAGCTCTTTTATTGTACCACCAGAAACCTATATAAAGGGAAACACAAAACAAAGATACAGACACAGAGGTAAGCTTCCTTTAGAGGATCAATAGCTATTTATACCATATATTCTCTAGCACAGCTGTTGATAGGTAATTTCACAGTTCTTTGGAATTATACTACTACAAAAAGCAGCGATTTCTAATCTTATTAAATGGTGGCAAATTCATATCCTAAAAAGCAAGATGGAAATATCTCAGAAACTTATTTTATCCAAGGAAAAAAATCCATGTAATTCTTTCACATGTTTTCTTATAATGTCTGTATCTACCTGGTGAAATAAAAGATTATTTATTTATTTGTTTGTTTATATTAGATTTAAGATCTACTCTGGGCAACAAATATAGCCCAGTGATTAGCTTTTCTTTATTCAAGGCATTTCTGTATTTTAGAATTCAATCTTCTCACAATTGCTCAAAAACAACAACAAAACAGATACAAATATTCACATATTCTCTTGCCAAGGAGTGTAATTTACATAAAACTGTTGGAAATAATTGAGAAGGCCTAAAGCTATTGAGGGCATAAATTCAGTTTCATGGGCATACTGATACACGCACAAGTTCTGCGCATGCAGCTGTATTCTTTTCAATGCACTGTCAGGCTCTGAGGTGAAATGGAATGTAAACAAGAAGTTGGCCCCACCTTAAACAAAACAGAAGAAGTGTTGTAAGTGGGGTAGCCTTCAAATCCTCTATGAGGCAACAAGGGTGTTTGGGATATACTACCAACTTCTAAGTCAAGTCAAATTTTATTACAGTCATGCACAGCTCAAGTTAAAACAACAGAATCTGAATAAGAGAGCAATGGTGTGTTACCTCATAATTGTCCAGTAGAGTTTTTGATGGAGAAGGACTCAACCGGAAAGCATTGTTTAATATTCCTAGGCCCACCTTTTGTGCCAGCATGGACCAATTTTTGTTAAGATCAGGCACATCAAGCAACTTGTAAAGCTGCAATTTCACATCTTCACTCAGCTCTTTCATGTTTCCTGGGAAAAAGTGAGAAAAGAATTAACCACTTGGTTGATTTACTTACTGGTTACATTTATAGTCTGTCTTTTCGTCAAATTGTTCAAGATAGTGTACTTGGTTCTCTTTCCACATAACAACTCTGCAAGGTAGGCTAGGCTGAAAGAGAAAGTCAGTGTCCCACAGTCACCCAGCAAATTTCAGTGCCAGGTGGAGACCTGAAAATGGATTTCCTGGACCCCAGCCCAACACTAATTTTTACACTACATTAGCAAAGCGAAACAGTGTACTACTTATATACTGCCTCATAGCATTTAAAGCACTCTCTGGGCAATTTGCAATTTAATTATGCGGGCTACACATTGTTCTCCACCCTTAGTGAGCTGAGTACAGTACTCAGTTTACCAACCTCGAGCCAGCTACCAGAGAAACAATGTAATTAAATGTTGTGGCCTTCACCTTCATGTCATTTTCCAGGAACAGATACAAGTCCCTTCCCTTAGGAGTTAACAAACCAAATTTTGATGAAGGGAGAAAGAGAAGAAGAAATTGAATGTCACAGGTAAAGTGCAAACAAGAATGTATGCAGTTATGGATACTTCATCTTTGTTTCACTGAGGAGATAGTAACTGTAATGTTCAGCCCTGCCCTCACCTGTCCGTCACAGCTGGGCAGTGGAACAGCAGCCAATGAGGGGACGGAAGGTGGTGCTAAAGGGGGAGGAGCTGGGATATAAAGGGGTGTGTATGGTGTTAGATAGATAGAGATGAGAGTTTGAGCTGAGGGTTTAAGGTGATTGTTAAGTTATAGTGAGTGAGAGAGCCTGTCAGTGTGAAATAGTCTGTGTGAGCCAGTGATTTATTTACAGTGATTGACTTATTGATTCTTTACCAGTGATTTACTATTTTTATTTCCTGTAATCAATAAACCAGTTTTTGTTTTTCAAAGTTACACTTGTCCTTCTCTTGAATTTTAAGGATAAGTTGGTGGCAGCAGAGTTTTAAAGTGAAGTAGCAACCACTCTGTGAAGTGTGAGTGTGGCGGTTACAGTAACCTAGGATATTAAACGTGGAATCATATACATATCTACTCAGAAGTAAGCCCAAATAGGTTTAATAACACTGATTCCAAGGTAAGTAAGAATAGCACAAGAAGACAAAGGCTTCATGGAAAAGCGGGTTTAAAATTAAAGATTGCATAGAAGAAAAGATGGTAACATGTGGCCATTCTGCGGAGGTTCCATGAAGCACGCTTTTTATAAAAAGAGACAAGGAAGTCCTGGGATGATTAAAGTTTTTCTCATCAGCTATTATGCAATAAAAAAGCTATGCCATATCCTGGAAAAAGATTACAGTATTTTTTCCCCCAGCTTAAATAGTCCTACCTTGAGTCAATAGGTCATCAGAAGCTGCCTCTGACTTAGAGGATTTGCCATTCAAGATGTCATATACCTATTATGAAAGAGATGAGTTAGCATTAAGTGTTAGCATTAAGAAAAATACCAACTTTTTCTAGTAAGCAGCTTCTGTTTCAACCTGTTTTTTCTGTTGCTCAATGGCCCATTTTTGTAATCTTACTACAGGAGTGAGTTCACACGCATGTTCAAACTTGTCCTAAAATAAAACATCTATTAACTTTTGAAAGGCAGGGCACGGCCCCTTACCTCCCAGCTTGTTGCCATGTCCAAAGGTGTTGTTCCAGGTACAATCCCTTCATCTTCACAGTCTCTGTCTTTCATATCTTCTTGTTCAAACAATGGTTCAAAGTTCTCTATATGGGGATCTGCACCTTTACAGTCAAACAAAAAGAACACTGAAAAAAATCTGAAAGAATCTTCACTGCAGTGGCCATTTCTGGTCTAATTATGATGATTCAAAAACACTAGGCACAGTCAAAATTATAAAAACATTGACTGGTATTATATAACAGATAAAAGTTTTAACCAAAAACCTAAGTATCTGTTAAATATCAGCAAGTATGTATGCTGTTCCTAATATTGCTGTTTTTTGTAGCTCTTATGGTGTTATTTCTGAGATCTGCAACAGCTTATAGTATTGTGTGAAATTTCTTGATATTGTTCCGAAAGCCCTAATGACTATGGGGACCACTGATATGTGTTTCTTCCAGAAGTGAGATGTTTCAATTGCCAGTTCTCTGTACTTTGTTAGTTTTTCCAATTATTTGTTTTCAACTCTGGCATCCCCTGGATTTGCAATGTCAATGATGAAGACATTTCTTTGTTCTATTACTACTATGTCTGTTGTGTTATGTTCTGGTTGTGTTATCAGTTTGGATCTAGAAATCCCACACAATCTTGACTTCCTCATTCTCTGACACCTTCTCTACCTGATGTTCTCATGAGTTTTTGAAGGCTGGCAAGTTATATCTAGCCGCCTAGAGTAGTCTTCGCGACTAGATAGGCGGGATATAAATAAAATAAATAAATAAATAAATATTTTTTTGCATAATGACCAGTGCACTAATTTTGCCACTCTATCATGTCTAACTTTATAATCTGTTTGTGCGATCTTTGGACATTCACAGATGAGGTGTGACCAGGGCCGGACTGGGACCAAAAATCGGCCCTGGCATTTAGAGCACACAGGCCCACCGGCTGTGGGGACACAGGCCCACCTGGCTTTGGGCCAGGATTGGTCCTATGGACCCCTGAAATGCACCGGGGGGATTTTGAGCGAGGTGCTCTCGCCATCAGCCTGGCCTACCTCACAGGGCTGTAGGGAGGAGGATAAAACTTGGGAGGGAGCCGAGGATATGAACGAAACGAATAAACAGAACCTCCCTGTGCAAGAGGAGTGTATCTTTTCTGCCGCAGCGCATCCTAAGGAGCAGGATAAGAAGGCAACTCGTATCTAAAGCGGGGTTGTGACATTCTCAGGGGACGGTGAAACAAAGACAGCGTAGCCCAGCTCTGATGAGGAAATTTTCACTAAAAAAAAACTGGCCAGGAAAATTGATCTTCCCGGGACCGGGTCAGGATCCCTCCGGTTGAGGCTGGGCTTGCCGACGAAACTTCAGCCCAGCCTCGTCAGAGGGGCTTTCCTGGGAGGCAGCATGGCCACCCCTGCCCGGGAGGAGAGGCTTTCTCGGCTTCCAGTTTCCGATCGGCCCTCCTCACCTCTTCCAGTCCCCCCTCCGCTCTTTTCCCCATCCTCGCCCCCTTCCTCCTCTTCCTCCCCTCTCCGGCCCCCCCCGGCTTTCCCTCCTTGCCCGCCCGCCCGGGGAAGGCCGGCCGAGGCGCCCGCTCCCTCTCCCGTCCCCGAGCGGCACGCTTCCCTTTGGAGAGGCCAAGGGTGCCCGGCGAAGGCGACGCGCCCGGGCACCGTGCGCTCTTGGCCACCTGGGCGCCCGGGCAGCGGGCCTGGCCGGGCCGGGGCAGGCGGGCGGTGGGGGAGGCTCCGAGGTGAGGCTGCCTCCTCCTCCTCCCGCCGCTCCTGCTCCGCCCTCCGGTCCTCCCCGGCCCCGGCGTGCCAGGGCGAGGAAGCGAGCGAGCGAGCGGGGCATGCGCCGGCCAGACCCTCCGGCCGGCCACCAGCACCAGCCGCGGCCCGAGAGCAGCCGGCAGGCAGGCAGGGCCGGGAAGCCGCGGCGTCTCGGCTGCCCACGCTAGCCTCGAACAAAGCGTGCCGCCGCCGCCGCCGGCTCCACGGGCGTGGGAGGGAGGCGGAGCGGCCGCATCCCCATGGCTGCCGCCTCCGCCGCCCGGAGCCCGCCTTCGCCGCCGCGCTAGGAGCCGGGCCTCGGCGTTGTCCCCCCTCGGGCACGGGTGTGCTCTTGGGCCGGGCGGGGAGGTTGGGGGGGGACGCCCCAGCTGGAGGGGGCGGGAGGAGGAGGAAGGAGGAGGAAGAGGAAGAGGCAAGGCAAGGCAAGGGGGCGGGGAGGGAAGGCTCCCTTTCGCTCTCTCGCTCTCTTGCTCGCTCTCTTTTGGGGAGGGGGGCTCAGCCTGGCCCTGCGCTGAGGCAGGAACCGGCCCTTCTGACCATCGGCCGTTCTGGCATTTGCCAGAATTGCCAGATGGCCAGTCCGGCCCTGGGTGTGACACAGTTTCATCTTTTTCTTGGCAGAGTCCACATTTGCTGGTAGCACTCATTCCTTCAATCTTAGCTTTCATCACATTGGTTTGGAGTGCTGCTTCTTGTGCAGCAAAAATCAAGTCTTTGGTTTGTTTCTTAACGGTCCCCAATTTTAGCCATGCCCATCTTGAATTATGATCATGCTTCCCATCAATATTTCTCAGGTGTCCGTCCACACAGTGGGTTTTCCAGCTGTTAAATTTATTTTCAAATTGTTGTTTCTTATATTGAGCCTTTGTTTCTGATATTTTCAAAATATTCTCCATTTTCACTGCCTTAAGTAATTCTTATCTGCTTGTAGTGATATAATTATTTAGGTTTCTTCTTTACTACCAGCCATATTTGCAATAATCCATGGCCTCTGATTTTTCGTGGTAAATATAATCTGTCCACATCACTTTTTGGATGTAATACATGATGCATGTTCATTAGTTTTTGTGTTTTCTGATCCAATTCTTCTAACTTGTTTTGATTCCCATCTATTATTCCAGCTGGGTATCTAATTACTGGAACTGCCCATGTGTTTATGGCTTTGATTGTATTTCCCCCATTTAATTTTGATTTTAAGATTTTCTGCAGTTTTTTCACATATTCCCTTTCTGTCAGTTCTTTAACTTTTGTGTGTTGTTGTTGTTATTGTTATTACTGTTATTATTGTTATTATTGCTATTATTATTATTATTATTGAAAGTGTGGTTTGACCTCTACAGATTGAAATTGGAGAAAAAAACCAAGAGCAACAAAAGGGGCCAAACAAATATAGGACAGAGGAATATGAGGGGCTGGACACTAGTGTCAAAAAGGAAGCAGGCAGATGGCAAGGAGCACTAATTAAGACCCAACAGTACGACCTAGGAATAAACGTCACACAGTCTTTTGAGCTGTTGAGTCACTTATTAGGTCTCTAGCTCTATCTTTGGCTCATCAGAATTTCTCAGCGAGGTCCTTTTTGCAGCCCTAGAAGAGTTTGAATTAATGCTGGTCAGACTCATGTATGCCTGCATAATGGAAACTGTAGAAGTCTTGCACTAAATTGCCACTCATTAATTGATCAGGAATGCACTCAGGAACATTGTCAGCGCTCCATAAGTGAGCAGCAATTTTCTGACAAGACTTGCAAAATTTCCCATATGCACGTGCAAATTGAAAATAGGATTGTGGCCTGTTGTTTTTTTAAAAGTAAGGAATAATTGTAAAAATTGTGTTTTCTTACCTGCTGCTTTTAGCAGAGCTGTCAGTTTTGTTGAGCCTCTTCCAGCTGCTATATGAAGTGGAGTCGTTCCATCATATGTAGTGCTGTCCACAAATGCATCCCCCTTTTTTAAAAAATGAAATGAAATGCTAGTTTAGCTACTTACATGCATATTGGCACTGTACTGTGCACCTTTACAAACATATGTTTAGCTGGAAAGCAAAAAAGTGTACACAAAAACGGGCACATTTGAAAATGCATTTAATTGGTATTCTCAAGGAGTTATAGCCCAATCTGGATCAGAACCACAGCATACACTTAGCATTCTATATTTCCTTATGTGAAAATCATGCTGAAATGTGCAGAACTGACATCTTACCAACCAAAAGGCCATTATGTGGTTAATCCCATGCATACTTTCTTAGAAGTAAAAAACATTGAACTCAGCGAGACTTCCAAGGCAGTGGTTCCTAACCTTGGACCCCCAGATATTCTTGTTCTTGGACTACAACTCCCATAAATCTTGGCCAGCACAGGTAGTGGTGAAGGCTTCTGGAAGTTTTAGTCCAAGGACACCTGGAGAACCAAGGTTGGAAACCACTGATTAAGGAAATGACCTAAAGATTGCACAGTAAATTGTCCACTTCTTACCTAGGATATCCTTCACTAAGAACAGGCCATATCTACACACTTTAGCCCAGAGAGAGATTACTCTGATTTCCCATGTAAGTAAAAATATATAATATAAATAATAGATACTCTGGTTTCTCTTCTGACTGTATATAAATAACAGTCGTATATTATGTTACAGTGTATTTGAAAAAAAGAGGCTGATGTATTTTGTTTTTGCATCGCTTAAGAGCAAGAGCAGCAATCCTTGAGCACCTCACATCTGCTAGGAAATGTTGCATAGTGTGGCCTGTTTGATCTCCGGCCTAGTGAGGGACAAACGTAATTCGGGAGGGAGGTAGAGAGAAAAAGAAAGAAAGAAAGGAGAGAGGGAGAATTTGCCCTTAGGGAGCTTACCTCAAGCAGAAGGCAGCCTGTCAAGGAGACATTTCCTTGTTCAACAGCCAGATGCAAGGCAGTTCTCCCAGATTTTTGTTCCTGGGCATTGATATCTGCCCCAGCAGAAATGAGAAGTCTGAGACAAGACACACTGTTTGCCATCACAGCTAAGTGGATGGCAGCCAGGCCTGCAAAACACAACACACAGAACAGTAGATCAGGGCAAGCACAGCAGCACCAGAAAGATGGAAAATACATAAGACAACATATTATACTGGCCGAAATCCTATTGCAGTTGACATAATGTAGATTTAAGCCTATGGAAGTATACAGAGTGTTACAGATGATCCTTATCATGCAATTTGAATAGTGCAATTGGCTGTACAACATGCCTGCAGAACTGCTTCTTGAACTTGACTTTCTTCTGGACAGGATGTTCCCTACTACTATGACTTACGTAGGCATAGCTGCACAACAGGATCTCAGCCACTGAGTCAGACCTGTGATCCATCTAGCCTAGAACTGTTCACACTCTTTGGACAGTTGCAGTCCAGGGTTCCAAGCAGGAATGTTCCTTATCTCAGAGAAAAGCTTGAACCTTCTGCATGCAAAGTAGACCCTCTACTACTAAGATACTGGACCTGTATGGATTATGGGGCTGGTCAGGATTCAGCAAGTTTTGAACTTTTCCTGCTTAGAAATAATAGTTTTGGGCCTAAAGAAAAAAGGGCACAATTATGCAAGGGGACAGAAAATTGACACAAATTTTGTGGGTGAAGAAGGTGTGCTTAAAATCATGGCTGCATTTCTGCCCTTTTTCTCTCCTGCAAAATAGCTTTTAAAATACAGTGGTGCCCCGCATAGCGATGATAATCCATTCTAAAAAAAAATCGTCGCTATCCGGATTCATCGCTATGCAGGACTAAAAACCCCATAGGAACGCATTAAAACAGGTTTAATGCGTTCCTATGGGGGATAAACTCACCGCTATGTGGAAATCCTCCGTACGGCTGCCATTTTCGCCGCCCGGTATGCGAGGGAAACCGCGAAAATGCTGCGGGCGGCCATTTGTTTCTTCCGGCGGCCATTTTGGAACTGCCGATCACTGTTTTGAAAACATCGCAATGCGGAGATCGGTAAGCGAAACGCTTACCGAAATGCTTACCGATCATCGCAATGCGATTTTTGGCCATTGAGAACGTCGCAATGCGATCGCTTTTGCGATCGCAAAATCTGCATCGCTATGCAGATTCGTCGTTAAACAGGGCGCTCGCTATGCGGGGCACCACTGTACAGTACTGTTCGCTATGGTGGCAACCATTCTAAATTTCTTAAATAGTGTATGTGCCAGTGAAAGGGGGAGCTAGCAATAGGCTCTTTTTGCCAGCTACTAGGTTTTCATGAGATCAAAGACACACCTGGAAAGAACCCTAAATTGCCCCTCATGTAGCAACACAAATATTTTGGCATACTGCAGACATGACACTCCTAAAATGTTACTTCCCATGGAATAACAAGCTAAGGGTGTGCAGCATAGGAATATAAGAAAAATGGTAAAGAGAGAGAGAGAGAGAGAGATACATCTTTTTGACAATCTGTTTTATACGTTTTCTATTATGGGAATGTCAAAATGTTGCAGTGGGGGCAGAGATTAAAAGAAACAGATGGGAAATAGGTTTTGTTTTCCTGTAACTCCTGCCTGGGAGTCTGTACAGGACATTGGTGCAGACATGCTACTCTTTTCCTTCTTCATTGACTTCTTCATTATTGACTCAAGAATGTAAACTCCTGCATTTTGTTGTTGTTTGTTCCTATATAAAATCCTCCAAGTTTTAATAATTATAGCAAACCCAGCAACACAAAACAGATATGGTGATAATGACGACTAATTTCGGGGGGGACGGGACACATGGGCGATCTCTCAACAACTAGCTATTAACAATGCTGGGACTGACTCAGAAATTCAAAATACTAAATAAATTGGCTGTGACCAATGATAGTCACAGCACTGGTTTGTTGTACTTAAAGCACACTATCTTAAAAGAAGTTCCACAAATTCCTTGTCGCATTTGCATACCTTCCCCATCAGGAAGATCTTTAATCAGAGATGCCTCTTTGTGGTTAAGTATTACTTTTAACACCTTCTCATCCCCTTGTTTAGCTGCTAAGTGCAAGACTGAATTGCCATGGCGATCCACAAGGCTCATATCTGCCCCAGCTCTGAGCAAGTCCTTCACCACTTCTGCTTGTTTTGTGATGGCAGCCAAGTGTAATGGGGTCTGTGCAACAAGAGAGGAAAGGAGTAACTAAATATGGAGAGATCACCAAATTTTAAAAAACCCACAGTCATTCAACACATCCATTTGTTAAAAACAAATGCTACTAAGCAACGTAAGATGAGTAGGTTGATACTACAATGATTTCATTCAATTAATATGATAGATGCTTAAGATCCCCATATCTTACACGTGTAGTAGGAAGTAACATGCAAGGAGGCATATGAATTTTTGCAGCAGGAAAAGCAAGCCACTGAGGCCTCTTTGCTTCTTCCTTGCCCCCCTTCCCTGGGACCTGCTGCCAGGATTGGTCCACGATATTTTGCTGCCTGTGGCTAAGTATGAGATAGAGCCTCTCATCCATCCAGTTCCATGTTCAAAAGCTAATTAGACTGGCCACTGAATGATGTCTCCTACCAATTTTGGGGAACTCCTCTTTCATACCTGGTAAAGGTCATTCCTTGAATTGAGAACATCAGCAGTGTTGAAATCTGCTATCACGTCTAAGAGGTTTCTCACCAGTTCCTTGTGAAGATGGATGATAGCTAAGTGAAGGACACTAGCATCGATCAAAAGAAAGGTAAAAGAAAAAAAAAACCTTAATAGATTTTAAAAAGCAACTAGATGAAGAAAGAGGCATATGCAATACATTTCAAATAGGTTACATCACTGAATGTGTGCTAAACACTTGTGCATACAAAGCATATTAGATAAAAACATGTATAAGGGATATATATCAGTAAACCTGATGCAACAAATAATTAAATATACAGTGGTGCCTCGTAAGACAATTGCCTTGCGGGATGATTAATCCTCAAGACAATTGGTCTTTGCGATCGCTGTTGCGCTTCACAAGACGTTGTTTTCTATGGACGATTTTCGCAAGATGACTATTTTCCCATTGGAACGCATTAATTAGATTTCAATTCATTTCAATGGGGAACCGCATTTCACAAGACGATGTTTTCACAAGAAGTTTTTTGCGAAACAAATTAACATCGTCTTGCGAGGCACCACTATATTCTGAAGCTCCTCATGTGTCTCATGAATGAATGAATACTTTATTATGGTCAAAGACCATATGTGTCTCATGAATACACTGATCTGTGAAACTTCATGCCATCATCAGTTTGTTATCCTTTATGATGCCACAAGGGTTTCATAAACTTAGCAAATAACCTAAAACATGTTTGAGAAATTACTCTTTTATAATAACCACTAGCGTTCCTGATTTTAATACAGAATATGATTTAGGACTGTAGGATTCTGAGACGTGGCTGGAATAAGTAAAGTGTAAAACAAAAAAAACATGTTTAATACATAAACAAAAGCAGATTACAAACTCCAACATCTTTGGCTAATGATACTGAGGCCATAATTGGGGTGGGAAGTGCTAAAATCTCTCTATCACCTCTTGATCTGTATCAGGGTCCTGCTCTGGTTATTTTGTGAAAATAAAATCCTGCAATCAAAAGGCAAACCATGTAATCAATGCCTTATGAAGTTTGGGTCTCAATCAAGGGCTACCTTGCAGTAAGAATCCACAGTTATGCTGCAACATGTACCTCCAAGCATGATTATGTTGATTAATACCAACAACAGTTTTCTCTTCAAGATGGGAATTTCCCATCAGAGTGTATTTTTTAATCCACACAATCCCGGCAGGCTCTTCTTAGAGAAACCATAATGCAAGTGGCTGCAAGCAGTGAAATTCATAGATTTGTTCCAGGGATAACTAAGAATAGACCAAGATAGCCCAGCAGCAAAGTTACAGATTAAAAGCCAACTAAAAGTTGTACAATGTCTAGTGAGAGAGGGAAGCAGGGAAAGAATTAAGGAATGCCAATTAATAAAAGCCACAAATCTGGCAGGAAGCAAGGAACTGGGATAGCACAGCATTCTAAACAGAGGGTTCTTTAGATTGTTGGCTTGGTTCCTCTACCCTAATATTGTCTAGCATGGGGTGGACAATATGAGGGCTGTTGGCTGCATGTGGCCCTAGGGCCATTCTTGTGCTCTGTAGCATCCTTGTAGTGCCCCACCACACATACATGCACAGGTGTGCATCCACACACTCACACCTGTTTCTTTTTTCTTTTCTGTAAATGGTCTTATGCCTTCTAGGAGAATAACTGCTATGCTTTGAAGGGACCCTGTTCATTAAAACATAATTCCCAACATTAAAGAAAAATTGTAATCTGTCATTGTAATTAGTAAAACATTTTTTTTAAAAAATATGTATTCTCAAAGGCTTTCACGGCCAGGATCCATTAAAAAGAAGAAGTTAAAAACCATTGTTGCAATAGCACAGTGTCAAGATTAGAATTTGGCAAGTTTAATAAATTTTCTACCTGGAAAAAAGTAAGATGTGGATGTCTAGATTTATTTCACCATTAGTGAAACTTAGGGATGGGGGTATTCGTATACAAATATCCCCGCACAGGTGGCAATAATGAGGGTCCAGCCCCATGGGACCAGATGGTCCACTTACTGATCAGCTGCTGCTGCAGACACTGTGATTCTTCCAATGGCTCTGCCGATCGCAATCAGCTAGCCACTCCTGGCAGGAGGTGGGAGGACAAGCCTTGCTGCAAGGTCGAAGAGTGGCTCTGCGGAGTCATTGGAAGAATCGTGGCATTTACTGCATTCGCGGCATATCAGGGAGTGGACCGTCTGCCCTCATGGGGCTGAACCCTCGTTATTGCCACCTGTGTGGGGATATTCGTATACGAGTACCCCCATCTCTAGTGAAAACTTATTGTACCTTGCTAGTCAGTTGAATTTTGGTATGATAGGAAATGGTTATCTGGTTTCATACTGGAATGAACCATTTCAGAGATAAATGCCAGATGTGACAAACAAGCTTTTGATTTTTCCTAGAGGTCTATAAAGGACTATAGTACTCTTAGGAAGCTGATAATGCATCAGAAAACAGTACATAACTACAGCATTAAACTTTTAAAATAATAATAAGAAGACATGCCAATTAGTCTCTTTGGCCATGCATCTCTCTTTTTAACCCAGTCCTCCTAGGTACTAGAGCCCTTGGGCTGCCAATAAATTGGAAAAATTGCTCTTGACTTCAATAAGATCACCCACACTGCTCTAATCTAATGAGCAGTGGCCTAACAGACTGGCTCTCGTTCCTTATTTGGCTGCTCACTCTTCCTCCAAGGTATCAGTTGTTCAGGCGGCATGAATCATAGGCAGGTCTTCCCTAGTCCTAGGATTTGGGCTCCTTCTCCAGGGGTCTCAGTTGGAACCTCCGAAGGAAAAGCATGAATCACAGATGCCACTAATGAGCTCACAAAGCAGTAATCCTGTGTGTTCTTTTACTTAATAGATTCATCCCCCCAAACAGTGTTCTGGAAGGGGAAACCATGGACTCCTTGGAAGTTTACCAAGAGTTTCTCAGTGCAAGAAACCCTGGCAGACAAGTTTATTTGCAAGGCAACTTCCTCGCAAGTCACCAATGTTCCACTGCAACAGTGCAGCCACAGACAAATGGCGGGAGTTTTCTAGACCGCACTCTCAGTTTAAATGGGTTAATAAAGCCAGGCAGAACAGGACTGCAGACAACCCACATGATGTAAGCGTACAGCCTGGCTCAGTAGTTCTCACCCTTTAGTTGTGTAGGTGTTTCAAACCACAACTTGCAGAATTCTGGACCACTGGCCATGCTTTCAGAGAGCTGAAATCCAAAGAGAACTGGGAACTGAAGGTTGAGAACTGTTGCCCAATATCACTCACATGTCCATGGAACCCACAAAAGGTTCCTTTAGTTAAAAAGACAATACAGGAAGTGTTTTCTAAAAATAGAAACTATTGCAAGAGATGATTATGCCCCACAAGCAGATGACTGCCTTGTTGGGGCTGTTCTCTAGGGATATTTAGGATTGTTTTTCACAAATGCATTACAATCCGGTGGACAAAAAACAGGTGAGCCACAATCTTCAACTGGAATTGTACACCATGCTAAAAACACTGGCTGTCCTCTTCCTTCCCACTGCTTGTACAATGAGGTCAAGCAGACTTATCACTCCTAATTTTTTTAAGGAAGAAAAAAGTGATGACCAAGACAAGCAATTCAACAAATCGCTTTTAAAACACTTGAACATATAACCAATGAATGAATTGTATACTTTAAAGTGTAGCCTCATTTTAAAATGTAACTTTCTAAACCAGTGTTTCCCAATTTTGGGTACCCATATGTTCTTGGACAACAACTTCGAAAAATCCCAGCCAGCACATCTAGTGGTGAAGGCTTCTGGAAATTTTAGTCCAAGAATAGAGATAGGCACAAATCTCGGTATGGAGGTTCATGCCATTCGTCAGCACAGGATCACAGGAGCTCCACATTCCCCTCCCCCAGGTCACCTCCACACATTAGCTGGCACATGCTGCTCTTCCCCTCCTCTTTGGGCATTTGTACAGTCCCAGGAGGAGTGCCTGCTTCCCTTCTCCACCTCCTCCGGCAGCTGCCCACTTCAAGACAGTGCCGTGAAAATCTCTGCCCCACCTCCTTGTCTGAGTGGGCAGCTGCTGGAGGAGGCAGAGGAGGGAAGAAGATACTCCTGCTGGGACTGGACAAATACCTGAAGAGGAGGGGAAGGGCAGTGCACATTAGCTGGTGAGTGAAGAAGTGACCTGAGGGTGGGTAGGGGAAGGTTCATGTCCATCTCTATTCAAGAACATCTGGGGGCCCAAGGTTGAAAACCATTGTTCTAAACTGTGTCAATAACAACAAAGATCCTTGTAACACTTTCAAGGGTGAAAAACCCTATTTGGCCTAACATCTACTGGATGGTGGGTGGGAGGAAACCTTATTTGTCGTCATGTACACCACAGCAAAATGGTGAACATTTGAAAAAGAGAGCCAGATTATAGATACAGGCGAAAGATCCTTTGGTAGCCTGGCAGTCCGTTGGAACAATATCTTGATCTGACCAGAATGAAGTAACTTGGGAGGCTGGAAGTTCTCAACATAAGAGTCTTGGACACCTTCTGCAGGAAGTCTCCCATACCTTCTGAGGATTGAGATATTCAAGCTTCTGTTGGCTCTCCACTATTATTCTTGAGCCACTTTCATTATTCTGTTTGAGTTTTTCTCCCCCCGCCCTTCTGAAATACTGGTTCTAAGGGAACTTTCCTCAAACTGATGTTCCCTCTAGGTGTTTAGGAGTTCAACCCACCTGCCCCCAACCAGCCTGGCCAAATGTCAGGAATACTGGGGCTGTGACCCAAAACCTTGGGTCACGGCAGCTGGGTAAGGCTGTCCTAGGATGAATTTAGAATGCAAAAGCTCTCTGAACTCCCCCCTCCCCCCCAAAAAAAAACAAACCACTGAGAAAAGGAGAAAATAAAATAAAATTAGACTCAGCCTATTTTGGAAACACTACAAACACTTGATGAGTCAAATCATTTCGCCTCTTGGTCTCTAAATGAGAAGCATCTACAGTGAATCACTGGAATGCAGTCTCATTCTGGAACTGCTACTTTCCCTTCTTGCATCATCTCAGGAACAGAATACGCCATTTATCGCTTGAGGAGAAATGATTAAGAACAACAACATCACCACGGAAATCCTATGCATATTTATTTGGAACTAGGCAAATCACACTGAATTTAGGTATGTGTCCATGAGACTGAAGTCTGGAAAGAGGAATCATTTTTCCTGCTAATTGTTCAGAATGGCCACTGGTTGCTATGGAATGGCATTTACTATGTCGAAAATCCTCACCCCTCATCTTACAGAAGTTCAGACTAGTGAGGCTTAAGCAACATAGACTTACTTGTCACCATTTTCATCCTGGGCAGCTGTGAGGTGGCGCTGTACAGCCAGCAGCATCTTTACATCTCCGGTGACTGCATAGTCAAACAAGGCATTGGCATGACGCTTTGCAAGCTCCATGGCCTTCTCCAAAAAGAAAGCATCTGTGGAGGGCGGGAGGAATTGGCATCTTCTTTATAAACAATATACCTATCGATGTATTCACGAAGGCTTTCACGGCCAGGATCTAATGGTTGTTGTGGGTTTTTGGGGCTCTTTGGCTGTGTTCTGAAGGTTGTTCTTCCTAACATTTCGCCAGTCTCTGTGGCCGGCATCTTCAGATGCTCTGAGTGCTGTCCTCTGAAAATGCCGGCCACAGAGATTGGTGAAACGTTAGGAAGAACAACCTTCAGAACACGGCCAAAGAGCCCCAAAAACCCACAACAACCAATATACCTATCAGCTTCTCAGGACAATAAATAGAAGCAATTCAACAGTAGAAAGTACCGCTGACTGAAAATTCCCTGCTAGAGAACAGAAACAACAGCAAGGGATGCGTCATGAACCACGAATCAGCTCCAGAAGAGATGGCTGCATCTTTGGAATGGTACCTTTACTGTAAGCCAACAATCACATAACATACTGTTGTTGCTGAATGCTCACAGTGCTGAGTAGACAGTTTCAGGAGGCCCCCAGTCCAGGATTTAATCCAACCCCATGAAAGAATGCAAAGGCTTGTAACTTTCACCTCCAATAAACTTTTAATTCACAGAAGGATGCAAAGGATTGCAATTTCCACCACAGATAAATGGCAGCAATTAAAACCCTCTGGCTGAAATCCTGTTGTTGAAAGCTGCCCTGGAACACGACCATTAAATCAGTGGAGATTTTATGAGTCAATTCTCTATAAGTTCCATTGATTTAACTTACTACACTAAGCAACAGGAGTTTAGCCTCTGTTTGAATTATTCTAAATGACACTGCAAAAGAATAAGAAATTTTAGATTTAATCACCTTCTGCCACAAATTGTCCCATTAGCTGTGATCATCTTCACAGGTCCTTCAGAGGTAGATGAGGAGATTGCATTGACAGTTTCCAAATTAGGGAACTCCCTTTCTAGTTGGAGATACTAACTCATCTAATGCTTTCTTTATAGTTCACTATGGATACCCAGCATGGTATAGAGTGACAGGCTAGGACTCAGGAGGCCTGGGTTCAAATTCCCTCTCAGCCATGGAAACCTACTGGGAGTGTGGAACTGGTAAAACCACTCCTTCAGTATCTCAGCTTCAAAGTCCTGTTAGGGTCGCTAAAAGTCAGTTCTGACTTGAAGGCACATAACAAAAATGTTTTTTATTTGCAATATTTACAATGTTCTCTTATGCCTTCAGTGGCTTGTAATAACATCTTAACTGTTTTTATTCCCTTTCTACTCTTTGCATATGTGTTTTCTTTTTATTTTGTTGCTACAGATATTTGTAATTTTGTTTCTGAATCCCAGCCTTTGGGGGGTTGTATGTGAAAGGTGGGGTAAAAGTATCATAAGGGAATAGAAAAGAATTACAGTTCCCTGTATCTGGGAAGCATATGGTTTCCATGACCCAAACTGTATTTTCTACACATTTTTTAAGAACATAAACTGGAAAAAGACAGTGTGATAAAAAACATTCAGCATAGATTGCTCCAATATCTAAATTTAAGGAAAGGCTCTCCCACTATTTCCAGGACCAGTCATAACTGACCACATTTAAAAACACACGTTTCAGCTTTTAATTCACATATTACCTTCATAAGCAAAAGTAATTAATGCAAGTGTTTGTGAATCACCTTGTAAATGAATGTTTGTTGCATCTGTATATGACAAAATAGCTTTTTCCGTCTCAAGAGCTGAGTCAATGGTGGAAATGCTTTCTTCTTTAAATTCTTCTTTCTCCTTGAATTTCACATTGTGTTTTTTGTTACAGCAGTTTTCATCATCTTTTTTAGGCAAATCATTTGAGAATCCTTAAAACAGCAAAAATTAGTATCATTAATATATATTTATTAATGTTAATAAAAATTCTTAAGTAAATATGCCAACCTGTCCTCCATTATCCTGGAAGTGAAAACAAACTGCATTAAGAAACATTTTCCTTTCCTTGAAAACATATGTAACAGACACTGATTGACAAAGCCTTTTTGTACTATACCCTAGTCTCAACATCCGATTGCAAAGCCAGTTTATAAACTAGACGTGCCTTTGGATCTGGCCCCAAAGCTCTCATCCTCAAACCTCTCTGGATCCCACACTCCTCTCTCCAGACAGCAATCAGGCTTGGAGAAAACTACTCTTATTTTCCTCAATAAAAGCTTCTTCCTAAGCCTAATGCCTTGGGGGGAAGGGGGAGCAGTATGTGTGCTCTGAGGCTCTTGAAAAGCCGCTCTATAATTATATGTACAGGAGTTGCAATGGAAATTATTCTTCTAGTCCTAAACGCTACATGGAAGAGGAATTTTCATTGGAGAATGGAAGAAGCGACACAAAGAGAAAATAGGATGGGTCCCACCCAGTACCAACATTGGATTCACCCACATTTGACTTCAGTCATCCGCACTATCAATCTCGGAGCCTCCCAACCTTGGTATCTGAAATGTCAATAGATTGCCTCTGAAATCAAGAAACTTTTGAGAGGTACCCCTTCCCTATTCTTCTATGACTGAGCCAAATATGTGAAAGTGCAAAGTCTTCACACACTCTTCCACTGTGTACAACCATTTTTCTTACTGTTTCCCATGAAATTATTTTTAGGTTGTATGCCCACCACAGTAGGAACTTGCCAAAACCTTTTTCTGAATAAGGCTAAACAGTGCTTGAGTAACTAAATAAACAATTGTCTGAATCCTACAGGATAGTAACACCTGTTTCAGCACCGTAGTAAATACATCAAAAGGAAACACATCTGGAGGAAGGGATTTTAATAGTTACCGTGTTTCATTCCAGCCCCAGCTTTGTTTGCGTTTGAATGGAAGTGCATTGCTCCATAACCAGGAAAACCATATGGTGAGTATCCATACCCTAACAGAAAACAACAGAAAGATAAAAGTGGGTGACACATTGCAGCTTCTCAGAACTAAAAGAGAGTATTCACCAGCCCAGAACTTACTTACTTAGTAAAGTTAGTATTACTTACTCACTCACTCACTTACTTATTCATATCCTATCCATCTAGTGTCACGGCATTCACTAATCAGGGTGGCTAACAGGAATTAAAATCCCACAACCCAATGCCACCCACAAAGACATAAATAGAGAACCAAGAAACATTGAAAACGCAGGGATCAGTGTCTGTTACATAAGCACTTAGGCAGCCTGATATCCCTAGATGTGTTTTAGAGTACAATTTCTATAATTCTCAGGGGAATTCTAGGCATTATAGTCCAAAACCATATATCTATACACCTCTATTATCTTTTATTGGCTGGAATCCTGTTGTCTGGCAATGCCTGCATAATTTGAAGTTGTGCAAGCTATTGTGAAATTTGCACCAAGGCAAAAGTTCCATCTAGAAAACCAATCTGCAAACATGGTTGAGCAATCTATGGGTAGTTAGTAGTATGGTCAATCTATGTGCTAATTATATGGTCAATTGTGCAGTTAGTTGTGAGGTCGACTACACCATTAGTTGTGCAATCAGACAGGTGAACTGCCTGTGTGTAAATTCCCATGAACATTCACAAGTGTAACTTTATACATGCCAAAAGCAATAAGATTTCAACCAATGAATTCTAGAAAGCCGGGATACAAAGAATTAAAAACAGAAATCTCTCTTAAAGCTGAATCCACAAGTGCAACAGGAGTTTCTTTCTCCTCCCCTCTCCATGTGCTCCAAATCTACCCTGGGGAGGTCTCCTCCATAGAAAATGTCATAATGGAGCATTTCCCCAGTACCAAGTGAAAGGTGGAATGTTTCTAAAATGTGCATCTCATTGTTCATAACATCTGTTATGTACAATTACCTGATCCAGCACCAGCACCAGCACCACCTCCTCCTCCACCACCATACATTCCACCTCCTCCAGCACCTGCACCACTTCCTCCATAACTGTCAGAGAAGTTTGGCATAAGCTTCTGTCGTTTTCTTTGCACTTCTTCTTTATCTGCATTTTTTGAGCAAAAGAGAATGGTAAGAGATGCAGCTCAACAAAGAAGGTGTGTCTGTTCTATTGCCAAATCAAAAGAAAAAAGAGGCAAACACAGGGGGAATAAAAAATATGCTCCGGAAAATCACAACTAGTAGTGAGTGGAATTCTCAAAAAATTTACAATAAAATGGATTGTGGTGCCTTGCATTTATTTATTAATGGGGATACCTACCAAGCAGCGGGATAAGCAGAGGGAGGAATAAGAGCCCAATTTTCATCAAATCAGCCCCCACCCCATTTTCCCCCACTGGCTTGTCAACTGTATGGAGGCAAATCTGGGGAAGTTGAAGTATAATCTCTTTTGCTACCTGTAGCTTTGCTTTAACTCCAGGTTGGCAAACGATCCTTTTAAGAGATTTGTGTGTACTTAAGACAGAGAGAAAATACAAATCTGCCTAAATGATTTTTGGGAGAGTTTGCTCCCAAGTTAGAAGCCCTAAACTTCAGGACCTAAACATAAAGCATTTTCAGGTGGATGTAAACTTTCTTTAATTTTGCAGTGTTAATTTCCATTCAATGAATATGGCATTGGGTGTCAATCTTTAAAAAATAAGAAAAGAAAAGAAGCTTCTTTATACAATTAAGGTGTTTTAAGGTGAAAATCAGAACAGAATGTGGTGTTTACAGAGAAAGATAACAGGATCAAGAAAACTGAAAGAAGTGGGAGTTCTGGAACAGGCAAGGAAAACTCACATAGTCAAGCCTCTTCCAAGAAGTTGGGGAATCTCCCAATATGAACAGGGAAAGAAGAACCTTAACTATAATTTGGCTTATTCACAATGAAAGTCAGGTAACAACTTACATTGGCAGCCAAGACAGACCACTAATATAAAAAGTAATCTTGTCGGCCAAGATGATTAAACCACCAACCACAACCAACTCTTGTTCTTCTCAGCTGAACACTTAGAAAATATTCAGTATAACCTGATACATTTTACCATCACTCCTGCAATTACTCAGATCTAACATCAGTTTCATTTTAAATCACAAGAAAATGTTGGGAACAATCTAAGTGGCTGCTTTAATATCATGAAAGGAAAGGGTTAGGGTCTCATTATACAAAAAGAGTAGACAGGGTCAGTCCAATATATAGTTTGCTGTCTGAAGAGAAGCAGCAACTGCTCCCCCAGCAAGTAAAGATTCATAATCTGTCATGGATTTTTTAAAATTATAAACTTTGAGCAGGTTGCGTGTATCTTTCTGATTTGGGAAAGTTATTTTAACACATGACTCACAACATCCCACAAACACTCTCTGTGTGCGTCAAACAAATCAAATAACCAGTCCTTTGCTGCCCTTTTATTATCTACATCTGCTGCCTCATTGTATCTAATAGTAGGGCTCAGTGATACACAGTTCAGTGGTAGAAGAACCCAGGTTTAATCCATGGTGTCTCCAATTTTTTTTAAAAAAAATCTGCTAATATAGGGATTGGATACATGGCCCTCCAGGTTTTGAACTGCAACTTTAAAATGTACATAAAGGACTTGGCTACTTCATGGAATCACTAAAAGGTAAACAGCATGTAACCCAATTCCAAAACAAAACTGCACATTAGTGGTGCTAAACGATGTACAAATAAAGAGAACATGCATAAAAATGAGTGAATATACTATATTTAGTGATGTATCATATGATGATTTATCGCTATAAATAAATGACAATATATTTTACAATACTATACAAAAATAGCTGCGCAGTTATTCAAAATACAGAGAGTACAGTATATCAGCCAGTGAAAAGATTCTGGTATCTCTCTTATATCACAAATCTTTTTTTTTTTAGCTTTAAAGGTTTCCCACAAAGAATAACCACATGAGATACACTAATTTCAAGATCATTTAACACTGAGACATGTTTATCCACAAATTCTACTCAATCTGCAGCAGCTCTAAAAATTCTGACGTCCACAGATCCCCCCAAACTGGTAGAAAGCATGAGCTATGAAATGATCTTACAGATGTAATAGGAATGTACAATCTTAGTGAGGCCAAGAGCCCTTTTTAAATTAGCTAGGTGTTCAAGAACTGCACACTCTAATTTCCATATTTAAAAAAT
Source organism: Pogona vitticeps (assembly GCF_051106095.1). Taxonomy (NCBI): domain Eukaryota; kingdom Metazoa; phylum Chordata; class Lepidosauria; order Squamata; family Agamidae; genus Pogona; species Pogona vitticeps. The sequence continues at coordinate 21,977,299 of NC_135787.1, read as the reverse complement.
TAATGCAGTAAAGGTTGCTACAGTGAGTTTTTGTTAACTGAAGAATATTTTTTCAATTTTTTAACTTAAAAAATCATATTTTAGTGGTCAAAAATGTATTTCTTCCCCACAAATTTTTTACTTTTTGAGTGGTATGAGAAGAGTCAAGGTGCTGTAGTTCCTTCAAAGCACAGTAAAACTGGCCCCAGACTGGCTATGGGCAAAAGTGAATTTTCAGACCAAATAATATTTTGAATTTAAATGAATTTTGGGGTGTTGGACGTAGAATGCAAAAATGGCCCACCGCCAATCTCCAGCGCTCATGTGATTCTTTTTAAGTGGAAAATTTGGAGGGTAAAAACCCTGATTTGCAGAAGAGAAAGATACTGAAACCTTGGTGCTGGCTGATGCACCCTGTATGTTTTTGAATAATGGTATAGCTTGCTGACTGATATACCTGTTTCATTTTTGTAGTTTTATACTTCTTGAAATATTCTTCGCCATTACTTTATTTACAATGCTATGATATGACTTGATGTATCATTTAACACATATTAACTCATCTTTCTCCTGTATTTATTTGTAAGTTGTCTAGGATAAACAATGAACTGTAGTTCCTCATCCTTGGCCTTGCTGGCTAAGACTGATGAGAAATGTGCTCCAGAAATATCTGTGGGACCACATGTTCCCCTTTATGCAATAGCAACTAATGTGAAAGCCTTTTGTCTGAGGCTCTATAGACAGTATTAGGCAGGATGGACAAATAAAGTGACTGGCAGAACAAGCGCTTATGGTCCTCTACTAGAAGTATGAGAATAAAAGTGAAAACTATGTTAATTACTTTTTCTAAAAATGATGGTTCCTTATATTTCACCACACACAGGTTTTATCAATCAAATTATACATATACTCAACTCACAACTACTGAATTTGCATGATGTTTCTTTGGATACTTTCCAAATTCAACCATATTCTGAGAAGCAATTATCCACTACAAGACACATGTTTTCAATCTTGGATATTATCCAACTAACTTAGTATTGAACAGTTAGCAAAATATGTCATCAATATTTAAAAAGGTTGAATGAAAGACATCTCCTCTTTCCAAAGTAGACCATTAACTATCATCCGGGCATTTCCCCTGGCAATACACACATGTAGTCATCCAGGACCAGGACAGATCTGGAGGTGTTAAGGGAGTTTTTGAAAGTTTCTGTAAAGTTCAAACATATACCACTGAGTTTTCAGAGCCCTAAGAAAAGAAGTGTGCAGAGTACATCAATTCTGTGCCTAATCTGGAAATTCCCTGAGATACATCACTTCCTACCAGTTATGATAATAAGTTATCAACAGTGAAGTCAATTGTTCTCTCATTTGTATGTCTCTTCTACATGTTGCTGCTCATCACACACCAAAAGTTCAAATACTTTAAAATGCTTACAGCAGGTCTGATGCATTCCAAGCATATATGTTGTCCTAAGGACAATGTGGTATGATGCTGGTGTTCATTAAGCACATGAGCAGACCTTTGAGGTTGGAAATGGTTTTTCTGCCTTTTGCCCCTTATGCTATAGTAGTTAAAATGTATTTTTTCCCCAAAATGATTTAAAATAGATGTGTAGGGGGCACTTAAGGATACAGGGAAACAAGGAAAATTGTAGCCCTAGACGGCAAAAGGGGACTTCCCCCCCCAAAAAAAAAAGATTTTACAAAACATTTTGGAGAGATGTGAAGATGATGGGAGGCTTCACAGATGCCAAATGTCACATCTGGGCCACATGTGGCTCATGGACCTTATGTTGCCTACCCCAATGTAAACACTGATATAAAAAGCTCATCTACTAAAGCACAGCAGTACATATGAGTAGATTATTCTTATACACTGTATGGAAAAGTTAATCTCAGACTGCAGATGATGTTCCAGTCTCAAGAGATATAAAAGTTGTCATTCATAAAATCAAGTCACCACAATGAAAGGTTGATCTCTCCTTTTGGAGGTAGTAATTTAGGTCACACTTGCTCATTATCAAATCAGTTGGAGAGTACTAAGTAAATGAGGCCATTATTTCTCAGCAACACAGGAAAATTACCATGCATGTTTGTTACACTGTATTACAAAATGTAGAAGAACTTGAATGTTCTAATAAACTGGACATCTCCTCTTGTGGCAACTCGTAATACTGACATATTACCTTTGATTTCAGGATAGTATAAGAAAGGTTTTGGCTCGCTTGTCTCCAGATCTGACTTTCGCCGTAGCTGTACAAAAACAGATGCTGGTTTGATGATATTGACATCTCGGTACTTTGGTGTTTTGAATACAATGGCAAACTGTAGGTGAACATGACATAAGTGAGCAATCAGGGGCAGCACATTTATTTATATATTTATCAAAAGATGGAATAGGAATGCAAATTTATTTAAATATTTATTTATATATAAATTTATTTATATATTTATCAAAAGATGGAATATAAATGTTTATATTCCATCTTTTGTCAGAGAGCTACAAAAATAGTCTTTGTCGATTTTTCTTAGAGAGCAAAGGAAGGGAATTCCACTTCTCTGTTAAGATAGCAGTCACCGTCATCCAGCCTGCAGAACAGTTCACAGACATAATGGTGGTGACGAGAATCTTATAGAAATGGAGAAAAACATTTCTCACCGTCCCCAAAAAAACAACAGGCAAAAATGTTGTGGTACCTTAAAAATTACCTACTTCGATTTACTGTGAGTGTTTGTGGATTAAGTCCACCTCCCAGAAAGCTCAAATTATAATGTAGCAGTTTGTCTATAAGTTGCCACAATGTTTTTGTCTCTTGTTTTTATGTTTTTGTTTTGTTGTTTATGTCTGATATGCTAGCACAGCCTACTTCTTCAGAAACATTTTTGGTTTTGTTTTCTGAATGGCAGCCATTTCCATAAAATTAACTGAAGGCAGGAGAGCAGGAGAACTGATTATATCAGATCACAAACCTATTTACACAATAACCAAAGTTAAAATTGCCTACATCAGGGGTTGGCCACTGTGCTGGGTCATTTTCACCCTCTCCCAGACCTTGCCAAACCATCTCTGCTCCCTCCAGCCTAGGTCATCCTTGCCCTCCCTCAGGCACACACGCACAAAAAATGTTCATCCCACTTTTTCTTTCATTGGGGTGTTAATAGCCATTTATAGGCTACTTGGTCCTTTTAAGGTCTGAAATAACAACAAATTGTAGCTCCTCCTGTGATTCCCAAGAGCTTATGCCAATTAATATTAAACCTACTCTATGTGGGAGGACCAACACTGTTCAGATTCAGGCATAAAAGACCTAGAAAGCAAGGTAGAAACTGATCACTGAAAAAAGTCCAGGAATAGATGGCCCCATTGTGCAGCAAAATTAATCACCTGGGTGGCTAGGATATCCTCCATCCAAAACAGAAAATGAATTTTCTTGGTAAGTACCAGTGTCCCATTTTTCTGCTGTGGGTGAAAATATCTTTACAGTATTTGGAAATTATTATTTCATAGTTACTAATGCATCTTACCAATTGGACATACCTGCCTATGTACATCGGTAGGTGAGAAGTCTCCGAACCCTTCCCAGAAACCACCATTTTCATCTTCTTCATAAAAGCGGATCTGAATATCATCTGTATGGAGGGCAGAAGTAAATAATTGGCTAGGATTCATGTTTGCATGTAATGTAATAAATAGATAGCTCTCATCCAGAATGAAGCAACAGGGACATTCAGTGAGGTGAGGTGCATGGAACAAACTACCTCTAGTTGGCATTAACTTCATTGACTTTTCATTGGTTTCTTGACACAGCTCATATATCCTCAATCAGCCTGCTCCAACCTGCTGTCCTGCAGATATGCTGGACCCTCTTCTCCAGCCAGAAAGGGGCCACTAGCTCCAAAGTGATGCTAATTGTAGACCAACACATTAGAAGGATGCTGCATTAAAGGAAGGCTGGGGGCAACATATCTTTACAGCCATGTGCTTTCAAAGAAATGTACTTGCTCATGATACCTCCTGAATACTTGTTCTGTCCTCCAGCCACCTGTTTTATGACTGTTACAGAACTTGGAAAATTTGCTTTTCTAGACTTCCATTTTCCAGATGGGACTGTTTTCATCCATAAAAGTAACTTGTCCAAGCAATGGGAGTGTGGCTACGTAAAAGGGGACTCTCATAGAAGTAATGCCTAACTTGTCAATTTATGTTGTTATGTGCTATCAAGTTATGTCCAATTCAAGGTGACCCTAAAAGCATCTTTGCGGTTATGTAAGATATTCAAGAAATTATTCACCCCACATTCACACAATGAAATCCAAAGTGTGTATTTGTTTTCCTCTGAGTCAAATTATTTTCTTAGGAAGCGAGTTAAAATAAATGGCCACCAGAGTTAGTGGTGGTAGAAGTTGCTAATGTTAAAACACTACACATATTGTGGGTTTTTTGGAGAAATGTGGACAAGCTCTTGGATTGCTTTTGCAGCCTACCTGTCTATGCCTCCATTGTGGTTTCTTTACTTTTGTACCTTTCTTTCTTAATCTTAAGGTGGAAAAGGAGGAGGAGGAGAAAGGCAAGAGAAACTCCTGCTGTGAGACATAAACAAATAAGCTCTTAAGGAATTCCCTCTTTTACTTACTGATTATCTATAGAGCTAAAACTATATTTTTACCCTGACAGAATTCAAAACACTGACCTGATTGAATGTCTGATTGCAATGGTTGGAGTTTTCCAACTTCTGTTCTATAAAGCTGGGCTCATATTTTGTTGAAGCTGCTCTTTGGAGAAGCTTTGCAAGCAGCTCTTTGGGTTCCTCATTTATTAAAAGTATTTCTCTAGCTGTTAGGTTTCTAAATATAGGTATGAGATGTAATTCTACATATAAGAACTAATTCTTCTACTAGGAGGATGTGAATTTATAATTATAGGAATCTCAGGCATGGACAGCCCACCCTTTTCATACAAAGTTTTTGAGTGAATTTTAAACTGTTTACTCACACTGCTAATCTTGAAAGAAGGAAATATGGCATATTTAAATAAACAAATAATATACCTATAGCTATATGGCAATAAGAGTACATAATAGTGATGTAATTATACCAGGCATTAAGGCAATATTATCCTATAATATTAGGCCACCAAAAGAAGATGTAATTTATTTTATGTTTTAGTAGGTGCCTATTGACCTTAGACCCAAACTACACATGATTTGTGATGTATGTGTTTGTTTTGCATTTTGGTACTTTCTTGTGAAAAATTCAGAGTAGTGACTTCTGTGGGGGCTTTAAAAGCTGCTGCTGTTGCTGAAAAATGTGTGGGTCTTTTCACTCTTGCACAAGAGCAAAAGTCTCATAGCAGTTGACCCTTTTTTCAACAAGACAACCTGTTTCATTAAGGATTATTAAATTTGTAAGTACATGTTACAGTAAATCCATAACAGAGAGAGATCAGGAATAGAATCACAGGACATACTGAGGGGTGGTAATGCTTCCTTTTTCTGCATTAATTTCCCTCTCCCACTAATACCAATAAGAAAGTCTCTCTCGTTCCTAATACAGCAGTGAAGGGGAACATTTTATCAGATTGTCTATGTGGAAAGAATGAGTTAATTGATATCCTTGTTTTGGTCCAAATCCTGGCTGAACTCTCAACATCTGCTATTAAATATTTTTAAAAACATCCATGCACATGTGAGTGGCATAAGTAACATCACACAGAACCCAGCCCTAAGGTTGCATTTCTATCTGCATTTTCCTGGAAACTGGTCCCATTGAACACAGTGGAATTGCAGTGGAGACAGATGACACCTATTTGCAGGCATGGTGATCCTCTGGATTGTATTTTGGTCTTTCAAAGAGCTATTCAATGTGCTGTACCCATCTTGCTAAGATAATTTAGCAGATTTGAGAACTTATGTAAAGTTTGGATTAAAGCTTTGAGTGTCCCTGTGAAACCACCAGCTTTCTCCATCCTCAGTCCATCTAGAAATTTTGAATGACAGCTCCCATCATCCTGACCATTTGTTGTGCTGGGTGGGGCTGATGAGAGATGATGGTCAAAATGTATTGACAGACCAAAGGTATAGCTACCCAATGAATCAGTGACCTCCAAAAAGTTCTGTATGAAGTTGGTACTACAACTCCCAGAATCCCCCAGCACACTTGTTTACTGGCCATTCTAACTCAAGGATTCTGGGAGCTGTAACATAAACATTGTTCTGTTCTGGTTTTTATACTGGGATTGGGATTGCCCTCAATGTTTTTTTAATAAGATGGGCAAAGAAAGAAGCTTCTCCATTGTTCTCAGACTTCAGCACTTGAATACAGTATTCCATGTCTTGATTCATGTCCAAAGATTGTAAACTCTGCATGCAGATACTGAATGCAGGAAACTCCATGTGTATAATGGAATACCTGCAAAGCTAATGATTGCATATTGTCTTCTGTTATAAGCTCTGTAAAATAACTTGTATTTTTTATCTGTGAGTGTTGTCAGGAAGTAGAGGCTTGCCCTTTTGAATTATGAAGTAAGTTCTTAAGAAGATATGGATGTTTATTCCCATCTTTTATGTGCAATACTTCAGTGAGAAAAATCCTATTCAGATTCTTCATTGTACTTCTAAATTCTCTAAGATTTAAGAGATCTCAACAAATGATGTCACAAGGGAAAATCATACTCAAGTTAAGGGAAAACCCCACTTTGGGGTTTCCATTTACTTAGACATCTTTTTTAAGCAGTTAACAAATAAGTCTAACTTCCCTTTCTGAGAATTAAAGGAAGTTATTAACAGAATGTCAAAACAAGGGAATAATCTATTCTTTGGACCTTTAAGTGAAATAGAACAGACTTGGACTATTTCCTTTTATATAATCTGTTGAGTGCTCCTCCACTGTATTTCACTGAAAGCCACTTTATTTTTTTAGAACAAAATATAAATTAAATACTGAAATATCAGCATAACAAAATCTCACAAGACTATATACATTTCATTTTTATAGCACATCTGTTTACAGAAATGTTAAATAAAACCCCCAAACAAAATGGTGTTGTTTCACTCAGCACAAGTACAAGCAATGAATGGTGCCACAGATTTACAGGAGAAATGTGCAGCAATCATTTTTACATTCTCTTTTTTTACTATAACTGGTTAAAATCTTGAATATTCATGTTAACACAACATTCAGATGTCAGATCTTGACTACTGGCTCATCTTGCAAATGACCTACATATGGGACCATATTTGATGCATGTAATTTAAAAGGCCAGCAAAATATAATGTTGTCGTCTTATAAGAAGCATCTTGCATTTACACATTGCATTTTCTCTCTCTCCTACCTCCAAGAAGCTTGGGCTTCTGTGACTGGTTTCTCTCCCCCACCCCATTATACTTGTAGCACTGGAGAAGGCTTTCTCATTAGTAGACCTAGGTCATACACAAGGCTAGGTAGGTCCTTCTCTGGTCTTTCCTCAGGACCTTTTTTATTCAGGCAGGCATTTGGCAATTGACTTTGCTTGCCACAAAGGGACTTTTTTCGAATGAGTGCCATATTTTCCCTTTACTTATGTGTTAAATTATGTTTTAAATGTTTTATTCATTTCATGAATCTATGCTATTTTCATGGAAGTCATTACAGATGCATCATAGCAACAGGAAAGACAGCTTGACATAGGCTAGTTCAGTTAGCTTCAAAGATTAGTGAGATTTAATTTGGGTCTCCGTCATACTGCCTCCCAGTGAGTCATGCCCGAGGTTAATAGCTGAAGACTTTCAAGTTCTCACCTTTCTGAACCTTGTCGCAAAGAAGGTAAATCTCTTCTCCTCCGGTCACACAGCCTGCTGTCCGATCCATTCGTACAATTTTTAAGTTGGATGCATTGGGGGCTTCTGATAAGTATAAACAAAACAGAACAATCAAATCAAATGGTTATAATTCTAACAAGAATCTTGCTTGGGCAAAAGCTTCATCTTCAAAATTCAAATAAATTTCAGTGCCACTGCTAATGAAGAGACAGTAAAAATAGGAAAAAACTATTGGAAGATTTCTCCTATCATTTACTATCAAGGTAGGGCCATAACAAGAGCTTAAACTCAAAAGGAGTTATGGCAGGTAACAGCTTACTGATTTGATAGGGAATGAGAAACAGTGTAAAATGAAGTGCAAACACTAAATAAAGATATAGGCTGAAATCCAACATAATGCTACCAGATGGAAAACTCTCACCAATTGAGTTGCCCTGGACGACACCGGCCAAAGTCCTGTTGTGCAACATAAACAAATTCAAAAGCTCCAGTCCATTCCTTGCTGATAAATAAAGAGCCCCCACGGTGATTCTTGGAGATGCAAATGCACATTGGCTTGGTGCATCTAAATGTGTCCTTAAAAACTGAAGTGGAGGCTCGTTATTTGCCAGGTAGGAGCAGACCAAAACTTATGACTTTGTTTGAATTACGCAACATAATTTCAGCCACTGTCGCATAAGAGATTTTGCAGCCAGTGCTGCAAAATAATGCACAACCGGATGCAGAACCAGTTGTACAATAGCACTGCATACAACTATTATGCTAAGTTTATAGATGTGTAACCATTGCTGCAGTAGGGTTCAAGCTAATGCAATGAAATAACTGAATCGAGGCTGCAGTTTTTAATATTATAATTCCTAGTACTATGAAAGTTGACTAGATAGCTCACTGAACACCTGGCTACAGAGCCTGGGATCGGAAGTTCAATCCCCCATTGTGTCTCTTGGGTGTGAAAGCGAGCCTGTACAGCCTCTGGCAAGTTGTAATGTCTTAGAGCACCACCAGAACTAGGGACTGGTAAATCATTTCTGAGTACTATATACCTAGGAAACCATGGCAAGGATCACCATAAGTCAGAATTAATGGCTCAGATGGTTGCTATGGGTTTTCCTGGATGTTTGGCCGTGTTCTTAGCCACCTAGAGTGGTCGAAATGACTAGATAGGCGGGGTATAAATACAATAAATAAATAAAAATAAAATTCTTAAGGTTTTTCTTCCTAACATTTCGCCAGTCTCTGTGGCCGGCATCTTCAGAGGACAGGAGTCAAAACCCTGTCTGTGCTCTGGTGCAGTTTGTTGGATACAGTAGTTGAGTATTTATAGCTGTTGGATCAACTTTTGTCCTTTTCAGGAGATTGGGTGATTATGGTGATCAGCATGTTTTTGTTGTGGGTGTATTGTTGTGATAAGGGGGAGAGATGATCTGTCACTGTGATTGATAGGTGTCATCAGCTGGTCTTCTGTGTGCAGTGGTCACTGATCCTTGTGGCCGGGTAGAGTTCGTTGACCTTTTGTAGGCTGTATTTTTCAGTGCTGGAAGCCAGACTTTGTTGAGTTTTAAACTTTCTTCTTTTTTGTTGAAGCTCTGCTTGTGTTTGTTTGTGGAGGAGAGCTTCAACAAAAAAGAAACTAAAAGAAGAAGAAAGTTTAAAACTCAACAAAGCTTGGCTCCCAGCACTGAAAAATACACAGTTCTGACTCCAGTCCTCTGAAGACGCTGGTCATAGAGACTGGCGAAACATTGGGAAGAAAAACCTTAAGAACACAGCCAAACAGCCTGGAAAACCCACAACAACCATCGGATCCTGGCTGTGAAAGCCTTTGAGAATATGATGGCTCAGAATTATTCTTAGTACTATAAAAGGAAAACTCTTCTGAGTACACCATGCACATAGAAAGTCTGTTTACTTCTGACTGCTTGTTTAAAAGGGGTCCTTTTGGGCAGAAAGGTAGTGTAAAAATATTTTACATGAATAAATAATAAATAAACATAAATGGTATAATCCAGTTCTTACACACTGATTAGGAAGTTCAGAAGTGTATCTGTGTGCCAGGTCTATATCAACCACAATACAGTGGGGTCTTGACTTAAGAACGGCCCGAGTTAAGAACATTTTGACTTACAAACCACTCTCATAGGAAAATATTGACTTGACTTACATACTTAGATTTGAGTTACAAACTGAAAAAAACCCACGTGGGAGGCAGGGAAAGTGCAAAATTTGAACTTTCAGTTAACTGTTGGCCAGTGAAAAGGGTGCCTGTCTGCTTCCTCACTCCTCCCAGCGTTTAGAGAGTGGATTGGGAGACAGTCTTCAGACTGCCTGGTACTGCACTGCCTGGACTGTATTTTTCCTGCCTTCCCTGAACCTTTCTTGACCTAAGAAAAAAAGAAACAAAATATCCCCCTCTAGTGGTCGAAGGCGGAATAGCAGCTTCCCATTAGTTTCTATGGACGGAAAAGAGCAGATACGGATCAAATGGTTTTCAATGCATTCCTATGGGAAATGCAGATTTGACCTGAGAACTTTTTGACTTGAGAACCGCCTTCCAATACGGATTAAGTTCTCAAGTCAAGACCCCACTGTATATAAAGAGAAAGCATCTCAGGGTCAGGGTAGAAATTGCAAATATTAAGTACAAAGCAAATTCAATGGGTCAGGGCTCACAAATGTACTAGAGAGTATAGGGTGGAGATAATAATAATATAATGCAAATAATCATCTTAGCACTGCAGAGCTGGAAGGGACCCTATGGATCATAGAATCCGACCCTATGGATCATAGAATCCAGCCCCTGTCAAGGAGACATAGTGGGGAATTTAACTCCCAACCTCTGGCTCTGCAGCCAAAGACGTAAACCACTGAGCTATCTGGCAGTTCTGGAGGAGTAATGGATAGGACATTATCCAGGTACCACTAAAATCTAAGTTCCCCCTTCAGCATACATATCTGCACAAGGGTTGAACAAAAGAGAAAAGAACTTCATCAATGTCAATGTCAATTTATTATTTTCATTTCCTTTGTAGCCTCCACCAGTCAGAGATTAATTAAATCAGTGAGTTGGCAAGTTCTGTGAAAGGCTTAAGCTTCACCTTTCTCCTCTAAATTAGTGCCCTGTGCATTTAGAAGAATGAAAGAAAAAAGAGGATAAGCTGCATGCAAATGCATGTAACAAAACAGCACAATATTCTAGCCTTCGGTTGTCCACTGTATATCGGTGTCATGTGCTAAGAATTATGATCCCAGCACATTACATGTCTTTTCAAATTTTAAAGAATAATGTTAAATTAGGGGCATCAGCTTGTATGCCTTGAATAACTAAACATAAAGCTAAATGGCTACCGGATTTTGGATGTAGTCAGTGAGGAGAATGGAAAGGTGATAAGGCACTCACTGCTATCATATATAGGATCTGACAAGACAGGCTGAAGTCTTCTTGTAAAACTGCCAGTGCTGTCAGGAAGGAATGCTGTGAACATTAGTTTTACAACACTGAGGTCCATTTCCTTTGTCTGCTGAAGTGCTGCCTGGTGAATGATTTCCCGTTCTCGTTCTGCAATCAATGAAAAAAAAAAAATTTTTTGCAAATGTTTGTGTACAACAGTGGTCAGGAAGAAGAAAAAGTAGAAGACAATTTTAGAACTGTAGAGCTGGAAGAGACCCTATAGATCATTGAGCCCTGCCTCTGTCAGGGAGGCACAGTGGGGAATCAAACTCCCAACCTCTGGCTCCACAATTAGATACCTAAGCCACTGACCTGTCCAGACATTCTGTGGTGATATACGTATGTGCGTGTGCGTGTGCATAAGTGACACTGAAGCATGATAAACTGACATGACACTGAAGTAAGATTATAGTATAATGTAAAGTTATAAACTGCAATATCAGTTATAACATGAACTCAAAACACAATTGGCAACAAAACTGGTACACTGGAGCAAGAGGGCAGGGGAAATCAGGTTCTTCACTAATTTTAAGTAGCAAAAATATGAAACTAGAGGCTGAACAATTTTTTTTTATAACCTAGATGGTTGCTGGTTAAAATTATGGGAGCTTCATAAGATAGACTTTAAAAAGATATTTCTTTTTTAAACTGTAATGTGCATCGTAACACACAAAGAAACCTTATTTTCTTTTACATTCTGCCTCCTTTATTCTAGAAGCCTCACAAGATGCTTCATTTTCCTCCTGTAATAAACTCTGCAAGGAGGAATACATAGAGAGACAACTTTTAGCAGAACAGAAACAAAAAGTACAGTACATTATTTTGTAGGCTAGAAAGAGCAGAACAATGCAAAAGCCCTAACTTACCTGTTAATTGTCTCTCCCCTCCACCTTCTGCTTGTATATAGTTTAGATCAGGGTGTATTAAGAGTCCTGGATTATACCCTTTTTTACAAGCATCAGTCATGCGTGCTTCCAGTGTATCTAAGACTCTCTTCTTTGTAACATGCAATATTCCCAAGTTTGGAAACCTACATGGAAGTATAAAAAAAAAAATCAGAAACTTCTCATGTTCTAATTATTACTATTTTTCCCAATTGCTATGCACTTTATTCTGAATGAATGATAGCCCATGGAATTTAAAAGGAAAAATAATTACTGTTTGGCTTCTTTCTGTCTTGAGAACATTATGAGTTAGTGTACCATAGTGGTACAGGTATTAGATCAAAATATACAACCAAGGTTCAAATCTCCATTTAGCCATAAAGCTCATTGGTTGACCATAGCATAGTTGCCACTACTTGTATCAACCCACCTCACTGGGTTGGTGTGGTGATAAAATGGATTGGAGATCCATATACAATCCTTTGAGCTTCTTGGAATAAAGGTGGAATATGAATGGAATGTTATAAATGACAGGCAAACCTCTTATTTCATAAAATCCACTTAATGCGTGGTTTAAAACTATGGGATAGGTTTTGGGGACCTTTATGCTTAATTGCAAGAGGCCTTCAAACAAATTGTACTGTTAGCCAAACACCTTCAGGCAACACAGTCTAAATTCAAGGGAAAGTTGCATACCTTTTCAAATTTTGTTTTAATGCCCATTATCACTAAAGAAAAACAGAATAATGCCTACATTCCAAAACCATCTTTCGGTTCCTTGAGGGCACATTTATTGTTTCAGAGAGTTTGGAGTAGGGAGGAAAACAAATACTTAAGAGAGAACATGACAAAACTTTCAAGATTAGAAGCAAAATCTCAACAGAGCAAAACTGAAGTCTTCAAATGAAGCTACTGGCAAGCTGGGTCCTAACATCAAAAGCAAGAGTCTTTCAAATGTTAAAAGCAGATCCTGTCTCACCTTCCTTTTCAAGAATGGCTCGGATACTCCAAAAAGCCTGGTGTAAGACATCAAACTAGCACTTAGTTGCAACCTGATCCAAATCTGAAAACAATGTCATGTGTGTTTTATTTAAACAATTTCTTCCAAAAGGGAAGCAGATTAACTAGGATTTAATATTCCCTTTGTTGCTTCACACCTGAAACACACAGTTTAAATAATAGTGCTTTCATCACCTTCACATTCATTTCAATGTCACTGGAGTAAAAGTGATGGCACTGTGATCTGGGATTGAAAGTTATGGTTCACCGATACATTAGCTCAGTAACAGGCAACCAGATGCCCTCCAGACACTTAAGACTACAGCTTTGTACCTCCAGCCATACTGGCTGGGACTAATGACAAAGCAAGTCATAATTTGATGTCATATCCAAAGAGGGAGAACAATGGAATAACAAGATGATTTCTTCTAAACTGGACATGAGGGTAGAAGTCATAGTGTGTAAGAGAAGCAGAGATGGGCATGAACCATCAGTTCAGTGGTTTGTGCTGGTTTGTTTATTGGATGAACAGGTTTTGGGCAGTTCAAAGTCCCGCCTCCTCTGGCAGGCGCCCACTAGAGGCAATGGTCTGGCTTCCTTGCCCCGCCTCCTCTGGGTGCTGCCTCTAAGTGGGCACCCATCAGAGGAGGCACAGCTTTGAAGTGGCAAACACCTATTAGGCCAATAAACAAACCACCAGTATGAGCCCATTTCTAGAGAGAAGGAAAATAATTTTTTTTAAAAAAATTAGGGCTTTGTCATGTGCAGTAAAGCATACTTTTGACATTACATCTCAACTGACTCTGAATTTACAGTTGCTGAGAAATATTTTTTTAATGATCCACTTACCCTACCACCATGTCTTTTGGTCCTGCATTAACAGTGCATACTCCCTGCTCACAGTGTTTCCCCACCAAGCTGTGTGCATGCAGGTGAACATGTTTTCCATTTGTGACTAACTGTACAATTACTTTTGCAGGCCCTGTGTAATTGCAGATCTGTAAGAAATAAAACAAATACTTTGAACATTGCTTCCTCCCCATTTGCTATAACTCTGCATTGATATTTCCAGTGTACTCCATGAACATGCACAACCATACTCCACATACACAACCGTATTCCACATAGAGTGTATTCCACATATCCCATATTAATATAAATCCTCAAAGTGCAAGAACATAATAAGGTGCAATATTAATTGTTCCTTTCAGTGATTAAGGAGGAACATAATACTGTCAGGCATCTCTCTCTCTCTGGCATGCACACATGCATGCACACACACACACACACACACACCAGAGTGGCCTTTGGCCAGATGGGTCTTATAAAAATTTAACAAACAAACAAATAAACAAAATGATGACATTTAAAATACCCAGTACGAACTGGCTGGCTGGCTCAGTGAGGTGCATAACTGGCTGCATAGAGGTTTTTGGTCTGTCTACATATTTAAACTTAAAGGAATGCTTTAGACCAGATTATTCACTTTGTATGAAGAAGGTCCCAGATTCAATCCCTGGCATCTCCAGGCAGGACTGACAGAGACTCCTCTCTGAAATGTAAAGGAGCTGCTGCCAGTTATTGTTGATAATATTGAGCTACATGTTTTCATGCAGTACAAAAGACCATGCAGTACAAGCCATAGTCTAACCCAGTATGAAGACAGCTTCCTGTGTTCCTAGAAGAACATTAAATGCATTGGGCATATTTTGTGTATTTTATACTTTGGCCCCAAGCACAATTTGTTTTATCCATAGTTGACACACAGAGGTGTTGCATTTGAACACCCAGTTATGGTCTGTTCCCAAAGACAGGACACAGGACTGTTTAAGGTAAATTCATCCAAGGCACTTCTAAATTTCTGTTCAGACTTCTGAGATTTCAAGGTTCTCAACGGGCTAACACTGAGTAGACACCACATTGAAACCGTGTGTCAATGAAGAGGAAGGAATTACACAGAAGAATCCTGACAAATATTTGTCCCTATCCCTGAACCAAAAGGGAAAGGTGCATCTACAGTAGGCACCAAGAATGTCTCGTGAATAGCTTTGCAGGATTAGAGCTGGTGATAATGTAATCTGACCACATGCTCAATGCAAGGTACAGGTATAGCATAAAAATCCAATCTGCATATGTGTCAACTGTAGGTTTCGTTCTCAGGTTCTCTGGAAAATGTCCAGAAAATCAGCAATAGCCTTGGGGCCTCAGCCTCAAAATGATTCTTACAGTATATTATGGTAGGAAAAAAGTTATCTTGTTTTTTGAAAATATGGCGGTCTGCTTTTATGCTGCTCTTCTATATTGTAATGTTTAAATATTTTTGGTTTTTTATTTGTTTCTTATAATTTTCATTTTGTAAGCCCCAGAAACTGAGAAGCACAGTGGGAAACTGAACTCCCAACCTCTGGCTCTTGTAGCCGGAATCGTCACTAAATATTCTTATTTGTTGTATGTCTAAACAGAGTAAGCGCCTGGACTCTATGTCACAATTAAATTGGAGGTGGGAGGGCAGTGTGGAATAACAATAAATTTACCCAAAACAAGACTTCTTTTCCTCCCCTTCAATCACCTGTGGGTAAAGTACATTTTACTAGGAACACCATGTCAGCTAGCCATTATTGGGTTGAAATGTTCTGGAGGTCTAGCAACTCATGAGAAAAAAAAAACTCTTGTGGGAGAGAGCAAATAAAAGGAAATACTATGCAAAACATTTCTTCTTTCTACTGGCTTTCTCCTTTCTACTGGCTAAACTTGAAATCAAGAACAGGTGCTAACAAGCCATGAAGAACTTCCCTATATTTTGTTGCCAGCTTCTCTTAACAACTAACTCAGGTGTTGCCATGGGAAGATCCATATAAAGCAATTTTTTAACATACCAAAAAAAGTTAATAGCAAATTCAAAATAGAAAGGAAGGCAAGTACACTGTGATTTTTAAAATTAATAAACACAGGAGCACAAAAGGCTAAGCCAGATGTGAAAAAACAGATGTATTTGTTTATTCAGAAATATATCCTGGTCCGATACAATATAAGAATAAGTCACCTAGGCTTTTCAAATAGACTGCTGAATTGTGTTTATGGATCTAACATATAAAGCCCTAAACAGTTTAGGATCTCAATTCCCGGCAGAATACCTTCTTCCAGCAAGAACGACTGACCTTACTAATTCGTCTCAGCCTCAATGTCTGAGGGTGCTGACCCTCAGAGTGGCCTGGAGGGAGAAGACTAGGAACCGGGCCTCTTTGGCAGTCATACCCTGACTCTGGAAGCAAATATCCATGGCCCCGTCACTGGTAACTTTTTTAGAGTTTCTAAAAACTCGGCTGTTTAGACAGGCATTCCCATCAATTGAATCCTGACAGAAATTATTAGCCACCAAGACAATCGTACCACCGCTTTAAATATTTACTGTGTTAACGTGTAATTGTTTAATAGTTATATTTTAGTATGTTTAATATGTTGAATTTCTTTTTATATTTGTAGTGATATTTCATTGTTTGATTATGTTGTAAACCACCCAGAGTGCCCTCAGGCTAAAAGGGTGGTATATAAATTATATATATCTGTGCTACATGACCACAGCCATCATGAAAAGATGGGGGAGTTAATTTTTTGTAAAATACTGTATTAGGTGAAAGGTGCTGGGGCCTAATTTTTTAAGTGTCATGTTAAAGATGGAAGGAAATCAGGGAGGTAAATTCATGAAAAAACAATTGTTCATTTTAATTTTCTCTCTCACACAACTGGCAAACTATACACAGTGGCATTCTGTGGATGGAAATTTCAAAACATTTATCTATGATTCAATAATACAACCTTAAATTGCATAGCCAGAAACTCAAAATCATGTACAAATGATAAGGTGAAGTTATGAATGAAATGAATCTGAGGACTTAAGAGACCTTACTTCAAATCTATGTTCTACCATATTCTTATTTGGATTATAGGTGAAGATACACATGACTGAAAGCTTCTTTTTACCCATGTCACCGACTGTTACACATAAACCACTAGTTGCAACACAGAATGTTTGTACCCTAGCTTTGGTTCCAGACTGACACTTTTGTGCTTATTTTAGAATGTGGAGGAAACACCATTTTATGTATGTACAGTATATGTATATATATAAACATATACACACATGTCTATATGTATATATACACATAGGTTTCTATTCACCGTGGATGATAGATCATTGCTTATTTGGCAGATTTCCACTTATTAACCCTCCTCAACATTACAACAATCAAGGATTTAACCCAGATGATCCATTTCTTTCCATATATAGTTATATTAAAATATACAATCAATTGTAATTAGAATGACTCCAAATTGTTCTCCCTGGGCATAAATTTGCCCCTCCATATTCCTTATAGTGCATAAAAACAGCAGTGCAATAATCACACCCACATGAAATACTATATAGCAAATGGCAGATAAATTATGAACTTACTTTAACTTGGGGATATGACTTTTTGTTTTTTTCACTTGATGCTCCAGGAAGTCCACCGTGTGATGGTCCTTCACAAACATAGCGGAAACGAAACCCCCTCTAAAGACATTAATTTTTGAAAGGTTAAATATATGAACTTTTAATGGGATTCAAGGTTCCTTAATAAATTGGACATGTAGGGAGAACCGATTTCATCTTGTTTCTTCAAGTCTGTTGGGATAACTTTTATCAGGTTTTATCAACTTTTATCTTTGAAAACAGAGTCCTATATATCTATATATCTATATCTATATCTATATATCTATAGATAGATAGATAGATAGATAGATAGATAGATAGATAGATAGATAGATAGATAGATAGATAGATAGATAGATAGATAGATAGATAGATAGATAGATAGATAGATAGATAGATAGATAGATAGATAGATAGATAGATAGGACAAATGACTGATACTCAAGGACATTGTTTACAACTCTGCTAACGATTCATTAGTCTTCAATGTGATGCACAAGTTTGTTTTTTGGCCACATACAAGCAAAGGCAGGAAAAACCATGTTGTCCAGAGGATTCTGGGATTTGTTGTTTAAAATGTAACCATTCTAGGCCCTGTCTACTTTGGTTCTGGATGAATTACTTCCTTTCCACTTAATGTACCTCTCAACATAACTGCAACAATACAAGGCAAAACTATATTGTGATCCTATTCTATAACCTATCATCTTCCTGGATCCTTATCAATTGTGATCTATAGCTAGCTGTCCTACTCATACAAGTGCTCTCAAAATGAGTAATAAACCTCAAGGCAGACACACACACGACTCTGTCCAAATCTTCTTCCATTTTAACATTACAATTAATGTTTGACTTCCATTCCAAGCTGGATATAAATGTTGCACCATTCTCAGGACCTGAAACCATGTTTTACAAGCACAAATAGAAAAAACAGAGAAAATCGTGAGCTCAAAGTCAGTACTGTACTGAGGCTGTGTGATGCAATATGCATCTGGAGCTCAAGGTAACTGATTCTCTCAGTGCTAGATGTGTTCAAGTACCAGTGGCCTTAAAGCAGAATTGTGAACACAACCCCTCTGGAGTTTGTGTCAGTCAGATTCACTTTGGATAGCTTGTCTTATAGGAATCTGCCCCCAAGCTGCGAGTAAAGCTTGCAAAATATAATTTGTTTGGGGATTCTGGGAGCTGTAGTCCAAAAGGGGAAAAAAATCTAAGTTCTGATTTTAAGAACAGAACGCATGCTGTTATTTTCTCTACAACTTTAAAGAAACAATGACAAGAAGAAATCTCTAGTGCATTTATCGCGGAAATCAAGTGTCTCCACAGCTACCTGGTTACCTCATTGTTGGTCAGACCTTATTAGGAAGAGGGACTAGAACTGGTTGGCAGAGGGCCTAATTCACATGCAGAAAGTTTCAGAATAAATCCCATACCTCTTTAGTTAAAAGAATCAGGCAAAAAATGATGACAACCTCTGCCTTGCATTTTGGGGGATTTCTGCCGGTCAGAGCATGGGCTACATGGACAAATACTCTGACCCGCTTTTATTATGTTTCATTTTTTATATTGATTTTAAAATCCCAGATCACGTTTTAACAAAATAATAGTCAGGAAGCTTGGGTTCATGCACCCTCTCTTTCCTCATCCAGGGATTCCATGTCACTAATCTTGGTTTCTGTATGGTTTGTGCCTGCCTTGTTCCTACAATTTGATCCTCACTTGCAGGGTAAGCCGAAGCCACAATTTGCTGGCTTTGATCACGGTGGAAAATTGTGGTCTATATCAAGCCACAATCAGAGATAAAGAACTGGGGTGAATGAATCGTCCTTGAAAACCTTGCTACAGGGCAGAGTGTAAATGCGTAATAAAACGGGAACTAGGTAATAAAGACTGCAAACCTAGGGCTCCTGGCTGCTTGTTCAAATAGTGGTAAAGGTTTTGCATTATATCTGAACCACAAATCTCATCATCTGTACAAATGGAATCTGCAGCAACCTGCTTTCAAAGACTGCTGCAAAAAGAATCATTTGTACATGAAAATAATGTGCTGATGATAAAGAACAACGAATCTAGGGGGTTAATCAATGCTGGAATTAAAGTGAAAACAAAGCAAAGAATCCCAGGGTAATCTGGCTACTTAGCATGCTTCTTTCTGAATTTAAACTTTGCATTTCCACACCATTTTTAAGCCTCCTTTGAAGAAACATGCATTCTTTATTGAAAAAGAAACAGAGCCATACAAGTGTGGGCTTGCTTCTTAAACTGTTATATTTACATACAGCTGCTTCATCAAAAACAGAAGGAAAACAGAAGAATTCAGTGATGGTGCTGCTGCTGGGTCCCACTGCCTTCTGTAAGATGTAGAAGGCCCCTCCCTCATACAGACTCTGATCTCCCCCCCCCCTCCGCACAAAAAGGAAACTGCTGGGGGTGGGAATCACAGAAATCTCCTGGAGCAGTCATGATACAGGACTGCAACAGAAGATGGAGACAAGTCATCATCATTCCATTGGCTTGAATATCGAAGTACATATTTGGGTCTCAGCCAGCACAATGAAATACTGAGAACTTTTTTAAAAAAAGGCAATTTTCCCTTCACCAATCTTCTGCCAAAATGCCAACAAAATATTACTCGTTGACAAATGCAGTATTAAATCACTCGCAATGAAATGGTCAGGATAGCAATATGTCCTACATTTAGCAGTCCAGCACTTAATTGAGATGTTCTTTTCCTAATTTAAAAGCCTCAAATTATTTTTAAAAATGCAATAATCTTTTCTTACCTGCTTAGGCTGCTCAACAATTTGAAGATATGGCCCATCAGCTAGGAAAAAAGAAAGAAAATGGTAGTTACAGTTTGTAAGAACATTTATAAAGTCACAATTTTAATATGATATAATTAGTCTTAAGAAAATGAGTTTTATGTTTTACTTTGTTAGTTGTGAAGATATAAATTTTGACTCGTACAACAGACAAAAGAAAATCTTGCAAGAAGTGTTAGGCATCAAAATTACATTAGGAAAGCCATACAATCACCTAACAGTAACATCAGAAGTATGTACCAAGGATACCATTAGTATTAAAGTATGCATGAGAGTCACTCCTGGGTAAATAATGGTTAGGATTATTACTTATTTATTCCTTCTATTCATTCCAACAACAGTTCTCTGAAGGATACAAACAAAAGCAACAACATATACAGTAGTGGAATAGTTTATACACTACAGTATTGCAGTGCTTCCCCACCTTAGATAACCAGGTGCTCTTAAACTATAACTCCCAGAAACCTCAGTCAGCACAGCTGGTAGTGAAGGCTTCTGGGAATTGCAGTCCAGGAACACCTGGGTTGCCCAAGGTTGGAAACCACTGCACTAGGAATGACAAAGGTGAACGATAAAATTTATCCATATCAAGTTTTAAGCATATGATGACAGATTTTGGAATACTGGAAAAAACAAAACAAAACAAAACAAGGAATGTCCTTATGTGTAGGCAGTTGTTCAACTTTATGTCTGCATCAAAATGTAAATTAAAATCATTGTGCTACACCCCGGCCTATTCACCTTTATTCTGCTATCATCTTCTATGTTGCTTTTGATTTTAAGTCCCTATATTTTTGTTTGTATTTCAATTGCAGTTGCATTTTAAAATTGTAGCTCCTTTTTTCGTCTTTTACATGATTGCATAAAATTATTGTAATTAAAATAATAGATTTTTTAAAATGCAGTTCTTTAAAAACTGCAAAAAATAATAATCAATTACTAGTAAAAATAAAAATAAATGAAGTCTTACAGCTGCATTTCAAATGAAATGGGTCTTCACAATTTTAGTTAACTTTACCTCAGTATATATTTTCTAATAATGTAATTCTGTTATCTCACTATTCTAAACAAAGCAAAGAAATAATTTCAATAAAACTGAAAATTTTTAAAACATGAAAAGAAACCACCATAAAACAAAACAGAATATTTCAAACCAGAGATTGAGAGGTATGATTAAAGCACACCACTGATTAATCATACGGAGAGCCAAAGGAGTACATTTCACAGAGAACTAACAAATGTGCTTAAAAAACTTCATAATGCAGGCATTAAAAATTTAACAACTTAAATGAAAAGGCTTAATTTTTTAAAAAAAATCTGGGCATCAAATAGATATTAAGGTAGGTGTCGGGCTGCTTTCTCTGGACGATGTATCCTACACTGCTATGGGAAAGACATTTTTGTCGGGTCTTCCTCTGTTCACAGGTTGGTAGGCTTAGATTTTATACTGTGGCTTAGCTTTAATATTAACCAGGTTTTACTATTTATTTATTTAGTTATTTACTGTATTGCTTTAGTTTTTGCATTGTTTTCAATTGCTTAGGCTAAATCCAGTGTGATGCTGGTGCACATAACTATATCCCTCCTCCCCCCTTTCTCCCTGCAACCCCAGAAACTGCCTGTGAACTACCTTTAGAGCAGTGGTTCCCAATCTTGGGTAACCCAAGCGTTGTTGGCCTGCAGTTCCCAGAAGCCTTCAGCACTGGCTGGGCTGACTCAAGAGACTGTCCCAACCCTCTGGACCAGGTTTTCAGGGTGCTTAGTGGGTTGTCATGATACACTCAACTTTGATGTCTAGCCTTAGATACAGATTCTTGTATACCTCCCTGGGGTTACAGAAATATAAAAATATGCACCAAAAGCCACAAATTATCTGTATGATAGTCATGCCAAATACATGAAGAAAACATGACAGTCAACCTTCAACAATGGCACTGTCATGTTAGAGCAGCCCCATACATTAGAAGCAGTGGCAATAAATGTATAACATGCAAAATGCTAGACATCATGCATGCCACATTCACATACAGCAGGGAAAAGAAAGGTGCCCTTCCCATCCTGTAAGCAAAAATTAAGCACTGTGAAAGGCAATCCAAGCCAGCTAAATAATGGACATGGAAAAAAGCAGGGAAGAGGGCTATGTTGGTCCCTGCCTCCCAAATTCTTCGACAGATGACAGCATCTCTCTTTCCACCTTTTTTTTTTTTCATTCGCTTAATGGTTGCTTGGAGGAGGAAAGAGTTGTGTGGAAAGTAAATAAAAGCAACTGCTAGGAAAATCAACCAGACTGGAGACTGGCTTTCCTTGACTACACCTACCCTCCTGAAGAATAAAGTGCCTGTCTTTGGGTTGCCTCCTTGGGTTCCAGCCCCATAAGGTAGTGCAAGCCCAGCAGAGCTCCAGCTGAGAAGAAAAGTGGGGGGAAGGGGGGTGTCACCTGACTTATTATTTATTTTATTAGATTTATTCCCTGCCCATCTAGACCAAAGGTCTACTCTACTGTAGAGATGGACTTCCATATTAACAACCTTCATCCCAATGTTTTTCCCTCACATTGTTACCATCATTGTATTCAGCTGCTATTGCTGCTGCTACCTTACTTGTGAGTAAACCAGGTAAACCGTACTGATGACTAAACCAGCTATCCAAAGGCCTGTCTCAACCCTTATCATGGGAGAATAAATATCTCCAATGTGAATGGAGTCTGCTAAAGTGCAAAATAAACTAGGTGGTGCTGAAAAGAAGAAATGTTTAAGCCCAAACCAGACCGCCCCAATTTTATCTTTCTGGACCGGCCTTCCGTCTGCTTGTCAGGTCTAATTCATCTTCAAGCAATTTGTGTTTAACCTGGGAGAACAAAATGTCATTTAATATAACTATATCATTGGCAAAAAAAAGGACACCTCTCCAAAAACCTTTCACCTTTGAAAAGTTGTAAATAAGAAAAAGCTCATTGTCAGAAAGTCCCCAAACTTCCCGAACTTTACATATCTCTCTCTATAGAAAGAAGAATTAACTGTACAGTAGTAATCCCTTTTATATTGCCATGTTCTTTGGCAGCACAGCATTTGACTGTCAAAAATGCTACGCTGGTTGGCATTTTCCAATTCAAAATGGAACAAAAGCCTTGTGCTATAATTTTGGCATACACAGCTTTATACAAAACCCTAATACGAATCCATAGAGTGGTATGTATTCAAACTACAAACCCTATTATACACTTTTATAATTCCAACTACAGTACCTCTAATAATAATTATGAAAACTTTCGCTCTCTTTATCTATCATATTTCGATCCCAATCCTTAGGCAAACAGGATCCAAATGCAGTTTAAATAAGATCAATAACAGAACAAGACTGTCTATGCTTGCATGCTTACTATCTAATAGACAGGGCACAAGTGGGAAAATTGATTAGAAAAAAGGGAAACTCATATACTACTACATAAAATAACAAATATTCCTCAATCTGATGTATAGTTAATCAGATCAAAGGATAACTGTTTCAGGTATTTTAACCTGCAAGATTTGTAAAACAAAAAACAGCCTTTTCAAATTGGTTTACCCTTTTCTTCTTAAAATACTGTTATTTGTTGATTAATGGTAATCAATCCCTGTTGTTAGACAGCATCATACTAATTTTGATTTTTGAGAATGCCTCTCTATGTCTCGTTTACCGTCATTCAACCCGCTTTTAACAAAAATTTAAATTCATAATTTAAAATTAAATACAAAAGCTTAGTAAAATTATTTTTAAAAAATAAATACAGCTTTTCTTGTAAAAAAAGTTAAAATGTAATTTTATTACTTAAGAAATAGCAAAACAAATCAAATGTAATATGAAGTATGATGAACATCTCACAAGATTAGCAGAACAAATCAAATGGAATATGAAGTATAATGAAAATCTCAGTCTTGTGAACCCTCAATCTGTTCCTTCGTGTTTTAGACAAACAGATGCCTCTCTGTGAGAGACTATTCAAAGCACTACAAATAAGTCTCTTCAGTTAAGCAACAATGGTTCTTACCTGTGCGGAATGGTAAATCAGGAGTAATCATGGTTGAGCTACTGAACATCTGATTAATCCCCATAGAGTAGTGGTCCACTGCATACACCTGAATTGAAAATGTTTGCACTTGTTAACCAGGTTACATGAAACCCTAACATGATTTAAATACACTACTGCTGTCTTTAAAACAGTTGACCAGGATCCAATGGCATTTTCCCACTGATTAAACTGGTTCAATTCAGCATAATTAAGGGCAACTTTGACCTGCCCTTCTGCATCTCTCCACCCTCTTTCCAAATTTAATGGTGGAGCATGCAGATTTGGGGCACAATATATTCTGCAAAAGCAGGTGGACAGAAGAAGAATGTCTGATTGCACTAGTGGAAGTTGTGGATTCTTGGGCCTTACTGCTTTTTGTTTTGGTGTTGCTTCTGTTTATCATCTTTTACTGATTGATCATTTTTGTAGTTGTATACTTATTGTTTTTAGCTTTAAATATTGTCTTTGAATGATGTAAGCTGCCTTGAGTCCTTCTTAAGGAGAAAGGCAGGGTAGAAATTATTTAAATAAATAAATTGGTATGCAAGTGTAACATTGGACTTAACCCGCTAATATCATAAGTAGTGCTTTTTGATCACAATTTATGCTTTTTAACATTTCTCATTCAGTTAATCACAGTACCAGAGTTGGCTCACCAAGATGATCAATATACATAATTTAACGAATTACTAGTAAATGTGCACCTAACATTCTCTTTATCGTGTCCAGTGGCTACAACCTACAAGACAGCCTAATATCAGCAACACGGATTTCCCACTGTCAACCACAGTAGAGAAAGAGAGCTCTGCTATAGCTAACAATAGTAACCACAGATCACATAACGTATGGGATTACGTTCAGAGGCAGAAGCCCTATACTTTGGTATGTGTGTATTCATGAACTTTAATTCACTTCCCCCAAATTGCAATCTATAAGGGAATGGAAGAAGCATTAATACTACGGAACTCCTACAGTTCCAATCTATTGAACTAACACATACTATGAGTCATTTTACATCATCCTTATCTGATACTGTGCCCTCTAGTTATTTTGGACTGCATTTCCCATGAGTCCAAGCTAACATAGTCAATGGTGAGGGACCATGGGAGATGAAGTCCAAGATCTGGTCTGCGCTTGTGTATCTAACTGTAATAGCTGGTACTTGGAAAAGTTCTTCCACTTGTTGTCTTTCTTCAAACTGATCCCAGATCCCTGTTTTACATGCACTTTTGTCACATCTCCCTAGTTCCAAGGCCCTACTGCAACTAAACTTGTGTCTGCTATGTGCCATTAAGTTGCTTCTGACTTATGAGAACTCTAATGGGGGGGTTTGAGGTATGTGAGACATACAGGGAATGGTTTACTAGAGCTACCCCCAAGAGAGTTTCCATTGCTGAGCAGGTTCCATTGAACTTAGCCATCTGACTCCTAGTCTAACATTCAATCCACTGTATCTCACCAGCTATCATAATCATATCATATCATAATCACACATTCTCTGCCTTCTTCCTTTGTTATTTCTTGTTTCAAATTTTTGGGCAAGGATCTGTCATGTTGTAATCGATAAAATTTCACGCATATTGATGGGTGTTTGTGTTTGTGTGCTGATGGGTGTGAGTGGATGTGCACATACATGTATGTGAACACATTTAACCATATGATGATTTGCACATATTGTCAAGTAATTTTCAGTAAGTCCCTAAAGATGAAGGAAGGTAATGTTTAGAGAAATGGCAGTCAACCCAGGTCAGGATGTAAAAAAAGAAAAAGAAATCAACACAAAGATGGTTATGCTTCACAGATTATTGTGGGTGGATACTACGCATTTGGAAAATTTACCTTTCACTTATTTGACCACAATGTAATACAAGAAGATCAGAGAGTGCCAAAAATTTGCAACTCCTACTCATTAATGAACAAACGAAGCAACATCTCAACCACTGGTATGACTCACACAGGATACAGTAACTTAAAAAAAGCAATACCCATCAAACGTTTTATAGGTCTGTGCTGCTAAAAGCTTACTTCGCAGTTTCTCAAAAATATGGATTGAACTATGTATGCTATAATTATTTGTGTTCAAAATCTAATCTCCCCCATCTGCTTCTAGCACTTTCTCACTCAGAACTGCAGATATTTATGAAACAGACACTGAGGTAGAGCATTTTTAATTGAAACAAATACATAAAATTATTTGAGCAATAGTTGCTGGTTTTCATCTAACAAAAAATTTCATTCAATGACATCTTGAGAGCAACAGAAAAACAAATCAGAACTAAATAGCAATAGCAGATTGTATTCTCCCATTAAATAAGAGGTCCCAGCCATACATTACTGCAGGGTGCAATCCCACCATGGTTTCATTCTTCATATTGTCTAGCTAAATAATGGTATATTTTGAGCCATTTCCTTTGAAAACTAAACACTGTCCTATCATTCTTAACTTTTTAAAGCACACAGGACAATTTTGCATGATGTTCTGCATACACTGTTTGCTTTACCCACATTGCTGTCATTCTAAGCAAATACTCACCTGAGGGTCTCCCATTTCCACGAGGTATGCACTCTCATCTGCCATCTTGACAGCTGAAATGATTATCAAGGTAACGGTTACTGCACAGTATCCAGATCCAATTCAAAGTGCTGGTCATTATCTATAAAGCCCTATATGGCTTGGGTTCAGGATACTTGAAGGACTGTATCTTCCCATATGAGCCTTCTCCACTCTTAAAACTCTCAGAGCAGGCTCTCCTTGTGGTCACATCACCATCACAGATATGCTTGATGGGGATACAAGAGAGAGCCATCTCTGCGGCAGCTCCCAAATTGTGGAATGCTCTCCCTCGGGATACAGTGGTGCCTCGCTTAACGACGATAATTATTTCCAGGAAAATCACTGTTAAGCAAAAATGTCGTAAAGCAAAATTAAAAAAAACCATTGAAACGCATTGAAAACCGTTCAATGCGTCCCAATGGGCTAAAAACTCACCATCTAGTGAAGATCCTCCATATGGTGGCCATTTTCTGTGCCTGTATAGTGAGGAATCCATCCCTAAGTACAGTGGGGAGCCATTTTAAGCACCCAGTGGCCATTTTGAAAACCCAACGATCAGCTGGTTTTGATCGTCGTAAAGTGAAAATCGGTTCCCGAAGCAGGGAACTGATCATTGCTAAGTGAAATTCCCCCATTTAGACCATTGTTTTGCAATTGCAATTGTAATCACAAAAATATCATCGTAAAGCGGATTCGTCATATTGTGGGGCAAGCATTAAGCGGGGCACGACTGTTTTAGGCTACGCCCCCCGCACGCTGATACTAAAGACACATTTTTTCTGATAGGCTTATAATAACTGAGGCCTGCATGCTGATTTTTAGCTGAGTACATTTCTTATTTATTTATTTATTTATTTATTTATTTATTTATTTATTCATTTATTTATTCATTTATTTATTTATTTATTTATTTATTTATTTATTTATTTATTCAATTTTTACCCCGCCCCTCTAGACAACGTCTACTCGGGGCGGCTTACAGAAATTAAAACACATTAAAACAATGAAGAAAAATAACTAGCATAATGCAATTATTATAATTAATACTATCCAAGATGGCAACATTAAGAACCAGAAGGGGGGGGGAAGAACTTAGGTGACTGGGGGGAAGGCCTATCTGAATAACCATGTTTTTAGTTGGTTTTAAAAGTTTTTAAAGTTTTAAATTTCTTAATGTATTTCAATTATTATTAGAGTTTAATTGCTTTAATAGACGTAGTCTAGAGGGGCGGGGTAAAAATCAAATAAATAAATAAATAAAATTAGTTGCATAATTTATTGTATTTTCAATTTTACTTGTGTTAACATTGTGACCTGCCTTGAGTCTGCTTATGGGAGAAAGTCAGCATTCAAATGACACTAAATAAAATAAAATAAACTGTATCATTAAAATCACTATGGGTGGAGGATAAAAGAAAAACACAGAGCTTCAAAAATTTACTTCATAGTAACATTCCACAATTGCATTCCAGAAAAGCAGCTCTTATATACTACGGAAAAATTATCCAGTTTTTAAAATTTATATATAACTATATAAATAAAACACTTTCTTAGATACTTTTTAAAATTTAAAAATGCAGCATCTGAAAATTTGAAGAGGGACAGCAAAATTATTTCACTGCTGTTAATCCTGTGATATCAGAGGTTTGATTTTAGAAATTTTAGCAAATCAAACCATAATTACATCTGTCAACCCATGAGAAACTGGGATGCCAGTCTCACAATGACGGAATTTATGCTGAAGAACCTCTGCCAGTGCTTAAAATTTTGTTCGTAAAATAAAAATGTGCTAAACCCCATTACTGTACTTGTATCTCTTCTTATAAAATCATTGTTCATTTTTAATGATGAGCTACAGTACATTTGCTTGTCTTCAAAAAACTGATTCAGATGTGGGCAGAGGGAAAATGCTACAGTTGGAAAGAATATGTCTTAAGACACCCTCTCCCAAACCACTGCAAAATTAGCAATAATCCTGTTGAAAGTATTCTAGGGTGCAGTCCCTCAAGGAAAGTTCTCCTGAATGAGCTTTAGTGAGTGAAATCAACCCAGCAGCACAATAAGGTTCCTGCACAACTCCCATGTCTTTTAAGCAGAGCTAACATGTCACAACCAACATTTCAATCATAGGTTTTGAACAGGCGAAAATTTTAAATGGACTGTGTCCCAACCCTATAACTAACTGATATCAATGGATGAGTCAGGTATAATTTTGGATGATTCAGACACGAGCAACTGATGAATGCAAAATATTGTCTGTATTGAGACAAGGGGGAAAAACCCATCCCATAACAGAGCCAATCCAAACAGTAGATGCATCTCTGCAAAACTTCTTGTCATCATCTAAAATTAATATACAGTATAATAAATGACTGGAGTTTACAACAGCATCACAGAGCTTAGCATATTACAGACTTTACCCGTCCATATGAGAAATTGATGTAGTTTTGACCACTGCTTTGTATGACTTGTAGCAGCCTATTCCTTGGAACCTTTGCCAGGATATAGATTTTAAATAGCACTCAGAAATAAACTGGAAGCCAATGTCAATGAAAGAAAACTAGAGTAATACTCAGCAAAATTTATTTCCTGGTGACTGTACACAGGATTGCAACTAGATTTAGTTTACTGAGTAAGGGCTTGATCACACTGCCAATTTACATCGATTCTACTCTCAACCTTTTTTATACTGATGTGAAGTCACATAGTATGTCAACTGTTACGCATGTTCAATTTGGTTTAAATTACTTCAGTGTATTTCTGACAATTAAAACGTGTTTGGGAAGCTACACTGGAATTGACTCAATTTCCGTTCTGTTTGATGAAGGCATAAATTGAGTTGATTGCCCCATCTGACTAAAATTTTGGCTTTAATTTTTTTTAAAGTAAGTGATACATGGATAAAACAATAGCACCACCTGATATCATATACTGTACTTGCAAGCACAGAGGAAACATCAGAGGTGACCTGAGTTGCTGACTGATGGAAATATATGATTTCATAGACAGAATGGAGCGAACAGGGAAGGTGTTTCTAATATTGAATGTATCAATGAAGTATAAAGCAATGTATTCTTGACAATACAAAGAAATTCATTCGTGGCCACAGTGCACTAAATGATGCATCGCTAAACATCTTTATAAGAAATTTTTAAAAACTATAGTGAAAAAACCATGATGCCAATGCTGCTCAAATTCAACATAGGCAAGTAAATCAACAGAAGTATTCACAACCACCAAACTGAATTGATTTAAACTGAGTTAGGTATTTTAAAAGCCCCCACCAACCAGTTGGGAAAAAAAACTCCTTTCCAGCCCAAATAAATTGATTTCACCTGTGTGCCCCAGAATTTATAAATCATTTTAAATAATGCTAATATTGATTTAATGGGGGTTCTTATTGTCAGTGGGTCCATGACGTAAACTAAGCATTTAGATGAGTTGAGGTGAATATGAAATTATAAAAATTAGATTACAGGCAAACTGGTTTTGAAGAATGTTTTTTGAAAAATGCCCAAGAGTTCAAGTTTCTCGAAGTCACTAGACAACATAAGCAGGAGAAAACCTAGCTAAAAAGCACCTATTTTTCAGGTTTCTTCCCTCTAAACTTGATTTTAGAAACAAGGTGCAGTCAGAGCAGTTAGTAGGGCTGGCATGGAATAAAGAGTTCTTGATGGGATCGGAGAATAGAAGTGTAGTCCGGTACTGCACTGCAGCCTTAAAAATAACACAACAGGCAACTTCATATGCATAGTTCACTGGATACTTCTTTATTCACATGTATGGAAAGATGTCTTGCTATTTCGAAATCAAAAGTCTGTTGTGTAACAATAAGTAGCACACATGTATAAAGCAAAAACATAAGAACATGTGGAAAATGCTCATACAGTGCAGGAGTCATTAGTCTCTTCAACACTGGAAGAACAAAGAAAACGAACTAGATATATGCCCAGGCTTTGAAATTATCAAGGGATGCCTTTCTCTTGGGCTCACCACTGCCACAGGTACATTTTGTAAGGATATGCAAGGGGGCCTTCTCTATCCCTGCTCCCAAGCTCTGGAACTCCTACCCATAGTCTTCCTCCAAGCAGGCAAAGTAACTGGCCACCTGAGAGAGGGTTCTTAAAATAATTCTTTAAAATATATTTTAAACAGTTTTAAACTGTTCTTATCCACTAATTTCTAATTTGCTATATCTCTAATTCTTTTTAAATATTGTAATAATTTAT
Organism: Pogona vitticeps; assembly: GCF_051106095.1. Taxonomy (NCBI): domain Eukaryota; kingdom Metazoa; phylum Chordata; class Lepidosauria; order Squamata; family Agamidae; genus Pogona; species Pogona vitticeps. Next base: position 21,946,063 of record NC_135787.1, on the reverse strand, counting down.
TATTGTTGTTTTAAAATATTGTTTGTTTTAATAAAGTAAATCACTTAAGGTCCTCTTCAGGAGAAATGTGGAATATAAATAATCAGTAAATCAATCAGTATTATCATATTGATGACAGCCAACTCTAAACTAACCCTACAGCAGTGGTCCCCAACCTTGGGCCTCCAGATGTTCTTGGTCTACAACTCCCAGAAGCCTTCACCACCTCTGCTGGCCAGGATTTCTGGGAGTTGAAGTCCAAGAACATCTGGAGGCCCAAGGTTGGGGACCACTGCCCTACAGGACCTCTTGCATTTGGTTTTATGTATATTCAAATATCACACAGACATGACAAAAACCCCAGAGACTCTGCAGGAGAATGGGTTGAACTGAGTCCCTCAGCAACAGTCTGCAATATATATAAGACTGACACTGCAATATATGTAAGTCACTGCAAAACAATTATGAAATACAAGTGGTGCCTCGCATCACGATGTTAATTCGTTCCAGCGAAATTGCTGTAGAACAAAAACATCATGATGCGATTTTTAAAAGCACATAGAAATGCATTAAAACCAGATTAATGCGTTCCTAGGGGCTTCAAACTCACTGTCCAGTGAAGATCCTCCATAGCATGGCCATTTTCGCTGCCTGTGCAGCGAGGAATCCGTGTGAAAACACAGCGGGTGGCCATTTTGTTTACCCGGCAGCCATTTTGAAACCACCGATCAGCTGTTAAAAAATCATTGCTTTGCGATGATCGGTTCCCAAAGCAGGGAACCGATCATCGCAAAGCGAAATTCCCCCAAAAGTTCGTTGTGATGCAATTTCGTCGTCAAATGGCGCACCCGTCTTGCAGGGCACCACTGTACTATATCCAAAATGATTTTCCTTAATCATATTACTTGGAAGCAAGAAATTAAGAGAGGCTTCCTTCCGGTTACTTGTCATGATAATTTCCTGGCACATCACTTTCTTTGCATATTAAAAACTCTAAGAATGTTAAGATATTTTTTGAAAATATGGAAAACATAAAATGAATAAGCATCAATAATAATGAATGACACTAAAAAACAACAATTAGCTGAACTGTAGTTGCAGGGAAATAACAAAAGAATCTCTATTTGCATAGAGCCTTGTAGCAAAGCAGTTAAACTGCAGTACTGCAGTCGAGACTGCTCATGGTCTGAGTTTGGTTCTAATGGGTTGACTCAAACTTCCATTCTTTCAAGGTTGGTAAATTGAGTACCCAGCTCACTTGTGGGAGGGCAATGTGTAGCCTACATAATTAATTTTTAAACCACCCAGGGAGTGCTTTAAATACTACAGGGAGGTATATAAGCAGCACTTTTGTTTTAGATGTATTTTCTTTTTCAAGACTGAACTGGATCCAGACTGACATTATTCTACAGGCATGGAGATCCGAAATAAAAAGCCACTTGGATCTTTAAAGGAGGGCTGATTAAAGGGGAAGACAGGGGGGGAAAGTGGAAGACAGTAAAAAAAAAACACCAATGTGGCTTCACAAAAAGCTCAGAGAGGAGCTGAATATAAACAAATGACACATATAGGAGGTGGAAGGAAGGAAGGCTACAAAGGAAGAACACAGACAAGTAGCAAACAACACTCTATAACCCCTCCAGGCAAATGTGAAGTACAAGTGGAAGGACAGGTTGAGATTGTTAAACAAATAGTGAAAGAATACTGAAAGAATACCTGGTTATTCTAAATGAGTTCACATCTCCAGAGCCAGATGAGCTGTATCCAAGAGTATTGAAGAAACCAGCTAAGGAACTCTCAGAACCACTATTTATTATTTTCTTGAAATCATAGAGGATAAATGACATGCTCTATGATTAGAGAAGAGCTAACATTGTCCCTGTCTTCAAAAAGGGCAAAAAGGAGGAACCTGGGAGCTGCAAACCAGTCAATCTGATGTCAATTCCAGGGAAAATTCTGGATCAGGTTATAAAACAGTCATTCTGCAAGCACCTTGAAAACAATGCAGTAATAACTAGAAGCCAACATGGATCTATCAAGAACAAATCCTGCCAGACTAATCTTATCCCATTTTTGATCAGGTAATCTCCCTGGTAGATGGTGAGAATGCTGTAGTCACAATATATACTGATTTCATCAAAGATTTGACTTTTAACTGATGCTGCAGAACACATACAACTGGAACATGGAATGTGAGAAGTATGAATCAATGTTAACTGGAAACCTAGAGCAAAAAATTGAACATATAAACATTGTAGTGTTTTGTCTCACTGAACTAAAGTGAATTGGAATGGGATATTTTCAGTCGGGCACTGCTTTCTTTATCCTATGCCTTTAACAATTCAATTTTCAAAACACTATCTTCTGCACCAGTAGTTTGACTTCATAATAATGCCATGGATACAGATGAGTGATAAAGGCTTCTAAAATGCCTGTTGTAAAGGAAGTGAATGAGGAGGAATTTTCTAGTTCTCACATAATATCAGAACCTGGGGTCATCCTACAAAACTGAACTGTGGGTGAATCTACACAGAAAAAACAAAGCATATCTCAAGGCAGCACACAATTAAAGCACAGAATTGGGTGGTAGCCATCCATTTACACCCAAAACTCAGAAAAACAGGGAATTCATAAACTTAAATCTAACTTGATTTAAAGGATGTGTAGTTATCCTTTAAGGTCTTTTACAGCTTTACGAGTTGCAAATCAGAAGCAGGTTGCTTTCATTTGGTGACTAGAGGAAACAACAACCTCAGTTTACGTGTTTATTGTGCAACATGGCAGTTATGCCAAATATTTTAACAGCAACAATATTTTACCCAGCCAATTCCTCCTTATTGTTCATCTGGTCTGTTTTGGTCTCAGATTAGTCAAATTCATGAAGCAAAAGGCAATGGCTGCTTATTAGTCTTGATGGCTATATACTACATTGTGAATCAGAGAAAGAATGTATTTGAGTATCAGTTGCTAGGGAACAAGGCTAAGCGAGCGCCTGTTTCTCAGATGCTGCTTACATCTGATTAACAACTGTGAGAAGAGATTGATAAGGTGAGCCTTTGGTCTGATCCATATATATATTATATCTGTCAATCCAGCCTTACTCATAGGATGCAAAATCCTACAACAAGGCAAGATGTTTAATTAGGACCATCAAGATGCCACAGAATAGTAAGTAACGTCCTTGTCCTACAGGACTCTTTATCAAGCAGGATGTTAAATAAAGCTGAGTGATGGACCTGAGGACTAGAAAAGATGTTAAAACCAGGAGCCCTGTGGTTTGTTGACAGTCTTGAGATGGAACACTGGTGGAATTGTGCCACATTAATTAAACTGTGCTAGAGGACATGAGCTTTCAGGTTGCACCACCGGCACCTTCATTTAAAAGACCATTAATCTAGCTATCACTCAAATCTATTATACATGACACTTGTAAAGTCTCACCCAACTCAACCTCTGCTCTGCTTGGTTTCTTCTCCCTCTTCCACTTATTCATCAGCTGAACTATTCATTTCCTGCTAGACACTGTAACACAACCTACTATGTCAGAGCAAGTGGTAGTGCAGCAGGAAAACTGGGTGCTTCCAGACAATGCTTTTGTCTTGCTATTAGTGGGTATGAACCCCTGGTTCGGCAATTGTGCCAATTCAGCTGACAGTTAAAAAGGTATTCCGCAGTTTGGGGAGGGGCACCTCCAGAAGGTCCCCACTCAAAAGTAGCGCCCTGGCTTCCCTGGCCCGCCTCCTCTGGGTGCTGCCTCTGAGTGAGCACCCACTGGAGAGGGCCTAGTCTGGGGATGAATTAGGAGGAAGGGGACGACATGGCAGAATCTTTTGAGTCAGTTATGAGCAACACCTAAAGGACTTCAGTCAAGGGTATTTGAGGGCTGGACCATAAAGAAGGCTGACTGCCAAAGAATGGATGCTTTTGAATTGTGGTGCTGGAGGAGACCCTTGAGAGCCCTGGACTGCAAAGAAATCAGACCCATCCATTCAGAAGGAAATCAACCCTGAGTGCTCACTGGAAGGACAGATCCTGAAGCTGAGGCTCCAATACTTTGGCCATCTCATGAGAAGACTCCCTGGAAAAGATCCTGATGTTGGGAAAGTGTGAAGACAAGAGGAGAAGGGGACGATAGAGGATGAGATGGTTGGACAGTGTCTTTGAAGTGACCAACATGAATTTCACCCAACTCTGGGAGGCAGTGGAAGACAGGAGGGCCTGGCGTGCTCTGGTCCATGGGGTCACAAAGAGTCAGACATGACTAAACGACTAAACTAAAACATCTCTCCAAGTCAGCTGCTTGGGTTTTCAGATCTTCAGAGAAGGCTTTTCTCTTTGTCCCACCAACCCCACTGGTAACATGGAACTGACCATTTTGGTGGCTGGTCCCAGGCTGCAGAATGGCTTCTCAGGCTGGCTTCCTCCTTGCTGCTCTTCTGTCGGCAGGCAATGTCCTTTTTTTAAAGTCAGGATTTTAATATGTAAACTGCTGCTCAGGAAGGGATTTTAGGAAGAAATTAATAGATGTGACACTTTTTAATTATTTAAGCACCTTCTTATGATGAATATGTTAAACAGTTTCTAATAGTGCAATTTATTTTATCTGAAAGGTGAAGATCAATATAATGGACATCCCTAATATTTTCCCCAAAAGGCAAAAGAAGGAGAGAAAACACTCCCCGCCACACACAAAACAAGGAAGTAAAGATAATGTTTCATTAGGAAGAGGTGCAAGAAAACAAAGATTGTCCCTAATAGGCTAGGTTTAAAAAATAAAGCACAAGATGACTAAAGCACACTATGTCAATATAGGGACATTTTCACATTTCACTGCTTGTAGTAACAATAAACTTAGAAAGTAAAGGTCCACACTTTTACTTCATTGATAAATATGTTGCACCATGCTCAGAAGAATAATGAAAATTAATCCACAAGACTAGTTATAGCTTCCTATCAAGCTAACATTTGTATGGCACTTGTTTGAATAACAAGGCAATAATCAGAAGGATGAGTAAACTAAACACATTACAAGCAGATAATCAGTTAATACCAAAATATTATGGAGTCTGACTGCATATCACCATTACAATATTTCAGTCTTTCAACTGAGCTTTACAAAGTAGACGGATTTTCTTCCTTTGATCATGAATAGCTAATTTTCATGGGAAACCAGTTATGTCAGGCTTACAGCTCCTTTGCAACACAGTTGCTGATCAACTACTTATCATTCCATTTTTCTTAAGAAACTGTGGCCACTGTTTTCACAGCCCTTTTTATTAGGAAACATTAAAAAGAAGGTCTGCTTTGAACTTCCAAGTGACTAATAAATAATAAATGAATAAAACAGGAAGCTTCGGCTAGAGTTGGATTTTCCTGTTGCAACCACATGTGCTCTAAAACTCCATGCCTGAAACAGGCATGATTTTATTTATATTGGTTAGTGTAGGACAAAACTTTAAACCAATGCCTAAAAAGTCTATCAGCAGGACACCAGAATAACCAACATTTCTCCCCAGTACAAGCTATCATGGTGGGGTAGGGGTAGGAGATCACCACTATGGACTTGTTTAGTATAAACAGGCATTATATACAGTACAGTCATGCTCCGCTTAACGATTACCCCGTATAACGACAAATCAGCTTCATAACAATGTTTTTGTGATCGCAATTGCGATCGCGAAACGATGTTTTAATGGGGGTTTTTTTGCTTTGCAACGATCGGTTCCTGCTTCGGGAACTGATTCTTTGCATTATGACGATCAAAACAGCTGATTGTCGGGTTTTCAAAATGGCCACCAGCTGCTCAAAATGGCTCCCCACTTTAGGAGGCATTTTTTGCTTAACAGGCACCCAAAATGGCCGCCATATGAAGGATCTTCGCTGGGCGAGCAAGTATTCAGCCCATTGGAACGCATTGAACGGTTTTCAATGCATTTCAATGGGCTTTTTTCGCTTGACGAAGTTTTCGCTCTACAGCGATTTCACTGGAACAAATTAACGTCATCAAGTGAGGTACCACTGTATATCGCAGAAGTGAGTACAACCCAACACATTTCATAAATATCTTAGTATATCTTTTCATGTGACAACACTGAAGAAATGATGGCTACAATGTAAAGCAGTGAGTATACAACTTGTATAACAGTGTAAATGTCCTGTGCCCTCAAAATAACGCAATGCACAGCGGTTTAATGTCTAAACTGCAGGCAACAAAAATGCGTATACCCCTAAGTGACATTTTCAAAATTGGGCCCAAGTATGTGTGTGTGTCCTCTTCATGTGGCAGTTTCTTCGCTCTTTTCAGTTCAGTCATTCAATCTCCAAATGTCATTTTAATACTTTAGCAAAAGCATATTGTATCTCTCATACAAAAATTTTCCTCACAAAGAATATACATAACACTTTCTTAGGGATTGGCCCTATCATGAGGCAAAGTGAATAACTGATGTCTGACAGCTGATTTTGGGTGTCACAAAGGAGTGATACAGTACTACTCTTTCAGTGTATTGTTACTGTATTTTTATTTTAAGGAAAAAAATGTTTCAGGGACTTTTTGTTTCAGATGCCAAAAAATATTATTTTGGCCAGCTTTACCTACTTTAAAACTAATGCAAGCATCACCCATGGTTTCAGGCTACACACCGTATTTTTCTGTTTATAACACCCCTCCATTTATAAATCCACCCACACCCCAATTTTCTAATCCAAAAATTAAGAAAACTGAGCTTTGAGGATTCAGCCTCTGGGCTCAGAATGTCAGACATTTTGTCTCTGTTGAATCTTGAGCCTACAAGCTCCACCTCTAAAGAGGTGTGTTCCAGTTTGCGAGAGCTGAAAAGACCTGTCAATGAGAGGACATTCTGATGGTCACTCATTGATAGGGTCATCATGAGTCAGATGTGACTTCATGGCACATAACAAGGACCAACTTTTCTAGCACAAATCCAGCAAATGAAAATGTTAAGACAAAACATGGGAATGCAAAGAACCTGCCAAACACACACACCTCTACCAACACATTTATCATTCCTAAGATGGCACCTGTTGCCATTAAATGCATCTAGTTTACTAAAAGATAAAACTTATTTAGCTTTTATACTGTGAGAATTAGCCAACACGTACATCACCGTCGTCGTTTAGTCATGTCCGACTCTTCGTGACCCCATGGACCAGAGCACACCAGGCCCTCCTATCTTCCACTGCCTCCCATCATAAAGGTCACTATATAATTATCACTACAGAGAGAAAACAAGTATTGCTGTTTATACATATACTTACGTAGCACCAAGCCCCACTAAAAGCAACAGATTGTTCTTCTAAGTAGACAAATGTAACACTGCACTGTAAATTTTGCCCAAGGATGTGGTGGTTCTCCTTTGCCTTTCTAGACCATATTTTAATACTTAAAACAAGAAATATGAGCAAAACTGTTATTTTTGTATGTCTGTGTCCTTCAAAAGACAGAGCTGCAGAAATAATAGTAATACTGTATTGTTACGCAGCATTAATTCAGATTCTATCCCAGGAAAACCACATACTACAACATGAATGAATTATCGCTTTGGCCTGCAACTGAGCTGACATCAGGTAAGGATCATTCAAGGCATAATTGCTCATGCTTTCCTTGCAGTCTTAAAAGGTAAGAACATTTTTAAAAAGTACATATCATCAAGATGCCTACTGTTTCAGTCAATACTGTGTTCACAGATTACATCCACAAAATTCAGAAATTGTATATGATGTACCATAAAAAAAACCCAATGCAAATGCTTCATATTTCACCAGTCAGAATGCTTTCAGCAAAGCAGTATTTGTCAGCTAAAGCTGGTAAATGCATAACTTGGAAATGAAACAAGAGGAACAAGATGCAACTGGAGAGAGCCCTACAAAAACAGACCTTGCGTAATTAAACAATTTCTAGACTTACATCACTGCAGTATTACTGAGCAAGCAAGACAGCAATCATTCCAATATTGTACATGTGCCTGCAGTACATGTTGTATGCTCCTGTGCCTATTCTAAACACCTGGAGCAATGGAGGAAAAAAAAGAGGAGGATTTCTTTATACTGCTTATGAACAGCAAGTAAACAAGAGGTTCAGCTTATGTTTTTGTGCACATTTAAACATAAAAACAAATCAAGAAAGTCTCAAATTTAAGGAGGACTGAATTATCATAGATATTAATGAGCATTAACTTCTCTGAAAAACCTGAAAAAGAGAATAATTATAGATGGGAAAGAAATTTATTGATTTGCAAATTAAGTACAAATACACTAACACAGAAATGTAAACACAAAGAGGAAGTTCTTCCAAGAAGTAGTAATGCAGCTGAAAGAAAGAAAGAAAGAAAGAAAGAAAGAAAGAAAGAAAGAAAGAAAGAAAGAAAGAAAGAAAGAAAGAAAGAAAGAAAGAAAGAATATTAAAGTGACTTAGCTTGAAATCATTTTGGAAATAAAAGGGACTTTAGGAATATATTTTTCAGCCAAGCCATTCACTCTTCAATCCTGTATTTGTAGGGCACTGTTTCCATTCTAGTCTGTTTTACAAAACATGCAGAAAGATTTGTACAGTTGTAGTATGCACAGCTGGGCAATTCCTATATTAAAATGTTACAAATGAGCATTCAGTTCTCTAGTCTAGCACTCTTCATCAGGCTACAAGGAGTGTCAGAATTTTTGTTGACCATGAAATTTTCACTAAACTAAAAGTTGACCAAACATTTAAAATGTAGCAAAACTAGAACAAACCATTCTAAATTTCATAAACAAATCTTGGATTGTAAGTTTTTTTAAAAAAATCAGAATTAGAACAAAATTGACTTCTTTTGCCTTTCCTTGAAAAGGTAAAACACTCTTCCAAAATTTGGCCAGAATCCTATCAATTAGTTACACTCGCATGTGTTCAGTAGTATAAACTGCAGTAGTGAATTAACTTATTATTAAGTTGCCATTTATATTTTTGTCATGCACCAATTCATGTGACTGCACAAACAAGAGATACAAGGAGTGATTTTTTAAACTAACAGCAGTGTGCCACTGCAATTAATGCTACTGCATATACACCATAAAGTTCTGACCATTATTATTAAATTATTTTGAAAGTATCCCTTTTTATTTCACTATTACTGTATATTCGTTATTTATTTTGTGTGAATGCCTAAATATTTATTTTAAAGGCTGAAGCCTAGGGAATGCTGGCATTACAAACAAGGTGAACTTGCATGTTTTTCAGACCCTTCTTCAGGCTTATTTGCTCCCCATTTTTTCAGCTTCTCATCTCAAAGAATTCCAAATAATGCAAAAGCTTGCATTGTTTGTAACCTTCTCGTAAGCTAACAGATGCATTACTAAACTATAATTTTGCAAAGGCCAGTTTTTCTGCTAAATGTTACACCTACATTCCCTAGAACAATCACAGCAGGAATAACAACTACATATAGCAAGTATTATTATTATTATTATTATTATTATTATTATTATTATTATTATTACTACTACTACTACTACTACTACTACTACTACTACTACTACTACTACTACTACTACTACTACAAGCCATGTTCAATCCAAGGCCAAATTATTTTCAGTACACACGATTAGAAAATAATTATAAAGCAAGGTGTAAGTGATGTACAATATTTAGGGTCTGTCATGAATCTAAAGAAACAATTAATCTTGGCATAGCCACACCCTATGCTGGCATCAACAGATTATATGTGTGGAAATACCCAAGTTGCAAAGAACATTTTTTCAGCAGTTAGATAAATTTTAGAAATAACTCACATCTTAACCTCTGTATTATAAATCCCAGTCACCTCCAATTTTAAAAAATGAAAGCTGAGTACAAGACTGGGACAAACAAGTTATCACAGATGAAACAGCTGATTTTAATTAGCCAGATGTTATATTTTTAGATAAGCAAGAAAGAAAAGCATACTTTATAGAAGTTGGCATTCCATCAACAAGCAATCTCAAAAGGCCAGAAAAGCATCAACATTGCAAAATATCAACATTAAGCCAAGTAAGTGAAAAGAAGCAAGATCAGGTCATCCTCTTCCCCATACTAATAATTTCAGCAACAAGGGTCATTCCAAAAAAATTAGTTACCAATTTAAGACTGTTGCCAATAACTGCTAATTGCTTCCTGAAATTCCTTAAGTCAGTGATTTTGCTAACATGTCGTCTCACCCACAAAATTTTAGGACCTGCCTCTTAATTTTTAAACTTGACGTTTTGGTCTGCCCCCACACAGCAGCAATGCTGAGGAATAAGAAGTGCAATTTCATAATGGAAGTAACATGCCATCAAGTCCAGCATTTTCTAGGTAGAGTGCTCAGATGTGGTTTGCCATTCACTCGCAAGTGGGTGGGCAACTTTGGGGCCATGCAGTCTGCCTAAGGCTACACAGGCTGTTTCTTTTTCTTAGGAGGCACAATGGGGAGCAAAATTCTGCCTCTGGCACTTAATTCACTGTGCTATCCAGCCAGCTGCTCTCTATAATATTCTACCTTATTTAAGCTTTCAGTAAAAGTACCAACCACAGATTATCTGAGCTCCTCACTACAAGAACATTACAGACATATGGAAAACAAATGATTATTTGGGACTAGCAAAGAGTCTTCAAGGGAAAGAGAAACAACTACAGTATAATGAATCTTGAAGAGACCTACATGAGAAAGAAAGTAAACTCAAGATATTCTTTACTCATAGGCCACAAGTCTTTTTGCAATGGAGTATAAGATCATACATATAAACAGAGTTTAGAAATGTTACTACTGTATATGCATCACAGCTCAGTAGTTTAGGTATCTGGCTGCGGAACCAGAGGTTGGCAGTTTAGTTTCCCACTATGCCTCCTTGACAGAGGCCGGATTCAATGACCCATAGGGTCCCTTCCAGCTCTGCAGTTCTAAGATTATTATTACAGAATCTCTTGGCCTTGGTTTGGGGTGGGAGCAATAGGAGTTGAGCTACAAAATGTAGTGTTTCGAAGCGGAGTGGTTAAGTGCGTAATCATAAATTGACCCTTTCCAAACACAACTTCCAGTAATCTTAGATATATGGTGGTATCACACGTATGATGCCATACATATTCACAGAGGTAATCTGTTCCTTTCTCAAAACTCTTAAAGCATTGCAAAAACATCCCAGGTCTTTCTAAACAAATCCTCATTTAAATTAAAAGTTTAAATTGTTCCCTCCCCTGCCAATTTATTTCTACCTGATAGCAGCCAGCAATCATGGTTCTTTTTACAGCACCGATAACATGGAACACAGATAATGTGAGACAGAAATCTATCATAAGCAGCATACTAGCTCACCGTTGTCTCTTTATGCAAAATAAATTAAAATAAAATTTAAATTTTAAAAAAAACCCACAGCCAATACAACAACACTAGCCCCCCAGATAGATGCATTCTGGTTAATTTATTCCTTCTAGTTGCAAACAACACAAAAATGTCAGGGAATGGACATTACCACACTCACTATGCGTTCCTTGGAGTTGCTTCATGTTATTCACTGCATCTGAATCACTAGGGCATGAGTATAATTCCATATGTTATTGGGCTTCAACTCCCCATCATTAGTCACCACTGGCCATCCTGGCTAGATACAATGGACTGCTAGAATTGTCCAGTCTTGTCTTAGTCCTGCTAATCTCAACTACAGTAGACCCACTTAATCAATGGGATTTACACAAGTGTTGACTTGCTCTTCAGTTCTTGATTCAGTAATTAACCAGCTACTGATTAATTCAGTTACAATGTTAATTCTATTTTGGACTAGCAATTGGATTTAGGCCTCAGAGTCTAGCAGACAAACTTGTCAGTCATACAGAAACCAAAAAAAAAAAGGCAGATACAGCCCTAAGAAATGCCACAGAGACAATTAGTTATTTAGTTATATCATATACAGTGGGGTCTCGACTTACGAACTTAATCCATATTGGAAGGCAGTTCTCAGGTCGAAAAGTTCTTAAGTCGAATCTGCATTTCCCATAGGAATGCATTGAAAACCATTTAATCCGTATCTGCTCTTTTTGTCCATAGAAACTAATGGGAAGCTGCTATTCCGCCTTCTGCCACTAGAGGGGGATATTTTTTCTTTTTTCCTTTTAACCTAAGATGACTTAGCTTTTTAAAAAAGGGAAAAAAGAGTTCATAACTCGAATCTAAGTTTGTAAGTCGAGTCCATATATTCCTATGACAGCGGTTCATAAGTTGAAACGTTCGTATGTCGAGCCATTCGTAAGTCGAGACCCCACTGTGGGAAAAGTACATTCAAATTTCATTTAGCTCTAAATTCATTAGTTAGCCTTGAGTCAGTCATAATCTCTCAGCCTAAGTAACTATAAATGTAAAGTATGGGTAGAATGGGAGAAAGGGGCAGTTCTCCTCAAAATTTTACAGTGTCCCTCTGCCCTAGTGGGAAGACAGCACTGATGTAAGGTGGGGTGGGGGGACAGGTATGCTTCCCTGACCACCTTAAAGGGGAGCTCAGAGAAACAAAGCAATAACAAGTAGACCATTTTAGGATTTTATACTTGCTTCATTTTTGTCTAAAAGGTTCTGTCCATATTAAACAAGTATTGTTGTTGGTTATAACTCCATTTAATTTCAGTGGAATTTCTGTCTTCCTCTATTAACTGCAGCAACACTGCATGGATTAAACCCAAATCAACTAGCCTTTCCTAATTAGATTTGGGCTATTACTCCCATCATATCTGACCATCAGCCATGCACCCAGGGATGACACAAATAGTCACTAGGCATGCCAGAAAACCATCTGAATAAGCCAAAATTAAACACAAAGTTTGCAACCCATGTGAGAAAAAAGGAATAAAGAACGCTTCCGTGTATTGTAAAGTCTCCATGGTAGAATGACAAAGGACACACTCCTAGCCATCAATAATTATTAGCTGCATAAAATATTGGACTGTGCAGTATTTATGCAGACCATTTGCAACTTCTTAATTAATTAAATGTAAAACGGGGAACTTTAAAAATATGTCAATCAAGCACACTTCAAACACCTTATTATATGTTAAATATATTAAATAGTCAAGGCTATTACAATGACTTCAGACTAGCAGTCACAGATCATTTGGATACTGATCCATCAATAGGACTACAACATTTGCCCACATGACAGCTTTCCAGACTCTTGATTATTTATTTATTTATTCGTTCATTTATTTATTTTAATTCATTTATTTATTTTCAGCATTCATGGAATTATTTTATGCCCATCGGAGTTCCCGAAATGATGTGTAGTAAAACAGAGTCTACATTCACATTTGTTAAAAACAGATAAACATCACTTTAAGAGGTATTTTAAAAAACATTTGTAAGAATCAAAAGCCATACAAAATAGTACACGAACTCATCAAGAATGAAGATGGCCTTGGGAAGGAGCTCCATCAAAAAGATACAGCTACAAGAAAACCATGCATTGTGAGCTCACTATCTTCTCAGGTGGTAGGATATGTGCCTGGACCTCCATTTGAAAATCTCTAAATACTGTACTGGCATGCACATGTTGGAAGAGGTAGTCCTCCAGCTATCATGGCTCAAACTGTTTAGGTCCTTTAAAACAATACTGTACTTTGAACTGAACTCCAGAAGAAACCAGAAGACAGTGTCATTGAAGTTCAATTATAAACCATCTCTAAAATGCACTATGATATTAAACTAGAAAAAGATATACTGTATGGAAAAGATCATGTGTACAACATTATATGGTAGATTAATCTGATGATTAAAGAAATTGGTGGGTAACAAAATGAAGCCCTGAGGAAATGTTGACTGCAAGAAGCACTACAGACTAAACATGCACATGATCCCTCAAAAACCCAAAGGCAGGCAAATCATTGAAGGCCATTTTTCATTTGACAGATTTCCTACATAGATAATCAGTTCCAGCAATGCTGGCTACCTGCTTCTGAAAACTCTGCAAACAGGGCTTGTAGGCATCTACCTTGCCAAATGTTCACTGAAAGCATGCATATACTGTACACAGACATGATACTCTTGTTCATTAAAAAAAGGCATTAGACAGATTTATAGAAGTGAGACACAAACCATGTCACACGCCATAGCTGTAAATATATATGGAGGCAGAACACTGAACAAACAACAATCTCCAGAAGAAGGCTATACTTTCACAAATTTCTCATAATTTGTGAAAATATGCTAGAATGACAATGCTATTTTTATATACGCAACAGAATGTAGTCCTCTTGGTTTATATTTTAGCAACAGAATGTGGACCTCGGTCTGAAATAATGTCCATGCATGGAACTACACCCTTGTTATATTCTATCATGCATATGCAACTATAAATAGCTGAAAATTTCAGGTGGTGCATTTGTGTGTTCTTGTTTTTTAGGCAGGAAAGTACATTATAACATTGCATACTCTAAAATATGATGCACCACTTAATAGAAAACTATGTGTAAAGTGACTTTCCAATGCAGTTCTTTCTCACGGTTCTGGAAGATGCAGTTCTTTCTCACGGTTCTGGAAGATGCAGTTCTTTCTCATGGTTTGTCTTACGAACTAAATTATACTGCCCACCAAACCGAATGAAAAAGGGAAGTCCATCTTCTATTGATATTTTAGCTGTAGTTCTTAACCATTATTTTGCTCATTTTACTTATTAGGTTTCAAAACTCATTTTAACACTAGCCCATGGTTTTTATTTTAACAAGTACACAATATTACTCTCCTAAAAACTATATTACTGGATTAAAATTATTTTTTTTTTCAAGGTTTCATCAACATTTTTAACTGACTCATTGTAAACACAGGGCAGACTTGTTGTTTGCTTTTCGTTTGTTGAAGAAAGCTAAAACTTACAAATGGTAAAAAAGAGAAGTCACTAAATGTTTATATCAGTAGGGCTTTTAGTGATATTGCACATTAACAGTAAACTAAAGAACCCGTAAAATTCTAAAATTGCATAACATTGGATATATCAGCTGACAGCATATTTCTTTAGTCTAAAAATGCATTGTTGAATCCCCCTGTTGCTGTTATGTGCCATCAAGTCCTATTCCTTTGGTAACCCTATGAATTAATTACCTCCAAAAGGTCCTGTTGTTAACTGTGTTGCTTGGGTCTTGGACTCTGAGGACCATGATTTCCCTCACTGAGTTAGACCATCTCATGGTAGGTCATCCTCTTTTCCTACTGCCTCCTACTTTTGCTAGCTTTATTTTTATTGATGTATTTATTATTAGATTTTTATCCCACCCTTCTAGACTGCATCTACTCAGGGCGGCTCACATCAAAATTTACCCTATTTGTGTTTGTGTAAGAGTTCCATAACTTGATGTGACTAATTGAGATTAGTCAGTAAGTTGTTGTGCTGGATTTTATTGCATGCTTTTTCACTCACCTGACTGCACAACCAAGATGTGGTCCTACACCTCATCACTTATCTATATATTTATATTTATTTGTTTATTTATTAAATTTGTATATTGCTCCATTAGTGCAAAAGCACTACTCTGGTACTTAGCCACAATTAGTCATGGGATGTTACACAACATTTACGAAAAGAACAATAGGACTCTGGCCACTGTCTGTTCCAGTGACTCGTGTCTTCTCATGATAAAGGTAAAGGTTCCCCTTGACATTTAGTCCAATCATGTCTGATTCTAGGGCACGGTGTTCATCCCATCCCCATCTCCAAGCCATAGAGCCAACATTGGTCCGTAGACAGTTTCCGTGGTCACATGGCCAGCGCGAATAGACACGGAACACCTTTATCTTCCCACCATGGTGGTACCTATTTATCTACTCACATTTACATGCTTTCAAACTGCTAGGTTGGCAGGAGCTGGGACAAGTGACGGGAGCTCATTCTGTCGCGAGGATTCGATATTACGACTGCTGGTCTTCTGACCTTGCAGCACAGAGGCTTCTGCAGTTTAACCCGCAGCACCACCTGTCCACCTTCTCATGATACATCCAAACTATTATAGCCTCAGTTTAGTTATTTCAGGTTGTAGTGAGCCTTCAGAGTTGATTTGACCTAGAACACATTTATTTGCCTTTCTGGCCATCCACAGTATCAGTAAAGCTCTCATCCACTACCAAAATTCAAATGAATCTTTGCCCACTCCCCTGTTTATTTTCTTCATTTCCCAGCATCCACAGTTACTGGGAATATCATGGTATGGATTATGTTGCATTTATTTATTTATTTATTTATTTATTTATTTATTTATTTATTTATTTATTTATTTATTTATTTATTTATTTATTTATTTATTTATTTATTTATTTAACTTAAGAATCTTTCCTAGTTCCTTCAAAGCTACTCTTCCAAAATGCCATATTCTGATTTCTTAGTTGCAGTATCTACATGGACCGGTGACTGAACCAAAAGATAGAAAGTCTTTCACAATTTCAGTTTTGTCACTGTCAGCTTTAAGTGTATAACATTCTTCTACCTTCACAATTTTTGCCTTCTTAGTGTTCAGCTATTCTCTTTGTACTTTCTTCAACTTCCAGCAATAAGTTGTCATGTTACTACATGATGTCATCTGAGTATCTTAAATTATTGATGTTTCTAATTTTCACTCTTCATCTTAATCTAACCCAGACTCTCTTATATTCTGGATACATACTGAACAGATAGAAAGATAAAATGTACCTGTGTCT
Source organism: Pogona vitticeps (assembly GCF_051106095.1). Taxonomy (NCBI): domain Eukaryota; kingdom Metazoa; phylum Chordata; class Lepidosauria; order Squamata; family Agamidae; genus Pogona; species Pogona vitticeps. The sequence goes on along the minus strand of NC_135787.1, from coordinate 21,929,414 downwards.
GACACCTTTGACTCTTAAAAACCATTTTACTTCTCTACATTTGTAGAGTACTTAACACTAGATTCTTGTCCAGAGTGCAGGTTTCCTGTTTAGAAAATCAAATGTTGTGGCACATCCATTTCTTTCAGAACTATCCTTAGCTTTTCATGATCTGCACAAGTAGAGGCTTTGCTGTAATCTATAAAGCAAAAACATGGTTTCTCTGGAATTCTTTCATACATTCCAGTAGCCAAGATATACTTGCATCATGATCTCTAGTGTCGCTTCCTTTCCTAAATCCAATTTGAGCATTTGTCCTCTCCCTCTCCCTCTCCCCCCCTCTCTATATATAAAATCTTAGATTATATATAATAAAATCTTATATATAATCTTATATAATATTATTATATAATATTATAATATTTAAATCTTATATGTAATAAAATCTTATAATATATATAAAATAAAATTATATATATAATAACATCTTTATAATAAAATCTTGAGCACTATTTTGTTTGCATGGGAAATTAATGCAATGGTCTTATCATTACTGTAATCATTTCTGGGATAGAATGTGAACAGAATGCTTCTCTACTACGAGCTATTGTTTTGTTTTCTATGTTTATTGCCATATTATTCTTAATATTTTGACACAGTCATGCCCCAAATTGAAATAGCTCTATTTCCCATATATTCTTTGCAATGTATTTATTTCAAAACTTTGAGAGAAACTTTCACTTCATTTTCTAAAACAACAGGTTTTTAATCTTCTTTGAAGCAAACTGTAATTCTTACATCTGTTCTGTACAATTCTTCAGCATACTATTTCCACTTTTGTCTTTTACCTGCATTTTTCAACATCATTAGCCGTGGTTTCAACTTATCCTTGATTTCTTCAACCTTCTGGAGGCACTCTCTCAAGTTTCCATTTTTACCGTCCTATTCTGTTTGAGATAATTATTACACTAGCTCTCTTTGTCCCTAAACATAAGTTGCAGAAAAGCCGCGTTCAGGACTCTGACTTGATTTGCGTCACTTTTCACTTAGCACATCATCAACAATTTTAATAGTTTTTATTAGTCATCCATGAAGGATTTTTTTTCTTTTCTCTTGGCTACAAGAACAGTCTTTTTTGCATTCTTCCCTGAATATATTTCTGGTTTTAGTCCACAAGTCTTGTGATTCATGGCAGCCTGACCTCAGTAATTCAAATCTGTTCTTTACATGGTCTTCAAATTCTTTAGAGTTGTTGTTTTAATTTTATTTTGGTGCCATGACTGTTTTGCCATTCTTTTACAGCTTTCCTCCAATTTTTCATATTAAGTTCATGGTCTGTATCATACACTACTCCTGGTCTGTTTTTCAGAAAGAACAGAGCTTCTCGATTTTCTCCTTCTATTTATTGTATATGATCTATTTGATTGTCCACCTAGCGATATCCACATGCATAAACATCTGTCTGGTACCTTGAAGCATACATTTGCAGTAAACAGATTTCTTGCTTTACAGAATTATACAAGTTCTTCTTGTGCTTCATTTCTAGCACCAAATGCTCAAGTGAAGTTTGGTTCTATCTGATTTCCCACTGTTGTGTTCCCACCATCTGTGATTATAAGCACATCCTGTTTTGGTGTGTAATCTATTTCCTCCCCGGCACTTGCATAAAAGCTTTTTATTTTGTCTTCTTCAGCTTCTGCAGTTGAAGTACACACCTTCATGATGGTTATGTTGACTGCCTCTCCACGATTTATGTTAATTCGCCAGACCTTGCATTATAGAGTCTATAACTGTTTTTGGTACATCTCACCTCACTATTGAGCCATCCTGTTATTTCTGAGTTGATGTAGCAAAACATTTTGTACATAACTGAAAATGCCCTTCTATAGCCTATTTAGTTCACTCATGTCAATTATTCTGATGACTATAAATTCCATTTCTTGTTTTATAATTTCGGGCTTATCTTGATTTTAACATTTCAGGTTCCAATTATACGCATCATGGCGCTTTCGATTTCTCTTTCACACATGTGGACAGCAGCAGCTTAATGTCCATTTCCCTTTTATCCAGCTGCTATACTAAGAACAGTATTACTTGCACTCATCTCTAGCTGTTCCCCAATAACTGAGTGAGCACCTTCCAAACTGGGAGTCTTAGCTTTCAGTATTATTTTTTCTTTCATTCTGTATTGTCTCACTGTTGGCTTTTCAAGGCAGAAAGCCTTTAGAAGTGGTTTTCTCTTCCCTCCTTCTGCTCAGTACTAATAAGAGTTAGCTTGAGTGTCCCTGCTGTAGTTTATGTAAGATCCTATTCTAGATTTTATTTCCACTACTACTTCTGCCCAGTAGCTGACATTCAAGAATTTTTCAATTCCCATCACCACTAGAACTATAAATTAATTGACAACTGCTAATACCTGAAAAGGATCATTGACCTGCTTAACAAAGTGTAACCTCCTCACAGTATTGTGGTTAACATCCCCGACACACTCAGACCCCTTCACCATGTTACAGTGAATATCCAAGAAATAACAAAGTATTTTTAGGAACCTTAAAAGGCAACTACAGAACTTTCTCATCCTAATCTTATAACTTTGCACAGAACAGTTAGAGAGAGATGAAAGTGAAGAATTAAGTTCAGTTGATACAGTTTACTCAGGATAGGAACAATGCAACACAGAAACCTCTCCCCTTACTCTCTCCAACACACCCGTTACTTGCCCCCCCAAATATTATTCCCTAACCACAGCTTTTTATTTTTGAAGACATATAACTCCCTTTCAGAACATACATATTAGAACCTAGTGATTGGCCTCTACAACACATTATTACAACAAGGTTTATTTATATTTATGTGACAGTGTCCCAGCAACACTGTCACATTCCTGTGATGAATGTTGACAAATTTGGGGAATCTAGTAATTAAAAAACACATGTGACTATGTTTGTGATCCTATACCTTGGATTTCACAGGCATAGCTTATTATCTTTGCTCAATTTATACAGCACATGAAAAGTAAATATTAAGGTATTAAACTAAGATTGTTAGATCAAAACAGCAAGGAGGGGGGAACTCATACAATATAGGTACGAAGAGATAACAAGAAAGATTTAAAGAACTCACAACAACTTTCTGGCATGCTGTGCTAGCTCTGGCTTTTCAAAAAGCAGAGCATTTTTTTGCCTATGTCAGACAGGTGATCTTTGATGTTTTACCAGCCACTGGTCCTACAAAACCAGACATGCTAATTACACCATCCCTTCTTGTCACTACTGTATTGTTCAACCTCTCACTTGTCATTCATACTCAAATCTAACTGAAAGTCAGACACTGGATGATAATTCCTCTCTCTTCACCCTAGACCAGTAGTTCCCAAACTTGGGCAACACGGGTTCTTGGAATGCAATTCCCAGAAGTATTCACCAATAGCTGTGTTGTCCAGGGTTTCTGGGAGCTGCAGTCCAAAAACACGTGGATTACCCAAGGTTGGGAACCACTGCCCTAGACAACCAAACACACTTTGCATATGTTCAAGTAACTCCTTTAGTTAACTACTTAAGATATTTCAGGTCTAAATTCTAGCACCGAAAGTAATGTTAGGCCTAGCAACCAGTGCAAATTTCTACCGATTCCCCATCCTACCAGTGTCCCCAATGTTTGGGCAACTGAAGCACAATCCTCTTAATTCCCAACACTTCTTTCAATCAGCAGGCATTTAGGATATAAGGCATAATTAAACTGGGCAAAGCAGAAATCTAGGTGGCAAACTAGGTGTAGGTGGCTGCACCTTCTGTTCAATTAACATTTGCTCAAGCAGCCCCAGTGGGCATTAGCCGCCACCGCCTGACCCAGTGGTTAATTTCTAAGAGAGCTCCAGGGGAAAAATCTGCCTGGTATCTGCCTTGGTGGAATAATACAGTTCCCTCAGGTCTCACACATGGAACAGAACTCATCAACATTGACTAGCACTGCATTCAAGTGGGGGGTATGAGATGATGACAAGAAAGGACACTCAAATGAACGGCTTTCAGGCCTCCCCCTTTAATAAAACAACTCTAGCAGAGTGGGAATGGAAATGCACTTGACACATGCTTTTCGATCTCTTAATTCTAGGATTACTTTACTTTCCCCTAACACTGTTTAACAGTATGGAATGGAGAACATAAATGTTGCCATAGAAGACAATCTGGTTCAAATGCTATCCATCTCAGCAGCATTTAAAAGAAGTACACAAATATTGTATAACTGTTCAGAGCAGAAAGTCATGAAAATACTTATGCTTCCTCCCCCTCCGTTTCCAGGTTGGAGAAGCATTTTCTACGCCAAAGATGAAGACCCGGTCTTGTTCCCATGATCAGTATCAACTGTAAAGAGTACCCTCATTAAGATGACAGTTGCCACTTTTCAAACCAGTGGAGCTGTGACAGACTGCCATAGAGTGAGTGGGTGAGGCTTTTCCTGGAGCAGGAAGGAAGTAATGGAGGATGGTTTCACCAACAGCTTTGACACACTTGCAAAATGCACAGGAGCCTTATTAGAAAGAAAATGGGCAACACTGCTGCTCCTCAGATGCCCATTTCAGAGAAAGCTTTGCCATGTGGATGAATCCCCCAGTTCTAGTACAAAAAGTGTATTTGAGGCTACCCAGGAATGAGGAAGTAGCTGTTGAACACACACACACACACACACACACACACACACACACACACACACACACACACACACACACAAGGCAGAAACAGAAAATGCAGAACTCAGCACCCTACACGAAAATCCCCAGCAATCCAGCCCAATGAAAACCTGCATCTAAGATTTTCATCTGGAAAGCTTTTCACCTGTGTGATTAAATCAGCCTGCAAGGCAACTTGTACAAATTCAGCATTCCCCCCCCCCCAAAAAAAAGACTTCAAAAAAGGATGGCGGGAGTTGGGGGGGAGGCAGCCTCCAAAACACTCACAGACTTATCATGACATAAATATTCATCACTTATTGGGACTACAGTCCGCAAACAGCCTCTGACACGATAAATCTGCGCGTCTCGAAGTTTTGCCACCGGCGTGTGCTGGAAAAGGACCACACAGCTACCTTTCGCCAAGGAACTTAAAAGAAAGTAAGTAAAAGCGCGTCCCGATTCTCTCCCGACTTCATAACATTCCCGCGTGGCGGCCAGACGTCGGAACACACACACACGCGCGCGAGCGCGCCTACCTCACTCGCTCCCTCCCTCCCTGGGGGCTCGTCCTCCAAGAAGAGCGCCACGAGTGAAAGCGGCGCTTTTTTTTTTTTTTGTCCCGCGGGCTCACCTCAAGGTCCGGACCGGTATCCTTCGTCGTGGAAGCAAGTCTCGGCCGAGGAAAAGAGGAGGAGGAGGAGGAGGGCCGATGCGAGAAGGGGCTCCGTCCGTGTGGCAAACGCGGATACTGTATACTTTTTTTTTTCAAAGTAAAAAAAGGGAACCCTCCAAAGAAATAAAGAAAGCGAGAGAAAGAGAGAGAGAGAGAAAGCGTCCTCGTCAGAGGAGCGCCATGTCAACGCGGAGGGGGTCGGAAGAGGCTGCTTTGCCGTCGTCAAGATCAACAGGAGGAGGAAGAGGAGGCGGAGGAAGAAGAAGAAGAGAAGGAACTTAAGTGCCCGCGAGGCTCGCTGCTTCGGCTCCGCTCTTCGCGCCTCCTCGGCTGAAAGCGAAAACGAGGGGAAGCCTCTCGCGCGCCCGCGCGCGCCCTGTCACCTGTCAAGGGTCTGCGCGCGGACTCTCCCGCGCGCCTGCCTGCCTGCCTGCCTGCCTGCCCGCGTGCCCCGTCCCGTCCCCCCTCGCGCGCCTCTGAGGGGAGGCCCGTCCGCCCGCCTCTCCTTGTTCTCGCTACCAACAAACGCGCGCGCGCGCACACACACACAACACACACAGTCCGCCCTCCCTCGCTCGCTCGCTCCCGCACCTTCTCCTCTCTCTCTCTCTCACTTCCTAGCTGGAAATTCCCACTGACGTTATTATGAGAGGGGCGGCGGGGAAGAAAAAAAGGAAACACCCACCCGGGGGAGGGGAGGGAAGGGAGGAAGAGCTTTGAGATCGTGAGGAAGGGAGGAAACGGGGCGCGGGAAGGTTGGGTTGGTGGGGGCGCCTTTTAAGAGGCCGGGGAGAGAGAGAAGCGGGCCGGGACGCGCCCAGGGCGGCGCAGCTGCTCGCTACAACCCTCCTCCGCCTGCCTGCCTGCCTTCTTATTACTCGGAAGTAATTTGTCACGACGACTGTGTTCGGGTGGCTCTATCCCGCGGGCCGACTTCTCTGCCTCGTGTGGGGAACCGGTGCCCCCCCAGAGTGGCGGCCGAAAAGAAAAAAAACAAGCCGAGTTTGAGGAAAAGACATAAATCTTTAACCTTAGCTTGCTTGCTGTACGTTTGCTATAACTCCTTGGCGAGTAGAAACAAAAGGGGAAGGGGCGAACTTTTTTTTTGCACTGATCCGGATCGCGGTCCCGTAACCCCGGTCCTTCCCTTAGCTAACCCCCTTCTCACGTGACGTTAACTCTGCTTTAAAACAAACAAGCGTATTTCCTCAAGTCAATTCTGACCCGTGGTGGCCCCCATTGAGGGCTTTCTTGGTAGAAGGTGGTCTTCCATTTCCTTCTGGGGCTGCCCTGGGACTGGGCAGTTTGCCCAAGGCCACAGGGGGCTCTGAGTCTACTTGCCTCAGGAGGCACCGAGTGGATTTGAACCCCCACCTCGGGCTCTGCAGCCAAAGGCTAACTCACTGAGCTATCCAGCCAGTTCCGATTTAAAGAGGCTGGAGAAACAGTATATATTTACAATAATTCTCGGTCTTACTAAATTTGCAGTGCGGTGTAGTCCTCATGATGGACTAGGACTCTGGATATCAGTGTTCGAATCCCTATTTAGCCATGGGAGTGGAACTGGAAAACCCCTCCTTAAATATCTCGTTTACCTTGAAAGCCCTATTAGGGCTTTTCCCCTATAAGTTGCTTCCGACTTGACAGCACATGACACACACACATTAAATTCAGTGGATCATACCCTCAGAGTAGGTGAATTAAAGGGATGGAGAAGGTATGGTTCCCCAGATGTTGTTGGACTTCAGCTCTGTCAATCCAATCCAGCGTAGCTAACAGTGAAAGGGCTGACTGGAGTTGCAGTGTAACCATGTCGAGAGCACAGCTTGAGAAAGACACTTTTTGACTGCAATAGCCAGAATCTCCCAGACCAAAGAGATGGTCTGTGGCATCTATGGTGTTCTGGTATTGTAAAATTCACTATATGTTGGCAGAATATGGATTTATAATCTGAATAGGATATTTATTTATTTGCTTGTTTAATTTCATTTATATACCCCCCACTAGTGCAATGCACTATTCTGGGCAGTTGGCAAGCTAAACCTGAAAAATTACAAATAAATAACAAATCAAACAATAAAACAAAGTACAATAAAACAAACATTTCAAGTATGAATGCCAAGATAGTGTGATGCTTCATAATAAAATGATAAGATGACAGGACAATGGTAGGAAAATAATGCGATGTTGCCATCAAATACATCTCTAAATAGCACTCTCTTTAAAGGTAGGCAGTGAGGGGACCAGCTTCCTTGCAGTCACTGTTAATACACAGCTCAAGCAGGTTAAGTCAAGTTTCTTCATTCACATTAGCTCTCTGCATGCAAAAGATCATACATTATCAAAGAATAAAACTCACACCAAAAATCGAGAGGAAAATACACCAAACATCAGATATGAAACAGTACTAGGTAAAATCAAGTCACAAAAGTTTGTTTTTTTAAAAAAAAAAGATTCAGCATGCGTTGGCACATGACAACAAGCACTTTCAAGAGTGTGGAAAATTTCCTGAGAACCTACACAGCATTGTTATAGAATCTATGTTCTTGGACCACAACTCCCAGAAATTCCGGCCAGCACAGCTAGTGGTGAAGGCTTCTGAGAGTTGTAGTCCAAGAACATCTGGGGACCCAAGATTAGGAACCACTGCCGTAGATGAAAAACCTAACTTCCAAACTCTGTGACATTCTTTCTGCCTGGACAATAACTTTTCTAAGATTTGGTACTTTCTCTCTGTATCATCTTTAAACATTTGTCAAACACTATTAACAAATTTAAACTTGGAGCCTGGCTAGACAGCCAAATCGGAGTGGGCAGGGTCAGACTAAATAGGGTGGGACTAATAAAATCACTTCTTAAATAACCCACTTTCCTTCAGAGCCCTGTTACGGTGGCAAAGAAGGAAAGAAAGGTAGGAAGGAAGAAAAGAAAAGAAAAGAAAAGAAAAGAGATCATACTAGAAGATGAGACTCCCAGGTTGGAAGCATGTAACCATCTAATGGGGAACAACTAAAGATGAATACAGGTAATACGCTCTTTATATATAGCAACTGGACAAAAGTTAAAAGAACATTCAGCTGCTGATCTGCACATATGTGAAGGGGAAGTCCAAAGCTGCATGGTACATATAATGTTAACCTGAAATGTTAAAAGTATGAATCCCCAGGTACAGTACTAAGCCATGACATTGTTTGGATGCTGGGCACTCTGGGACTTAAAATCCAGAAAAGTAACTTTCCTGATCTCTGAGTACTCAAGTAAATCAGTGTGAGTAAAGAGGAAATTAGTCTGCTTCTACGGGCTTAGTGAAGCGTATGTTAAGTGGAAAATAATCTCACTTATTGCATTTGAAAATAAAAAAATAAATGTTAACAGTTCATCACATTTTCATTTATTTCTCACTTGTTTTTTTTTATCTTTGAATCAGTTCAAATGGGTTACTAATTATGATCAGGAAATTGTTGAAAACCATAATTATTCAAAGCTGACTTCAACAACCAAGTCTCCCATATGCTGCTAAAATTAATGTTTTGTTTTTTATTTTCTTGTTCACACTTTTCTTTCTCTTTTTTGTTTTTAATTGCCATTTTGTTGTACGTATTGTTATGTGGGGTCTGTGGGATTTTTATGTTTTTACTTGTATACTGCACAGAGTAGTGCTTGCACTCATGAGGCACTATACAAACAAACAAATAAACAAACAAGGTTTAACTTAACCTAGATTTAAAAGATTGCCAGCTTTTAACTAGAACAAATGCTTCATTAACTTTCTCCATGCACATTAGTAATCATGTAAATAGAGAAAACTAATTGAAAAGTGACAAAATGGAAAAAAGCTTTCCACAAAATGTGTCAGTTTCCCTGGAAACTAGAATGTGTGTGAGAAAAAAATTATTGTGGTAATTGCTACTAATTGTACTAATTTTTTTTAAAAAATGTATATGTGATTTCAGTCTTACTCTGAACAAAACTTCTACAGAAGGAAGCTGGTTCATACACCCACACAGAGCAAAGTCATTTTACCAGAGAAAATGGGAAAAGCAAGCAAAGAATATACTGTATAATCTTCCAGACAATGATTGCATGACCACATCAAAAACTCTAGTTGCATTAATTAAATTGAGAATAAAGACTGTCACTATTGGCATCTTTATCATGTACAGAAGCATCAGTACAGTTGGGGATGTTTTGGAAGAGTTTGGTGTGAGGAAAATTGAGGGTAACTTAAAAATAAATTTTCCTCTAACTATACAGTAGCTAAAAATATTTTGGTCAGGAACCTACAGAGCAGATTGGATTACAGTCTCCCTTAGTAGACCACTCCTTATTTGTTTGTTTTCCTTAACTGGCACTTACTGTATTTGTTTCAATAATTCATTCAGAGAATCTGGTAAATTAGAAGGAATGAAATGTTTCTGTTTATTTACTGTTCTTATATAAAAACAAGCATCATATTTTGTGAGAATGTTAACTCGTTAATCAATTGAGCTTAACTGCTTAATTTTCTTCATTACTGACCGACTGGAGATATTCCTGACAGAACACTTCACCCTGTTGACTTCTAACTCCATAACTCTAATACTCTAATAGAACACTAAGTGAACCCTGACTGGAAAAGAGGTGGGAAAAAGAATCTGAGGTAGAGTGGGAAGTATTGGCTATTACTGAGTTGACTGACATTTATTGCAGCTCCCTCCCAGGCAAAACCTCTAAAAAGCATTATATAGGGGTGCAATATATCCAACAAGTATTTGCTTCTGACTTTGGAGGAAGGCATCGGCACAATGTCTTTCATGGATTCCAGCATTTCACCTCCCTTTTCTTACTGGGTTGCAGGGTGGTTGAGGAAGAGGGGAGAGGAAGGAACTGTCATCATTGTTCAATGAGAAAAAATATGGTACATCCATTGAAATCTTAGGACAGAAAGAGGGAACTGTGGTCCAAAGATGAAGAAATTATAATGTTCTTTATTTCAGTGTAAAATGGCCAGTGCATTTTGGTGCATCAGCCTTCATCAAGAGCTGTATAAAATAAAAATTAAAACATTATAACTTATTGGGGAAAACATCATGAAAATGTAAATTCATATAAACATTATTCTATAATTCTACAGCACATCCATACATTTTTCACTGTATTCTTGTGTTAATTAATAACATTCTGGTCTAGATATATTGCATCAAAATCTTAACATCAGAAAGGTGGACATTTTAAAAAAATTCATTTACTTCATAATCATAAATATAGATACATACAGACCATTACATACAAAACTCTAATTAGCTCTAATGACTTCAGAGTAAACTAACCTAATGAGGGTCAGTTCCTCACACCAATGACCTAATCATTGCTTATTCCTCTTGTCTTTTGTTGGCAGTGGAACTGGGACTCCCAGAGAAAGATGTCAGCTGGGTAACCAAGTGGCAGTGATAGATGCTGCTGGAAGCTCTTATATTTTAGGAAAGTGTGAAGGAAAGAGGAGAAGGGGACGACAGAGGACGAGATGGTTGGACAATGTCACCGAAGCTACCAACATGAATTTGACCCAACTCCGTGAGGCAGTGGAAGACAGGAGGGCCTGGCGTGCTCTGGTCCATGGGGTCACGAAGAGTCAGATGCGACTAAACGACTAAGCAACAACAACAACAATATATTTTTCAGGAACAAAAATAGCAGCATATCAGGGATCAGCTAATGGGTTCTCCCACCAAGCTACACCATGGCATTGGCTCTAAAATTGGGCCCAAACACACACCAGAATTTCAGAGATGGTTTTGCTATTATGAATAATGCTTCCCAACCTTGGATGCAAAGATGTTCTTGAAACACAACTCCCAGAAATCCTGGCTAGCACAGCTAGTGGTGAAGGCTTTGGGGAGATTTAATCCAGGAACACCTGGGCCCCCAAGGTTGGGAACCATTAGAGTAGACCCATAAGACTCAATGGGATTTACATGTGTTAATTTTCTGATTCAGCAATTTGATTCAACCTCCAACAACTCATGAATCGTTTTAGCAAGGCCTGTTCATGTATTTGTGTACCTTGGCTCAACGATCTCTGACACTCTCTCTAGATGTTGAGCTGGACAAACGCATTGGCAAAGCAGCTACCATGCTCTCTAGACTCGCAAAGAGAGTATGACTCGCAAAGAGAGTATGGCTTAATAAGAAGCTGATGGCATACACCAAGATCCAGGTGTATAGAGCCTGTGTCCTGAGCACACTCCTGTACTGCAGTGAGTCCTGGACCCTTCATGCACGGCAGGAGAGAAAGCTGAACACGTTCCATATGCGTTGCCTCCAACGCATTTTTGCTATCACCTGCCAGGACAAAGTTCCAAATAGAGTAGTCCTAGATCGAGCTGGAATTTTTAGCATGTATACATTACTGAAACAGCGACATCTACGTTTGCTCGGGCATGTTGTAAGAATGGCTGATGGTCGGATTCCAAAGGATCTCCTGTATGGAGAATTAGTGCTGGGAAATCACCTCAGAGGGAGACCACAGCTGCGATACAAGGATATCTGCAAGCGTGATCTGAAGGCCTTGGAAATGGATCTCAACAGATGGGAAACCCTGACATCTGAGCGCTCAGCCTGGAGGCATGCAGTGCATCACAGCCTCTCCCAATTTGAAGAGACCCTTGCCCAGCAGGCTGAGGCAAGGAGGCAGTCCCGAAGCCAGCAAAACCAGGGAGCTAGACGGGGTACAGATTGTATTTGTCCTCAGTGTGGAAGGGATTGTCACTCTTGAATTGGCCTTCTCAGCCACACTAGACGCTGTTCCAAGTCCTCCATACAGAGCACGATACCACAGTCTCTCGAGACTGAAGGATGCCTATGCTATGCTAATTTGATTCAATGGGATTAGCAACAGAATACTTTGCCATTATGGTGTAGCAGGTAGTGATAAATGTAATTTCTTCTGCAAGTAAAGTCAACAGTGAAATACACTGTTGAACAAAAAAATAGGCTTGTTATGCAGTTAAATCATAAGATAATATTTCCAGCTGGGGTAGATTAGTTTGTTAATCCCCCCCATATGTTGATAAACCTACCTCAACCCTGCAGAAACAGCCAGAATATACTGAAATGTAGCATCATGTTGGGGCACAAGAATCTGTACTGTACATCTATAGGCTTGCTGTCCCCTCTCTCTATACTTTCCAGGAATGAATTTATAGCTGGTGATTTTCTAAATTACTGTAGTCTCCCTCTCAACATCACCTCTTTTCCTCATCTTTCCCAAAGTAAAAAAAGACCCATAGTATTTTATATTTACATTCACACAGAGTATGATGAACTCCCAAATCTTTTAGTTATGGTTACAGTTCCAAGGCCAGTTAAAAGTATTTACCCCAACAAAAATAACAACTAAAAAAGAAAAGCCACCAAAAATTGTAGCACTTTAAAATCCATTATATTTAAATATGCACTTTAATGGATACCACCACTTCTTAAATATGTCTGAAGGATATATCCACAAAAGTTCACATTGAAATATAACAATAATCAGTTTTAACATGTTATTATGTTTTAATTTTTTAAAAAATTTTGGTCTGGATATGCTTGAATAGATTTACATGGCTCTTGTTCTGAAAATTCAAAGTACTGCACTTCGTTACCATTGTAGGAGCCTTGTGGAGCAATTGTTAAACGGCTGTAATGCAGCCAAAACTGTGCTCTTGACCCAGGCTTCAATTCCAGGTAGCCGCCTCAAGGTTGACTCAGTCTTCCATCCCTCCCAGGCTGATAAAATGAGTGGGGGGAGAGGCAATGTGTAGCCTACATAATTAACTAACAAACTGCACAGAGAGTGCGTTAAGAGCTATGGGGCAGTATATTAGCACAGTTTTATAATATTTAAAATATAGCTCTGTGTTTTTGCAGTATTCAAAAGTAATTACAATAATTACTTTTAGTTACTGGTTTTAAAAATATTGGATTGCTACAAGCAATAGACCTATGGTGCAAAACGTAAGTAATAAGGGTGCACATGCTATATAACTATAAAAATATCTAAATCATTGTTACAAATACACAATAAAAGAAGTGACCATATCCCTCATTATGTTACAACGGTAATGTAAGTTAATTGTCCCTTTGATTAAACCATAATGGCTGTCTTAAGCATAGAACCTGTTTTTTTCTCACAGGGATGTTGATGACGACAATGCTTAATGTTTCAATGGCCCTTCCATGTTTTTTCTAAAGTGCTTACAGCTCCACCTGGTGATGATTGGAAACATAACAAATAGAGGTGTGCAGGTTATAAATTATACCCCAAATCAATGAGTTGTGAGAATTTCTCCCACCACACCATCTTCGAGTGTTTATACTCCACACAATTACAGCAATTATACTTTGAATCTACTTTACCTGAACAAGGTGGGATCCAATGAAGTGCTGAGATTTGTACAGCTATTATACAGATTTGTACAGTTTGGTGAGATACCAAGGCTTCTATTCCAGAGCAATCCCCCTTAATTCCTGTGGTTCTGGATTCATGTACTGTACAAGCACAACATAATATCAAGAATGTCCTGCTTCTTTGATACAATTTTGAAAATAGATAACAAACCTGTTTTCTCATTGCAAGGGAGAAAAGCTTTCAAAAAACAACTGAGGAAATGATCGACTGGGATAGGTAAGACATGGAGGACAAAGAATGAATTTCCAGCAGACTTTTTTGTTTTCTTCCCAGTGTATAAAAAGAGATAATTGAATTTCTAAAGGCTTTGGCCATGAGGACACTTACCAGAATCCTACAGATGCTAATTATGGCTAATTGATAGGGTGCTGGGACACATCTCAGTTGCACAGTTGACATGTGACCAGGCAAATAACCAAAGAATACCCTCATTAATTAGCTGCAATTAGTTGTGGTAAGTTATGCAAACGTCATGTGAACATTGATAGGATATTTCAGCCACTGTGTTCAGATGTAACATGAAAATATATAGATTGATGAAATATATATAAATATATAGAAAATACATAGTCGCTTGGAAAGCCAGAAAGTGGTGTCTCTGCTTGCACCATCTTGTCTGCTTGATTTTGCACTGCATTTCCACTCATCCCCTGCCCTACATATTTCTTCCTCAAGTAATATTATTAGGACACATAGTCTCTTCACCTGTTGCAATTTCACAGCAGCAAAATGATTTTCTTTTTCATACCTGGAAAGATGAAGCAACTATCACCTCTCTGCACTTATTATTGCTGTTGGAAAAGCCTTGCCTTGCTTCAGAGGAAAAAAACAAAACAATGCCTTTCATAATTGCCAGGCAACTCCAAGGATGCAGTTTTCAGTCATCTTTTTCAGAACAAGAAACAGAGGTTGAGAGGAGAAGAGGGAAGCATGCCTCTGAAATACTCAAATCCTTGCTCCATGTCTCACTGGGACAATCATTTGTCTAATACCCAGAACTCATGCAGTAAACATGGATGCCTGCTTCACTTGTAATAGGCTGGGATATCTCTTATATTTTAGGTTGCCGGAGTTAGTGGCAAAATCTTTAATGGTGCTACAACTGAGTTGTGTGAAAATATCAAACTACTACCCTGTTTCCCCAAAAATAAGACCTAACCTGAAAACAAGCCCTAGTATGATTTTTCAGGATGCTCATAATATAAGCCCTACCCCAAAAATAAGTTAAGTGAAACCCCGCCCTCCACCCTTGTGTCGCATTGGGAAGCAACTGGAAGAAGATGACATGACTGTAAAATAAAACATCCCCTGAAAATAAGCCCTAATGCATTTTTGGAGCAAAAATTAATATTAGACTCTGTCCTATTTTGGGGGAAACACGGTAGAAGGTTCTGGCTTCTATGTTTCTGGATTCTGACTGGCTTACTAAAAATAGACCTTGCTGACTTTCAGCCTCACCTTTCCTTTTAAACTATATTCCTCACCTTTACTTTTGGAGTATTTGCCTCACATTGGCAATTTACAGAGCTGATTTAATGAGCCTGCTCTATTTGTGACTTACTGCTGGATTTCAGCCAATGTGGGTGATGTCTTTTATTTATGCCTTTTTCTTATATTCTTAGCTCCCCAAATCTAGTCACAGTGACGTATATATATATATATATATAGTAAATATGGATAGGCTGGATGGCTTTCTTATCTTCTGCCTATTGTACATTATCCAAAGTGATTTTCTAATTCTCTGCTTATTTTATTTCGTGTTTTCCTAATGTTGGTAAATAAATCCATCTCCTTAATGGAGAAGATTTAGGACTTGACTATTGGTTTCATTTTAGGACCTTGTTCATAGCCCTAGGAATGTCATTTGATATCTGGATGTATCCGGATGGATAGTAAATTGAACAGAAAGAGTGCTGGTGATCTATCTTGCAGGATAGTTATTAGATCCTTTTGTTTACAATCTTGGCTCCAGCCTTTTACAATGGCATTCATACAAATTAATCATCTTATCCTGTCACCACCTGCATTGGTATTCTTTTTGAAAAAGTTTCCCCTGGATATTAAAATAAAATTAATCGCCATGTGGGAGCAATTTCCAGGAGCAAATTGTAGCACACAGAGACAGTGGATGGTGAGAACTTTGCCTCTTTGAAAATATTTTGTATGGCAGTCAAGCATAGTGGGGAGGAGAGCATTTTCCTTGGGCACCAGTGGGGGAAAAAAATACAGGAAAAAAAGTATTCTTTACCATGTAGTACTAAAACTGGTCACTAGAGGGAGCCAGAGATCATGTTATTTATTCACCAACAAGAATACATAGCATGTTCTCTGGCTTCCTCTAGTGGCCAGTTCTGGTAAATACATAACGAAAATACTAGTTTTTTTTCTTTTAATATTTTTAGTGTTTTCAGACCATGTATAAATTAAACTGCAAATACGGATCCTGCAGATATAGGGGTCTTACTGGCTCTGAGAAACCGATTCAAGAGCCAAGGCTGGGCAAATTACATTCCAAGATGACCTGGTCTACCTCTCATCAGAGGATATCCTTGTTTCCCTAACGTCTGCAAATAAACCCACTGCTTCTCTACATGTCAAGCATTCTCTCTTTGCCTCCTTCCTGTAAGGAAGTTCATGGAGAAATACGCAGTTTGTAGAGCTCTTAACTAGTCATTTTGGCATCTGGGGAAAGCAGCACTTTTTCCCACCCTGTCTGAACTAAGCCACTCATGGGAGAGGGAGAGGCAGGGAATGTGGTTCCCTCCACCCCAAAAGAGAAAGTTGATACTTTCAAAAGGAGGAGGAAGAGGCCAGGAGGTGTTGTCATTTATTTTACTAACATTCACCAATAGATTCGTTTTCAGATGTTGGTGCTCTCTAAATACCTCAGTTGCTCCATCCAAGGCACAATGCTGGTGGGAGGCTTCTCTGAATGCTGGTGGTTTGGAGATCTCTCTCTCTCTCTCTCTCTCTCTCTTTCTCTCTCTCATGACAGACTGCTGGATAGTTCGTGACCAAAACTGGTGTTGTGGAAGGGAAATGTCTCTCCTGTTTCCTCTTCCTCCTCCTCCTCCTCCTCCACCCCCGATCACCCAGTGCCATTGGCTGGTGGTAGTTGTGGATTTAGGGCAATCCAAGCAATATATGACACAGTAGATAATTCTGACCGCATGTGAGGGATAAGGCAACTTGCTTAGACCAGCCGTCCGCAGGCTGGCACTGCCTAAAAATTTACAACCTAAGGCAGCTCACAATATTAAAATAATAGAATTACAAAGATAATAATAAGTTAAGCATTTAAAAAATTTAAACTATGCAACAATTAAAGTGTGATTAAATAATTTAAAGCAAGTAAGCATTACAAACTCCCTTCATTTTAAGAAGGTATTCAGGGACTTAATCATGATTGTTAAAAGCCTGCCTGAAAAGACAGATCTTCAGCTGTTGGTGGAAGGATAAAAGGGTGGGGGGATAGCCTGATCTCCTGAGGGAGAGCATTCCATAACCTGGGAGCTGCCATGGAGAAGGCCCTCTCTTGGGTCCCCATCAGCCATTCCTGTGCTGGCAATGGGACTGGGAGGAGGACCTCCTCTGACGATCTTAAGCAGCATGAAGGCTTATACGGGGAGATATGGTGCTTTGGGTAGACATTCTGAATGCAAAGCAGACATTTTACTCTAAGCTCACTCATTCCCAAGGATTGATTTTGCCCAGGGGAGAACTGATATCTTCAACCTACTGTCAGCCCCCTCACAAAGAAAACCTTATCTCAGCAAGATCCCATAACAGTTATCTGCAATCCCGAGAAAGCTTGGACTTTCAGTTTATGCTCCCCCTGTTTTCTAAAGGGTTTCCTTGCCATCTTGGGATTGAAAAGGAGCACAATCCTGACATCTATTTTGTTCCTGGGCAGCTCTGTCTATACTGGACCTGCTCCTAAGGAAGATGAAAACTGTGACTATTGATTAGTTGCTGCAGATCAGCATGGCTGCTAACTTTATTTTTAATTTTGTTTTTGTTCCTTATGGGTATGACCTTCAGCATGGTTACAATGAGCAGCTGGATTTCAGATTTACCACTCTGCCACTGGTGAAAGGCACTCATGTTGAGGCAGCAGGGCTGGATTCCAGCCCTTTCTGCTAAGAGGTTCAGCCAGGTGAGTTGCAGGTGGAAGGACTCATGACTCATCCTTACGTTTGCTCAAACTCTTCTTTGAACAAAATGAGAAGGGCCTCCTAGGCTGAAGAAGAAAGAAAAGACTCTGCAGCAGCATGAGCAAAGAACTGGCTGTTCCGAGTTTTAAAGGAAATGTGTGCCTTTTAAATCATGCAAGTTGAAACTGAAACGTCAAGGAGTAAAGGAGAACCCTGGAAGTGAAGCGGGGAGGGAAGAAAGAGGCATGTAAGACATAGATGCCTTTCATCACTTGAACTCTGAGAAATTTCTCTGCCACCACCTACCCGGTGCCTGCTTGATCTCTCACTGTCAGGTTCTCACCATTTCAGAAGTGATCTGTCATTGCTGTGCTTAGTACCAAGACTGATGTATTTTAAGACTCATGATGACATTGTGAAAAAAAACCCTCTAATGTTATCTGTGCCTTTCTCCACCTGAATGTTGCCATAAATATAGAATTGTTGAATTATGTATTTGGAGCACTGTATTCAAGGTTGAGCCAATAATCACAAGGCAGTTATACAGTATGTCCCTAAATGCCATTTATTGAAGTAGAATTCAGTAGGCTTAATGGGGACAGGATTTTGGTCCAATGCACATTCGATCAACTACAAACAAGATGGATTTCAATCCATGGATGGCCATAAATGGCACTCCTCCTTTTTTGTTGTTGTTGTTTTTTTGGTAATGTTATGAATAGGATTGCTAGTTTGTAACAATGATTTATGATAAAAACAGAGGGCAGGGGAAATGAGAATAACTTTTTTTGACTGTACATAGACTATTGCTGATGCATTGCATCAACTGTAAACTTTTTTATATATAAAATGTATATATATATAAAAGTTTACAGTTGATGCAATGCCCATGTATATATATTCTTTGCCTTCTCTTAAAGAGCAGGTTAAAAAACTGCCTGCAGCCAACACCAGGGATTCAACTGTGGGTGGTTTCTTGACCAATCCTTTAAAGCAGGACAAAGAAAATAGTTTTATTTTTAAAATAATAACTGATAGTGATAGGCTATATGCAGTCAACAAATGTTTTTTTCATTTGCTGAGCAGGGGAAGTGATTAAGTTGCCCATATCCTGAAGTAGCTTGCTTATTAAGCCGCTTCACAACATTGGCAAATTGAAATGGGAAGGCCTGCCTTGAACCAGTTCCACTGATCAAATGTTCTGGAACTGATCCAACCCAGAGTGATCCTACCCACCCCAAAAGCAAACAAGCAAAAAACAGGAGAATCCCCTTGACAGGGGTCAGGAAGGTGTTGGTAGGAATGCTCTGAAGCCAGGCTGAGGACAAAGTCTTGTTGTTGTCTTTAAGAGCTCAACCAGCCCATCTCTGCAGCACTCCAACAGCCCATGTATTCAGCTTCTAAGTTAAGTAGAGGTCGGGAGTAAAACTCCCCATGATGCTTCCTGAGACTAGAGCTAGCCTGTATGGCCTTGGGCAAGCTGCATAGTCCCAGGATGCCCCCAGAAGAAGAAAACAGTAAACAATTTTTGAGTACTGTATACCTCAAAAATCATAGAAAAGGGTCACCATAAGTCAGGATTAACTTGACAGCATGTAATAATTATTATTAACTAGATCTGCAACTAATTGAAAACATTGCTCCTAAAGAATCTTCAACTGGTGGGAGATATGGCTCTCGGCACTATTCCTTCATTGTTCGTCAGCTCTAAAGTACAAGCAAGGTGCTGCTGGTTCTAGTGCTACCCACTCTTTGTTTATTCTTTACAAACTACAATCAAAGCTGCAATAAACTGACCAATCCATTCGTTGCTCACCAACTTTCAATTACAAGGAAGGCTAGAGTAGATTGGAGTTATTACTTAGGCATCATTCATTTGTTGCTTGTCAACTTTAAGGTACAGGCAACACTGTGATAGATTGGGGCATATCATACTAATCTGCATTCCATAGTACCCATTGTCTTAGCTGTATGTTGCCATCTTGAGTGTTATGTCCAGAAGAGTGCATTCAAATATGCTCCCTTCTTAATGGGGCTGGTTTCTATAGAAATAACAGGTTATCTGTATATGGCCGAGCTTAGATGCAAGAAAGTTCATCAGTTGTAGGATGCTCAAGCCCATGCTCATGCACTCATCATAACAGAGACCTATGGATGGCAACGGTTTTAATAGCAGCTGTACTTGTCTATCCTCTTGACTCTTGTTTGGTAAATCTTATTTATTTATTTCATGAGCAAATGTATCCTGCTATAGATGACATTTGCTGTAAATCTTAAAGCTGAATTTTCCTCCTTCCCTTTCTCTGTTTCAAGCCCCAGGGAAACTTTATTCTGCCAACTCTAGGAGAGGTGGATTTACAAGGTAGTTAAAAATTGACATCTACTGCAAATCTTAAGCTCATCTTCCATCTGAAGTACTATTGTGTTTTCATAAAGCAGTCTCTTAAGAGGGCACTGTGATAGACATTAAGCTTCTTTCAGCTTTGGTGCAGCTCTTGGCATATTTGTTTTTACATCTTTAAACTGACTTCTTGGCAACCCTTGGGAAACCAGCCCACATTTTTAGCCTGGGTTATTAAGCAGCTAGTGTGCACGTTATGAAACAGCAAAACCCCAAGAATACCAGATGTTGTTGGATTCCAAGTCCCATCATCTAAACCCATTACCCATATTGATGAGCTGTTGGGAACTGGAGCCCAACAATATCTGGAAGCACACAATTTCACATACTGCTAGTTTAATTCACACAGATTTTTTTTTCCAGATTGAAGTTCACCTGAAGTTCAAAATATTCATTCATTCATTCATTCATTCATTCATTCATTCATTCATTCATTCATTCATTCATTCATTCATTCCCTGTTTACTTACTGAAATATTAAAATATCACTATATCTGCATATTTTGTGTAATGTGCAGATTGGTTGTTAAATGTATGCCCCTAAGCCAGGAGTGAAAAACTATTAGACCTTATTCAAGTATTCCCTATTTACCGACTGAAATATTAAAATACCGCTATATCTGCATATTTTGTGTAATGTGCAGATTG
Source organism: Pogona vitticeps (assembly GCF_051106095.1). NCBI lineage: Eukaryota > Metazoa > Chordata > Lepidosauria > Squamata > Agamidae > Pogona > Pogona vitticeps. The sequence continues at coordinate 21,908,456 of NC_135787.1, read as the reverse complement.
GTTCTTAAATGTATGCCCCTAAGCCAGGAGTGAAAAACTATTAGACCTTGACAGGTCTCTGCAGATCTGTCCCTTCTCCAGCAACTAATTCATAGAAGTAAAGAGAAAACAGAGGGGGCCTGGAGCATCATCCTACCACTGTCCAGAAACCAGTCCACATTTTTAGCATATCATCATGTTGATTCATCTTTAAAGCTACCTTCTGAGCTGCTAGGATAAGCAGGAGGGCTTTTCCTGGTATTGCTTGGATGCTTTGGGATCAGTTCCCTTCCCAAGTATGCACTTGTCACTCCGTAATACCAGGCAGGAAAAAGCTGGCCTGTTCCAACAAGCATTTACTTCTTACTTGACCTGTCATGGTTTAAATTTATGGTTACTATAGATGCATTGGATGTTTTTGCTTCTGCTTTTCTGGGTTGTTTTAATGGGACAATTCATCATTGTTTTAATGGGATATTTCAAATTTTCCTCGATATTTATGTCAGTTGCATTGAACAAACTGGATGATGGGTGGCATAGATTTATGAATGAATGAATATGCTACAGTATTGAAGCTTTGTATGGATTTCCAAATTATAACTTTTTACATTTTCTTTTTTCCTTCTCATGCAAATGGTTTGCTCAGATAATCAAATATGGAGTTGGGAGGAATCCCAGAGGTCATTTAGTCCAGCCTGCTGCTGAATGCAAAATTGTGCAGCCACAGGAGGGGTGGGCAATTCTGGGAGGTTTGAGGGTTCATTTTCCACCCCTTTACATACACTGGGCTGTTGCAATCAACCACTCCCACCAAATCGGGAGCAGGCTAGACAGTTATGCCCAACTTTAAAACAAACAAACCCAAAATGCTCCAGATTTGTCTGTCTGTTCAAAAAAGGCTTTGGGGTAAAACAAGGTGCAAGGAGCATATGAACTTTTCTGTCATCTATTGGTGGGATTGCCTACAGCCGGGGTGGATGCTGAGTTGCAATTCCTAACATTTTTCACCGCTGGTGTGGAAGTCAAGTTTGATGGGAGTTGTAGTCGCTGAAAATCTGAGGGAAGCACGCATTGCCCATCTTGGCCTGTGTGAATCATTCAAGAAGGGAGCAGCAGCAAGATCTGGAGGAAAGAGTCACACTAAAGAGGATTCAGAACAGTGATTATTTGTACAAAGTGTTTTTCCCCCCTTAAAGGAGAATGGAAACACATTCATGCCCCACCAAAATGACTAGATTACGATCAAAATGGCAAAACTATTATTAAGAACAAAAATTGGACAGGGCTTTGTTTTCTTTGAAGTTCACACCCACACACCTACTACAGTCTTAAAACAGCCTGTGTTGGAAAAACTATTATTACACACAACACCATTTTTATATTTGAAACATTTTCAACCGGGGTGGGTGGGAAGCACCACCTTGAAATTTGACCATGGCCAACATTGCCATCTTGTGACTGCAATGTACTTAAAGAACAATCAGTCTGCCTGTAATACCCCCACACCTTTTGGATGCCCCAATTTGTGGCTACATCATATATATGTATTTGCATTGTCTTGATTTTGTCTACACTCTACAGTAATCCACTCCCCATAGTAAAAACAGTTAAGGTTGTTCCAATAATTGCAAGGTCAAACATTACGGTGCTTCTATTTCCTATCCCATTGCACTTTCACTATTAGAATGCACAGTACCCACCTCCTCCTTTCCTGTTCTTTGTTGAAAGGTTTCTATCTAGGTCACATTTTGCAATGAATACAGTAAGAAAATTTGCTTTTCTGCTTTTCTGGGGAATGACTGCCATCTAGAGCCCACTAGCATGAATCCCGAGTTAGAAGACGCCAGAAATAAGAACATGTATTTTAAAACAGCCTCTAGTATTTTGGATCACGCTTGGCTTTTCTGAAAACAGCTGCCATTTTTCATCAGATATCTACCTGTTGTTCTTGGCAGCAGTCAGGAGTTCTAGATAGCTGTTGGATGACAACTTGCATGCTGAGATTGGCACATGCAGTGCTAGCATGTGTTTGTATCATCCTATGCTGATGTTGAGAGAAGGGGCTTATAAAAGCTAGTGATCTCTGCATTAACAGAGCAGTACGAGACGTTGGTGTCCAGAGACCTGGTCCTGCTGTCTCCCCCTGACCCATCTTTAAGGAATGCTGGGCTGTAAAAAATAAGTGCCTCATGCATGCTGCACCACAGCATCAGAAGAAATGGAAAGTCTGCATAAAGAAGACAAGTCCTTTGAATTTCCCAGCAGCATTGTAGCAGCTCCTGGACAGAAACCTCGTACAAAGAAAGTTACCTTCTCACCATTATGTAACCATTGGCTAGTCCTATTAGCCAGTTGGAAAAGCTATTATGAAATAGTTAGCTGCCCTCATTTCCCAAGTGGAGAATGTTTGGTTCACAAAGCTGTTGACCAAGAAATCCAGTCATTTGAAACAAATAGAACTGGTAAGAAAATGTTACAAACATCTACAGCAGGATGGCACCGGACAAGAAAATTAGAGGGTTTAAGAACAAACTGCCTGTTGGCCAAGCCTTTTCTTGCTTTAGTACAACCTGAAGATTATAGCTGCCTTAAAACATTTATTTTTCTGCATCAAAAACTTCCTAGCTGCTAGTTCCACACATTGTTACTTGAAAGTGAAGTGGTAGGTATCTCAGGACATTTGAAACACGTTTCTCGACATCCTTAAATGAATGAATGAATACTTTAGTATGGTCAAAGACCAGTAAAACCAAATCAATATAAAATGCATACATATAATTGTAGACATCCTTAAATATCGTTTCCATTATGTATTTTTGAAACAAGGAATAGACAGTTATCTCATCATTGATCAGATAATGATTACTATTGTCAAATATTTGTCTTTAACCAGAGTTGCACATTTTTCCTCACCCCCTAATAAAGCTTGTAAAAATGTTTTTGCTTCAGTAAATATATGAACCCATTAACTGTGGACAATCCACCACATTCCCATAAGGGCACAATGTTTCTGTAAAGGCTGGCAGTTAAAGGAAGCCTCCCCATGTGTCTCAAAGCAACCCTGCATTTTTCAGTTTTCTCATGCAACGTTATTTTAAAACTGCAGATTGATTTCAAGAACTAAAAGTTGTGTTTACCAGCCTTGCCATCTCCTTCCTTGCATCACAGTTAAAAGAAAGAAAGGAAAAAAAACAACACAGAAATTGACTCACTAAATGACAAATATTAATAACATTCTTCTCTGGATAATAATTAGAAGTGAAAACTCTTCATGTCCAGATTGTGCCAGTTTTAGCTCCGGGAAGATGCTTTTCATACTGTTGCTGGGAAATTCCTAGATTTTTCTCTGTGTTTAACTAACGTGACACAGCCAAGGATCTTGGCAAGACTCCTTTTATTGAGCAAGTTATATTTGCACCGCAGCACCTATTTCTTCATTTAGGAAACTCTTGAGTCTGAAAAGCAAGGGTTGGAGAATAATTTTGCTTTTCAGATATATGGGACTTCAACTCCAATCATCCCCATCCGCAGTGACCAATGCTAGGGGATGATGAGCATTGAATTTCAAAACTCCTTAGGGTGGGAAAGGTTCCACACAGCTCGTTTACAGCTTTCTTCTAAACATAATTATTTAGAGTCCTTTCACTTCATGGTACTTTACCTGCTCAGAACAAAGTCATATTCAGCTGACAATTACAGAGAATGAATGATAATGTCAAGCTAGAAATGGAAAACAAGCCTGTATTTATTTATTGTTAAGTAATTAATTTAAAGCTTGCTTTCACCAGCAGCTCGTGGTTCGAAAGGGGAACTGGGGTCACCATCCTGATGCCTATCTTTCTCCCCAGAAATGGTGCTAGTTCTTAGAGATTCATTTTTATCATTAGTAACCAAGGAAAGAATTTTCTAAATCAAGCAGGTTATTGAAGCAGAAGTAGTAAAATGAATGAATAAAGACCAAGAAATCATGGCAAGCATAAAATGCATGAAATTGAGATACTAGTTGGTTGTTTAAAGAGAAATGCAAACTACAAATTGTTTCCGCTGAGTGTTTAAGGAACAATAAATGGGGAAAGAAAAGCAGGAAGGAAAACAGTTTATTGGGTGACGAATGAGAGGGAGTCTGGATGGGGCACAAAATCACTGTTTAGAGCTGCTACATCAAAATAGCTACGATGAGATCCTGTCTCTGCTAAGAAAGAAAGGAATGTACGTAGCATACTCAGCAAAGTCACTAAGTTTAGCTTAGTAACACCCTCAGTTCACTGTGCCTAGCATGGCTTCAGTTTGCCCACTTCTAATAAACCTACCCCTATCTTGAATCACTAGGTGTCGAAACCAGGAAGGTGGCTGCCATTACTGCAGTGCACACATTGCTATTTTTTAAAAAATTTCCGTGCCCGATACATCAATATGTTGGTAAAAGTATGTCATAGGGGGGGGGAGGGACCGCCATTACATTACTGGTGGTGAGTCCTAACTTTTTCTTTCCTGTGGGAAGATATATTGACACATTGGTATGCCAATGTCACCCGGTTGTGTGTGTGATCATCAATACTGCTGTGAGGATATCCCATTGTGTGCGATGCATTTCTGCAGGAGAAGCCAGTGCAACAGAAGGACACTTTCCTAAACAGAAACTCCTTTCTGATCAATGTTTCCTCTAATTTCCACCCCGCCATGTGTGAGTCTGCCCCACTGCATGGGTTTCCATTGTGACAGGAACGAAAAGGGGCTGGAAATCATAGCTGTGGGTGCACGGGGGAGGAGGAAAGCTGTGGGGAGGAGGGCGGAGTCAAGCATGCCTGTGCAGTCATGCACCTTAGAGACTTATATATATATATAGTACCAATGTAGTACCAATTTACTGGCTAGGCCATATATAATATATATAAATCAAGGGGCTATATTGCCCCATGAAGCAAGAGAGAAAATAAACCAGTACAATGGTATAGCCGGCCATAATGATTCAAATAGGAGGAAATAAATTGGTACTGCTGAAAGTTCTTAGGACGTTCGTCCTGAGATATAAACCACATGACCATGATTCAGTACAACAGAGGCATGGAAAGTATCAGAAGAACTAGAAAAACATTTCCCTTGTGTGAACAGGGGCCTCAATTTACAGCATGGAGTCACTGTGAACGTCTGTGATCAGGGTTAAAGTCCTTTACTCCTTTCGATATATTTATCTGTAAAGGAGGCAACAATAGCCCAAAATCTTCCAACAAAACAAATTTATTATCTAACAAGCTATCAGTCTCAAACATGTTCATATTATTTGGTTCTGCTTTAACAACAAGTCACACTTCTTAACTTCCATCAAACCAGGTAACTCTCCTTGCAATGAAAGAGATGAACTCTTAGCTCTAGCTGTCCATTTCTGCCTAGTGCCCGAGGTGTCCGGCATATTGTCTGTTAGGGCTATGGTTGTGGACGGTACACCCACCCACCTGTGGCTCCCAGACTTTTTCCCTCCGGTTCTGTCTCAACAGGGGACTGAAAGAACTGAGCCCACGGGATCTCCCAGTTGGCATCATACATCTCCTCTGTTCTTTTGTTTGTTCTTCCCTCCTTACCCAAGCTTTATATTCTTTCTTCCTTTTCCTTTCCTCCGTCTCGCCCCAATAGGGTGGTTTTTCTATAGGTTTGTCTTTTCCATTTTTTCTCAGCATATTCTCTGGGCACTCGAAACTCTACCCATTCCTCTGTCCAGGGATCTTCTTGTACCAAATCGACGAAGTCTTCTCTTTTATCTGTAATATCCTCCTCAGCTCAACATGCCTCTCTGTTTTCCTCTTTCAGACTGCTCTCCCCCTCCTTCTCCCCCTCTTTTCTATCCTTCCCTTTCCCCACCAAATTACCCCCCCCCCCCGGGCTTCGGTACTTATTTTCAGTTGCTTTAACCTCCTTTCAATGATCTCTCTCTCTTCTTCTGCTCTATTGGTGTGGGAGTCGGACGGTATACCCTGGAGAGTATTCCCAGTATTGCTCTCATCCTCACAGCGTCTTAGGCATTACGTAGAAATGGTGGAGGCAGCATTTCCCCCACAGTGCAGCCTCCTTCTATCCCGATTGCAATCCTCTCCCATGACTATTATTAGCAAAGGTTTAAAGACTACAAACACTCACTCACCTATCTTGGCCATTGTGTTTAGTTTCTGATTACCAATAAATAAGAAGGATGCAGTTTTGAGCAGGCAGGCTGAGTGGAACATAGGCAGCATGTGGTCTGAAACTGGAGCTGGTAGAAACAAGGTTGGAGCAGTGCTTTAGGTATCTTGCTGCAGAGCCAGAGCCAGAGGGTGGGAGTTCAATCCCCCACTCTGCCTCCCGCAAGAAAAAGCCAGCCTGTATGGCCTTGGGAAAGGTTCAGGGTGCTCCAAGGAATGGTAAACCACCTCTGTGTGTTCTCTATCTAGAAAACATTGGAAAGGGTTGCCATAAGTCAGGATTAACTTGATGGCACATAATTATTTAATTATTAGAAAAAGAAAGAAAGGAAGTTCACCTTATATGGAGTCAGACCACCTGACCATCAAGTTTAAGATTGTCTTCAACAGTTGTCAGCTGCTCTCAGGCATGAGGTTTTTCAACCCTTAACCCTCTCCAAAGATCACAAGGACCGAATGTGAGGATTTCTGCATGCCAAGCTTCAGTTCCACCACTGGCCTGTGATTCTGAATAAATAATCTCTCTCCAATGGAGCTAAGCATGCCGTTTGTAAATTAGCACTTAGAATTTATTAACGTGTTTAAAAATATTTGACTAACAGTAGGAAAAAAAGGAAGATAAATATGTATTTACTGTACATACTAGAAGAGGAAAGTCTGGATCTACAGGTTTTTCTTGTGATGGATGCAGGCTGCTAAAGAGTGTGACATGGAAAAAGAAACCCACCTCGGAATAGAATGACTTAAATATCTTCCCTTAAATTCCAAGAGATTATTTTAAGGCTACACATACACAATTATTTGGTTTAGATTAAGTCCCATTGTGTCTAACAGGACCTACTCCTGAGTAGACACACTGTATATAAGATTGCATGGCAAGATATATGTTTTAAAAAATGAAGAAGTAGTTCCTAAACCTTCTGCTTGATATTTCTGTTTTCTGGGAGCTTTCTGATTCTGAATACTTTTAAATGAGTGAATCCAGCCATGCAATCTGTATTGGAAATTTACAATTTCTTATTTTAAAATTAAATTAACAATCTGGAAGGGACATAGTTATGGCAGTTTGATAATGCTGTAACTGTCATGGCACAATTGTATAGAATCCCAGAATTTGTAATCTGATGAGATAATTAGACCTCTCTGCTATAACGATCGAGTGCACTTTTTGTATTCTCTTTCCTAAATAAGCTCAGAGTAACATACATGGGTCTGTCCACTTTTTCATTCTATTTACATCTTTGCATGGTAGCTAAATCTGAGAGAGAATAACTGAACCAAGGTTGCCCAGGGACCCAAATGGCTGGGCGCAGATTTAAACAAAGATGCCTCTGGCCCTGGATGGCGCTCAGAATAACAAAGGTATTTCCTGAATTTATAGCTGAATGCGGTTCCACGCTTGGCGAGGAAATTTCGCATCATTTAGTACTGACATTGGTAAAAACATTTTTTTTAAAATAGTCTCTTCAATACAGAAAATAATAATTTAAAAATACTACAGATGTGGAAGGAAGAAGGTACAGATTAGAGATGGGAATATTTGTATTTGTTTCATCCCCAGTGCACCTAATGTGGGTCTAGGCCTCAGAACCGGCCCATCCACTCACGCGCTGCTGCACCACTGGCCTCCCATTCTTCTTGCCAATCGCTGAAGTAGCTCCGCTGTCTTGTTGCTCTTCTGACCACTCAGCAGCCATATGGGGAGACTCGTCCTATCGCCCCCTGCCTGGAATGGCCATCTGAGCCAGGAGATGCTGGAGCTACTTCCACAATGGAAGAGCAGGAGGCTGGTGGCGCGGCAGTGTGTGAGTGGATGAGCCAGTTCGAGGACTGGACTCACATTAGGTGCACCTGGGATGGGGATACACATTTACAAATACTGTGCGAATATTCCCATTTCTAGTATAGATCTCTAGATATTCCTTGATGACAGTTCTCATGATCTCTTTCCACCGGCTATGCTTTCAAGGGTTGATAGGAGTTGTAATCCAGTAACATGTAGTGGGCTACATGTTCTCAATGCTCTGATTCTCAAAAGTGAAAACATTCTTCCACACAGAATGATGAACTGAGGGATTTGTTTCCCAAAAATATAAAACTGTTTCACTGAAAGGAAAATGAATTACGTGTAGGTATAGTGTAGCCTGACTAAAACGTTCATGCTTTCTGGTAAACCTAATTACACGTTAACAAAGGTTAAGCTAAGTCAGCCGCAGGTCACTGTCAGACTCAAACAGTGTTTCACAGACAAAAAAGAAAATTGTTTGCCAGCGGGTTATTATGAGACAATGAGAAACTTATCTCAATCCTTTAAATGGTCCATTCGTATATCCATGTACACATATGTAATCAAGGGCATGAGTATTTATTTGAAACACCATGAGTGAGGCTCAAGAGCTCAACATGGAGGCACTGTCATGTAGTTGCTACTGCTGTAAACTGCAACTGCTATAATCTCTGGGCGATACCAGAGGCAGCCTTAAACCCACTGCTATTTTTCACACTTGGCAAAACCACCCTATTAGCTGACTGAGACAAAAGATAAAATGGTGCTCCCCACCATTATCTACATTCAGTAAACAAGCATTGATAACTTAACCTTCAACACTGGCTGGAGGAGAGAATCTTCCTACCACACAGAGTTCTTGAAGCAGCAGGCTAGTTTAAAGGGAGAGCACGTCCCCCAACTCTGTTCAGGTTTTTAAATTATCAAAATGCATGAAACTGCTTCAATAGAGGTATAAACGTCAGCATATGATGCAGAGTTTTGAACTTCTGGTAAAATTTCCTTTTTGCTACACAATAGAAGTACAGAGATCCACAGAATAGCTACAAGCTCCCCAGAATCCATTCCTTTCTCATTAATTCACAATTAATGTCCCAGTAACTCAGGGTGAGACATTTGTAAGAGAAAGAATAAAACACATTTTTTATTTTACAGTGACTTGAAGTTACAGACTTGTGTATACTACTTTCTTTATGGCACTCATACTTAGCAACCAACCGAACAAATCAACAGCAAACAAACAACTTCTACCAATAGACAAAAGCAAAACACACACAAAGCGTGCTGCTTATATACCACCCCATAGCGTTTCAAGCACTCTCTGGGCGGTTTACAAATTGTAATTATGCAGGCTATACATTGCAGGCAAAGACAAAAGAGAGGGAAAAAGTGCACTCAGCAGAGACATGGAGCTCTCTCTGAATTCAAAGGCTGGAAGAACTATTGTTTGGTGTTGCGTTTATAGACAATCACTCCAGCCCAGAAAAGTCTCTCTCAGTCATTCAAACTACAGACAGCGTGTGATGTTGCAAATAAAACTCCAACAGCATATGTGCATTCAATTTGGATAGAGATTTTACAGTGGACAAATATTTATAACTTCAAAGCACTACCTTTAAAGTCTGTTGCATTGATTGGTTAGAGTACTTTTGTTTAAAATACATGAATAGAAATCCACACACACTCCACACCAAAGCTGGAACACTTTCACCTATTTTGGGGCTATGAGTCCTTAGAAGATTGGAGATACAGTATGAAAAGAGTAAATTTTCCAAGTGTACTTTCTCTCTCACACAGAGACAAGACAGTCTCAAATAACATCTAGTTGGAGAAGTCCAGATCAGTAGCTTTTCATTCCTTGGGATTTCATGGCCAAAACATAGGACCAGGTCCTGCGTAACAATTAAAAAATGATCCTGTGTAACAATTAAGAATGGATGTGCCTATGTGCATGAGAGAGATGCATACAACGTGGTCTTCCTGTGTAACCTATTAAACAAATATTATATGTGCTAGACACATTCAGGCTGAGCCAGTTGGGTTTGGGGAGAGGAAGGGCACCCAGGCATTGAAGGCATCTCAGACAATAAAATCAACCTTTCTCCTCTCCCAACATCTCTCACACTGAGGTTTGTCTCCCCACTTTCAGATCTGCAGGAGCAGAGTAGTTCCAAGTCGTGATGTGCTGTAGTGATGATAAATTTGAAAGTGCAATCTGCATAGCCAGCCTTCCTCTTAAGGAGAATCCAGAAATACAAGTAGCTGTGTCATTTATACCAACAAAGGAGGAGCAGGAATTTTGTAATGTCAATACCTCTTAATTGCCTGTTAAAGAGTAAACAGTTCCCCAGATTCTTTGCATTGTCACCTAACAATTGACAAAGACAATACTTGCACTGTAGTTCTGGTTTTCTCACTCTTGTTATTGGCATTGACAAGAGGTTCCAATTCATGTTATATGACTGGTTCTTTAGCTATCATGCTTTTCTTTCTTCTGCCTGTTGGGCAAAGAGGAGACTGGAGTCTTCTTGCTTGGAAATGCAAACCTGGGATTATGTAGAAAGTGGCCTGTACTCCACTTGTTTTCAGTAAGTAGTGCTGATATGGAATTTCATGAATCATTTCACAAACATGTCTACTGCTAAGTCTATTTGCTGAATCTTTCACTGGCCTACTTTCGGAGGTGCTGTTGTCTGGGTCAAAGTCAGTAGACTTTGTCCTACTGAAGGAGAAGGATGAGATGACACCCCTTTCTCTTCCACTGACTTCAATCTGACTTAAACAGCAGCAATGGGAGAATGTCCTCTGATACCCCCAAACATCAGACTGATTTAAAGAAGTCCATGTAATGACTATGGAATGGACTGTGAGTGGTACATCACCCCCAAAGTGAGTAGTTAGGACCACCACCCCGCCTAGTCCCCAGCCACCTATGAATCCATGACATGGTAAATGACAAGGTACATGATACAGAGAGGGGAAAGTTGAGGAGTCTAGGAAGAAAAACACTGCTCCAGCCTCTAAATTGTCTCACTCTGCCTGATGAAAGGGCTGGCCCTTCTAAATCACCCAAACTGAGACACACTTGCTGATCACCTACATATCTAGTCACGGATCTCTGCTGCTTCTGTCCATTTGGTTGTGGAAGTTTGTCAATGATTTCAGTCTAGATAAATTGAATAAAATAAATATATGACCCACATAAATCAGTGATTCGTACTTCCAAGTTTAGAGTAATAGCTAAGGCACAATTCCTTCTCATCATCTAAGTTAATTCATCAGATAAGGTGATAGTGTGTTTCTAGGCATATAGAATGGAGGGACGTGGTGGCACTGTGGGTTAAACCACAGAAGCCTCTGTGCTGCAAGGTCGGAAGACCAGCAGACATAAGATCAAATCCACACGATGGAGTGAGCTCCCGTCATTTGTCCCAGCCCCTGCCAACCTAGCAGTTTGAAAGCATGTAAAAATGCAAGTAGATAAATAGGGACCACCTTGGTGGGAAGCTAACAGCGTTCCGTGTCTAGTCACGCTGGCCACATGACCACGGAAACTGTCTCTGGACAAACGCTGGCTCTGCTGCTTGGAAATGGGGATGAGCACCGCACCCTAGAGTCAGACACGACTGGACTACATGTCAAGGGGAAACTTTGCCTTTACCTATGCATACAGTAAGGTCAGTACAAACTCTTCTATATTATATTGAATACATACCCTTCTCTTGTTTTCTTTTAATTAATCTGCTTCAAGGAACTGCAGCAAAATGAATTTTTGTCTGCATATTTCATTATCCAGAAACTATTTCCTTTCCTGCATTTGATGTATTTGTGCAACCATTTATATCACAAGGAGCTGTGAGACAGGTCAATTCTCATGTTCTTAGTAGGCAGAGGCACTGTCTTTAGATACATGTATAAAACCAGACTGAATGGGAGTATCTGTACAACTCTGGGGATGAGCAAGAAGCCACTCTTCACCCTGCTTCCTGGGCAAAGTAACACAACAACAGCAAGTTCTCCCTCTCATTTATTGAGAACAACATTAGTAAAGCAGGGCTGGTACGAGCCAAAGGAAGGGTGTTGTATACACTGTTCCTTTTGACATCTACATGTGTTATTACACAATGAGAATGCAAGCAGAACTTTATGTCATCCATACTTGCAATGGGATAGTATCCATTGACACACTAGAGGGCAGCAAAACCATTCAAAGTGGTTCCCAACCTTGGGTTCCCAGATGTTTTTGGACTGCAACTCCCAGAAATCCTGGCCAGCACAACTAGTGGTGAAGGCTTCTGGGAGCTGCAGTCTAAGAACATCTGGGAAACCAAAATCAGGAACCACTTTAAACTTTAGATGATCAGGATACGCTGTGTGGCATAGATGGTTCTGGCTCCAGCAAAGGGGAACAGACTTGACAACTGAAGCATGCCAGTTATTTTTGGACATGAACTCTTGCAACTTCTTTATCCCCAGCTGTGCTGGCTAATTAGAGTTACAGTATTTGGAATTGCAGTGGGGTGAATATCCTCTGGAGGGGCCACATTTACCCAGTTGTAATCTAGGTTGCCATTACTATCTCCTGCATCTCCCTGCCACAATCATCTGGGGCAAGTGAATCACTCTGTACAATGATAGAGCTGGACCTATTGATAAGACTGGTGTCTGCTCTTATCTTTTTCCTTGGCAAGTTAAACTGACCGTTTGTCTGGACTGTTCTGTTTCCTGAATCACACAGTACACATGAGTTAGACTGAGGAAGACGCAAAATGATTTCAAATCCTTCCTGGACCTCTTTTTCCCTACTGGAACTGTACGGCTTTGCTTGAGCCTTGTGGATTCCCCAGCAGTTGATTACACATGGAGTTTGCAGTTTGACTTGCTATCTTTGCCTTTCTAAATCTTTTAAGTAAATGATATTGTGCTCGGTCATCTCCAGTGTAAAGAATTTTGTTTGTTCTTGGTTTCTCTCTGACTGCTTTTCTGTAGCTAGGGAGAGATAGGTTAATCCCTGGGGTTGAACTCAGTGTGCAATTTACTCATGTTTTCATGTATGACGTCCTTGCAGGCAAAGAAGGCGGACAGGTGGAGACACACCCATCACCATAATTTGCTCTAGGAAAATGTTGTGGTTGATGGTAACTGTGATTTAGAAACCCACTGCAAGTCATGGATTCACATTCTGGGTTGACAGCAATCCTCAAATATATGGTCTTCAAAGCACAGGATTTAGGGCATAGACTAGATTCTAAGTGACAGTTGCTGTTAAAGAGTGACTGTCAAGGTCCATAAAATAGTTGTTGTTATACCTGTAGATTTCTAAAAAACTGCTTTTGCAATTCTTACACATTATTAAATCAGTTTATTTGGTTATAATTTTTTAAACATTGAATGGGGTAGCACAAAGCACAAGCCAGCATGATAGCCCTGTAAAATTCCTGCTCCTGTTTTGTGAGTTCACACCCAAGTAACTATTAACAGTTACTTGCTTGCAGTCATAATGTAAGCTAGTTTTATCGTTGTTATTGGGAAAAGGAACTAATTACAAGTAACTTATTGTGGAGAATGATGTTAAATCATAAGTCCCGTTTGCACCCACACACTACACCACAGAAATCATGGATGCATGGCTTTACGGATGTGCCAAAACACTGATCCAAGGCATGGATCCTCATGGACCCACCTGATTTTTATGTAGGATCTGCCCCAAACCACTGTACAGGAGATTCGGAGCATAAGGCTCAATGGATATAGTGCACCATGCAATCTCCAGCTTCCAGTTGTATGACCTGGCAATTACCCAGTTCAAAGCAACAAGGCTCCAGTTTGCTCAGGGGGATAGTGAAAATCCCCTTGAATAAATGAAATTGCATGCTCAACAGACCATTGCACACGTACAATCAAAATACACAGCATTCCCCCCAATATTTGTAACTAGTTACTTCCAGTTGGAGTGTCCTAATACTTAACTGTGAGTAAATCTCACTGGCCTCAGCTAGAAGTGCACATTTGACTCCTGTGGCTCTATAATCAGATTTTCAAACTGGAAGTAAAGTGTTGGATTGTATGTTTCATTCATACTTCTGCCTAAACCAGCTTGAAATGTTTTGGTATCAACACTCTCTCTAAGGTATTTTTAACCTGTTCAAAGTTTTCCTTTTTGTAATACCTTGCTGCAAATCACTCTTCATGCTAATTGAGGTTTCTCTAAGCACTGTGTCCAGTTAATAAGTACTTTTACCCCCTACCTCAAAAGGCAAATCTTTCCACTCCATGGAAACAGAAAGAACTATAGAGATGGTTGGCAGGAGACAGCAGATATTAGGTGTGCATGTGTAGGATGTGATCTCTAGCCTATTTTTCCAATTTTTGTGTATATGTGTATATTTGAAAAATGTGCAGAAAACGTATTTTGGTCAGTGGTGAAGATGTGCAAAAATCCTTATGAAATGGTATTTTAGGGAAAATGTTATCACAATACGCACAGATTTATGTGCAGAAAAAAAACAGTTATCGCAGTCTGATAGGATCTTCAATGGGATGAAAATGCTGGTGGAATTCAGAGGAATGTGATTAAATGAAACCAACAGAGTCCAACATCCTGAAGCCGTATACCTGTAATGAAGATTTAACGATACACTTGAATACCTAAAACATGTTAAGGCATTTGAACCAGGCCACTATTTCATTCATATGTTTTAAACTGTTTCCATTAAAATCGCATTGTGCCTTTCATTATGGAGCTGCATGATTTCAGTGAGATTAATCATTGATTGTAGAAATAACCGTTACAATGTAATAATTTATTACGGTCAGTGACCAGGAAGAATACATTATTTAGATAAAAATCACACAATATCAGAGACATTGGTCAAGACATGACATGACACCATCAATGCACCCTCTGGCTCTTTTATGACATTAAAGTTAAAAAGAAGTTCTAAGTTAGCCAGCAGCATTGAAGGATATAAAAGCTGTTTTTAAAAAGAAATAACTGTTGTGAAAATGTATTTGGATACAGTTATCACAAAGATTTACATTTAAATCTGATGAAAGAATAAGCTTTCCTACATGAAGTGCACAGATAGAAGCCCTGTGAATTTAAAGCTTGAATCCCACCCACCTTGTTTTTCTGTTCCCTGTCATTTTAAGGGTGATGTGTTCCAAGGCCAAGAAGTTGTATTGCCTATGTCTTTCAGGTAGGGTTTTTTTTTGGGGGGGGGGGAATACACTGTTGTTCCAAGTACCGATTAACTTGCTCAACCTTTAAAACATTTAACCTTGAAGAAGTAATTTGCCTAGACTCTTTTTAAATGACTGCAAGAGAGGAAAGTCCAAAGTCAGTTATGTCTGTCTTCTTTCTAGGGACTGCAGGTTTAATTACTGTGGTGGAAAAGCTAAAGTAATATTTTAACTTAGGCATTTGAAGCAAAGTCCTCCACCTTAAAAAAAAAAATACATAAATGAGTTATAATGTTTAATGAAGGGTTGGATTTCTAATCCAGGGTTGGGAAACCTATGGGCCTCCAGTTGTTGATGGACTACAATTTCCATCATCCTGACCATCATCTATACTGGTTGGGGCTGATGGAAGTTGAAAATGAAGGAGAACTGGCAAGCCACAGGATCTTCACCCCTGGTTATATCAGTATGAAACGTCTTGATTAATTTTAAGAAAAACATTCGGTTAGCTAAAACATTCTCCCACAACAGGTCAGCCTTTTAAATAAAAGTATTATTTTAAACCAGCTGCTAATAAAAGTTTTGCTGAGAAAGCATCCCATTAAAAGAGGTGCCTTCTCTTTTTTCATATATAGGAGGAATGTCTCTTCTTATATCACGAGTGCATCAGAAGGATTTGGGCAGGATTGTTAGTGCCAATCCCATTCTGATATTCCCAGAAGAAATTACTTGATTTGATTTTGAAGAAATAATACAAAATAAACAACTCCTGCAAATGCCCAGATGTGTAACTATGGAGAGAAGCATACGTGTTCACGCCAGTCGTTTGTTCTCTTTGGGAACAAGCAAATCCTACTGTGGGAGAGATACATTAGTAGTTCCTTTCTCCTACAATGTAAGAGGAATGCATTTCTGGATTTCCCAGCTTAATGCTAGATTTAATTTCCTTCCAGTAAACATTTCTTGTGGTTTTAAAAATCAGTTTTCTCATTGCAACATAAGAAGAGGTGAAATTGCCTCTCTCTTAATACTCACCCAGAAAGTGGAGTAACTGGCTGAACCACTAGCAGTGGTTGGCTGAAACCTGTTGAGTTAACGCCATTATGTTGTAAGCAAGAATTTCCAGAAGTCTGCTACTGTTTACATACACGTACATGGAACACAAGTATGTCAGTCAATTTATTAGTTTCTTTTGCTTCCAAGACAAAAACATTGTGGCACCTTAAAAACTGCTGGCTCTATTTTAATGTGAACTTTCACGGACAAATCCATTTCTTCAGACATACGAGTGGGACTACGTGGGAAATATTTACGGTATATCATTATACATGGGATCATTGCCGGAGGAGACTGCATTTATAACAAAGATACTGTTTGTTTATTTGTTTGCTTGCTTGTTTAACTTTAATTTAATTTATGTACTGCCTCATTAGTGCAAGAGCACTATTCTGGGAGGTTCACAAGCAGCTAAAACCGATGGAAACATACAGTCAGCAATAAATTAAAACACAAAAGAGCAAATAGCATTAAACCAAATGGCACCAAAACCAAGTTGTTGATAGTGCAGCATTTCACACCTGGCAAAGACCTTTAAGATCCCTGTTGATATTCAGTTCCCCTCCCAGGAAGCATTGTTGCTGCTATGAGACACGCAGTATAATTTGCTGTTGTTTTCACACTATTACTCAGGAACAAGGTTATGCCATAGTTTTCGAAGGTTGTAGCTGCGTTAGTCTGTGCAAACATTTCAACGAGAACCGTGAAACAAACAAAAGCAAAAACAAACAAACAAACAAACAACCCACTGTGGACTCTTAAAGACTAACTGCTATATTTTACTGTAACCTTTTGTGGAACATATCCACCTCATCAGATATAAGCATCAGGGTACAGAGATTACCTGGTAAAACGTTCATGCTTGGCTCTAAGAGAAAAGGACAGTGGCGTATGATTGCATTTCACACGCAATAATAATCTATGGCCCCTCTTTGGTATTCAGTTCTTTTGAGGCCTGGTTCTATAAACAGCAACAACGATTAAAGGAAACAACAGGGGAAGAACTTGTGGAAATGTAGGGAATGACAGACTTTACTTTTGAGCCTTGTTCTGAAAAGGTGGTTCTGGTGAGTTGAGAATGAAAACATGCCTCTTCCAGTTGAGAAGGAAAATATGCCAGTCTTCAAGTACACAGCTTGTACTACTACAGACTGACCTTTTTTGGGGGACTAGAACTCTCAGACATAGGATTTGGGGAGATGGAGTCTAAAAAAAGTTACTTTTCCACATTTTGTTCCAGTAACTAGAAACAGATGCAAGCCAATGCTTTTTTTCATAGGACTGAACTCCCATTTGGTTGTATGTAGGAGTCCGGACTTAATTTCCTGGTGCTTGGAGAAAGCACTGCCCAAGTCAGTCCCACCACTAGATAGAATGAGGAACTTGACCCAGGTGGCAGATATTTGGAGATGACAGCATGGTGCAAGAGAAGACACCTGCTCCCATGCTAATCTTCCACCACCAAGAATGAAGGAAGGTTCATCTGGGAAGAGAAGCAGCTTGTTCTTGTTCAGACCAGCTTGTTTAGACTGGGAAGAGAACCAGCTTGTTCTTCACCTCATGCAAGAAAAGGTGCTGGGCCAACCCAAACGCTGCTCCTTATGCTGTATCACTACTAGGTGAATGGCACTCTGCTTGTTACCACACAGTTACCATCCCCTCTTATGACACCCAAGAAAGGTTTGGGGAGGAATTTGCTTACTACAGGCCCAAACTCCTTCAGTGTTATGGCGTAAACCTCTGTTTGCACACTGCTTCAGAAGCTAAGTGGCAAACATAGTCAAGCTGTTAATCTTTTGAAAATCCCACTCTATAATTTAACTGTACAGTACTGTATGGTTAGCTGACTAATGCACAGTGTGTTTAAATGCACTACTATTAAACACACTGTATCAATCTCTCATAAGTAAAGTTTTCTTATATGCCTCTTTTATAGGATTTGTTTGATTAACGCAACAATTCCATGAACACTTCTGGGAGTAAGCTCTGCTGAACATTGGAACATTTTTGAGCAAGCATTCAGAAATGTAGGCAGTAAGGTTTTGAGCTGGGCACCTAGTGAGTCTTGGTTCAAATACTTTCTCAGCCAAGAGATTTTCTAAGCAAAATACTATCTCAGAGTCAAATCAAGCATTAAGGAAAACATATATTTCCTGCTGCTGTTACAACCATTTCCTTCTAGGGACATAATTTCTCCAAAGCTCTGTGCTTGAGCAATCAGAATTCTAATGAAGACCACATTTACTTCCTAATGGCTAATATGACTAACAACCAAAACAAAAGAGGGAAAGAAAAAAAGAAAGATTAAAAAGATTTTTTAAAATGGGTTATTGTTTGCAGCCTCCTGGTTTGCGATGTCTTGAGTTGATTTGTTCGCTATTTTAATTTTTGTTTCTGTTTGATTTCCTGTTATTTCTTTTTGATTTGATTTTAACTACCCAGAATTGTGGCTTGCAATAATGGGTGAAGTAGAAAAGACCAATAAATAAATAAACAATAATGAAAAAGAAAAAGAAGGCAAGCTAATTTGTGACACGTAGTGTGCTAGAATAACAAACATTTTTATTTCTTAAAGGAGAGCTGTAACATTTTGTTTCGACTTTGGCCTGAGTATAAAAAACCCAGCTATCAATTTGAAGCTATTTTATCACAAAGGCTTCAGAAAAAGGCTTGTTTGGAGGAGTTGAAATTTTCTTGAAAAATAAGGCCTAACCTGAAAATAAGCCCTAGCATGATTTTTCAGGATGCTCGAAATATAAGCTCTACTCCCAAAATAAGCCCTAATTAAGTGAAACCATGCTCTCCACCATTGTGCAGCAACCAGAAGATGACATGACTGTAAAATAAAACATCCCCTGAAAATAAGCCCTAATGCGTTTTTTGGAGCAAAAATTAATATAAGACCCTGTCTTATTTTGAGGGGAAAACACTGTATATTTATTCCTATGGACATTTATGCAGTGGAGATTATATCCAATTAAACATGTATTGAATCCCACTATTTGACATTTTATTTAATATATTGCATTTTTCTTGCAATGAGATCAGGAGTGCAATGCATAGGACTCTTCCCTTTATTATTTGTTTACATAAAATGTATTTATTTGATTTATATACTGTCCCATTATTGAGCAGTTTACATAAGATTAAAACTCACAATACCCCACAATAACAAAAAATAAATAAATTCTAAAACAATACAGTGATACAGCAGACAATAATTATAACCATAAAATTAATAACCCTAGAAAGGCTAGTCAATGAAGGCACACCAAGACAGTAGATATATGATCTAATTAATTAGTCCTGGTGATTAGTCTGGCCACTGCATTTTGGACCTAATGAAGCTTCTATACGGTTTTCAAGGGCAGCTCCACGTACAGAGCTTTACAGTAGTCTATTTTTGAGATTACCAATGTGTAAACCACTGTTGCTAGACATTTCTTTTCCATGTAGAGGTGAAACTGGGCAATCAACTGCAAGCTAGCTTGGGTCAGGACTTCTGCCAAGTGCAATGGCAGACTTTTTAAAGTTACTGGGCAGAGATGTGAGCTTAAATCTATTCACCCTGAAGTCAGTATTGAAGCTTTTTTGATCAGTATTGAGCCTGAAGTAGCATCAAAAAGGTGAGCAAAGTGAGGATCAGGAATTAAAACCAAAAGAAACAACAGAACAAGGGAACAAGGGTTAGGCACCTATGTAGTCAGCCTAAAAGAGTACTAGGAAGCTATGCAGAGGGTACTGTTCTGATAGCTGAACTACATGGAGCTGCAGCCCATTCCAATGATTCAGTAGTTCCTGGAAACTACACATTGATTGTGACATTATGGCCTTAATCCCATTGCTAGCTTTAAACCTTCTGAATCAATTGATGAATCATGCATCAACGGTTAGTTAAAGTCTGCTGATTAAATAGGTCTAACTCTGTCTGGGAAGTACTAACTGCATCAGGCCCAGTCTCTATATACATTCACAAAATAATATAGCTTTCAATCTTTGTAGAGTCACATCTTGTCCTAATGGAGCATTTGCTCCAGCAAAAGTAAGGGGGTTTAACATTACTTATACCAGTTAAGTACAACATTAGTATATAAGCTAATATAGTTCAGCAGGATGGAGTGCCTGGCTACAGGGAAGCAGGGCCAGCCAAGATCCCCTGACATCTGTATGGCTGATGGGGTTCTATGCCCTGCCAGACATGTGGGCTTGGGCAAGCTGCATTGTCCCATTGCACAACCAGAAGGAGAAACTGGTAAACACTTCTGAGAATGTTATACCTGGAAAACCCAGGGTGAATTGCCATAAGTCAGAATCAGACCGATGGGACATGCTTATTGAAATCACTCATGATTTCAATATTTTTTCCCATTATGCAGAGGGCATAAGGCTAATCCTAGGATGATCAGTGCTTCCCTTGTATCTTTTCCTGCCTTCTTCTGTACTTTCTGACGGCTTCACCTTTTTGTCCTGGACATTATCTAAACTGCAAGAGGGAAGCCATATTTCTATAGATCTGTTTGAATGTATTTCAAGGGTTTCCTAAGGAGAAGCTATGCTGAAGACTAGGCTATGTGCAAGTTCAGGTTGGACAGGAATACCAGTAAGCCCCACACTTCTTCGAGCCACAAACTACCACCAAGGATGATCTGGTGGTGGTGGAAATTTTGCTCTGCCTGGATAAGCCCTCAGAGACGTTTGCAGCAATGCCAGTCTGAAAACCTTTGACACCCATGCTGTGATTCATGTCCAGGTAACCTCAAGTGAGAGAGCAGATTCACATGCCAAATGACAAAACGGGATTCCCCTGCAGAAACCCCTGGTGAAGATCTTTTGCATCTTGCATTTGTGAAACTCAAACACAGCTTGTTGTGTAGCATCCAGATACTGGCACAGCCACGTCAAATTCATGTGGCTCATGGTTAAGCCTATACAGTACTTCAAGAAAGCGGTGAATCAGTTCAGTGGAATGCTGTCTTTTCATTGGTCCCAAGAAGCACTATTTACAATCACTGTAGACTCAAGTGAGAGGGAGCCAACTTCCTTCTCTATATATTTTGGGTATGTACTGCGGGCAACATCATTATAGTATTTTTTGTGCGAGTAAAATGAGCTTATATCCTGCTTGTGCATCACACACTGCTGAACATACTTGCCCCCCCGGGCCTTATTTCCCATTCTCTTCTCTTCCAACAGCATG
This sequence comes from Pogona vitticeps, assembly GCF_051106095.1. Lineage (NCBI taxonomy): Eukaryota > Metazoa > Chordata > Lepidosauria > Squamata > Agamidae > Pogona > Pogona vitticeps. The sequence continues at coordinate 21,887,083 of NC_135787.1, read as the reverse complement.
GAGATATTAAAAAAATCTCTCGGCCATTGACAGGAAGGACAGAGTGAGAGAAAAGGAGAGAAAGAGAGAGCATCAAGCATCGAAGAAAAGCTTTGGCTAAACCCCCAGCCAGAAACGGATTTTCATTCTGCAGAGGATTGGAATGAGAAAATAATTCCTGTTGGAATTGCCTGGGAATTGAACTTCGAGGCTTTATGCAGTTACAAACACCACCTCTTCAGCTGCAAACAGCTTGTTTATTTAATGAAGATTTAGACAGGTTACAGGGCTGGTTGCTTATCAGATGAGTGATAAGGGAAGTATTTCTGTGATGGGAAGTCATTTGAGGTTTACAGGGATCCATTTCATATGTCAAGAATGAAAGAGGATTCACATGTTCACTTATTGCAGTGAAGTACAACCCCACTCTCCAACCCATTTACAATGGAAATGCAGGATTGGGATTGATAGGCTTATGACTGGACCAGTCCCTTACTGTGGCTTTAACAGCATTACAGGCTGCAGCAGTGTTCCAGCTCAGTTTAATTTAGCCAGTCAATTTAAGAAGAGCTTGGATTGCTTAAAAAAACAACAACAGATGCAGCAGCAAATCATTAAAACAGCATGACACAAATGCAATATGACAATAAAACCTAAAACCAGCCATCATGAGTGGTAGGTGGGAGGTAAAAATATTGCCTGTCAGTTTATTTCCTTGCAAGGAAAAGATTCATCAAAGTTATTTTTGCATGGCTGGCTGCTGTTAAAGCAGGGAGATCAGCAGAATCAGAGGCAACAACTCCAAAACAAGAGGATTGCTCCCGTATAATGTATGGAGATCCCGGTCTTCTCTCCCTCCCACTCCAAAAAAATAAAAATATCCCTATGGTTGCTCTTTGTTTTATTTCAGTTGCCTAGAAATGATCCCCGTGAAAATGGGCATATGTTGATGTTGGTTCTAACAAGCTTCGAGGGAAATTTGGGTAAAAAAAAAAAAGAAATGCATCAGAAGGTGATGTAAATCCAACTGAATAGGTGTGTACAGCATTTGGCACACGGTGAAGCATTCCAGAGGTTGTCATGCAACTTTCTTAGCCTTTAACCCATCCCCATGGAGTTTGTAGGTTCGATAGCTAGAGTCAATCAGACCAGAATACAGTACAGAGTCAGGCGTGCAGCTTTTGTTACACAATGTTCTTTCCTTGACTAAGAGGAGACTGAAATGTGCCACTTGTTTATAAACTATGCTCTCATGGTACAATCTGTCATTTTCAGGTGAAATGAAGACCCATACAGTAAGATCCCTGTATTTGTGGGCTGTGAAGTTTTGCATTTTCACTATTGAGTATTTTTGCATTACAACTAGTATTGAGTTGTAATGTTATGATATTTGCTAATTAATTTAACATAGGTGCTTTTCACAAGAATCTGTGAACAAGCTTCAAGGGGCCATAGTTGGCTTAAGATTCCTGGAATCTCATTTGACGCAATGACTCACTAAAAGTGGCTAACAATCTAAGGCAGCGGTGGCCAACCTTTTGGCTTCTCTGGGCCACATTGGAAGAACAAGAATTGTCTTGGGTCATGCATTAAATGCACAACACTAACAAAAGCTGATGAGCCAAAAAAAAAAAAGGTCTGTGCATAATTTTCATGATATCCACCACTGCAGAGAAACAAAAAAGTCCTCACGTAATAATTCCCATTCAGAGGATCTTTTAAAATAGTCAAGCAGGTCCTAAGTTGGCGATCACTAATACAGAAAATGAACATATCTAAGTAATAAAACTTCAGTGTTGTTTTCTGATATTTTTAATTATAAAAAGAAAAGAAAAAAGAGCAATATAAAACTAGATGGATATTTGACATTTCATTTGAGAAATTAATGCATCAGTATCTGGTTTGATTAAAGTAGTTGCAATGCTCAGCGAGTTCTCAATGTACTCATTGGATATTTTGGTTCTAATTTTACTCTTTGTGTGCTTCATTCATGAAAATAGTCGCTCACAAATTTAGGTGCTGCCAAAAAGCAATGACATGTATGAGGTGTGATTGTGAAGCGAGGGGTACGAGGTTGTCTCTGGGAAAATAGGACCCATAGAAGTCCAGTAAAGAGACATGATCAAATTTTTCTTTAAGTTGAATGTCAGCTTGCAGCTCTATGCATTCCATTTGAAAATCAGCAGGTAATATATTTATGTTGACTGAAAATGGAGTCATAAATATACCAAAATATTGATTATTTCCCCAGAAATCTTGAAATCTGTTTTCAAATTCTTGTATCAAATCAAAAAGCAAGGCTGCATATTTTTCTCTGTTCATAGGACTGTGTTTAGCCAGCTTGTCAAAATGCACAAAACTGTTTGCCTTAATTTGAGTTTGCCATAATTTCAGTGTCATTTGGAACACTGTTATGGTTTGAAATATGATATTGAAAAGCTGGTTTTCACCTTGAAGACACATGTTTAACTCATTTAAATGAGTGGTTAAATCCATTTAAAATGCTAAATCTGCAAGCCAGTTTTCATTGTGAAGTTCTGGCACAACTTTTGTTTTTGATACTGTAAATGACTTGATAATGTGTGGCAAATCATAAAATCAACATTTGGCCTCAAATTAACCATCTTACTTCCGAAAAGTAAATGATGTCGCCATAGTCAGCATCAACACTTTTCAGGAATTCCTGGAACTGGCAAAGATTTAATCCCTTGGCCTTACAAAATTCACAATCTTGACAACAATTTGCATGATGTTATCCATTTTAAAGCTTTTGCGCATAAATTTTCTTGATATACTATGCAACAATACTTCATAAAACATGAGTTTAGGGTGGCAATTGCATCATCTTCTATTAATTTTATAAGTTCCTCTCTTTTACCTACTATCATTGGCACACCATCAGTAACTGTACCAGATATGTTGACAATGCACAAAGAAAATCATTTTAACAAATTTTTTACTGCTTCATATAAATCTCTTGCTTTACTTGTGCCTTTTAACGGCACTGAAGAAGCCATTTTTCAGTGATGTTATATTCACCATCAATGCCATTAATAAAAATTGCAAGTTGAGCTGTATTTGTAGCATCAGTATTGTCATCCATTGCCAAAGCATAAAATTTAAAATTAGCAGCTTTACTCTCCAAACTTCTTTCGACAGATTTTTCCAATTTCTTCAATTCACCTGGCTATAGTCTGGTGAAACCAACTAATTTTAGAAATATCCCCTTTTCTTCAGGGCAAATTATATCTGCCACACTTTCCATACATTGCTTAATAAACTCACCATCAGTAACTGGTTTTGATTTTTTTGCTATTAAATATGCTACAATATAACTAGCTTTTACAATAGAATCTGTCTGAGTTGTAACTTCTTTAAAAAATGTTTGTTGAGTAGACAGACTTTTTTTTTCAGTTCCACTACTTTGTTCTTATGACATAATCCTTGATATGAGCCAAATTTGGCAGCATGTGTTTGCACATAATGCCTTTTCAAATTACAGTCTTTGAAAGCTTGCACATATTATCTACAAATTAAGCAGAGTGCCTTACTATTTGCCTCGACAAAAAAGTAGTAATCTGTCCACTTTTTGTTGAACAATCTTCATTCATGCATATATATCTTTTAGTTCTGTTTTCTTTTGAGACATTGTAGAAGCCATGCCGAAATTAGAAAAATAATAATAGACAAGGGACTATATTTACTTTTATTATGAAAATTAATTGACAGGAAAATAGAAGCAAGGTCTGGACTCTCCCACATCTCAGTTGCCGATGTAGCATGAAGCAGAGGTCTGATTGTAAAGCACAGGGGGAGGCGCCACCAAGGTGTGGAAGTACTGTTAATAATAAAATAAGAATGCTGTCTTCTAAATAACATTAAATGCTTGTCATTTGCAATGGTAGGTCCCATGAGCACATGTAATGTCTGATGGTGTCAATTCGACTGTCTGCACTTGGGGAAAAACACACTGGAAGTCACAAACTACCATAAAACTGAAGCCACCCATGCGTACAAATAGTGAGAGCATATGCACATTTATTTTATGTGACACTGCGACACGACGTTATCGTCTACAAAGTTCATGCTTGAGAACTGCACAATTAAAAAAACTCATAATGTTTAAAGTAAGTTTGCAATTTTGTGTTGGGCTGCATTCATAGCCATCCATGTGGGCCATGGGTTGGACACCCCTGATCTAAGGAAAAAGCATTTAAAGAAGGGAACAAGGGCTTCTGCAATGCAATTTGTCTGAGATCTTTTCACCATGCCATTCCATCTTCTAACCTCAACTGTCATACTCTGATGCTAGTGCAAAAACTGAAACAACAGTCTGCCTATGAATAGAGGAGAGGTCCCAAGAAAGCAAACTCCTAAGGAATGTAGAAGAATATGTTCTGAGTCTTTTGTGGAAAGATATTTTGGAATCACTGCTTGGAAAGTAGGCAAATGAGTTATTATTTCTCAACACAAGACATTCTGCTTATTATGCAGTGCAGGGAACGATAGTAGCTGAGTTAGCAGCAGGAATTCACCCCTGCTAAATTCATTCTGGCTCCATCTCTATGAAAAAGAGAGAGGCTGAAGCCACAACAGGGAGGGGGAAACTGTGGCCGATCTTTGACCCTAGAAGTTGCACATCTGGCTGTGCACAGTGCCTGAATGGACAACCAGCCTCCCTCCTTCTACATGACTTTATCTATGACAGGAACACTGGCTATTCTGAAGGACTGGAGAAGTAATCAGTAAGGTGAGTAAGGCAGTGTGTATGTTTCCCTCCCACCTATGAAGAGAGATAATGATAAAACACATTATGAAAGCGGTTGGGGAAAAAAAGAGCAGAGAAAAAACAGGGAGAGTGTTTCGAAGATCGCCCTCCTGTGAAGAATATCCTGAATTTAGCCAGCTCTTGTTTGCTCTCTCCACACAGGAAATGTTGAGCAACTTGAGATGTGGGAGCATGCAAGTTTTTCTGAAACTGTTGAGGGCAGGAGGAGAAGCTAGATGTTAATAAATAAATGTTAAACACTGAACTACACCTTCTTTTCTCCATTATATATCTGCTTGTTGGATGGAGCTCTTAAAAGAAAGAAAAAAGGCTGTCAGAAACCTCACCGGAAAAAAAGAAGAATGTCTGAGGAGATATGGTGGGCTTGATTTTGGCTTGAGTACAGCTGCTGGGGGAGTCTAGTAGAGTATACCTTAGTAGAGTATACCCATTGAATTCATGGGGATTAGGGAGTGACCGCACAGACCTTTGTCCGGTTGTTTGGTCTGTTGTGGAATTGGTTGCATTGCTCCTTTTGCCAGTGACCATATGATGTAAGTTCCAGTACAAACCAGCCCATCCTGAGAGCATTCCTACTTGTATCTTTCTAGATTCTGTCAGGGGATACTCTTTTTTTAGGTGTGGGTAGGATTGCTCTGTTTTAATTCATTTCTAGCCCATGTGATCATTGAGATTGAACCAGAGCAGGGCTTGCTGCTTCAAATTTCCCTTCCATATTCAATTTCCCGACATGGTTAAGTCATTTAAGAAGTCAGTGTAGTCACTTCACGATATTGGGAAATTAAACACTTCCTCTGCTCCTCCCTAGAGGGGCAGGGAAAGGAATCAAAGTTTTGTTGTTTTATTTTTGTTAAAAGCCTACTAGGGCCACACTAAGACACTGTACATTAAAACAAAATAATAAACATTTGAAAGCTCCCTCCAAGAAAGAGGAGGAGACAGGAGGGGACAAGAATAGGCTTGTTTTGTTTTGTTTTCCTTATTTTCTTAAGGGAAGCAAGCCAAATAAGTTCACTTGAGGTGCATATGCTATGGACCCAAAGATCATACCAAATGGCACATCGGATTTCTACCCAACCTAAAGCAACCCTGTTTAACCTACCGGCCTGCTCAACTGAGCCATTTAGCCAAACCCTTACATTAGCATTCCATTCATTCAATGGGTCTACTCAGTAATAGAAACTCATGCATTAGAATTACTTACATTATCAATTAAATTCAAAATTTGCTAATTTGCTAAATGAAAGAGACAACTTCAATTTGTTTTTTAATGAAAGTGATTTAGTTTGGATTGTATTTCTTTTTCTTCTTCAAAATTAAGCGAGTAGTAACATTATACAGTGGTGCCTTGCTAGACAGTTACCCCGCATGACAGTTTTTTCGCTAGACATTGACTTTTTGCGATCGCTATAGTGATTCACAAAACAGTGATTCCTATGGGTGAATTTCGCTGGACAATGTTTGGTCCCTGCTTCGCAAACTGATTTTCACTAGACAACGATTTTGACAGCTTTCTCCGCGCTCGCAAAAAAAAGTTTTCGGGACCTAAGCTTCGCAAGACAGCGATTTAAACGGCTGATCGGCAGTTCACAAAGCGGCTTTCCTATGGCCAATCTTCGCTAGACAACGACAATTCTTCCCCATTGGAACGCATTAAACAGGTTTCAATGCATTCCAATGGGGAAATGCTTTTCGCTAGACAATGATTTCGCTAAACAGTGATTTCAGTGGAACGGATTACCATCATCTAGCGAGGCACCACTGTAGTGCTGTTCCTTCTTAAAATGGGTTGCTGCAGGGTGTATATTCACAGGAGGAGGCTTTACAGGTTTTGCCAAAGTGGTTGGGTTTAAATATTCCAGGAGATCCCGGCTCAAGTCCCTGCAAGGCCATGAAACTCAGTGGGTGACCTTGAGCCAGTCCCCACCCACCCCTTGTCTGACTTTCTTTGCAGCGTTCCTTTTATGGTCACATAAAGCAAGGGAAAGCCATGCATTCCACCTTGGCTCACTGGTGGCACAAAAATGTAAATAATAATAAGCATCCATTCCGATTCCAAGCAACTAAAATGTAGATGCACATTTAAAATCCTGGGTGGAGTTTGGAAATTCATCTGTGCAGACTAAAAGGGTTTGTGCCACTTGTCAAGTAGATATCAGTGTGCGGTGGTGACTGTGTCTATGACCACTGTGCAGAGGCAGGTACAACTGATAGCCATACCTTAAAAGAAGAACCATGTACTGTATATTATGTAGCAATGTTATAATAATATTATTTAGAGAGAATGTTATTCACCCACGCTCCACGAAGCTCCATGACCCTGCTGTTTTCCTGGCAGATTCTTTCATATTTGCATGTTCAGATGTTGACCTTTCTAAGTGAGAGCCAAGCCCCAGCACAATTTTGTTTACCATCCAGCATAGCAAAGCCCAAGCTGTGCCCTCTCCTGCATTAACCGTTCAGTGTGTTTTGCAAGGATTTTTTTTAAAAAATAAAATGTTTTAATCAGCTATTCATTTTGTGCTTAACAAGCAGTGGTAATGATTAAAACATGCCAGGCTTCTTCTCCCTGAGAAAGAACAACTTACAGGAGTTCCTAGGGTGGGGTATGTACACCTAACCCGTCTGTTTGCAAAAGGTAGGGGACGGGAGAATGAGAAGAATCTAATGGCGTTAGAGCACAAGGAAGGCTGGAAAAGAGAACAGACAGTAAGACTGGTATCATAATGCCTTTGCATAAGCTTGCAGGTCACCTGCATTTTTGTGCAGTTCTCGTGGGTGAGATCCCAGCTGCCACAGAGCTGGGAAAATTGAAAAAGAGAACAAAGTGTGTGTGTGTGTGTGTGTGTGTGTGTGTGTGTGTGTGTGTGTGTGTGTGTGTTCTGTCTGTGTCTGTCTGTCTGTCTGTCTGTCTGTCTGTCTGTCTGTCTGTCTGTCTGTGTTTGTGTTTTAAATAGTGTTCAGTCTGACCTATCCATCTTCTCCATATGGAACATTTAAATGAAGATCTACCTGAATCACCCGTCATCGCCAGCAGGGACAGCTGAGGGGTCTGACGCTGAGAGAGGCTCGGAAGGAAAAAACTAGAAACCGGCCTTCTCGGCGGTGGCCCCTCAGCTGTGGAATGCCCTTCCAACAGACATTCGGCTGGCACCCTCGCTGGGTGTTTTTAAAAAAGTTAAAAACTTGGCTATTTAAGCAGGCCTTCCCTCCAGTCAGCTAAGTATTTTATCTTTTCTTTTTTTCTCATCTTATCCCATTTTGCTAACTTTTTCCTAATTGTATTAATTAATAAATATACTAATTGTATTTTAAGATTATTTATATTTTATATTGTCTTATTTTATGCTGTAAGCCACCCCGAGTAGACATGGTCTAGAGGGGCGGGGAATAAATAAATAAATAAATAAATAAATAAATAAATAAATAAATAAATAAATAAATAAATAAATAAATAAATAAATAAATAAATAAATGCATAGCTCAGGCGTAGGCTTTCAATATATTGATGGTTGTTGTAGGTTTTTCAGGCTGTTTGGCTGTGTTCTGGAGAATACTTTCAATATATTCATTGCCCTTGGATTGGAAAGCCTAGTGACTTTACAAATGGGTTAGTGATAAAAAAGCAAAAGAAGATAGTCCAATCAGCAGCTTTAAAGCAAGATAGCAAAATGGGACCAATGTGTTATGTATATCTCTGAGTACCAGATGCTGACGGCTGACAACTATGCTTACGTAGTTCTTAGAAGTCACTAATGGGCCTGTGATGGAAAGAGTGTAGTGCTTTCTCTTAATGATAGTTTTATGCTGTCAAGCTGATTCCTTTCCTGGGTTTTCTAGGTACAGAGTATTCAGCAACGGTTTACTGCTCCCATCTTCTGGAGGTGGGGTCTGAAGTCCACCTCACCAAGCAGTTTGGATAGCTCCATGAGTTGGGTACCTGTCTGCAGAGCCCGAGACTGGGAGATCAATTCCTCCCTGTGCCTCCCAAGAGACTAGCTGACCTACATAGCCTTGGGCAAGCTGCATTGACCCAAGCAGCACAGAACTAGAATGCCCCCAAAAGAAGGTAATGGCAAAACATGTCTGAATATTCTATACCTAGAGAAGCCTGGAAAAGGAATCAACTTGAAGGCATGCAGTTGTTATTAATACCCTTCATTACCCGCCTAGAGTAATGAAGGGTCGCCCAGAAAGGGGGGGTATAAATCAAATCAATCAATCAATCAATCAATCAATCAATCAATCAATCAATCAATCAATCAATCAATCAATCAATCAATCAAACAACAACAACAACAACAACAATAGTAATAATAATAATAATTCGACTAGCACAAATGTCTTGAAACATTATGCACACTTTCAAGTTCTGCAGAACTCTTCATCAATGGTGTGGCAAAAAATATTGTAAATAAATAAATAAATAAATAAATAAATAAATAAATGAACGAATGAATGAATGAATGAATGAATGAATGAATGAATGAATGAATGAATGAATGAATAAAAGATGTTCAACAAAGAAAAGGACCTGGGTGATTTGATGATGCTTGAAGCCATGGAGTTTGCATTTCGCCCTAATTACAATTTTAATGTAGAAAAGGAGGGGAAGTTAGACATCCATTAGACCAGATCACCTACTCGGATGGTTTCCGAACACTCGCAATGTTTATTGGAGATAAGAAAAAATGAGTAACAGTTGATTCCACATTTCTGAATATGCTGTATTTAATATTTTCAAAACAAGACATCAAAGTTTATGTTAGTTCTTCCCAGTACAGTAATCCCTAAAACAGTCATAAGTACAACCCTGAACTTCCATGAACTTTGGACTGGTGTAAAACATAGTACCCCAATACGGATTTTAACACCCACCTTTTTTTTTGCTAACATGGTTGATTTCTCTTTCTTGTTGAAGTTGAACTTGTTGAGCAGGGCTTTTGCTTTCTCAAAACTTCAGGGCGGGCCTCCCCCCTGCTTGTTAACACATGCCATCTATCTGCAATGCCTCTCATGCTACCTTTGCTTTGGAATATGTTTATTAAAATTTTACAAAACAGATACTAGTTATTTATTTAGGTCTTCTAGTAGAACTGGGAAACTCTCAACCCAAAAGGAGCACCTGGCTTCTTCATTTTGCTCGTCTCTTCTTCAGAGCCTTTCCTTTCCTTTGTTACCACGGGAGGAGTTGGTGAGGGCAGCTGGCATACTTTTTTCTTTGGACAAGAACCTCTCCCACCCTCTTTTTCTCTTTTCCCATTCTCTCTTTCTCCCTCCCTGTTAGGGCTGCCTAGCGCGTTGGCCAAAGTACAGCGGTGCCTCGCTAGACAGTTACCCCGCATGACAGTTTTTTCGCTAGACATTGGCTTCTTGCGATCTCTATAGCGATTCGCAAAACAGTGATTCCTATGGGGGAATTTCGCTGGACAATGTCTCTGCTTCGCAAACCGATTTTCGCTAGACAACGATTTTGACAGCTTCCTCTACGCTTGCAAAACAGGTGTTTTTGGGACCTAAGATTCACAAGACAGCAATTTAAACAGCTGATCGGCGGTTCGCAAAGTGACTTTCCTATGGCCGATCTTCGGTAGACGACGATTCTTCCCCACTGGAATGCGTTAAACAGGTTTCAATGCTTTCCAAAGGGGAAATGCTTTTCGCTAGACAATGATTTAGCTAAACAGCGATTTCAGTGGAACGGATTATCATCGTCTAGCGAGGCACCACTGTAAAGGAACAGAGGAGACAACATGCTGTCACCCTTTGAAGACGAAAGGGTATCCACTGTGGTGCATCAAAATCTACTCCTTCAGACACTGACAGGGCAAATGCGTTTCCCTTTTATTTATTCCATGGTGGTGAGACGGATCTCCAAGTGAGGCTACAGATAACAAAGTGGCAGTGATTCCTGAACCCAGGAACCGGACGATCAAGCTGTTAATGAACAAGTGCCTAGCCTGGGAGTTAAGCCAGGTAGACCAGACCTGAATAAACCTGGGCTCATACCAGCGATTTGGAAACGGTCCAGGGGGAAAACCCAAAATCTGCGTCGGTCAAAAAGGAGGGAGGGAGGGAAGGCAGGAAGAACGGGAAACCAGAAAGGAACGAGGGAATAAATAGGGCCGAGCGGAGGCTGCCAGCGCGCCAAGGGAACTCCCGGGAGACGCCTGCAGTTGTCCCGGGAAGGCGAGGGCGCGTGCGCGCACCCCCGGGCTCGGCATTAACGCTTTAGCGCCCCGCCTGGCCCGCTCTCCGGCGCGCCAGCCCCTTCTCGGCCGAGGTCGCCCTCCTGCGCCTCCCTTCGTCGCGCCCGAGCCGCGGCCGCCGAGCCGATGATGTCTCGCCTCGTGACTCGGATGCTTGTGGCCGCCGCCGCTGCCGCTGCTGCGGGTGCGGCGTTCGCGCTGACCCTCGATCCCCGCGCAGGATGGGACCCTTCGCCGGCGCCCCACTTCTCTCGGGATGTCTTCGCCGTCTTCGGAGGCAACCGGAGCCTCTCGTCCGACCAGGTGAACCAGATGTTGCAGAAGCTGGGAGCGGCACATCGGCTGCCGGCCGGACCGCCGGACTCGCTGCGCTACAACCAGGTAATCATCCTCTCCCTCCCCCCCCCCAAACCTTTCCCAACGTTGTACCCTTCACGTCGCCTTGGTGCGTGTCTCGGCCAGCGAACGAGGCTCCGAGGCTGCCTGGCGATCAGGTTTTCCCCGCCAACCTTGGCCAGAGATTTTTCTTTGGGACCATCCCTGCTTAAATTTTTTTTTTGGGGGGGGCACAGAAATCCTGGGGTGCCTTCCCATTAAATGGACGCTGGTCCCATCCTCAGATTCCTAATGCTGAGCATCTATGGCAGGGGAAGCAACGAGGGGGCTGGAGGAAGAGAACAAGTTTTAATTTGGAACCAACTTTTGTGAACTGCAGCGCGTTTCCTGGACCAGAGCCAGCGACCGCTCACTAAAGCTCTTTCCAAACAACCCTTGTTGGTCTTGGCCCGCAAACAATTTGTTGTTTTGCTGCGAGAGACTGCCTCCTCCCCTCATGAGAACATCTGATCATAAAACCCTGTAGGGGATACGCAATATTTGACTTTTAGGATGCTTCCAGGTGAGGATTTTTAAACTGGGTGATCCGCTTTGCCTCAAACACACTTTGGACTAGTGTATTGTCTTCTGCACGCAACTGTCTTGTGTTTCCCCATTGCTTCTTGTGTGTTTTATTTTATGGGGGCGGGATCTGATTGAGAATGAAAAGACAGAATGCTTTCTTCACTGGCAGAACCAGGAGCCCTTTGCCTGAAGCACCTCTGTAAAGTAAACTGTTGGTTAAATTCCCATATGTACTTCTGAAGCAGGAGGCCTCCTTATAGTGAGGTCCTTTGTTGATGGTCTTAGAGTGGGTCTGTGATGGAGCAAACACTGGATTCCTAGCTCTCCCAGCTTACTGATACCAGAGCAAGAGGTGTTGCCTCCGCATCCACTTTTTAATATTTTCCCTGTTTCTATTACTGCTGTCCTCTCACTTTCTGGCTGCCATCTCAGTTGCTGAGGTTGGCTGTCAGTCATAGCATGCATATTGTCATAGCATGGCTTTTCTCACATGTCTCTCGCTGTGTAGATTAGTTGTTCTCTGTTAAGATCCAGCCACTCTCTGATGTTACTCACCCAAGAACAAATCCTTCTACTTAACCCACATTTCCGCCTGATCTTCCCTTCCACAGTGTATTGCAGTGCATTGTATTTGTCATTATGAATTATATGTTCAAGTTATGAGAGCTCGTGTTACCTAATAATCCAATGAATTACCTCTTAATTTTTTTTTATTGGGAGTCCGTGGGATGTGGAAGATTATTCTGTATGTCCACATTTCAGAAGCATGTATTCTGTTGAGCATCTCCTTAGAGGTCACACTTCACATGCCTATTGGAAGGTTGACTGTATGTAGCACTTTAACATTCCCCGTCTAAAATATATGATGTTCTTGGTCTCATTCTCTATTATATCCCCTATTGATTGCAATGGATGGGAATTACCCCAACTCTAAGGCTGGTGTAGTCTGAGTTAGGGATTGTTTTGGGTCATGAAGGGTTGTGGGATTCTGTGCATTGATAACCCCCTTCTAGTAGAACTTATAAAAGTTGCTCTCTTTTTTTTTTGGACCTCAGCTCCTTTGAACTGTCACTGGGGACTGTCACTGTCACTTGGGTTTTAAGAAAACAGCAACAACAACCCCCCCCCTAAGTTTTCAAACATTTCTCTGATTGTGTGTATATAATGGTTTATCTCAGGGAAAACAAGATCACTCCCTGCGTTTGTTTTTAGAAAATACCCATATATCTTAAATGAGGCACTACCATTTAAGTGGTAGTGATCACTTAAAGGCCACCTAGTGATTGCCTAGAAGAGATCAGGGAATTTATTCAATGTACAGTATTAGTTAGATTTATATTTCACTTTCCCTTCAGTACGTTTAGGGCAATGCGCATGGCTCTCCTTACAACTGTGTGAAGGAGGCTGGGCAGGCTGACAGAGAGACAAGGTTATTCAGTGAATTTCGTGCATCGTTGGGAACCTTCCCTAGATGCTCATCAAATGCTGGCTACTGCACCACAATGGCTCTCTTGCCATATCCAGCTTCTACATACATGTTTTCTAAGACACTGTATTTTCTGCCTAAATAAAGTGGTGCATTGCATTGGTTGGTTAAAAATGTAGTCCTGTACAAACCTACTTGGGAGTGAGCCCCACTGCACTGAAGGGAATGTGATTAATAAACATACGTAGAGTCACAGAGCAAATGTTTTTAACTGGTTGATTTAACCAGTTAATTGTTTAAATGTTGCAGACTAAATTTTCACACATGGTGCTGAAAATGCTTTTGATCCCCTTTCATCAAGTCACTTCTGACTTACATTATAGCAACCCCTTTCAGAGTTTTCCAGGTAGAGAATACTAAGCAGTGATTTGCCATTTCCTTCTTCTGGGGGCATCTTGGGACAGTGCAGCTTGCCCAAGGCCACACAAGCTGGCTCTTCTTCCAGAAGGCACAGTGGGGAATTCAACTCCCAACCTCTGGCTCTGCAGCCAGATACCTAAACCTCTGAGCTATTTAGCCAGCTTGTTTGTGTTCACTAGCATCTATTAATTTGATAGCCAGTGTCAATTTTTTAAATTTAAATTACAGGACTATAGAAATCAAAAAACATTTGAGCATCAATGGCAGAAGAAGTCCTTCCCTCCTTATTTATTCCTGTGCTTAGGGCACACACTAAAAGTTACTTTATCACTCTCATATCATGCTTCGCAGCTCTGGAGTCCAGAGATATTTGATCAGGCACTGTGAGAAACTGATTCTTATACTATACAACTGTTCGTTATTATAGAGTAGCATCTCAGTGGCGCTGCGGGCTAAACCGCAGAAGCCTGTGCTGCAGGGTCAAAAGACCAAGCAGTTGTAAGATCGAATCCACGTGATGGAGTGAGCTCCTGTCGCTTGTCCCAGCTCCCGCCAACCTAGCGGTTCGAAAGCATGCAAAAATGTGAGTAGATAAATAGGGACCATCTCGGTGGGAAGGTAACAGCGTTCCGTGTCTACGTCGCACTGGCCATGTGACCACGGAAGATTGTCTTCGGACAAAACGCTGGCTCTATGGCTTGGAAACAGGGATGAGCACCGCCCCCTAGAGTCGAACACGACTGGACAACAATTGTCAAGGGAAACCTTTACCTTTTTAGCATCTCAGTAGCAGCCATGATGCATTGTGTGCCTCTCATATTCAGGTGCCTAAAAAGGGTAGAATTTCACCAAATGACAACTATTTGAGTGTATATTAATGAATGAAATGCTCTGTATTACTTAAGTGCTGAATCAGATAGAGAATTTAGCAATATTATCATTAATGCTATTAACTACTGCTCCTAATTCTTCTATTTGTTTGTTATGTGCCTCGAATGGCTTCTAGTGACCCTAATAGGGGTTTCAACATGCATGGGATGTTCAAAGAGTGGTTTGTTATTGCCACACACCTCCAGTGAATCTCCACGAATCATTAAGGATTTGAACCTGGGTTTCCTGAGTCCTTGTCTGACATGATCCATTGCTGCACACTGGCTCTCACTAATTTTGTACAGCATCAGTAACATGTTGACAGAATTTGGGGAAAGTTACCTGTGAGAGTACAACTCCTAGAATCCTCTAGCCATCATCCCACTGATTTCAAGGTCTTCCTTAGAGCCCAGACATGATAAATAATCAAATGCTTGGTAAAGTTAATGGAAATAAAATAAAGAGAGATCATTATCTTGACTTTTTTTGTAGATCCTCTGTGTAGACATGGGTTACATATAGATTATGATAGGTAGTTTATTCTAGAAGTGAAATACATGATACATTAGACGTATAGTGCCAGGCTAAAAGTTACTTTTTAAAATGTGCAAGTGAGGGCACAGGATCTGAATCAGACCCACCAAGCATGGGTAGGAAAAGTTTAAATCCTCCTACCAGGCACTTTTCAAAATTATGTTCACATGCGCATAGGTAGAATTTTAGTGAATATTTAGAGGGTGGGAATGGAGAGACTGAATTTAGGGTTCTGTTTTGTTTTTTAAATACATCAGGCCTATACATGCTTGTTCATGAGTGAAGATGGAAATAAGTTCTAGCTGATTGTTCTGTATTTAACTTATTTGTGTGTTCTTTGGTGTTAAGTCAGGATCAATTTATAGCAATCCCAATAGGGCTTTCAAGGGAACAGAGGTATTTAAGAAGTGTTCTTACCAGTTCAATCCTCCATGAATTTCCATGACTGAATGAGGGTTCAAACTTAGGTCTTTTAAGGCCTAGTCCATCATTCTGTCCACTACACCACAATGGGTATCTCATGCATTTATCTTAGCATGCAGCATCACCCTGAGACTTGATCTTATGCTTTGTCTATGTACCACATTTCTGTCTGAACTGGATCAGTGACAATTCAGGAATGTTGGTATATAGGGTGGAAATGAAAACCACAAAAAGTCCAGATTAAAAATATATGTCATGGCAAGGATGTTTCTGGAAACATTAGACTGTTCAGGGTGGAGATTGTAAGCAGCAAGTTGGAGGAAAATGAAGCACAAGAGGGGAAAACAGCAGCAGTGCAATTGGTATTTGAATATACGCAAAGTAAATACTGTGACTTTTTATAAAATCAATGAATAGCTGATAATGCAATAGTTGTATTTTATATGTACAACATCAAGGATATCATTTGATGCAACTGATGAAATGGAGTGTACTTGCAAGATGATAGTCTTTAGGGTTCCACAAGACGCCTAGTTGCTTATGCAGCAACACATTAAAAGGAGTGACTCAAGAAAAATAACAAAATACAGCCTTCTTTTTTCTCCTCTGCAAATATGGTACATAAAATACAAATCCATAGCTGTCTATTCAAAAGTACAATTTGTTTAGTTTGGTGAAACTAACTCCCAGCTAAGTGGTTAGTGGATTAGAGCATTACACATCTAGAAATGTAAATTCAAACTGCCTGTGGGGAAGCAAAATAGACAAGCACCATTCAGTTTGTCCAGGGAAAAATAATCATTTTGTCTCAGATGCTTACATTCCAGAATCCACGTACTGGTGAAAAGATCCCAGTGAGGGAATACCTTTGGACTATGTTTTAAAAGGCCCATCTTTGTTCTTTCTGAGACATGTGACCCTGCAAAATTCAGTAGTGGCCAAACCATCCAAAGAAAGCCTTGTTTATATCCTGAAGGACGCAAAATCCCACTGTCTAAGGCTTATAATGGGAAAGAATGTGTGCTGAAAGCAGCCATACTGCAAAAATATTCAGTGTATATGCAGATACCGTAGAAATGTACAGTACATTTACTTTGAAACCTGTGTCCTGTTGATCAGGGCCTGGAAAGCAAGCCCTATGAAGAAAGACTGAAAGAACTGGGCATGTTTAGCCTTGCGAAAAGAAGACTGAGGGGAGGTATGTTAGCACTCTTCAGATACTTGAATGGTAGTCATACAGAAAAAGGGCAGGGTCTGTACTCAGTCAGCCCAGAGTGTAGGACATGTAATAAGAAGCTTAAGCTACAGGAAGCTAGATTTTGGCTGAATATCAGGAAGAACTTCTTAACTGTTAGAGCAGCATGACAATGGAACTAAATTACCTCAGGAGTTGGTGAGCCCTCCAATGCCGGAGGCATTCAAGAGAGAATTGGACAACTATTTTTCAGATCTGTTTTGATTTTGATTCCTGCATCACCACCAAAACATGCTGTCAGAAGGGCACAAACCTGCCCCTTTGTGTTGGTTGCTTGAAGGACACAATCCCACCTGATATGAAAATATTTACTACATTCAACCTCTCCTCCCTTGGCAGAAAGAAAGAGCAATAGGTGAGTTCCACGTGAAAACAGCATGGCTTGGCACTCTTAGGCCCAGGCATTCCTTTCTTTTCCTGTCTTCTCCACTCATATATCAGTCTCGCATGAGTCATGATTATCCAATGGAGTGTCAAAGCACAGAGTTGCTATTTACAGCTCTCTCCATATGAAAGACACCTGGATGGATGAAACTGTTATTGCAAATATTGATTCTGTACAGTGTGAGCAGGCAACTCTGGCTCTCTAGTTCAGATCAGAGTGTGGGGGAGTTACTTTTTAGGCTATAGCTCCTAGAATCCCCCAGCCAAGAGGGCCAATGATGATCCTTGCTGGGGGATTTTGGGGATTGTAGTCCCAAAGGTAACTTTTCCAAACTCTAGTCGGACTATAACTCCTAGTGTCCCCAGCATGGCCTATGTTGGCTAGTGCTGATGAGAGTTACAGTTCAAGAACATCTTCAGGGCATAGTTGCTCACACTAGTACAGCCTCAGTGCCTAGTTACACATTATGTACAAGGAAAATTCCAGATGGACAGCTCCTGGCATTACCAGGCAAAAGACTTTGTGTTGCTATTCTGTCTTTCTCTCTTTAACAGATTTTCTCTGGTAATAAGAAACAGAGAGAAAAAGTAGAGTGAAAATATAAAGGGATAGAAGGGGAAGATCTGTATGTGCTCTGCATGTTCACTCCTCAGCATTTTCCAATCACACCGTCTCTTTGCTACTCCCCCCAGCTGCTGTCTGTCTCATGGTAGGAAAGGTGCATGTTATTGCTATTTAGGGAGGACCTCTGCCATGGAAGAAGCAGCACCTTGGAACGAGTGGATTTTCAAGAAGAAAACTTCAAAGTGTTAATGCTTACGTATAAAGCCCTAAACGGTTTAGGGCCTTGATATCTGGCGGAACGCCTACTCCCACCAAGATCTACCCGTGTCACTTGTGCGAGTCAGGAGGTGAGGCTGAGGAGCCTAAGCCGAGGGAGGCCCGGAAGGAGAAGACAAGAAATCAGACCTTCTCGGCGGTGGCTCCTCACCTCTGGAACAATCTACCTCCTGGGATTCGCGGAGCTCCCTCGCTGGGTATTTTTAAGAATCAATTGAAGACATGGATGTTCCAGCAGGCCTTCCCACCAGACAATTCCTGATGCTCCTCTTCTTTCCTTCTTCACTAGTTTCCTATCTTAGTAAGCTTTTTACTATTTATGCTGCTTTATATATGTTTATTTTTATTATTTGCTGACTGTTAGCCGCCTAGAGTGGTCCGAGTTGACTAGATAGACGGGATATAAATAAAATAAATAGATAAATAAATAAATAAATAAATAAATAAATAAATAAATAAATAAATAAATAAAAGATGAAAAGCCTCTTTATCATTGTTTAAGAAAGAAAGAAAAAGAAAGAAAGAAAGAAAGAAAGAAAGAAAAAGAAACTGAAACACAAATTTCCTCTAATCAGTTCAAAACATCTAAGACAATCAAATGCATTCTCTTGAATTTTAGCAAGGAAGGAAGGAAGGAAAAGAAAAGGAAAAAGGAAGAAGGCAGAGTGGAAAGATAGAAGGAAACTGGAGGTGTCTTGAGAAGCATGAGAGATTAAGCCCTCTCCTCTCCCCATATTTGCTGATTATATTATTTAGAGAGTCCAACATGTTGATTCTTGCCAATAAAAGTGTATGTGGCTTGGGATTCAGATTCTAGAAGGATCACCTGCTCCCACATCAGTCTGCATGTACATGGTGGTGAATGTAAAGATGCTCCTTTTCACTTGGTTCTCTTATCAAATATAATGGTCATGCCCATGTATAACATGTATGTGTACATGGCTTAGAATTTTATATATATGTAATGACTCTTCAGATTGCAGGTTATTGCCTTTAACATTTCAAAAATGGAAACTTGGAGAATGTAAAGTGAACAGTGTAGACTTCTCCAAGCAACATAACTTATTTTGAAGAAACAATTTCTGTCTGTATGCTTTAAAATTGTTATAATATATTTCTATCGGAGCAATAAATATATTGAGATTCCAGTAGTGCAAAATGAATCTGGATCTGCTTACATGCATCTTTAGAACAAAAGCCACTCGGAAGCATTAATGATGTCAGTTTGACTTCCTACTAATAGTTCTGATGAAGAAATATATTCTTTCATCACTGTGTTAGTAAAATACTGTCTGTAGGAAGATGAAATGCGTAAAAGGCCTATGAAATGCGTAAAAGAGCTGAGGATTCCAACCCCATTTTTTATGAGAGCAAGCAATTCAAACAGAGCTTGACTTCATGTCTTCCATATTCATAATGTTTCCATTTGTGCGTTAGACAATCTGGATTTTTCTCTGTGTTTTGGAATTGAGATTCTGTGTCAGTGATTGTGGGAGAGGTAGTTAGTAACATCTGGAAGACACGTGCAATTTATGTGCAGAAATACTGTGGTTTCACTTAGGACTGCTGGATAGCTGAGCCAGAGGTTGGGAGTTGGATTCCCCACTGGGCCTCCTTGACAAGGGTAGGGCTTGTTCATCCGTAGGGTGCCTTCCACCTCTGTAGTTCTAAGATTGTATGAGGTCACTTATGCCATATGGACTAAATGTGCCCAGAACATGAAAAGACTGCATCCAGCAATGCAATTATGAATGACAAATTGCATGACTTCACTGGAAATCATATATCTGTGGCCTTCCAATATAACCCTAGTTTATTCGGTGAATGCAACATACTTAATAGATAAGTAGATAACTGCCCAGAGTAGACCTTTGGTCTAGATGGGCGAGATAGAAATCAATCAATCAGTCAATCAATCAATCAATCAATCAATCAATCAATCAATCAATCAATCAATCAATCAATCAATCAATCAAACAAACAAACAAACAAACAAACAAACAAACAAACAAACAAACAAACAAACAAACAAACAAAAAGTGTCATGTAAAAGCAGGAACAAAAAAATGGCAGGAAAATCTGTGCCAACATTATGCCCATCCCTTATATACTGACACCTTTATTTTCTGCATCTCTGGTGCCCAGGGAGTCACATGGGCTAAGATCAAGGGCAGTGTGCCTAGGAGCACAATATAACTTGAGATGAAGGATTGCATGTCCAAGGAATTTCTCTTAAGGTTCTCCTCAAGAGCTACAGTAAGGTTAGCACCAAGAGTCTCTCCTTGTAGATTAATCTGCCTATGATTTCTTTTCCTCCTAACAAAAGAATGAGGAAGATAAACATAGACTGGTAACCCAGATAACTTTACAATGATATCTTCCCAAAGATCTTTGGGCTCCATCCAAACAATGAAGGCCCAGTTCTTTGAAATAAAAAAACATCATAGTTTTCTGCAGCATATCACCTTCCTGCTGACATTTTTATTTTGTTTTTCCGACTTGTGGAGATTAATACACCAAGTTTGTGTAACACTTTCACAGGATTTGAACTACAGTGAAGGGTAATAATCAGATAGAGACCTGGATGTATTCCCCATTGCCTTTTCTATCTTGACATGTAGCTCAGTACTCTTAGGCTTTCTGCTTTACGAGTTTTTGCTCTCAGGTCATTCTCTATTCTTTTTGCTCCTCCATTTAGTTAGAAAGGTAGACCTATAGGCATGAAAGAGGTTTCTCTAAACCAAAGACATTTAGAGACTGTTTTCCTCCTGCACTCTCTCCAAATGGATTTCCTGAGTTAACAGATACGGACTGGTTTTTGTGCCTCATTATTAATCTCCGCAGTGATTCTTCTTTTTTAGTAGCCGCAAGTGTTGCAGTGGACCACTGCCCTGTGCCAGATGAGATGAAATAATTCTAAGAAAACTGACGCACATTTCACATTCTGTTGCAGTGCATGTCCGCTGAAGACATCTTTTCTGTACATGGCATGTCAAATAGCAGCAGGATAACAGACTCCAGCTTCTCCACAATATGTCCTGCTGTCTTACAACAACTGATTTTCCACCCATGTGAAAAATCCAAAGGCAATTCAAAGCCACCTCCCACAGAAGGTTATGTACTGTACTTCTCATTCATATTGGCTTATCTATGGGATTAATTTTGTCCTGTCATTTTTGTGTTTTATTTTTATAAATCTATAAAGCCATTTTGTTAACATGTAATGGGGCCTAAATATGCAGTGTTTGTGAGGAGGCTACCACCTCTCACTCCTGAGAGAGTTAAGATAGGATGCCAGTAAATACCTGCTCAGACTAATTGTCCCCTTGGTCCAATATTGTCTGCTCTGACTGGCAGCGACTCTTCAGGCAGAGATCTTCCACATCATTTGCTACTTAATCCATTTGACTGGAGATAGTTGCATTTGAACCCTGGATATTTGGCATATGAAGCAAGTACTCTGCCGTCTCAAACTGGAGGTGCCATCAGATGCAGTTACAGGAGAATGTTATGAATGTTATGTTATTTTTGGACTATAATCCCTAGAATCCAGTGGGATTATGCTACCCCCTGCCCAAAGGTGGCGATGGTTTTTTCAAACTCTGGATATAAGACAGACATGGTGGCTGCCAATTAAGCAACAATGAGGCATCCGCTTTCTGAGTACTCCTTCAAGGAGGAGGAACCCCTCTGCCCATACCAAAACAGTAGTAATAAATTTGGATGTGCAGGTGCTAATCATTACAGTTTCCATAGTGTTCCCCTGAGTGCGAAGATGCAAGCAGCTAAATCAATGTCTACCAAAATATGAGGAGGCCTTTTGTAAAACTAGTCTCTTAGTTACCATTTCAAGGCCAAGGCACCTTCAGATACTTGGCATTACAGTGGAATAGCTTGCAACAATATATGGTTCAAGGCAAAATCCATCTCTCTCAGGTACTGTAAGGTTTGCAGCCATACTCAGAGAAGAGGGAAGCCTGAGAGGGCTGTTGCATGATACCATCATCTCTGCTAATAAGAAAGGCCTGGGGCTTCAACTCTGCAAGTTGGTCCTTCATAGAAGGCCATCGGTTTGCAGTAGAGATGCTCCAATTGCTCCTGCAGCATCAGAAGTAATGCCCAGCAGAAGCTGCTTATATTATGCCCCATATCCACATTTGCCCATATGTTTACATGTCTGCATGTCACCAAAATGGCCGCCATTTATCTGTGTATTAGTTTGATCATGGTTCTTCTGAAGTTATATGACTTCTGATTCTCCTTAAACAAAGGTCGCTTTTGTGAAATGTTGGACAGTGCAAGATACCAGGTGGAAATACTGTATATTCAATTTTTTAAAATTTAGGGTGTAACATGGAGCTCTGCAATTTTAGAGTGGAAAATACCAAGATGACTTCAATCACAAATGTAAAAATGTAATCCTGTCAGTACTATACAGTATAATCTAGCTCCTAAACACTTTATATTGATATTTTCCCTGAGGCGTAAATTATATTTTTCCATCTGAAATTGCCTCAATAAATAAATCCTGTTATACTGCAGCCTCAGAGCTATTTTTGGTTTTCTTTTCCTGGTCAGCATTTAAAAAAAAAAAAAAAAAAAAGAGGCACAAACATTCTTTACTTAATCTCATTTCTAACCTCAATATATCTGAATATTACATTTTGAATTCAGATATTTGGCAACAGCAAGATTTGCCCCCATCTCTTGCAAGAGTTCTTTGCTTGCAAAAGAGCCGGGGGGGGGGGGGGGCGGCGGCGAAGTGTTTTTCTATATGAACTCATCTGATATTTTTCTTGTCCTTTTCTTTCCCTACAGTGTGGGGTTTCGGTTTCCTTGCTGTGACGATAATCAACCTGGCTTCACTCCTTGGATTGGCTTTAACCCCTCTTTTAAAGAAAGATTATTTCCCCAAAATTTTAACCTACTTTGTGGGTTTGGCCATTGGGACCCTGTTTTCCAATGCAATTTTTCAGCTTATTCCAGAGGTAAGAAAGAAATGGGTGAAGAGGGAAGACCGATTTTGGGGATCATGATATTCAGACCTCCTAGCCAGAATGAAACATGCTGGCTAGCAGATTCAAAGTAACTTCTCCAAAATCTAATAACGATGGGTTGTAGAACCAGCATCACAATTTTATTGTGCTTTTTCTTCCAACCATAGTCAACACATACATCATTGGGGGAATGTTCATGAGCTATTATAATCCTGAAGTAATTCCCAATTGCCCACTATTCTTCCAGTCAGAGGATCATTCAATAAAATAAGGCAGCCTTGTTTCAGCATTTCTCAATCTGAGATAGATTAATGATTGACCTGAACTGTCACTCAAGGACAAAGAAGCTGGTAATCCTAAAATGATTCGATTATAGATAGATAGATTAGGCATCCTTCAGTCTTGAGAGACTATGGTAACGTGCTCTGTATGGAGGACTTGGAACAGCATCTAGTGTGGCTGAGAAGGCCAATTCAAGAGTGACAATCCCTTCCACACTGAAGATGAATACAATCTGTCCCCTGTCCAGCTTCCTGATTTTGCTGTTTTCGTGACTGCCTCTTTGCCTCGGCCTGCTGAACAAGGGTCTCTTCAAATTGGAAGAGGCCATGATGAATTGAGAGAGGCCTGCCTCCAGGCTGAACGTTCAGATGTCAGGGTTTCCCATCTGTTGAGGTCCATTCCTAAGGCCTTCAGATCCCACTTGTAGATACCCTTGTATCGCAGCTGTGGTCTCCCCCTGGGGTGATTTCCCAGCACTAATTCTCCATACAGAAGATCTTTGGAATCAGACCATCAGCCATTCTCACAACATGCCCGAGCCAATGTAGATGTTGCTGTTTCAGTAATGTATACATGCTAAAAAATCCAGCTTGATCTAGGACTACTCTATTTGGAACTTTGTCCTGCCAGGTGATACCAAAAATGCATAGGAGACAACGCATATGGAACGTGTTCAGCTTCCTCTCCTGCCGTGCACAAAGGGTCCAGGACTCACTGCAGTACAGGAGTGCACTCAGGACACAGGCTTTATAGACCTGGATCTTGATATATGTCATCAGCTTCTTATTGAACCATACTCTCTTTGTGAGTCTAGAGAACATGGTAGCTGCTTCGCCAATGTGTTTATCCAGCTCAACATCTAGGGAGGGAGTGTCAGAGATAGTTGAGCCAAGGTACCCAAAGTCATGAACAACCTCCAATTCTTGCATGGAGATGGTAATAGAGGGAGGTGAGTCCATGCCCTGGCCCATGACTTGTGTTTTCTTCAGGCTGATTGTTAGTCCAAAGTCTTTGCAGGCCTTGCTAAAACGATTCATGAGTTGTTGGAGGTCTTCAGCAGAGTGGGCAACAATGGCTGCATCATCGGCGAAGAGGAAGTCCCGCATGTAGTTCAGCGAGACTTTGGTCTTCACTCTCAATTTTGAGAGATTGAAGAGCTTTACATCTGATCTTGTCCAGAGATGGACACCTTCTGTTGCAGTTCCAAAGGCGTGCTTCAGCATGACAGCCCAACATCCAAAATGACTTGGTCTGTAATTCTATCTCAACTTCTAGTGCTAATTTAAATTAGTGCCATGTCTGTTTAGTGCTCTAGTGATGAAGTACCATTTAAAAAAAAACCAACAACCTGAATTTACAAATTGCATTGCAGTTATAGTCCTTAACAGTGTGTGCAGAAACCAGCAGAAGGAGTAGGGTTCACTCCCACATCATGTTACTCTCTGCACATCATCATTTATATCATCTGGACACACCAAACAATGGCCCTAAAGGACAGAGATATGCGATGACAGAGGCCAAAAGCATGACAAAGTCATGCAAGTGGAAATGCTACAAAAAACACAACTCCTGTCCATAGAACAAAATACACCATGTACTCATGCCAAAAGATTGGATCTACTCACAGTTAGTGCTAACATTGTGTAGTCGTCAGAATAAATATTGAAAGGAACGGTGAGAACCATTGCAGAAACCGGGGAACAATATACCCTCCTGGTTGCTGCGTAAAGCTCTTTTCTGCACTCCCAGCATCTAAAATAGTCAAAACACATTTTTTGTTCTTCTGGATAAAAATTGGAGACACACTCTAATTTTGCTTCTAAATCAGATTGTTATTATTTTGTGTGGGAGAGGTTAAGACTTATCTGCTGACAACATATTTCTTCACGAGCCACCATTTTGAGTGTGCATTCTGCTCCAAAGTACCCCATTTCTGGATGAATTTTCTTCCTCCAGCAGATGGATTCAAATGTAGGAAGTCCAGAACAAGGATTTCATCTTCCATGAATGGGCACTGTAGCTCAGCCATGTAACCATTAATTTACCCTTTGATTAAAACTGTCTAACAAATTGTCAGGTTGTTATTTTCTTTATATACTGTTTGTCCTTCAAAGAGCTAATGGTGGCATACATGGTTCCCCCTCCCATTTTTATTCCTACAACAACCCTGTAAAGTAGATCAGTTTGAGAGGTAATGACTGGCTCAAGGTTACCCTGGGAACTTAATGACTAAGTGGAGGGTAGAACCTGAGCATCTCCATTGCTCATCTGAAAGGCTAACCATTGCCCTATGGCGAGTTGTACATATGGTTGCACTTAAATGTGAGTACTGGATGTGTGAATTTAAACCAGTTTATTAGACAGATTTAATCAAAGGGTGGATAATTGCAAGTCTCTTGTATTGTTTCTTTATAATGCACATCAGTTTTGCATAACTTGCATTCACTATTAAATTTTCTTGTAGGCATTTGGATTTGATCCCAAAATAGACAACTATGTTGAAAAAGCCGTTGCTGTGTTTGGTGGGTTCTACATCCTTTTCTTTGTGGAAAGAGTTCTTAAAATGATACTGAAGACCTATAGCCAGGTGGGTAGGAAGCAAAGCATGAATGATAAGAAGGTTCAGATTTTGGCTCTTTTTCACTGTTTGTTTGTACATGTTAATTAGAGATGGGATGAACCGATTCATCCCAGTTCGTAAAGGCTGCTCCCCTCCCTCACCTCCTCTGGCTCAATTGGCCACTCACCAGGCCCAGCATGCTAGCATTCTCAACAGATCTTCCAGCCCTGACAACAGGTAGGCGTTTCTGCCCGGCCCTCTTGGCTGATCTCCCGGTGCCAGACAAAAGGGTGGGGGCAAAGAAGTCTGTGTTCTTGCTTATGACTGGGAGATTAGTCAAGGAGGTGGGAAAAGAAAGAAAGCTGGGCCTGGTGAGTGGCTGATCAGCTGTGGAGGTGGGGGAAGGGAACAGCAGCATCTGTGCTGCCATCTTTACAAACCAGCATGAACTGGAATGGACTGGTTTGCACCCATCTGTAATGTTGATTTAACTAGATATAACTTAAGGCTTAAAACCTGTGTTGAGTTTAAGCATAGGGCAGCAATTCCCAACCTTGGTATTCTTGGACTGCAGCTCGCAGAAACCCCAGCCAGCAGAGCTAGTGGTGAAGGCTGCAACTGAGAGTTCCAGTCCAAGAACATCTCCTGTAGGTTACCTGAGGTTAGGAACCATTGCCATAGGTGAACCTTTGGCTTCCAGATGTTTGGGACTACAGCTTATACAATCCTTTTTAGCATAGATCATGCTGCTGGGGCTTTGGGTAGTTGAAGACCAAGTCATCTGGAAGGCCAAAGTTACTTCAAACCAATAGCTAACAGCAAGTGATAGAACTTCTCCAAGCACGAAGAGTGTGCAGAAGAATGACTGAACATGGGCAATGTCTTCCTCACAGTCACCGCCATATACAGTCCCATGTGCATGATTTTAGATGGAATTTTTTTTGAAGAAGTACATTAGTGTAGCAGATAAAAGTAGTAAGGAGTCATTAATTAATTAATTTCTAAACTAAAATATTTATTTCTCACACTGTAGCAAATGGTTTCAAGGTGTGATACAGGAAACAAAATTGTTTAAGGCAAATGATCCAACATATGAGGAGTGAAGTGCTAGCCCTGATCCCTCCATTATTCTTTTTTTTTTAAAACATGGAAATTGATGGGTCTGAAGTGGACAGGCTTCCCTTTTCATGGAGCTATCTGTGTGAGCAAGAACCCTTGTTTTCCAGCACTCTTTTCATGTGGAGAACTTCCACGCAGACAGGAACCTTCCTGCTTTTGACTTGTGACTTTCCATATGGGGAAAACAATGATGGAGGAGGTGGGCTTGGTGTCCCCATTCTCCCATATTGCATACAGTTTGAAGAACAATGCAACCCCCATATGAAACAAAGAAAGGGAAAAGTCAAAGAAATACATTGAAATTGAGTTTGAGAGATGATCACATCCCTGCTCAGTAGCAGGTGATGCAGATGCCTGTTGCTTGATACCCCAGAGAGGCTCTTCCAGTCTGAACAGACCAGATGTGGATATAGTATGGCTTCCTGTCTCATTGGGTATGTTACAGTAGCTAACAAATATGTCTGACCTTGCTCCATAATGCCCGGACAACTTCTTTTCTTCTGAAATCTGTCCCCAGACTGTTTCCTTTGATTCTCTTTAGATGGGCCACAGCCACTTTGAACCTGAAGAACTGAAACCACCCCGAAATCTTCCTCTTCCTGTTGAAACAGTCAAGTCTGTTAATGGAACCATGTGCTATGCAAACCCAGCTGTAGCTGAGGCTAATGGGAATCTCAGTTTTGATAATGCCAGTACCGTCTTGGGACAGGTATGAACTAATTATTGTGGAAGCGATCATAATATGTTACTTTTCTTTTTTTGCCTTCCCCTTCCAGTTTTGTGGAAGGATGTCTTTCCAAAATCTGTTTTGCTGGATGGTTATATGGATCTAAGATGGTGTTAATACTTGAACCAGAAGTATACCACATGCCAGGGAATTTACATCTTGTCAGTTCCATTTATGCTTTTGAAAAGAAGATATCAAATTTAAAAGCAAATTCAGCACCTAGTTTATTCCAATACTTTGGGAATGTTGAACTTTTTGAAACAGCTGAGAACATCTTACTGTGTTTGAAGTGTTCACAGATGATATGTGGATTTAAAAGTACCTCTTGCTAGATTCTGGTACTTGCTGTCTTATTTGGCTCTAACAGTTTCCAAAGTTCTGTTCTTATGCATTTTCCTATAAAACAGTAGGTAGAGAGTGCCTAAGTTTTGACTTGCTACATATGTGTGTGTGTCATATCCACGCAAACTTGTTAAAAACGAGATGTGTTTGTTTGTATAAAGCAAACATATCCTGGATAGAGATGTGCAGCCGGTTCTCATTTTCTGAAAACACTTTGAGTTCAATTTAGATGCATTCTTACTTACAGTAATTAACTGATGTCATGACTAACTTAATTCCTTTTGATTTTAGTCTATTCCAGGTGTGAGTATCTGGATGCATCCCAACATATGCCAGGCAAAATTATAAGCAAACCCCCAAGACCTTAGATATACAGGTAAACAGTTTTAGCTGTAAATCTAAGAGTTTGGGGTTTGCTTAAAATTTAATATAGGAGTCTGTTGAGTCTTCTCCAACTGAGAGGATTCTGGGTGTGAGGGACCTCATCCAGTCTCTCTGGGGAGACCTATGAGTGGTAGCTCAACCCATCTGGAGGCTGTTGGAGTGGAGAAGGCTGTGTCAAGACCAAACCACAGGAGACGTTAAGCTCACGTTTAGCAGATGAGAGAATGCCTTTCTGGTGGCAATGCGATTTCTTTCACAGTTTTGTTTATGGTCTTTCATCAGCTCAGGGAGCTGATCATCTTGTTTAGCTCCACAGTATTTGCTCGGGGTGACCACAGAGTGTCTGATCCAATTTTGAAAGAATTGGTTCTGCCAAGGGAGAAACCCTCTGTGTGCACCAGCGTTTGTACCCTCTTTTTTATCCTACACAGAATCAGCTGCTTCTCTCTTTCCCTGTACAGCTCCACTCATTGATACAGGTTGATCTTGTTTGTACAGAGAATGCTTGGCCATTTTACAGGCACAGCAATGGCTTCTACCAGCCATTGAAAGCAGGACAGCTTCACACATGGCGCCTATTTATCATGAGCCAGCATCTTATTAGTTATACTGCCAGTGGAACTCAATTGCTGCCAATTTTGGTGGTGAATTCCTGCCATTTAAGTAGTCAGTGCTGGGTTTTCCTATTCTACAAGAGTAACACGACTTGGTGCACATTCAGAGAAAAACAAAACACACACACACACACACAGTGCCAATTTCTTAATTACCAGCAGTTTTCTGATGAAAATTGTGTTGATTAAGTCACATTAGCGTATTTATGTAATAGAATCCTAACCATTGTTGCTCATAGTAGTAGCACCCTTGCTACACACATAATTGTGGCAAAACAAGCCATAATGGCCAAACTCCTATCGCTTAGCATAACAAATTGCACTAGAGTAGGCCCACTGAATTAATGGGAATATGGTGAATTGACTCGTCCATAAATTCTACTGATTCAAATGTACTATTTTACGTCACAGTTAGAGTAGGCCCACTTAAATCCATGGTACTTGTGGAGGGATCCACTCACCAAATCCTCATTGATTCCATGGCCCTCCTATAATGTAATTTACGATGCTAAGTAACAGAAATTTGGCCACTGTTCTGTGTTCCTTCTAGCCAATAGTTTTTCCTCATGCAGTACTTATATCCATAAAGAAAAAAAAGAACAATATGTACCTTTATTCAAATATAATCATACAATAATAATCATATGCCATCAAGTCAGTTTGACTTATGGAGGCCTTTTTCAGGGTTTTCCAGGTAGAGGGTACACAGAAGTGGTTAACCCTTCCCTTCTTCTGGGGGTGCCCTGAGACTGTGAAACTGAACCAAGGCCACAGAGACTGGTTCTACTCATAAAAGGTACAGTGGGGAAATCAAACCCCACAATCTCCGGTTCCACAGCCAGATACCTAAACCACTGAAATATCCAGCCAGTTACAGTTATACTTAGTGGAGAACTCCCAAGCCAACTACACCAGAGCACAGAGTGCTGTCCTCTGAAGATGCCGGCCACAAGAGACTGGCGAAACGTTAGGAAGAACAACCTTCAGAACACGGCCAAAGAGCCCGAAAAACCCACAACAAACATTAGTGGAGAACTCTTGAAATCAAGGGGACCTAAGTTAGTTGTGACTTGAGTCTCTGTTTAGGCAAAATGTCACATGTGAAGCAATTCACAGTGACACACATTTGTTGTTGTTTAGTCATTAAGTCATGTTTGACTCTTCATGACCCCATGGATCAGAGCACGCCAGGCACTCCTGTCTTCCATTGCCTCCCGGAGTTTGATCAAATTCATGTTAGTAGCTTCAGTGACACTGTCCATCCATCTCGTCCTCTGTCGTCCCCTTCTCCTCTTGCCTTCACACTTTCCTAACATCAGGGTCTTTTCCAGGGAGTCTTCTCTTCTCATGAGATGGCCAAAGTATTGGAGCCTCAGCTACAGGATCTGTCCTTCCAGTGAGCACTCAGGCTTGATTTCCT
The DNA here is from genome assembly GCF_051106095.1 of Pogona vitticeps. Lineage (NCBI taxonomy): Eukaryota > Metazoa > Chordata > Lepidosauria > Squamata > Agamidae > Pogona > Pogona vitticeps. The sequence continues at coordinate 21,856,608 of NC_135787.1, read as the reverse complement.
TCAGAATGGATAGGTTTGTTCTCCTTGCACTCCAGGGGACTCTCAAGAGTCTCCTCCAGCACACATAGCCAGCAGAGAATGCAAGGGCAGTAAGAAACAGAGACACTGCTTAAAATTTAATTTGTGCCATTAGGTTTCCTTCAGAGCTGAATCACTTGAAAAGTATGAGGCTTTGCAATGACTTGGGTTTTATAGGTGGAGCATCTGAGTGACACATTCAACGAACAGAAACAAAAGCCTAGTCCAACACATGTAGAAGAAGGAGTAGTCAGATTCCTCTCATGGGTGGCAAATGAGTGACCATTATTAAATGTTCTTCTCATAAGAAAGAAAACTTCCTGCTAGCAGAAGGCTAAAAAAAGTAGTAAAAGTTAGCTAGCTTATGACCTTTCTCACTGAGGTATTTTTTTTTTTTTTTTAAACTTGTCTAGATGGTTTTAATGGGAAATGTTTGTTTTATGAAATGCCTCCAGCTTATCTCATTCTGTTGCATCCATAGAGGACAGGGAAATAGCAGGCAAGAGTTACTGTGGATAAAGAGTTTGATGGACAGGTAATAGACAGGGAGAACACTGGAAACCACAACATTTTAGAAATGTGGAAGGGAAACTAATCTGGAAGAGGCAGGGCATATAAACTAAGAATTCTTTTCAGATGCATCTGATCTTCTCAGGGCTGAGCATTACAGACAGCTTGTCATTAGAAGAAGAATGAATGACATGTGATATGCCAGACTGTGAGCTTCTCCTACTTCCTATATTGTGTGAAATGCCTTCTTTTGATTTATGATTGGTCCTTTGGACTTAAACACATTCTTGTTTGCAACTATGTGTGTGACTACAAGGGCATTTGTGCTGCAGTCCAGTCCAGTCTTGGGACAAGCTAGTTTACTCCTTTTTCTGGCACCCACAGAATCTAGGTGCCAATGCAAACTAGCCCTATTAGGGCAGTGAGGTATCTTTTTAAGGGGAAAAAATTGAAAACTTGTTCCTGGAAGGAGGAGGAGACAGGATGGGGGGCAAGGAGGGGAATTTTTTTTTGTTGGTGGTTTTCTTTCTTTCTTTCCCAATTAAAAAAAGGAGGCAGGCCAAACAGGGCTGCCTGAGATGCAAATGCCATGTTGGATGCAAGGATCGCACTAAATGACATATCGCATCTCTATGTGATTTTAAGTGACCCTATTTGGCCCATTCCAGCCAGCTCCATTTGAGTCGTCTAGCTATTGTTCAATCATGAAGGCCTACCTCACGTCTCTGGAATACGAATAGATTGCAAGGATGTGGGAACTCCTGGCAAATAGCCAATTAGATTTCCCTTGGGCCTGACCTAGGGGCCTCTGCAGCTAGACCACATCAGATGTAACCAATGGAATTCCTGGTAGCTGGTGCTCTCCTGAGACCTCAGAGAGCTGTATCTTGAATAGCTTACACAAGAGGAACCAGTGTAATGACTGCAACACTCTCAGTTTGTGGCCTGGCTATTCCTGATAGCAGCACAATTGTTCTTATCTTTAGAACCATATGTTTCTTCTTTCTCTCTCCTTCCCTCTTTTAGGTGGCCAAACTGTTTGTTCAGATCCCTGCCACTCTTTCTGAATTAGTCACGTAGGTTTAAATTCCACTCGTAGTTGGAACAGCAACCTTTAACATTTCCTGCCATGTATTCAAGAAATTCATACCTGGGAAGACTGCAGAGTTCAATAATAAGGAAAAAGAGACACGGATATTCAACCCCTGGCTCTTAACAAAACATGTTGAGAAGTTTTTGCATCACCAATCAGAGAAAGAAGCATTGTGTCCTGTCATAGTCTTACAAGGATCCTTTGCAGAGGTTACACAACCCTCGGAGAGGCCACAAGGGGCACAGCTGCAAGCTGAACATAGAATTCAAATGTATGAAATTCTTGTAATGTCATTTTGAATGGGAAATTGGCTGCTCTGTTTGCATTGTGTGTGCTGTCCTTCTGTCTGGTTCCAGCAAACCTGCTTCTCTGGAAATATCACTACCACAGATAGCATCATCCACGTGACTTGCTTTAGTAAAAATGGGTGGCTTAATGATTCAGTTTAAAAGGAACATGGATGCTGTTGTTTTTCTTTGGAGAATTATGTAATTCCTAACCCTCTCAAGTAATAATAAGGAACTGTGTCAGGAACCTTAATACTGTATGTTTGGGAGAATTAGAGATATTGTTGCTGTTGAAAATCCCTTACAGGCATAGGAGTTATAGCTATGGATGTGGGGGCAGGGAGGGGAGGCCTTACTGACACAGCTTTAATGTGGGTTGGAGAATGCAGTGTAAATTCCATGACCTCAAGGTGACCAGGAGAGCCAATATGGTGCAGGAGATAGAGCAGCCCTGTGAGGTAGGTAGGTAGGTAGGTAGGTAGGTAGGTAGGTAGGTAGGTAGGTAGGTAGGTAGGTAGGTAGGTAGGTAGGGGTAGGGGGAGAGAGAGAGAGAGACTAGACTCAGGTCACCCACTGCACTTTATAGCTCAGTGGGGACTAAAATCTGGCTCTCCCAAGCTCCCATCTAAAATTCAAGCCACAACACTACTTTGGCTTATACTTTCCAAAATTCTTTGTTATTAAAGGCACAACTGCCCCAGCCTTCTTTGCATGTGGTCATCCAAAATGAATTTTCCTTCTACTATCAGAAGAACAAACAAATAAACATGGTTCTAGGATATATTCGCGAAGGCTTTCACGGCCGGGATCTAATGGTTGTTATGGGTTTTTTGGGCTCTTTGGCCGTGTTCTGAAGGTTGTTCTTTCTGACGTTTCGCCAGTCTCTGTGGCCGGCATCTTCAGAGGACAGCACTCCCAAGCCAACTACACCAGAGCACAGGTTGCTGTCCTCTGAAGATGCCGGCCACAGAGACTGGCGAAATGTTAGGAAGAAGAAACTTCAGAACACGGCCAAAGAGCCCGAAAAACCCAGAACAACCATGGTTCTAGGAGCCTGTAGGTTTTTCTTGCGCCCCTCAATAATTAGCTGTCCTTCCCAATGGATTGCCTTTTTGCTCTCTAGGTGTTTGTGGGTTTTTGTTAGTTGTTCTGAATTGATTTGAACTTCATGTAAGTCTAACACTTTATCTGACATGAGTTGTATGGACAGCGTATCATGACATCCATTAGAAACCAGAGTGTCTGAAGTGTTCCAACAAATTTTGGACTGGTTGGTGTGGGTTTTTCGGGCTCTTAGGCTGTGTTCTGAAGGTTGTTCTTCCTAACATTTCACCAGTCTCTGTGGCCAGCATCTTCAGGGGACAGCACAATTTTGGACTCATAACTACTATGAAATACTATGAAATCCTTTAATGCTTTTTGGGGGGGCTTTAAAACAAATGTGACATCAGAGCTCATTCTGTACTGAATTTCCTTGGACATCTCAAGTCACTTGGCTACTGAAAAATTGCCCATAACAATTAATCTCAAGCCACTTGCAGAATGAGTTTGGTTTTCTGTTGTATGTGTGGAGAAACAGTATTGGCCATTTGTCTGTCTGTAATTCAGCACTTTCTAATAATTTGCCCCCCTTTTTTTAGCCATTTAAGGATTCACAGAACTGGCATATTTTGATTCCTACAGAAAGAAGAAACTCAAAGCAGCTCATGCAGATGCTTCAAAGGACCTGCTCTGTCAGAGATTGGTACAATTGCCTGGATGATCACGCTGAGCGATGCACTACATAACTTCATTGATGGGCTAGCTATTGGGGCATCCTTCACACTGTCACTGCTTCAGGGAATTAGCACATCTATAGCAATCTTGTGTGAAGAATTTCCTCATGAACTGGGTAAGAGGTATCCCAATAACTAAAGCTGCTGATGTATTAATCTTAGGTTCCAACTACACATAATATTCAGGTCTGCATTTAGAAGCAGCTCAGTCTTAAGGGACAGAAGATGTCTCTTTGCCGGATAGGAATTTTTCTTATCTTAACTTCTTATAAATTAGCTCACTTTGTTTTACAGATGGCTGTTGGGACCTACAATAGGTTCTGTTTGCAAGTCTGATTGGGCAGGTGCAACACTCTGTGAGACTTATGCCACTAGAGGGAAAACATGGTATTGTTTTCAAATGGCAAACAAGCATCCTGTGCAATTTGCACCTGTTTGGTTGGATTGAGAGTTGGGAGCTACAGGTTCTAGTGTTTACTGAGTCATGAATTCTGCTGGATAATCCTGAGCTCTTTCTTATCCTCAGGGCTGTAACTAGGATGGGGCAACTGGGGCTTTACTCCAGGGTGCCAAATTTAGAAGGTATTCCCTCTTCCCATACTTTTTTTTCAGATTGGCACAGCAGTCTGGCTTACCACTATATGAAAAGATGGTGATAAGTCCTGTACATCAGGCCCCTAGAGGAGAGAGCAGAGGATGGTCAGTATACCAAGCCTCCTTGAGGCAGCATAGGGTATGCCTATGCAGGGCTTGTTAGGCCAAACCTTTGACCCAGACTTGGAAGAGGAGGTGGCATCCAGGTGGAGAGCAGGTCGATTTGGGTCTTAGTAAACCAAGTGTCTGGGATGGACAGCACAGAAGTCAGCTTCATTACTATCAGTGGCATGCATCATTGGGAAAAATGGATGTTAATTGGTATTTTATTTGCCCGTTTGCTACTTCTATATCCGCCCTTCCACTGATAAGTCCAAGGAGGTGCTCATTGCTTCTACCTACCCTTTATTCTTGCAACAGGACTTTGAGGTAGGTCAGGCTGAGCAGAGCCATAACTAGTACTTTCAGCACCAGGGCAAGCAACACACAATACACACCCATATCAACATTGTCATTCATTCATGATGTGGAAATAATACAAGGCATAATTACAGTACCAAACCCCATGCCAGCATCTCCCGTCCCCTATAGGAAATCAGCAACACTGTTACAGCTACAGATACAAATCAAAAATATATATTTTAAGCGAGTAATCTCTTCTTTCAAGTCTTATTTTTTAATAGCTTTTTGGAGAAACATTCCCTCTTTGTAAAAATTACAAATGTCTTTGTAAATTTATGATGATATTTCCTGATGACTTCCCACCTTTTTCCCCCCAGGAGATTTTGTCATCCTTCTTAATGCAGGAATGAGCACACGGCAGGCCTTGTTCTTCAATTTCCTCTCCGCGTGCTCCTGCTATGTTGGACTCGCTTTCGGTATAGTAGTTGGCAACAACTTTGCACCAAATGTTATCTTTGCAATAGCTGGAGGCATGTTCCTGTACATTTCCCTGGCAGATATGGTGAGATTCCTACCACATCTTACTTACATCCCAAATAGGAATATGAGAGTTTACACAGTTTGCATTATGAGGGAATATATTGTAAGAGAAAGCTAGTAAAGTCATGGACCAGGCATCACAATAGTACAAAACATAAAAATAATACCTGCAGGGAATTAGTGTCTCATGGTAATAATATCCAGAATGGCACTTAATGCCACTTTTCGCTATAGTTGGCATGTTGGCTGAATTTTGTTGTTCTTTTGTATGGGCGAGCTATGTTTCAGGCTACATTGGAAATTTAAATTCTCACTCATTGGGTGAACAGGACTTGTCAAGTCATCACCTGCAATGGCCATATTGATTTAGTAGGTCTACTATATTGGAATTAATATTGGATTAAGCCCACAGTTCTATTGATATGTACAGTAGGACCCCCTTATCTGCAGGATCAGTATCAGTTGAGTCACTTATCCATGGTCTGAAAAAACGTTAAAAATACTGAAAATAAAAATCCCCAATATAAACTGTATTTTTTGTGTATATGACCCCCAAAGTATAAGGTGACCCCCTAATTTTGACCCTTGCCGGAGGCGGAGGAGCAATTAATGGGCAACTGCAACTCCACCTCCATCTCCTGCTGCCTCCGCCTCCCAATCACCTCGTCCGGTGTGACTGCCAGGGCTCACCTCCAGCTCACCTCATCACTGCCTTGTCCCCTGCCTGAAGGGAGTGCTGGAGGAAGCGATACGGTGACAGCAAGAGGCGCCTGAACACGTGTGTATACTCCTTTGCCTCCACCACCAGAGGGGACAAGGCAGCGACCTGAGGTGGAGGTGACCCCTGGCAGTTGCACTGGAGGAAGAAATGGGCGGTGGGAGCAGCAGCAAGAGAGTGCTCCTTTGCCTCTGCCTCCTTCTGTGTATAAAATGACCCTCAATTTCCCCCCTAATTATTTTAGGAAAAAGTGTCATTTTATACACGAAAAAATACAGTATATTTTTAACAATGAAGTCACTAGAACTGCCATTAGAGGGAACCATTCACTATTAGAATAGTGTTCACTATAATCTGCATTTTTCAGCATCCATAGGAGGGGTTGGAACTGATCCCTGGCAAATACAAGGGTCCTACTGTATTGTGAGTTGTTTCTACCTAGAGAAAAGGGCACTCTAGGAAGCTAGAAGTGTCCCTTCTCTCTTAGGTGATGCTTACATGGGAAAAAATCTTGCTAAATTAGTTGTTCTTGATCACTGTGGCAATACATAGAGGCAGCCTATTGAGGATTTGTTGACCTCTAATAAAATTTCTCACATCAAGAACATCCATACTGGGTTGTGTGGGGTTTTTTTTGGGCATGGGGGTTTGTCAAGATTTCTGCAGTTTTGTGTGAAATTACCGTCTTTTCCCATTGTGAAGAAAAGCAAAGGCAAATGTACACCTGGCCTTGAATGTAAACATACACACAGAGCAAGTACAGAAGAATTGGCTGATGGAGCCCAAAGATGCTCTTCTAATATTTAAAAATTAGTGCAACAAGGCAGCAGCTACTGTCGGTTAGTTATGTGATTTGTCTACAAATTATTCTTGCAAGGGTAAAAGTATTTCTCAAGGCGGACAGAAAATCTCTCTGTCTTGCAAGTCAGGATAGATTCTTGCAGTTTCTTGTTCTTGCACACAAGAATGAGAAAAGTGAGCGTTTACTTCTCTTGCTTACACCTCTCTTTTGAACCGCTCTATGGCACAATAGATGATAGGATTCTCTGTCTATCTTCCAAATCTTTCTGTCTTTAGGTCTCTAGACCGGAAGCTTTCATGCAGTGTCTGAGCAGAATGTAAATTGTGTGTATGAATGGTCAGTGCAGAATCCTGCTTTTTTTGCTGAATTCCACCTTGTTCCTCTCTATCTATAAACAGGTAGGATGTGTTAGAACTCTTGTTTCCTTCTTTTCTGTTCCTTCCTTTGATGTGTTCTCTGCAAGCCAGTGTATACGTTGTGCAGGATGTATTGGTGGTAGAATTCAGAATGCAAGTAGGAGGGGATTCATTTTCTGGATTGTGGGCAGGAAGTCCCAGAATTATGTCTCAGTAATCCAGGAGAATTTGGAATTTAAAATAATGAATAACATATCACTAGGAAGAGGGCACGCCAGAGAACAGTGGGGAACAGTAGCGAGGAAAACCAGTGGCAAAGAAGCTTACTCAAAGACAAAGAAAAAAGAATCAGTGAGGAGAGGTTGCTCAAGACCCCTTAAATCTAATGCCACCACTGGACATACAGTGTTCAACCACCTCAGTTTACAACCTTATTATTTCTCACATAATGCATAGGTAGGCCAGGAGTCATAAGAAATTTGTTAAGGCATCAGGCAGAAGCCATTTTAAAATGTTCTGCATGGAGTCAACTTCCATGTCACTGCACCTTACTGCATTGATTATTAATTTGGATTAATTGTAATTTTCTGCTTATTTACCAAGCAGTGGTTCAAGCACAGTTGCTTTTTTCTCCATTTGTTAATATTATCCTGTATTTAATAAATGAATGTATTTATTTTACAACAGTTATCTACCACTTAGTTTTAAAAATAATATGGCAAAACAATTCACAACATTAAAATATACATTAAGATATATGAAAAAATACAATAACATATACAATAAAATGCATTACTATATATCAAAATATAGGCCCACAGAATAATTTGTGCTAATAAGTAAATGCCTACTGAAGTGCATTTTAGTACCATTGGACAAACGCTAGTATTGGCTAAGGGTGTAAAGCAGGGGTGTCCAACCTTTCACCTTCCCTGGGCCACATTAGAAGATGAAAATTTGGTTTGGGCCGCACATACATTTGGTTTGGGCCGCATGTGGGGGGCAGCCCTAGCCGTCCTCCACAGCCCCGCTCCAAGCACGCTTACTGGCAGCTGCGATCTCAGACAGCAGAGGCTGCCAGCTTCGACTCCGGCAGCTTTATGGGGCTGGGAGGGGTCCACCTATTGACAGGGACAGTGCAATGCAGTCACGCAGCCCCCCTCTCCCCTCCTGCTCCTTCCTTCCCTCTCTCCCCCTCTACTGTTCTGACGTGCCCCGGGCACATTCCAGCCGCAAGCGCTGGCAGTGTAACTTGAAACTTTGGAATTTTTTTAAAAATAAAAAATTGCACTGGGCCGCATTACGAGCTGAGCTGGGCCGCATGCAGCCCCCGGGCCACAGGTTGGACAAGCCTGGTATAAAGAATCCTTGCAGAGTTATTCTTGTCAATTAGGGCTGTTCCTCCTTGACAAGTAATTGTGATAGGGGATTTTTGAGTCCTAAGAAATTCCTCACCTCAAGGCAAGAATGAAACAAAAGAGTATATTTATCTGTAATTTGTTCAGGTTTCATTTGTGGACCCACTACAGCTAAAGTTATACAACAATTAATTATTTTTAAATCCTATAAAAATATTATTTTAGAAAACTAATAAGATTATCTCAGGATTAAAAATAATTTTAAAACATTTTTTAAAATGTAGAAATCTCTAAGTTTAATAAAGAAAATATTCCCGATATTCTTAATGCTTAAAAGCCTACCTGAAACGGAAGATCTTTGCTTAATGTAGGAAGTATAGGAGGGAGGGGTATTCTTGAGGCAATACATTCCAAAGCCTGGGAACAGCTACTGAGAAGGCCTCTAATACTGATGCCTCCCAAATAACCAGAGAAGGGAGTGGTATTTCAGAGAATATGAGTCACTAACTTGTTTTGCTGATTTAAGTGGGTCCACTAACTGACTAAAGGCTGAATCCACCCCAGGGGCTGTCTGCAAGGCTGAATTGGAGCAGGCTGGAATAGGCTCCCTTATGGCCAAGTAGAAGCCCGGTTTGCCATTTGGTATGATCTTTGCATCCATGTGGTGTACACACCTCAGGCAACCCTCTGTTGAAAACAACAAAAGAAAATAAATAGAAATCTCTCTCCTTGCCTGCCCTCCTCCCACTTCTGAGAGGAGATTTTAATTTTTCCCCCTAAGTGATATAGCACACCAGCACTGTCGTATTAGACTTTTAAAAAAGTTTGCTTTCTTCCGTTGCCCCTCCATGGAGGAACAGAGGAAGTGTTTAATTTCCCTAATATTGTGATTTTAGAAGTGGTAGCCACGTCAGTCTAGGGTAGCACAACGGGCAAAAACAAGAGAAATATGTTTCTTTAGCTCAATATTATGAAGTAGCTAGCTATCTTCTTAAGCCATTTAATGATTCTGGGAAATTGAAAGTTGTAAGCTCCACTTTGGTTCATCTCCATCGATTGCACATCCTGGAAATGAATCAAAATGGAGCAAACCTACTTGCACCTAAAAAGTAGTAGCTCCTGACAGGGACCCAGAAAGGAGCACTCAGGGGACAGGCTGGTTGGCTTTAACCATTGTGTAATCTGATTGTCAGAAAAGGGAGCAAACTAGCCTGTTCCTGTAGTGGACTGAAGAGCAGAATGAATGCTCATCTGATCACTCCTCCCTCCAATAATTCTGGATAGTGGATATAAAGAAACTACCCACTGGCTACCCTGCATACTTCCTCAAATTCTCCAGGATTTTTTTTTCCAACTAAGACATATCCTGCACATACTCACTTACGAACAGACCTCATTCACTCAGTGGGACCTCTGAGTAAACATGCACAGGATTGTGCTGCTAAGTGAGCCAAATGAAGTCATCAAATAATTATTTACCATAACTTACTGAGAGCAAAGTTTTGCTTAGAGTTACCTCTCTGTCTGGAGCTATGATTTGTACTGACTGATTAAGGATGAATACAGCTGTCACAGGAGTGAAGGCCTGCAGTCTCAAAGGGGGGGGGGGGGAGAAAAGGCCTTGGATCTCAAAGGGAAGATTAGCAGGCTGAAAGGGGTGCTCGGTACAGCTCAGTGAGTCAAGACATGTTTAAGGAGGGCTAGCCCAAGGCATTCTTTATTTGAAGAAGAACTACAAATGGTGCTTGTCTCACAACCTCATGGTTCATATGACAAAGTCCAACCAAGTTATTTGGCAGTTGAGCCAGAACTTCTCACAGGTATTCCCCTTCTCAACTGGGCAGTTGCAACACAGTAAAACTAAACTGAACAATTTTCTGTCTTTTACTGATATCGCAAATCTGTTGACTGATGTATCTGCTTCACACTGGTTGAATATAAGACTGGCATAGGCTTTCCTTGCCCCTAGGTGTTAGAAATGCCATAACAATTATTATAAACAAATACCAATGTATTAGCTTTTCCTTGCACTATAAATTTGCTGCCTGAGATGACTCCCTAGGAAGCCTAACAGTGGATGGTGGGTGGGATGGGGGTGGAACTGTACTGGTAAGATGGCTTGTGTCATCATACAGTTTTGTTGAAGAGACTTTTGTTGAAGAGAGAAGATGAGGAAAACAACAGCTGCTTTCTGCCTCTGTGAGTGTTATTACTCCAGTTATTGAAAAACGTCTCCCCCTCAACATGAAAATTCAATTCTCTTTCAAATATATTTCTAGAGAGCCCATTTTTGTACTGCTTAAGTTTCAGAGGGCTTGGAAAACTTTGAACTTGATCCTAACTCATCTTTGATAAGAAGCCAGCACAGCAATTTTGTTGATCTGTATTTGTCAGCACTTTGTGGGAGCTAAAGTTTCTTCAGTATCTTTGAATTAATTTCCAAGGAGAGTGTGTTGCAGTGATCAACTGCAAGTAAATAACAGGGATATGTTTACCTACCAGACTAGAAGCAATGTCTATGAGTAGTTGTTTTTCTGTTTCTTTTTATTTTCTTTTGCATCTCTGCTGATGTATGTATGAGTGTGTCTGTGTGTGTGTATCTAGAAAGCTGCATTTATGATGGTCACAGAAACAAGATGTATTGTAGACATTATCTCACAGTAGTTTTCATTAAATTCCTGGATATGACAATTGTTGTTTGAAAGATGATGTCTCTAGTTCCCAAAATTTTGTAGAAGGTGCATTTGGATTTTGCAGGTGCATTTGGATATCATGATAATTCAGGGTTCTAAAGAATGTCCCTATATTTTGGACAAGTCTGTCGAAACTGGCTGATTGCTCCCATTTATAGTGGGATATGCTAAACAGACTCTGAACCTTTGCTTCCTGGGTTGCTTAGTATGATATCACACTCGACAGGTGATGGAATTTAGGCTTATTTATCCTTGAACAAGCCAGAAAGGGAAAAAAGCAGAGAACAAGCTGGGTTCTTAGTAAATTGAAGGCCCATGATTGTCTTTAGCTGCTCCTTCTAGAAGCAGTAGGGATCATCCAGTGTGGTTAACATGACTGAAAAGCCAGGGCTTCCTCTGTACCTTGAGTTGTTGTGATGTACAATCAAGTGTAAAAAGCCCCAGGTATTTATTATTTATTTAGCTGTTGCTGATACATTTTTCTGAGTCAAAGGTTTTCAGTCTTGGTCTTCCAGATATTTTGCATGCCAGTTTCCAGAATATTTTTGCATTAACTACGCTAGCAAGGGCTTTAAGGACTTGAAGTCCACAACACCTAGAGAGTGAAGGTTGAAAACTCCTGGTCAAATTGGTCATACTACTCTTGCCAGTTCTGAGAGTTGTAATCCAAAAGACTAACCCTGACAAAGTCTTACCCTGATCCTTCTCTTATGATATATCAGCTAATTTTAAAAGGTATTTATTGACACAGCATATCTGTTGTAGTGAAAATCGCTAGGGTGATCACCAAAATTAAGTAGAGTACTTCAGAATTGAGTAAGCAGCAGAAAACACAGTGTTTTATATTCATGTCTTGGTCAAGTGATTACTTGTATGCAACATCCAGGCTGGTCATAGACTCTAATCATTGCTTTCAAGTAGCTTAGGGACAAAATCCATGGATGCACTTTTAAAAATTGCCATGCTAATTTCATGAGTTCTTCCACCAGATGGCAACACCTACCTAAAAATCTCATCTCTCTCCCTTTCTCTCTCTCTCTCTCTCTCCTTTTCACCTACCTCTTTCCTCCCCCAGTTCCCAGAAATGAATGACATGACGAGAGAGAAAGTAACTGGAAGGAAAGATGACCTAGCCTTTTTTCTTATCCAAAATGCTGGCTTGCTGACAGGATTTACTGCCATCCTGCTGATCACCCTTTATGCTGGAGACATTGTACTGGAATAATGTAATAATGGAGATATGACAATGAAGACATTTGGTAAATTAAAAATGGAAGAACTCTTGAACTCCACAAAGGGACTTCGGAAGACATAAAAGGATTTGATATGGCACTCTATTTCCTTTGGCCATTTGAAGCTATGTTTTTAAAGATCACCCAGCCAGTTCTAGGACACAGTTTCCTAGTGTGTTAGGAGCCATCACTTTTACAAGACTCCAGTGACAGACAATGTGGGAGCCTCTGAGATTTTGACTGCAAAATCTGCCCTGTTAATTTCAATAGAAGCAGCACGTCCATCTATGCACATCACACTGGGACATTTATTTTCCTCAGCTGAGAAACCACCGCAGTGCCTTAAAAGAGGGCATTGCCTTCATCCTAAGTGGTGTTAAGTGCTAGGCAGAAATGCAATTAAGAGGCAGGCTAAAATAAATTCAACTTATAAAGCTATGTATGTTTGTTCAGAAAGACGTTCCACTAGATCAGTGGTTCTTGCGCCGATACAAGTATGCACAGAAGGCATGCCTCACTGAAAAGGTTTATGTTCAGGAGGAGACTCTGAAGCAAATGATATGCACTATCACATGTGTGCCAATGATGCAGAAAGTGTGTGGGAAGATTTTTTTCCCTCCCTCTTACTTTTATGGATGCAGATGAAATAATCTCACTTACTCTTATTGATTACAATGGATCAGAAATCAACTACGGTGTGAAAGTCAACTGAGATGTGTCGGGGGAAAAGGAGGCTTTGGAACCTTCAGGTCTACAGTCTCTCCCAGTATACTCCAGAATATCTCCTTTTCCCAGTAGAGGCTGGTGCCCATTGTGATTGGTGGGGTGGAAGGCACAGCAGCCACTGATGGACTGAGACAGGGTCACAAACAGATCTCTGGGCATATGCACACAATTGAAGGCAGGCAGGCATTCATTCCAACTCTGTGTCACCTTATTTATTCCCTCCCTTATGCAGTTGATGAGCAGAAAAATAATCTTGTCCCTCAAGCCAGAAGTGTTGCATTTACCTTCTGCTTACCATTTGTCTATCCTCCTCTCATTCACACAGACTCAAAGTATGGGAGGCTGGGAATTCAGGAAAAGCAGACAAATGAGACCCGGATTCTTGACTTCTGGAAAGGAAGCAGGCAGGAGTGGGCTGACCAAATGAAAACTAATCTGAAAGAGGTGAAGCAATGTCCTGTTTGCCTTAATGGGTCATCCTATAGTGCCTCCCCCAACCCCTTGGTCAACTACAAGAGAACAATATTAGCTGGAGACTCTTTTGCAGTTCCATAAGAGAGGGTGGATTTTCCCCTCCACCCTTAGAGAGAGAAACCCAAACTTTCTTGGACGCCCTTTTAAAGACCATAGGATTTCAATATGAGTATTTTAGAATATCAGCAGCTTATTGTCAACAGGATTTCCACTGTCAAAGTTGGAGAATTAAGCAAAATCTGGAGGGGGGTAGAAATATCTCCTAACTGTAGCCCCCCTAAAGCCCCCAAATCCATTCTGTGATACTGGGAAACAGTTTCAAAATATACTTTAGGGGCAGTAATATATAATAAAAATCAAACTAGCTTCAGCACATTTACATAAATGATGCTAAAATTCCAGTTACTGATTAATACAGGATTAATTATACCACTTACTGCTTTTGATCTTTCTCTTTCAAGGGGACTGTGGGAGTAGCAAGTTTTAATAAGCGAAGGACCTGATGCTAACGTTTCAACAGTTTCTTAGATGTGTAATGCTTACAAGTCCTTGGCCTTTTAAAAAGGAGGACAACATTTAAAGCATGCTAATATCATGGTGTACAATTATTTTTATAATTGATGGAACAGGGATGAAGCACATTCCCCTTTTGTTGCAACTCAACTTTTTAAAGCTTACTTGAGATACCAACTATAGATATGAATGGAACTGGAGTAGAAGCCGAGTTTGAGTGAACTGCACACTTAGATGTAACCAGATCTATTGACAGTTGCTGGATATGAAGCTTCCATACAAACAAAGCCCAATATATTTGATGTCTGAGATCAAGCACAGAATAGTTTCCTTTCTCATTCCATTTACAAGTAACAATGAACTGGAACCTCAACCTTTCTTCAGCACTGATGATAGAAGAGCATCCTTTACTGTATTTGAAGGCAACAAGGTAAATTATGGGGTAGATGTGCTACATGGCACACAGTTCTCTCTAGCATCTTCCTGCTACTTCTCAGTATCTGCCGTCTTGAGGTGGCCACTTCATTCTTTTTGTTTGCAGGGCTGGTCCCATCCACATGTGTGTGTACGTAGCTCCATAGGAATTGTGCATTAACATGAATGGAGAGTAGAGCACCCCATCTACAGACTGAACTGGGGAGCGCATAGGAAAGAGTTTCATGTAGATATTCAAGTGGACATATAGCCTAGGTCTGAGAACTTAATTAAGATTACTAATACAATATGCTGCTTTTTTGCTGTACAGAAATACAAAGTTCCTTTCAACATACTCAGTCCATTCAGGCTACCTGAAATATCTTAAGCCAGGGCTTAGAAAGGGTGATCCTACCAATGTTGTTAGACTCAGATTCCCATCAACCCCAGCCAGTCTGGCCAAGAGTGGAGGATGATAGTAGTAGTTCATCAACATGTGGAGGCCCACAGGCATTCCTAGTTTAATCCTTGGATAATGAAACCTGGAGGTCGCTCACTCATAAGGCCACATATGTGAGAGGTGAATTGATGGAGTGTAACAACTGCATTGAATCTGGACTATAAATGAGTACAATGCTCATACTATGTCTGAAAATGAGATCCTTTATTTGTCCCTGCCTATCATACAGTATATGCAGAATTTTTATATGGAGATAAATTCTAGTAAGAAGAATGTGTTGCATTTTTGCATTCATTTTTATACATCTGGTTCTACATTTTGATGGACATGAATTCTTCATGCCATAATTTAGTTTACGTCAATTCTATATTCCTCTTACTCAAAAACCTATGCATATACTTTCCCCGCCTTAAGATAACAGACATACAGCTGACTTGATGCTGCAGGCAGGAATAGGAAAGAAAAAAAATGTGTTTTCTGTTCTACTACAAAACTAATGACTTCACAGCTTTGAACATATTGGTGCTCACACTTGTCTTCCTGCTTTTTGAGCAGCAGCTAGACCCGTCTTCATTTATTGTCAAAATGTTTCCTGTGAAGCAATAAAATGAGTTTCCTGTACATTCACATTGTCTTCTTTTGGTGGAAAAAGAATCCCTCAACAAAAAAGTAAATAAAATATTTCTCGTGCAAAAACAAAACAAAAAAACCCTGCAAGTATGTGCACAAGGGTAGCCAGATGAAAAAGTGAAGGTTTTTGTACTTCTAACAGCTGTGCACAAGAGGATATTCCAGCTGTTGTAGCTTGTCATCATCCACACCACACCTGCTGAAATTTCTTGCACCACACAGTTAATATACAGGAGTTGTGTCCTCTTTTTCATGTCCCCTAAATGGGCTTTAATTTGTGCTGATACTGCAAAATTCTGCATCATACAAATACAGTAGGCTCCTATATCTGTTGAGAAGTATGTACAACTGACTTGTGCGATTTACGTCTGGGTAATTAAGTATAGCATTCCGACCGAAATGCCCATGATTGTGAGCTAGCGTGGGCATAGAAATCCAAGGTTCCTAAACTATAGTTCAGACCAATATGCTTGCCTTCCTGTTTGCCTTCTCATTTTGTACCATCAGTTTCAGCATGTCAGTCTTGGCCAATTGGTTTTATAGTGTGGAACGCTTAATTTCCTATTCAGGATTTTAAACCATGGTTTGATCTTAGTAAACCAGTCGATTCCAAAATCGTGGCCTAGGATATAGTACCAATGGCCTGTGGTCTAAGTAGGGTGTGTGTGTGTGGAAGGTACCTCTTTGGTTTCTCTTGAGGATAAGGAAAAAGGCTGAGTTTCATTGGAACCAGAAGTTCTTGCTGAACCAATAGAACAAAAACTTCCTTTCCTTCCCAGATTTCACTGCCCTGCCTCTCTACTGGGCCAGCAAAATCTTTCTCTTCTCCATTTACTCACCTAGAGCATCCTTTGTGTATCGCAACAATGGGCAAAGTGCAATGCAGAAGCTGCATGTAGTCCCTGTGCTCCCTCCATGCCCCAAACAGTCATTTCCTGTTTTGGAGAAAGACTTTTTCTGGCCTAAAACCGTCCTGTGGGAGAGATACAAACAGCTACCTTCCACCAGCTTTGGGGATACTAATTGTCATTCTGAGATCAAAAAGTTTTGCAGCAGTTGCCTAGTTTCCAAAGGTCCAGAGGAGGGCAAAAACAGCCCTCAGAACCCAAACAGTTGTCCACCCCGGCATATTGTAATACTCCAATATTAGTCCAATATTTCTGATCTGCTCCTTCAAGAATTATACTTTTGATCCTTGGAAGAAACTGAAACTTCTGATTGTATCACTCTTGTATTTCTGGCTGTCTGCTTCAAGAATCTGAAATAACCTCAGAACTTTTCAAAAAAAGTGAGAAGCCCCAGTGGATTTTGTAGGATAGATTAAAGAGTGTTAATGAGTTCTGTAAAACTCTAGTGGGTAGTGAAATTCTAATTGCTGTTGGCTTGATTATATTTTCAGAACTGAAGCTACATTCTTGTGTGTGGTCTTCTGTACTTTATAAAGTTTCAGAAGTTCCTGTATGTAGGAAAATTCAAGCTTGGGGTTTCAAAAATGTTATTTCATCAGAGTCATTGCAAAAGTCCTTCAGTGGGTCCTCAACTTTAATCCCTACAGAATACTGACGGTGATGGTTTACAACTATTTTGTATTGATTCTCCATTTCAGCGGTGCAATGAAGTATGACCATGTTTACAGCAATTAGTCTCTAATTGGTTCTCCTGAAGTCACAGCCCTTCCCTGATAATATGAGTTATGGTAGGAAGGAGAGCAGTGATGTTGGAATATGATAAATGTGGCTTCTCTTTCTGAATACAGAAGGAGTCTCATACTTTGTATCCATACACAGTTGCATAATGAGCCTGCTTAAGCATACAGTTTGTTTATGCTGCAAATATTAGGAGTACACCAATACTGTATTTAGGATCCCCAAATTTGAACCAATGGTAAGAGAATGTGTGCAGGGATATTGAATTTTGCTCTCACAAGATGTCTCACAAGATTATATGTGAACTCTGAATTTTGCTATCCCAGATCTGCTAGAATGAAATTAAAGAAGCAGCAACACTTTCCAGTAGAGATGAGATTTTATATATCTTGTAATTTTTAGTAGAAGGCTTAGCTGTAAGCATACCGGCTGGGTCCAGGCCTGGAGTGCTTCCAGAACTGGAGAGAAAACTCCCAGTGCTACCAATTAAGAACCATAATAAACATAATAATCAGCATTGTTCAGCTATTCTCTCTTTCCTTTCTAACTAATTTTGTAGCTAGGAAAAAAAAAGGTGGTGAAAAGTGGCAGGAAAAAAGTGAGGGTTACATATGAAGGTGATAACATCGAAACCTCTGAATATTCCGTCAGCTAGGCAAGGGAACATTAAAGAAAAAACTTCCTATGGAAATATCTGTAGTCATACTCAGACAAGAGAGACTGACTGGCTTAACTCACTCAAATGTTATTGATTTCAGTGGGTCTCTTTAAATAGGGCTAAGTTTGGATCTAATACTGTGGGGATACTGGTGGCTTGACACCACTATCAACTGTTTATTGCAAATAGAGATTTCTGGTACACCAGCCAGTTTGGCCACAGTGCAACCCTTTGTTGTCAGATGAGGAAAGTAGCATTAAATTCCAAACTACTGCAAATATCAGAAGTCTTTGGAAGATTCATGGCATGACTATTGTCTTGCGTGTCTGTGAATGACCTTCATGAATATCACTGCCAAATTGGCACAATTTCCCCTCCCACTTGCATCATTTCAAATTATACGCACAGAGCTGCACAACATTTCAGCCGCTTAGTCCTGTTGTCCCAGAAGTGGTGGTTGGAAAAACGGGACTAAGCAATGGAGGAAATGTGGGTTCTTGGCTTGTCCTGTCAAGAAGAAACCTTGGAAAAGTGATTTTTGGGGGGTCTACAGTTTCCAAAATTCTACAGTCACCATAGCCACCAGCTGCGAAGCAATGAACTCAACCAACATGTCTTCTTCTACACAACTTCTCTCTTTCCGTGACCACCATGTAAAGGAAAAACAATACCAAAACAGATAGCTCAAGCAATCAGAAGAACACAGAAACATCAAATTCATGTTCATAAATAACAAATAAAGACTGTAGATTTGGTAGCTGGCATTCTGTTGGCACAGCTCCATGCACATAAAGTTTGAGGATTCATTAGTTACGGTCTTCTGTCTTTAATTACAAGTTTGTGTCCTCTCCCCTTGGTTCTGAAGAACGAGATTACCAGTGGTGATTTTCTGACATTAAAAGCTCCTCCCTGTTCTGAGGCTCTCAAAGGCTTCTCTGGAACCTGGTGAGAAGGAATCGAACATTTTCATTCAAGATAAGAGGCTGAGGCTGATGACATCATTAACCTTACACATACAGAGATGTGCCATCAGGGTTCTGGCCAGTAAATAAAAGAATTTTATGTGAGCCAATATTCTGAACCCCCATTTCCCAGGATTCTGACTGGTGTGGAGGTCCTCCATGCATATGGGAATCCCTCCCTTTCAGATCCATCATTTTTAATGCAAGCAAAATAACAGCAGAGTGGGCAGGATTATTGCAACCCCTCCTAGTACTGTATGTTTTGTTAACCCTTAAAAAGATGCCTGAATAGGGCTAAAATGATCACTGTAGGTATACTCAGTTGTCACCCCCACATTTACCATGATGCAGCTGCTGCATATGTGTCACTTTTGATGTACAGAAAAGAACAATGAAGAGAGTGACCAGGTGTTCCTTTCTAAGCTTAGTGAGAGTGTCTTAAGAGATAACAATGGAATCGACCTTGTATAGTGTCCCATATTTCTGCAATATTGGCTAAAAGTTAGAGATTTGTTGAATTTAAGCACCCACGACTACTTTTGAGGATAATAAAATTCCTAGAAAAGAAGCTGAAGGATAATGCATATTTTTGCGGGGGGGAGGGCATCTGTGAAGTGCATTTCAATAGTTGAATTTTCACATTATTGGAGCAGAGACAGCTCTTCTTTCCCAAACCAGCCATAGTTGACATGCCAGCTGGTATTGACTAAGTCGGTAATGAAATGGAGGGATTGATTAGCTTCTGTTCATAAGGATGAGTCTACCTGAGCCTTCAATTCAAGCAGCATTTGATATTGTGGAAAATGCAACAGCATCCAGAGCACTGAATCAAATCCTTACACAAGCAGCTGTGTCCCCTGACAACAACACCTGGGTCAAAATCCAAGTTCAACAGAATTTTTTTGGACTCAGTCCAGTCATTATGTTTTCACGACACCTGTTTCAATTATCTGTGGCCTTTGATTTAAGCTAGATGCAATGTGCAGTTGCTTCTTAACTTTGTTAATGTTAATTCAAAGCACCCATCTTTTCTTTCCACAGAGGCAAAGGAACTTGGGGGGGGGGTAATAAAATAACTGCAAACAAAGAGTTATAGAGCGCCCATCCCTAGGATGTCCATATGGCCTACTTTGCATAGATCAGATCTTTATTTGAACTGTCCAATTCAGCCAGTTCAGAAAAATAAATAGCTACATGAAGGAAGAGCAGGAAGCTCAAAACTTCCCATCAACAATAAGTAGGCACAGAAAATTCCCTGGTTACCGTTTTTCTTATGACAGTGAGATGTATATCTATTTCAATTTACTAATCCTAAATTCTCACTTAATATATATATTAGCATATGCAAATTTTATACAAATCGGCAATTCCTCTTTTTTCAGGGTAGACAAGATACATGTCATCCCCAGTGACTGTAAACATAAACAATCACTTGGGGTTTTGGGGGGATTAAGCAAACTGTCATTCCAGAAGACAAAACCACAAGTTTCTTAGGATCATATAAGTCGTTAAACTATGTAATTCCTCCACTCATGTTTCCCCCCCCGGCACAAAAATCATTGAAAGTTGGTGCCAATCAAATTAGACATGCAAATGAGATTGTGGTTATCTCCTCTTGATTAATCACAAGACAAAAGTAAAACAATTCATAGACGGAGAAAAGCTCATGTTAGAATAAACAGTCTTTTACTTCTTAAGTGAGTTTTATTTATTTATTTATCTATTTATTTATATATTTCCCATTTGGCAGCCAAGGCCACTCTGGGCGGTTTACAACAAATAACAAAAAGCAACAGAGTAACAAAATAGCAAATAGTGACATTAATACATAGAGGTGAAAATCAAAAATCATAAAGTGAAGTGAGGATAAAATTATAATACAATAAATACAGTCAAAACCATAGAAGAATATAAAAACACGGAACATGGCAGTATGACTGAAGTTATATTATTGGACACTATTGTATCAGAGTGTAGTTTATTCAAGGAAGGCCTGTCTAAATAGCCAGATTTTTAGTAGCTTTCTGAATGCCCAGTGAAGGGGACAGGCGGACTTTGGGCAGAAGAGAGTTCAATAATTGTGGCACTACCACCAAGAAGGCCTGATTTCTAGTGGTTGTTTTCTGGGCCTCTCTTGGGGTCAGAACTCTCAGCTGCCCTTCCTGCAGCGATTTTATAGGATGGGCAGATCTAACTGGAAGGAGGCAGTCGGCCAGATATTGAGGTCCCAAACTGTTTAGGGCCTTATAGGTTAGTACCATCATCCTTGAAACTGGTACGGAAGCGAACAGGTAGCCAGTGTAAGGTGGCCAGGGTGGGAGAGATATGTTGGTATTTTCTAACCCCACTCAGAAGTCTGGCCGCCACATTCTGGACCCGTTACAGTCTCCATCGCAGTCCCAAGGGCAGCCCCACGTAGAAGGCATTACAGTAGTCTAATCTTGAGACTACCAGCACATGGACCAGTGTGGTGAGGGACCCGGTGTCAAGGTAGGAACGTAGCTGGGTGATCTGCTTTAGATGGAAATAAGCAGATCGGACCACAGATGCTATCTGAGATGATAGCGATGGGTCCAAAAGCACACCCAAGCGAGGAACCTCATCCTTCATGGAAAGAGTGCCCCCCTAAAAGACAGGGAGGTACCCAGACCACAGACATTAGGGTCCCCCACCCACAGGATTTCTTGTCCAGGTTCAGCCTCAATCTGTTGTCCTTCATCTATCCCAGCACTGCAGCACTCAAGGGACAGGACAATATCCACTTTTATATGTGCTCAGGTAGATGCACTGTGTTGCAAATACTAGGTGAGACACTAAGTGAATCAATTTTGACAATATAACACTATGCAGCGTTACACCTACAACCCAGGAAAATTCCTGCATGCATCACAGTTCAAAATCCCCAGGCATAATCCAATTCACCTACATTAAGGAAGGATTTAATCTACCCCACTCCTCATAAACTATCATGAAGACTGAACTTTAATTACATTTGAACATATTAGACAGCTGACAAGATTTCCTTCTTTCCTTCCTTTTTTAAAAATCCTAACCTACAGTGGTGGCAATGTACACCAAGGTTTCAAGAACAAATGACTGCGACAGTTCCTTCTGAGAAAGCATAATTATAACATATTTCCCCTAATATAATGGTAATTATCGTAATTCCTTTTGTTTATGTACACTCAAATTCTGTGCTCGGCACTGCAATTAAAGCGAGGGCCACCTTTTTGGTTTGGGGCATGTGAAATGAGAGAGATGATTCATGGACTGGTTTTTCCTAAAGCTACAGACTTTCTTTCATGCTTAATGCATTATTTAGCTTGAGACTCAAAGATGCTCTTGGCCAAATCCTTTCAACTGATGAAATAAAAGTTCCCTAAAAAGGCACTATGGGGAAGATTTGAAATCATCTGGATTTGGAAAGATTTCTTTAGCATGAGCTTCCAGTTTACATACACTTATTTACCATGCATCCATGAAGTTAGGCCTTGGGTCAAATCAGGAATCTACTTCAGTGGTCTTCCATGGTGCATTTTATGATTAAAGCATTTATATACCACCTTTTCCCTAAAGGATTCAAGTATTAAAAAAAAAAAAAACAAAGTTAAAAGCTACATGTCAAAGCATTACAATATTTAAAAAGTATTAAACAAATATAATAAAACTCAAGTGCGACATTAAAAGCTCAAGTAAAACAACAGAATAAAACAATACATTTAAAAAAATCCCTTTTGTCAACTAGTCATTTATCTCCTGATGATCTATCACAAAAGTCTGTTAATTTGTAGACTGAGGTAAGCTCATGTTAGATTTTGTCTAGATTTCGCTTCCCAGAAGGAAAGGTAGATGCAGTTTGCCCTCTAGAATCCAAATATTGACAGTCAGCTAAAGACATCTCTGGGGGGGCAGAAAGAATTTTATTTATTTATTACATTTATATTGTACTTCTCTCCCCGTAGAGGGAAAAATACACACATTCAAAAAAGTAGGCATAGAAGAAATATGTGAAAAGGCATTGCTTAAATCAGTGGTGGGCTGCAGGCACGCAGCAAGTACAAAAGCATAGGCCACTTGACTACACAATACAAACTACTGCTTCAGTACTATTACATTGGATATTTTATGCAAGAAGGCAACAATTACTGGCCAGAATCCTATTAGGGTTCACATAGGTTTTGCATCACTTACTGCAGCTTAAGTGACAAGGAACTGAGGTATGTCTTAGTTACACAATCAGATACATGACCATGAAGACAACCAGTACATGCTTTGGCACCTCATCATGAATTTAGACTGAAATTAGCCATGGCAAATTACAGAAATTCTGGCCATTGAATTTTCTTGCAATACAATTTTTATAGAACTAGACCTCCTTCTCCCCCTCAAAAAACTCAAAACAATTTGCCACATCTTTCCGAGAGTAACAAAAAAAAAGCAAAATAAAACAAAAATTAGCCTCGTAAACCAAAGGAATCTTCCTCTTCTCACAAAAAAGAACACATGATTTACATTCCTGGCTGTAACATCATTTACTCCAGGTTCCAAAGTTACCTAGTTGCACCACTATTTACATGAATGTGAATCCCCTTCTCATCACATGCCATGCCACTTGACGAGCCTCATGACAATGTGGTTACATTGCTGTACTGCAGCGAAAACTCTATTCATAACCTGCATTCAATCCCGGGTAGATGGCTCAAGGTTCACTCAACCTTCCATCCTTCAGAGGTTGGCAAACTGAATACCCAGCTTGCTGGGGTGGCGGTGGCAATGTGTAGCCTGCATAATTAAATTGTAAACCACCCAAAGAGTGCTTTAAGCATTATGGTGCTTTTTTATAATGGCATAATAAAATCCTAAAGGCCATCAGCTGATATAATGGCAGAATAGAATTTTACCATTAAAAGAGGGATCCCCCTTCCTAGTTCTTAACTTTTATTAATTGCTGATAAGGGTGGTTATTATGTGCCATCAAGTCTCCCCCAGCTTATGGCGAACCCATGAATGAGTGCTCGCCAATATGTCATATCCGCAACAACCCTGAGTTCTTCAAGAAATGTAAGGGAAAGCTTGAGATGGCACCTCCTGTTTAACTCCTATTTCCTTAAAAGCTATTATGATTACTGAGGAATTTGTGTTTAAGATTTTTAAATATGGATGAAGGTATTCACAGTGTTCTAGCAAGGTAAAGTAAAATGTAATTTGGCACATTGTTCCCAATGTAACATACTAATCTTAAGATATGAATGCAATACCTTCTAGGTGGATCCAAGGAGATGACTCATCACATAATGAAAAGCAGTGGTGGTGGTGGAGGGAATGCAGCTTTTCAAAATGCAATTGTCTGTATTTCCCTATTAGATTATACTCTGCACTATTTTAATTTTATTTAATTTATCTTTTCTCCCTCTCGGGACCTGAAGTGACTTACAATAAAAGTTTTTAAAAAAACAGATCTTTATTTATTTATTTATTTGATTTATATCCCGCTTATCTGGACCAATGACCAGATCCAGGTTAAAAAAAAACCCACAGTGGCTAGAATCCTGTTGAATATTTACACCACCATTGCTTGGTGGTTGCACTTGGTGGTTGTGGTGGAGATGCCCCCAAAGATGGCATTTTAGTATTGAGTTCTCTTCCTCGCATCCATATTATATAGCAATGTCTCTCCCGGGATGGGATGTCATTATGCGATGGATCTCTTCACTCTTGCCTGACAATTCTGACCAGAGACTCAGACATTTACAAGGAGAGGACATCATGTTCTGAGACACATATTATATGGAAGAGAGAGAACTATGTGCTGCACTATCATTTTTTGTAACATGTCTACTGTATGCGTAATGTGCAGTTCAGCGACTTTAGACACAATCTAGAAAGTCATTACCATGTACAAACCCTACTGGAATAAGTGGTACATCAAGACTAGATTGCAGCCAAGAAGTCCCAACAGGAGCAAAGTGGATAATAGACCAACTGAACCTGTTTTTGTCCAAGAACATCTCTACAGACCTGAGGTTGGGAACCACAGGTCTAGCAGAAGACGTTATCCAAATTCCCTACACTCAGTGGATCTTTGAATTATGATTTCAGTGTTGATCATTTGGGTGCTGTCCATATGTCAGAGGCTGCTCAATCCATGTGTGAGTCCCTTGCCTGGTGAGCCATGAGATTTCAAGGGGCAGCTTTCTATTGAAGATTCTGCAGCCCTTTGACTAATTCAGCCATCCAATCGGACCAGTGAGTGCTTTGGGACAGGAAGGAGATGAAGAAAAGATACATATTGTGCTGGCAATAACAAGGAAAGAAATTTAGAAGGAATGAATGTAATATTCTAAAAAGTTATGTAGAGAAGTATATCTATTTTCTAATTGCACAAGTGCTTTTATGTCTTGACTAAAAACTACTTGACAGTGAAAAAAACCTAAGAGTAAATTTGCTTCATCATTTTGACTTGAACTGTCATTTATCTAAACTCAAGTTTGCTGAAACCTTAAATAATTCTAATATAAGCAAATAATTAAAGAATTCGGATAATTAGCAGATGCTTCACAGCCTCAATTCATTTAAGCATCCTTGTTGCAAAAAATCACATTGCCTGTAGTTAATTTCATCCCATATGTGTATGGTTTTGAAGTCAATTAGTGTTATGGTTTTAATATCTGAAACCCAAAGACACACACTGTGGAATACAGTGAATTCAGAATGTCCATGGGATATCCACTCACCAGGGGACATCCACTCAGACTGAATGTTGGGAGAGTGAGAACAGGCAAAAAAATTTCTTTATCCAGCGTGCTGTTAGTCTGTGGAACTCACTGCCACAGGATGTGGTTATGGCATCTGGCCTAGATACCTTTAAAAGGAGATTAGACAAATTCCTGGAGGAACAGTCCTTTATTTATTTATTTATTTATTTATTTATTTATTTATTTATTTATTTATTTATTTATTTAACTAATATGCCGCCCACTCTACCCAAAGGTCTCTGGGCGGCTTACAACAATTAAAATACAATTAAAATACAGTAAAAAGATAAAACAATTAAAATACAATTAAAATAGATACTCTAAAACTTGCCATCAGGACCCACAGCTGATATTATTTCAATTAAAAGCCTTCTGGAACAGGAAGGTTTTGACCTGGCGCCGAAATGTCATCAGCGTCGACGCCAGATGAATCTCAGTCGGGAGGGCATTCCATAGTCTGGGGGCAGCTGCTGAAAAGGCCCTTTGTCTACAAGCCATCCCTCTTACCTCCTTGAGGAATGGCTCTTTCAAAAGGGCCCCCTGGTTAGATCTTGACTGCCAGGTAGGCTCATATGGAAGGTTGCAGGTTACAAGCCACGATGGGGATGTATAATCTCCAGGCTTAAAAGGAAGTTACTTCAAAATGCTAGATACTAGTGGTATCAGGAGACAAGTTTCTCGTGTCCTCCCAGAGGCATCTGGTGGGGCCACTGTGAGATCCAGGAAGCTGGACTAGATGGGCTCGTGGCTTGATGCAGCAGGGCTCTTCTTATGTTCTTACGAAGGTGGCACAGATTGTTGTGAAGTCTCTCACAATAGGTGCTATATAGTATTCAGTGGTCTCAGAGAGGGACGTGATTCCTACCTAGTTTTTCTTAAAAAACTACACTGGTTCAATGCTATCCAGTTATGCTTTCACATTATATGTAAAGAGAGCAGGCCAGTTTTTAGGGTTTAGGATATACAGTATTGCATGGCATAATGAGTGCTGTTTTGCAAGAGACAAGAAAAGCCAGTGGTCTCAGGAAGACAGTGGCTGTGGCAGCTGCCCCCAACATCTGTTGCCTTAGGCAATGGATAGCCCCTATTTGTCTACTGGTAAGGCTAGCGTCACAAAGAGGTGAGAAGTAATTTTGAAGCATGTCAGCTACTAATACACTGTTTGTGGGATTCAGTATGGCCCAGCAGTTAGTAAACATGATGGGAAAATGGTAAATTATGTACTTTGTTGATTAAAAAAGTTAATGTTGGAAGGATGGGAGGGGATCTCTTTCAGGTGCCACTATGGTCACAATTGCAGCCTGGAAAAAAAACCTAATTATTAGAACAGTAATCATTAGCACAAGCTATAATTGGTTCTTTCACCAAGAGTACAGAAACATATATAACTGAAATGAAACTTACAAACTTGCCAACAGGCTCATAGCAGTAATAAAACCACTTTGCTGTGAAATAGCACTCAGGAGAAATGATTGATGGCTTCTTCATAATTAAACACATACTAAGCATTCAGTGTCCACCAAGACAATTATTCAAACTTCATAGCAATGCAGAAAGAGTGGGGGGGGGGGAACCTTTGTTAATGGGCTGTGACTATCCACAGACACTTCATTACTCAATTTTTATCCCTTAATTTTCAACAAAAATGAACATACAAAAATTAAAATATATAAAAAAATACCCTGTAAGTATTGTATAAGATATGCTTCAGCCAAAAGAAGCTTATCTGATTTCTTCCCTCAGAATCTCACCAGTAGTTTGTAGGGGGTGGGCATGGAGGAAGCAGCCACCATCACTTCAAAATGGCCTAAGATGAAGGTGGAATATTTAATGGAGCATGCATGAGATGGAGGCAGAGGCAGGTGGAATAAACAACATACAAACATGTGACCCTAACCCTAACTTCCACCTCATTGGAGGCAGGAAGAGAGACAGGGCCTCTTTGCACCACTGCCTTTGCCTCCAACTGCTTCTTCCTCCCTCCCTACCCTCTGTTTTTGACCTCATCTCCTATGCCAAAAAGACAGAACCAGATGTACTGTTCAACATGGAATCAACCCTTTCATTGTTGCCAGCTCTGAGGATCTTTCAAGACTGGGCATCATTTTTTGCTTCCAGGGAAATCAGATGGTGAAGGAAACTCCACTCGACAGCCCATCCATAACACCGAGCTCTAAGAGACCCCCAGAATGTGGCAAGTGGAGAAGAGGCAGTTTGTAAGAGTTGTGGAAAAGCACCACCACCAGCTTCCCCAAATGGGATGAAGTGGCACTTTTGCTAGACCAAGTAGGCTGCTATCTCTAACATGGTTAGATGGCAATAATGGCAATGCTGGCTCTGCATGCTTTACTACAGAGGTAAGTCTGGAGGCAAGTCCAATGCAGGAACAGTTCAAAGAGCTGGGCATGTTGGTGTACCAGTCTGGAGAGTAGCACACACAAGGCAGAGCATGGAAACATCCCTTTTTGGACTACAGCTTCCAGCATTACTGGCTAGCGAGTTCCTGAAAATTAACTTTTCCAAGCTTGACCTCAGATCAAGCTTAAGCTCAGCTGTCCCCCGACTACTGTGTAAAACCTTGGAGAGCCAGTTACTGTACACCTGTGGTGTGGAATCCCTGACTCTGCAGATATTGGTGAAGTATTCCTTCTATCATTCCTCATTATTGGCAAGGTTATCTAGGGCTGAATATTGTGTCCAACTACAGGTGAAGGGCTGCAGATTTTATTGCCCTGGCACTTATGATACTGAGCGGGATGCACCATTAGTCCAAGTTAGTATAAGGCATTATCCTATGTTCCTGGGATGGAAACTTTGCCTAGTGTATACCTCTGTGCTCATCACTTGTATCTTGTCACTCAGTTTATAGAGCAATATGATAACTTGCAGGGAGCAAGACCAGTAGAGATTGGCTGCCAATCCATGATAATGTGCCCCGGACACAACCACTCACTCCTTATTTTCATGTTTTGTCCAGCTTTGAGTAATAATTTTGGAATAAACCAAAAGACTGCTTGGACTGCTACTGCTGCAGAGGGAGATGTGCAACTCAAACTGTTGTTCATAAAATGGCAGCTCGATATATGATCATCTGAACTTGCTCAGTCAGTGGAGGAAGTCACTTTCCATGGCAATCTCAGGATTGTAAAGAATGTGAGCCTGCCATTGACAACATCTAGTTCTTCCACTCTGTAATATGTATGCCAACTTCCTGAATGTCCTGATATCCTGTGGTCAGGGTTTTCCCACCCATGTCCTTGGTAGCCAGTTTTGAAATGCAAAGTGCAATGACTCAGCACACAAGATGAGTGATGCCATATATTAAGGAGCTGTGAGTCTCGGGCTTGGAAGAATGGCAGGATATAAATCAATGAAACAGATGAAGGAAATGGACAGGGTACTGTCATGTTTGACAGCAAACTCCTCTTCCTTATTGTTCCAGTTTTACAATTTGCAATACATTTATTGTGAGGTGTTGTTTTTTTTTGAAAGGACAAGCGGAAATTAGTTTGAAAGCAAAGGGGAGCAACTTGTGGCCCTCTGGGTATTACAGGACTGCAACTCTGAGTAGTCTTTACCACTGGTGTGGAAATATAGGAGTAGCAGAAGCACCTCCAGATAGCAGAGGGGTTTAGGTATCTGGCTGTGGAGGCAGAAGTTGGGTGTTCGATTCCCTGCGGTGTCTCCCTGACAGAGGGTGGAGTCAAGGATTCATAGTCTAGCACTGCAGTTCTAAGACGATGATGATCTTGAGGGCCACAGATTGATCCTACCTGCAGTAAGGGGTAAATCTGCCATCACTTGATAGCTGAATAGAGATGGCTGGGAATCTCATTTCAGCTTCTTTTTAAGAATTTACCAAAAGCCAAACGTCTGTAAATTTGTGATGTTTGCTGTTTTAAATAGATCAAATGTGAGAAAATCAAAATGGATGAATTTGTGTATCTTTTTAAGTGACTGTTAAAAATGTGGATTTTCTGGCAAGCCTTCCCAGATGCCTGCTTCTTGGGAGGAAAGCGATGACAAACCTAGACAGCATCTTAAAAAGCAGAGACATCACCTTGCCAACAAAAGTCTGAATAGTCAAAGTGATGGTTTTTCTAGTAGTGATGTACGGAAGTGAGAGCTGGACCATAAAGAAAGCTGACCGCCGAAGAATTGATGCTTTTGAATTGTGATGCTGGAGGAGGCTCTTGAGAGTCCACTGGACTGCAAGGAGAACAAACCTATCCATTCTGAAGGAAATCAGCCCTGAGTGCTCACTGGAAGGACAGATCCTGAAGCCGAGGCTCCAATACTTTGGCCATCTCATGAGAAGAGAGGACTCCCTGGAAAAGACCTTGATGCTAGGAAAGTGTGAGGGCAAGAGGAGAAGGGGATGACAGAGGACGAGATGGCTGGACAGTGTCACCGAAGCTACCAACATGAATATGACCGAACTCCGGGAGGCAGTGGAAGACAGGAGGGCCTGGCATGCTCTGATCCATGGGGTTACAAAGAGTCGGACACGACTTAACGACTAGACAACAACAAATTAAATTCAGCTGGCACCCTCGCTGGGCATCTTCAAAAGCCAACTGAAAACTTGGCTATTCAAGCAGGCCTTCCCTCCAGTCAATTAAGTGATGCTTACTTCTTATTTCTTTCCTTTTAACTCATGCCATCTTGGGACTGTTTGTTTTAAATTAATTGTAAATTCACGATATTATTTTTATATATTTTTTTAAAAATGTAAAACTGTGTATATTTTAAATTGTTTTTATCTTGTATGTTGTGAGCCGCCCAGAGTAGACTATGTCTAGATGGGTATAAATGCAATAAATAAATAAATAAATAAATAAATAAAATAAATTACAGTGAGTAGTCTCAACATTTATACTATCAATCCTACTGTCTTGCTCTATATTATATTATTTTAACTATTTTATTTAAATTGTTGCTTGTTTTATTTTCATTATCTATTATTATGTTCATTGTTGTTATAGCT
Organism: Pogona vitticeps; assembly: GCF_051106095.1. Lineage (NCBI taxonomy): Eukaryota > Metazoa > Chordata > Lepidosauria > Squamata > Agamidae > Pogona > Pogona vitticeps. The sequence goes on along the minus strand of NC_135787.1, from coordinate 21,826,005 downwards.
TTATTTGTTTAACATGTAAACTGCCCAGAGTGGCCTAGTAACCAGGTGGATGCTATAGAAGCTGAATGAACGAACAAATCCAGGCACAGGGCACTGAGTGCCTCTTTCTCAGAATTCTGGGTTTGAACCCCTGTATTTCTGGTCATGTTTGCAAAGCTGAATTGCCCCCCCCTTTCTCTTTGTACTGGGAATTTGTTGTGACATGCCATCAAGTCACTTCCAATTTATGGCCACCCTTTGAATGAGTGACCTCCAAAATGTCCTGTCTTCAGCAGTCCTGATCTGCTCTTGTAGACTCAAGCTTGTGGGTTCCTTTAGGGACTCAGTCCATTTCACATTTTGTCTTCCTCTTTGCCTGCTGCCTTCCACCTTCCCCACCATTATTGTCCTTTCCAGAGAATCCTGCCTTCTTGGGATGCACCCAAAGTAGGACAGTGTCTTTCAACATTTTTGCTTCCAGAGATAATTCAGGCTTGATTTGATTTGATCTAGGACCCACTTGTTTGTCTTCCTGGCAGTTCAAGGTATCCGAAAAGCTCTCCTTCAGCACCACATACCTATTCTGAGTTTGAAGAACCGTTACAAAAATAGAATTTTGGTTCAACAGTTATCCCCATCCTCCAAAGAACATCAAATTTGACAAAGAGCATCGTCAAATTTGACAAAGAGCTTCATTTTAAGAATGGCAATATTGAGATAAAAATTCAGATATGATACAAAATTAAACAGACAAATTCCTGTCTTTGAGACTGATGGGAGTGTCAAGAGAGAGGGAGAGAAGTATCCACAGTAGTTTCTTCTGGTGATGACTAGTGTGAGCTGCTGAAAGTGGGAAAGTCCAAGATAGCTCCCAAACCTTCCTATAATTGTCCTCTGACTGTGCTCACCACCTGAAACAGCCTGGCAGCACATAAGAGTCAGCAGTCCTAAGAAACTGTACCACAAAGCGAAAATCATCTTTGCAAAGTACCATAGCATCACTACCAGACTAGGTAACTCAGTAAACAGATGAGGAAAAACACAAAGACAAAAGGAACAAGCATGTTGTGTTGAAGATTTTTTTTACATCTGTTTAAAAAGGTAGGGGAGGAAAGCCAAGTTCAAAGCAGAAAATAGCCAGATTCAAAAGATAAAAGTTTTTAAAGTAGATGATCCAGGCCAAATTACAGAGACAGTTCAGGAACATTCGCCGGAGACAATGATAAAGTCTAACTAATTTAACACTTATACAAAATGGAGCCCCAGATTTACTCAGGATTCCTGAGCTCATAGAGAGTGTGGCTTCAGAGACAGGTTGAACAATCATCAGACCCAAGACCTAGATTCTCTATTTGGCCAGTTATCCACTGTAACCTTAGCAACAGAAACTTTACCCACAAGCCAAGCCAAACCTAGAACCTTCTGCAATGCTGGCAAAGTTGCATATTTCCTAGAGAAGAGTGGAATCTTGTTATCACTTTGACGTCAGTCAGAATGACCTTGACTCACAAGTGCTCTTCTTATACACTACACAAACTGGTGTAGTAGTTCTAGGTTGGCCCCAGCCCCAAGATGGAAATTGTTTGTTTTCTGGATCTTCTCATCTGTATATATCTATTCTGTCTGTCTATCTGTGTATCTATAAAAGGACAAGGAAGAGAGAAATAAAAGATGCTAATGTTTAATATTTATTCCCACTGTGTTGTAGTGCACACAGTGATGGACTAGGGCTCAAGACACCTGGGTTCAAATCACCAATCAGCTACAGGAGCTCGCTGGGAAGGTGGAACGGGTAAAACCTTAAATATCTCACTTACCTTGAAATCCTTATTAGGATTGTTATGCATCAGCTCCAACTTGGTAGCACATTATACACACACACACAATTTAATATTAACAGAGAATGTTAAAGAAATTACAGAAATCCTAGTCTACTCTGCAAAGCAGCAGAAAAGAGTCCCTCTGGAAATAGCAAAGAAGAGGTAATAAATTGATTTAAATTGCTTCTGGGACAAAATCCAATTTTTATGCCTATATAAACACAATATAGAAATTATTTCAAATCATAAAACAGCCAGTGCACCAGGCACACAAGAAGCTGCATAAATGTACATTTGGCAGCCAGTGGGAACTCTATAGCTGGCTGTTCTGCCTTGTTTGGATTTTTCTTAGGTTTTGGATTAGCTGCATGATCTTATCTAGCCCATCTAGTGGCTGATTACTGCTTCAAAGGAAAAGAAATTTGTCAATGAAGTTGATGCAGTCTGTCACTGGGCACAGTGCTGCTGCCTCCTCTAAAGAAAGCTTTTGAAAAGAGGCAGTTTATAGCCTCCAATTTTGCACTCCAGAGATGACATTAGGGAAATAAAGACCCCTCACTAGGTTATATAAAATCACCTGCTATTTCTTGAGTAGTCTCAAAATGCTCGCAATTGTCAAAAGGCCGCTTCATAGAGCAGAGCTGTATTTTGAACCTCCCCATGATTTTGTAAAGAGTGCTTGAAAGAGACCCACATACTGCCATCTATTTCCCATTTTTTCTTGCTGTAAATTTACTTCTCTGCTGACTCAACCACAGGAATCAGGCTTGGTAAAATAATAAAGCAAAATGAAATAAAAAGGATCCTCCTCACTTTTGCAAATATGCAGCACATATCATCGTTAAATATTAAGATGCCGTATTTCACATTCTAGTCTGGAGTTGCTTCCTTTCCTCTGAGGGGAAAAAAGTATGTTTGATGGAAGAAGTTTGGTTGGTTTTGTTTTTAAAAAAATAGGTTTATGATCCCTTTAGGTCTTGTATAGGTAGAAACAAGAGGTTAAATAAATTATTAAATTCATTACAATTACAGAATTGTAATGCACAAAAGGAGCCAACAGACATTATAAAACAACTTTAAAAGACAGAAAAGGTCTGTAATTCAGGAAGATCCCCTCAGCTTTGGTACTGTTATGTTCAGGCACACTCACCAGAAACGTTAAACAAAGGTCTTACAGTGCGTGGAGATACTTGAAAGTAGGGATTTTTACACAATTTATAGTTAAAGTCAGTGTCAAGGAAAAGTTCTTTGCTTGAGCTCACAAAACAGTCCTTTGCCAAAATCAGACACCGAGTCCCTCTTTCTTTAAAAGAAATGTCCTGCGATTCCCTCTGCCAGCAATAACAGCAATCAAAAATACAAAGAGTTACTGCAGGTCTTCCTACAAACCAGTCACTGTTAGAGTGCTATACACAGGGCACTGATTATACTGTAGTCCTAAGTGAGGAGCTATGGCAGTCAGTCTTAGAATCCTTGACTCGTTCAATTGAGGACCTCATGCTATGGAAATGAATTGTGACCATTGATGGGCACAAACCATCAAAATGGCAATTTGTGGTTCATTGAAGTCCACGAATCATGAACTTCTTGAACTTTTGGAAAAAATGAACTACAAAGAGGTTCATTTTAATTTGGAAGTTGGTTTGGAAGCCTGTCCCCCTAGCTACATCAACATCATGAAGCAAATGAATTAAAATTGCTTTAAAAGTTCATTGGTTCAGTTCATTTTTGAACTTAATCACTTTTGACAAACCCGAATCAACCAACCAATGATTTTTGATGAACTTCCTGGTTCATTTTTTTGATTCTTGCCCATATCTGTGATGTATTTATAAAACTGGTAGAATATATCATATTTCCTTTAAAATGCTCAAGATTTATTCATTCCATTTTATTTTTACAACATGTTCCAGTCTACCTCTTTCATTTTATCTCCACAACAACCCCATGTGGTAGGTCAGCTGAAGTATAGATCATCCAGTCAATGAGCCTGAATGGGGGTTGAACATGAAATTCTATTTCAATATTCTGAAATACTGGACAACACCAGCAATCATTACATTAGACTGCACAGGGAAGCCATTGAAATCCACAAGCACCAGCAGAACTTCAACAAAAAAGAAGAAAGTTTGAAACTCAACAAAACTTGGCTCTCAGCACTGAAAAATACAGAATGCAAAAGGTCAATGAACTCTACCCAGCCACAAGGACCGGTGATCACTACACACAAAAAGACCAGCTAACGACATCCATCAATCACAGTGACAGATAATCTGTCGTCCTTATCACAACAATAGACCAACCAGAAAAACACACTGATCACCATCATCATCACCCATCTCCTGAAAAGGACAAAAGCTGATCTCACAGCCATAAATAATCAACTCCCAAACAAACTGCACCAGAGCACAGAGCACTATTCTCTGAAGATGCCAGCCACAGAGACTGGCGAAACGTGTGGAAGAACAACCCTCAGAACACGACCAAAGAGCCTGAAAAAACCCACAACAGTTAGTGTTGGTTAGGGAATTGAAAAGACTGAGAGAGAGAGTTTAAGAGTTTGGGCGGGGGAGTGGTGGTTGAGAGTGGATAAAGGAGAATGTTTGTTTAAGAGTTAACAACATTGAGGAAAGTGCTGGAACTCTTGTGGAAAGGTCAGGACCTGTAGATGTGGAATTGTGACACACACTAATGGGAGGGGGTTGTCCATGTTGGTGGCCTGAAATCCTAAGAGGTTTTTGTTTTGTTTCAGGTTATGATAGAGAGGGTCTAGCTTCCCATCTATCCGCATTGCAAAACTAAGTTTGGAGTCATTAACTTGAAGATATACATATAATTTACTCTACCTCTTTACCCTTTCCATCCTTTTTGCTTTGGACCAAGAAGCATGATGTCCCAGAATATGATTTTGAGCTTATTGTGGTATTTTGGAATCTGTGATTGATGAGTATGCAATTAACTTGGTTACATATGATGTGTTCATCAGTATGCTGAGGGGATGTCCATCTATATGTTCTCTATAGTTGTGGTGGAGGTGAAGTGAACCATATGTTTAATATGACCATATTTGATTCCTGGCAAAATTGAATTAGCTTTTCTTCTCATTGATTTCTAACACCTAGTCCTGATCCATACACCCATAATATAGTATTGATTCTTCTGTTCCTAAATGATGTTAAACTTTATGTATGGTTCAATTCCCCTATATAGGTATGAGGTTTGGACTATTAAGAGGATGCTCAATAGAATAAATGCTCAATAGAATTGAAATGTGGGCATACAGAAGAATCCTTCCCATTCCACAGACTGACAGAATAAAGAATGAAGAGGTACTTCATTGGCTAGGAAGACAGAAAGAAATAGAGTTGAGTATTCAGAAACAAAAGTTCTCAAATCTTGAACACAATTCATCATGATAAACACATTATACATAATTGAAGGGGAGACTAAGGATAAATGTGTAAGATGTAGGGGTTCTTGCATAAGTAACTTCAGAGACTGGTAGACTTTAATAAAGAACAAATAATCTACACAGTGAGAGACAGGTGGAAATATGCCAAGGTAGTAGCCAACCTCAGCAACTGAGATGTGAACCAGAGAGAGAGAGAAGCATGCTGCCCATAAGCCATTGAGCTGAGTCATACCCATTCCTTAAGAATATTTGTGAATATTCCGTATCCTTACAATAGCTGAACTACAGGTTGGAAAGACCCTACAGATACATACTGTATAACAAGCAAAACTAAATTAAAAAAAAAATAAAAGTCTAGCTTATACCAGGCAGTAGAGAAGTTGTATCCAGAGGGACTCACTACTAGGAAATTTTTGTTCAGTTTTTTGTCAATTATGTAATAAAAGTGCTAGAGATGTAACACTCCCCAGTTTCTAATTTCTCCCATTAGATATGGGAGTTGGCAGTCCATCCACAAGGTCCTTCCAAGGTTTTACTTGGTTTAAGTTCACTTGGCCATCCATTTTAAAAACATACAATTAATGCTAAGGTTATAAAAGCTGCTACTGTTTGCTTTGCAGGACGTCTGGGACCTTTAACAGCTGTCTTACTGACCGAAATCCTGCAATAAAGCTTATTTCATCATTAGCTACTCATTCAGAGAAGGGCTGAACCTGTTGAATTTCTAGAAATACTGAAGGTTTTAAAGGCATAGAAATGCTTGTCAAAGGAGAGGGAGGAGGAAGTGGCCAAAATGTCTTAATGAAGATTCCATTCCAAGGGATGTGAAAATCTGTCAGTTTTGATTTTGATAAGTTTCTCAACATTCTACTGACATGCTCATTCTGTCCCCTTTCCACCTATGATTGCAAGACCTTTGATGTTGTCAACATCACACTGAAATGTGTGTACTTGTGTATGGATTGTAAATATTATTTCAAAGTGTATATTTGCAGGTATTTTTCAAACATATGTGTTTTTCTTATGCACGTCTGTGTTGACCAGAACAATTATGTTAAGCTCTATCCAGCCATTCAGAAATGGATTAATATGAAAGTGTGATTAGGAGGAGAATGGTAACCCCACCTTCTCTTTTATTGCACTCTTTTGATGGAGAGTGGTTTTCTGAGGGGCAGGGAAACTTCTGCTACACTTGGGGCCTTTCTGGTTCAGACTTTCATTCCCTGCAGCAATGGAATTGACTTATTTAGTCATGCATTCAACTTATATACCACCAATAGTGCTACTTGCACTCCCAGGGTGGTTAACAACCAACATAAATAATCTACAAAATAGAACAACACCAATTATAAGCACCAACAGCAATAAACAGTAAAGGAACCACATGACTCACCAGAAACTAACACCAGTAAACAGGCAGATGGAAAACAAGGACAGGATATTCTACCCTCCTTTGAAATGAATTAGAAGGCCTTTTCTCATGTTTTTAAAAACATTTTCCTCACTTCTAAGTAATTGTGGTCCACATGATAAGAAAGAGATCCTCCAGGTCAGGGGATTCCCCCAGCGGTCTGCGGCCAAGCATGACACCCCTTCATGCATGCACATGAGTGTGACACGCCCCCCCAACTGGTCAATGGTTGGGAAAAGGTTGGGGACCACTGCTATAGGTCACTGTATTCACCAGGAACTGCCCTGAAGACAATTCTCTTCCACTGTGAAGAGAAGCCAGTGACTCAAGAGAAACCAAAACCTGTCTATTGATCCATGACATAAAAGGGAGATTTAGGGTGTGACTACACAACTGAAAAATCAACGAGCTGAGAAGTCACACCTGAGAAGTCAAATTTCCCTGGATACATTAGCATTAACTGGTGACACTGTGAGAGAGGTGGAAATTGGTAAATAGTCTTGCTTGCAGCTTGTTAAAGTAGCTCTCTTGATTTGCTGGAGGCAAATTAACTCCCTTAATAAGCTGTAAACAAGGGCTAAGTTGCAATTTCCTTTCCTCCTTCCTTCTCTTTCATGCTCTCTCTCTTTTGGTATCTAGGTGTCCTAGTGCATTAACACTGGCACCAAGTCTTTAAAAAGAGAGGAAGAAATGGCATTATTTGCAATGATCCAGCCCTCCCAGTGTTTTAACACTGCCTCCCTCAGGTGCCACACCATGGTACCAGCCACCAGCAAGCCCAGCACACATTTCTCTGCATGATAGTTCAAGCTATCATCCTGAGCTGATGCAAATGGTTCTGCTGTAAGAAAAAAAAGGGAAGTCCCAACAGAAAAAAAAACCCTATACAGTGGTGCCTCGCATAGCGAGATTAATCCGTTCCGGATTAACCTTCGCTATAGCAAAACATCGCTGAACGGGACAGGGAAAGCCATTGGAACTCATTAAACATCATTTAATGCATTCCAAAAGGCTCCTTTACTCACCGTTCAGCGAGGTTTCCTATGGCCGGCAGCCATTTTCGCGCCCTCGTTAAGCGAGGGGAGGGCGCAAAAACGCTGCGTGTGGCCATTATGGAGCTTCCGGCGGCCATTTTGTCCGCTGAACAGCTGATCGTCGGGGCTTCGTTTTGCGAAGATCGGTAAGCGAAACGCTTACCGATCTTTGTAAAGCGATTTTCACCCTATCTAAACGACGTTGAGCGATCGCATTAGCGATCCAAAAAAACGGATCGCTATGCGATTTCGTCATTATACGGTGCGCTCATTAAGCGAGGCACCACTGTATATTGTGGAGGAAGAATCCAGGGTGATTCAAATTGGCTTTTACATCATGTAGCCAATGGAAAAAATGTAAATCAGATTACCCCAATCCCAGAGCAATTCTTGCCTTATATGTCAGTTATATGACACTTTTATTGACAAGTTCTAGGACAAGGAAAATGATAATTTGCCCCTTGTTCTAAGCAGAGGAAATGCTCCCTAGTCAGGAGGCTTTTGCCTTTGCAGTTACTTGCCACATGGCCCCAAAGACTGTGCAAGTTTTAGATTAAAGTGGTAATTATTGACTTGTGAGCATGTCAGAGCAGACCTGCGGCACATTGAAGGATGTTCCGGGATATCAACAAGGTTTCTGAGGAACCCATTTACATTCACCTCCTCAGGCTAAGCATAATGATTTTTATTGTGCATACCACGTGCAGGTCTCCTTTGAAATGACAATACTATGGGGAATCTTGTTTTTAAAAGTTTACTTTCTTTTTTTATTGCAGATTTTATCTGGTTCAGGCTTACATGTGATTCAGGCACCAAGGGTATATTCTGTTAGAAAGGAACTGAAGACGAGTCATCTATCACAGTAAGACCATCAAGTATATAATGTCAGACTTTGAAAATACATGGCAATTGACCATGCTGGCCTAGGAGTTACAGCCTAAAAGAGTAGCTCTTCTAGGCTCTTTCTGAACACCTTAACTGGTGACTGGTCTTCAGAATGTAGACTTGGAAAGGAATCTGGAAGCCATCTAATCCAGCCCTGTGTTTGACCTGACCGATTAATCAGTTAAATATAATAGCCCTAAGTAAAGTGCATATTTTCAGCTTCAAAAGCAGAGAAAAAACACTGATCTTCCCTTGGTCTGATATATCGCTGAGCTACAGAACATTTCTTTTTTAAAAATCATCAGAAGAAAATGGGTAACTAGAAAACTCAGTAATGTTAGAAGGTCACTCTCAAGTTGGGTGAGGGAGGTCTGGTCAATTTTTATTCATGCAACAAGATATCTATTGATCCATGTGTCTCACCTGGAAAGTGCTTGTATTTGTTGTCTAATCAAGGAATAGAAAACATACCACGGTATTTAGTTAACTAACAACAGGACTTGAATCTCAAGATTCAGAATATTGAACTGTTGATTGAACTCTCTCTAAGAACAGCATGTAAACAACCTAGAGGCCTCTTCCAGTCTAATGAAAAGCTGTTTTTTTATTTGAAAAACAACATAAGTTGGTGGGAAAGTCAGCAAAAAAAACCCCTCTTGGTTTCTTTTGAAACTTTTTTTTCTGAAAGGGAAGGAGGGCAATTTTGCAAAACCAAAACAAAACACTGCTGCTTGTGGGGAACAGTTCAATCAGCTACGCAGTTGTGAAATTGCTTTTAAATTAATACGTGTGTCTAGATTACAATCTCAGTTTAACTTCCTAGGGTGGCGGGAACCCTCTATTTGAAAGGTACTCTCATAGAGTGTAGAAACAATCTGTGTTGATATAATGAAGGATTATCCCCTGGCATTAACCAAAGACATTGTAGTTGGAAATGTTGGAATTATATTTTTCAGACTGCAGTATATGGAATTTTCCAGGCACCAGGTAGGTAGAAAATGGCCATGCTAGCGGCAAAGTTCCAGGAATTTATTAATTCTATGTATTTAATTAATTAATTAATTTATATGCCTCCCACCCCACCCAAAAGTCTCTGGGCAGCTTACAGCAATTGCTGAGCTACAGAACATTTCTTTTTTAAAAAAATCAGAAGAAAAGGTGTAACTAGAATCTAATGCATTTAGTTAACTAACAACAGGACTTGAATCAAAGTTCAAAGTTACCACTCTGAGTTCTGATAATGGTGTAGTATGGTTTGAGTTTTGCTTTTAAGACTTACAACGGCATGGATTACCATTGGAAACCTAGGGAAAAACTCTGACGAGCTGGCCTGGCTGCTCTATAATAAATGTCTCCTTTAAGCAGCCTTTTAAATGCCACTCCTGCCTGACACCGCCGTTACTACCAGGCATTTAATTTTCTGACAATGCTGTGGGAAGCAACATTATGGTAAAGGAATTGTGGGAAATTGAAATGTTAGCTGCCTGGGGAATACTGATGTTGCCCACTGCTACCATCAGGTAAACACACCAACAGAGGAAGAGACCTGGCTGATGATACTTCAAGAAAGATTCTCCTAGACACACACACACACACACACACACACACACACACACACACACACACACACACACACACACACACACACAAATTTGTGATGTATTCTTTGCAATAATCTGAGTGGCAAGCAGAGTAGGCTATACGAATATAAGGGTGGTTACATTGGTCATTTACCCTACAATTTGCATCTGATTAGAAATGGATGGAAGGGACATGGTGGCGTTGCAGGTTAAATCGCAGAAGCCTCTGTGCTGCAAGGTCAGAAGACCACCCGTCGTAAGATCAAATCCATGCAACAGAATGAGCTCCCGTCGCTTGTCCCAGCTCCTGTCAACCAAGCAGTTCAAAAGCATGTAAAAATGCGAGTAGATAAAAAGGTACCACCTCCATGGAAAGGTAATGGCGTTCCGTGTCTAGTCACGCTGGCCACGTGACCACGGACACTGTCTTCAGACAAAATGCTGACTCTATGGCTTGGAAACGGGGATGAGCACTGTGCCCTAGAGTTGGACACAACTGGACTAAATGTCAAGAGGAACCTTTGCTAGAAATGGATGACATTGAATTAGGAAGTACCGTATCAACTACATGATGTAAAGCTTAGTGTAGGGAAGCCCAGTGGGGAATAATCTCTTTCCATTTGGGAATTGTCTTTGGTTTTGTTCAGCCAGTGGGGTGGTTTAAGTTTGTTCAGATTGACTGGCATTATTTTTCTCTGTTTTCTGTTCTGTGTGATTACTTGATCTGAAGGCAAAGGGGGGCTTCTAGGGATGTCAGTTCCCCTCAGCCAAGGACCTGTTATCTCAACTGTGTTTCTTCTTTTTTCTAAGGCTTTTAAATCAACACACCAACAGATCATGACTGTCCAATTGACTGGCCACCCCCCAAACCAGAACCACCTGAATCTCTCCCTTCCTGTTCCTTAAATATATCAATGGGATGGAGTTAGAGGGGGTGAATTAGAAGGCCTTAGCATCAGTTTTAAGAAATGTTTAGTTCTGTTGCTGCCAGGATGATGCTTAATGTCATGTTGTTATCCAGACATTATTCTGCTTTGGCATAGTGCTGATATGGTGGCCTTGCAGCATTGGCAGTAGAAACCTCCTTTCACATTGATCTGGACAGAGCATGAGGTGATAACGGCGAGTCCATGTAACTGGGCAAAGCACAGAAAAGTCTCCATCCAAACCAGCAATTAGTGGTGCATGAGTGGGAGAGGTGGATGCTGCTATAGCAGTGTCTCCTAACCTTGGGTGACTCAGGTGTTCTTGGACTGCAACTCGCAGAAGCCTTCATCACTAGCATTCTGGGAGTTAGAGTCCAAGAATACCTGGGTTACCCAAGGTTGGCAACCATTTTGCTACAGAATGGAGGCAGAGAAGACTAAACATTGGGAATTAACCTGAGAATGTAACTTGTTACTTTGAACATTTGAAACTCCGAATGTTTAAATCATTAAATTAAAGTACCAATATGTTAATTAAAACATTAATTTGTGTACTGTCTCTAAACAGCATAGGTCACTCCTTACCTGACCTATATAGTATATAGTATATCCACTGTAAATTATTCAAGGTCAGAATCCTGAACCTTGTTTGCCAGGTTCAAAGCCTCACTGACTTTATCTAAAATACTCAGAATTCAGAAGTTCAACATTAAGAAGTTGAAGATTGGGCCTTTCATTTATTTTAATATTTATATCCTGCCCAGTAGTTAATATCCTATGTCACATTTTGTGGTGTGTATTATAGTGAACAAGCTGCCTAATCCATTGTTTGGTAAACACTGAAAATATCTCAGCTGTGTGGTATGGAAAAAGAACATAATATGGGGGATACTGGGAGTAGAAATTATTTACTTTACCATCTGCACTGTGGTCTAACCACTAATTCTGCCTTAATTCTGTTTGTGACATAAGCGTTTGAGCAACTTAAAGTCTTATGTTATCTGAGTAATAGATGCAATTTAGACACTTTTTGATGAGTTGAGATTTGCATATTGTTGTTTTGTGCTGTGAAGTCACCTTCGACTTAATGGTGACGGAATGAGTGTGTGACTTCCAAAATGTCTTTTCCTCAACAGCCCTGCTCAACACTTATAAAGCCAAGTCTGTGGCTTCCTTAGGGAGTCAATTTACCTCATTTTTGATCTTGCCACAACCAACTTTTCTAACATTATTCTCTTTTCCAGTGAAACTTGCCTTCTCATGATCTATCCAAAGTATGACAGTCTCAGTCCCATCATTTTTGCTTCTAGAGAAAGGTCAGGCTTGATCTAGGGCCCACCTATTTGTTTTTCTGGCAGTCCAGAGTATCCACAAGACTCTTATCCAATATCATATTTCAAATTAATCATTTTTCCCTGTCAGCTTTCTTCCCTGTCCAGCTTTCACATCTATACATAGTAATAAGGAATACAATCATGTGGGTTATCTTGGCCCTTGTCTCTAGTGAAACATTTTTACACTTGATGATTTCTCCTGGTTCCTTTGTTGTTGTCCTTCCAAGTCTTCTTTATAGTTCTTCATTATATTTCTGTTGGAGTTTTTGCAACTTTGCAGGCTGCCTGTGATTTGAGCAACTGGGAGGGATCTTTCTGCATTGACTATCAATCTATATATAATACTAGCCAATTTTTCCTTCCCACCTCTGAATGCAAAGAGAGCCCCACCTCTCTGCTGCATGCTCTTTTCCCCTCTCTTTAGTCTGTTGGAAATCAGTTGTTTCTTTGTTTCCTGTTGATCTGTTCCCAACTGTAAGTAATGAAACATTGTTATTATTTACAAAGATCCCAGAGTGATTGAGATTGTAAGTGCTAGTTGATGAGAACGATATAGACTGTCTGAGGAACCTGAAGCTATTCTCCTTCTATGGGTCTCTGTATTTTTATGGTATAGGAAAATTTTAACCAGAAATTTAAAATTCTACAACAGTTTCCACCTTCGCTTTATTTTATCCTGGCCCGCTTATGTGTTTCTCTGCTGGTCTTTCAACGTTCCTAATCTAATTTTAAATTTCTTTTCCATTCTTGGATCTTCTAGAAGAGATCTCTTGTTTTTAACTCTTTTGTTGTTATCCTCTATTTTTCTGCACTGGCCATTGTAATATTTCTCTTTGTCTCTATGGAATAATCACTAAAAGTTGCATTTGGGATTCTGATCCTACTCATGTTATCTTCTACTTTTACTTCTCACTTGTTCTTAATAATTTCAACTATTTCCTTCCATGTCCTGCTTAGGTTATATGAATTTATGCCGCCCCATGACAGTAGCTGAAATTCTGTTGTTTAGCATGGCCAGTTACACTAGAGTAGGGCCATTGGATCACTGGGAATTTAGTATAAATCAATCCAAGTTCCACTTTTTCAAACGGGCCTACTCTGATTGTGCCAAAGTAAGTGACAACTGGAGTAGATCCATTTGAATCAATGGAACGTTTGGAGGAATTGACTTACCACATCCCCACTGATTCAATGGGCTTACTTGAGTATGACTTACTGTGCTAAGCAACAGGATTTCAGGCTGAACTCTCAAGCATCGTTGCCTGGGAACAAGACCTGCTTAATACAAGACAGGCTTCGTTCTGAGTAAATATTAATAGTATCAGGGCTGCAAGTTTATGTAGAATTTTATCACTGTGTTTATCATTTATCCTGGGAATCCTATTAAACAAACAGAGAAATACAAATACTGTGTATAAACACTGTATTTGGTAATCATGGTAATAGATGCTGATAATTAGTGCTGATTTACATGCAAATACAGTGTGCAGTGATATAGTTGGATGGTTCTTGGGGGGGGGAGTAGCTAAAATTAGAACATAATCATTCCTCTTGGTGAATAAGAGATATTCCCGCAACATGCCACTAATTATACTTTTGAACAAACGACTATTTCTTCACAGGTCCCTTTTTTTAAAGACAGGGAGAATGGCTGGGCACATGAGAAGAGTGGAAAGTATCCATGTGGCCAGCTGCAGGGGTCTTGATTCTCACCATGTCCTTTCAGGAGCTACGACTCTTCAGGAGGGAGGATGCTAGATGATTGAACAAGCATCCTACTACCTGAGAAGGGAGACCTTTGAAACTGCAGATTGGGTTGGCAGACGGCTGTGTCAAGGTTTAATTTTTTTGTGTAAAGAGTGTTAAAAAATTTAAGGGGTGTAAGGAAGAAACAGATCTGAAGATAAAAGTGCTTTTAAAAATTGAGACTTGAATAATAGTTTACCATATTCATTTCAAAACAAGCGGCTAGTACAACCACACAAGGTCTCTGAAGAAAAACATCTCCTGAAAGTTGAAACTGTTTGCTATAATAAGCTTGTTTATGTTATCAGGAAATGGTTTATGTTACACTGTGTGATCATGAAGAAGCATTTCTAAATTTTATAGCGCAGTCTTTTGGTGATTGTAATTTTTTGAGCTCACAATGGTCTAGTGTTTCAGACTTTTAGAATGACAATACTCTTGTGATCTAGAATCTTGATATTTAGAAGGTCTTGCTGTCACAAAGGTTTGCAGTTACAGAACACTGGTGGTCCAAGCTTTGCAAAATGTTAGTGAAAGTGAAAAAGCGAAGTGTGCTTAGTGTGTTTCTTATATACTGCCCCATAGTGTTTAAAGCTCTCTCTGGGTTTATATATTTTTACTTTTAACAACTTTGATATTTACCAATGCTGTTTAATGTGCCTTTTAAAGGCTATAAACTCTTGCATTTTTAGAATGTAATTGAAACATTCTCACTGTTATTTTTAAATCTTAAAATATATGCTTCTGTATTTTGGATGGATTTCTATATTTTTTTGCCTACAGTTTCTCCATAGCTGTAAAACTTTTGTATTTTTTACAACTCTGAAATACTTTGCTTTGATCAGACATAGAAGAAATGTAGACAAATAAAGCTAAAAGCATTAGACAAGTTGATGTTGCTTGGAATTATTGCAACAATGAAAAGACTTATGCCTTGATTCTCAGATGATTAGCAATGACTGTTTGACTTCATTCTGGAATTAACCTTTTCTTTTTTTGTGATAATGACAGTTGTGATGAATACAGGCTTCTGATTCTCACCCCGGAGGTCTATAAAGTTTTGTAGGCCTCTTAGGCTGGATTCAGGCAGCCGTTTACTCAGTCTGATAGCTCACTGGTTCTTAACCTTTGTTACTCAGATGTTTTTGGACTGCAACTCCCAGAAGCCTTCACCATCAGCTCTGCTGACTGAGGTTTCTGGGAGTTGCAGTTCAAAAACACCTGAGCAACAAAGGTTAAGAACCACTGTGATAGCTGACCCAGTCTGTGACTGAAGATGAGAAGAATAAGTTTGTTGTTCCCTGTGTGAAGGTAAATCAAGGAAGAGTTTACCTTCCTTTCATACAGATATAATCACTGTTTTGAAGCCATTCCTTTCCAGTTGACAGCTGGTTGAGAAAGGTGAGCTTTGTAGGCACAAATCAGCCTGCTGGAACTATAAAACATCAATATATGTAACACCTGGCTTAAATCCAGAGGAGCTGATAGATAGGCAGGTGGGTTCAGCATAATAATAAATACGAATCTTTGAACTGTAGAGCTGGAAGTCCACTGAGAAAACAAGCTCCCAACCTCTGGCTCTGCAGCCAGATACATAAATTGCAGAGCTTTCCAGCATCTTGTCCTTCTTATCTTTCTCAAGTAACCAACTGGTGATATCAAAATTGCTGTACATACTCCTTTTTCACAGAAGTGAGGGCCACGGACCACAATTCCTGAAAATCAAGTTCTGATGAAAAAGTACCTTCACATACTAAGGGTCTAGACAGTTTTTTTTAAAAAAAACAACAAAGAACAGTGATACTTGGCTTTGAAAAATGCTCAATAGGTGTAAGGTATGGTGGACCGGAAATATGATGAACTCCCAAGAGTGGGGAGGGCTTTTGTATCTTTTTCCCCCAATTGGATGTCTTATACAAGTGCAGGAAGCGTAGAAGTCCCAAAGGGAGGGCATGTACAGTCCTTGGATCTCTGAAAGTTGTCCAGCTTTGCCATGAAGATTAGAAATAGAAGAATTTATTATAATGGCGTTTCATCCAAGGGATTTATTTTCTCTCTCTCTCTCTTTCTTTTCCTTCCTTCTTGCCTTCATCAGAAATATAGAAATACCTTTAAGCCGTCCCACTGCTTCTTTGCTAAAACAGGGCAGCTTCCAACAATTAATATGTAAAATTTATTTATTTATTTAAAATAATTGAAATATTATAGATGAACAATAAGAACAACAGGAAACAGTCATGCTAGGGGCTGTCAATTTTATTAATACATATTTTCTTTCTCTTGCCATAAAACAAGGGTCTCCAAACTATGGCTTGAGGGCTACATTCGGTCCACCTTGCCATTTTATCTGGCCTGTTCCCTTCCAGCCTGTGTGCATACGTGCATGGGTGGGTGGGCAAACAGGGAGGGGGTGCATGCTTGCGGGGTGTGTGTGTGTGCATGGGGCATATGGGGGGTACGTCGGTGTGGGCGGGCATCCATGTGTACATGTTCCTGTTCCTTCAACCTCAAAAATGTAGAAAATATCCAGTGTGGCCCTCGTGGTCAAAAGTTTGGAGAACCCTGCTTCAGATATTGCTGAACGACAGCTCTCCTCAGCCCTAACAAGCACAGGTTATGGTGAAAGGAGATGAGAGCTGTGATTCAGAAAGACTTGGAAAGCTACATGTTGCCTACCTCTCCTCTAGAACAAAACACCAGGTTGCAAATGTCATAGATCTGAATTTCAGTAATGTGACTTGACTGTTCAAAGAAACTCTAAAAGTGGGTAGGGTATAAAATAATCAATAAAACAGTCAATTATAATCTAATCTAATCTAATCTAAATGAATGGACCCTGAGTTGGTAGAGAATAGAGTAAAATTATACAATTTTTCAACAGCTTGCTGCCAATCTTCAGAGCAAAACTTGAAGAAAACCAGCACATTGTGTGTGGATGTGTGTGTGTGGATGCACACATTCATGCTGCGAGGATGTTGCTTTTCCCTTCAACTTGTCACATGCTGAAAGAAAGAAGAGAAGAAATGCCTGTTAGATGGGAATTTTCCTTATATAACATTTGTGGCTCTACTTGGCCCATTTGCATTGTCTGAAGCTGTAATTTTCCCATGGTAATGCAGATTGATAAGTATATTATCCGGGATGCAGCAGAGATTTCCATCCTGTCCTGAAAGATCCTCTGCAAGTAAGAATGACAGAGGTGTATTACCTGACCAACTCTTACTACTCTAGTACACAGATATAAAATAAGAGGTCTGTTGAATGTCAGGGCATATAAATGAGGGTTGCCCCTTGTCTCTTGTGTTGTGCTTTTCCAATTCAAGCCATTCACATGCGACCAAATGCCATAAGGTCATTCCGATGATTGTCCTCAAAACATCCGTGAAAGCATGAAGGCAGAGCAGGATCATGCCTACTGGCCATGCCTTCTCAATGATGATATGCCTGCTGGGCACACTCTCAGTGGGTACCCATTTGGCATTAGTGCAAAAGAGTGCACGAATCCCTCCACCTAATCAGAAGCCCTGCTTGGCCACGATTCTCAAGTGGGTAATGCAGGCCTTCTCACATCTGCCAAAGGTGATGCAGCCAGAAGGAATGCTGGAACTGGGTGTGCATGTGCTTTCTTAAGGCATTAGCAAATTCATGTAATGACCACTATAGAAGACCTGCAAGATTAGAAAAGTGCACGCTTAATAATGCAATCGATAATAGAGGCTGACTAAATAAGACACGGCTTCCGCATCCAGAAGCAGTGCTCCCCTCCCCAGCCACTAACTGTAATCACTTGCATCTTTTGGGATGCTTACATTTTCGTAATGAATGTCAAAAAGAAATAATTAGAAAAAGTAGTAGTTTAATGATGAAAAACTGCAACCTTTTGGCACAATCTATGGTGATGGGTGATGGAGGCATCAACAAGGTAATTTAGAAAGTAGGTAAAATTCATGTAGAAAGGAATAATGAGATGACCCAAGTAAGAAGGTCATATTCATTAATAACCACTGGCAATTTCTGTTCTAGGTGAAGATATTGATAGTAAAGATGCGTAGGCTCAGTTTATAAATGCAGCTTAATTAATTTTGTACTGATCTGACAGCTAATTAATGTTTCTAGTGTTCTCCTAAGCATAGTGATACTCTGAAATTCTGAACAATGATCCCAGTTAACCAGCTGTTGGCCAGAAAGCAAAGCCATACAAAAGGATAAATGCATACATGGGACCCTGTTGTCTAAAAAGAACAAGCAATTTCTCTTGGCTAATATATGCTTGTTTTCTTAAAATGGAACAACATGATCATGCACTGGCTTATATACGCAGCTGTAGTTTTCACAACCTATTATGTGATTATTGTTATAACCTGTCAAGTCACTTCTGACCCTAACTGGGTTTTTGGGATATGCGAGATGTTCAAGGAGTGGTTTAATATTGTCAACTCTGGTGCATTTTTATGGCTGACCAGGGATTTGAACCCAGGGCTCCTAAATCCTGGTCCAACATTCTACCCACTATACCTCATTGGCTATGGATTTTATGACACGTTGTATGATGACTGACATTCAGAATGCTATTATGGAAACTACCAAAGAGAAGAGTTTGCAAAAAAAGGGGGGGGCATTGCAGCCCACATGACAATAGCAACTGCCCAAACAGAGCAAGTAAACACAGAATCTGAAAATATAGAAAAACATAGAAATCATACTCACACTGTTGAGAATATTGGCCAAGATGCCAAGGTGAAAGATATCTTGAGAATAGTTTAATGATTCTACACTTAGCAACAGGATTTCAGCCACAGTGTTTGACAAGTAACTTCTTATTGCTACTTGTTTAAATTCTTGTTACATTTGTGCTGCACATTAATAGCTTTTGTTACTTTTTTGCTAATGTGGGAACATCCTTAACGAGTGATTAAGAGAATACTGTAGCATAAACCAACATTTCCTGTCAAAATGTGTCTAAAATGTCTTTAATGCAAGTCTTAGAAGGTCACTTTCTAAAATAACCAGAAAACATTATTAACTATAAAGAAACTTTATTCCTTTTTGGCAATGTAACATTGTTATCTTGGTTACCTGCAATAGTAACTAGTTGGCAGTAACAATGTAACTTGTTGGTCTAGCAGAGTTTGGTTAAAAACCTGTTGCTAGGTGTAGCAAGTCACAACTAGAGTAGACTTGTTTGAAAATAACTGAGGATTTGGTAAGTCAAGTCCTCTATGTTCCATTGATTCAATGGGCCTACTCTACTTGTGACTTACTATGCTAAGTACCATATTTTTCCGTGTTTAAGATGATAGTAAAGGTAAAGGTTCCCCTTGACAATTTTTGTCCAGTCGTGTTCAACTCTAGGGGGCGGTGCTCATCCCCGTTTCCAAGCCGTAGAGCCAGCGTTTTGTCCGAGGACAATCTTCCGTGGTCACATGGCCAGTGCGACTTAGACATGGAATGCCGTTACCTTCCCACTGAGATGGTCCCTATTTATCTACTTGCATTTGCATGCTTTCGAACCGCTAGGTTGGCGGGAGCTGGGACAAGCGATGGGTGCTCACTCCGTCGCGTGGATTCAATCTTACGACTGGTTGGTCTTCTGACCCTGCAGCACAGGCTTCTGCAGTTTAGCCCACAGCGCTACCACGTCCCTCGTTTAAGATGATACTTTTGTCTAAAATCTTTAGACTATAAATTGAGGGTTGTCTTATACACGGAAGTAGGCCAAGGAGAGAACTGCGTGATTGTAAAACTGCCGCTACCTTGTCTCTGCAAACAGGCTTCCTTCAATCATTAGGCTTAGCTGCCTCCAATCATGAGGCTTAGCTTCCTACAGTCACAAGACTTAGCTTCCTCCAGTCATGAGCCTTATGTAACTGACATCAGTTTATGCTGAACAGACCAATTGGAACACACCTCTTTGGAGGTGGAGTGTGTAGGCAGTGCTCAGATGCAACAGGGACTGGTAATGTTGGAGCGTTCTGAGGGTGAATAAAACAATATGCTCAAAGCTAAGTGTGATGCATAATATGACAGTACTGCTATGTAAATGTTACCTAATTACTAAATAAAAATGTGTTCTGTTTTATGTTTAAAACAGTGATTTCTTAATTTTGGGTTGGAAAAGTGGAAGGCATTTTATACATGGGGGAATCTTATACACGGAAAAATAAGGAACAGGATTTCAGCCTTTATGTCTGCAATGCAGACATAAAATATCAGCAAATAAGATTTGGCAGCACGCTCAGATTCCCATGTATGTTGTGAGATCACGTTACAGGTTTCTCTCCTGTTGACTTAACTATGTGCATATTTGCTAAGACACTAAAAATGAGTAACATGGAAGACCTGAAAAATACATGAAATTGTTTTGTACTGATCAATTCAGCCATTCAAATTTTCTCTGAATGGGACCAATTCTATCTGAACTTTTCTGAATGCTGGGAACTGAATTTGGGACTTTTCTTACATAAACTCTGAAATTAACATATGACTTGTCAATAAACAGGACAAAGCCCAAACATTATTGAATTCTAGGACAATATCTCACCCATGTTCACTACTTCATTGCATGATTTTGGGCAAATCAAAAGCTCCCTTTGGAACTTTCTTCCTCAGCTGGATTTGAGAAGCAGAAATTGTGTTTCTCTCTAGCTATGTCCCTTTTGTGTCATGGCTTTCAGGCCTTTTGCTGCTTTCAGAAATTTAATGATCCATGTTTTCGCAGAATGGAGAGGCAGTGATGTTGGAACTTCCTCTCACTGATCTTCTGCCTGTCATGAACCTGTTCAAAACATACAGAAGACCTGCCAGGACACAGTGTCAACTATCCTTCTTACACGTTTATAGATAAATGTCCCTTCTTATAGTGGACTCCACAGGTGACTAATGAGCAAGCTGCCAAAATGGAATGAAAACAAGACGCTAGCAAGGAAGTGAAAATCTAAGGATCTGCAGCCAAGCAATTAGGATAGTGCTTGTAATCGTTAAATTAGCAATTTTTCAAAGGGGCTTGGTGCTATCCTGAATGGCTTTTGGGTAATGCTGAGAAGGCAGTTTGAAGGCGGGAGATACTTAGGGACATATTTATTAAAGACCAGATACATTGATTGTCATAAGACCCCATCATGTTAAAATAGCATCGTTTGCAAAGTTCTGTTTATACAATCCAGAATTGTTTTTATGTAGTCAGCACTTTGACTTTGTACTGTGCATTAATAAAACATAATGGACAGGAGCAACATATATCATTACTACTGCTGTATTCTCCTCACGCTGATCCTAGACTAGTCTACATGAATTTCAGATTTCAGTTGATCCCAGTCTGTACCAACACAGATCTGAGTCTAATATAAATTTCTGAAAACCTACAGAGGGCACGATTTTTGTTTCCTGCTGCAATGCTTCCTGGGCAGGGTAGTCCTTCGGAAGGCACCTTTTATACAGTCTAAAGGGCAGTGAGACTATCATGCCTATGAAGCACCACAACAGGAAATGAGGCCTAGAATGCTATCCAACCTTGGAGGTCTAGGCCTGCCTATAGGTGAATGAAATACAGATGTCTGTAGGTATGTATCTGGGATCTGGAAATAATAATAATAACAAAAATGACAGACATTCAATGGCCATGAGTCCTCTATAAAAAAGGAGGAGGAGAATATGGTGTTCCCCCAGAAAAGAAAGAGAAAGTTTATGTTTTCAAAAAGAAAAAGAAAAGTGAATTGGGCCGGAAGATGTTACCATTTATTTTCGAACGTTCTTGATTTTGGTGTCCTATATATTTGGGTGTCCTAGGTTGAAGCCCCAGTTATTCCACCCTAGTTACAGACCTGCTGACATTAATGGTAGCTTGAAAAATAATTATAACTATGTATAAAGTGCTCCAGGCACATCTTCTGGAACTACAGAAAAGCAGGCTTCCTGAATGCACAAGAAAAATACTCTTACCGTAGGTATCCTTAAATCCATGGGAATCTTTTCTTGTTCTTTCCCAAGGCTTTGTGCCAAAATAAGTGGCTTGAAGACAATCAATTTGCTAAACTTATAAAAAATTCTTCTGAAACATTAAATACTTCCGAAATACATCCTCTTGAAATAGATCACAATAAATATTGTGCAATCTAGTGTGGTGACTACAGATTTTTTTTTTTAAAAATTAAATATCTGGGGGTAGGGGCAGATACCATCTATCTTCATAAACCAAACTATTTCCCTAGTTTGGCAGCAGCCTATGACTGTATAGGAAGGATGCTGTGAATTTGAAGAGGGTTCTGAAAAGATAAAGTGTGTGTGTGTGCAGTGGCGATGAACTTTACAAATATATACCCTTGAGATCTGGCACCAGGATGAGATTTTCAATGGGTTCTTAATTGGTGGAATCAATACTTATTTCCAGTGCATTAGGGAATCTGGGAGTTGCAGTCCAACAAAGCAATTTCCCAGGCTCTGCTTATTTCATAGTAGTTAATTAAATAATAAAATTCTAGAAGGGCTGTGTTCTAAAACTAGTATTTCCACAGTGAAACAAAAAACAAAATCATGTATACGTACCTACTTTCCAAATGGACGGGAGTATACGACACCTTCAGCATTCAGACTGTCTTTTCCTCTGTTCACCGAACCTATTGAAGTGCATAAATACAAGGGGTTTGTTTCTAATTTGTTTGTTTGTTTTTGGTCAGACTAGTGCTTAGCTATAGGTACTGAGGTTACAATTTTACAGACGGGAAAATCAATCAGCACAGAGGTACAGATTATGTGGACTTTAAAACCTTAAACCAGGGACTGAGCATGTGAAATTTCCTAATGCTATTGTATTACAATCCTCATCATCCCTCACCATTGGCTTGCTAGGTAGCGCAGTTGAGTACCACAATATCTCGAAGACCACATACTTTCTGCTCTACGCAATTCTCATATATCAAGGGCAAGCATATGTGGTGGGCCTTAGGGTTAACTTTCCATGCCTAGACCAAAGCACAGGTTATGTCAGGGACAGTGGAGGAGGGGTGGGGTGGGAGAATAAACAGAAAGGTAGTGATTGGGCATTCCATCTTTTGATTTTTGTTGTTATTATGATGGGTGTGCATATATCTTGGGGACCCTCTCCCAATCTCTGTAACATAACATATTTTAATTGTTGTAAGCCACCCAGAGACCTTTGGGTAGTGTGGGTGGCATATAAATAAACAAATAAACAAATAAACAAATAAACAAATAAACAAATAAACAAATAAACAAATAAACAAATAAACAAACAAACAAACAAACAAACAAACAAACAAACAAACAAACAAATAAATAAATAAATAAATAAATAAATAAATAAATAAATAAATAAATAAAAATCACCAGGGATAGGGACTCATGTCATGAGATTCACTCTCAAGTTGGACTTAAGTTGCACTGGTGAATTGACTCAGACTCGATTCAAGTTTTGGCTTCATCACTCAGATTCAAGTTGCAACTTGGAACCCACCCACCCCTCCCTTTTTTTTTCTGGGGAAAAATGCTTGGGACTCGGACTTGGGACCTGGTACCAAACACAGAGACTTGCCAACATTCCTGAAAACCACTGCTCTTTAAGACCTCCAGGAATGGCAATAGGCACTTTTATGGAAACAAATATTTTTGCTCTGGTTTTTTTTTGGGGGGGGGGGAGGAGGGCTGTGTGGGCTGTAAAAATCATCCCTTGGGCTCCATACAATCTCTGGGCAGCTTTTTGCTAAATACAACCTTACCAGTGGATCCAGCTCTTCTAAAGGGGCTATTTTGTGATAAGTTGTACTCATTAAATGACAGATATTTGGTTCTCTTGGGGGTACACACTGCCTGTTGATTCTTTGCCATGAAGAGTTCACCTGTGCCAAGTCCCTGTCCATCTTCAGGAGGCACATAAAGGTCTTTTGTTTAACAGAAAGTATTTATTTTGCCAGAGAGAGGCATGTACATTTCCTGCAGGGGTTGCCATGTTTTCCCCCTCCCTGCAATGATGCATTTTGGAACAGTACTAAGTAATAGTCAGAGCTTGGAAACCGTAAAAGTAGTACTAAAATATTAGCATCAAATTGTTAATTCAAGCTAAATCACTGATCTTAAACCATTAAGAGTTGGTAATGTTTCAATTAACATATTAAATAGTTGAACTTTAAAATATCAGTTAAAATTTCTGAAACTGATAATAAGAGTTTAACCAAACAGGTAAAGGTAAAGGTTCCCATTGACATTATAGTCAGTCGTGTTCGACTCTAGGGGGTGGTGCTCATCCCCGTTTCCAAGTCGTAGAGCCAGCATTTGTCCGAAGACAGTTTCCGTTGTCATGTGGCCAGCATGCCTATACATGGAATGCTGTTTACCTTCCCACCAAGATGGTACCTATTTATCTACTCGCATTTACATGCTTTCGAACTGCTAGGTTGGCGAGGAGCTGGGACAAAGGAGATGGGAGCTCACTCCATCGCATGGATTCGATCTTACGACTGCTAGTCTTCTGACCCTGCAGCACACAAAGGCTTCTGTGGTTTAGCCTGCAGCACCACCACGTCCCTCTTTAACCAAACAAGGAATGATATAATAGCATTGTCTGACAGTTTAACAATCCTAATAATGAGTGTTTAAGTTATTTGCTAAAAATCTAACTATTTAGGGCAACAGATGCATTTTAGCAAATTATTTCCAAGTTCTAATAGGGACGTAGTATTATTTTGTAAAGGGCATTCTTTATGGGGGATGGGGCAGCGTAGAAGCTTTGCTCTCAATCTTTGCAAAGACAGTGAAACAGTTTTTAATAAATCATTCTCATTGCCTGTTTTTGCAAGCCCTAACCCACAAAAGTCACTGAGAATTTGCATAAATCCTCACTCGGATCTACAATTTTAGGCAACCCACCGTGTCAACTGCATTTCAGGAAAAGGAGACTGAGCAGAAAAATCTTTGCATCAGTGCTAGAATGAATGAATGAATGAATGAATGAATGAATGAATGAATGAATGAATGAATGAATGAATGAATGAATGAAACTGTATTGTCACTTAGTAACAAATTGTTAATTCCTGGAAAATTAATTGGGAGACAGTTTTTTAAAAACATAATTGCAGCTATAATTTATGAAATTATGTTGGTGTGACATACCTCCTGGATGATGAACAATGGTGATGTTGTCTGTTAGCAGAAAAAATAATAACAAAAATAAGAAGCAAAATTGTGGTAACAATTTTTTGGGGGGGCTTACTCTCCTCTCATTTGCCACTTGGAGTGTGTTCTCACTACAGCTACGTTCCAAACGTAGACTTTTTCCTTTGACTTTATCCATGACAATGACATGCCAAATTTTTTGGAGTTCAGCTTTTGTGGTGAACATTGCAATTTCAGTGACGATGGCAGGGGAGCTCCCACAGCATTTTGAAGATTCATCTGTGGGCTGCAGTCTTTGAAAATTGTAGCCTGCTGGCCAGGGATGAGTTAGGGTCAATCAATGTGGAAGAGTTTAGGGCAGGGGCTTCACTCCCCCTAAGAACCATTCTATATTTCATGGTTGACCATGGATAGCTCAGGAACTACATAATAGGCCACTTGGCAACTCCTTTTTTCTTTGCCCTACAATTTCCCCAATGCATTACACGGTTGAAATTTGGGGAACTGGTAACAAGAATATCATTAAATGAGACAATTCTGCCTTAAAACAAGAAGTGTAAACAGTATGTACCTTGTGCTGAAGCAAATTAACAAGACCAGATGTCTCCTGGAGGTATGAACTGAGTTCAAAATAAGGTGCATGCTCCTTATGTCTTTTGTTTTAAAGGCAAACAGCTTAATTTAATGCTGTTTTACTATATGTGGTGCCAAGGTATGTGTAGCCCCAGATGGTTAACTAAGTGCACACCCATGACCTGTGGAAGTCACTCATCTCTGCTATAACATCTTTGGGAGGGCTAGTGCACACATTGATGTTGCTTACTCTAAACACAATGCTTCAAATATTACAAATTTGACTCCCAAAATACACAATCACAACTTGAAAGATATTTCCTGATTCCAATGCCTAAATGCTGTGATTGGTCATATGTCCACCCAAGCCAATTCTGACACAAGGTGATTTATCTTCCAGGTATAAATCACTCAGAAGTCTCTCCTTCTGGTGGTGCTCTGGGACCATGTATCCTGCCCAAGGTGGCACAGGTAGCAGGGCACTTAAGCCCAGTAGCCAAAAATGCTCCAGGTGACCTCAACTGTCTTCTCTCTGGGAGGCACAGTGGGGATTTGAACTCTCAACTCTAGCTGGCACTCCAACTCACTGAGCTATTCCAGGTTTGCCTAAAACATTAGTATTTTGTATCCATTTTTAAAATTCAAAATATGGTGCATTTTGTGTTGCTCTGTCAAACAAAAGGATGCCTTCAGCCTGGGCAAGTACCCATAAGATGATGGGCAAACTACAGAAGGTTTTCTATGGATTTCAAAAAACTCTGGCTCAGATAATTTCTTATTCTTATTCCTTTCCTAACCAACCAAAATACAAGAAAAATGTAATTTACCAAGCGTGCTTTCCTCCTCTGGCCTTTCTCTGATAATAGAGTCTCTGAGCTGGCATATTTTTTCCTTAAGTAAGAAAGAAACACACAAACAACAACAAAAATCAATGGCTGCTGCAGTTGATTGTTAAAAATAATGAATGAGTTGCTGGAGGAAAGGAGCTTTTTAATATTCTGCATACTTAAGCTTTTGGTAGAGGAAATGATTTTTAAACACATGGGGAAAAACTCTCTTTCATTTTGTAGGAAAATCCTTGTATTTCAGCAATTGATACCAAAGAATCTATGGAAAATTTTCTACAAGACCAAATTCAATATCACTGTCACAGCCACCCACTTCTCAAGGCTAGAAAGGAAATTATCATCATCCATACACAGAACGGTTTTGATCCTCCCTGCCTCCATCAGAGGAAAGTCTTTTATAACCATAATGGGCTAGCAGGAAGAATCTATTCTGACTATTTGAGTTGTGCTCCCTAATCACATTTATACAGTTGCCTGACAGGCACAGCCCGGAAAAGTTGCTTTCATGAAGTCAAATTTTCAAAATCCCCTTGCCTGTCAGAAGCCATGCTGACTGGTGGGTTCCGGGACTTGTAGCCTAAGAAAGCAGCTTCATTGGGCTCTATTTACATGAAAGAGAAAGGAGCTTTTGGTAAACAAAAGGATCAAAATTTGGAATCTTCCCAAAGCAAATGGTTTTTGTGAACAAATCACTGTCTGTGACTATATACATCTGTACATGCAATGTGGCTGGAGAATTCTCGAAGTGCTTTCAGGTATTCAAATTGCTTCATTTGCTATCAGAGTTATTATCTCCTGTATTATAAACATTAGTAATAATAAGAATTACAGTGATCATAAGTAACAATTCCAGATGGGGGCTTTCATGCTTGATCCCTGCATTTAGACACAGGGACTATCTTGAAACAGATACCATAATCAATGCAGATGGCACGAGAACCAGGGCAGAAAGCTAAGGCCAAAATCCAATCTTGAAAACCCATGCACTTAAGCACAACCCTTCTGGCAGTCTGCTCTTCACCCACCCAAGTTGTGCGTTCATTGTACCACTGCTTGTCCAAAGGACAGCTGCCAGAAGGGAAGAAATGCTTACCTGGTCGTCTTTACACGATCACATGGACGAATAGGATTCTGGTTCAGAATGGATAATATGAAACCCCAGATACAGGTTCAGTTCAGAAATTTTCAAATAAGGGTTGATGTCTCATGATCTGATTAATAGATCACTTCAACCTGAAGTCTACGCTATTGAGACTCCTGCATGTGTACCATATGGTGCCCAAGAGTTTGCTTTTCTCCTCAGGCAGCCAGCTTAGAAGAAAATACAGTGTTTTCTTATAGTCAACTTCCTCATGACATCAAAACAGGGACACTCTCATTAAAGGGTCAAACCAGGATCTGAATTCAGGATCTAGTTGTAGTTTCGCACCAAGGTCTGGAGAAAAACATTTCAATCAGTGATTCTGCATCAATGGTACACGCACTACTATTGAAGCATGTCTAAGTGGGACACAGGGTTTTTATAAAATTACTGAAAAAATGTCCTTTAATCTCCATGCCCTCCTACTGACCTAAATTCCATGGACTTATCCATCTGTGAGCTTTTGACCCTTAGCAGTAATATGGGATAGTGTTTTTCTTAAAGTCTTGTTCCTAATGGGTACCAATTTTCCATGAATTATAAATATAAGAAGATACCCATTTTTCTTGGGGGGAAAATAGTGCCACTCAGATTCTTTGACAGAAAGATTAGAGGGACATAAATTATTAAAAGGTGTGAATCACTCTCTTCAGTCACAGTTTGGACATCACAAAATATATATCCTTACCAAAATCAGGCATATAAAAGCAGGAGCAAGGAAAGCTAAAGCATATGATTTGTTCCTGCTCCAATAAACCATAGGGACTATGATGTCTGAACCAGACCAACTATCTGACATAACTGCAATTATCTTTGTTACTAACACATGCATATACAACTGAAGTTTGATGGAAGATCTACAACTCAGGCTTACTCGTAAAAAACCATCCAACCCTTAGACATGCCCATTTGAAAATAAAGTCTGGTGCATACATGCAAACGAAACTGGTAAGATTTCTACCTGCTTGGTGGCTCCTAATCCACTTCTAAGACTCTGCCATTGTTTGAATTTCTCCACAGCTTCATCCATAGAAATGATGCCCTTCTTCACTTGCTCCTGAAGTAAGATTAGTTCGTCTTGCCCTGGCGGGATGTCCAGCTTGATAGTAGTATATGTTGTCCTGTCACCATAAACTCTGTCTGCAAGTAGAAAATTCAAAGATCAGGACCATGGCAAGATCATGCTCTGAGCTGTACTGAGATACCCATCCCAGAAATATCAAAAATGGGCAGAGGAGATGGGAAGATTCCACAAAGGGTTATGTGACAAACCTTTCCTTCTGGAATTCATCCAATCTTCTCCTATCTACTTTATTCTGTAAATCATTCAGATATAGTTGATCATGAGAAGCAGTGAAGTATAATGCACATCAGCTGATAGCACAACAGACTGGCATGGCACAGGTGGGCACAAATCTCTATTCAGACACAAAGCTCACTGGAAAAGGTGTGATGATCAGCCACGAGGAGCAGTCATTCATAGCAACATCTCCAGAGAGATGCTGAAAAGTGCAGTTCTAGAAACAAACCAGTTCAGGTGGCTTTCATCTCCACAATGAGCCTGTATTCTGTAAAGCTAATGGGTCTTAAACTGGCTATTAAAAGAAAAGAGACTCCAAAATATATTGCATTATAACTAGAACAGCAGTCAACCATATGTAGCTGCTGAGGAATCAGATTCTTACTCGATTGCTATGAGATGCCTCCAGGGTTGGAAGATGGTGTCATTGTCCCCACAATTCAAAAGGCCCTGCTGTTTATTTGTCCTGGATTCAACACTAGAAGCGTCTTATCCAATTGCTATTTCTCATTCTCACCTGCTTCACGGATTGTTGTGAAGATAAAACTGGATGTTACTTAGACAAAAAAGAGAGGATACAAATGAAATAAGCAAAGAAGAGAGTTGAGAGGGATCTCGTAGGCCACCTAGTTCATACCTTGTTTAGTAGAAAACCAACACTGGAGAATCCACAGCAGACTTCTGCCCAGTCTCTGCTTGAGGATGACCAGTGAGTCAAAGAGATGCTTCTGCTAGCAATACGTTGAGATCCTTCTGTGACTTGAAAGCATTAACCTAGTCCTGCCCTCTAGTTCAGGAGAGAACAACTCTTGTTGTATGTGATAAGCCTTCAAGTATTCATCCAATCATACCCGCCACAGACTACTGGTGGAACATAGTCCTTCTTTCAGCCTTCTCTCATATGGTGTCTTCACCATATGCCCTTGTTATCTTTTCCTAAACCTGTTCCAATATGTCCATGTCAGCTCCCTCTAACCCGTTACCTTCCAGATCTGTTGAGTGCTCCGAACATCCCCAACTGCCATGGAGATACTCATAATCCAACATATTTGGAAACCACCAGTTTGAAGGCAGTTAACCTACACATCTGAAGAGCACCAACCTAGCAAAGTAAGGTTGTCTACTCTGCAGAGCATGGCAAAGATAGGGGAAACTGTTGCTTCATCCTGCCTTTTCAGGTGCTGGGGCTATTTTGGGAACGTGTTTCAGTACCTTGGACAGTTCCTGTAATTCTGAACTAAAGCCAAGAGCTTTTCACTGCCCCCATGAAACTGGAGCCATCAACCTCCATGGATGAAAGGACAACATATGCAACTTCTTAATTCTTTTTTTTTTTTTAAGTACCAGAGGCCAGGAAAGGAACAAATTAACTTGGCCATATATGCATATGTTATATGAAGCTTGATTGATAGTGGGCAACATTTGCTCCTTTCCCTCAGGCTGCACCATGCCTTGAGTCAACCCTGGTTACAAACAGGCCTTATATGTACTATCAGAATTCTGTATCCCACCTGGTAGGTTAGTCAGTGATATGGCACATCTTTCCACAAGTCTTTCCTTCTCTTTGTCTGTCTAGCTGGGTCAATATGGCTCTCCTCTGGAATAACAGGAACCTTTAACTTACTAAGATGATTTTTGCTCTTTTTGTTGTTGATTTAATGAGCTGAATGCTGCCCACAGAGCTGAGTAAGAAACCAATATCTGTCTTCAGTGTGGCGGGGGTGGGGTGGGGTGAAGAGGGGACAGGAATATCCTGGTAGGCGAAACATTCAGATTCATGGCCATTTGCCTGATTAATTCATCCTCCATTAAGTTTAGTTGGCATTGGCATTTCTATTGTGAGATAGCACTGTACCATTACCTAATTATGAAATTTAAGAGTGGAAGCCCTGACGCATTACATTAAAGCCAGCAATATTTTGGTTCATATGAAAAAGGGGGGGGGAAATAGGAAACACGGAATTATCAAGTTAGTGTCTCCATGCAACAAAAAATAATGTGCCTATCACACTTTTCCAATGATAAGGGCTGTTACACTTAAGTCACTCTTTGTATTCAGTGTATGTAATTTCACAATTGTGGATTTCACAGTTCACAAGTGGTGAAACCACCATAGGGGGAAAGCATTGCCTGGCCCTGCCTGTGGTACGGTTGGGTATAAATTCAAACTCAAAGAACTACAGTGGTGCCTTGCTACACGGTTACCCCACTTGATGAGGAAATAACTTTACGATGGGTTGAACGATGGTTCAAATGGGGCTTTTTCGCTGTACGACCACCCATGCCCTGCTTTAGAGCACTTTGGAGGCTTTTCCTGCACCTCTTTCTCCAACCTTCGGCAAGCCTTGGAGGGGAAAAATTTTCCTTTTCCCTTCCGAGGCTTGCCGAAGGCTGGAGGAAGAGGCAGGAACTTTAAAAATGGTTTTGGACAAACCTCTGCAAATGCCGATTGCTGCACAGAGGGACCCGCGTGAGTCCTCCCATGGTGCAAGGTAAGCCCCAGGGGGCTCCCAAAGCAGGGACATGTGGTTTCGGGGCACCCCCACCAGGGTTCTGATGGTTTCCCCTGTACCATCAGACCTGGCTTCCCCTGCACCATCAGAGCCCTGGCGGGGGTGCCCTGAAACCACCTGCACCCACTTTAGAGTGCTTAGGAGGCTTTTCCTGCACCATCAGAGGACTGGCGGGGGACCTCCAAAGGTGGCGATCGCAGTGAGGGGACCCCCCGCCAGTCCTCCCATGGTGCTTCCCCAGCCGCCTATCCTTTAAGTGCCTTTTAAAAATTTTTCCCCATAAAATGTATTAATTAATTTTTAATGCATTCCTATGGGAAATTTGGTTTCGCAAGATGATGTTTTTGAAATACAGCGATCTCCGCAGAACAGATTAACATCGTCTTGCGAGGCGCCACTGTACTTCTTTCCAAGCCAGGCTGTTCACTCGTAGTGCAGTAAGGATACATCTGTTTCCAAGCAGGAAACAGATGTAGCCTTACTACACTACAACTGAACAGCCCTCAAACCTCTGGAAGTTGGCTACCCTTGATATAGTACCCAACCTTGGGTGTCCAGATGTTCTTGGACTACAACTCCCAGAAGCCTTCACCACCACCTCTGTTGGTCAGGATTTCTGGGAGTTGAAGTCCAAGAACATTGGAGCCGAGATTGGGGACCATTGATATAGAGGCTACGGCTAAAATCCTGTTGCTATGTTAAGCGAAAGGTGCAATGTTCAGTCATTCCTAGCTGGCAATTAAAGAGTCCTCAGTGGAATTCTCTAATGCACACCAAACCAGCGGATGCGTAGGCTCCCAAGATTCCCAGACGTGACTTCTTAATTGTTGGCCAGGAACAACAGAATGTTAAACCTTTTGCCTTCACATGCGTTACAAAGCAACAGGATGAAATCTGTGTTAGCCAAAAACACTCATTGGCATTACACATGCCTAGTTTTAACTTTCATTAACAGTAAGATCAGACATTAAAGTGGCAAGCTTATGTCACTTTTATGGGAGTAAACCAAAAAATGCTGCACAATTGCATAAGAAAGATTTCATGGCACTTGAAGACTGATTTGAGAAAATGACCTTTTCCTGAATTTTTTTTTATGTGCCAGTGTAATTAACATTAAGGTGACCAATTAACGAGTAAATAGGAATCTCTAAATGCCACCTAATTTTTTTGTAGAAGGAAATTATGTTTCCTCCATCCTAGTCACCCTGCACGCTTGTATTACTGCTCAGTCTTCTCTGGACCTTCAATAACAATGTATCCTGATTTGCTCCTGCTGTTTAAAAAATCTTGCATTAGGGCAAAGCAGATTTAACTAATGGTTACGTTTTCATATTTTATAGCACCCACTGGCTACAGATAGCACAGTAGAATGGAGAATCTGGCCAGCATATTAAACGTACATTGATTTCAGCTGGTGATGGATGTTTAGAAATTATTTGAATTTGTACAGCAATCACTTTGGACATTGTTGCACAGCAGTGTTAAACCAGGTATTTAATCATTTCCTAGGGAAATGTAATATTGCTTGAAGGTTACAGTAAACTCAGTGCTCATAGAAATGGAACAAATAGTCCACTAGATTTTCTCCCCCAACAATTAAGAACTGCTGGACAACACTGTGCTTCAAGTATCTGACCGTGGAGCCCAAGGTTGGGAGTTCAATTCCCCACTGTGCCTCCTAGAGGGCCTAGACTCAATGATCCATAGGTTCCCTTCCAGCTCTGCAGTTATAAGGTTGTGATGATGATGATAAAATACATATAAGTACATCCATTTTTCCCCTTCATGGGTTGCTGCCTTGTCGTGGCGAAGGGGCTTGAGTAATTCAGAGAAGCTATGGGCTATGCCGTGCAGGGACACCCAAGACGGACAAGTCATAGTGGAGAGTTCTGACTAAACGTGATCCACCTGGAGCAGGAATGGGCAAGCTACTCCAGTATCTTTGCCAAGAAAACTTTCATGGACAGAAACAAAAGGCTAAAATATATGACACTGGAAGATAAGCCTCTCAGGTTGGAAGGCGTCCAACATGCTACTGAGGAAGAGTGGAAGACAATTACAAGTAGCTCCAGAACTAATGAAGTGGTTGGGCCAAGCCGAAATGATGCTCAGCTGTAGACGCACCTGGAAGTGAAAGGAAAGTACGATGCTGCAAAGAAAAATACTGCATAGGAGCCTGGAATGTAAGATCTATGAACCCTGGGAAGCTGGATGTGGTCAAACAGGAGATGGCAAGAATAAACATTGACATCCTGGGCATTGGTGAACTAAAATGAACGGGAATGGGCAAATTCAATACAGACGATTATCATATCTACTATAGTGGGCAAGAATCTCATAGAAGAAATGGAGTAGCCCTCATATTCAACAAAAGAGTGGGAAAAGCTGTACTGGGATACAGTCTCAAAAATGATACAATGATTTCAGTACAAATCCAAGGCAGACCTTTCAACATCAGAGTAATCCATGTTTATGCACCAACTACCGATGCTGAAGAGGCTGAAATTGACCAATTCTATGAAGACTTACAACACCTTCTAGAACTGATACCAAAGAAAGACGTTCTTGTCATTATAGGGGACTGGAACGCTAAAGTAGGGAGTCAAGAGATAAAAGGAACAAGAGATAAGTTTGGCCTTGGAGTTCAAAACGAAGCAGGGCAAAGGCTAATAGAGTTTTGTCAAGAGAACAAGCTGGTCATCACAAACACTCTTTTCCAACAACACAAGAGGTGACTCTACACATGGAAATCACTAGATGGGCAATAACAAAATCAGATTGATTATATTCTCTGCAGCCAAAGATGGAGAAGCTCTATACAGTCAGCAAAAACAAGACCTGGAGCTGATTGTGGCTCTGATCATCAGCTTCTTATACGAACAAAACCCAAGTTTAAACTGAAGAAACTAGGAAACACCACTGGGCTAGTCAGGTATAATCTAAACAAAATCCCTTATGAATATAGAGTGGAAGTGAAGAACAGTTTTAAGGAACTAGATTTGGTGGACAGAGTGCCTGGAGAACTTTGATTAGAGACTTGTAACATTGTACAGGAGGCAGCAACAAAAACCATCCCAAAGAAAAGGAAATGCAAGAAAGCAAAGTGGCTGTCCAACGAGGCCTTACAAATAGCAGAGAAGAGAAGGGAAACAAAATGCAACGGAGAGAGAGAAAGTTACAGAAAATGGAATGCAGACTTCCAAAGAATAGCAAAGAGAGATAAGAGGGCCTTCTTAAATGAACAACACAAAGATATAGAGGAAAAGAATAGAAAGTGAAAAACCAGAGATCTGTTCAAGAAAATTCGAGCTATTAAAGGAACATTTTGCGCAAAGATGAACATGATAAAGGACAAAAATGGTAGGGACCTCACAGAAGCAGAAGACATCAATAAGAGGTGGCAAGAATACACAGAGGAATTATGCCAGAAAGATCTGGATGTCCTGGACAACCCAGATAGTGTGGTTGCTAACCTTGAGCCAGACATCCTGAAGAGTAAAGTCAAGTGGGCCTTAGAAAGCATGGCTAACAACAAGTGGAGGTGAGGGCATTCCAATGGAACTATTTAAAATCTTAAAAGATGACACTGTTAAGGTGCTACAGTCAATATGCCAGCGAGTTTGGAAAACTCAGCCATGGCCAGAGGACTGGAAAAGATCAGTCTACATCCCAGTCCCAAAGAAGGGCAGTGCCAAAGAATGCTCCAACTACCATACAATTGCACTCATTTCACACACTAGCAAGGTTATGCTCAAAATCCTCCAAGGTAGGCTTCAGCACTATGTGGACCGAGAACTCCCAGAAGTACAAGCTGGATTTCGAAGGGGCAGAGGAACTAGAGATCAAATTGCTAACATGCACTGGATTATGGAGAAAGCCAGAGAGTTCCAGAAAAACATCTACTTCTGCTTCACTGACTACGCAAAAGCCTTTGTGTGGACCACAGCAAACTATGGCAAGTTGTTAAAGAAATGGGAGTGCCTGACCACCTTATCTATCTCCTGAGAAATCTATATGTGGGGCAGGAAGCAACAGTTAGAACTGGATATGGAACAACTGATGGGTTCAAAATTGGGAAAGGAGTATGACAAGGCTGTATATTGTTCTTTGACTTATTTAATTTATATGCAGAATAAATACATCATGCAAAAGGCTGGACTGGAGGAATCCCAAAGCGGAATTAAGATTGCCGGAAAAAATATCAACAACTTCCGATATGCAGATGATACCACTCTAATGGCAGAAAGTGAGGAGGAATTAAAGAACCTCATAATGAAGGTGAAAGAGGAGAGTGCAAAAAACGGTCTGAAGCTCAACATAAAAAAAACTAAGAGCATGGCCACTGGTCCCATCACCTCCTGGCAAATATAAGGAGAAGATATGGAGGCAGTGGCAAATTTTACTTTCTTGGGCTCCATGATCACTGCAGATGGAGACAGCAGCCACGAAATTAAAAGACACCTGCTTCCTGGGAGGAAAGCGATGACAAACCTAGACAGCATAGTAAAAAGCAGGAACATCACCTTGCCAACAAAAGTCCGAATAGTCAAAACTATGGTTTTTCCTGTAGTGATGTACGGAAGTGAGAGGTGGACCATAAAGAAAGCTGATTGCTGAACAATTGATGCTTTTGAATTGTGGTGCTGGAGGAGGCTCTTAAGAGTCCTCTGGACTGCAAAGAGAACAAACCTATCCATTTTGAAGGAAATCAACCCTGAGTGCTCATTGGAAGGACAGATCCTGAAGCTGAGGCTCAAAAAATTTGGCCATCTGATGAGAAGAGAAGACTTCCTGTAAAAGACCCTGATATTAGGAAAGTGTGAAGGCAAGAGAAGGGGATGATAGAGGACAAGATGGTTGGACAGTATGATAGAAGCTACCAGCATGAATTTGACCCAACTCCAGGAGGCTGTGGAAGACAGGAGGGCCTGGCGTGCTCTCGTCCATGGGGTCACGAAGAGTTAGACACGACTAAACGACTAAACAACAACACAGAACAAAGAAGAAGAAGAAATCCAGTGGCTACCAAGGTTGCACACATCCTGCATTGCTTCTTTCCTTCTTTTATTTGTATCAGAACTTTGTACTGTTTAATGTTGTGGATGTACCATAGTTTTCCGTGTATAAGACGCCACCATGTATAAAACGCCCCCCCACTTTTCTAAATCAAAATTTCTTTATTTGCAAGAAAGAGGAGGGGGGCAAGCTCCTGCTTTCCTCCTACATATTCATTGCAAAAAGCAGCTGTGCCTCTCCAGGTTTTGCAAAGAATATGAAGGGGGGAAGCGATTTCTGTTTTCCCCCTACATTTTTGTTGCAAAAAGCTGCTTTCTGCTTCCAGGTTTTGCAAAGAAAATGCAAGGGGAAAGCAATTTGCAATGAAAATATAGGGGGAAGTAGGAATCGCTTCCCCCCTGCATTTTCTTTGCAAAACCTGGAGAGGGGGAGCTGCATTTTGCAGTGAAAATATAAGGAGAAAGCGGAAATCGCTTTTCCCCTGCATTTTCTTTGCAAAACCTGGAGAGGGCGAGCTGCATTTTGCAATGAAAATGTAAGAAGAAAGCGGAAATCGCTTCCCCCCTGCATTTTCTTTGCAAAACCTGGAGGGGAACTTCCGAGTATAAAACGACCCTCAATTTTTCCTTCAATTATTTTAGGAAAAAGTGTCATTTTATATACGGAAAAATATGGTACCTGAAATATAGGAAAAATTAAAAACTGTTGGCTAATCCTTCACTTCCAGAAGTGTTGCTCTGTAAACATCCTGGTGACCCAACGGCCCTTTTTAGTCCCACAATTGAGAATAATTTCCATTAACATAGAGAACATCTCTTCCTTCACGGCTTTGCCTACAATACACTTGAGCTGCATAGCAGTTTCCCAGGCCTTATCATCATACTACGGCAGGTGGAAAGCTCCTCATAAAGCAAAAGGCAAGATTTTCCCCCTTTTTGTGTGGCTTCAGTGACAACATGGTTTGTGAGATGTGTTGCAGCCATGCTGTGAATAGGCTGAAGTGCTCACACCTACGAACTCTCTCACCATTTCTTTCCCTTTGCTTTTCAGGTGCTGACAGTGCACGAGCACTGTCCCCCCCCCCCCAAGCAAAAATGATTTTCCCAAGGAAAAAGAAAAGAAAACAGGAAGAAAGAAAGCCAATCTCTGTGAACAGCCATTTACCTTTCCGATGGGTAGCAGGGGCCGCTTGCCAATACTGTATTTAGCCCTGACCAGGTACAACCATTTTTCAAATTCATTTTCTTTCTTCTTCCCCACTTTTGGAGGTCTGCACAACCCCTAGGGGATCACCGAGGAGACAACTGGCTCTTGGTCGAATCCAAGTTAGAAATCTACCTCACGCATGAAAATCAAACGTTTTCATGCTACTTGCCCTGAGATTTGTCTCCCTGCATGGAGATCTAGAGAAGTGCAGTAATTCCCTGAAACGCCAGCTGGCAGCCCCAAAGGTGGCAAACCTTACTGATCATGTACAGTGTTTTACTAGAACTGGGCTCACAGGGTCAAAAATAGAGGGGCTCACAGGGTCAAAAGGTGCTTTCTGAGTAGCAGGGGACCATGACATCAGCCATAGCCCTCAGCTTTCCCTACAGGCTTTGCTGCTGTCTTCATCTTCATCATCTACACTGGTTCTTAACCTTGGGTTACTCAGGAGTTTTGGACTGCAACTCCCAGAAGCCTTCACCACCAACTGTGCTGGCTGGTGTTTCTGGGAGTTGCAGTTCAAAAACATCTGAGTAACAAAGAACCACTGATTCTACCATACCACTGATTTTATAGCTTGCTTCCTCAAATTCAGGATTAGAAGCAGGAATAGAGGAAGTTTTTTTGTGCTGGAACAGAAATGACATGCTCTGAAATGGCTCTGCTTCTGCCCCAGTGCAGCATATAGCTGCCACATTTTCTTTTAATGCAAACGGGTAGGAGATAACAACGAATACAAGACGGCAGCAAATGAAACATCTACATTCGTCCCTTAAGTGACTGTTCTTCAATGAGTGCCCTCCACATGCATTGAACTACAACTTCCAATGGCCATAATGGCAGGGGATTATGGATGCTGTAGTCAAACACCCTCTGCAGGTCAACAGGTTGCGGAGGCAGTCCAACATAACAAGGGAGGGTATATCTGCATTCTGATGGAGACACATTCTGATTGAGCTTTCTAGGGAATATCAAGCTGAAGAGGACAGGCTTGCTGTCCATATTGCCATTAGTCTTTGTAGTCCTTTTCTCTCTCTCTTAAAGTAATGAGAATGAAGGCTTATCAAGTCCCTTACCTGTTTTTCTGACAGCGCATGATGGCTTCTTGTTACCAGCATGAGTTCGGTTCACTTGTTGCTGAAAAACTACAGTGAAAAGCAAATTAGGAAATCTGTCACAACAACAGCCTGACCAGAAATGCAATTATCCTTCCAAATTCCATTGTAAACATTTCTAAACCCCTTGAAAAAGGCAGATCTCTCATTTGGGGGACTGCTGGTACTTTGGAATGCCAAAACTGTCTGTTCTGCCTGAAGTCTAAAATCATGCTCAAAGACACTCTTTTCCCTTCACTTTCTCAAGTGTTGATTGGCTTTCAGACTCAATGAGTAGTATGACTGAGAAGCTAGGATAGGTGGATCAGCTGAACCTATTTGATCTGGAACGGTGTTCCTTGACACATGACTGTCTTTCTTGAAAAACTGTGTGCTGATAGTGCAGCAAGTGAGACATTACTAACTGCTTATAGACAGTGCACTCTCGTGTCCACCGCTAGTGTAAGACTTTTGCTACAGTGGATCAATCCTAGCATGATATGCTTAGCACATTTTTAGAAGAGCTGCTCCCCCAAGTGGTGAAAGGTATCAGCATAGCTCATGATTTTCTTCTCTTTAATGTGCCTTGTTTTGTGATTGTTTATTGGAAGGTAAACATGGGCTTAATTTGCAAATCTGATTGTGGAAGCATTCTGGCAGAAGAAATCCCACTGTGGGTGGGAAATGGGTTAATTGTAAGGAATACACATTTTCCTTAATGTCTTGTTTGACCCAATGGTGAAACCTTTTCTCTGTGTATAAAATTCTGCCTGTGGAAGGCAATTCTATACTGCCCAATGGATGTTAGGTTATGGCAAGGTCACAGTGTTAGTCAGAAAAGATGGGAGAGTTCAGATTGTGGCCTCTACTAAAGCCCCAGAAAATGAAATTGATTGAGTCCAGGACAATATCCCTGATTAGGAACTACTTTAATTGACAAGCCGGGGGATTTCTGCTGACTTTTTGCAATGCTGAAGCAATCACAAAAATGGAATTACTTCTCCAGCTGTTCAAAGTCAAATCGCTAGGGCCACTTTATATTCAGTGTGTTGCTGAAAATGAATTCAGCTGGCAACACACTCTGGATGAGGTAAGAGAAAATAAATTATTCACTTTTTTGAGTGAATCAGGGAGGCACATACTAAATAGCGATACAGCAGGTTCATGGACACCTCTGTATTTTAGGAAAAAATAATGAAGAAATATATACAGCAGTTAACAAGCTAGGAAAATCACAAGGTCAAAGTGCAACAATGCACCACAGTATGTGAGCCCAACTAGTGGTATTAATTCTATCCCGAGAAAGCACTGTGCAATGCATGTACATGCCTGATTGAAAAAAAATAAGTTTAATTGCCCATAATAAGTTCATGTACATTGGCCTCAATCTTTCAAATATGTCGAGTTTGCCCCATAAATTTCTTACACCACACTGATGCTATATTTTGCTTGATTTTAGTTACTAAACATTTCAGAAACTCCCTTCTAAGGATATCTAGACCACAGAATCACGTTTTCTAAGTAGGTCAGACATGGTAAAGTGGGACATATTTTTCCTTTCTAGCTGTTCTTTCAATAACTTTGATACCTCTCCTGAAAAAACTCTTTCCATACAGATTGGTTAGGCATCCTTCAGTCTCGAGAGACTATGGTAATATGCTCTGTATGGAGGATTTGGAAAGTGTCCTCTCCAGAGCACAAAGCCTGGGTAAATAATATGGAGGATAGGCTGTTACCCAGGCAGCAAATCCCCCCTCTCCACATAGCTGAAGTAGTTCAATGGAAAGGCAAGAGCCAATACAACTGGTTCCAGCGACGTCGCAGGAGTTGACAGAACAACACGAACTGCCTCTATGACTCCGGCTCCGAATTTTGCCTCGAGGTTAACTCCTGAAGCCTTTTCCATCAGTGGATAGAGCCACAAGGCAGTGGAGGTTTGAAATCATAGTTTTCCTTTTCCTATATGGACTGCCTTCCAAGGCTGACGAGCCCCACCTACCCGGCCTGCTCTCTAACAGTGCGGATGTACGATCTGACCCTTAAAGCTTTCCTACCTAGAGATGTATGCAATGTTAATTGGCTTTCCTGTTTACCAGATTAGGGTCAAAAGAGAATTTCATGCGCCATTAGGCACGCACTTCTGCTCCCCCTCATTTAAAGCTGAAACCCCGCCCTCTCAGACTATGCAATCAGGGAGAACAAAGGTCAGCCTAGGAAAAAAATACCTTACCAAAATATCTACCCAAACATACCTCAGCTCCTGCCTCAGCTTCTTCTTCAAGAAAAGGCCATTTGTCTAAAAATTGTTCATGACATTATATCTTAAGCAGATCTCTGTTTTTGGTTTCCCTTCTGCTCCTGTATAAGAAGTGCGATACCTATCTTTTCTGCTTTCTTCTTGCTTGCTCTTTCTTCTCTTTTCCTTCTGCAAATATTTACCCAACTAAACTATACGGTAAATCACCTTCCTGTACCTATTGGTCCTCTCAAGGAAAAAGCCTTTGCTTTTGCTGGTCCTAAGCTGGGCAGTGACTGGGCTTTAGCTCAATCTTCCAGTAGCCAACTCCACTTATGACTTGGACTTGGATGGATAAAATACAGAATGGAAATTTATTTTACGTAGGGACACTTTAAAGACCATAGTCAGAATCCTACAGAGAAAAACTGGGCATATGCAATAGTGCAACATTTTCTCCCTCTCTCTCCGGCAGGTCTCTCATGCAAGGGCCTGCGTGAGACTGACTTCACAACTAGTGTGGGACCCAGCATGTGAAGACAAGGAGCTGGGGAGAGGACACTTGTGTGATTATCAGTACGTTCCACATAACCGCAAGAGAAATCTAATTCATATGTTCAGTACTTTACTGTAACATACAGCAAGGAATATCAACTATGGGTCTACAAGTATGGGAACCTGCAAAAATATATATCGAAGTAAAAAGAGAGGAAACATAACATATCATCCATACGGTTTATTAGCAAGGTTCTGCCCCCTCTTCGCAGAGTTAACAAACCAGACACAGCAACATCTGAAAATGTTGAAGTGCAGCCTCCCCTGCCTTGATTCATATACATTTTCCTATCCAAGGAATATATCCAACAAGTTACATGTTGCACTGGCATGTCTGTTCATAGGACAGGATCTTAGAATTATAAACATCTACCCAGAACATGTGTATTATGTGTAAGACAAAGCCTACGTATTCATACACTGAAATCCTGTTGCTCAGAGTAATAAGTAGTAACTAGAGTAGGCTTAGTGAATCAGTGAGGTTGTGGTGAGTCAACTCCTTTGTAAATTCTGTTGATTCAAATGGGTCTACTCTATTTGAATCTTATTTTAGCATAATCAATAATAACTAGGTTAGGCCTATTTAATTCAATGGGACTTAAGGACTAGTTGACTCACCCAGTCCTTACCGATTCAGTGGGCTTACTCTAGTGCAACTTACTATACTAACGCAAGTTTCTCAAAGTCACCTTTCTGGTTGTGAGACTATGCCTTCTTATTTGGTAGCCTTTTTTTAAACAACAAAAGTAGTTCAGTAGTTTAGCAATATACTTGGAACAATATCCTAGGGATATAAAAATACTTTTTAAAAAATTCTCAGTGTATTTACTTGCAATTGCAAATAAGCAAGATTCTTGACACCACTGTGAAAGTGAGATATCTGGTCTTGTTCTCTCCCTCTCCCACTATTTTTCTGTTGAAGACAGATTGCACAGAAACAGTTCCTCACGGCATAATTGTTGTGCAATACTGGGACAGTGCACAGAATTACAGAGGGATTTCCTGCAAGAAAAGCAATTACAATGGACCTTTTAAAGACCCTATTTTTGAGCTTGTACAAGGCAGAAGAGTATCCTTTTTCCATGAAGGAAATAGTAGAACAACAGCATGTCTCGTCCACCTACTATTGAATGCCATTGAGTGATGATTCAGGGAAGCTTTGGCAAGATTTGGGAGAAATAGGAAGGACTTTGCTTGACCAGAAACCATTTGAGTGGAGTTTCTCAAGACACAGTTTTCTAACCTGTGCAAGACAGAAGTGTAGGACAGCATAGGACAGTGAGCTTTTTTCTGCACAGAAAACTGTAGAGCACTGTGTGTGTCAGAATGAAATTTTTTGTGGGAGAGTGGGGTAGCATGGACTTTGGTAGGATTTATATTGGTGAAGAAAGACTCTATTCAGCCAGTGGAGTTTTATTTACAACCTCACATGTTGTCTGTAGTTTGGATAACTCAGAGGGACTTTTCTGGGCTGGCATGAT
The DNA here is from genome assembly GCF_051106095.1 of Pogona vitticeps. NCBI lineage: Eukaryota > Metazoa > Chordata > Lepidosauria > Squamata > Agamidae > Pogona > Pogona vitticeps. The sequence goes on along the minus strand of NC_135787.1, from coordinate 21,782,791 downwards.
TGTCAATCTATCCAGCACTAACCAATCCTTCTTTTCAACTTTTGAATTCAAAGACAACCCCTGCCTCTCTGCTGAGTGTTCTATCCCTCTGTCTTGTTAGTTGGTGGCAGTTGTTTGTTGATGTTGATCTAGTTGGTTGGTTGCTAGTAAGTGTGTAGTAAAGAAAGCAGTATACAGAAGTCTGTAATTTCAAGCAACTACAAGTAAAGAAGCATTTTTAATTCTTTCTCCTACAAACGTCTCAGAGTGAGTTTTGGAAATTTCAAGAGGATTTTGGGGAACTGGAGAAAGGGGCAGACTTTTGGGGGTACTTGTATCTATTCTGTTCTGTGGATCTCTCTACTTCTATTGTCTAGCAAAAAGAGAATTTTACCAGAAATTCAAAACTCTGCAACATATGCTAGAATTCTGTAGCCACAAATTCTAAATATTGCACCACACTACAAATCCTGTGATTCCAAAGCACAATTTAGTTTTTCTGTCTCAGTGAGACACTGATTATCATCTAGTGATTGTGTGCAGAAATCATTAATAAGTGCCTTACTAATGCCTTCCTGAAAATGAACATTTATGAGATGATTCTGAATAATACAGTAAATCAAAGCTGTAAAGTTAATTGAACTTGCATTGAAAAGCATTAACTTTGGGTGAATTTAGTTAATTCGTTCTTCTCTTCTCTTAATGTAGGTTGCTGAAGCAGCAAGAGACTGATTTGCTGCATTGGAAGCTCCACCTGTTATGACAAAAGCCTTCAAATCTCATTGATGACATTATATGAGACTTGTTGCCTTGAAGTGAAGAAAACACTCAGCACAAATGAAATAACACCAGAGGAAATTGTTTCCCAATGAGAAATATGCCTGTTATCAGGCCATCAAAATAAAACTGCAGTTCTAGCAAGAGCCTAGGGTGGTGGGTGGAAGGTTATGCAATCTGGCTAACCTGGGAATGCAGCCCCACCATTAGGCAGCGAGAAAGTAATATTTAGGGTGATGTGAAAAGCCAGCTAATGATTAACATTTTTGTTTCATTTGGCTTATTATTGAATGAGGGTGCTGGTGAAATTTTTCTGAGATTTTCCTGTAACTTGGCTGGCTTTGACCAGCACACACCTTGGCTGCAGTGAGTGGTGTTTTACCACAGGCGACAAAATGTTTCAACCCAACTCTGGCTCCTTATTATAACACTGTCAATGCCAATATCAACAGCCCAGTCTCCTCTGATAGGAAGCCACTCTGGCATAAGGTAACTCACTTCCATGTCTCCTCTCATCCTTTAATTTACCACCTCACTCAACCTTTTGTCCTTTTACTTTTGCATAAGTGGGAGAAAAGTAAAAGCAGGAATGGGGCAGAATGGGGACTTGAGTTTAAAAAACAATGCCAAATAGAATGAGATGGACAAACATTAGAACAATATTTTCGACCTCAATCTCCCCCCCCCCCAAATTGCTCATTCATTAACCTATGATTGTCCCCCAAACCTTCCAGAATGGGATGCAGCATTCCAGAACAACAGCTTCTGAGAAGGATAATCAAACCAAATATTTTGCCTGGAACGGCTACTTGAATGTTATTCTCAGAGCCATTTTGGAACTGGTTGCATCAATCCTCTCTAGTCGAATTGGAATGAGTTAATACCGTTGGGTTGTTCTACTCAGAAGTCACCATTTTGCATTAGTTTTTGCAATTTCAATTTTCTGCCTGGATCAGATATTAGAATGTTATTCTCAGGGGTGTTTTGTGTCTGGCGGCATCAGTCTCCTTCAGTTGGATGGGATGGGTGAATTTTGTTGTGCTGCCCTATTCAGAAGTTACCATTCTGGGCTTTCCCCCACAATATCAATTGTTTGCCTAGAATGAGTACTGAAATGTTGTTACCAGGGCATTTTGGGTCTGGTTGCATTGATCTCCTCCAGCTGGATAGGATGACTGCATTTTGTTGGGCTGCACTACAGAAGTCACCGTTCTGCTACGTTTTTGGCAATATTGATTTTCTGTCCAGCACAGGCAGTAGAATGTTGTTCCTGTGGGGTGTTTTGGCTGTTTGCATTTGTTCAATGGGGCAGGGGAATTTTATTGGGTTGCTCCACTTGGAAGTCACCACTCTGAGCATGTTTTCACAACGTCAGTTTTATGCCAGTAATAAGTACTGGACTGATGATTTGTGGCTTGCTGCATCTGTTTCATCTAGTCACACATGTGTCATGAATTTGGTTTGATTATCTTACTTGGAAGTTGCCATTCTGGTGTTCCATTATGGCAGGATTTGGGGGGGGGCAATAAAGGGTTAATGAATGAGTAACATTTTGGGAATTTGAGGTCTAAAATATTGTTCTGATGTTTATCTATTGCATCCCACTCTTTTTGGAATAAATTGTTATTAAGATTTTCCCATTCCATCCCATTCCATTCTGTTCCAGCTTTTGTCTGGTCCTGTATAAATGTCTTACTTATTACTTTGCTTGTCCTTATTAAAAATGACAGTCAGAAAATCTCTAGAGTGCATTCCAAATTCAGTGTGATGCTCTGAGCATGTGATCTCTTTTTCCCTTTTATTTTTTTTAGAAAAGCAGCTGTGGGAATATGCTGGTAGCTTCCTCATGTATTGATTCTGCAATGAAAGTCACATTACAGGGCTACCATAAGCTGCAGAAGGCAAAACATGTAGGGTGAGCACACACATGCCAAGCTTTTCCCATTAGATGAAAAAGAGCTCTGGGGTAATACTGTGGAATGATTTGCACTGGGAAACTGGAACAATGAAGAGGAACAGAGAAAGGATTAGCTCCCTTCCTTTGGCTGTGACTGTGAATAAAATTACCAGTAGATTTTAGGAAATGCATATATGCAGCTCACCCAGTTTGATGGTAAGGCTGCAATGCTATGCTAAATTATCCGGGAGTAATTTCCTCAAGTTTTCCTATGAAGCACCTTCCTTAGATGTTAGGAAATAATCTACAATACCTCTTGGCCTCACCTTCCTTTTTTTTGCAGGGGAGGGGTCAGTAGCACAGACTTTCTTTTTGGGGTGCCACAGTCTCCTCCACTTTTCCCTGGGCATTGGGCCTGTGCCCATGCACCAAGGAAGAAGGGGTGAGACACAGTCCAGATTGATCCGGATGCCAAAATTCCTAGTTCAAGTTCTGTCTAGCATGCTCACCCTGAGCTTAGTCTTTGCACCAGGAGAGCCAGGGAAGCATAGCAATTCCCTTGGACTTTGGCTGATGCGTGGTGAGCCCGCACTCCTGCTACTTGAAACGGATGCTCTTTTTCTCTGTATCTGAATTTTATTTCCTATTTTCTGTTTTTTTTGTTTGCAAGGTTGTCAGATCAGCAGCTTCCCTCTCCCTGAGAGTTCAGGGCCAAAACATGAACTCATGGGACAGGCCTTTGGGATGTCACAGTATGGTGCATTGTGTAGCAAACACAAAGATATACATGTGCGACAATGTGGATTTCCTGCACTACTTCCTAAAGCAATATTGGATGTGTACCACACATGCAAACTCTTCATATTGAGCCTCTGAACCTTGGTAATTACTGGGAATACGGTGGAGATATATGCTCAGGCATTAAAGCAACTATGTACAGACAAACAAACCCCCCACAAACACATAGAAAATCAAACTTTCAATTTCTACTGCACTGCTTACTCTAAGATTTGCTTCTCTGCCTGGTGAAACATGGCTGAGATTCCAGCTGGTGCCCCACAACCAATCACTGCTTGTGTTGTTGCCCCAGAGTGCTTTCTGTGTTAGGTCAATTCTGAATTTACAAGCCTGTTCTGTCCCAAGCAAGAGGACTGAGTCTCAAGTCACACTGTCTCCTGGAGACTCTCTGGTGGAGAGTGGGTGAATCAAAGAAAAATACAGAAGCACTAACCACAGTTGGCAGGCCTCCTCATTGGCAGACTTAGCCAGGGATGCCAGTGAGTCATGAAGCACTGAGACTGAACTATCCCCCTCAGGCCCAAGGCAATCCTCAAAGGTCAGAGCTGAGCTACATGGCAGATCACTACGAACAAAACTGCACCTGTCAGTGGTTAAACTGTGCTAACTTCACCTTCTAGGGTGGATGATCTTGTGCCAGCAGTGAGCATGCAAACCTCTGTTGCTATGTGTGAGGCAACAAAGTGCTCTCATGCATTTATTCAACAGTTATTCTGGCACGGTGTAGATGGAAGTGGATGGTTATAACCAGGGGAAGAATATTAAAAACGCAAGGAAATGGGAAAGGTGCACACAGAGAGAGTACACGCCATCTGGATGCAGATCCACTTGGCACTATTGGGCATCTCCACCTGGGGGAAGCATCCCTATCTTGTAGAATATTTACTCGGGCATAAATTGTGCAACAACTGCTTGGGATGGGCAGGCAGGAGAATCATAGCCGTTTATTGGAGAGGCAGAATTATTTTGCAATGTCTTCTTTCTCTAAATGGAAACCTCCCTCTAAAGGGTGCTGGTGCTTTCTCTCTCTCTCTCTGTGTGTGTGTGTGTGTGTGTGTGTGTGTGTGAGAGAGAGAGAGAGAGAGAAAGAGATCTACACTTTACACGGTAATGCTGTACAGACAATAGGCAAAGAAAGCATGTTGTACAGACAATAGGTAAAGAAAGCCTCTCAGCTTCATTCCACAATCTGAATAACTAGTCTCAGCATGAAGCTATGTGGCTCCCTTGCGCTACCTCTTCCCCACTCAACTCCAGTGGACTGTCTTTGAATACACAGTCTATTCGGCTTCCTCATTCATATCTACATTTATAGTGAGCCTCAGAGCCTGGTGAAAAGTAAGCAAGATTCTGCCCAGGACTGAACCTGAAGCATGAAAGTAATGAATTACAAGGAACCCCATAAACTTCAACAAGTTACCTTTGTTTTGGCAATGAGCACATGACAATGTTAAATTTTGTTGAAGGGAGAACAACTTTACTTCTTGGTGTAATGAGTAATGTAGCTGCTTTTTGCTCATCTTTACAAGGTATTTAGGAGACATTTTAATTCCAGTTTATTCCATTCTCCTATGAATTTTGAGATGGCTTTCCCCCCTTTCCTAAACATGGCAATGAAACAGCAACAAAAGTCATGAGTACACAAAAGGCAACACACACAGCTTTTTTTTAAAAAAACTTCCTAGCAAGTAATGATAATGAATATTGAAATGCTTCATTAAGTAACAGGAATGAGTCACTTTTTAAAAGGAAGTTTCCAAGCTCTAGCTGAACCTGACATATTCTGCTCTACACCAACAGGCTTTTGAGAAACAGACTCATCTCCCTGAGATGTGTCACATATGTCCACACATCATTTAATTTCTTTATTTCATCAGCTTACTTCATAATACAGGAGTCATTTATTCTTTCATAAGCTATGCATGGATTTCCCTATTCATGTGTCCTGTCTTCACAGAAATGTTCAAAAACAAATCAGATCAGGGGTATATATTTGATTTGGAAGTGACAAGGAGGTGGAGCGAAGAGCTTCTAGTCACTCTGGAGCAGAGCAATAAACCATTCGGCATTTGTGAGATTACAAAAATGTTCAAAGAAGTGGAGTTATTTGAATGAAGAAAGCAAAATCAAATGTAAGCCTGTTATTAGTATTCTGAGATGCAGGTTCCAAAGGAGAAGGTGAATGAGGGCTGAACGTCTTAGAAAATCCAGGATATCTCCCGACATTCCAACCACTGCAAGCTGAGAGGGCTTAAACTGAGATTTCTTGTTGTTACAGGCTGTCAGGTTGGATCTGATTTATAGTGATCATATTAGGGCTTTCAAGGTAAATAAGATATTTTAAGGAGTGCTTTACTAGTTCCACTTCCCGCTATGTTTCCACGGCTGAGCAGGGATTCAAACCCAAGTGCCCTAGTCCACCACTCTGTCCACTACACCACACTTGAATTCCTGTAGGCTGAGAGAGTGTACTGTATGATGCACAGTGTATCAACCTAGTTATTTCATGGTTTTCTTATGCACATCATAGTTTTCTTATACACATCATTGGGAAGCTCACACCAGACTAAATCTGCAGGCATTTCAAAGAACTGAATTGGTCTCCCAGTTGAATTGGATGACCCTTGCATAACCCTAATATATACATACCTCTGTGTTTCCATGTGCATGAGCTCGGGCATGTGTGCGTGCAAATGTGTATAGGTATAAACACAAGCATATACACACACACCAACTCAACTGGTTCATTGTCCCTATAATTTCTTGCATACCATCAAAGTCACCATCTTTCCTCATGGCTTGGATTGTTCATGTCCAAGAAAGATATTGCAAAATTAGAATCAAGAAAGTCTGTAGGTTTGAGGGCATGATACATATAGTATTTTGACCACATATGCAGAGGACTTTCTAGAGATGAAGTGCTAACTCACATTACCTTGAGCTATGTAAGGCGTGCTCTCCTCTTTCACAGGCATGAAAGAACGAGGTGCAGGTGCCGGTGGCCGGTTCATAATAAAGGATTTGCCTCCTCTTCTCTCTTTAATTGCATTACTGAGAATTATATCGTACACCCCATCTCTAAACTCAGCAGAAAGGTATGGATCTTCCTCTTCTACTTCCTCGGAGTTGTCTTCTTTTTGGTCTCCACGTATTATTTTGGTTACCTCTTCATCAGTCACTGTCTCCCATGCTGAAAAATACATACAATGATGTATGCATTATCTGAACTCCATGGTGGATGTGAAAACACCAGGAAAAGACCACCAATGTATACTTTATGCAAAAGATCTCAAGACTGCATGTGAGAATGCCCAGCAATTTTTTCAGGATGGTCGGGTATGCCGACACTGGTTCTTATTTCTTATAATTGCCTATGCAAATACTGGGAGAAACATTTCTATTTATTTATTTATTTATTTATTTATTTTATTTCTATCCCGCCTATCTGGTCATACTAGACCACTCCAGGCGGCTTACAATCAACCCAACAATAAAATTTTTAAAAACATTACAGATTAACAAAGATACAGATCAAAGAAAGTATAAAAAGAAAAAGATCGTCAGGGGTTATCTGTTGGGAAGGCCTGCCTATACATCCGTGTTTTTAATTGTTTCTTAAAAATGCCCAGCGAGGGAGCCGCGCGAATCTCAGGAGGTAAGTTATTCCAAAGGCGAGGAGCCACCGCCGAGAAGGCCCGATATCTGGTCTTTTCCTTCCGAGCCTCTCTCGGCGTCAGGCTCCTCAGCCTAACCTCCTGGCTCGCACGAGTGACACGGGTAGATCTAGGTGGGAGAAGGCATTCCACCAAGTATTGAGGTCCTAAACCATTTAGGGCTTTGTAAGTAAGCATTGAAGTCGATGCGGAATCGGATGGGCAGCCAATGCAATGTGGCCAGAGTGGGCGAGATATGTTGGTATCTTCTCACTCCACTAAGTAATCTGGCCGCAGCATTCTGCACCACCTGTAGTTTTCTGCAGCAGCCTCAAAGGTAGCCCCACGTAGAGCACATTGCAGTGGTCTAATCTTGAGATTACAAGCGGATGTACCAAAGTAGTGAGAACCCCCACATCAAGGTAGGGTCACAGCTGGGCTATCCGCCTGAGATGGAAAAATGCAGTACGGACCACAGACACCACCTGGGTTTCCATAGTGAGCGCCGGGTCCAGATGAATCCCCAAGCTGCGAACCCCATCCCTGGCAGGCAGGGTCACACCCCCAAAAGTGAGGGAGTTTCCCAAGTCCCCAACTGTGGGAGAACCCACCCTCAGTACCTCCGTCTTGTCCGGGTTCAGCCTCAGCCCGTTCTCCTGCATCCATTCCCATACGGTTTCTCACTCCAAATTACTAAATCTCCGTCTGATTCAAAAATCATTTCCTGAAACAGTTTTGCAAAAATATCTATACCTATAGGGCTGTAACTAGGGTAGAGCAATGGGGGCTTTGCTCCAGGGCACAAAAATTTAGAGGGCACCAAAATCTAGAGGTGAATCCACTGGTGAGTGTTACAAAAATATACAACGATATCTCCCAACCCTATTCCCTTCCCTTCCCCCACATCCAAATTTAACATTTCTCTTTTTTTTCGGGGGCACTCCACATTCTCCTCCTCCTTTTTCTTACTGAGGGTTTGCATTTATGCCTCAGAGCAACGTGAGCAGGATATGGTGCTGTTTGCCCTGGGTGCCAAAATAGCTAACTGCAGCTCTATATAACATTAGCATTCACCATATTATCAGCTTTTTAGCGTTTGAAAACTCTGACAGGAATAGGACTAGAAACATTAGGCTGAGAAATGAAATTCTGTTTTCCTGAATGCTCTTGTATTTCTATTGAGTCCTAAATTTCTGCTTAGAGCATATTTTTACTTATACCAGTCTCACTGTTATTGCTTTTCCCCAAAGGATTCTGGGAACATAGCTCAAAAATTCAGATGTGTTTTCCTATTTAAATACCAGCTGTGCTATTTTTGAGTAACTATTGCCATTTCTCATTACTTTAATATATTACTGGTGATTCTTTGTGATTTTAAATAAATTTTAATGCAACCTGCTGGGATTAATTAACATGAATGGATTAACAAACAAGTTAATTATGTGCCCCTTCCCCAAGATCTATCTGAGAATTGCATTTTGGCCAGAGCTGACAACAAAGTCCACTGAAAGAATGACAGTCCAAATATATCTCACTGGATTATCCCTTTAGAGAAAGACAGTCCAAATGTTTCTCTCTGGATTGCTGATGTCCCAATAAATAGGAATTCTCGAATCTGACAGGCACACTTCCCCCCCACTTGTAACATTTTAAACTTTGTGTTGTCCTGTTTTGAGGATTTTTTTTTTTTTTTTGGTCTTGTCAACAAGGAATGGAATGAAAATATTACTCATCTGCACTGGCCCCAATCAATAATTACAGTTGTTTTCACCATGAAAATGGCAAGTATATCTATTTTCACCTGGCTACCAAAGCTTGCAATACTGATTTCTCACCCATTCAACCTTACTATTTTAACCAGTTTATGCACCTCATTGTGCCACATACAACGAGCAGCCTCAAGTTACCTGTGTCTTTGGTTAAGCAATCCCAAGTTATCAGTCAGCTTCTCTTGGCTTTGTTCTAGAGTGTCCTGGCAGAATTGACCATATATCCCATAGCTTGTTGTTCTTTAGTCGTGTCCGACTCTTCGTGACCCCATGGACCAGAGCACGCCAGGCCCTCCTGTCTTTCACTGCCTCCCGGAGTTTGTTCAAACCCACAGCTACTGTTTCCTTAATCTTAGACCTCTAAGAAACCTTAGCTATTAATTCTGTGGCTCCTTCTTTAGAACAGTTATTATGGAGGTGCTTAAAGCTGGGTGGGCAACAAACAGTCTGACATTTCCATGTGCCCTCCTTCTGTTTTATGCTCCCCTCACAAGCCCCAACGGGCCACATGAGCTCTTTAGGTGGAGGTAACCCCATTTGAAGGATTGCCAGAAAAGAGTCCTTCTCTTGAAGGTGTTCTCCAGTTTGAAGGCTATCCAAGAGGGTGAAGACATAGGTGGCCTGTCAATTTGCATCAAATTTGGCATGAATAAAACCAAAGTAAAAACTAGTTACTACATGATGTCAAGCTAAGTATGGGGAAGTCAGGTGTGTTTCATTGAGAAATCATCTGTTTTTGATCTGGGGGGAAGTTAGTTTATTTTGTTCCAATTTGTCCAGCATTACTTTTCTCCACTTTCTGATGTCCTGATCCAGCCCAAAGGGGTCGTTGTGGAGAGATCAGGGGATGCGCTATTACACCAGTTCCCTTCAACTGAGTTCCTGTTGTCTCCCCTACTCCAAACAATTTTTCTTTTTCTTTTCAAATTATTCCTGCCAAAGGTAGTGCTGTACCAGATAAGCGCCATGTCATTTCAGGGAGGAAAAAAATTAAGAGGATGAAGGAAAAGGGTGGTCTTGGTAAAAAATGGTTTGGGACCTCGATATCTGGCAGAGCGTCTTCTCCCACCTAGTTCTACCCGAATCACCCGACATAGCCAGCAGGGACAGCTGAGGGGCCTAACACCAAGAGAGGCCCGGAAAGAAAGAACAAGAAACCGGGCCTTCTCAGCAGTGGCCCCTCGGCTCTGGAACAGCCTCCCGACAGAAATTCGTCCGGCACCCTCACTGGATGTTTTTAAAAACCATTTGAAAACATGGCTTTTCAGGCAGGCTTTTCCCTCCAGTCAATTAAACTGACCTTTGCTTTTTCTTTAATCTTTCCATCTTGGCAAGGATTTATAATAATTGTTAAAATTTTTGATGTTTTAAATGTTTTTAAGATGTTGTTTGTTATGTTTTTATGTATGTAAGCCACCCCGAGTAGACCTTGTCTAGGGGGACGGGGTAAAAATCAAATAAAAGTAAAGTAAAATTGCCAGTCTCAGCAATCATGGCTCTGTGGGTGATCACGGAAAAAAGGAAGGCTAATTGCCTTAGAACAAAGGAGTCGACAGCATGGATGTCCGAACCAGCAGAGCCTAAGGGTAACGCCCCGGGAGCTGTTTTAATTACTTAGCATGATTACATAATATGTTGTTAGAATTCAGATAAAAAACTAGTTACCTAATTGTAACTAGGACTGGCTGGAATAACTGTTTGATCTCATGCTCTACCTCTAAGCGAAAGGGCAGAAGAAGGGGCGACCCCACCTGCTGGCAGCTGCCACTTCCTGCCAGGAGTGTATGCACATCACTGGAACAGAATGCAGCTACAACTTTTAAACAGAAGTTTCCCACATAGCTCTCCCCCCACACCACAATTGTAGCTTTCTGCCTCTGCCCTTGGATTTCTGTAAAATGGTAATTAGTGTGGAGGGCTAACATGAACCAGCAGGGACCTTGTTTGAAAAACTTTGAAGCAAATCAGGTTTCTCCAATGTATAGTCAGATCCCAGGGACCCTGAATTTGCCCATCTGCAGGGACACTGATGTCCCCATCCCACTCCTGAGATTTAACTTGGTCCCTGTCTTCCACATTCAGGTGATTCTATTTAAATTCTAAACATTATATTTGCGAAGGGCCCCTTAGCACAACAATACGCACTAATCACCCATCTACAGGAAAAGACAAAAGCCTATCTCACAGCCATAAATACTGCACTCCCAAGCTAACTACACCAGATCACAGAGTGCTGTCCTCTGAAGATGCCGGCCACAGAGACTGGCGAAACGTTAGGAAGAACAACCTTCAGAACACGGCCAAAGAGCCCGAAAAACCCAGAACAACCATTAAATTCTAAACACTTTCTCATTTATTTTACTCATAATCATAAATGAACTTATGCAATTTTCTGCAAATCTGTGTCTATTGTTGATGTGTAAGGTGGTTGCCCTACTGCCTTTGTGGCTCAATTCCCTCTGATGGTAAGTGTGTGTGTGTGTGTGTGTGTGTGTGTGTGTGTGTGTGTGTGTGTGTGTGTGTGTGTGTGTGTGTGTGTGCTTTATTTTCCAGCCAGAGTGCACACCTGATAATTTCTCAGAAGCCTCCTGGAAGTGTGACTCAGCTTAAAATGAAATTTTAGAGGGAGTTGCTGCTACTGCCACAGTGGTGGGTCTGGTGGGATGGCAAAAGTAAGTAAGGTGCAGCCTTTGGAATTAACACAGCTTTTGAAACAACCCACTTTTAGAAAATAATCTCCCGTGTTAGATAAAAGCAACTGATCTCTGAACTTTCGCAGGAGGCATTCGTGCCACTGCAAAGGAATCTTCTCCTGAAGGGGAGGGAGGTTAGAGCCAGATGGCTTTTTAGCTCTTCTTCTGCAGTACCTGCAGTAAGCGGCTCTCTAAAGGCTGTGGAGGGAATGACTCATTACAGTTTCTCTTTGAAAAGAGACTACCACTCCCTCCCAACCATGAAACCAACCTAATACTTCATGGAAACACAGTACAATTATACTGAAACATTCATACAGAAAGTGTTTCAGAGAGATTCTGCTTCCTCCCCAGGATATTAACTAGCACTGCCTGGAGTTGGGTGGCGGGCACATCTCTCTGCTTGCAGAGAAGTTCGTGATGTGGTAGAATTATTCATGCACGGCATAGCCGTGCACCCGTGTGGCAATCCAGCAAGCTCTTCCAAAGGCTTTCTAACAAATCTCTTGATCCCTTCCCTCTGTTGGTGTAATGGTTCCTGCATAAACCAACTGTCATGCGAAGGTCCAAGCCACGAAAAGAGTGGTTGAACATTTGCATTCAGAAGTGCTACCGAGGGCAGGGTGAGAATATAAATGCTTGTTATGGGAACGAGAACCCTTTTTGGCAGATAATAGGGGTGCTGTTTTTGTTGAAAAACTCTTGAGGATTTTTATATGACAAAGTTATGTTGGGTTAAGGACCACGACATCCACTGTCAATATCTTGAAAGTCGTCATTTCATCAAGATGCATGAGTACTTGACTTTTTAAATATAATTTTCTGTTATCCTATCTTGAGCACTACTAAGCATTACTAATTACTATTGTTTTGAATTGTTTTTAACTGTTTTTAGTTTATAATGTTTGATGGAACCTGCCCGGAGTAGACTTTGTCTAAAAGGGCGGGATAGAAATCTAATAAATAAATAAATAAATAAATAAATAAATAAATAAATAAATAAATAAATAAATAAATAAATAAATAAATAAATAAACAAAACAAAACAAAACAAAACAAAACAAAACAAACAAGATGTTGAGTAGAGATAGGCATGAACCACCAATTTGGTAGTTCATGCCGGTTCATTTAGCAGTCAGACAGGTGTTTGGTGTTCGAAAGCCACTCCTCCTCCAGCAGATACCCACTTAGAGGCAGCACCCAGCTTCCCTGCCCCACCTCCTCCGGGCATCACCTCTGAATGGGTGGCTGCTGGAGAAGGTGGGTCTTTGCAACTCCAAACACCTGTCCAGCTGCTAAACAAACCAGCTTGAACAGCTGAACTGGTGCTTCATGCCCATCTCTAATGCTGAGCATTCCTGGGCCATATATAATACTGAGAAGTAAATTTGAGCATAGTAAATTGCACTAGTGCATTCAATGGGTCTGCTCTAGTTGTGATGTAGTTTAACACAGTAAGTAGCAACTAGAATAGGTCATCATGAATCAATGATACTTATTGAGGAGCTGAGTTACCAACTCTCCATTGATTCAATGAGTCTCATCTAGCACAACTTACTACACTACGCCACAGGTTTTCAGCCTATAGTATGGCAACCTTAATTTAAAAGCTATCCCATTGGGCATGGAAACAAATTGAGTCCTACAGTATACATTTTGGGAGAGCTTGTTTTCCAGCACAAGTCCATACCTGGAGACATGTAGAGAAGCTGTTGCTGCTTTGGGAGGGCAGGTTTCGTTCGTGGTGGTAAAGGTGGGCTCTCAGCATAGCTGACATTTCTGTCACTTGCTCCAAAAGTCTCCTCTATAATGTCATCATACAAATGCTCACTGCTACCATCCAAGCAATGTGGATCTGCCAGTAATGTGTGATCTCCTTCTGCTCCATCGGTGTCTTTCACTGCCACTCTTTCCCACTCTTTGTCTTTCAGCTCTGTCTCACCATCCATGTCTCCTTTCTTTGGGGTTTTCTTACTGACTTCAGGCTTTTCTCTTAGGCTTGGCCTACCTGTTAATGATGGAAAGAAAATGTATTTCATTTTAAACGCGCCCTCTGGAACCATTTCATATTTTGCAGATATTCGCAGAAGCAGCAGCGGCATTGCTAATAAAACTTTCATGAACTAATACGGCGGAAAGCTGTCACATCTATAACTCCAGTGGAAGAAAATCTAAAATATTTATTAAACAAATGGTAGAGGCTTTTGTTAGGTTCTGTAACTTCGCAACATGTCGTACTCACACATGTGATAATGTTGGGCTTTGTCTAAGTCATAGAGACAATGTAGTGTTGTTCCTCCTCCCTATCCCACAGCAATCCTCTCCCAGTTTAGAGCATCCAGATCTAAATGCAGCACAGCACCAATGAGGGAGCAGAGCAAGCCATAACTTATGCAGCTGCATGGCTTTGTTTTTAATAGACTGTCACCTGCCAGCTTGTCATTTAACATTCTTTTAACATGGAATAAATATTGCCACTGGGAGGAGAAGGTTGAGTTACTGGAAAGACTGCACTTTATGGGTTGCATGAGGTCCTGCTGTCTTACCAAGTATAAATATATAGGGAAAATTCATTTAGGCTAGAATAAAGAAAGGCATATCTTATATGCAAACTGCTTCCATATAATTATTGTAGGGTGTTCCCTGTTCCTCGTGCCTTTAGCCTTTTTGCAGCTGCCCTTAACAATGTTCTAGTCTATTGATAATTCATCAGGCTGCAACTGAGGCAGCTGCCAAGTATTCTGGAATTCTGGACCCCAATCTGGGCACTGGTTCTGTCTAAACAGACTGGGATAAAATACCAACTGTAGCAAAGCCAAGGACCATTATAAAGCTGTAGGGTAGTTGTTAGGGAGATGAAGGCTGATAACTTATCTATGTTACAAAAATTTGCCAGGCACATGTTTAGGACATGGAAGTCCTGGCTGCTTGCTTTTTTATTTAATTAATTATGTAATATGCTGGATAGCTTAGTGGTTTAGGGACCTGGCTGCAGAGGATGGGAGCTCAATTCCCCACTGTGTCTCTTGCACAGGAGCTGGATTTTATGATCCATAGGGTCTTTTCCAGCTCTGTTCAAAGATTATTATGCCACCTTTCTCCCGGCATAGGGAACCTTTTTCTAATGTTAAAAAGTGGGTGTGTGGGTGGGTGTGCTTCTCTGGTTACTGAGCAATGTAGTTTCAAGACTAATAGTGGGAAACTGGTGACTCACCTGATTTTGATGGATTCTAGGTGCTATCAGCCCAAGCTAGGATGGCTGATGGGCAAGGACATTGAATGCTGCAGCCCGGCAACACCTGTAGCCCACAGATATTATTCTAATCCATCGTTCTGTGCTGCTGTATTCCAATTACCACCAATTGATGGATAGGTTTGCTCAGAGCTCTGGACATTATGTACTGTACTTTGAATCTTCTGCTTTCTGCTATAGCTAATACTGGTGCAGACATATAAAGTACAAAGGTCCTCAGATAAAGATCATGGGTCTTCAAGGCAGACTCTGGAGTTCCTTTATACAGTATATTGTAAATTCCTGGCATATGTGTTCCACCAACAGCAGGGTGTGTAGTAAGAGGAATACTAGGACATGGGATTGGTTTGTGGACAGAAGGGAATGTGTCAAGTTCACATAAAAATCCCCTTCCAATTCCTTAGGTAAAAGATGACCACAAAATCTTGGGTCTTCCCAATGGATGTGGACTTTGTAATGGGGCATTACCCAAATTCCTATTGAGTTTTTATGCTGGTGTAAAACTTGTTCATTAACTGCAGCAGATTAAGAACCTAGTGTAGGCATTTGCTATTGCATACCAAGTTGTGGGATTCTAGGCACAACAATTTGCAACAATTTGCTGACAAGCTGTATACCCGCTGTGTTATGTTGGCAGCCATAACTAATATGATTTTGGCTATAAGTTTCTATTTTTACTAAGAGAGGTTGCACCAAAGCAATACTAGAAATCTGAGTACTGTAAACTTACAATGAGATTCTGAGCTCATCATCATAACATAGTTATCATCTTCAGTATTCACTTGTCCTTCTTCCTCACCATCAATTTCATTACTGTCCTCATTTGTCTGGAAGGAAGAATAGTGGAGCAACAATCAAAGCATTTGTATCAATAAGGGTTTCAGTGCAGTATGAAATCACAGATCTGGAATCAGTCATGCAAATGTCTCATCTGTTTTCCACTTCTGCATAAACGATTTTGAGAATTCTGAATGGTTTTTAAAATCCAGAGATATCTGCCCACTCATCCCCATTGTAAGAAGAAAAAAAGTTGTTTAAAACACCAAAGAAACTGCAAGAAAACACAAGAGCAGAAGGCTCTCTTTTCAGTGGACTTCAGATAACAATTTTTTAAAGCCAACAACTTACTGGCATGTTTGCACAGAAGTTAAACAGATCTTTTTTCTGAGGCTTTCTTGACTTGCAAGGATTACGACAAAAGAACAATTTTAGGTGCATCCAAGTATTTAGGAATGCCCTGCTCATAGGGGAAGGTGTTTGACTTTTTTGGCCCACTGAAAAGGAGACCTTATGTATGATATCAGAATCGGCTGGGGAAATTCTCCTAAGTTTCAAAAGTGGGTTGCTGGTGAAATGCTGTTTGTAAAATGTTAAGCCCTAAGTTACTTTCGGCATGCTGTACTGTATTTTGGGGGGAGGGAATTTGGCTCCCAGACAATGCATGTGACTCTAATTGCTTCTGCCTTGCACCAACATCTCTCTACAATTAGAATCAGTGTTGGCATTGGGCCAGTCTGTAGCAATCTGTTCTTTATTTTTGCAGCAAAATAACATACACTGGAGGAGATCTGAAGCAGGTGATCCATGACTGATCTCTGTACATTTTGTTTTTCTTTTCTCAAACACAGCCATGCTGTGTCTGGAGGGTGGAAGTAGCACCCTCCAGTTTGGCAGAAGAAGCTGTATCTTGAAAAGAGACTGGGTTAAGCACCTTCTCTCTCTCCCTTGCTACCTAGGCAAATTGGCAGCCAACCCCTGGCTGAACACCAGCAGAAGTGGAGAAAGAACTGGGAGTTTCATGCTGAATTCTTAGACAAGAATGTATGATTTCAACCTGTTTCAACAAAACTGGCTTTACCTCCTTTATCTGTTTTATGTCTGCTTCTGCCCAGGGAAGAATTGCTGGAGGCAATGTGCCCACTCAAGGACGGATGTATTTGCACCCTCACAGCTAAAAATCTCAGCATGTGCATGTTTTCTCGATAGCAAATTTGTTCACCCTCCAAATTTTAGCACCCTAGTTCAAAGCACTGGTTACCCTGCCCCACTTACAGCTTTGATAAGTGGCACAGCAACCAAATTTGTGCAAAGTCACTGCGGCTACCAGGGCTTCCAGCCATATCAAGGAGCACCTTCTGAGCCCTGATTCTGAATCTGTTTTTTTCAGGAAGAGTGAAGCCCCTCCAAAATAGTCTGTCTGCCAAGTTCCCAGATCTGAGTTATTTATTTATTTAATTTGTATCCCGCCCATCTTGTCTATACAACTACTCTAGGCAGCTGGCACAAGACATGTTATCTAGTTACAATTCAGTCTAACTTTTGTTGGTCCTCAACCAATGAGTTACATCCAGTATGTGCCAACCTAGGACCTCCATGCATAGGACTACAAAGAAACAATTGATTCTACATCTTTTGGTACCACTACAATTTATGCTGATTCTAGAAGTTCGCAATTTCCATTTTAGAAATTTAATTTCAGATCCTGAAGCTTCAACACCTAGCCAGGAAGATGTTTGGACTTCCTTGTGTATATTCTCTACCATAAACTCTGTGGTGACTAGTTTGATGAAATATCTTGCAATAACTGAAAGCTTCATTTCTTGCAATATTTACTGGCCTGGTAAAGTCTACCAATTGTGAAGCTGGTGCATCACATATGTTGTTGTTATGTCCCATTAAGCTGATTCCAATTTTCTGTGACCCTATGAATTAGTGACAACCCCAGGGTCCTATAATTAACAGCTCTGCTTAGATCTTGCAAATCCAGTCATTCTATCTCATTTTCAGTTGTCCTCTTTTCTTGCTGGCCTCAACTTTTCTTGACTTTTTTGCATACATCATACATAACTTATCTTTTTGGCTGAACAGATTCACCCAGCTACCTCTCTGCAATTGATTGTAATTTTTCTCCAACTTGTGCTGGAAGAAGGAAATGGGGAAGACATTTTATTCTCATATCCCTGTGTGCTCTGAATAAAAGCATTGTACCAAGTGCCCCTAAGTCTGTGCTAAGAGAAGCTGCACCATTTGATCCATGCACAGTACTAAACATGTCTCCATTTGTCCATTTTGAATTATTTATTCTGTCTCTGCTAGTTACAGGGAGGGAAAACCAAAATTTTATCTTCTGGAATACTGGCAATTGTAATGAGCCCTCTCTGGCTTTGTAACATTTCACTAGTTCCATACTCACCTACCATCAAGTTTACTTACTTACTTACTTACTTACTTACTTACTTACTTACTTACTTACTTACTTACTTACTTACTTACTTACTTACTTACTTACTTATTTATTTATTTATTTATTTATTTATTTATTTATTTATTTATTTATTTATTTTGTAGTCATAAAATCCAGAGTGATTCACTTCCAGAAAGAAGAGAAGAGAAGAGAAAAGGGGAAAAAAGGAAAGGAAAGAAGATTCTTTGGAAATACTGAGCCCAACAATTAATTTTGCTTTTTCTCCTTTATTCACATGGAGTTATACAGTGAGGCATAACAGTAAGTAGGAAGTAAGTCCTATTCACATTGTCTTTGTTTATTTATTTTTTGCTTGTTTGTCCAAGTCAGAGTAGCTGTCAGTCCAAACACAAATGGAATCATTTTTAACTTTGACTAAAAAATAAACACGTACTGTTAAAACTCTTTACTGTTAAAGGGTCCCCCCATCCAGTGTGTGTGTGTGTGTGTGTGTGTGTGTTTTTGTGTGTGTGTGTGTGTGTGTGTGTGTGTGTGTGTGTGTGTGTGAGAGAGAGAGAGAGAGAGAGAGAGAGAGAGAGTGCATGTGTGTATATTGCTTGTTAACAAGGAACTGCATCATGTACTGCCTGGCATTTGGTTTTCAAAAACAGAGGACGGTTTCAAGGCCAAAATTTAAGTAGCATCCATTGAAGCTCCCTCCGTCATGGAAATTTGCTGAAGCCGAAGCATCTTTAAAATCTGTGGTAAATCTATTCAGCCTGGCCTTGGCTGTTACATTTTTATATCTCTTCTCTTCCTGAGCAGTTCCACAGGAGTGTGGGTAGGAGCACCGTCTTTCCCCATGGGAACAAAAATCACTGCAAAGGAAACGGATAACAGTTCCCTGTTTTTCTCTTCAATGCCTTACCAAGTCATTAGGGGGCATGAAGAATCTGGGAAGGAAGGGGCTCTGAGTTCCTCAAGCAGCTCAGCTCATGTTAAAACTTTGGAGATTTAAAAAAATGCTTTTGGGGACTACATTGCCCAAATCCCCCAGTCATCATGGAACTGGCTGGGGGATTCCGAGATTTGTAGTTCAAAAATGAAACTTTTCGGTGTTCCAGATCAGCAAGAAAGGAGGAAACTGAAGGAGAATGAGGGGGATAACCAGGTTTTGAGAGGCCCTTGGGGAAGTTGCTCTCCACAGTCTACCTCACTCTTGGAGTGAGCCTAACTCTTCCATGACCACTTGGCACTATTGTCCTTTTGTCTGCACCCTATTTCTTGGCCATTTGCATGACACCCAAAGGGAGGGGGAAACTAAATTGTATGCATGTTGTCTTTTCCTGATTCTTTACCCTGTTTGCCTAATCAGAGAGGGGAAGGAAACTGGTTATGACACTAAGGCAGTGGGAGGCAGACACCTCAAGAGGTATATGGTGGTGGTGGTGGGTAGGAGCACAATCCCTCTACTCGATCCCTCTACTCTTCTCTCAGCATCCCCTAAACAAGCCAAATGTTCCTATTTATGGTAGCCAAAGACACTCCATTGACAGTACTGAAGTAAGATCCAATTGCCAATCCAATTGCCAATCCAAGGCCCAGCAGTGGATTCCTACTGGCTTGTGAGTTGTAATAGCTGCTGATCTTTGGGGGCACACATGGGCTACTGCAGAAAGGTCCGGTGCACTGAAGTTTATGAGCATCTGCCTTGCAACAGCTAGAACTGAAACAGGGCTCAGCCAGCCCCTTGGAAATCCTTTCGCATGGATGCTGCCATACACTTTGTGTAACTTAAAATGACACACATTTTTTCACGCACGTGATTAGAAACAACTCCATCGTAGCCTTGGTTGCAGACCCTCACTCTCTGGCATTTTACAAATGCTTGTGTAACCAAGATGCTGGTTGTTAGAATTTTATTCTTCGAAGTGTATTTTAAAGATTATAAACTGCTTTTAAATTATTATTGTATAATTAATTAACTGATTATCAATTATTATTATTATTTGTTTGTTCTTAACCTTGTAATTTATTGTGTTTTTAATGCCATGTTTTAACGTGAGTTGCCTAGGGTCTCATCACTGGGAGGTAGGCAGCCCAAAAATGAAGCAAGCAAACAAATAAGCTACCAGATGTTCATATTAACCAAGGAGTTCTGCTCCCTCCTTATTGCAGAGTATAGCAGCTTTCAGTTTCACATTAGTTATCTTGTCTGGGGATGCCATCCT
The DNA here is from genome assembly GCF_051106095.1 of Pogona vitticeps. Lineage (NCBI taxonomy): Eukaryota > Metazoa > Chordata > Lepidosauria > Squamata > Agamidae > Pogona > Pogona vitticeps. Next base: position 21,762,557 of record NC_135787.1, on the reverse strand, counting down.
TGATTCACTCCATTGCTGAAGGCTCATGTGTTCCTTCAATGTCCTCTATTCATGTCCTATGCAATTATCAGCTGTTAATTTAAAATCCAAGAGGGCTATTCTTTAAGCTAAAGAAGTACTGTATTAGAAATATCCTAACAGTTTCTGAACTCAGCTCAGCAGCTGCAGTTTCTGACCTAGCAGGTGACACATTGCATGGAGCCTTAGTGTTCATTTGGAGATTTAGCATCTATAGAGTTTGGAAAAGCTACATTTTTGTTTTGCAGATCACTGAATTCCCCAGCTAATGTGGCCAGTGATAATGCTGGACAGAAATTCTGGGAACACTCATCGTTAAAAAAACAAAGCAAAACAAAAACAGATTATCCTAGTCCCAAGCATATATGAAACCCAGTAGAGAAATGCACAGTTTAGGGCTGCCTAACAGAAGTAGGCACAATGAAATGTAGGCCAAATAGTCACCATTATGCCCAAGGTAAGGGCCAAAGTATTCAGTACCCTACTGAGGTGTTCTAGTTAGAAGTAAACATATGAAGGGGGGGGTGTAATATATTACTGGACTCCTCTGACGTCTTTCTTCTCATGCAGACACTGACACTCCTTATTCAAAGGTGTACTTTCAACACACATTTCTGAACAGTGGAAGAGTTAGAATCAGATGGAGTAAAAGCAATTGTTATGCTTCTAAAAACTGGACTTAATAATTAACTTTTCAGTAGAGTTCACTAATCATCTTATCATTTAGCATCTTTTGCGTATGCTTCTCTGACAACCCATTCCTTCTAGCAACTGGGCTGAAAGCAAATAAGTCTCCTAAGATGGTGCTTCTGACGGCTAATTAAAACCAGGTACAGGTCTTCAGCAATGTAAATAGGCCCTGATTCCCTAAAGCAAACTGCATGGGGAAATTTACTGTGAAGAAACAGCTGCCCACAATAAGCAATAAGTAGGCTAGAAAATTCTTTGGGGGTTTATCATTTTGACAAGTATCAACCAGAGCTTAGGAAAGTTATTTCTTTTGCAGTGTAACGTCTAGTCTTCTGTGACTGTAGTCTAAAAAGAAAAAGGACTTTGGGGTTCAGAAGTTGAAGCATTACATGGTTTATAGAAAAATGAAGGAGTTGTTGTTACAGTGGTGCCTCGCTAGACAGTTACCCCGCATGACAGTTTTTCGCTAGACATTGACTTTTTTGCGATCGCTATAGCGATTCACAAAACAGTGATTCCTATGGGGGAATTTCGCTGGACAATGTTTGGTCCCTGCTTTGCAAACCGATTTTCGCTAGACAACAATTTTGACAGCTCCTTCTGCGCTCGCAAAACGGGTGTTTTCAGGACCTAAGCTTCACAAGACAGCTATTTAAACAGCTGATCAGTGGTTCGTAAAGCGGCTTTCCTATAGCCGATCTTCGCTAGACAACGACGATTCTTCCCCATTGGAACACATTAAACAAGTTTCAATGCATTCCAATAGGGAAATGCTTTTCGCTAGACAATGATTTCGCTAAACAGCGATTTCAGTGGAATGGATTATCATCGTCTAGCGAGGCACCACTGTATTACCATTTTGGGCATCTACATATCACAGAGTTAAGCTAGTGATAGTAGCTTGGAACAGTGTTTTTGCACCATTGCAAAGCCAAGCACCCTTCATTTCTGTGATGTATTCGATGGGTACAAATAGGAACAGCTGGGTCATTCTTAAAGAGACAGAAGCAGCCAGGCGTTCTAAAAGGACAAGCAGCTTTGCCCTCTCTTTCTCTCCCTCTCCTCCCAGGGCAGCTGGGATGAGTGGCCAGTGTGAGGGCAAAGCAGGCAAGCTGCAAATGAAATGATTTCAAAAGCCAGGGGAGCTCCGTCAACCAAGATACAACACAGCTTTAAAATATACTAAAAGTTTTCCCAAGAGGATGCACCCTCAGCAGTGTAAAAAGTCAACATTTTAACCACTATCTCCAGGAGACGCAGACAGCAATTCATATATCATGCGACTGTCGCCTTACTATCAAATCACAGCAAAGAACCTCGTATGCATATCTCAGGGTTAATCCATAATGTAGATAAACCTAGATCTCTCTCTCTCAGAAATATGATGCCCTCTCTTTTTTTTTGATTGAAACTCCAGAATTCTGAAGCCATCATGACCTGGGTTGAGCCTGGGAGCATTAGACCAACAAATATTTTTTTCCCAGTTCAGTTCTCTCTTTCCTTGGAGTCATGCCCACTATAATTCTTCAGACATTGATAAAATTAAAGGGGGGGGAATTAAAAGATTGATAGGGGGGAAGCAAAGGACAAAACACTGGGGCACAAAGAAAACTTCACAGAATCCTTTGCTAGTTTTAGAAACAGCTGAGGTTCTGTGGTCCACATCCTCTCTCCATGTCATGGGCTAATGATGGTGGAAGATAGAGAAATATCACGGTCTACATTCTTTTCATCTTTGAAGATTGCAGTCCTATTCCGATGTTTTAAAAAGGGTTAATTTGAAAGCGTGAGCAGGGAGAGAGTTCTGGGGCCACTGTCTGTCTCCATATAAAGAAGAACAGTCTGAAAAAGAGGCAGGATGCTCCATGGGGTGTCTTTCCATGTGCCAGGGATTAGAGATGAGCACAAACCAAACTACAAACCAGAAAAACCAATGAATCCAGCTGGTTTGTGGTCCGTTTTGCGAACTGGGTTGAGAATCCCATTTTCCCAAAGCAAAATGAAGCACTGAACCCCACCACCCAGCGGTTCATTTTGTTCAGCAAAAGGGAATGCCCACCCACCCTCTTTCCACTACCCCGTTACCTCCCTATCTGGTGCTGCCATGTTGTCCTCTTCCACCACCGCCACCAGAGACAGCAGGTCCAGCTTCCCTTCCCTGAGTCAGTTTGTTTTTCAGGTAGTTTGTTAGCCACAAACCAGGAATCATCATGATCCACTTATTTTCCAGTTTGTGCCCATTTCTAATAAGGAATGCTTGTTTTCAAGCTCTCTAGCTGTGTGGAGGGATTCCATATATATAGGAGGAACTTTCCTCTTCAAACATTTCTTCTTCCCCCTGTGGAGACAGGGAGAGGCAGGGGGCAGTACTAGAACTGTCTCCCTACTCACACTTTCAATTAAGCCTTTTAAAATGCCTGTAGAGGGCTCATATTGCATTCTACAAAAATTCAGTGTGTAACAGAGTGCGTCAGAATGTCATGTACACTTGTATCTGATTTCTTTTTGACAGCCATGTAAAAATGATGTCAAAATAAAGCTCTGTGGCTGTTTTCCAGAGTGGGGGAAAGGAAGAACATCTACATAGCACCTCTTCCCATTCTACTTCTTGTTCGACAAACACATTAAAACAATTTCAAGCGTTTCCCCATTGTTTCTCTCAAGCATGACAGCAGCGGCAAGGCAAGTCATGAGAGGAGAGAAGAAATGTACTCCCCACATTGCCCCCAAAAGACAAAATGAACAATTATTTTTATTACAAAATATAATAATGACAAGTGGTGCCTCAACCTTTTCGGAGCAGACTGCTTTATATTGATTGAAATGAGTTTGGCAATTTTCCATTCAGGAAGAGAACATAATGTTGGTATTTCTTAATTTAGGGTAAAGGGAACATTTATTTTTTAAAGCAATTTCATCATGATATCTCCGTGTGGCAGGGGTTTATGTAGCAGGGAAAATATCACCCTGTTCCAACTTTCAGCTGAATCTGTCCCCTGACTCCAGCTACTGTAACTTGAACTCACCTTAATTTTGTAGTATGTTGCTAGAAAGAGTTATGAATGGCATTGATATGGCCAACATACCAATTCGTACCAAGTGAAATGCTGTATGTTGTGAAGTCACCTATGACAACCCTAATAAGCTTTTCAAGGTAAGGAGTAGTTTTACAAGTGGCATCTTTCCATCCTCCCCCACTCCCCAACGAGTTTCCATAATTAAGCAGGGATTCAGACCCAGGTCTCCTGAGTCCTAGTCCATCACTCTATCCAATACACCACATTGGCTCTACAAAAACTGGATACCAGCCTTAAAGAGGATGATGGATGCTTGATCTTCCTGAAGGTAATTCAGAAGGAAACATAAAAGCTTGCATTATAATTCATTTTGTGGACATTCACAAGACACATGTTTTTAAATCCATGTTTGGCCCCCTAGCAATGTTTCTCTCAGAGATGGAAGTAGGAATCTTCTGGGGAAGGGCGGAATAACCCCAAATCAATGGTGATTCCTGGACCAAGCAAAGGGACAGTTCACAGAACATTGAAAATGGATCTTTCTGTGGAACTCCTCACACTCTTTAGTGTAAAGGTAAAGGTAAAGGTTCCCCTTGACAATTTTTGTCCAGTCGTGTTTGACTCTAGGGGGCGGTGCTCATCCCTGTTTCCAAGCCATAGAGCCAGCGTTTTGTCTGAAGACAATCTTCCGTGGTCACATGGCCAGTGCGACTTAGACACGGAATGCCGTTACCTTCCCACCGAGGTGGTCCCTACTGATCTACTTGCATTTGCATGCTTTCAAACCGCTAGGTTGGCGGGAGCTGGGACAAGCGACGGGCGCTCACTCCATTGCGTGGATTCAATCTTACAACTGCTGGTCTTCTGACCCTGCAGCACAGGCTTCTGCGGTTTAGCCCACAGCGCCACCACGTCCCCTACTCCTTAGTGTACAATTTTTTAAAAAATTGAAAACATTTTGTGTGGGTGAGTGTGCTGCAAACTACTTTCAGAACATGGCAAAATTGCCCCCTCCCAGCTTTTGAGATCATTGTTTCATCTTTCAAAACTTTTAGGATGTGCTGGGCCCCATAGAATGCAGCTCATTCACCACATATGGCCTTTCCCAGAAAGGCTTCTTATTCGGTGTGAAGATGTGGAGTCTGAAGGGAGTAGTTCTGGACCACCAGTATAAAAAGCTGCAATTCAGTTGTCAGTCATCATTGGACAAAGGTGCTCAATTAGATCTGATGATCCACAGACCAGCCTGAACAGTGTGTATGTACAGGGATATGTGAATGCATGTGTGTGTGTTTGTTAGCATTTGCTTCGGAAGTGGGTTGGTCACAAGTAGGGAGGCTTGAGCAATTTAACCTTTGCAACTTCTTAGTGGTGGGGGACGTGGTGGCGCTGTGGGCTAAACCGCAGAAGCCTGTGCTGCAGGGTCAGAAGACCAAGCAGTCATAAGATCGAATCCACGCGATGGAGTGAGCACCCGTCGCTTGTCCCAGCTCCCGCCAACCTAGCGGTTTGAAAGCATGCAAATGCAAGTAGATCAATAGGGACCACCTCGGTGGGAAGGTAACAGCGTTCTGTGTCTAAGTCACACTGGCCATGTGACCACAGAAGATTGTCTTCGGACAAAACGCTGGCTCTATGGCTTGGAAATGGGGATGAGCACCGCCCCCTAGAGTCGAACACGACTGGACAAAAATTGTCAAGGGGAACCTTTACCTTTACCTTTACTTAACTTCTTATAACCTGACCCTTATCTCTTAGAGTGAAGTGTAGCTGGGACTTATCCTCCAGATTTCATGCTTTTCTAATTAGAAATGTTTGCACCTCAATAAGGGAATGCAGTTATAAGTATAACCATGAAAAAGAACTTACACGTAGGCAACAATCTGGTCCAGAGTTGTCTTGTCTGTCCGCAGGAAACAATAACTTCTTTGATTCTGGCTTTTTTTTTAGCCTCTTTTCACCTTCACCATTACAGAGTATCTTTCATCATTAAATACCATTACTTTGATTTATAGCTGCTAGTCCCACTGCTGGAAGATTGTTCTGGTTGGGTTTGTCTTGTAGACACTTTTCACTTGAGTTATCATCCATACCTGGGGTAGCTTGTAAACTGAGGGCAGGTGCAGGAGAAGTGTCCACCCACTCCAGTAACAAGCTGCCTGTGCCCATACCTATACAAAACCCCCACCCAACTAATGTAACAAATCTATCCTTTTATTCACTAAATATTGTGTTTCTCTATGCTGTCACCTAGCAACCAGGCATTGTAGATCTAAGCATTGTGCCTAGTTCTCAATTCTGCATTAACGTTGCTCATATAGCACGTCCTCTAAAAGGTAAAATATTAATCAGAGAACTAGAAATATTTTAATTATTTATCATTTCTTTTTATCACCCAAGCTTACTTTTCAAGAGCACTAAGAGTACTCAGAAAAGTGGTGGAGGAAAGGAATTAAAGTCTAATTGGGGATAATAATATTTCAGCCCCTGTCTTCAATGTAAGGTCGTATTGTGAAGCACACAGTAATAATTTCTCTCTTTCACACTCATTCAATGCTTTACAACTGTCCCACTCATTGGCCAGCATAAGGGAGACGATATCATCAACAACAGCAGACTGCCAGTAATTAAAGAGTTCCTGCTATGATCCCGGGTTTCATACAAATCACAGAAAATCAGTATCATTGCATGCGAGTCTTGTGGATAGGAACTTGGTACTTAATGGCAATCTGCTTCTTCTTTGTTCATGACAGAAGCAATCCAGGGGGCTGGTCACTAATTAAAAAGTTCCTTTTGTCAATGTAAGTTATGCAACAGAGTTTCACCTAGCATGTTAGAAAAAGAAGAAAACAGGCCAGTATCCAGTTCTAGACATACACATATTGTGCTCCAGCTGTGAAAGCTGCTATAGCAACTTGCCTACTGTATGTTTGGTCACATGTGGCCAGCAACTTACCTGATCACTGGCAGCATCTGCAGCTGGAGCTCCATATATGTGTAAATATATGGAGATTGGGACACAGTATTGTAATCCTAAGGACATATTTTGAAAATGCACAACAACTACATTATATATACATCCTATAACTCAGGGTTACATTTAATGCATCTGATGAAAAGGACTAAATAGATACAAATATCACAACTATCTGCAACTAGTTACTTTTAAAGCACCAAGTAATGAAAGTAGGTACAAAGTTACTTTGAAGTATGATGAGTAATGCCTAAGTTGCTTAGGTATATTAAGGAACACCTAGTTGCTTGCAAAGGTTATAGTTAAAGGGTATAATAGGGTACAGCTAGAGGTAAACTTTTGACAGAAATAACTTTGATGTCATTCTCTAATTAATGCTACTTAGTCAGGGAAAACTCTTTGATTTTACGTATTTTGAATTTTATGTATTTTGAATTTTTATACATTATTACCAAGGCGCTATATAAGAACTGGCAGTAGTCGAAACTCAAAAGTGTTTTCCTCTATTTTTCTGGCCTGTTGGCAATAACCCAATGCACTGATAACACACAACATAACAAATGACATGCAGACTTTGAGCAATGAGAGCAATAAAAGCAATAATTGGAACTTGGCTCCTGAAGAGTAATGAGTAACACAATGAGTTTCTTTCAGTAGATAATGTTCTGAGCTTTGCTCTGGTTTGTGAACATTTAAAAATAATAATTGTGTGCCATCAATTCAATTCTAATTTATAGCAGCCCTTTTCAGGATAGTCTAGGTGGAGAGGACTCAGAGGTGGTTTACCATTCCCTTCTTCTGGGGACACCCTGGGAGTGGGCAGTTTGCCAAAGGCCACACAGATTGGCTCTATTCGCTGGAGGCACAGTGGGGAAGTGAACTCCCAGCTTGAAGAGAAAAGTGTATGCTGCTATATGATATATGGAAACAGAGTGAAACATTGAGGAAAGTGATGCTGTTATGAAGTTAGGTTATGGTGGAATGGTTTTACTTTTGCATAAATCCATTCACCCCTTAATGTCTGTCAGCATATAATCCACCCACCTTTTTTGTTAGCTTGTTAAAAATGCATTTCTATTTCTTACTCTTCCATTTCAAATAAAGTATGCAAAGACATAAGAATAATGCAATTAGGATACTGGAAGCAATGTGTTTAAAATTGTGCCAAAACTGTTACGAAGGAAGGAAACTAACTGTTCATATGAATAATAGTGTATTAGCACCAATGACCATTTAAAGTATTTTAACATCAGGCCCTGAAAAATGTCTTATTTGTAGCTAAGCTCCCCAGTAACCAAGCAGTTGTGAGCTTCTGTAACATCATGTTCCTTTTGCTATCTCCAGTATAATTGTCTAAACCATATGGCTTTTCACCAGGCTGCTGGAGATAACAAATTAAGGAACTTAGTCCCGTTCCAAGTATACACAGAGGCAATCCATCACTAGCACATACAACATGATTGTTTCTGCTGGTTCTTCTTGCTGACGCCCTTAACATGTTATTTATTACCTTGCATGCATCATAGATTTAAATCTCCTTAATAACATTTTCTGAATCTTTTAGACCAGTGGTTCCCAATCTTGGGTAACCCAGGTATTCTTACACTACAATTCCCTGAAGCCTTCACCACTAACTCTGCTGGCCGAGGTTTCTGGGAGCGGAGATCCAAGAACACCTGGGCTATCGAAGGTTAGGAACCACTGTTCTAGACCAGATAGATGTTTGGTTTAGATCGACCCAGTCTTCTTATTTATATGGCATGTGATGACTTGTTCTCATATAATCTGACTATTTATAGCTTTATCTTTTAGTATTAAAGGAAGATCCAACGCAGGCAGCAGCAAATATGTATTTTTTGAAGGACTACATATACGAGTAGACTAGCTTCCAACCACCTATATAGACCTCTTTCTCCCATGTTTACTGTATACCTGTTGCTGAGAGTCTGTTCTAGCTTCTGTGTTACACACATGGATATGTGGGATGGGTCCTTCATGGCCCTTCCTGTAGTATTTGGAGAAATTCATTTGGCTCACTCGTCATCTTTTGGTGCAGTAGGATTGGGCTCAACTTGCAGGGAAAGAAAATCCAGACTGAGAAGAAGGTATTTTTTCCCCTCACATTCACTCTAAGAATTCACTCGGTTTTTTGCCTCCTCTGGCTCACCCACAAAAAGGAAGATTTGCATAATAAATTTCGTCCTTCTAGCTCTCGGTTTTTTGTTCCTCCTTTGAAAAATATTTTTTTCTGAGTAGTCACCATTACCATTCTTCCCCTGAGGTCTAGTATTATAAGAGAGAGAGAGAGAAACACTACCCATCAAAGCACCCCAGTTCCATGTGGGTGCCTCAGAAGAATGCATTGTCATTATCAAGCTCTTGGCTGGCCATACTCAAATGAGAAAAGGGCACAATCATTAAGCAACCGGTTATGTTGCTACACAGAAAACAGAAACATGGGAAGGTACCTTGAATCAAATCAGACTTTTGATCTGTTCAGCTCAGCTTACACTGACTGGCAGTGGATTTGCAGGGCTTCTGAAGGGAATCTTTTCCAGCCTTACCTGAAGATGTTTGAGACTGAACATAAGACTAGGGCCTCTCTTCTGAGGAAAAACAAGTTAGCTGGAGATATAGCAGTTAGACTTTAAGGTACTGTAATATTTTGCATTATTTCTTTTTCTTTTGCCAGATATTCTAGCACAGACTAACATGTCTACCTCTTCCAAACTTGGAGAGTTACAGTTTAATTTTGATGGCTATATCTAGGCCCTGGATCAAGAGTTGACTATGTATTGTATAGAAAACCAAAGCAAGAACTTTGAATTCTTTCATATTATTCTACCCTTCTACAAATCTGTAACTCTACACATCCTTTATCCCAGCACATAGCCTCATATTTGACACTTTTCTTCCCCATGGCTCTCCTCTTGTTCTTGAAGGTGACAGAACAGAAATCTGTGGTGGAGGCACAGTACTGCTTTAGTGTTTCCTCCCAGGTCTGTTTGTGTTGTAAGTATCCTATTATCTCTAAGCCTCAGAAGATCTGCACCACAAAAGCATGTGGCCTTCAATAAATAATAGGAGGAAAAGACAGTACATAATTCAAGAGACTGTAACTAAGGAAAGCATTGTCCTTTTTAAATGGAGAAAACAGCTGAATAAACACTTTTTGTACCTTTGCCTATTGTCTTTGAGACTGGAGATAGAAGTTTCTTGGATTGGATTCAACACAAACTATAGCCACCTTTCATCTCCCAAAGTCTTTTGCAACTTTACGTAGTAAAGCCAATTACCTATCATCTTCGATTAGATTGTCTAATACACTGAAATTAATTTCTCTGACAAAATTGTTGGCCTTTCAATGGAAATACTATGTTCTCTACCAATTACAGAAATCTCTGAGCTCTTGTAAATACTGGACATGTGCTGTTTTCAAAGATATTATTTCTTGTTCCTCTAAACCATTACAAGTTTTCTTTACTTTTGTTCTTTTTAAAGGGGAAAACGGTTGGGAGACTTGTGTTATGTACCAACACAATTTGACCCAACTCCGGGAGGCAGTGAAAGACAGGAGGGCCTGGCGTGCTCTGGTCCATGGGGTCACAAAGAGTCGGACACGACTAAACGACTAAACAACAACAACAAGGCCATCTTTCAAAACAAACTTTTTTTTCAACGTGGGTTTCATTTACTATACAATCAGAAATACAATTACAGTTACTAGGTGGCTTACAATTACTCTCACAAAATAGTAAGGCTATTTGGACTGTTATCATGAAAATTAATTGACCATGAATTAAAAATATAATTTTTTGATCATTAAATCTAAAATATATGTTTTTTCTAAATCATGAGAAAGGGCTCACGGGATATTAAGAAAGAGACTACATTAGGATAATCTATCTATCTATCTATCTATCTATCTATCTATCTATCTATCTATCTATCTATCTATCTATCTATCTATCTATCTATCTATCTATCTATCTATCTATCTATCTATCTATCTATCTATCTATCTATCTATCTATCTATCTATCTATCTAATATATACAGTATATATATATCCTAATGTTGTCTCTCTTATATTTAATATTTATATTCACTGTCCTAAATATATATATTTATTAAATATAAGCTAAACTGAATTGGACAATCCAGGAGATGCCCAGGAACCGCTCCCATAATATTTTCCCACAAAAGATAGATTTTCTTTCAGTTTGAGGCATATAAATACCTCAAATGCTTCTCCCTGTTGGCCAGCACTTACTGTGTACATTATGCTTCATGGAATATTTTCCTGGCAGTGAGATACTGCAAAGGCAATAAAAGTAGAGGCTTTTCAAAGAAGATCCACCATCGAAATCTATTTCCTGACATGGCCTTGGTTCACCATCCCAGAGGGAGGAACATTGCTTTGCTATAACAAGCTTGCCTGAAGAAAGGAGGCAGTTTAACTTTACTTGCTTACCTATGACCTGGATTCAAATGCTGAGAGCTAGTGTGATGTAGCTGATAGACAGTTGTACTAGAACTGAGGAGATCTGGGTTCAAATCCCTGCTTAGCCATAAAACATCAGGCACAGAATTGGCAATGGCAAACCATTCCTTGAATATGTAGGACACCTCAATAATCCTAGGACAAACCATGTGATGTTCAGTCAGGATAGGAATATTGTGGTATCTGTTAGTCTGGGTCTCAAAAGACCTCAAATTCTTGCATTTAACACCCTGATTCTAAACCATAAACTATTTTATCAAGTATAATTTGTTATGTGCCTTCAAGTTGGAACTGATTTACAGTAACCCTGATAGGGTTTTCAAGGTAAGTGACGTATTTAAGGAGTGCCACACTGCTCCGTGAGTGCAGGGATTCAAAACCCAGGCCTCCTCAGTCCTAGTTACTGTAGCCACTATACCACACTGGCTGTCAAGTATAATTTAGAGAGCATAAAATCCTCAATCATGATTTGCAAGCGAATAGCTTTGATCAGCCTAGTGACCTCTAGAACTGTTGGACTACAATCATCATTGTCCCCAGCCAGCTGGCCCAATGATTCTGCTACCTGGGAATGATAGGAATTATAGTCCAACACACTTAGAGGGAACAGGTTGTGGAAGGTTACAAGAAACTAGTACTTCTCAGTGTCTCATACTCTAGATACTTTGTACTTCGACACCCATAAACATCAACTAGCATGGCCAGTTGATGTTTATGGGATTCTGAGAATTGAAGTGTAAAACATCTGGACAATCTGAGGTTGACAGCTACTAAAAACAACAGAATGTGCCCAATTGTGGCCTATATGTGATTGCATTTAAATTAACAGTTCCATTTGTGTTCCAGAACCTCCTTCTATGGAAGCAATAGCAGCTATAGTCTATAACAGAACTCCATATGAAAAACTGCAGTTAAAAACCAAGGTACAAAAAACAGTCAGTGGATGTCATGAATTTAAGCCACATTTAATAATAATAATAATTTATTGTCATTGTAAGTATATACACATACAACGAAATTCACAGACACCCAGAGACAGACACATGCACACACATAAATTCCCAAACACTCCCCACCCACTAAAAGTCCCCCACTAAAAATACAAACATCTACACCACAGGCCAAGTAACACGGTCCAACTAATTATTCACTACTGGTGGTCTTTAAGCTCATTATTAATTGCAATTATAGCTCTGGGATAAAAACTATTGAGAAAACGTGTGGTCCAAGTCTTAATTGTTCTATATCTTCTGCCAGATGGTAACAGTTCAAAAAAGTTATAAGCAGGATGGGAGGAGTCTCTCAGGATGCTATGTGATTTCCTTAGACAGCGGGATGTGAAGATGTCATCCAGGGTTGGTAGCTGGAGCCCGATGATATTCTGGGCAATTTTAATGGTTCTCTGTAGAGCTTTTTTGTCCGCTACAGAGCTACTCCTAAACCATGCCAGAATGCCATAGGTTAGGACACTCTCAATGGTGCTACGATAGTATGACAGAAGTAAATGCTGAGATAAATTTAACTTGCCAAGCATTCTCAGGAAATACAGCCTCTTCTGTGCCTTCTTCATTAGCATGTTGGCATTTATAGTCCATGAGAGGTCCTCTGAGATGTAAGTACCCAGAAATTTAAAACTACCAACTCTCTCCACTTCCTCACCGTTTATGTACAGTGGTAAATGTACATTTCTCTTCCTCCTAAAATCAATTATGAGTTCTTTAGTTTTTTTGATGTTAAGTGTGAGATGATTTTCTTTACACCAAAGTATCAACCTTTGTACTTCCTTTCTATAAGCAGACTCATTGTTCTTATTTATGAGCCCCACCACTGTCGTATCATCCGCAAATTTAATAATTGCTACATTTGTAGCAAGGTGAATTATATTTTGCCTTATGTTCACAGAATGCCACTGTGGAGAAGAACATCATGTCTCTGCATGGAATACCACACTTGAATCTAATCACAATCCATCAACATTGTATATTTTAAGTAAAAATTAACCTCCTGTTTTCCCTCCCTTCCTCTCTCATTTTTCTTTATATTTTTTTGTATGGTTTCTATGTCAGCTGTGCATACAAAACAGATTAGGATATAGTCTTAGCTTGGAAATCTGATATCATGTCTATGTGATAGAGGGCTGAGATGTTATGGTAGCAACACACATGGGGGGGGGTAACCTCATGAGACTCTGAGCGCCCAAAGATATTATATTGAATTCAGATATTCATCCAAATGTTGAACAAGGGAATGGTAGATAATGGCCACTGGTATGTGATAGTCTCATTTGTCTTGGACGTGTTAAGAAGAAAATACCCCTGTTCAGTTATTATGCCAAAAAAAGGCCTATTAATACATGTGAAGGGGTTGGACTGTGAGGCTGGCCACACCCTTAGTGTCCCCACATGTGTAGCCTATGACTCTTGGTTTCCAATCTTACTGAGTAGAAGAGGAAGAATATCTAAAGAAGGTATCTACTCTCATCTGCATTGGTAGAGTAAAAGGATCTCTAATGAAGCAGATAGCTTTCTATTTATGAGAGTCAGAGTGAGGTTTAATGAACAAAGTTTCAGACAAGGATTCAGGAGACCCGTGTTAAAATTTATTTATTTATTTATTTATTTATTTATTTATTTATTTATTTATTTATTTATTTATTTATTTATTTATTTATTTATTTATTTATTTATTTTTTTTATTTTATTTTATTTTATTTTATTTTATTTTATTTTATTTTATTTCTATCCCGCCTATCTGGACATATTAGCCCACTCTAGGCGGCTTACAATAAAAGAACAATATAATTTAAAATCTGTGCTTGGCAATGGAATTGGGAATGGCAAACCAATCCTTGAATACCTCATATACCTTGAAAATCCTATCAGGCATATTGTGAGTCAGAAGCAACTTCACAGTCCGTAACAACTACTCATGGTCATGTTAATGCAAATACAAACATCTTCAGACTTTTCAGTGTGTGAAGCGAGGCACTGAAGATGCTGGAGGGCAGGGCCAGTATGGACAGCCCCATGTCTTTTCTACAGATGATTATAGTCTGCTAAGCCATAATGGGCTGGTCTGAAAGAGCCTATGCATGTACAAATTGGTCAATGCAACTGGAGATCCTGGCTTATTGAAGGCTCCATTATCATGTTCCTTTAATAGGGGATGTATACTGGGAAATACTTTTTTTTCTGAGGTTCTTAATTTTTTTAAAAATTGCTTTAACTCAGTGGTTGTTTCAACATGTTTAATTTTATTTTAATACTACAAGTTACTGTGATTTTAGCTGATCTTTTGTAATAATTTTACAAGCAGCAATGGGTTCTGTTATTGGGAGAAAAGCAAGATGATAAATAAAGGAATAGATACAAGAATTTTCAAACACATTACCAGACATGCATAGGGCTGGGGATAGTGGGCTGGATTTTGGGCTCTGGACTTAGGCAGGTGTGGTTTTGGCCCACCTGGTTGCCAAAGAACTACTGACAGCCCTTTCTGTGTCACCTGAGGCCTCTCCCTCCACCTTGGCCTTCACAAATAGTCTCCCTACTCATGAAGAAGAACTTCTGTGGAATCTGAACTGAATTGAAGCTTTCAGTTGCTTAACGTGCCTCACCGAGACAACAAATCCTTCAATGCGGATGTACCCCAACTAGAGATGGGGACAAATATAAAAACAGATAGGTTTTTCCAACGAATATAGCTTATTCATTAAATATTCATTGATCCATATTTGTGGGTTCATCCTTTGTATTAAAAGAAGAAAAAAAAAGAAACCCCATTCTGCCTACCGGCTACCCCACATAGCCACTCAATACCACAGCCTACCCCCCACCCCTTTCTTTCCCTACCTTAGGCCCCACACCACCCCCACTGACACCCTCTTACCTTAATCACTGCTGCTGGGGTCTTCTGGCCTCGGAGCCACACATGTAAAAATGGAGACTGGCTGCCCTTTGCAAAGATGGCAGTGGCAGCTTCCCTACCCTAAATGAAGCCACAACTGCCATCTTTGTAAAGGGAAGCCAGTCTCCCTTTTTATTCTAGGTGGCTGCGAAGGCCTGATGGAGACCTGGCAGCAGCTATTAAGGTAAAGAGGTGTTGGTGGGAGTGGGGTGGGGGCTAAGGTAGGGAAAGGAAGGGGGTGTGGGGGTAGGCTATTGGGGTGGCTGGCTGTGTGTGGGCGGGCATGGCTGCCTATCGGCTTCTGATCAGCTAATTGGCAGGTGGTAGGCAGAATGGGCTTCTGTGCCATGTGGTAAACTCTCCTTGGAGGACCCTATTTGTCAGTGAATAACTTGGATGTCCAATAACTTTGATGAATAACTGATCAAAACGAATTGCCATTTTTTTAAAATTTATCCCCATCTCTAACCCCAACTGAGCAATTCCTGTCCAGGGTCCTGACAATTCCTTCAAGTCTACTCCTTTCTCTATCCATCCTAGAGAAATGGGCTTATTTATGCAATAAAACCGTGTTTTATCTGCTATGATATACTTTGCTAAAGATGTATTTGAATTTCATTGGGATGTGATTATATTTCCCAGGAACTACTATGTCACCAGCCAGGTTCTCCAGCTTCTCAGGACAAAATACGTAGAAACTTGTCCCCCTGCATATGTGAATTCATAAACCTATGCATTCAGAAACAGGATAGAACTACAGCTGGGTCAAATGTGCTTGCCTTGTAATATGCTGCACATTCCTTTAGGGTTTTATTTCTTGCTAAGAAACCTTTAGGTGCCATCCTGTACCTAGAGAAACAGATTTTTTTGTGCATAAAATAATACACGTCAACTCCAGCGGTTTATTTGAAAGATACCTGAAGTTGCTCAAAGGACAAACCAACCACATCCCTGGTGGAATCCAGTAATTCTTTTCCATGAGCAGATGGACCTTCTGCTAATGCAAATCTCACATTTCTAACCTCTACTGCAACCTCCCATACACCATTTTCCCTATTTTTCCACGGGGACATTTCCCACAATCCTGGGCAATGTTATCTACCTCTGAGCCTTTGATTACTGCCTCTGGAACTCAATTCAGTGTCTGCTAGAAATGTGCTATTTGCCTCTGGCTTGATGAGAAGCGTCTCCTCCAATGCACAGTTCTTGCATTATAATGAAGTCCACTCTGAGACTCTCAGGATGGGCAGCAGTACATTTATACACTGACACAGAGTTTATTTTTATTACTATTTACATAGAGAAGGTTGTATGATCTCAGACAGCAATGGCTGAGAATGCAAGTTTGATCTGTCTGATAGTTTCATACGTGGTAGTTATTTGCTTTGTGGAACACTTAACGCCAATCAATTTTGAGTTCTTACTCTCTCTGCTTGCAAATTAATCTTTCCATAGATATTCTGAAGGAGAATCACTGTGTTACACCAAGATAATAACTTTTCCTGATTTTTTTAAATTGGTACACTCATTCTTTATTCATAATGAATGGATATTTAATCCCACAGAGAATGGAATTTTAGCCTGGCTTTCTAAGAAAGCACAGACAAGAAGGTGCCTGAATCATAACCATGGTGAAAGAATTTGCAAATTCCAAACATCACCTGGAGCTTCTGAACTCAGTTTCAGAACAATCCTGGCTAGATTCAAAATCAAAGCATGTTTTGTTTTTTGCTAATTATTATAATTATTATGAGGAACAACACACCCTACTGAAGGAAAAAAGTTATAAATTGAAAAGATTTATAGATATAGAACAAACATCCTCCTGCTTCAGTATGATGGCTGGGAGAAATACTTTGCCCTTTTTTAAAAAAAAAAACAGTTTCATTAATCATACTGAGGTACACTCAGGACCATGGACCAGACATTTTACATAACCCGGGATAAATCCATAAGGTGGTGCTATTGTATTTTTTTATGTGCTACTAATATGACTTTCATAAATTAGGATCTTAATGCAACAGAACAAGTACATAATTGTAATATTATAAGTGCAAGTCCACCCTTAAACTCTCTTTTGTTTCTTTGTAGGAAATATAAAACATTGGCTACCTAATATTGTAGATATTTCTTCACAAATCAGGGCCTTGTTTAAGGTGGCCACTTATCCAATTTTAAAAAATGGGAAATGCATTTCCCACAAAGAAGACAAACAAGGAGAGTGTTTTGTGTGAAATCTGCATACGGTGATTTTTTTTCTAGGTGCAAACTCTGAAACAATTTCTATAATTTCAAAGGAATCTCTCAGTAATGTGGAACCCCCTATTCAGGTGAACTATGTGTTTTTGGATTTTTTTTTTTAAAAAAAGATAAAAATTGTGCTGAAACAAACAGTCCAAAATCAAGTGGTAACTCCAAAAAGCCTGCTTTGACAGGCATGCAGGAAAGATTTACCTTTTGTGAAGTTTCCAGACTGGAGAATGAGCAATTGAACATTAAGAAAACAAAAATTGTGACTACCTATCTTTTATATATTGAATACTGACACTGAAGAACTAGAAATAATTAAATAGTGTCTATAATTCTCTTCAAATATAGTAAAAATGGAGACTGAAGCCAAGAGAACAGGAGAGAAATGTAACCTGGAATGGTAGCTATGAAGGAACTAGAGAAAATTCTTAAATGTAAGGATGGGTCAAAAACACCAGGGATAAGACTCACACTATGGTATTATCAAGTACTGGATATGCATAGGAAACCTGGACAACAAAGAAAGCTGACAGAGGGGAAAACCACATTAATTCAAAATATGGTGTTCAAGGTGGGCTTTGCAAGTACTGTGGCTCATGACAAAGAGAAATAAGAGGGTTCTAAATCAAATAAAGTCCCATCTCTCTCTAGAAGTTAAAATGACTAAAATGAGGCTGATGTGAGTTTGACATATCTTCCAGACTTACTGAAAAATACAACAAAAATGGGGAAAGATGAAAGCAATAGGAAAAGAGAAAGATGAATTGTGGAATGGATTGATTCAATAAAGGTAGTTACAGCCTTTAAATTTCAAGAGCCAAGCAGAACTATCCATGACAGAATCTTTAGGAGGACATTCCTTTTTATAGGGTTGCCCTATGGGGGAAATAACTGGAGGGCATGCAACACGATCAGCACATTAATCAAAGAGACGCAGATCAGATCAGTAAATATTGCAGTTTAGAAAGATTGTATTCCCAAAGTATCTCTACCAGCGGTATGGTATAGGAAAACAATCTCTAGAAGTTAAAGGAATTTGGGAACAACATAGTATAAACTACATAACAACATAGCATAACATAATATTAGTAATATTATAAAATTAAAAATAATATTGCCTGTTAATGTAAGATGCCTCCTTATGCATTGTTCGCAGTTTTAAATATTGTCTTTTCATGATGTTAACCATTGTTTGCATACTTATTGTTTCCAGCTTTAAATATTGTCTTTCATTGTTTTTAAGCTACCATGAGAAAGACAGGATAACAACAAGAGCAGCAGCAGGACAAGATTGTAAGATATATCTTTGGACTACAAATCCCAGAGTACTTCCATCCAGCCCAGCCACTGATCAATGGGATCCTGGGAGATTTAGTCCAAAAAACAATTTTTCCAGGTTCTGCAACATAGAGGAATATTTTTCTCCTCAATTGCAGACAAACAAAGGTTGCAAGCAGTAGTCTGAATCTGAGGAAAGTAATCTTTCTGAACTCTAAGCATTACCTATGCTAATGGGGATGATAGCATTTGTAGTCCAAAGGTTGAGGGAAGCAGCCACTGATGTGAAGTGTTTTGAGCAGTGACTGAGGGCATTCATTGTTTTGTAACAAGTGGCGTTTCTCCCGCCTAGCAGTGAAACACAAGTTATCTAGTGGTGTCCCAGGCTGTTGGCAGTTAAAAGCTAATTTGCTGAAACTTCTAACAGGAAAAAAAATATATATATAAGAGTTCCCTGGGGACTTAAATCAGGACACTTAATAGAGCAAACACTTGAAAAAACAGTGGAGTCAAAGACATTTTAATGCATTTAGAATGTCCCCGAGGCTACAATCTTTAGAACAATAGTGCTTCTAAAAGCCATGCATAAGAGTCCTCCCTGTCCATTATATCTTAAATAAGACTATTAAACTACAGCTCTGGCAAGGCTGAAGTCTGTGGAAGTATTTTGGGCTGCGTTACATGACAGTCCATCAAGACAGAGCATTTAATCACTTACAAAAACAGAAGAAATGCCCCCCCCCCAAACAAAGGATGGCAAAATCAGATATAGATTTGCATCAAACTGGTTTATGCTTGTTATGTGTACAGATACAAATTTGGAAAGTGCAGTATTGTGATCTAGCCTCTGCTCATGAACTGGGCCTGATCCTGGCAGGATCAGGTAGCCAGCTCAAGGCTGACCCAACCTTCTATCCTTCCAAGATTGGTAAAATGAGTGCCCAGCTCACTGGAAGGCAAAGGGTTCCTTGCATGGAAAGCCTTTGAGAATACATGTTCCTTACATAATTATGCTTTGAATTGCCCAGAGAGATCTCTAGCACTATGGGTTGGTATATAAGTTGAAACAACAACAATAATTCCAGACACTTAAACAGAAAAATAAAAAAAATATGTTTTACCATAATGGAGAGAACTATAATAACTTATTCCACTGCCTGCTTAATCTACACAATCTAGGTATTGTTAGCCTACAGTGACAAAGCCATTCTTTTTATTTATCTTTAAAAGAGACTTAGACTGCACACCCATTCAAATGTAGAAGTGTCTCGTGTGAAGCATAATATTGGCCACCGTATCAGATTGCAGTACTACTGTGCATAACGACAGCTTAGTGGTTGCCTCTCCTAAGCTTTTGCCGTCGTGAAGGGATATGATAGAGTGGGGGGGGAACCTTAATTTCCCCCTCAAAATTGCTGCCTCTGCCTCTGAAGGGTCCCTTTTAGGCTGATGGTTGTGAGGTAAACATCAGTCCAAAAACCTGAATTAAAGAATTAAAGAATTTTGACATGACTAATCCTCTACTGTTTAATAGGTTTATCAAGTCATTCACAAGTTTGAGCAATCTATGATACAGAGACACTTCCGAAATTCTAAGAGGAAAATAAACCAACAAAAAATACCAAATAAACTATATCCTTAGCGCTGATATGACTCAAACTGAGACATTTAGAAGATATCAGCCTCCCAATATTTAACTGGAGGATTTTATGGGGTTTTGCTAGAACTATTGAGCATTTTTGAATAAAATATGATAGGATGAACTCCTGCCACCAGGTTCAAGAGATGATTTAATTTCTTTTTTTAAATCCAGTATTATTACATATTACTCCTTTCTGCTGCAGAAAGCCCAAGTAAAATAAAATAAAATTGCTAGAGCTACAGTGCATAGAATCAGAAAGGCAGTGAGATTCAGTTTTGCCCAGACATATCATACAGGGCAAGATTATATTCTGTCTCCAGCAGTTTATTGAAAAGCCCTTGGCTTGGCAAATCCCATCTTAATTAAGTTTATTGATTCCAAAACTACATTTGGTAGGATCCACAAAGCAAGAATGTGGCATTCTGAAATAACCTGTCAGATACATGACAAATTAATCAATCTGATAAAAAAAGTTATTACACTGAAAGGAAGAAGCACCAGGACTGAGGTTTGAGAGAACAGTTTGATAGAGCTGAAGTAAATACCAGTTCTTTTTGCACTGTTAATAGACTGGGCTCTGTTGTAACAAAAAAAAAAAAACAAAAAAACAAAAACCAGCAGGCTTCATTTATAAGAAAGAGAATAACGGAATATGTTTTCTTTTATATGATACAGTAGAGCTTTATTAAACACTAGCAAAAGTACCCAGCTTTGCATGGGTTAGAATAGTTCTTGGTTTGCTATGTGAAAGCCTTTAAGCATGCTATCAGGATTAGATATATTCTGCTCCTCTAAGTGAAATTGTGGTCTCTGGGACTCTGAGGCACACAACACCTACTTCCATGATCTATCCCATAACTGTCTGAGGGAGGGATGCATCTATTCTATGTCTGTAAAAAAAGTCCTCATAGCAGAGAACAAAGGGCATTCTGTTAACTTTGTATCTCAGATAATTCTCTCGCCTTCCCACCAGCTGTAAAGTATTGGTAGCAAGCCTATGCATTGATTAGGGAGATCTTCCATCTAGTTACTGATGTTGGTGCTGCAGGCATGAAATATATAGACCTAGATCCTTTTCAGTCAAGCTTTGCATGCCATGGATTGTAGCACACCGTACTTCTTTGCACAGGCAAAAATCCTGCGCATTCAGATGGGTGATCTTCACTTAAAGGTAAAGGTAAAGGTTCCCCTTGACAATTTTTGTCCAGTCGTGTTCGACTCTAGGGGCAGTGCTCATCCCCGTTTCCAAGCCATAGAGCCAGCGCTTGTCCGAAGACAGTTTCCATTGTCACGTGGCCAGCATGACTAGGGAATGCCGTTTTACCTTCCCACCGAGGTGGTACCTATTTATCTACTCACATTTTGCATGCTTTCGAACTGCTAGGTTGGCGAGGAGCTGGGACAAAGTGACGGGAGCTCACTCCATCGCGTGGATTCGATCTTACGACTGCTGGTCTTCTGACCCTGCAGCACAGGCTTCTGCGGTTTAGCCTGCAGTGCCACCATGTCCCCATGGTCTTCACTTACACAAAGGCAAACAGAGGTATCCCATGTTTCAATACTGGTGGAGCTTTCCCCTTCGTTGGTGCTGATCAGGATCCCAGTCAAAGAAATAATTCTTTTTCATGTGCATTTAAAATTAAATAATCTGCACATGCAGACTCACAGGGTCCCCTCACTTGCCTAATTTCATGTGTCTATTTCATGGCTTTGGAACTATGGCTCTGACAGACAGACAAACACATTTTCTCTTATTACTCTGAAAGGATGATTGCACTGTACTTAAAGCAAAGATAAAGCTGTAAGCACTGACTGAATATTTAGGTACACTTTGTCATCAGAACCTCTGAGGTAAAGATTTTGAGATATCTTGCCAAAGGTTCTGGGTGCTTCAGAGATTGACTCTGAGGCAAAATTGTGCCCAAATATTCTACAGAGAGGGACAAACCCTGCCCTCCTCAAATCAAATAGCTTGCCCTCCAGTGTCCCCTTCTTTGGTTCCTCATGGAAGACCCTTTCTGTATTCCTATGTATTTGAGGATTGGCAATAGCTCAGTTGTAAAGCAAATGTTTTCCATTCAAGGGCCCCATTAATTTTTCTAGGCGGAACTGTAAAAACATCCTCATCTGGGGCCTTGTAGAGCCTCTGCTGGCAACAGTGAACTAAACAAACCAATGGTCTGAATTCAAGATAAAGAACTTTCCCATGTTTCTCATACAAAAAGAGAGTCAAACTTTTATCCCACCATCTGCCTTTACTATCCCATATACTCTCAGTAGAGCAGATAGAGGAACTGACCTGACGGCAATGACAATTAAAATCACTCTAATTAAGTCAGAGTATCAAATTAGCATGCCATACTGTTGAACCCTCAGCTAAAGGATAAATCTTGACAACTACTTAGTATATTTGCTTTGATACCAACATAGTCAGTCCAATGAGCTGAACTCTTTGGTGCAGTAGCATGTTTCTCTTTAAGGCTTCATTTGGTGAAATCTTGGCTAACCTGAATTTAAGCATTACCATTCGCTTGCTACTGAGGCCTTATCACAGGTTGCTGGCCTTTACACTGAACAGCCAAAGCCATGGCAGGGGGCAGAGCTGATGATTTACCTTCTGGACTTCCTGCATAATTCCTTACCTGTCCTGTAAACAGTTCTAATATCTATTTTAGTTAATATTTTCTTTTCAATTGTATTTCCCACGTAGTGTTGCACCTTACTAATTAAAAAAACGGTAGACTTTAAGACTATATTATTGAATTATACTTCAGATTGCCTGCCTTGTCTATCGAGGTTTGCTACAGTCTGGCTAAAGATCCAGGCAATTAGCAAATGGATTTGATGTCGAGAGATTCTTTGAAGCCAGAAATTGGAAGAGCCCAACATAAGGATTGCAAGTGTCATAAATATAATTTGAAAGTGTTCAGGAGCTGGTTGAAATCCATCAAAAAACAAAACAAAAAAAAAATTAATGTTCCCCAATTACTATTAAATAGATAAGGGCCTGGACTAAGAAGTAGAAGGGACCATTGAGTGTAGAATGTTTCCTTGTTTCAGCAGTAATGTTATTTTTGAGAATAAAATAATAAAGGGAAATTTTAAAAAAAATGAATTGCAAAGCTTCCAAGTACATTGAACGAAAGCTGTTAGAATGATGAATGATAATTTATTTTCCTCTACTATGCATTCATTTTCTATTCTGTTTTTCTTTCTTTTTCTTTTTCTTTCTCTCTTTTTTTGAGGGGGTGTGTGGGAGTACAAGTTATAATACATTATGTTTCAGGCTGAGAATGGATCAGATTCAAAGTTTTGATGATCACCTACAAAACCCTTCATAGTTTGGGACCATGTTACTGTCGGAGCACTTTTTCCTAAGGTCATCCACCTGACCCAGTATGTCCTCCCAGGCCATGATCCCCCGGATAGTGACTCTAAGGAAGGCCAAGAAATCCTCTACTAGACATAGGGCCTTCTTTTTTTTTTAAAGCAAAAACAAAAGCAAAATGTACTGCTTATTACCATCCCATAGTACTTAAAGCACTCCCTGGGTGGTTTACAAGTTAATTATGCTGGCTACACATTGCCTGCATCCCACAGCAAGCTGGGTATTCATTTTATTGACTTTGGAAGGATAGACGGCTGAGTCAACCTTGAGCCAGCTACCTGGGATTGAACCCTAGGTTGTGAGCACAGTTTTGGCTGCAGTACAGCTGTTTAACCACTGTGTCATGAGGCTTCTTTTCAGTGGCTCCAACTTTATGGAACCAACTGCTGGTGGAACTCTGCCTGGCCCCCTCCCTCCCCTCTTTTAAAAGATCATCGCTATACACAGAGGACTTTTCTGGCCACTCTGTATGACCTGTTCTGGCTGCTCTATATGTTTACATTTTACATGCCTGTGCCATTTTTTATTTTATATTTCTGCCATTGGAGATTTGTACTGTTATTTTGTTGTTTGTATTCATATTTTTGGTTTTAATTTATTGTAAACTGCCAGAGTGGTGCTTTTGCTAAATAAATAAATAAATAAATAAATAAATAAATAAATAAATAAAGAAAGAAAGAAAGAAAGAAAGAAAGAAAGAAAGAAAGAAAGAAAGAAAGAAATTTATCATTGTCACTACCTCTCCACAGCAAGCTTCCATGACCGAGCAGGGATTTGAACCCAGATCTCCTGAGGCCTAGCCTGACACACCACCCAGCACATCATACTGGCTCCCTCCTAAGAGTTCTTTAATGTATGTTTTCTGGGAGGAAGAACTGTATGAAGAGTAGCCACTTTGTGGGTGTTCCATATTGCAGTGGTATGAATACTACACACTCAGGTTCATAAACATTACTTTGTTTCGTTCGTTAATGAAGCAAAGTTATGTGTCATAACTGAGCAATGAAGCACATGGTTTGCAGATTCCACCCCAGAGGGTAAAATTTGTGTAGTAGAAAGGAGACCCTTCAGAGCTACTGTTTGTAAGAATGGACTAACAGTGTGCTTAACAGTCATCCAGTATTCAATTGCGGACTCAATATGGCAGCCTTAGTGCTCTCCAAGTATTTTGGATCACAGCTCTCAGTTACCCTATTCATCATGACTAAGTGGTCAGGGCTGATGATGGGTGGGAAGGACTGGGATAATGCAATCATGAGCTTTTGCTTATAAAGTTGTACATAACACACAGACTAACAATACTACATAAAGCAGAGGATAAGTCAACAACAAAGGTTTGTGTTCTCTTTCTACCTTTCATCGACATAATCATCTACACACACACACACACACACACACACACACACACAGAAAGAGAGAGAGAGAGAGAGAGAGAGAGAGAAGGCTATCTAGAGCCAAAACTTTGTGTATTCTCCTTCTAATGCAGTAACTCGCAGAGGTTTGCTGACTCCATCCAAATCAGGTCGACAAAATGCAAGCACTAGGATTCTACTTTGTGTCAAATATGCATGATCTTTCGCAGGAGTGTCAAACTTCCTGACAAGTCAAACATCATATCTTGACTGAAACTGACATACGACCAACCTAAAAAATGGTACACTGTTCAGGATTCCATTACAAAGGTAGAAGCTTGGTTCCTTTTTCTTTTCTTTTTGTTCCTTTATTCCAACCTTTCCGGCAGACTGCTATCTTAAATGGAAGCAGGATTAGTCATTAACAAAATGAGATTGAAGCCTTCTCTGCATTGCATCCATAAGTGGTTTTTATCTTAATGACATTTCCCCCCCCCCCATTTAGCCAATCTTGTAAAGCAGTTGCATTTTTGAGTGGAGCAATTTTAGCACAATTCAAAGTTAATTTCTGCATGGTGCAGACGTTATGCTCCATATTGTCTGACCACATATGGTGGGGATACACAAAAGCATATGGAGATCATGATTTCTTGCACCCTCTAGGACAAGGTCAGGAAATGTGCATCCAAGACAGGCTTGCAAGCAACCCCTCTCTCTTTTTGTAATCTACCAGATGCCCTGAAGACTGAAAAGTTTCAGCAGCAATTTTGTAAAATACCATTTTAAACAACAGGGTTTCAGAGCCATGACTTACTGCTGATTCTTGGCAGTGGGAGGGAGCAGCCTATGGGCAATCTTATGAGCAAAATTAGTCTTAGGATGGGAATCTTGATTAGATGCATCTCCTCCTCATAATAAAAAGCAGTATCCCTGGCTGTGGATGCAGTAACTCTCCACTTCGTTTCTTCCTGGACAATCTCTTTCAGAAATCATGTTCTTTGCATGTAAGGAGTGTGGGGCTAGCAACTTCAATGTTGCTTCCTCCATACGAATTCAGTGAAAGCTTTACACAGCCCAATAAAACAAGCTGTGTCTAGTGTAAATTGCAGCTGGTCGTACCATTAGGCAAACTGAAGCTTTCATCTCAGGTTGTGAAAACTGGACAGCATTGGGTATGGCTTTCCTGGATTTTCTACCAGGACTCCATGGCTATCCTCCTCTGGGCTACATCTGTTACACAGTTAGGTCTGGGCTTCAGGAGTGATGCAAGATCTCTGAGGTGGGAAAAATGTACAATCTCCCACCACACAGGGAGGGGGGAGGGCACAGAAAAATACATACCATCCCTCATGTAACACTCATGGGCAGTCAGTGGCAAGATGGTGGAGCTTTTTACAAGCTGGGGAAGAAGTGGGATGAGGAGAGTGCTTCCTTGATCCCCATGGTTATTTGAAAGAAAGATTTTTTTTTCATATACAAATTGCATCGATGGAAGGAATCATAAACTGGAGATTAAAATAGGGCTGCCATCTTAACTAAATCTCCTCCCTCGAAGAGCAGAGAGGTAGAAGGCTTAGTTTATAGTGGCTGCTTTTAGCAGGGTCCTTAGGGCCAAGTCACTATAGGTCACCTGTACTCAAGGCACTGGGTGGTAGTAAAGGATGTATTGCCTGCACCACCCCCAGTGTACCTGAGGCACATCTGTTACATTCACCCATGACAAGGTTGACTCTTAGCTTCCAAAACTAGACTGCCGCACCAGCAATGGTGGAAGACATAATCCTACTGCCAGTGTTGAAGTAAGATTTAGTGTGTAGTTTTGGCACATTAAATGAGAATAGCTACCATGTTCCATTGAACTATATGAAGAAGACCCATTCCTTATAGTCAGAGGTTTTGGCTGTGCCAATGAATTCAAGTAATATCAGCTTCTCAATGAGCATGGCATATTTTATGACATTAATCATTCTGTTTGTATTCTTGTCAAATTTTTGCCTTCCGTAAAGCTATCTTGATCTACTTCTACATTAAATGTATTTGTGACATTTCGAGTTTGGTGGCCAGTATTATAACTAAGATCTTACAATCAGGTTTTTTTTTTAAATTGGTAACAGTCAATTTTTTTTAGAATTCATGATTTCTTTCTGAATCAAGATGATCTTTATTTCATTCCAGAATTCTGAGATAGCTTTCTGAACAAACAAAAAAATCCACTAAGAAAGAGGTCACATGTTTAATATATCTTGACAGTAAAACTGTCAAGACTAACCATCTTATTTTTTTTCCCAGCTACTTGATCTGATTTATTCATAGAGAGTAACTGGTACATTTAGCTTTCAATTAATTCTGGATGACACTTTAGGAATCTTCAAATTGTTTAACTCAGAGCCTATTTCTGCCGGATGGGAAATCTGTTTGATATAACAGCAATAAAAGGAGGAGGGAGATCCAATATTTATGTCTTCTATTTTCTTAGTTAATTCACCAGAATCTTACTTGATTAATCAAATGTGTAGTTTCTGCCTCTTTGTTAATTAGCTCCTCAAACATGTATCCAGTTTTGCTCCTTTCCCCAAACATCTTTGCTTCAGATATGCAAATGACTCAGTTTTATAAATATTAAATCTGCTAACCTGCAGATGGCATAGTGTGAGGCACACTGAACACAAATGGAACATCTTTCCAGGTCAACATGTAGAGGACTGTTTTTATTTTAGCCCGGTTCACAGATTCCACTCCACACACTTGCTCAAGGATGGCCATTCTCCCAACATCAAGGGGATCTTTTAACATATTATATTACATATAGCGACTTACGTAACCAATCAAATTATGTCTGGCATTAGCCAATACATGTTAAATGGGCTAACTGCTAGATAGATAGAAAAAAAAAAATAAGTGACGGTTATTATTCTGTCAGTAGTCTGTTAGAATGTCAGAAGTAGTCTGTTGGTTGTTGTCTGTTAGGACTCTGCTTGTCTTTTACTATGTTACTTACTATATAAGAATATATTATGAAACAGTTGTGGATCTGTCAAACATGCAAGGGAGCATCTCTGTGTTTTTTTATACTGTGTCTGAAATGCTGTGTACAAATTCTCAGCACATTTAACATATAAAAGATAGAGCACTTGTACTATCTGATGCTGGAGTCATGAGGCAGATTTTTAAAAAGAGAGACAACCACAAGACTCTTAAAATAGATTCGACAGAACACTACTGATGCTTGTGTAAGGTTTGGATACCTTGTCACAGTTAACCGCTCCTAATTAACAAAGTGCATCTCAGCTGTGTACCTGATCTTGTGCCCAGTTGTACCACATTTTAATCACTACCATACTCTGGAACCATTTTTATGACACAAGCTTTTAGGGAATATCGGCCACTTAATCAGTTGTATGGAACATTATTCCTATGTGTGTGTGTGCGTGTGTGCATGCATTCATGTACACAATGGTACACACAGGGCCACCAAGGGTAGGCAGGAAGTCTTGATGGTTGGATGGGAATGAAATGCTTAAGATAGAGACAGATTATGCTAAGGTTTAATTGCAATTCCCATTTACAAAGTACAGAGGAAAAGAAGTGGAGGAAGGAGAATTTAGTGGCTTAACCCAAGAGATTGATTTGGATGGAGCAAATCTTCATTGTTCAGGGCTGCCACATCCCAAATTAGAATGGACCAAGGAGGTCTACCTTCTAGCAAGAGAGAAGTGAAAATAAGGTTCGCAAAGTATTGTTGGTGAACCTCATAGCATTGATAAATTAATTACTGTATTACTTCATTAAAATACAGGTAATCCTTAGCTGGGTTGTAATGAGAACTGGGGGAACCTTGTGCCAAAATGAGATGAAGAGGCAGCCGTTCATTCAAGCCATGATCTGCCACAATCCCAATCTTAGTTCTAGCAATAGACTTAGACTTCTAATTATCTAAAGGTTATTCTTCAATATATTAAAGGGTCTTCATGAATAAGAAGACCTGAAAATCTTCCACCATCCCTGCCTAATTATATTTGTAACATCACACACATTTTAGTGATGAACACTGGCTTCTGATCCAGTCCATGCCTGCTTAAGGACACACAGATTGGTCTCTGCCCTTTTAGAGGTGTTTTAATTCAATCTTTGTCTGGGTCTGTGTTGGTGTTTTTATGTTTCCAGATCTCTGTGGAAAAGCCCTTTCCTGCAGGTGGGGAAAGGTGGCTATGTCATCTTGCACAATGATTTTTAATTTTGCCCACAAGCGCCCTTCTAGCAGTAGGATAAAACCCAAAAGGCAGCAGGATTTGTGCCACCGCAGAGAAGACAAAGGCAGAAATGGGGCAGAGGAAAGAAAGACCTCTAATGCACTAATTCTGGCCTAGCCATCAAAACCCATACAAGATGAAAGCAGGTATTCATGCGTGCACACGGGTACACGCATGCGCGAGAGATCCTCGCAGCAATCTATGTATGACTATGTAATAGCAATAAACTCACAAACATCAGAATGAAGCAAGACAATAAAATTCTAGAATATTAATCCTAAGTATCATTTATTATTCTACCTAGGATCTTTCCCTTCTCCTACACATACTTAAAATGGTTTGCATAGTGGTTGCAAAGGGCTACAGTGACTTAAATCTGAGTCTTCCCTATTGTTTGGGCTTTATGCGAGATTGAGGTGTTTTCTCCCTTGGCAGTCCAATCTCTTTCATTTGTTTTCTCTGTTTAAAATGCTAGGTGTCATCAGTTAAAAAATCCAGCTGACTGATCAAAGATACACAAACAACCCATTGAATGCCTCTGCTTTTAAAAAACCATGCAACTAAGCAGCAGCCGCTGCGGGCTAAACCGCAGAAGTCTGTGCTACAGGGTCAGAAGACCAGCAGTCGTAAGATCAAATCCACGTGACAGAGTGAGCTCCCATTGCTTTGTCCCAGCTGCTCACCAACCTAGCAGTTCGAAAGCATGTAAATGCGAGTAGATAAATAGGTACCACCTCGGTGGGAAGGTAAAACAGCGTTCTGTAGTCATGCTGGCCATGTGACAACAGAAACTGTCTTTGGACAAGCGCTGGCTCTACATGTTAAAAACGGGATGAGCACCGCCCCCTAGAGTTGGACACAACTGTAAAGGGGAACCTTAATTTTTACGATAATTAAGCAGTGTGCGCAAATGTCTTTCTTGCAAATGTAGAACTTTAGATAACTTTGGCAAAAAATATCTAATTGTCTTTCAGATGAGGAGTAAACTTTGCTCCCTCTTTTTCCTGAAGAAGTCAAGGGTTTACAGCCTTTGTTCTTCTTGCTCCTGAGTAAAAAAAATTAATTGACAGATGCTTAGGAAGTAGCACTGATATATGGCAATATTAGGCAGCCTTCATATTCAAACTAGTTTCAAAGGAAATGGGTTTCAGATTTCTGACAGACCTTCCAAATTAAGCAGGGGGCGGCATGAATAGATTAGTGGGACAGGGGCAAACCCCCTTTCAGGTGACACCTGCAGAAATTAGTTTGCTACCTACACTCTGCTCCGCCTCAGGTGGTTGCAGGGAATTTGATGGCTGCAGGAGAACTGAGTATATTAAAAAGCATGCAATTAAATATTATTACATTACACCAGGTCAGCATTGTGTCATTAATTTATAGCTTCATTACTGTAGCAATAAAGTACAAATCTTTCCTTTTAATTTCTGCTTATGATTAAGGTTCAGCAATGCCGTGGTTTTCTCTCACATGAAACAGACGATATTGCCTACCAAAGTACTCAACAAGCAGAAGGGAAGAAATAATAGCTTGCGGTCCCACCCACTCATCTGTTTCAAAGCTTTGTGTCCATTCTTAATGCACATGGTCTTGGTGAGTGCTGGTTCCTGTTTTTACTCAGTATTGTAACCCACCAGTTGAACTGTCTCCCTTTAGAACTAACGAGCCTCTGGAATACTTCTTTTCTGTGTTACTGAAGTATGGTACAGGCTGGTGACTCCTGTTTTGCAAAGTAGCGATTCTGCATCAGGTTTAGGCCTGTAGATTCTACAAGCACTCCAAACAATAGCACCATGGACAGCTCCTTTGTAGTTCTGATTAAAACTCCAAGTAGATTCGCTGCCCCCATGAAATTGGAGTCACCAACCTCAATTGTCGCACTAGTGTTTCACCTTCACCCACAGTGATCAACAGAATTTAATATCCATTAGCTGAAACCCCAAAGCAATGCTGTGCCACCGTGCCAGTTCTTTCCAGAAAATCCAAACTCAGTTGAAGCTGTAACAAAATCGACTTGACATCACTTGGATTTCAAGTCTTGTACATTGATTGATTGATTTACTGGTCAGAGTTAATGTTTGTGGCCTCTGCTAAAGACAAAGCAGAAAACATGTTTGAATGCAAATACGGTAATGATTATCAAGACACTTGTGCCATCAGAGATGTAAAAGTACAGCAGAATAATTCACCTGTTAAAGTCAATGATTATTAGGTTAGGCATCCTTCAGTCTCGAAAGACTATGGTACCGTGCTGTGTATGGAGGACTTGGAGCAGCGTCTAGTGTGGCTGAGGAGGCCGATTCAAGAATGACAGTCTCTTCCACAGAAGACAAATCCAATCTGTCCCCTGTCCAGCTCCCTGGTTTTGCTGCTTTTGTGACTTCCTCTTTGCCTCAGCCTGCTGGGCAAGGGTCTCTTCAAATTGGGAGAGGCCATGATGCAATGCCTGCCTCCAGGCTGAACGCTCAGATGTCAGGGTTTCCCATCTGTTGAGGTCCATTCCTAAGGCCTTCAGTTCTCGCTTGCAGATATCCTTGTATCGCAGCTGTGGTCTCCCTCTGGGGCGGTTTCCCTGCACTAATTCTCCATACAGGAGATCCTTTGGAATCCGACCATCAGCCATTCTCACAACGTGCCCAAGCCAATGTAGACGTCGCTGTTTCAGTAATGTGTTCATGCTGAAAATTCCAGCTCGTTCTAGGACTACTCTGTTTGGAACTTTGTCCTGCCAGGTGATACCAAAAATCCGTCGGAGACAACGCATATGGAAGGTGTTCAGCTTCCTCTCCTGCCGTGCACAAATGGTCCAGGACTCACTACAGTACAGGAGTGTGCTTAGGACACAGGCTCTATAGACCTGGATCTTTGTATGTGTGGTCAGCTTCTTATTGAGCCATACTCTCTTTGAGAGTCTAGAGAACATGGTAGCTGCTTTGCCAATGCGTTTGTCCAGCTCGACATCCAGAGACAGGGTGTCAGAGATGGTTGAGCCCAGGTACACAAAGTCATGAACAACCTCCAATTCTTGTGTGGGGATGGTAATCCTGCTATTACAAGGGTTCCTCACTAGGCATGTAGCTTCTTCCAGTTTCTGTCAGACTTGTAAAGGAAGCTTATGTTTATTTCCCAGTCACTAATCACAAAACCATTCCAACTGAATGTGCAACATCTGGAATAAGGCAATCTCTAGTTAGGATAAAAAGATATATTTTGCTTCTTAGGGAACCCCACTTTTAATTATGCACTACTCCGTTGAGTCTCCACTCCCCCTCCTTCCTATAAAGTAAGCTTTGTGACTTTGAGATATAATACAGTGTAGATATATGAGAAATATATTGGTGATGAACAGTGAAAGATTCCCTGACTGTGATTGAAAAGGATAAAAGTTAATTACACCTGGAATACTAAAGAGTTGCATTATAGCATTGGGATAGGCAGCTCAGTGTAGTGGATAGAAGGACGGACTATGACTCAAGAGACCTGGCTTCAAATCCCTGCTCAATCATGGAAACGTATGTGATGTGTGTGTGGAATTAGTAAAACCACTCCTTAAATATTTCAATTGCCTTGAAAGCCCTATTAGGATCATTGTACATTGGTTCCAACTTGATGGCATATGGCACATTACAGCATCGGGCAGTTTCCTGACCTTTGTGCACTCATTAGATTATCTATAGCTTGCGTGTGGAGGACTCTTTCTGTACCATCAGGGAACTCAGCAGATCGGAGGAACTATTTTAACATAAAGATACTCTACCTTGCATATCTCCATAGAAATATTGATTAGCCACCATTTCCCACCTGAACTAAAGCAAATAATACAAGGCAACTAACACAAATGTAATTTTGTGAGAAGACTCCCCCACACCCATCCCTGTTTTCTGTTTAAATCTACTTCAGTCAAATCTATCTCCACATGTAGAATTTGGGCATATTGAGTTTTTGTTAGTTAGTGATCAAGAACAATGAGACATGCTCTATTGCTCGCTCCCTGTGCTTTGTTCAATGCCTGAAGAAAAGTGCTCTCTGCCAAGTTCACTGAGAATTTTAAAAAAG
Source organism: Pogona vitticeps (assembly GCF_051106095.1). Classification (NCBI taxonomy): domain Eukaryota; kingdom Metazoa; phylum Chordata; class Lepidosauria; order Squamata; family Agamidae; genus Pogona; species Pogona vitticeps. The sequence continues at coordinate 21,729,232 of NC_135787.1, read as the reverse complement.
AGAGACAAAAGCTTTTGAGGATGTGGGAAAAAAAATTAAAGGCAAACCTGGCAGTTTTGAATCCCGATGGTATCCAAGGAAAATGGAGCATATTAAATCTGAGTCATGCATCATTTTTGAAGCATTTTCCCCTCGTTTTATTAACATTAGTTGCAATATGCTTAAGCATATTAGCCTAATCAGTACAAAAGATTCATACGACTCATAGGAACTGGTGAGTAATTTGCTGTTTCTTTTGCTCCCAACCGGTAACAGATTTGGGGATTCAGCTTTTCCTGCTTTTTCTGTTGAAAGGAAACTGGCAGGAGTACAGTTAGGTAATTTTACTTTCTGGTCTTAATGATCTTACGTGGGAGGCTCTTTCGATGGTAATGTGTGTTCCTTTGCTTGCTTCAAAATGCAATAAGCCAGCCCTGTGGCAATCAGGAGTCCAGATTTTACTGAGCCACATCCTGACATCTGCTCTGCAGTCTTGCTGTGATGGTGATATTGGGCACTGAGAACATAGATTCAAGATGAAGTCTACTGCAGGTATTTTTCTTTCATGACACACACGTGTCTTCCTTGCCTTGAGCAGACCAGATTGCTGAAATTGATCAGAACAAAGTTCTATGGGGGAGGAAGGGCTAAGTGTTTGGAGTCTTTGGTGGGTCCCCAAGCCGTGGCCAAACCATTGAGCAGAGCTAGTTATAATGGAAATAGATCTTGTTGTTGTTGTTGCGATAGCCAGCATCGGTCCATTTTGGTCCCCAAAGGTGAAAGTGTTGGTGATCACCAATAGAATCCTGTACAGTCTGGGTACAGGCCATCTAAAAGATTGTATCTTCCTATATGAGCTTAGATGGGTCATAAAAAGGGATGTGCACGTTGGGTCTTTTGGGACTACAAATCCCTTATTTCTCCTTTCTCAGTGTCCCACCTGTGAGACCCATAGCTTACAAACATCTAAATTGGGCTCACTTGCAGAGAAGGCCCAGTTGCCAAGCTTCATGCCTTGGATAGACCTTACCTTCTGTTTGACAAATAAGCTTCCCAGCAACTAATGGGGCACTGTTTTTGCAAAAACGCCAACAACTATAGGTAAACTTCCATGGTGCAAGTCTTTGATCTAAGAGCCAACTTCAGCTTATGCTTTATCTGAATTGTCTCAGATCATATTTTCATAAATCATTATATTTTCTCTGAAACATATGTACAGTGGGGTCTCTACTTAAGAACGTCTCTACTTAAGAACAATCCAACTTAAGAACAGCTCCATTTGCTAAATTTTGCTTCTACTTGAGAACAGAAATCCAAGATAAGAACAGGAAAAAAAAACCTTTCCTGCTCTTTTTTTAACCTTAGGTCATCTTAGGTTAAAAAAAAAAAATCTCCCCCTAGTGGTAGAGTACGTATTAACCAGCTTTGCATTAGTTCCTATGGGAACTAATGCTTCAATGTACGAACGCAGCTCTACATAACAAAAAACAAACAAACAAACAAACAAACAAAACAGCCAGAACGGATTAATTGGTTTTCAGTCCATTCCTGTGGGAAATTGTGCTTCAACTTAAGAACGTTTCAACTTAAGAACACCATTCCAAAACGGATTAAGTTCTTAAGTAGAGGTTCCACTGTAGTTTCTATGGACGGAAAAGAGCAGATACGGATTAAATGGTTTTCAATGCATTCCTATGGGAAATGCAGATTCAACATAAGAACTTTTCAACTTGAGAACCACCTTCCAATACGGATTAAGTTCTTAAGTAGAGACCCCACTGTACTTTTCTCTGGTTTCAGCATATTACCCTTATAGCTAGAAGATCCATTATCCTGTTTAGAATGAGGCACATTTATTACATTTATGAATAATCTTGGCTTGGCTCTTATTGTGCCCTTTTACCTACTGGGGACATATGGGGTACCTTATTTTCAGAAGCTATAATGCTAGATATTCTTCTTATCTTTATAGAGGCTGCAGCATCAAACAGTCAGCATAGCGCAGGTGAATGTAAACTTATTGAGACCTGCAGTGGGGTTGAGGATCAATTTTCACCATATTTTTTTATCAGATAGCACACACACACACACACAGAATGAGGAGTACATAAGGAGAGTTGCTTTATGTTTAATAGAAAGAAGAGTATAGTAAAACTAATTCAATATAGAATGTTGGGACATTGCCTAATTTGTTTTCTGAAATTACATGCTTCTTCACTTTTCAATCTTCTGCACAAAAAAGTGAATTGGGGTGGAGAGGAGGAAGGCGACTGGAAGACAGAAGGTTTAGACCTCCCTAGTCCATATATGGTGGTTCTGATACAGATTAGGATGTGCATGCTTGCAAGAAAAAAATGTTTTAAACTTCACTGTACACATTCAGCATCACCCAATGATCCATAATGCAGGTTAGTGAAGAAGGAGGCACCCCCACTGACTGAACTACAGGGCACTGGTATTCAAGTTTTCACAGTTTAACCCCAAGCATGCATCCCTCTGAATATGGGATGTCTCTTATCTTTTGTGCAATACTCACCTTTACATGTTGATGAGTAGATTCTGGTAGTAGATAAAAAAATAAAAGAAAAAAAGAAGAAGAACCTGGAAATTAGGGCAGTGGGCATGTGCCAGTCAACCCTTTATTGACTCACCATGTGTTTTGCACAACAAATGATTTTCATACAGTAATATGTGATTATCTGATTTATAGGAAACTGTGTGTTTAGTCGTTTAGTCGTGTCCGACTCTTCGTGACCCCATGGACCAGAGCACGCCAGGCCCTCCTGTCTTCTACTGCCTCCCGGAGTTGTGTCAGGTTCATGTTGGTTGCTTCGCAGACACTGTCCAGCCATCTCATCCTCGGTCGTCCCCTTCTCCTCTTGCCATCACACCTTCCTAACATCAAGGTTTTTTCCAAGGACTCTTTTCTTCTCATGAGATGGCCAAAGTACTGGAGCCTCAGCTTCAGGATCTGTCCTTCAAGTGAGCATTCAGGGTTGATTTCCTTTAGAACTGATAGGTTTGTTCTCCTTGCAGTCCAGGGGATTCTCAAGAGCCTCCTCCAGCACCACAATTCAAAGGCATCAATTCTTCGGCGGTCTGCTTTCTTTATGGTCCAGCTCTCACTTCCATACATCACGACAGGAAAAACCATAGCTTTGACTATTCGGACTTTTGTTGGCAAGGTGATGTCTCTGCTTTTCGAGATGCTGTCAAGATTTGTCATCGCTTTCCTCCCAAGAAGAAGGCGCCTTTTAATTTCAGGGCTGCTGTCTCCATCTGCAGTGATCATGGAGCCCAGGAAGATAAAATTTGACACTGCCTCCATATCTTCCCCTTCTATTTCCCAGGAGGTGATGGGACCAGTGGCCATGATCTTAGTTTTTTTGATGTTGAGTTTCAGACCGTTTTTTGCACTTTCCTCTTTCACTCTCATTACAAGGTTCTTTAATTCCTCCTCACTTTCTGCCATCAGAGTGGTATCATCTGCATATCGGAGGTTGTTGATATTTCTTCCGGCAATCTTAATTCCGGCTTGGGTTTCTTCCAGTCCAGCCTTCCGCATGATGTATTCTGCATATAAGTTAAATAAGCTGGGGGACAATATACAGCCTTGCCGTACTCCTTTCCCAATTTTGAACCACTCAGTTGTTCCATGACCAGTTCTAACTGTTGCTTCCTGTCCCACATATAGGTTTCTCAGGAGACAGATAAAGTGGTCAGGCACTCCCATTTCTTTAAGAACTTGCCATAGTTTGCTGTGGTCCACACAGTCAAAGGCTTTCGCATAGTCAATGAAGCAGAAGTAGATATTTTTCTGGAACTCTCTGGCTTTCTCCATAATCCAGCGCAAGTTAGCAATTTGGTCTCGAGTTCCTCTGCCTCTTCGGAATCCAGCTTGTACTTCTGGGAGTTCTCGGTCCACATACTGCTGAAGCCTACCTTGGAGGATTTTGAGCATAACCTTGCTAGCGTGTGAAATGAGTGCAATTGTACGGTAGTTGGAGCATTCTTTGGCACTGCCTTTCTTTGGGATTGGGATGTAGACTGATCTTTTCCAATCCTCTGGCCACTGTTGAGTTTTCCAAACTTGCTGGCATATTGAATGTAGCACCTTAACAGCATCATCTTTCAAGATTTTAAATAGTTCAACTGGAATGCCATCACCTCCACTGGCCTTGTTGTTAGCCAGGCTTTCTAAGGCCCACTTGACTTCGCTCTCCAGGATGTCTGGCTCAAGGTCAGCAACTACATTGTCTGGGTTGTCCGGGATATCCAAATCTTTCTGATATAATTCCTCTGTGTATTCTTGCCACCTCGTCTTGACGTCTTCTGCTTCTGTTAGGTCCTTCCCATTTTTGTCTTTTATCATGTTCATCTTTGCGCAAAATGTTCCTCTAATATGTCCAATTTTCCTGAACAGATCTCTGGTCTTTCCTTTTCTGTTATCTTCCTCTATTTCTTTGCATTGTTCATTTAAGAAGGCCCTCTTGTCTCTCCTTGCTATTCTTTGGAAGTCTGCATTCAAGTTTCTGTAACTTTCCCTATCTCCCTTGCATTTTGCTTCCCTTCTCCTCTCTGCTATTTCTAAGGCCTCGTTGGACAGCCACTTTGCTTTCTTGCATTTCCTTTTCTTTGGGATGGTTTTCGTTGCTGCCTCCTGGACAATGTTACGAGCCTCTATCCAAAGTTCTTCAGGCACTCTGTCCACCAAATCGAGTTCCTTAAATCTGTTCTTTACTTCCACTGTGTATTCATAAGGGATTTGGTTTAGATTATACCTGAGTGGCCCAGTGGTTTTTCCTAATCTCTTCAGTCTAAGCTTGAATTTTGCTATGAGAAGCTGATGATCAGAACCGCAGTCAGCTCCAGGTCTTGTTTTTGCTGACTGTATAGAGCTTCTCCATCTTTGGCTGCAGAGAATATAATCAATCTGATTTCGATATTGCCCATCTGGTGATTTCCATGTATAGAGTCGCCTCTTGTGTTGTTGGAAAAGAGTGTTTGTGATGACCAGCTTATTCTCTTGACAAAACTCTATTAGCCTTTGTCCTGCTTCATTCTGAACTCCAAGGCCAAACTTCCCTGTTGTTCCTTTTATCTCTTGGCTCCCTACTTTAGCATTCCAGTCCCCTAGAATGAGAAGAACATCTTTCTTTGGTGTCAGTTCTAGAAGGTGTTGTAAATCTTCATAGAATTGTTCAATTTCAGTCTCCTCAGCAATGCTGGTTGGTGCATAAACTTGGATTATTGTGATGTTGAATGGTCTGCCTTGGATTCGTATTGACATCATTCTATCATTTTTGAGATTGTATCCCATTACAGCTTTTCCCACTCTTTTGTTGACTATGAGGGCTACTCCATTCCTTCTACGGGATTCTTGCCCACAATAGTAGATATGATAATCATCTGAGCTGAATTCGCCCATTCCTGTCCATTTTAGTTCACTGATGCCCAGGATGTCGATGTTTATTCTTGCCATCTCCTGTTTGACCACCTCCAGCTTCCCAACATTCATAGATCTTACATTCCAGGTTCCTATGCAGTATTCTTCTTTGCAGCATTGGATTTTCCTTTCACTTCCAGGCACGTCCACAGCTGAGCGTCCTTTCGGCTTTGGCCCAACCACTTCATTAGCTCTGGAGCTACTTGTACTTGTCCTCCACTCTTCCTCAGTAGCATGTTGGACGCCTTCCGACCTGAGGGGCCCATCTTCCAGCGTCATATCTTTTAGCCTTTTCTTTCTGATCATGGGGCGTTCTTGGCAAAGATACTGGAGTGGCTTGCCATTTCCTACTCCAGGTGGATTGCGTTTAGTCGGAACTCTCCACTATGTCCTGTCCGTCTTGGGTGTCCCTGCACGGCATAGCCCATAGCTTCTCTGAGTTACTCAAGCCCCTTCGCCACGACAAGGCAGCAATCCATGAAGGAGTATAGGAAACTAGAATGTGTAATCCAATAAAAAGAAAGGGGAAAGAAATGCCTTGAAAGGGTGAAGGTGAAAGAGCATGAAAATGGAGGAAAAGAGATATCAGCATAATATTAAGAAGAATTATTGATAGGGGGCAGAAGAGATAGGGCATTTGGGTGGAACTGTGAATTATATTTCTAACCCAGGCAAAGAAAACTCAGTATAGTTATTCCTACTAACCAAATTCCCTGCTAAGCGGTGTTCTCCCTTAAGTACTGTGAAATGGCTTACCATTTTCCTATTTTGTACAACTTTTAATTGGTATAGAAAGGGACAAGAGAGTGATAAGAACAACAGATGACAGATGACTTCTGCTAAGTGACAACTTTTGTTAGATTTAGGCTGTAAAATATATTTGAATGCCTAAAAATACATGACCTGTTGCCACAACCCACTTCCAAACAATCATGCTTTTGACATTCAGAGAAAAACTTGTCTCACATACATATGTCAGTATGAAATATTCCTAAAGGATACTGCTAAATGCATTTGAAAACGGTTGAGTTTTTCCTTTCTCAACCAAAGATCAGTTGCATAACAGTAATGCAAATATAGTTAGCATGGGGGGAGGGATCATGATGAGCAAAGACTGGGAAGATCAGCTGCTTTGGAAAGTTACCTTTCAAATTCTTTATACTATTACGCTGCCATGGAATAATAAGGGCTGCATAGTATACTATGAATACTTAACATTTTAGATAACTAGAATCCAGGAGCAACAAATACTCATTGCCACTTTAAACATGTTTGTATATATGCATTTGACTTATGGCAACTCTAATAGGGTTTCTGAAATACCAGAAATGTTGAAGGAATGGTTTACCATTGCATCCGCTAGTGAGTTTTTATAGTCAGGTGGGGTAAACACGTTTACCCAGTTGTAATATAAAAAAACTAAGTTCAATACCTAGTCTCTAGAGTGGACCCAATGAATTAATGGGACATACATAAGAGTTGACTGAACAAGTCTCATTCACTCAACCAGAGTACTCCAGATTGGACAAAACACTGAATTTCCTGTTTTTGCCCCTCATTTTCAGATATGGTTGACAGTTGAATCTTACTCCAATTCTGACAATAGGACAGTGGATTCTTCAAAGCATAGTAGGTATGATTATAGAATACACAGCCCTCAGATAGCTCATTACCACTCCATACCCTTCAACACATGCTGGATTGGAAACCTTTACTCACTCTGCCTAAAATGTGGGCGGGCCCTGTTTTATATCTGTTAGTGAATTGTATCTCTTTAAACTAAACTTAAGAGTCTAAATGTCTCTTCACGCTTGGTGGCTGTTTATGGCCCGTGGACCTTCCTGTTAAGAGAAGCTAACTTCCTCCCTATGAAAAGATCTACTTATAAAGATCTTTTCATTCAGGTGGATCTCTGACACTTAAACGGGATTGCTGTAAAAGGCAGGTGTAGCCTCAAAAATTGTTTTTAATTGCTGTTGGAGATGTTTTGTGATATAATAAATCAGTTTTATGTTTTAGCCTGTCCTTGGTTGATCCATTTCATTGGTAGCAGCCCTAATACCCATACTGAAGGGAGAAATGGAAAGTACAAATATAATACTATAGAAAAAAAAATACAAGAGCTTTCAAAAATTACTTTTGGGGATCATCATCCCAGTTTCAAAATATTTGAAGCAGCATATGCCACTGCAGTGTGGCAGTTGTATGGCAAAAAAGGAACTTTTTCAAAAGCTGGGGGTGGGGAAAGGTCCTTTATATTACAAACAGCAACAAGCAGAATGTATATAGGAGAAAGAGTGGCAACAACACAATACAGTTGTATGCTAACAGCTACAAAGCAAAATATTAGGATTGGCTGCATTCAGGATATATGGTATTAATTAGGGGCAAAGACTCTTTCAAACATACTAGTGCTTCATTAGGACTGCAAAAGAGAAAGAAATTAACTGCTGAATTCCACCACCACCTCCAAAGAGCCTCTGCTCCTCATACACGGAACATTAATATGGCAGTTAGAAATTCATTTGTCACAATAACTATTGATAGGAACAGTGACAGCAGAGGGAATTGCAAGTGACTATGCCTCCAACTTAGACAGAGAAAATACAGCTCTGGATAAGGTTTGCTGAGAAGTGAGCCTTCCAGAACAACAGCCACTTTCTATGCACTGGTTAAACAAGGAAATTATATGGACGTGATCAAATCCAATACCACACTCTTTCTCTTAAGCACATTGACCACAACCTAAGTTACACAGAGGAGCTATAAAACCCACCAACAGAAAGAGAAGGGGGTAGGGACATACTTAATCATTCCCACTGAATTTTGAAAAGAAAAAGGCTAATGTGTTACATATCTCAGTTACCTCCCACTTGGATTATTGCAATATGCTTATGAGGAGTCCTTTTAAGGAGAAAGGTGGGCTAAAAACAAACAAACAAATAAATAAGAGTTTTCAGAAACTTTAGCTGTAGCCAGATTGCTGACTGGCACTAGTTTCTGGGAGCTTATCTCCCTTATTACAGCAGCTTCCATGGCTGCCAGTCCATTTCAGAGCTCAGTTCAAGGTGCTGATCATGACTTATAAAGCCTTATAAAACTTGGGTGAGGCTCTTTGAAGGGCCATTATCAGACCCATAAGAGCTACCCTGGCTTGAAAGGTCTTCTAGAAAGGCCTCTTTCACTAACTTCACAATTTTTTTTGGTGAGGATGCAGGAGGGGACCTTTTCAGTGGCTGCTCCCAGGTTATGGGATGCACTCCACTTGGAAGCCAGGTTGATGTCCTCCCTGTTGTCGTCCAATTGGCAAATAAAGGCCTTCATTTTTAGGCTGGCTGTTAACTTTATGTGGGCAAGTAGGGTATCATGGTATGCAGTATTTACTGATTTCAGGGGAGTGTGCTTAGTTTAAAGTATTTCTAAATAGTAGCTTTTAATATTATTTATTTAATTGAGGTTTTTTTTAATGTTGTCTGTTTCAATGTTCTAAACTCTTTATTATATTGTTCTAAAGCAGTCTGGATAGCCAGTCAGAGACTGGAAGTTCAATTCCCCACTGTGCCTCCTGTGAGTAGAGCCAGCTTGTGTGGCCTAGGGCAAGCTACGCAGTCCAAGGGCACCCCTAGAAGAAGAGAAGGATAAATCATTTGTGCTTATTCTTTACCTAGAAAATCCTGGAAAGGGTCACTTTAAATCAGAATTGATGAGATGGTGTCACATCATCATCATCATCATCATCATCATCATCATCATCATCATCATCATCATCATCATCATGTTTTAATAAATGACTGTGAGTTTTCAATGGGGAGTAAAGGTAAAGGTTCCCTTCACATTTTTAGTCCAGTCGTGTCCGACTCTAAGGGGTGGTGCTCATCCCGTTTTCAAGCCGTAGAGCCAGCGCTTGTCCGAAGAAAGTTTCCATTGCCACGTGGCCAGCGTGACTAGGGAACATCATTTTACCTTCCCACCGAGATGGTACCTATTTATCTACTTGCATTTACATGCTTTCGAACTGCTAGGTTGGTGAGGAGCTGGGACACAGTGACGGGAGCTCACTCTGTTGCGTGGATTCGATCTTACGACTGCTGGTCTTCTGACCCTGCAGCACAGAGGCTTCTGTAGTTTAGATAAATAGGTACCGCCATGGTGGGAAGGTAACGGTGTTCCATGTCTAGTCGCGCTGGCCACGTGACCACGGAAGATTGTCTTTGGACAAATGCTAGCTCTATGGGATGGAAACAGAGATGAGCACTGCCCTCTAGATTTGGACACGACTGGACAAATTGTCAAGGGGAACCTTTGCCTTTACCTTATAATGTTTTTTAAATTATATAAACTCTTTACTTAATGACCTACCAGCCTATCTGTGAGTGAGCATCGATCAGTTACTAAACTATTCCTCTGGGTCATTACAGAAATGATACTGTCATAGACAAGTCTACAATTTAAGGCTCAGACAGAAAACTCTTCTGAAGAGCTGGGAGGGAAACTACTCATTGTGGAACCCATGGTAACACATCTTATGGAAAAGATGTCATAAAAACTCCATGGGAACACATCCAATTGTCGATTACAGCACAGTAAGTCCTAGTCAGCAAATATCAGAGTGCTAACCTATAGAAAATGCAATATAAGCTCAATCTAATCAATAAAGCTGCAGCCTCTGAACACACATTATGCAGATTGCTTTCATTCTCTGCTCTCAATGAAGAATTAAAGGACTAGCAATAGATAGGGTGTCTGAGAAAGTAATGACAATTTGCAGCATATAGTATCAAAACTCATTAATTTTTTCAAAGAAATGCACCTTGGAACACATGTAAGACAGGGATGAGGACTTGAATTGGGAGAATTGCTGTCAAGTCAGGCTTAACTTGCATTGGTGACTCAACTTGGTGTCCCCCCCCCCCATGACTCTGACTTGACTCATGACTCGGAACCCACCTACCCCTCCCTTTTCTCTACTTTCTCTTTAGATCGTATACTTTTTCGGGGGGGGAGTTTGTTTTTAATGGGGAGTCAGACTTGGGGCACTTGAGACTTGGGACTTGGTACCAAAGTCTCGGACTTGGGATTTGGAGCCAAAGACTTGCCAACATCCCTGTTGGAACACACTTATGACAATACACACCAGCCAGCCATGGGCTTTTCTGTTTTCTGCATTCTGTAGCCTCTGAGCATTTTCAGTCTTCACTGGGCCATTTGTAATGTGATTTTGGGTTTTTTTTTTTTTTTTTTTTTTGTCCTTTACATCTCTCCCCCCCCCGTCCTGAAGCATACCATTTTTATGCCTGCAAACTTTCTCTTGAATTTCCAGATACGTACTTTAGCTATGTTGCCCTACAATTCTTGGTAGAATTGCTTGGGACATGCTCAAGAGAGGGTGAACAACAGCCCAGTATCCCATAACAGCTCCCTGCAACCTTTTTAGCTAGCTTTAAATGTTGCTCATAAGGGATCACGAGTTTCCAAATGCTGGGGGAAGCTTGTATTCCATACCTCCCACTGTGTTGGGATCTGCAAGATGAGGGGAAGTAGGGATCTTGCAGATGAAGCCTCAGTGTAGGAATTTGTAGATGAAGCCTCCCCTTGACCAGCAAGGGGGAAAAGAAAAGACGGGACACTCGAGTGTGGTTTGCAGGGCGGGATCCAGATGGACTAAACAGCGTGCTCTGTAGCATGCTGTTCAGTGAGAACTCTCCCAGACCGTCGCCTCGCCCCCGTTTATTATCGGGATCTTCCTTTGAACAAGTTAATCAAAAACTATTCTAAACAGAGGCGGTTAATATCTTGAATACACAAGTATGGTAAACAGAGGTAAACAGAGACAGATAAATCCTAAATACACAATCAGGGTAAACATTCCTGAATACAGAGCAGGGTAAACATAGACAGATAACACCTTTAAATACACATGAAGTTAATACAATTTACCCAGAGACAGGAAATTATCTTAGATACCAAAGCAGGTCAATGATCATCCTTACTGGAAACTGACCTGGGCCCAAAAACAATGTCTGCTATATACATTGTAAAAGGATATAATTTCCCCACACCACTGCCAAAATGTTTCACCACCCCACTAGTAATAAAGGTAAAGGTTAAGGTTCCCCTTGACAATTCTTGTCCACTCGTGTTCAACTCTAGGGGGCGATGCTCATCCCCGTTTCCAAGCCATAGAGCCAGTGTTTTTGTCCGAAGACAATCTTCCATGGTCACATGGCCAGTGTGACTTAGACACGGAACGCTGTTACCTTCCCACCGAGGTGGTCCCTATTTATCTACTCGCATTTGGCGGGAGCTGGGACAAGCAACGGGTGCTCACTCCATCACATGGATTCGATCTTACGACTGCTTGGTCTTCTGAACCTGCAGCACAGGCTTCTGCGGTTTAGCCCGCAGCGCCACCACGTCCCACCCCACTAGTATCTTAATTTAAATTTTTTTTTTTTTTAAAAAAAAACATTTTAGGGCAACATGGAGCTCTGAACCATAATGATAGATGCAATGTGATACATTAACCACAAAACAAAACAAAAACAAAAACGTTATGACAATTTTCAGTGGAAGTGGAGACCTGAAAAGGAGGAAAAGGCCATTTTTCTTTTCATCTCGGGCTTATTCGCTACAACCCTTGCAAATTAAACTAAGAGAACTCTGTATAGCAGTAATAGTGATGTACCACATTTTTCTGCAAGGGTGATTTATTGCTTAATTAGGAATATTGTCCTTAGGCTCGGCAACAATAGATCAACCATTAAGAAAATACATTCTTCAAAGCTACTGAGCCTATTATATAAAGCTTTTCTGAAAAATCAATTCTAACTCTGCACTGGAGTAGTTAGGTTTCAAACAGACAAATAAAGTTTTAACTTCTTACTACTGTTATGACCCTCATTATGATGAAAGGAAGGCCCTGCTTACTGCAACAATATCTGATGGGATATCATGACAGCATTCTACCAATGATTCACTTGCAGAGAAATTGCGTAACCTGTGTAACCTTCCAACTCTTACCGAAAACCTACAAACTGGGCCATCTCGGCTTCCCTATCATCTCAGGAACTGGTACCATCACAGTGGGGGTTTCTGGGTATATGACTTAATATTCAGTCCATATGCCACAAATTTTTGTTGCTTTTTAGTCGTTACGTTGTGTCTGACTCTTTATGACCCCATGGACCAGAACATGCCAGGCCCTCTTGTCTTCCACTGCCTCCCGGAGTTTCCACCTCTTGCCTTCACACTTTCCCAACATCAGGGTCTTTTCCAGGGAGTCTCCTCTTCTCATGAGATGGCCAAAGTATTGGAGCCTCAGCTTCAGGATCTGTCCTTCCAGTGAGCACTCAGGGTTGATATCCTTCAGTATGGATAGGTTTGTTCTCCTTGCAGTCCAGGGGACTCTCAAGAGCCTCCTCCAGCACCATCATTCAAAAGCATCAATTTTTTGGCGGTCAGCTTTCTTTACGGTCCAGCTCTCACTTCCATACATGCTTTTTAAGATGCTGTCTAGGTTCGTCATCGCTTTCCTCCCAAGAAGCAGGCGTCTTTTAATTTCGTGCCTGCTGTCTTCATCTGCAGTGATCATGGAGCCCAAGAAAGTAAAATCTGTCACTGCCTCCATATCTTCCCCTTCTATTTGGCAGGAGGTGATGGGACCAGTGGCCATGATCTTAGTTTTTTGGATGTTGAGCTTCAGACCATTTTTTGCGCTTTCCTGTTTCACCCTCATTAAGAGGTTCTTTAATTCCTCCTCACTTTCTGCCATCAGAGTGGTATCATGTGCATATCGGAGGTTGCTGGTATTTCTTCCGGCAATCTTAATTCTGGTTTGGGATTCCTCCAGTCCAACCTTTCGCATGATGTATTCTGCATACAAGTTAAATAAGCTGAGGGACAATATACAGCCTTGTCATACTCCTTTCCCAATTTTGAACCAGTCAATTATTCCATATCCAGTTCTAACTGTTGCTTCCTGTCCCCCATATAGGTTTCTCAGGCGCTAGGTACTCCCATTTCTTTAAGAACTTGCCATAGTTTTCTGTGATCCACACAATCAAAGGCTTTTGTGTAGTAAAAAAAAGTACTCCCAACTATATTAGAAAGACCACAGATTTTCTGAGGAAACAGTGTACACACAGTCTTGCAGAAAATACCATCCTGGCTGCCATGGACATTGAAGTACTGTATATGAACATCACTCACAAAGATGGGCTACAAGCAATTAAGAATATCATGCTAGAGGAGGGGACCACAACACATCTGGCCATGGAACTTTGCAACTTTGTTCTCACAGCTTTTTCAGTTTGGGAACATACAAAGCAATGGGACAGCCACAGATACCCCTATGTCCCCCCTAATATGCCAAAATCTTCGTGGCAAACTTCGAGCAGTGCTTTCTTGGCTCCTGTTTCTAGAAGCTATTCTGTCTCACATTCCTCAATGGCACCTTCATTATTTGGCCCGTCGTGAAGAGGCACTAATGAGCTTCCATCAGGACTATATTAACTTCCACCCCAACATAAACCTCAACAAAAAAGATTGGGTTAACTTCCTGGACACCATAGTTCAGCTACCTAATGGACAGATAAACACCACTTTATACTGGAAAGTCTCCAACAGACCATCATATTTACATTCCTCCAGCTCTCACCTTGGACCCATTAAAAACAATCCATCATTTACAGTCAAACACTACAGTGCCATCACATCTGTTCAGAACTGGCTGAAACAGACAAACCCAGATGCCAGCTCTGATCATGCATTTATTCAGGAAACACTATCCGAATATCAGATAACATAATGTACACTACCAGGGGCTCATATACCTGCTGGTCCTCTAATGTCATTCGTGCATCTTGTGTCAGTAAAGCTCCACAGCTTTACTGGCCAAACTGTACATAGGCACAAAACAGACATCAAGAATAGAAATAGCTGGAAAGCAGTGGGTGAGCACTTAATCCTTCCTGGACATTCTTTCTATGATCTCAGAGTTGTAGTCCTTGAACTGACCTAGAGTGACCCTAGCAGAGCTTTCAAGAAAACTGAGATACATAAGAAGTGGTTTTACCACCTCCCCCCCCCCGTGGGTTTCCATGGCCAAGCATTGATTTCAACCCAGATCTCCTCACTCCTAGTCCATCACTCTATCCACTACACGACACTGGGTATATACATAGACTGCAATTCCGGAATATATCAAGTTACATACATGGTCAGTGCCCGGCTGATTGAGGTCTAGGAGGAGCCGTAGTCTCAAAAATGTATCTTTGACCATCTATGATTAGGTTGACAGTTGAATCCTCAGTTCTGGTGATGAGACAGCATCAAGGGCAGCACCTTAGTATATGAGATAGAGGGCAGACTCAGGGGAAATGGGCGGCTCCATATCTATCTTTATGTCTCAACTGATGGGGCAGTTGCCTCCTTGTGCATCACGGTAGGGACAGCCACGATGCAACAGCTCAAGTGAATTGTCCTAAACTATTTTCAGATGAACCACTAAATGGGAAGTACAGTGGACCCTTGACTTACAGACGGCTTGACTTACAGACTTTTTGAGTTACAGACTTCTCTGGCCGCAAAATTTAGGTTTGACTTGCAGACTGAGATTTGACTTACAGACAAGAAAAAAACCAAAATGGAACAAAAACGGCCTGTTACGGGATTAATCGGTTTTCAATGCACTGTAGGTCAATGGAGACTTGACTTACAGACTTTTTGACTTGAGAACCGCCTTCCAATACGGATTAAGTTCTCAAGTCAAGACCCCACTGTAATAGCAGTCACTCACAGTACTCTGATAAAACAAGTGATTGGTTTGGAATCCAGTTTGCTTATTCAGTCTGGAAGCTCTCAGAGAACACACATTCCTAAACAGCAATGGAGTAAGATGAAGGAATAATGCCGTTTACTACAGAAGCAAATGAAGCCAGTTATAGATCTGCACCAACTCCAAAGCACATTCCATCATGCTGCTATTTGGCATGCTGCTGTCCTGACAGCTATAAATAGTTTATTTCTTGCAGGTGGTCAGCGAGCACTGTAACTTATTGATAGAATGCTAGTGTTTATGGGCCCCTGTTTTAATGGCTGAAATTTCTCCCCTAAATGGATGAGAGTTTGTTTTCTTCTGGCTTACTCAGAGTGGCCCATTGGCAGACAGGTAAATACAGAACTCTGCTTTAAAAAGGGAAATGACAAAACACACAGACTCCTGAAAATAGATCTGAAATGTGAGGCTAGAGCTCATGATTTTTGCTTGTTTTGTTTTGTTTTGAGTCTGGAAATGAGAAACTGAAACATAGAAACCACATTGCCCTTCCCCTTATGCCACATAATCTTCTATACATCTTATATACGAGTAACACAACGTTTTGTGGAAGTCAGAGGGGATCTCAGCACAATCCCAGGGTCTGCCACTGCTGCTTAGGTTGCATACAATGAAAGAACTGTATTTGGCATATTACCAGACCATTAGAAGCCTTTGTAAATTTAAGTACTTTTGGATAAGAAAATACTGAAAATTAATAAGCAGAGGTGTGCAAAGGTGTGTTTTTGCACTAAAACTCCTGGAATTCCTTATGTCGCATATTATTGTTGTGAAAAAGCACACATCTGCACACCTCTACTAGGAAATGTGTTTGTAACAATCTATTTTAGAAAGTAGAAGTTAAGCGGGTATTATGGAGGTACAGAGCCTATCACCAGGAACCCCTCCCCAAATTCTGGCCTGGAGTCCCTTCTCCCTATCGTTCAGACCAGAAAAAGACAATTTTCCACACCAGTTTCAGGTCTGAGGAGGCCAAAAGCAGAGTTCCAGCAACACATTTATGTAGTTTTGGGAGTGGTGATTTGTAACTTGCCCACCAATTATCCAGAGTACTCTGACACATGATGCTCTGACTTCACCAGGGCATTCTGGGTAACTGAAACAGCAGGAAGCAGACAGGAAGAGCAGCACATTAGTGTTCTATGGTGCCTTGTAGCAAAACTGTATTCATGCCATTGGGGATCATTACAATTGTGGGAATCTTGCACACTGAGGGGATTGGCTTACTGAGAAGTGGAAATATCCGACCTGCATCTGTCCACCTAGCCTGCATGTTAGCCTCTGGCAATTGTCTGTTTTCTTCCATCAGTAAGCCAAAAGAGAGGGCTGCCAATAAAAGTGAAACTCACACGGATGTATTCTACAGAAAATAATGCACCCAATTGTCAACAGCAGGTGACAGAGAAACAGCGGTAGTGGCTGACACTAAGATGTGATTTTTACTATATGAGGAGAGCTATGAAAGCATTAAAAGAATTATCACTCTCTCATTCAGTAGAGAATAAATGTGCAATTCCTTGCCAGAGGAATCTTGAAAATTTTGAGCAGGGCAGCCAAAAGTGATTGGCATTCAATGTCCAAAAAGTCCTACTGTATACATAACCCTGTGGAAGGCAAATAGTATAACCCACAGCAGCATCTTGCTGTTAAATAATAAGTCCTTTTTCTGGATTTTCAGGCACACACCAACTGACGTCAAGAAGCCATGGCAAGTTATGCCATTGGCCTCCTGCAGGTGAAAAAAATGTGGTAGGGGCTTCTCCAATATAATTGGTTTACACTGAAGGAACAACGCTCAAGAGAGGCACTTAAAACACTCTACTGCAGGAAAACAGACTCAAAAAGCAAATTTAAAAAAATAATAGAATTTCAAAAATAAACCAAACAAAACCACAGATTTTGTAGCTGATAAAAAATGGAGAAATAAAACATGAAAAGAATGAACCACTGTTTGTGTGTGTTCAAAACGTTTTTAGCAAGTCACAGTATACCAAGTATTAAATGCGCACACTACACATGCATACATACGCAAATGTATCACAGCTCATTTCAGACTAACAAACTGATTTCATTGTAAGTTCTTATGGATCACAATCCATTTCTGAGACACAAGTGGATTGCAATCTACGAAAGCACTCAATGAAAGAAAATTGTTTGTTTTAAAGGCGCCACAAACCTTTTGATTTTGTTTTATTTTTGCTGAAGCAAACTAGCAGGCCTAACCTATGAAAAAATATACCAGTCCATGTGAGTTGTTGAGGACTGTGCCTGAGGAGGGGTGTTTGCTATCTTGGGGGCCACCACAGAAAAGGCTCTGTCCCTGTTGCTATTTATTTAAGTGCCAACGGTGGGGCAACGTCCAACAAGATCTTGGCAGAAGATTTTAACACAGCCTAGTGGCTTTTATTCAGCCATACATTTAAAAGAAATAATTGTATTTCGATCCCCAGTTCATCCCTAGTTCAGGCTGGTTGGCAGCATAACTATAAATGTGCAGGTGACTCAATGAAAAAAATAGAAATGAATTCTACTGGGTTTCTGGCTTCAAAAAGTTTCTTATCTTGCATTGTTTATATGAATTGTGGGTGCTACAATAAATGTTCTAAGCTATTTGGCTATTAAAATCAGTGCTAAGCCTTTAAGAAGCTTTTGTAGCTCTCCTCTTTTTTTCCTTTTTAAAAAAATCAATAAATTGCCCTCCTTTTTTGTTGCTTCTTAATGTCCTCATTCCTCTCCAATAAGCAATTTGCACTGGCAGCTTTGGAAAGCACAGATGGATATTCAGTGCCCACAAACTAATCAGAGCACATCTGGAAAAGCCCCAAAGTACATTCTTAGTAATTAGCATGGAGGCCACCACAATCTCAATGAATCAAGGATAAGAGCTTCTGGGATTAACTTTAAGCAGAGGTGCAGGAGGGTTAATAAGGAAAAGTACAGTTGAACTGGATAAAGCTTGAAAAAAGGAGGGGGGATGCAGATGGGCCATTTGTCAATAAAAGTGATGGAGTTATTGGCATCGCTACATGCAAAGACAGTCAACTGGATCACACTACAGGAAGACACCGAAGCAAAGATGCAGCACATACACACACTTGTGTTCATTTCAGCTGGCACCAAAGGACAACCTTAAGATCATTTGTATGCTAAAGAAGGAACAAGAAACATTAGTCCCTGCTTTTGTGGCTTAAACCTTACCAAACCTATGTCCCACAGTGGGATTTTTCAAAGATATCTGCCTCAATGATAAGACTTGCAAATAAAATCCATGTTTACCATGCAATGGCCAATCACAGAGCAAAGCATAGTAAATTGAAGGTGCGTAGGTGAGGACAACAAGTGCTGTGACAAACACATACAGTTAACCTCTGCAGGGAGCACCTCTGCAAAAAAAATGTGATGATATAACCTCTAGTTTAAAGTTAGGATTCAGGATGATGGCACAGCATGATGGTGAGCACTTTATTTGGAGATAGCTTTTATGCACAAGAATCTATTACAGTGGTGCCTTGCTTAACGAGTGCACCATTTAACAATGAATCCGCATAGCGACACGTTTTTTGCGATCGCTAATGCAACCGCATTGCGATGTTTTAGGTTGGCAAAACTTTGCATTGCAATGATCGGTAAGCGTTTCGCTTACCGATCTTCACATTGCGATGTTTAGAAAACAGCTGATCGGCGGTTCCAAAATGGCCGCCGAGTGCAGAAAATGGCCACCTGCAGCGTTTTCGCGCCCTGCCCTCGCTTATCAAGGTGGCGAAAATGGCGGCCGGATGAGGAATCTTCGCTTACCAGTGAGTTTCCCCCCCATAGGAACGGAGTTTAATGCGTTCCTATGGGATTTTACGTTCCGTATAGCGATGTTTCCGGATAGCGATGTTAATCCTGGAACGGATTAACGTCGCTATGTGGGGCACCACTGTACAGCCTTCTCCATCCTGTTACACTCTAGTTGTGCTGGATCATATCTCTTGTGATCCCCAGTCAGCAATGGGTTTGTTGGCTAGAGGTAATAGGAGCTATAGGCCAGCACATCTGGAGAACACAGAATTGAGAAGGGCTGGTCTACTAGCATTGGATTGTATAACAACATGCACTGGACTTCAAAGCAAAAACAAATAAAAGTGGTCCTGGTAAACTTTACAAAATGAAGATTGAAACATTAAGTTAAAAAATCAACCTGATGTTTTATGCTACAGGCTTTTTTGTATCTATAGGCCAAAATATAGAGGGCAACTGTTGTGCGCAGAAAATATTCCTTAGTTTGATTAGTATGTTGGAAGCAGTTAGCCTTGGTGATGACTCTTATCTGTTAATAAAAAGTCATTTGGAACTGGAGAGGAAGACTTTGTTTTGTCCGTAGTCTAGGAAAAGGATGACCATATCAAGCCCATGGGAGCCTTGGCCTATAATATTTTACTGGCCTTTTGGTTACATGTAGAGATTGATCCCAAAATTTCCCCAAGAGCTGCTGTATAGGCAGCAGAAAAGAAGGTTGGAAGTTCAAAGAAGAAGCTACAGTGGCAAGGGGTGCATAAGTTTCTTGCACAGGGATTTCATCTTATCACCACATAGTACATCAGCTATGGTGTACATATGGCCATAGGTTTTTGTTGTTGTTTTGCAATTTGGGCACTTGGGTTCAAACAGGTTCACCATCTACATGAATGGGGAAGAACCTCAAGGCCAGCATTGCCCATACTTACTCCACATAAAGTCACTAACAGTGCAGAGTGCAGTATCTCTCTAAGCAGCAAAGGATTTTGAGGTACAAAAGTAATCCCTTCACCTAGGCTAGTTATGGCTTACCTTTTAGGAATAGCTATAAACACTTTAAAACAAAAGACTTCTGTATCTAGAAGGACATGATCTACAGTTGGGTTGGTATGCCTTTTTATGGTATCAGAAAGCTTAAACTCAAAACCATTATATTAGAAACTCCCTGTACTGTGTATAATATGGGAAAAAATAAAAATGAAAATGTACACACAAAAAAACCAGGATGGGTTTCACCCATAAAAGCATTTTTTCATCCCAACCTTTTGAATTTTGAATTTTTTTTTGACCTATACAGATATCTTAGATATAGATAGGAGATTAAAGCCACAACAAGATTTTATAGACCAGGGATTAGATGCCTCGTGGCGCAGTGGTTAAAACGCTGTACTGCAGCTAAAACTGTGCTCACGACCTGGGGTTCAAATCCCAGGTAGCCGGCTCAAGTTCGACTCAGCCTTCCATCCTTCCGAGGTCGGTAAAATGAGTACCCAGCTTGCTGGGGGGGGGGGCAATGTGTACCCTGTATAATTGAAATTGTAAACCGCCCGGAGAGTGCTTGTAGCGCTATGGGGCGGTATATAAGTCCAATAAATAAAATAAATAAATATAATACAAATACAATCAAGATATGAAAGGGACTTTAAAATGTATGATTTTTATAAAGAACAGACAACTTTTGACCAAATAATATTAACATCAAATGATAAATTAATTAGGAAAGTATATAAATTCCTTTTAAACTGGAAAATGGAGGACGAACAGGTCAAAGAAACAATGGCTCAATGGACAAAAAGTTTTGGATATAATATTGACTTTGAAAAATGGCAAGAACTGTGGTCTAGAAACTATAAGATGACAATGGCAAGATCTTATAAAGAGAATTTATATAAAATGTTTTATAGATGGCATTTACCTTCCGACAGATTGACTAAGATATATTCTAATAGGTCAAGTAAATGCTGGAAATGTCATAAAAAACTGGAACCTATTATCACCTCTGGTGGACTTGTGATAAAGCAAAACAAATTGGAACAAAATACATACATGGCTTGTTTAAATAATCAAAAATCTTGTAGATTTTAGGCCAGAGCTTTTTCTGTTAGATATAATACCAGAAAGTGTTGATAAACAAAATGTATATTTAATACTGCATATTTTAACAGCCACGAGGATTATATTTGCACAGTACTAGAAAAATGAAGAAACACCTACAGATCAAGAAATAATTAAAAAGATATTGGACTGTGCCAAAATGGATAGACTAACAGTGAAAATCAAAGGAAAAGAAGATACAAAATATTATCAAACATGGGATTTGTTCTATCAATGGTTAGAAGGACGTTGTATAGATTAGGAGCGTAATGTGTATTGTAGTTGTTTTAACAAATGATTATAAGATGTACCCAGGTGGCATGATGTTAAACCAGCATGATGGATTTTATATACAGTAATAAAGAGAAAAGTTTTAAAAAAGGAATAGCTATAAACACTTTATGTTGAGGATAGAACTCAAAGATTGCCTTTACTGGTATTGAAGATAGCAATGTCCGCCACCTTGGGCTGTGGCCCTATGATTCACTTTTTTGCTTAGTCCCACACAACTCTGTCTTTACTAAAAAATAAACAGGCCAGTGGGATAGGAATGAGTTATTTAGGAGCATCGAGTTGAAACATACCGGTATGTAGTAATTTCATTAGGTGTCCATTTATGGTGCATTTTAGTGCTTTCTTTGTTTTTTACATTCTTTTGAGATTGTTTTAGGAAGCTCATTCTGAGAATTTTGTAAGTCAATAAAAATGTGGTTCTGTCAGATAACAAAATATATGTCACTGCTTATCAACATAACATACTTGTAGGAGTTACTCCATGTCAGGGAATAATAATTTCATTAAACAAACACTATGCTCTTTTTAGAGTATGGGCGTGTTTTTGCCAAATGATTTCCTTTTCTGTTTTGTAAACCTTTATATTCTTCACCAGTACTGTGGGATATTCTTTGATAGTCATAAAAGAAAATTTATATCTCTCTGTCTTGCACAGCTACAGATCCAAGACCAGAAAACTTAAACACCTGAATCTTGGCATGCATATTAAAGAAACCATAGGATGCTCACCTGGGAGTTTTTTGAGTTTTAAAATGAACCAATTAATTTCAATTAATTTCAAGTAATTTAAATGTATGTATGTTTTAAACCTGCATCACCATTTTCAATCACTAGGTGGCAGAGTTCTATAACCATAGCATAGTTTGCAGTTTCTACCATTTGAAATAGAGGTAGTAGTCCAATGTACAGATTTACAAAACATTTACTTTCCTGTGCCACAAGACAGTCCTCCTCAATGATACAGAGTACACAGATCCTTCCCTCAGAGGCTGAAGGGTTGCATTATAACAGGAGGTTATACGCGTGTCCTAGTGGCTATGGCTTTATTGAGAGACAGTGAGCACGATGTGTCCAAATCTGACAGCTTTGTCATGTTGCTTGAAGGAACTGGTGTATCAGATTAAGGGCTGCTCCAGGCTGTGGGAAGCTGACTGCACTAGTAACTAATAAAAATATAATTGCAGATTGCCAATAAGTGTGCCTGTCTCAGCAGTTCTGTCTCGTCAGATTAAGCAAACAAGCAAGTGGACATGACATTGAAAATATTTCTAGTCTCCATTCCATTATTCTGAGTGCTACCTCAATAGATCCAAAAAGTTCCCTGGGTGTTTAATTTTCTACAAGGATGTAAGAAGAAGGGAAAAAAACACATTATGGATTTAATACCACTCAATAGAGACACTGCAACTGTCTGCACTCTAATGAGTAAAGGAGTGATTGCACTTAAATGGTTCATTTGCTAATGATCATGAAGGTCTTTAAGAAAGAATTGTCGATGGACTGATTTGTATTTAAGTCACCAAGAAGTATTTTCACAAGTGTTTTTCAGCTGAAATCTAAGTACCAGTGCATAGCAAATTGTTTCTCAACATTTACTGTATAGAGATCTATGTGAACTATTGAAAATAAAATAAAATAAAAAAGTTTTTAGGAAATTTGTGGAAAATGCAACATCTATCTATATACAGAGAAAGGACCATTCTGCTTTTCACCCTCCTTGTCATTTGACTGCTTTTGTATGTCTTTGTATATGGCTGTTCATACTGTAGATAGAGAGGATTGTACTATCTGCTTTACTAGCTGAAATCCTGTTCATTCTGCCATTAAGTACAATTATACCAGTGGAAGCATGCCAGGTGTTATGCCTAGACAATAAGCATTGCACAATTTGATTGCAGAGTGGTTCTCATTCTGACCATTGCATGACACGCATGTGGATGTGCTTCATGAATACCACATTCAGCCTGCCATGCTTTTCGCTACTGCTGCTGCAGCTTCACATTCTGCATGCAGACTTGCAGAACCAGATTCCAGCCACAGTATTACCCTATTTTCCCCCAAATAAGACATAACCTGAAAATAAGCCCTAGTATGATTTTTCAGGATGCCCGTAATATAAGCCCTACCCCCCAAATAAGCCCTAGTTAAGTGAAACCCCTCCCTTCACCATTGTGCAGCATTGTGCAGCAACCAGAAGAAGATGACAAAAATAAGATAGTGTCTTATATTAATTTTTGCTCCAAAAAACACACACATTAGGGCTTATTTTCAGGGGATTTTTAAAATGTAACTCAATCTACATCGTTATAGATTGAGTTACATTAAAAAAATCCCCTGAAAATAAGCCCTAATGTGTGTTTTTTTTGGAGCAAAAATTAATATAAGACACTGTCTTATTTTTGGGGGAACTACAGTATTACTGCACACAACTCGGAAAGCAGACAGGATGAAAGCCAATATGTAACAATCCTAGAATCCAGACTGAGATGATGCCTTTATTAGGTCAATCAAAAGAGCAAATGAAAAAAATGTGCAAGCTTTCAAGATCTTTAGAACTCTTCATGAAACAAAATGTTAAACCTAAGCAGAGAAGAAGAGGAAGTTGGATATTAAATCTTTGTTGTGTACATGTTGTGTCAGAATGTAATGGAGGAAGGATGCTGCGAGAAAGAAATTGGCTTTATCAGGTCCTTGGAGAACTCAAAGCTGTATCCATCACAGGCTCTTGCTCAGGGAAAAACGAAGAGTGAGAAGAGAGGCTTCATATTGTTAGTGCTTCAGTTAATTTTGAGATATATGTTTGGCAAAGGATGTACCCCCACCTATTTAACTTTATTTGTTTACTTGATGCTGATCCAATCTTGGGAGGTATAAATAACTCCAGTGAAGGTTCCACAGCTAAACAGCTCTAAAATATAACCACAAAATTACAGACAAAAGCAGGGTCAGCCATGTAAATGTAAAGAAATTCCAAAATCTATACCTGCTGTGCTGTCATTATTAAGGCAACCAAGGGGGCACAAAGATTACAGAATAATAACGCAGAAATAGAATTCTTGAAATCTTGTATGACTTTTCTATGATTTTTTTTTTTTTGGCTTGGCCTGATAAGGGTATCACCTCAGCATGGTTGTGGGAACTTGTTGTGTGACAACCGAGATACCCCCTACTTTAGTACATACTACTGTTTCAACACAAAACATAAATAAAACCCAGCACATCTCAGGCTAACTTGGGAGACGTCTGAGCTTGAATTCTGCAAGCAGAATGTAAGCATGTTTATCTTTCTATTATTCTGCCCAAAATCCTGTTGTGTCGCTATGCCTGCGTAACTTGAAGTGACTCAAGCCATTGCAAAATTTGCACCAAGATGGAAGGCACATTCAGGAAGCAGTTCCATGACTCCAGTCGGACAACTGGTTGCACAACCAGTTGCTGAACTAGTTGTTGAATCAGACGCATAGACTGTGTCAGGGTAATTTCCCATGAATTTCCACAGGCATAACTTTACACCAAGTGCAATAGGATTTCAGCCTGTGTCAATCTCTCTGTGTATGTCTCTGAATGTCTGTGTCTGGGGTGTGTCTGTGTTTCTCTTTGTGTTCCTCTTGATGTCAAATTGTCCTAGGTTATGACAGGAATTAAAGGGCCAGACTACATCGTGCTTCTGTTCATGGTATGTATCTAATTTTATGCACTTCACCGGAATTTTGTAGTTTTACTGAAGTACAAAAGCCAGTTTAATTGGAAAAGGAGTGAAGGGGTGTGTGTCTGACTCTTGTGTTTTTAGCCCCCTTGTCTCACCTCATGACAAAGCTATACTTTGCCCCCATAAAGAGAAATATAACTCAGTGCCAATATGCTACAAGACTAGGGAACAGGATGTGCAGAAGGATTAGGGATCCAACCCATGTTTGGCTGCCAAAGCTTATTGGGTAACCATGGGCCATAATGATTCTTGGTGTAATTAATCTGCCAGGTAATGGCAAGTGGGAATTAAGAAATATGAAATAGAGATGATATTATGCTCACACCCTGAGCTTGCAAGAAAGGCGGTCTTTTTCCTTCAAAAGAAAGGCAATAAAGGCCTAATACTTGAGATTCTTTCATTAAGAACAGTAAACACAAGATTACTGCCATCCACCTTGTTATAATTGCTCTAAATTTACACCAGACTGAAGTTATTGATTAAGCGTTAGAGAAAATCAAGGATGAGACAGACCAATCCTGGAACAACTAATGGAGCCACATTGTCTTGTCACTGACATTAAAATAACAGATAGCACAGTGTTTTTATGAGCATTCACAATTATGGGGGAGGGGAAAAGAACCTACACAGAACTACCTCGACAGAAATACAAGCGCTGAGCTGCAACATATTTCCAGGCTGTTAGAAATATGGTCTCAACTAAGAAAGTAAAAAAGCATCCCAAATGTGTCCTCACCTTTCTCAAGTATTTCCAGCACACTATAAATTCTTGTGAACAACAGCTAACTGCAAAAGCAATGAATCTTTCTGTTCTTTGGGGTTGGTTGCCAGGGCAACCCTGAGATTAGAATGTTTTTCCCCAACTCTCATGCCACATTGACTGTAACTCTTTACAACATATCCTTATTGGGATCACTCTTAGCAGTGGATGAAAATCAGTTCCCATTTATGAGATCATGGTGTAAATCTATTTGAGATTTGGACAGGGGTGAAAATGCCCAACTCCAGACACAGACTTTGCATATTCAGGTTACAGGAAAGTGGGGGGGAGACACAAAGTAATCCTTGATTATTTCTTGCCTTTGGATGTGGATTAGAATGGGGTTTTTAAAAGGTATGTTCTGCTCCTCAGGAGGCATTTAGAATGAGACTGCTGTTGTGAACAGACCTTTCCTCATACCACTTTTTTCTTCTTTAAACTTTCCATCCAAATTAAAATATGTAGGGCTGGATCCAGAGAAAGGGGTGCAGAATTGCATGGGCAATCCTCCACCCCTCTTGCCCCCCATCACCTGCTAAAAGTCAGGGTACTTCCTAAAATGTTATGGGGTGGTCGCAGAAGGCTGCAAAATTAAAGAGTATTAGCACAATTTGAGGAACAGTATCGTTGGTTCAAAATTGGGAAAGGAGTACGACAAGGCTGTATATTGTCCCCCAGCTTATTTAATTTATATATGCAGAATACATCATGTGAAAGGCTGGACTGGAGGAATCCCAAGCCGGAATTAAGATTGCTGGAAGAAATATCAACAACCTCCGATATGCAGATGATACCACTCTGATGGCAGAAAGTGAGGAGGAATTAAAGAACCTTGTAATGAGGGTGAAAGAGGAGAGTGCAAAACACGGCCTGAAACTCAACATAAAAAAAACTAAGATCATGGCCACTGGTCCCATCACCTGGGAAATAGAAGGGGAAGATATGGAGGCAGTGGCAGATTTTATTTTCTTGGACTCCATGATCACTGCAGATGGAGACAGCAGCCCCGAAATTAAAAGACGCCTGCTTCTTGGGAGGAAAGCGATGACAAACCTTGACAGAATCTTAAAAAGCAGAGACATCACCTTGCCAACAAAAGTCCGAATAGTCAAAGCTATGGTTTTTCCTGTCGTGATGTATGGAAGTGAGAGCTGGACCATAAAGAAACCAGACCGCCGAAGAACTGATGCCTTTGAATTGTGATGCTGGAGTAGGCTCTTGAGAGTCCCCTGGACTGCAAGGAGAACAAATCTATCAATTCTGAAGGAAATCAGCCCTGAGTGCTCACTAGGACAGATCCTGAAGCCGAGGCTCCAATACTTTGGCCATCTCATGAGAAGAGAGGACTCCTTGGAAAAGACCTTATGTTAGGAAAGTATGACGGCAAGAGGAGAAGGGGACGACAGAGGATGAGATGGCTGGACAGTGTCTGCGAAGCAACCAACATGAAATTGACACAACTACGGGAGGCAGTGGAAGACAGGAGGGCCTGGTGTGCTCTGGTCCATGGGGTCACAAAGAGTCGGACACGACTAAACAACTAAACGACGACAATCCTTGCACAAGTATTTCCATTGATACAAGATGCCATGGGATCCAGCATAACAGCTACAGACAGCGCCATATGTTTTTCTCTGATGGACAGATCACAGATCTGGACAGGATTTCCTGCAGTGCTGTGCCCCAAATTCAAATTTGTGGCTCTTTCACAAATAACATAGAAGAAGATAGAAAGAACCTCCAAAATTGGCTGTACCACCATGTAATCATGGAAGCAATAGTGCATCAGAAATGTAGCAAATACTTTTATAGAAGTGATTCCCCACTCTGTATCTTGATGGAACCACAGAAATATTAAAGAGTTCTGGTTGCAAACAATCACAATTATTAAAAGTTTTTAAAAGACGTATGTTATATTTGAATGATAGTCTTCTTGTTTATGCTAAATAAGATGTCAAAAGCCATGTAACCATCAGTTTACTGAAACTATGCTGTTGACAATATACTGTAAGGTTTTTAGATAGCTAAAAAAGAAAATCTCTGCATCAGTTTGTCAGTGAAAAAAAGGCATAATAAACTGTACTGTACCACCAATTGGCTAAATTAAAACAATTTGTTAGTCCCAGAGAAAACCATTCTACAGGGATGAATTTTTATCCAGGGCTTCAGCCCTGGAACAAACAAAAACTCTAGATCAGTTCTTGCTTATTGGTCAAAATCCTTTTGTTTATCATAGAGCCCCATGGTGCATTGGTTAAACTGCAATACTGAAGTCAAATCTTTGCTCATGACCTGAGTTTGATCAAAATGGATCAGGTAGCTGGCTCACGGTTGACTTAGACTTCCTTCTGAGGTTGGTAAAACGAGTGCCCAGCTCTTGGGGGGGGGCAAAGTGTTCCTTGCAAAATTACGTTGTAAACTACCCAGAGAATGCTTCAGCACTAAGGGCAGAATATAGGTTGAAACAACTCACACATAGTAAATCACACTACAGTAGGCCCACTAAATCAGTGGAGATGTAGTAAGTCAACTTCTCTGTAAGTTCCATTAATTCCAATGGACCTACTGTAACTGCACCTTATTAGGCCAGGGGTCAGGGAACTTTTTTATCTCCCCCCCCAAAAAAAAATTATATAAGCCAACATTACCCCCTTGATTTGAAAGGAAGGAAATGATACAGTATTTGATGAAGCCACCCTGGGACTGGATGTGGTGATCTGTTGGAATGACAGTACTCCACAATGAATTGCAAGAAGCATTGACTGAGAAGTAGTGAGTGCTAGCATTCAAGAGAAAATTGGACAACCATCTGTCAGACCTGCTTTGATTTGTATTCTTGCATTGAGCAGAGATTGAACTTGATGGCCTTATAGGCCCCTTCCAATTCAATTATGCTATGGGATAATAAGACATCTTTATTCACTTCAAGGAGACCTGCTTCTTATGGAATCCTAAATGTATTATGCAGCCTATAGGTCCTTAGTCTTAGGCTGGAAGTGGAACTGGAGGTTTGAAACTTGAAAATTCATTGCTTTTTATGAAGTTGTATTTCTGGACCTCCAAAATTTGATTCTGACTATGGCTTCGGAGAATGTCAGTTTTCACTACCTCCAAGTATTCTGAACTACATTGACATGGATATTAAAATAACCCTCTGCTTCTAAATCATTTGCATTATGTGTGAGGGGCAGTTTTAAAACTCAAATGGGGAATTCCTGGAATCAGGTTAAGCTGAATTGCTCAGTTTGGCTAAAAGCCACATAGAAAGAGGGACTGCTTTTTCATATTCCTATCTGTTATACTAACAGAGTGAAGGGAAAGCATTTTGTTATCTTAAATGGATAAATAACCATGGCAGCCACACAGGACACAGCTAGCGTGTTTTAAAAGAAAAAGGAAACAATAAAGACTTGTTGTTTCAGAAGAACAGTGGAGGAGGCAATGGAGAAGGAAAGTGAGTGACAATCATCAGATAGGTAAGCAGTTGCAAAGTACAAGAAGTGATAGTGCTTGTCTTCCTGCCTCAGACATCAGGAGATGATGTTTGAGGCTGGACATCATAGTGGCTCACCATTGACAGAGAACATTCAACTCTACTCTAACTTTACACATTTGCTTTCAGACTTGCAATGTTTTTTTTTAATTTATTTATGGGAGTGCTGGAGCCGGGTGTTCCAAGGAAGTTCTGTTTCAGATTTTTTTTTTCACCTGAGGACAAGATTTCTGGACCTGGAGAAGGCATGCCAGGTGCTGGCCAGAATCCCACCAGCAATGCCTGCTGGTGCAAGTCAAACAGCACAAATCTCAGTGTGGGTTTGCTTCCAGATTTTTAAAAAATTGATGCTTTTTTCTTTGTGTCCTATATCGGTTGCCTGACTTGGCACATGGCAAGAAATACAAGCTTCAACCTGTATGTTTCTAACCACTGGAGCAAAAGAATAAACCCAACATAGATATGAGGCTTCATCCATATCATGGCTTGCTTAAATATATATATGACATTCAGCCTGTTTTGGACGGGTTATTCTTTCCTTAAAAGAGCAGGAGGAGCCTCATGAGTCAGTGCCTAACCTGCAGTATTGCAGTCAAAAACTCTGCTCATGATTGTTCCCAGTGGATTCTGGTAGCCAGCTTGAGGTTGACTCAGCCTTCCATCCTTCTGAGGTTGGCGAAATGAGTACCCAGTTTGCGTGGGGGATGTGTAGCCTGTATAATTAAATTTTGTACCACCCAAAGAGTGCGCTAGGGGCCAGTAAATAAGCAGCATACTTTGCAGCTTCCTTGTTTCAGGGTGTTCTTGAATCTACCAAATGTCCACCAAGGTGCAGGTGGCAAACACTGCAAAGTTCCTTGGTGGGTCAAGGAGAGGGCTGAAGGAAAGAGACCCCAGTGACTGAAAGGATGGTGCTAAGCTGTACTGCAGCTGGAACGGGACCAGGACCTGTGTTTTATATTTCAGGTTGGCAGTGATGGGTGGAGTGAAACCCTCAGAATCTCAATGGGAAGGGAAATCAAGCTATCAGAAAGGCATGTGTACATGCATGCATGCACACTCACACAAACAGAAAGCCTATAGTAACATCGTATCACGATCAGTTCATAATTGCAGATGGCTTCTTTCCTCACTGTAAGAGTAGTTCAGCTACTTTCCAAAAGGAAGAGATTTTTTACCACTGCAGATGCTATAAAACTAGCAGTGGCAGCGAAAACAGTGCAGAGGGAGAATGGTGCTCTGTTTTCTGCCCTCCCTCCATCTGAGAATGTTGTATTATTTTTAGCATCGATGCTTGACTTGGAGAAAAGGGACCTTAGTATGCACGCACAGGCTCTTCTGTTCAAGCTTGTGTGCTAAAATGCTGCTATTGGATTTTTTTTACTTAAAATAATATTTTTAGAAATTAAAAACCCAAGCTCAGTGAGCACCACTCTGGCAACAGCATAAATTTCTGCCTTTCAGTCACAAAATTCTGGCACCCAGCCCAGAGGTCAAAAGTGGAGATCTGGCTATTCCTTTTCTTCCCTGCCAACTCTGGATCGGCTGGCAACCTGGTGTCAACACTGCAGGAAGGTACCGTAAGGACAAAGAACTTCAGCTGCCTGGAGCGCAAGAACGAAGGGAAGGCGCACATTAAAAAATAGTGACAACCTCATCAGGGTTCTTCAGGGTAAAATTGTTCACGGTGAAATTTTAGCTAGAATTTTATTTTATGGTGAGAGACAGGAAAAAAGGCCCTTATGACCGAGAAGGATTATTTGTAGGAAACTGTTTAAATGACTCATGGCATTCTGGATGTAAGGATAGGAGGCATGAAAACTGCCAAGGAGAGCATTTTCATTATGTATTTTGCTCTTAATGCAGGCTTTTAGTGTTTTTATAATGAGGCCTGAGGAAAAAATGTGCTCTATGGTCCTGCAAACAAAACCCTTTGCAAACTTTGGATGGATGCACAATAATCACCGAACTTCCTTGCTCTCCAATGTTGTTGTTGTAATGGGTTGTCAAGCCAGAACAGATTTATAGCAACTCTAATTGGGCTTTCAAGGTAACTCATATATTTAAGGAGTCGTTTTACCAGTTCCACTCCCCCAGTGAGCTTCCGTGGCTGAGTGAGAGTTTGAACACAGGCCTCCTGAGTCCTATTCCATCACTCTGTTCATTACACCACACCATCTAATACACATTTATAAATGGGATTTCCAAAAACTGGCAGAATTTGTCCATAATCTGTTGTAGTTTGCTTAAAAAAGAATCCTTAAAGATTAACTACTTTTATCTGGCATAAGCTTTTCTGGACTGCAGCCTCAGTCTTCAGATGTATGGTTGAACTGTCTTTTCTACTTGAAATGTTTGCATTGCTTCCTCCTCTACCCTTCTGACCACAATGTTGCAGCATCAAATGTATCTGTAGGCCAAATTCTTTCAATGCACTCTAAGCTCAAAAATGCATCACCTGTGGTAGAACTGGAAGAAGCCTTGTGTGCTCATACAGCCCCACTGGGATGGCTGATATCAGATCTGCAAGCACAGTTAGATCTGCTGATCCATCTGTTAGGCTGGCTGGGATCATCCAACACAACAGCCAAAAAGGGACAGAGAAGGAAAGAACAGTACCATATCCAGCCTCAGCCAGCCTAGACTCAACAACCACTCAGCAAACACAAAATTTATGTCAGAGTCAGAGTGGTCCTCAGTAATCTCCAACATTTCTAGGCTTGAAAGGAAAGACTCAGCATAGTCTCAAGTGGCTTAATTTCAACTCAGCCATCCTGCTGCCATCTTGGCTAGTTAAAATCATGCCCTATGTTAAGCCTGGCTTAGACAAACACTTTTTTTGCTACATATATGTGTGTTAATCTATGCCCAGGAACATTTTTTTTAACCTCCAGGGACTGTGAAACATTTGGATACCTGGCATTAAGATCCACATTTGTCACTTGCCAAAGAATGTTAAATAACCACTTAGCTGCTGCTGCTTTGACCAGGACTAAGCAACCTGAGTGAATTTAGGGGCTAAATGTCTGATATTCAGCTTTGCCATGCGCTATGCCATATCTGGAAATACCAGTTTTCTACCATTCTTCCTGAAAAAAATGACAACAGGAAGTACCCAGACAGGTACTTCCTGTTTCACTTTGGGCTTTGTGTGTGTGTTGGGGGGGAAAGATTCTCAGGGAACCCCCTCCCACATTGCTCTCGCAGTCTTCTAAGGAATGAAAATAACTTTTTTAAAGTGACAGATTCCCAAGTGGCTCAGTGGGCTGTATGCCCCTCACAGAACGCTGTTGCCCATGCCATCCTGTTTACATTTCTCTTACATTGCACACTCTGACCCCGCCTTGCCCCCAGTATGCTTATGAATGTCTCCATTCATCCAAAGAAGTGGGCTGCAATCCACAAATGTTAGACTTTAAAGCATCACAAGACTGTTTGGTGGTTTCACTGCAGTAAACGAGATATGGCTGAGTTTACAGGGAATGGGCGGAGTAGCAATTTTGTTTCTGTAGTAACAAAATTTAGGGTTTTTTTATTTTTAGCCACCCAGACACTAAATGGGCAGGATATAAACAAACAAACAAATAAACAAACACACAAACAAACAAATAAACAAACAAACAAACCGATGCAAACAGAGTTATCACTTTATCTCATTGGAAAGAAAACTCTTTTTTAGCACTACTAACATGGCAATCTGAGAAGCTTTGAAACCTAATATGGCAATCTGAAGCCTTGTTCCAACAGGAAATGATTAGGAATGTGCATTTATGGAATCATTCACTCTGTACCACCTTCCTGTTTCTCCCATAACTGGTTAAATCAATCGAGAATCAGTTAAATCCCTGAGAAGACCCTTATGGCACAGTGGTTAAACTGCTGTACTCAGCTAAAACAGTGCTCACGACCTGGGGTTCAATCCCAGGTAGCCGGCTCAAGGTTAACTCAGCCTTCTGTCCTTCTGAGGTCAGTAAAATGAGTACCCAGCTTGCTGGGGGAGCCATGTGTAGCCTGCCTAATTGTAAACCATCCCAAGAGTGCTTGAAGTGGTATGGGGCAGTATATAAGCAGCATGCTTTGCTTTTGCTTTGGAGGGGACTGGATCCATCCAGCACTTCTATGCTCTTTCCGTTTGTCTCCTCTCCTCTCCTTTTTCAATGTGTGCTTGTTCTTTGTTTTGCTTATTTTTTAAAATGCATGTATGTTTTAAAGTTTGTACATCGCTTGAATTCATTCCATCATGATTGACTGACTAAAACATGTTTAAGCTGTGGTTTCCAAATGTTTTTAAGGTGGGCATTTTTTGGGCATAAGTTTCTAATGTGCACATTCGTTCATCAACTGGCAGATTCTGGAGTGCAAATGGTATATCTCCCTCCAACACCTGGGAAATACAGATTCAATGAAATACTCAAAAAGGATTACCAATAGAACCTAAAATGATACTGGAGCAACCTCTAATACTTAATGGACCTTCACTCAGAGAGTACCACTGGAACATAATTAGACTTTGGAATAATAGATAATGAGGGAGGAATTTAGTGAGTCTGAGTTACAAACTGCAAGGTTTGATTTGTATCTCCTAAAGTAATCTTTGGTCTCTGTCTCCAACCACTAGCCGTATGGAGACAGTGATGATTTTGTAAATACATTCTCCCAAATTAACAGCCGATCATAATCTCCTATCTCTACAGGCCACTTCATCCTACTGCGGCCACTCCTGTCTCAAAGGAAGAAAGGAAATACTGTGTCCTTCCCACCCTTGCAGTAAGTTCCACACCCACAGTCCTCTGACATCAGAGCTGAAGGCCTGACCTTGCAGAATGTAAAAAAGAGATGAGTTGGTTCATAATGTCACTAAAGCAGAGAAGACTCTGGATTCCAATCCTTCTAATCCTTAACCACATTCCCAACATGGAAGGACACTGAAGGGTAAACTAAGTAGATGATACATGTAACATATTTTTGGCAGAAGTGACCCTTCAACTCGTGAAAGAAGTTTGTTTGCCACAACACATGATTTTCGTCACCTACATATCTTACATTTCACATGCTTTATTTTGTGACTAGTTATTGAAAGATAAGCATAGCCACCTAGAGTGGTCTTACAGGCCAGATGGGCGGGGTATAAATAAATAAATAAATAGATAGATAGATAGATAGATAGATAGATAGATAGATAGATAGATAGATAGATAGATAGATAGATAGATAGATAGATGATAGATAGATAGATAGATAGATAGATAGATAGATAGATAGATAGATAGATAGATAGATAGATAGATAGATAGATAGATAGATAGATAGATAGATAGATAGATAGATAGATAGATAGATAGATAGATAGATAGATAGATAGATAAATAAAATAAAATAAGCATGGGCTTAATTGGCAAGACATATTGCTGATGTGCATGTCTCTGTGGAAATCCCATTATGAGGTTAAAAAATTGCACTGATTACAAAGAACATGCATTCCCATTAAGATGTAGTTTGATCCTTAGACTGCTCTACAGCTGGTCTAAATTATTTCCCTTCTACTGCTTTTGCACAATAGAAGTGAAATGATCTCTCTCTCTCTCTCTCTCTCTCTCTCTCTCTCTCTCTCTATCTATCTATCTATCTATCCTATAGTTAAATCAATGTTCCAAGTTAACTTTAGAATTTCACTGCCCATCTGATTTAAAATAATGAATTAAATCAGTTGAATTAATGGATGAACTGACTTACCATATCCTCACTTATTCCATGGTCTGATTCTACTGCAATTTACTACACTAATCAACAGGATTTTTGCCAATAAAAAATCATAGGGCAAACTAAGACATTTTTCTACCTGAAGCAGAGGGCAAGATGGAAGCCCCTCCTATTTCATATGCAGAAACTAATCAGAATGGAGGGCTTATAAGAGTAACCTGGTCCAGCTCTGAATTTAAGGGTTGCAAAGAAAGCCCACATTAACTGCTGAAAGATTGCATTTCTGCACATCAGTGGAGGGAATCGTGAGGTCTGTGGTTCACATGGAGTGCCCCAAGAGCATTACTGTGGGCTCCAGGCTCCTCCCAGTCCTCTTGTGCAAAAAACAACAACAATCTTTGGTGAAAAAAAAAAGAAAATAATATTGGAAAGGTGAGGGTGACCACACCTTTTAAAAGTGGTGTTTTTTTTTAACAAAACCAGAAATAAACCAGCTTTACTCTTTGTGTTTTGTGTTCATCTGGGGCGATCAGCATGGTCTGCATGTCTGAGGAGACTGGTCACTTGGCTCCTGGAGCTTGTCCTCACTCTTTTATATACAAGTGCCATTGCAAGTATGTCCCGCTGAACTTAATTGTCCTTACTGCTGAGTAGAAATGCCAAAATAAAATCCACTGTAAGTTCATTTATCCCTCAAAACAAAACATTTATTTTGAAAACATTGATGCCAAGGCAAAAGCCAGCCTTCCAACTTATTTTGCTGTTTGTTCCCAGAAATGTCAAATTGATTAACTGTAACGTGCTACAATTATTTTTTTCCCATTGGTAAAAATTAACCCCAAATGTATTAAAACTCTTGTGTCTAATTACTGAAAGCAAAGGCAAAATATTCAGGGCTTAATTTCCTTTGTCAGTATACCAAGTTCTCAACATCTGCCCCAGGATTACTTTTGCACCAATTACATTTGCTGCTAATTCTTCCCATCACCACCCAACCACGGGAGAGCGTCCAAAAGTACAGTAATTAGTTCCTGTTCCAGCAGGCAACCTGAGTCTCATTTATTCTTAGGAAGCCTAAGTTTCATCTGTGCTAATTGGGCAGCCAAAGAATAAGAGTTATTTTCATACCCAGCTTCTAGAAGTGCAATGCTTTCTCATTCCCACATGGATAAGGTCACATCAAAGTAACAGAAAGCTTACCTATATTATACCCTGGACCATCTGCATGACACTGTTTAGCACATAGGACAATCTGGTGGCATTTTGCTTCCTTGTTGTTTTTTTGCATCTTCTGCTGTAGCTTGGGAGTGCTCTTATTAGACCTCAGATTTCATCAGCACCACTTCAGCAGAGAAACAGTCCCAGCCTTCCTTTGCCTGAGGCCACCCTGGATGAACTCCCACAATAAGAACACATGCTGGGCAATCTGTTCTTCCCCTTCCTCCTTCTGTGACTAAGAAATGAATATTCACATTCTGGCTGCATATAATGAGAAACTGAGAAGAAAATGGATTTTTTTGGGATACTGCTCCATTTATGGAGCATTGCTCCCTGTGTTACAGACCTGGCCTATTCAGTGTTTAGGTCCTGTCTAGTGAAAACAAAAATGGCCGTTTATGATTAACTTTCTTTTCTTCACATGCTACTCAGAGTAGAAACCCTTAACTGCTTAATTTTTCCAGTGAAATCAATGGGACCGTTAAGTGCTTAGCTTTGGATGGCTTAGGCTTGTTTGTTTTAAAAAAGGCAATATCCTACTTTGTTATATAATGTGCCAAATAGCAGAGCTATACACAAAACAGCTGGCTGGATAGCTCAATGGTTTAAGTTTCTGCCTGCAGGGCTAGAGGTTGGGAACTCAATTCCCCACTGTGCCTCCTGCGAGTAGAGCCAGCCTGTGTGGCCTTGGGCAAGCTGCACAGCCCCAGGGTATCCCCAGAAGAAGAGAATGGCAAAGCACTTCTGTGTATTCTCTATCTGGAAACCCTTGAAAAGGGTCGCTGTAAGTCAGAATTGCTTTGATGGCACATGTTTACTATTGTTAGTATACAAAACAGGTTTCTTTATTTTCAAAGATATTTTAGCCTTCCCATGTGCTGGTGGAGAGCTGGTGTGATGTAGTGGAAAGAGTGTTAGGTAAAAAGGTAAAGGTAAAGGTTCCCCTTGACAATTTTTGTCCAGTCGTGTTCGACTCTAGGGGGCGGTGCTCATCCCCGTTTCCAAGCCATAGAGCCAGCGTTTTGT
This sequence comes from Pogona vitticeps, assembly GCF_051106095.1. Taxonomy (NCBI): domain Eukaryota; kingdom Metazoa; phylum Chordata; class Lepidosauria; order Squamata; family Agamidae; genus Pogona; species Pogona vitticeps. The sequence goes on along the minus strand of NC_135787.1, from coordinate 21,691,898 downwards.
CCAAAGACAATCTTCTGTGGTCACATGGCCAGTGCGACTTAGACACGGAACACTGTTACCTTCCCACCGAGGTGCTCCCTATTGATCTACTTGCATTTGCATGCTTTTGAACCGCTAGGTTGGCGGGAGCTGGGACAAGCGACAGACACTCACTCCGTCGCGTGGATTCAATCTTATGACTGCTGGTCTTCTGACCCTGCAGCACAGGCTTCTGCGGTTTAGCCCACAGCGCCACCACGTCCCTTCTAAGAGTGTTAGACCAAGGTTCAAATCCTTGCTGCATCATGGAGGCTCAGCGGGGGTGGGGTGGGGTGGAAACATTAAACAATATCTTAAACATCTTACATACCCAGAAAACCCTTTTAGGATGGTCACAAGTCAGAAGTTATTTACGGCACATCATAACCATGTGCTAGTATTATTAGGCTGCAAACTTGTGCAGTTTTACTTGCCAGTTATTCTAGCCAAAGGAACTTACTTTTGAGTGGACATGTATTCAGTTGCATTATACATCTATAAAAGCAAATACACAGGTGTTGCAAAGTGGATCCAAATTAGAGCTGTCACATGGATGCTCTTGTTATCTACAACCATTCACCTTCCATCTTACGATACAGGAGACAGTTCTGTAAATTGCTGCAGAACTGAAGCATTCCCACACATGAGATCTACATTGCATCGAACATGATATACTCATTGCTATATAGGCAAGTGTTGTTCCTTTTTTCATATGTAAGTTTATAATATTTGCAAACCTGCTGCCTGTTCAGAGGCTTATCTGCAAGTTCTACTGCAATGAATGTCTCTTCCTGCTCTTAAGAAAATCAAGGATAATTCTGGTATCTCAAACTAGGACAGGGTGTACCCCCACTCTCTTCAAAGAAAATGGATAATATCAGGGTTCTAAACAGCTAATTACACATATTATAATTATACATGTCATCTGGAAAAGTGGACACTTACTGAAAATTCTTTAATGATCTTCTGAATCTCCTTATGGCCATACTTTTCTGCAAGATGTCCTGGGTTTTCTCCATATTTGTTGATTATATTGCAAGCCCAAGCTGCCTTGGGGCACTGGAGTAGAAGGGAAGCAAGTTTCTTTAATCCAAATTTTGCTGCACAGTGGAGAAGAGTGGGAAGTTCTTTCACTTGTAAATCTATATGGTGGGGGGAAAGACACACACAGAGAGAGACATACCATATTTTAAAGTCAGTGCTCCATGTTATTATGTTAGCAGCTGGGGAAAGGTAGTGCAGAGGTGAAAGATCCATGTGGAATGATGGACCACACACTTGTGAAACAAAGGTTCAAATATCCACTTCACCATAAATAAAGCCCACTGGACCCATCATTTTTACCATGCCTCATAGGGTTACTGTTAGTACTACACAGGAAAGTCTACTATGCATCTGGCTGAAGGGCAAGGATACAGACGTAACAGATACATAAAAACCAAAAGATATCATAAAGTCGTAGGTTTTGTAAGGTTTCTGAACAGCCAGTCTTTCTCTTTTGCTCAGTCCCAGTAACATTCCAGTTTCATTCCTTTACAGCCGAGGCGGGCAACTTCAACAGGGCTGGGGGCCATTTTAATCCTTGGTTCTCTGTGTTTTGTTTTAATGGCTTTTAGCCAAAATGGCAGGGTAGTTCGGGGGGGGGGGAGATATGGGGAAATATGTGTGGCCAATGGTTCATGGCTGCCCACAACTGCTTTATGGGATGCACTTCTCCCATGCCAATTAACCAACCTCAATCTCTGTATTTTGATGCCATGTATAAGTATTGTTCTTTTATTTTCAGTAAGATTTGTGTTGTTTTTACCCATAAACCATAGAATTTAGATTGATATACAGTATCTGGAGGGCACCAGGCTGAAAAAAAAATGGTGTAAGGACCTGTATTTCACCCTAGCCCTCATCCTGACATCCAGATCCTAGGTATTTTTTTTGATGATGGGACCTAAATGGATAGGGATTACTGCAGAACACTCAATATATAAATATAGTTAGCTGATATCTGCTGTCCCTTGTACTTCCACAACGAGGGGACTTACTCGTCACAAAAGAATCACAGACTATTTGGAGAGGTGGCCTGGAATACCTGTGGATTCTGTACCACTCTGGAGACAGCCCTCTTAGTAGCTACTGAGGGTTAGAGTGGCCCTACCTCCTGTATCTGAAGGACCACAAAGGATGATCATTCTTTTGAACATTTCCTCCATTTGATGGGAGTTTCCAGTTCAGATTAGGAACCAGAGGAAGGAGAACCAGCTACCTAGAAATTGCCCATATATTAGCTACTGGACAGCAGCTTCAGTCAGCATAGAGGACACTGGTTAGTCTCTTCCCCACTCGAGTGAGATGCACTGTAATTATGCTTAAATCACACAAAAAACTGTTTTATAAAACTTATAAATTAGCATATGTAATATAAAGCAACATCTTCTGTCCACACTATTTTTGGTGATGGACATTCTCCCTATTGGTGCCATGTGAGTTAACCCCTCCCCACCACACACTACATTTGGGGGGTTGAACATTCTTAATAAAAGTGTTTTTTTTAAACTCATGGTGGCAAGGGGATGACACGGTCTATTAAAATCAATTAGAGAACCAAACTAGAGAGCACGGAAACACAATACTAGATCTCATGACCGGGGAAGTGGGGGTGGGGAGGCCCATGTCATGCTACATTGCTATTCCTTTAATGTGCCTGCTTTTTTAAATTAGCAGCCATTCTTTACAGGTACCAACTGTGTACAGGGGAATAATAGAATTTCATGAAAACTAATACAGCTGATGCATAATAAGAGATTCTACCACTGAAATAGTCATAATAAATCACATACTGTAGCACTGTGGGCAAAGCTCCATAGCTCTTTGTAATCCATGTGTTTTAAATGCACATCTGTCCTTTGTTGCCTTCTCAATACAACATTTCTACAAGAGATACCTTGCAGTAATTGGCCATAATAATTTGCAGTACAGAATTACAACTGCAGCTAAAATGTATGAAGAATATTGGATTGTTCAGCAGCTGGACCATTCACGTTCACTTTAATCATTACTGTACATTTGGGGATGTGGTTGTTAAGCACTTTGCAAAATAGCAGGTCAAGAGCTTACTTTAATTTGCTATTTGGGATGGTTGTGAAATAGGTGACTTGAAATCAATTGTTTGACACATGGCACTTATCGGTTAGCAGCTGGAGCAATGATAATGGAGCTTAGCATCTTTTTTCTTTCTTTCTTTAAAGCAAAGGACAATTGCACGATGCAACTCCAATAGGAAGGACAGATTTGTTAGATAAGGTGTGCGGTCTTTTGTTTTTAAAACTTCTAAATGGCCTTCCCAAATCAAACATGAGTGCCTAAAGGGACCCTCTAAAGGGACCCTCCGTGAAATCAAACAACTACATTCAAAAGCACAATTTAGAATAAAAGCATGGGACAAAGTGAACCACATGGCCTTGTCCCTATTGAACACTTGTCATCGTTTAGTGGTTTAGTCATGTCCGACTCTTCGTGACCCCATGAACCAGAGCATGCCAGGCCCTCCTATCTTCCACTGCCTCCTGTAGTTGTGTCAAATTCATGTTGATGCTTTGCAGACACTGTCCAGCCATCTCATCCTCTGTCGTCCCCTTCTCCTCTTGCTGTCACACTTTCCTAACATCAGGGTCTTTTCCAAGGAGTCTTCTCTTCTCATGAGATGGCCAAAGTACTGGAGCCTCAGCTTCAGGATCTGTCCTTCCAATGAGCACTCGGTGTTGATTTCCTTCAGAATGGATAGGTTTGTTCTCTTTGCAGTCCAGGGGACTCTCAAGAGTCTCCTCCAGCACCACAGTTCAAAGGCATCAATTCTTCGGCAGCCTGCTTTCTTTATGGTCCAGCTCTCACTTCCATACATCACGACAGGAAAAACCATAGTTTTGACTATTTGGACTTTTGTTGGCAAGGTGATGTCTCTGCTTTTTAAGATGCTGTCCAAGTTTGTCATAGCTGTCCTCCCAAGAAGCAGGCGTCTTTTAATTTCAAGGCTGCTGTCTCCATCTGCAGTGATCATGGAGTCCAAGAAAATAAAATCTGCCACTGCCTCCATATCTTCCCCTTCTATGTGCCAGGTGATGGGACCTGTCAAGGTTTGTCATCGCTTTCCTCCCAATAGTGAACACTAGCAGATTGTAATGCCTAGCCTGCACAGTTAACACAGGATTGCTTCACTTGCACAAGCAGTGTCCTTTTATGACCAGTGTCATTATGCAAACAATCATTGCCTTTAAACTTACCTGACTGAAGTTTGCACACAACAAGGCTCTGGATGCCTCCCTATGCAAGTGGCAAAAATGTCAAACTACTTCTGCAGTGGTCTGTTGCTTGAGCAATTCCGTTCAATAAGATCCCTGGCTCTTACAGTCAATCAAGGCGCAACAGCCAAAGCCAGTTGTCAGCATAAAACAAAGACCATTGAATGTGAGGATGATAGTAGCACATATAGCAGGACCCTTGTGTCCACAGGGGATTGGTTCCGGGTCCTCCCATAGATGCTGAAAACCATGGATAGCATGTTTCTATAGCAAATCCTATGCATAGCATGATCTCTGGCTCCTTCTAGTGGCCAGTTCTGATAAATATATTTTGTTTGTTCAGTCGTTTAGTCATGTCCGACTCTTCGTGACCCCATGGACCAGAGCACGCCAGGCCCTCCTATCTTCGCCTCCCGGAGTTGTGTCAAATTCATGTTGGTTGCTTCGATGACACTGTCCAACCATCTCTTCCTCGGTCGTCCCCTTCTCCTCTTGCTGTCACACTTTCCCAACATCAAAGTCTTTTCCAAAGAGTCTTCTCTTCTCATGAGATGGCCAAAGTACTGGAGCCTCAGCTTCAGGATCTGTCCTTCCAATGAGCACTCGGGGTTGATTTCCTTTAGAATTGATAGGTTTTTTCTCTTTGCAGTCCAGGGAACTCTCAAGAGCCTCCTCCAGCACCACAATTCAAAGGCATCAATTCTTCGGCGGTCAGCCGAAGAATTATATATACTGCAAATATATACTGCAATGGAAATACGTTTTGTGGGATTTTTTCTTTTAATATTTGTCATATTTTCAGACCATGGACATTGAAACTGCAGGTACCAATCCCACTGATAAGGGGGTCCTACTGTAATCACTAGTAGCATTTTAATACTGCATAATGATAATTTTTTTCCTACCAGGTGTTCACTTACTGAATTTTAGTGTGAGTTTTGGCTTTTCTGTTTAAACTTTTTATTGCTGTCTCTTAACATTTTAATATTTTCTGAACAGCTTGATTTAACTTTTTCTTCTTTTTAAAATTGAATATTTAAGTAATTATAGTTGACAACAAACTAAAGAGAGAGAGGAAAGCATACAGCATCTTATATTTTAAGTCTGAAGTAAGTAACATTTGTGATTTCATTGGGTTTTTTATTATTTGTAAACTCCTATGTATATTCTGTTGAGTAATCTACACATGTTGAAGACTGCCCACCTGTGGCCCTACCTTGACAGTGGATGTCCCACCGCATTAGTTCATGCATTGGTAGTCTCGAGATTAGACGACTGCAATGTTCTCTACATGGGACTGCCCTTGCAGCTGTTACGGAGACTTCAAAAGGTCTAGAACTCAGCAGCCAGGTTGCTGAGTGGGGTCAGGAAATGCCAACACATCTCCCCCACCTTGGCCACCTTACACTCGTTACCTGTTTGCTTCTGTACCAGCTTCAAGGTGATGGTGCTAACCTAAACAGTTTAGGACCTCAATATCTGGCAGAAAGCCTCCTTCAGATTAGATCTGCCCATTCAGTAAGATTGTTGCAGGCAGGGTGGTTGAGAGTGCTGAACCTGAGAGAGGCCTGAAAAGCAGCTACCAGAAACTGGGCCTTCTCGGTGGTTGCTCTGCAATTGTGGAACAGTCTCTCACCTGAAATCTGCCTGCCCCCCCTCAATGGGTTTTAATCTGGGTACTTCTATTTATTTATTACATGGTGTTTTTATGATATGATTTTATTTAATGTTGTGAACTGCCCAGACTAATGGTGTGGTAGAGAAGTGAAAGAAAGAAAGAAAGAAAGAAAGAAAGAAAGAAAGAAAGAAAGAAAGAAAGAAAGAAAGAAAGAAAGAAAGAAAGAAAGAAAGAAAGAAAGAAAGAAAGAAAGAAAGAAAGAAAGAAAGAGTAGGGTCACGAAATGAGAAGGCTGATGGGCTAGGTGATCACCAGATAATTAGGATAGCAAATAGTCTTAGAAAGAGAGAAGTTAAAGAAGTCACCACACACGCAGGGATGACTGCCAACAGTGCTCCTGATGGGCGACTAGTAGAAGACCTCGAATAAGGCTGCCCTCCAGGAGAGTTTGCTCTACACTGAAGAATCAGCCAACAGCTTAGCAACTTTGGGGAGAAGTGTTCCCCCACAAGAGAGAGAAACCAACCAACCAACCCACCAACCAACCCACCCACCCACCCACCAACCCACCAACCAACCCACCAACCAACCAACCCACCAACCAACCAACCAACCCACCCGCCAACCCACCCACCAACCCACCAACCCACCCACCCACCAACCAACCCACCAACCAACCCACCAACCAACCCACCCACCCACCAACCCACCCACCAACCCACCCACCCACCAACCCACCCACCAACCACTGATCTGCTGGATGCAAAGCAAAAAAAAAACACACACAAAAAACAAACAAAAAATAAGGGGGGGGTAAAAACTGCATTAGTTCATCCATCCATCCAGTGCCTGTGTTATTCATATAGATTATTTGGTTTAGTTGAGTGGGTGGGTGATGAGTCCCTAGGAAGAGGCTCTGCTTGTTAAGGTGCACTTCAGAGATGGGAAGAGAAACAAAAAGGGCTCTTTGTTCCCTTGGGAGCAGGAAAGTAGGTTCTCATTACCTTGCATTAAGTGGCAGAATGCCAATGCATTTGTACAGGAGGGGTAGTGGACAGAATGAAGTGGCATTGTGTTATCTCTGCTGATCTCTGTATTTTATTTTAAGGCATTAGAGTTTTTTTCCTTTTGAGCCAACCATCTTTATGCCTTGGATCATTTTACAGAAGGCGGCTCTGGGTTTTGCTTTTTTCATTGAAGAGACTTTGTATAATTTTTCTGGAAGCTACTCTGGCACCTTATCTGTGTGTGGAACTCAGGAAGACATATATCTGCGTAATATCCATTTGAGCTTGCGTTTTTGTTATTGTTATTCTTGCTTTTGTCAGCCGATATATCATCTCAAATCTGAGCACAATATGCAGTGGCCATTTTAAAATATGGCCCCACAGAACCAAGAAAATAGCATACCAGCAGCATGCAAGGTATGCCAGAAAGGCATGCATAATTGTATGTAGTGAGACTTAACTTGGTTACTCATCTCCCAGCAAGAAGTACTTAATATCCACCAATCTCACTTACTGTGCATATCCCTGTGGCTTGGCAAGAGTAATGTGCATGTGCCAATTGGCATCTGATCTGCCTACTTGATCCACAGTGATCTTTATTGGAATGGGTGAAAAAAGTGGGGGCTAGATTCAAGACCACCTGTTGCTCATCATCTGCTAAGAGGAGGGAATATTCTAAAAGTGTAGCAAAGCATGCACAGCTACCAGTTCTTCTGTTGCCCAAGGCAGCAAAATAAATAAATAAATAAATAAATAAATAAAAATCAAGGGTCCATCAGAATAAGGCTTGCAAAAGAATGATTTAACAGCAAACATCAGTCCCTTTTCATTATAAGACAAGGACAGGTCACTGCAGGGCAGTTTGCAAACCTGTCATGAGCTGGAACTGATGTGACTATGCTCCATGTCCTCTATGGAAGTCTGCTGTGCTTCAAAAGCTACAGCCAGAATCCCCAAGCATACAAATGATGCATACAGAGATTTCCTCACTCCGTCAAAATGAGTGAGGAAAGAAAATACTCAAAGAAAGGAAGTCCAGTTGCCTGAAATAATTTGTCAGGACACTAGTGCAAACCTGCAGACGAACAGTATGTGACAAAATGAGGCAAGGGCAAAGCAGGGAATGGTGGGTCTTTCAAGTTTCCATTGCTTCACAGCACAGTGGTTAAACTGCTGTCATGCAGTCAAAACTCTGCTCACAACTTGGATTCAATCCCAGGCAGCCAGCTTGAGGTTCACTCAGCCTTCCATCCTTCTGAGGTTGGTAAACTGAGCACCCAGCTTGCTGGCTGGGGGAGGGGGGGAAAGTGTAGCCTGCATAAATTGTAAACTGCCCAGAAAGTGCTTTAAGCACTATGGACAGATATTATAAACAGCATGGTTTTTATTGCTTTCAGAGGAAGAGGTTGGAGGATGGAATCTGTGCCCTCCAAAACGACTACAACTCCCACAATTCCTGACCATTGACCATGCTGGCCAAATCATTTCTCCATCACATCTAAAGGCATCAGGCTGCTCACCCCTGAAGAGATGTTTTTATTGCTTTCCTTGAAATCAAATGTGTTTAAAGCTGGCTAGATATTGTGATATATAAATAGCAGACTTCACTATGTATATCACACCTCAGTAGCCAGTTCTACAAAGACGTTTCTAAATATTCTACAAGACCTCATTGCTTTCAAAGGAACAAAAACAAATAAAGCTCTCTCCCTTTTTTAATCGGTTCAGAACCAACACATGTATTTTACTTATTAAGGAGAATGCACATTTCTCCGCGATTATAATTTTGTTGAATGGACAGCCTTTATTGCTCCACCCCCTTTTTTCAAAGCCCACCATAATTACAGATAATTACTACTCTTGACCTTGTAAACCTACATCTTCAGCATCAGCACAGAGAATGTGAATGTGTGTGCAGCAATTAGCTCAGTAAAAAACATGGCTCACAACAGCACATAATGTTTGCATGCTGCAATCCTTTAGAATCCAAACGATCTAAATAAGAAATGAGCAGAGAAACTCTGAAGCTTAGAAAAACACCTTCTTTTGTATCACATATTACACTCTCTTCGCCCCCCAGGCTGGTTGGGAGGATTTAACAATCCAAAAAGAGAGAAAAACATTTGCAAGGTTTGGCATCTGAAGTTGTTGCTCGACCCCCCCACCCCCACCCCAAATATCAAGTGCTTTTCCTTACCTTTACTAATTCAGTTCCTTTGCATTCCACAGGGGATAGTTACTGGAACCAAAAAGGAGCCTACCCTCTAAATCTGCAAATTTCTGTGCAGCTGAAATGAATGTGCAGCTATAAATCTTTCTCAAAACGTCCCTGTTGTTGATTCTGCATTTACATTTTCAGCATTCAACATTCAGAATTTTTACTGGACATGTGCTAACATTGAGCAGCATTTATTTAAGCATACTAGGAGTTAGAGATGGATGAATTTTTCCCCATATTGAAATTTTTTAAATCTCAGCCTCCTCATCACATGTACGAATAATATTATGAAGGGGCACATATATCCAAATCATGGCAAAGAACTTGGCCATTATTTTTATTAGAAGACATATGCATTGTTCCTACAGAGACATCTAGCCATCCTGCTCCTTCCCGAAAGCCATGAGTATAAAGAGCACTCATATGGACAGATTGTCAAAAATGGGCCGACCTTCTTGAGCTCTTATATGGTATGTTTGAGTACCATAATTTCCTTAATTTTTCAGAAACTAAATATTTTTTACTTAACAACTGAAATACAATGTCACATGCTAGCTTCTAAATAATGAGTTGTGTTCTTGTTGTTTAGTCATTAAGTCGTGTCCAACTCTTCATGACCCCATGGACCAGAGCACGCCATGTCTTTCACTGCCTCCTGGAGTTTGATTAAATTCATGTTGGTAGCTTCAATGACACCGTCCAACCATCTCGTCTTCTGTCATATCCTTTGTTCTCCTTGCAGTCCAGGGGACTCTCAAGAGTCTTGCCCAGCACCACAATTCAAAAGCAGCAGTTCTTCGGCGGTCAGCCTTCTTTATGGTCCAGCTCTCATTTCCATACATTGCTACTGGAAAAACCATAGCTTTGATTATGCGGGCCTTTGTCAGCAAGGTGATGTCTCTGCTTTTTAAGATGCTGTCTACATTTGTCATTGCTTTCCTCCCAAGAAGCAGGTGTCTTTTAATTTTGTGGCTGCTGTCACCATCTGCAGTGATCATGGAGCCCAAGAAAGTAAAATCTGTCACTGCCTCCATATCTTCCCCTTCTATTTCCCAGGAGGTGATGGGACCACTGACCATGATCTTAGTTTTTTTGATGTTGAGCTTCAGACCATTTTGTGCACTCTCCTCTTTCACCCTCATTAAGAAGTTCTTTAAATCCTCCTCACTTTCTGCCATCAGAGTGGTATCATCTGCATATCTGAGGTTGTTGATATTTCTTCTGGCAATCTTAATTCCGGTTTGGGATTCATCCAGCCCAGGCTTTCGCATGATGTATTCTGCATATAAGGTAAATAAGCAGGGGTACAATATATGACTCTTGTCGTACTCCTTTCCCAATTTTGAACCAGTCAGTTGTTCCATATCCAGTTCTAACTGTTGCTTCCTGTCCCACATATAGATTTCTCAGGAGATAGATAAGGTCATTGGGCACTCCCATTTCTTTAAGACTTGCCATAGATTGCTGTGGTCCACACAGTCAAAGGCTTTTGCATAGTCAATGAAGCAAAAGCAATGAAGCAGAAGTAGATGTTTTTCTGGAACTCTCTGGCTTTCTCCATAATCCAGCACATGTTAGCAATTTGATCTCTTGTTCCTCTGCCCCTTTGAAATCCAGTTTGTACTTCTGGGAGTTCTCAGTCCACATATTGCTGAAGCCTACCCTGTAGGATTTTGAGCATAACCTTGCTAGCGTGTGAAATAAATGCAATTGTACGGTAGTTGGAGTGTAGACTTATCTTTTTTAATCCTCTGGCCACTGCTGAGTTTTCCAAACTTTCTGGCATATTGAGTGTAGCACCTTAACAGCATCACCTTTTAAGATTTTGAATAGTTCAACTGGTATGTCATCACCTCCACTGGCCTTGTTGTTAGCCATAATTTATAAGGCCCACTTGACTTCACTCTCCAGGATGTCTGGCTTAAGTTCAGCAACCACAGTATCTGGGTTGTCCGGGGCATCCAGATATTTCTGGTATAATTCCTCTGTGTATTCTTGCCACCTCTTCTTAATGTCTTCTGCTTCTGTGAGGTCCCTACCATTTTTGTCCTTTATCATGTCCATCTTTGCACATTATGTTCCTCTAATATCTCCAATTTTCCTGAACAGATCTCTGGTTTTTCCCTTTCTATTCTTTGCCACTATTTCTTTGTACTGTTGATTTAAGAAGGCCCTCCTGTCTCTCCTTGCTATTCTTTGGAAATCTGCATTCAATTTTCTGTAACTTTCTCTATCTCTCTTGCATTTTGTTTCCCTTTGTTTCTCTGCTATTTGTAAGGCCTCGTTGGACAGCCACTTTGCTTTCTTGCATTTCCTTTCCTTTGGGATGGTTTATGTTGCTGCCTCAGTTAGCCATGCCCATTTAAAACAGTGTTTCCCAACCTTGTCCCTCAGGTGTTCTTGGACTAAAGCTTTCAGAAGCCTTCACCATTAGCTATGCTGGCCAAGGCTGGGAACACTGCTTTAAAGGATACACTGTTCCATTCCATAATCCACCATATCCAGTTCACAATTTTCAGCCACACCAATATATTCAGGACTCCATGGCAAGTGACAGTACTCAGTTCTCTTTCTTTTGTGTGGTCCTTCCCTACGGTTTTCCCTTCACCCTTTTGGTACTTGTGCAGTTTTGGACTTCCTCTCAAGCCATATATTTGTCTCTCTGTGTGTGTGTGTGTGTGTGTGTGTGTGTAAGAGAGAGAGAGAGAGAGAGAGAGAGAGAGAGAGAGAGAGAGAGAGAGAGAGAGAGAGAGAGAGAGAGAGAGAGAATGATGCAATTTCGGCTACACTCATGTTGGCCTTCAAGAAAATGAATTCACTTGTAATATGTATGCTGAATTCTATCCTTTTTTTGCAACCAATTGGTATAAAGAACATTATAGGATACCCACCTCTTTGGCAGTGATGATCCAGGACTTTATTCGGAATATGGCTGAAGTTATGAGAAATGACTGGAATGTCCAATAAAAATGTGAGAATGCTGTCTATTTTGTCTGTTGATGAAAAATTGGAAGCCTGCATAGTAAGGAGAGAATAAAACAGGGTAAACCTTTCGCTTTCATACTGTAACATTTTCCAAAAAGATAATTATTTTTAACCTAAAGCACCAGAAGCAACAAACAGTCCTGTGTCACTTCTAAGATTAATGCAATTATTATTATTTAACTTTTCATGGAGTGTCAGCTGGCCACTTCAGCCAATACCTGTGAGGTTCTCCAGAACCTCAGAAATGTATGCTGTACACATAATGCATGCAAAGTGCTTTGACCACTTGAAAGCTTTCAAGCATTGTATAAGTAATAGTGAAGTGAGAAGGTGAAGAAAATCCATGCTGATTCCACCATTTCCTAAAGAAACTCTCAGTTCGCCTGGATAACTCTTTTCTGTTGTTGTCGGTGGACATTTGTCAGCTTTAGTATTTTAAAATGATAAACCATCATGATAGCATTTAGAAGTCTGACTGAAATGTTTTTCAGAGAATTTAATGGATTTTTATAGTAGTAATGACTTCTGTGCTACTCCTCAACAGAGCTTAGCAAAAGAAATAAAATCTATATGTCCTAGCATTCTTCGGCCACCATGGACCGTGGCAGTCCAAAAAGTAGCTTTTCCAAGTTCTGTTAGCTCTCCAGTGTCGGTGGGGGAAGTCTTTCACATCATGCCCTACCCAATCCTATTAACTGTTGATGCAGTAGACTGAATCCAGACAAGAGATGGGCATGAGCTCGGTTCAGAGGTTTGTGCTGGCATGGCACCGTAGGTTGGCCACCATGTTCCCTTCTCCCACCCCAGCCCCACCTGACTCTCCCTCTCACCAGTGCACTCTGGGTGGTGAGTGAGGAAGCTGGCTTGGGGTGGGGAAAGGAAACAAATGGCACCTGTGGTGCCGTGCCGATGAAGTGGCACAAACCTCCAAAACGAGGCTCGGGCCCATCTCTAGTCCAGACCTTGCAATGTGAAATGATGTACAGTGGTGCCTCGCTTAACGAGCACACCGTTTAATGACGAATTCGCATAGCGATCTATTTTTTTAGATCGCTAATGCGATCGTATTGCGATGTTCTGAATAGGCAAAACATTGCATTGCGATGATTGGTAAGCATTTTGCTTACCGATCTTTGCATTGCAATGTTTTTTTAACAGCTGATCGCGGTTCCAAAATGGCCGCCGGGTGCACAAAATGGCCACCGCAAGTGTTTTCGCACCCTGCCCTCGCTTACCAAGGGCGCGAAAATGGCGGCGCTATGGAGGAACATCGCTGAACGGTGAGTTTGGGAGCCATAGGAACACATTAAACCAAGTTTAATGCATTCCTATGGCTTTTTCTGTTCCGTTTAGCGATGTTTCTGCATAGCGACGATTAATCCGGAACGGATTAATTGTCGCTATGCAGGGCACCACTGTATTTTGTGGGGCTGCCATGCCCTCAGAAATTTGTATTCTGGTGGGCTAGATAATCACAATTGGAGGCATGACTACTTCATTTTTTAAAACTTGAGATATTCTTCTCAAATCCACAGAAAGCTGACTTTTTGTCACCTGGCTCCGGGATTTTTAAATAATTAATTCAATAAGGATACAATATTAAGAGGTGAGCATATTTCTGAAGGTTCCATTTTGGTCTTGCTTTGTATCAAAGCACCTTCAGCAGAACAATAACACCCTTAAAATATGTATTTGGAAGGAATTTACCACTGCCCTTAATGAAACGCTAATAGTGTAATGCATCATCTTTTATTAGTCCTTTTGTTATGGTAGTAATGCCTTAGGCAGCAGACATAGTGGATTTGTCACAGGAAAATAAGACTGTCTGAATAACAAACACAGCTATTATTTTTGTTCTTGCTTTGCTGTTATGATATAGACTTGTCAAGTGGACTCAGACTGGCCACTGTAGGGTAAATTATATTTCAGGTCCTACAGTAGCTCCCCCCCCCCCATTAAACAACGTCGGTGTTTGCATAGCAGAAGCCATGTCATCTCTTGTTTACCATAGTTACAGTCCTGAAATATACAGAATAAAACATATATCTGTATGGACATATGCAACTCTCATAAATGTTCAAACAACTGCACATGATATACATATAAAATGCAATGTAAGTAAATGCATCTCACCGAAAACCTTAATAGATTTACTTGATTAATTGTGCCATTCATTACTGATGCTATCTGGGGACACATGAATATCGGAACTGCCTGATAATGGATTTTCTATTGTGGCAACATTACTATAAACAATCTGGATGCATCTCCTTACTGGAATGTTACTTTCAGTGTCAAGTGACTCAGAGAAATAGGGCTAAAATTCCTGGGGCTGGCTAGATATACTGGGAGTTGTAATCCAAAGAATAAGAAATATTTTAAAGCTCTCCTCATCATTCAGTTACTGAAAATTCAGCAATTATTTTTAAGAAATTAATAGGGATGGCAAAAAACTGACACTTTTGCTTTTTTTTCCTAATTCACTTTTTCTAAAATGTAAAGTCCTTTTTGAGCTGAATAATCAAAAAAGGTGAATAAATTTAAAAATGAATTGAAACAAAATTCTTTTCCATTTATACCAGCCAAACCGTCCAAGCTCTGGTAACAGGGACAGCCAGTTGCTGAGTCAAAACAGCTTGACTGCAGACATATAAGTGTGAAATCTGGACAGTGAAGAAAGCTGACAGGAGTAAAATTGATTGATTTGAAATATGGCACTGGAGAAGAGTTTTGTTGATACCCTGGATTGCTGGAGAGAAGAATAAATGGGTCCCTTGGAAACAAAAATGCTAAAACTGAAGCTGTTATACTTTGGGCACACCATGAGAAGACAAGACTCACTACAAAAGGCAATAATGGTAGGAAAGGTTGAAGGGAGCAGGAAAAGAAGAAGACCAAATATGAAATGGGCTGCCTCCATGATATTTAGTTGAAAAAGCTTCCTAACTGTTAGAGCAGTATGACAATAGAACCAATTTCCTCAGGAGGTGATGAGCACTCCAATACTGGAAGTATTCAAGAGAAAACTGAACAACCATCTCTCAGATATACTTTGATATATTCCTGCATTGAGCAGGGGGTTGGATGATGGCCTTGTAGGCCCCTTCCAACTCCACAATTCTATGAATTCTATGATTCAGAAAGGAACCACTGACTTGAGAATACAAGAGCTGAGCGGGGCTGTTGAGGACATTCATAGAGTCACCGATAAATTGGAGGTGACCGGATGGCATGTGACAACAACAACAGCAATAAACTTATAGATTAAATAACCATCTTTACATTCAGTATAAAAAGAATTACCAATTTAATACAAAATTGTCACCCAGCCCTAAAAGCAAAAGTGTGCTGCTTATATACCGCCCCATAGTGCTTCAAGCACTCTCTGGGTGGTTTACAAGTTAATTATGCAGGGTACACATTGCCCCCCCCAGCAAGCTGGATGCTCATTTTACCGACCTTGGAAGGATAGAAGGCTGAGTCAACCTTGAGCCGGCTACCTGGGATTGAACCCCAGGTTGTGAGCACAGTTTTGGCTGCAGTACAGTGGTTTAACCACTGTGCCATGAGGCTCGAATTAGAACATGAGAAATCACGAGGCTCTGAATTAGAACATTAGAAGTCTGATTAGAACATGAGATTTATGAAACCAGGATCTCCTTAGTTCCCAATTCATGAGTTGCAGAAGAGGGAATTCATAAAACAAAATAGGCAGCCAGTTTTCATGGCCCACTATTTTCTCTTTGTATATAAGAATATTCCGGAAGTACATGTGTTTGGACTGTTATCTCAGATTATAAATATTTCTATGTGATGCTTACCAGGAAATATAAGACCATGTGGTGCAGTAGTTAAACATATGGCAGCCAAAACTGTGCTCACCACCTGGGGGTCAATTCCAGGTAGCCAGCTCAAGGTTGACTCAGCCTTCTATCCTTCCAAGGTTGGTAAAATGAGTACCCAGCTTGCTGGAGGATGGGGCAATGTGTAGCCTGCATTATTAACTTGTAAACTTCCCAGAGAGTTCTTTAAGCATTATGGGGCAGTATATAAGCAACAAGCTTTGCTTTTTTGCTTTGATTTGATACTGGATGTTGAATTTCTCATACGATATCAGTGTGTTTATTCTAGGATATTTTCTGTGAAATGATGCTACATTAACGTGATTCAGATGCTACACAAATGTGATTCATAACAAAGAGGTATGTTCTGAAAGTGGTCAGATCTGAAACCTATTGATCAAGAACAAAATTACGAAACTAATCAACATAACTATTTATTGCTAAAAACTGAAGAGAACAAAAGATCTTTGACATGCCATGAGGAAATTTCATGGACACCAAACTTTGCCTATGCTGATCCCTGTTAGAATATTTTCCTTGATTGGATGCTAGAGGTTTTCAGATCTTAATAAAATAGGTTGGACCACAGCAAAATGTGGTTGGGATCAAAGCTAAAGTGTGTTTAGCTAGATATTTTTCTGTACATTGGCCATGGTAGAGGGTTAAAACAAATAGCCAAGACTTAAGAAAGCATTAAACCTCTTAACTTTTCCTTTCAATTTCCTCTTTACCAATCCCCTCTTTTTTTAAAAAAAATGCAGCAAAGTGAAACTGATTTGAATTTTGTTGGCGACTGATCATTTAACTTGATAATGCTTTCTTTCTAAGTGAGTTCAGTGACCAGTTGTTCTAGCTCATTTTGTTAATCCAGAACATTGACTCTTTGTTGTGACCAGAACATGCATTTATCCAGCCTGTTCAAGGGTAACTGAAGTCACCCATTACTCTGAGAGTTTTTCACTTGGGTGCCCCCAATTATCATTAAAGAAGGGACATTCTACTCTTCCACAGAAAATCCTTTCAAACAACCATGGAAAAACACTGTGGAATTACTCAGCTGTGATGACACCTCACTTGACTTTCTACAAAGTGGAGACTACAGGTTTTGCATAGCATTTGCATAATTCCACTTAAAACATCACTAAACTTTGGTGGAAAGAAAGTAATTTTCCTTTGGCTGCTGGAATATCACTGTATCCTGAGACTATGGATATTTTTTCTTTCTTTCTAGGCTGAAATAATTGGTTTCCTAGGGTGTATAATAGCCTGTATTTCACCTGTATTTTAGTTTAAGGGTGAGAGGTGTGGAAATTTCTCCATCTATATTTTCTTCAATTCTTCCAATTCCTGCCTGCATTCATGTTCTATCCTTGGTTTATATTACACTGCAAGGCTTTGTTTTTAGTTTCTCATGGTAATTTGTGCCTTTTTTCATATTTTAGAAGTATTTCTGTACACATTTTCCCATGGAATAAATCATTTCTTCACACTGAAAATCATGTATTTTTTCAGCTGCATATATTTTTGCTCACTATGCACACATAATTATGGGTATATTTTGCTTCTCTTAAGTGCACCACACGTCTCCCAAATGTCTTGATTTTGGAGAAAGCATACTTCCTCTCACAACATGTCTCAGGGAATTTGAAATGGAAGCCAGTGTTGAAAAATTTGGACCTAATGAATTTTTTTTTCTGTACCAATTTGGGACTCTATCAAGTTGAACTAAAAACGTTCCTGAAGGATGGAAGTTTGGATGCAAATGGTAAAATATTTCATTCTCCCATGAGTGTGAGTCATACCCATATGAATCGATACTTCATTTCATCTACTGACCCTTGTGCTGAACACCCACACCCACACACAATCAGCAGTGATGCATTCAGCATCACAAACAGAAAGGCCCTCAGCCACAAAAGTTACTGGCTGGCCTTCTGCCAGCAGCTCTTTCCCAAACGAACCCATCAAACAGGGCTGAGAAAGAGGAAAAAAAGGAGAAATGAATGCCACGTTGCATTTAAAGGAAAAACAAAACAAGATAATATGAGTAAATAAACAATCAGAGTCCTCTTTCACAACTCGTCTCATACGGATATTTTTTTATTGCTGTATTTTCCATCAAGGCTACATTTGATATCCATTCATCAGATGATGGCTTATTGTAATCTTCTTTCACTGTTGAATCAGGAGAACTATGGATTTTTAACTCCTGAAACCACCATACACCATATTTTTTTCTGGTTTCATATAATACTGCTTCCTATCATTCTGCATTTCCATGGAAGTTATTTAATCTATTCCTACTCTTTTTATTATACTTCAGCCTTAGAGGCTTTGTTTTGGTTGCAATGTTGAGCAGGACCGTCTCTGTTGTGGTGCCTGTAGCAATCACCCTACTTTGGCTCATGTATAAGGTTATTTGCATACACCAATTAGAGCTGTTGGGAGGCGGAGCCAGAGAAACTAGAAGGGAGAGGTCAGTCAGTCAGTCAGAGTCAGAGATGAGAGTCTGAAGTGAAAAGTCAGTCAGTTAGTCTGTGGGAGTTAAGAGTGAAACAAGTTATTACTAAACTACTGAATACAGTGGTGCCTCACTTGATGAGGATAATTCGTTCCAGCGAAATCGCTGTAGAGCAAAATCCTCATCAAGTGAAATAAAAAAGCCCATTGAAATGCATTGAAAACTGGTTCAGTGCATTCCAATGGGCTAAATACCTCAGCGTCGAGTGAAGATCCTCCATAGGGCAGCCATTTTCCATTTCTGTGCAGTGAAAAATTCCTTCCTGAACACAGCAGGGAGCCATTTTGAGCAGCTGGCGGCCATTTCAAAAACCCGACGATCAGCTGTTTTGATCATCGTAATGCAAGGAATCGGTTCCCGAAGCAGGGAACTTATCATCGTAAAGTGGTTTTTGCCTATTAAAACATTGTTTTGCGATCGCAAAAACTTCATCGTGAAGAGGATTCGTCATCAAGCGGGGGAAGCGTTAAGCAGGGCACCACTGTACTTGAAAGTCTGTGAAGAACCTGTTTAAGTGAACTGTATCCAATAAACCTGTTTTTGTTAAACGTTACACTCAACATGGACTTCAATCTTTCTAATTGAACATTGTTGACAGAGATCAACTGGTGGCAGTGTAAAGGAGGGAACATGTCATTAGCCTCAGGCTAGTGAAATAATCTGGGGACACACAGGGGCACATCACAGTGCCCAATGTACATGAAATGAGACCAGATGGGCTCAATCTGCTAATTGTTTCTGACAGGCACTGAAGATTTATGTTTTAAAAGGGATTTTCTTGATTATCAATTTGGCATTCAACAAAATATTTTATTGAGTTGTTATTTTTGTTATCATTTATTTGTTTTACTGTATTGTGATTTTGTAAAGAAAAATATGAACCACTTTGGGATTTTTTAAAAAATTTAAAGCTCTATAGAAAGATCTTTGAATAGATAAAATACAGGATTTGCAAAGATGCATGTTCTCTTATTTCCTGTCCACAGATCTTTACCTCTACTGTCTTATTGGATGAAGATGAACATCAGCTTACCTGACAAGTAAAGGCTATGGGATCAGCCACTTTCTGAAGCAAGCTTTCCATCTCTTCAACCATTGTGTAGTATTCAATCTGCGTTGTAGCTTTAATTACTCCTTCACAGTAGACATTTACATTTACAAAGCCAGAAGGAAAATCTGATGAAACCAAACAAAAAGGCAGAAAAGAGAGAAAAGGAGCAGGAATGAGGGAAAAAATCACCTCCAACATCCTCCTACACATCACGTACAATATACACAATTTCCTATGCAGGAGACAGTTGAATTACCCAAATTAATATGGCCTTGGGCTTCACTCACTTGACTATTATACACCAATAGCATGTAGGTAGGGAACGTAATAGTCCACAAAACAAAAAATAAGACAGTAACCTGCTTTTTAATGATTTTTGTACTAAATATGCATCCAATTGCTTAAAGTTTAACTGGTTTTAACGACTAAACAACAACAAAAATTAGTCTGGTAGAAGAACACCTGTTTTACTTAAAAGTCAACCCTCACAACATTTTGATTTATTCTGGAAGTAAAAGTTTAAAGGCAAGTTGATATTTTGCTATTTAGCTGGAGGTGATCCAAAGTAGAATGTGTAATTTGGTAGACACACAAACATTAACTACACTTAAGAGGGCAAAATGTATTTTCTCACATTTAATTAATTTGGGGAGATGGCACTAGTTTCCTTGACAATAACTCAGTTATTTGGATTATTTACTATTTGATTACCAGAATACCAGATGGTAGGACCAAACAGGACAAAAAGGTTATTATATTCACGATCAACTTGTGAGCTTTCTGAAGATATCTGATTCAAATAAATTGACTTTTCTTTTAATCCTTAACCATCTAACGCATATCAAATTTCCAAGGAGATAGTCATGTTGGCCAGTTGTAGCAAAAACAGCAGAGTATTTTGGCACTTTTAAGACTAATGATTTTTCTTTGGTGTGAGCACTTAGACAATAACACTTACCTTGCCCCTCTGGGTAGGTGACTTCTACCAGCATACAGACAACTACCCAACCTGAAAAGATTATTCACCAGCAACTACAAACATTGTAAGAGAGATGCTCATGTAGAAACCAGGTCCTATTTTAGATCCAGATGTCAAGTCTGTTCTGGTGTTTACATTGGAAACACTTGTAAAGGACCTAAGAATGTAATTCACAACAACATCAAAGGTTCATATCCCCGCTCGTATTCCAGTGTGGTTGTCTTTACTGCTGGACAGTGTTTTACACAGGACAAACAAGGCCAATTTCTTTGAAAAAGAATAAATGAACTCAAAACTAACATTAGAAACAGTAATACTGAGAAACCAGTGGGAGAATATTTCACTCTCCCTGGACATTCTGCCTTTATCTTCAGGTTAACAATGCTTGAACAAAAGCAAAAATAAAAACAAAAACCCTCGGAGACTGATTCTGGACAGCTGAACAATGATATTTCAAGAAAGCCCATTGTTACCTCTGTTGGCTAGAACAAAGACAAGTGCTTTTTAAAATATATCTTATAACATATATTAATCAGCTCATCTCATCAGGTTTATCTATTTGATTTCAATGATTTTTTTTTCAATCAAAACTGTGAGGCAAAACAATGCGCTTCTGGCTTCAGATAAAGCAGACACTCCCTTGGAAGTAGAAATTGTTGCTTTCACAGTATTTTTATTTGTTTCCACTCTTGTCAGCATGCTTTGTTAACCAGCCCTTTGGAAGTGTAAGACCAGTGTTAATGTCATCTGCTGTCCTGCATTTCATTCAGGCTTACCCCCATAATCTTAATCAGTGTACATATAAACCTGTAGCTTGAATATTCCATGTGTCTTGATGTACTCCATGCCTCTGAAGAAACAGGCTATATCCACAAAAGCCCATCTCAAGAAAACTGACATCATCATTTGCCTTAAAGGTGTCACAAGACTCCTTGAAGAAACTAGATGTTACATTTAATATGCAACTAGCAAAATCTATCATGTATTGCCGTAAGAAAAGCTGTATCTGTGCAACAAATAAAATAATAACAATGTGCTGTCATGTGCATTTTGATTCCTTCCAGGGTTTCCTAGTTAAAAAATACACAGAAGTTCCCTTCTTTTGGGGGCATCCTCGAACTGTGCAGCTTTCCCAAGGCCACATAGGCTGGTTCTTCTCTCAGGAGGCACAGTGGGAAACCGAACTCCCAAACCTCTAACTCCCTGAGCCAGCCAGCCAGCCAGCTTCTGCAATAAATATATATTGTATGTCAAATATGTTTCATTACTTTTTCCTTTACAGTTTTGCCCTGCCAGGCACTTCTAAATACCAATGAGTTGATTAGATCATATGCTTCTTGTGGTTTCTAGCCAACAAGGGAAGTAGACATCTGTTGTGTGCTAGAATGACTTTTTGTCTCCAGA
The DNA here is from genome assembly GCF_051106095.1 of Pogona vitticeps. NCBI lineage: Eukaryota > Metazoa > Chordata > Lepidosauria > Squamata > Agamidae > Pogona > Pogona vitticeps. The sequence goes on along the minus strand of NC_135787.1, from coordinate 21,669,963 downwards.
CTAGAAATCATTGAATACCCTAGCCAGCATGGGTACTAGCCATGCCTATTGGGATATTCTGAAGGGTCTAATCCAAAATTGTAACTTTTCCTTTCTCTGGATTCAGCACTGATAAATGTTCTTTTCATTCTGCACATGCACTAGATGTTCACAACAGGGCAGAGTGTTGGGACAGGAAGCTCTCTGTCTTTGTCGTTCACATGTGTTTTTTTTTTTAAACCCTGCACATAGAAGAGTTCATGAAGAAAAATTTTCTGGGGTGTGGCAATGGTAAACCACTCCTCCAATATCTCACATATCTTGAAAACTCTATTACGGTTGCCACTAGATGGAAGTTACTTAATGGCACAAAACAAAAACAGTGTGAGTGAGCCAAGGAAGTTACACAGAAAAACTGTTCTGCCTAAAAGTTCCTCATTCAGAACAATGATTTCAAGCAATTTTGTAACCATTGCTTTTGTAAGCGACATTGCATGTAATTTGAGGGCAAGAACATTCTGAACCTTGATGCTATTTTCCTAACTGAAGTCCACACTGGGAGGATTTGGAATTGGCCTTTTGGCTAAACAGGAAAATATTGCTTCCCCATCACCACCAATTCCAGCAGAAAAGGATCAAACTAGCAAAAGACGGTGAAACTGACTTTTAAATAAAACAGGTGCTTTGGGGGGGGGGGTGGATGAGTGCAGGCTCATTGTTCAAGAAGGGAATAGTGGAAAAGAACTTAGTGGCTATTAAACATCAAAAGAAGAAAAATGGTTAAAGATGTGAAAATAAGTAATTGTCAGATAAAATGACCAGAAAAGGCTTCAGCTATATGAGGTTGGAGAACATTCTGCTAAACTTCAAGCAGCAACAAGAGAACTATGAGCTTGCACATTTTATAGAATGAATTGATTGAAAACAGCAATCTGTGACTTATCCATGACATTTTAAAGACCGCCACTTGCCACTTTGTCAATCCAAAACAAGCCAATAAATCCAATGTCTCATCAGTGGCAAGATTTTGTGCTTGTATTTTAACAAAGCAGAATGAGGCGATCCAAACCTGTACTTAAGAAACACACCTAAAAAGTAGCTTTGGCTTCTGAGAGGAAGGAGGACTCCATGTCCTTCTGCGAACGAGAGTAAACAAGACTCAACACATTCTGATTTCCCCGTCTCTCTTACCTAAAGCTTTCATCCATCTGACCTTCTGATTCCAAACATCAGGTTCAGTCCTGACCCGTTTGTTTGCCATTACAAACTCAACCACTACCGAATCACAGGGGACATCATCTTGCAGGAGGATGAATATTTCTCCAGGGTTCTATCAAGCAACAATGGTATCCAATTGTCAACAAAACAAGAACACTAAAATGTACCGTACACATTGACATAGCTGTTACTTAACTATTACTCAAGTGACATGCTTTATCCAGAATTTGAAAAGTTGGTGGGTGTTTTTTAGACAGCAACTCCCATAGTATGAAGCTAACATGACCACTACAAATCTAGAAAACTGTAGCATGAAATAATAATTTTAACTATTATTTTTTGGGCTATAACTCTCAGTGTCCACCAAACTTGGGTATTCTGTGAGTTGTATTCAACAAAGATAACTTTCTAAGTTCTGTTTACTCTGATAGACAATTCAGTAAAAATTGCCCATCATGACAACTATGGGTTAAATTCCTTTGATTTCTGTATGTAAGAAAAATACAGTGCCACCATCAAAAAGACACATATGTATTTTGCTTTTCTTCATAAAATGGAATACAGAGAGAGAGCATTAGTGGAGAGAAAACATAAGAATGATTTTTAAAAAAACTTATACTATCCTAAACTGAAAATATTTTCAAAGTTCAGTAAATCTTACCTGGCATGATATCCGTTTTGGCAGCACTAAGACCTCGGGTTTCTCTTGTGTTTCCAAAATTCTCTCAGTTGTTTCACGTACATCTTCATTTAGCTCCCGGCTGCATTTTAAACCCAAAGACCTCGGATCATGCGGACCTGCCAGAGAAATTGCAGTAAGTCCTACTGAGGTTTTTTGGGGGGCTTATTCCAAGTAAATGTCCCCAGGATTGCTACAGAAGCAATCTCTTATAATAACTATCTCTGATGTGCCAGGTGGAAGGTGAAGTTTCATAACTCCAACAGGTAAAATAGCAGAAATGATGTGCCAGGGTTAGCCTTCAAGGTAGCCTCTTCTCTCACAATCTTGATGCACCTCTCCTGTGAGTTCTGCATATTACCTGAATGTTCCTGAGCAGACATTTTTGTTCAGCTCATCTTGCAGGTTTTAATGTCTTGTGACACACCTTATATTAAACCCAGTGAGGTATTGTGAATAGAGTGATGGACCAGGCCTTGGGAGACTTGGGTTTGAATCCCCACTTGGCCATGGAAACTCACTGAGGATGTGGAACTGGTAAAGCCATTCCTTAAATATCTAATTTACCTTGGATGCCGGATTAGGGTTGCCATAATTTGACTGGATGACACATAATAAAACAATGCAGCTCATGATAATTGGCTTTCAAATATGGCACACTGTTTTCCATAAGGCTCTTTTTCTAGCCACTATCTCTTCTTGGCTGATGGATTTTGGGTTTTAGTGACTCCCTGCCGCTGGCCAAATTGCAGTCCATAAACCTATTCCTGATATATACAAATGGTACCATTTAACAGTTAATTTAAAAAGTATTTTGAGGTGTGTGCAATTCATATATAATGAGACAAAGTTGTGCACATCAGGAAACTGAAAAATTTCTTTAATTAACAGCAATCGGCTGCTGGTGGTCATGTCAAGAAGCAGAGCTCCACAAGAGGATGCTGGCCAACCATTAGAACGGCTGGATAGCTCAGTGATTTATGTATCTGGCTGTGGATCCAGAGGTTGGAAGTTTGATTCCCTTCCAGTTCTGCAGTTTTAAGGTTACTATTATTACCTTTCTATTTCCAGTGTTTACACGGACAATCAGAGGGTTGTGGATAACATGACGCTCATGGACACCTTCCAAGCAGACTCCTAGTAAAGATAAAGGTTCCCCTTGACAATTTTTGTCCAGTTGTGTTCGCCCCTAGGGGGCGGTGCTCATCCCCATTTCCAAGCCATAGAGCCAGCGTTTTGTCCGAAGACAATCTTCCGTGGTCACATGGCCAGTGCGACTTAGACACGGAACACTGTTACCTTCCCACCCAGGTGGTCCCTATTTATCTACTTGCATTTGCAAGCTTTCGAATTGCTAGGTTGGCGGGAGCTGGGACAAGCCACGGGAGCTCACTCCATTCCATGGATTCGATCTTACGACTGCTGGTCTTCTGACCCTGCAGCACAGGCTTCTGCAGTTTAGCCCCCAGTGCCACCACGTCCCTAAAGCAGACTCCTATATATATCTTTGTGCATATGTCCATGTGTACATATTCGTGCATACTCTCCAACTCATTTCACATCACTATATGTAGTCCAGGGGTGGGTAGTCTGTGGGGATGGCACCTATCCTTGACTTTGACTTAATTATGGGAATTTTTTTAGCTGACAAGTAAATGAAACATAACAGAAAAAGAAATTGATTGATATAATATATTGATTTCAAAGTATTAATGATGACATATAAAGCCCTAAACTGTTTAGGACCTCAATATGTGGCAGAATGCCTTCTCCCACATAGATCTACCTGTATCAATCAGTCTAGCCAGGAGGGGCCTAACACCGAGGGAGGCCCAGACAGAAAGAACAAGAAACCGGGCCTTCTCAGTGGTGACTCGTTGTCTCTGGAACAATCTCCCCCAAGAAATTTGCCTGGCTCCCTGGCTAGATGTTTTTAAGAGCAAGCTCAAGACCTGGCTCTAAAGGCAAGCCTTCCCTCCTGTCATTAGTTAATTCATTTTCACCATCTTGTATCATATTATGTTGTTGTTGTTATCTTATACTGTTATTGTTTTATGAACTTGTTGTTAGCTGCCCAGAGTAGACTTCAGTCTAGATGGGCGGGATAATAAATAAATAAATAAATAAATAAATAAATAAATAAAGAAAGAAAGAAAGAAAGAAAGAAAGAAAGAAAGAAAGAAAGAAAGAAAGAAAGAAAGAAAGAAAGAAAGAAAGAAAGAAAGAAAGAAAGAAAGAAAGAAGGAAAGAAAGAAAAAGAAAGAAAGAGAAACAAACAAACAAACAATAGAAACAAAAACATTCTGTTGTGGAGACATAAGTGACTTTATTTGGCATCCTCAAATGGTTATATTTCTTCTATGTGTTGTGAGCTATTAAAAATGTCCAGTAGCATCACAAACATCACAAATCACCAACATTTTATTTTATTTTATGTATGCCTTTTATAACCTCGTCTGACATTAAGAATTTTTCTTCTGCTTCTCTTTTAGATTTTGATCACCCGTCATGGTTGCTGTTACAGCCTTCTGTAGAATCTCGATGGTGTAAAGCATGCCTTAGTCCATTCCTCTGTTTTTTATTTGTCAAATGCAAATTATATTTCATAAGGGGACTAAGAAGCAATGGAATCAAGCAGGCTGTTTCTTGAATTTGTTTGCTAAATGCTTCACTAATGGTGGTATTGAAGCTGGATTGCTACAAATTGCTCACCTCATACAGGTACAGCAGAGGGTCCAGTTTGTGTTCTACATACAATAGTCAATAAAGTACAGTATATTTGGACACGTATCTGCAGGGAATTGGTTCCATGATCTGCTGTGAATGCCTGAAACCACAGAGGGAACCCTGTATACAACAGGGTGGGACAAAGGCCACAAGAGGATAGGACAAAATTCACAAGGAGATGTTCTTGTACGTTGAATATAGGGCTACGGCAAACCATGGATAAGTGAAACCACAGATACTGATCCAGTGGATACAGGGATACTACTGCAAATGAAAAAATGAAATTTGTAAGCAATGGCTTGTTAGCACCTCAAGACATTTTTAACAGGAAATTTCTCCAAAATTTTTGATTTTAAATGCTAAGCAGCGGGAGAAACAATCCGACAAATGTACTCCTGTGAATGTAAATTTGAGTCTACAAGGTTTATGTTCACTGAGAGCTAAATCAGATGTTATGGGTAACCCATCATTAGAAAAGAGAATTAACAGATGAAAGTATATGATTGCCACAACAGGAGGTTTTATCATGTCCCATAGTTTGCAAATTAGCTTGCTTTGTGATTGATTTTGGAGAGTGTTTCAGACAAAATTCTGCTGGAATCACACTCTGGAACACTAACGTGATTACAGCTGCAGTGATGAGATATTTGCAATACATCATTTAAGTCTGAGTGTAATCCAAGGTAGATTTGTGCATGGTCTAGAATTACTATCAACTTAGCAAATCGCTTCCTGCTAGTGCAGATGGCTTTCCTTGGAGTACCTTTTTCTAGTTCATGAAGACTGTATTTCTTTACATTATGCACGGTTGCGTCAAAATTACTGGTCGTTTTCAAAATGGCACTGAAACTACACTAGCACGAAAGTCTGTCACAGTCATATAGTTGCAGAGTCAGAACAATGTATCACATTCCAATGTTTCTGTGGCTTTCCTCAGCATCATTTCTAAAAGTAAATGAAAAATAAAGCTATTTATCGCCTTTAGAAGTGTGCTGGAAACCACGTAATTGTTCTCTTTTGCCCTGGCTGATGCATTTAGGTTGTGCCCTGTGGGAATAGCACTTTGAATAATGGGTGCATAAGCACACTTCCTTTCTTGTACAATTCAAACATCTAAACTCATTAGCAGTATGTAATGATGCTTAGACAGTATTCTGACATGGGCACTAAACAGAAAAATCTATGGTCCTATTGCTGAGAATTATAATTTATCACAAAGAGCACACGTCTGTCTGAAGCCACTTTTTTTTTGCATGCTTTCAACAAGTATCTCTTTCTATTCTTCAGACCCAAAGAATTTAATCTCAAGTTACAATTTCTGTATCTCAGTAATCAAATATTAGCCTGGTATCTGCTACATACATTTACTGCAACAGTGATTCATTTAATCATTTATTATGCTGATGTTTTGAATTGTATATCTGCCTCTCTGCTTATTACTCAGGGCCTGTTTTGATGTGGGCTGGATTAGGCTGTCATGAGAATGGCTGGTGATCAGATTCCAAAAGATCTCCTGTATGGAGAATTAGTGCAGGAAAAGTACCCCAGAGGGAGACAACAGCTGCGATACAAGGAGATCTGCAAAAGGGATCTGAAGGCCTTAGGAATGGACCTCAGCAGATGGGAAACCTTGACATCCGAGCGTTCAGCCTGGAGGCAGGTGGTGCATCATGGCCTCTCCCAATATGAAGAGACCCTTGTCCAGCAGGCTGAGGCAAAGAGGCAGTCCCGAAACCAACACAATCACGGAGCTGGACAGGGTACAGATTATATTTGTCTTCAATGTGGAAAGGATTGTCACTCTTGAATTGGCCTTCTCAGCCACAGTAGACGCTATTCCAAGACCTCTATTCAGAGAACGTTACCATAGTCTCTTGAGACTGAAGGATGCCTACTCAGGTTCAGGTTTCAAAGCGACAGTTAAGTTTGAGAGCACATAATGTGATATGAGGCATGCTTCTCCCACCTGAACAGCACTTCATTCAGTCCTTCATTTCAGCCAGCCTTAGGCAAAACCTTCTGGGCAGTTGTATTATAACTTTAGGTTCTACAGTGAATTGGTGAAATTATTTTGAAATTGCACTTCTCCATTGCCACTGATTCTCAAATTAGGGGACTGACTCTAAACAAATAAGCCTAAGTTTGGATTGCTACTAGACATGAGAGCTTCATGCTCCTATCCTGGGGGGGGGGGGGGGGGAAAGGTGCCACAGTGATCCATTGCCACCTCCTAAAACCAGCCTGCACCACGCACTGGGCTCTTCATAGCTCTCATGTGCAACAGCAGTGATGCTGCACCAATCACAGATCTAGTCCTGTCAGCACTGCCCTGCCTCTCCCCACAGCTAACCATTCCAGTGAGGAGGTGAGAAGGTCAGTCTCCCTGCTGAGGGGAGAGAAAGGGAAATAACAGTGGGACTACATCCATGACTGGTACAACGTTGATGCTATTGGATGCGAGCACTGCAAGGAGCCTGCTGGTTGGACCAGGGTGGTTCTAGTGGGTGAGGTTGGACCACCATGGCACCTGTGATGCCAACTTTTTTATCCCCTGGGATACGAATATGATGTTCCAAAGTGTAATTGCTACACATGTCCACTAAGAATGAAGTTCCATTTAATTTAATGGGCTTTACTTATAGGTAGAGATGGGCTCAGACCTCAGTTCCCTCCTCCCCCCCCGGCCGATGACCCACTCACCAGCTGGAGCACGCTCCTCTCCTCCTCCTCCTCCTCCTCCTCGGCTGTTCAACCAGTCTCCGGTTCGAGGGCAGGTTTTCCTTTCCTGCGTCCTCGTCTGAGTGGGCAATCAGCCAAGAAGGCAGGGCAGGCAAGCCTGTGCTCCTGCTGGAGGCTGGTCAAATAGCTGAAAAGGAGGAGGAGAGGATGCTCACTGGTGAGTGGGAGATCCAGCCAGGGATGCAGGAGAAGGAAACACACAACAGGTGCCGCATGTACGAACTGTCACAAGTCTCTCAACTGAGATCCATGCCCATCTCTTCTTACAGTTAAGAATGTGTAATATCCTGGCCTTAACAAATGGCCTGTGCAGAGCAAAGAACCCCCCCCCCTCTTTTTTCCTATCTGTAAGACTTCATGGTATAAAAAAAAATTGTGGGAATTTCTACCACTACTAAGCTTTTTTTGGGGGGGGGGTCCTTATTTTGGACTTCCAAAATCTCATAAGATACAAAGGAGGTACATATGTGCATCAGCTACAGCAAAATACATTTAGAAAAAAAAAGATGAGGTGAAGGACACAGAAACATCAAAATACAATGTATTTTCACTTCTTGACCATTTTGAAGAGGTTGCAATACACTGAAATTTCTTTATGATTTTATTTTTTTAAATTCCCCCAAAAGTTGTGCAGAATGTGCTGCAAACATTTGAGTGTAGTAATAGTAGTCACAATGTGTTGTCAAGTGGAGTCTGATTTATGGCAACCTTTTCCAGTTTTTCTAGGCACAGAGTATACAGAAATGGCCTATCATTTCCTTCTCCCGAGAGCAACCTGGGGACATGCAGCTTGCCCCGGGTTACACAATCTCTATGCCTCCTGCAAGTGGAGTCATTCTGTGTGGCCTTGGGCAAGCTGCACAGTCCCAGGACTCCCCGAGTAGAAGGGAAATGGTAAACCACTTCTGAGTAATTTGTACCTGGAAAACTCTGAAAAACGGTTGCCATGAGTCAGAATTGATCTGACGGCACACAATCATTATTATTAATAATAGCTGTCAAGCGTACAAAACGTTGTCAGTCTGCAACTAATAGCTCCTCTACTATGCAAAAGCTTCCAGAGCTGCAAACCAGAGCTCATGTTAGAACAAAACCTTCACAGGTGTTAAACAGCTCATGAATTGTCTCTGATCACTGATCAGAAATAAAATGAGAAGAAACTCTAGAACAGGTAGGGAACCTCAGTGGATAGTGTCTGGGATCTGTTAATCCCTGGCTCAAGATCTCTGGTGCCGTACATAGATAGGTAGTGGAGGAGGGGATCAGAGGGTCAAAGTACCTGCACTTTTCTTCTTGGAAAGAACAAAGAGGTCAGGCGCCACCCCCTTCAGCTCCCCTCTTCTCTCTGAACTGAGTTGCTTCAATCCTCAAAGTACATATGGAAGGAAACCGATTTTCTCACAACAATATATTGTAGTCAAATATATTGTAGTCACCAACCCCAGTTGCCATGCAAAGAATTTTGACTTGAGTGGGTAGTTAAAACTCATTAGCTTTACAAAGCAACTGTTCCTAGTAGAAACAAAAATTCTAAAACTCATTTGTTGACATGACTCATCTAGATTTTTCTCCTTGAGATCTATGGAGATAGTTATGAATAGCATCTAAATAAATATATTTCTACTATATCAATCTGATTGTACACCCTAGTCATGTCTGCATCATTTGAAAACCACTTGCAACTGTACCATACAGCAAGTGACGTGTGTATATGATGAGAATAGACAAGCGCCTGCTGCTGCCTGCTTTCCCACTGCAGGATGTAAAGCTGGATGAACAGCGTCTGGATTGCAAGGTGGCAACCCTAGATAAACTCTGAGCTTCTCTGAAAGCGGCGCTAAGCTTTCCTGCACACCACCCCCATGCATCGCCTGTTCCTAAGCCATTTGGACTGATGACACCTTAAACATTTCATTTCCATTCCCTTGACCATGAAGAACATCCTATTTTTTTAAATGATGAGTTTCTCAGAGATGCACAACACTCAGCAGATTCGGTAGTGTACTCCAATCCTGCAATTCATACCATTTCTGCAACTCATCGGAACTTGCCTGATACCGACGATGACCCTCGACCAACGTTCCCTCTAATTTTCAGCCCTGCTGGGCAGGGCTCTGCCCCTCACACATGCAACTCTGCTTCCTGGCACATTTCACCCCTGCATGAAAGACTTTGTCTCTGCTTGTATGACTCCTCCCCCACTTGTGCAATTCCACTCTTGCACACACAACTCCACCCTGGACGTGTGACTCTGCCTCCTGTGTGGCATGACCAGAACCAAAGGGGCTGGAAACACTCGCTGTGCATGGAGGGAGGGATAGGAAGACTAAGCAGAGGGGCACACAGTGCTCCACGCCTGTGCAACCATGAAACTTAGAGGGAATTTTGTCCTCATTCCAATTAGTCCTTTATAGTTGTCCCTGACTGGCAGAGGCTCAACCAGGGTTTGCAGGCTAGATTTTTTCCTAGTCCTATCTGAAGAAATTCCTGCAAAGCACTGCTCCACCAAGGAACAAGCGCACACTGGACAGGACCTTCAGCAACAAGGTAGAATCAAGAACCCAGACTGGGGCACTGGCTGAAGTCTCAGGGAATTGCTGGGCTTCTTGACAAGGAGAAACACTTCTGGATTAGCAGTGGTAGTGGAGAAGATCTGATTTAGAAAGGTGACTTTAATGCATTCCCCTCTTACCCACTCCCAGCTGGCACCAGAGTTCACTGACTGAACACAAAAGGGCTTATATTTGTCTGAAATGCATAATATTTAGTTAGGGAGTAAGACAGGACAGCCATATGGGGCTTCTTGCCTCCCCACCACCACACAGATACATGCACATTTTAGTGTTCTCACACAAGAGACATCATAAGGAATGATAATAATAACTTTCTTTTATCAAGTTTTGACTCTAAAATCTCAGGGGATGAGAAGCTGCTGGCCTGGCAGCCTATCCAGGATTGAGCAAAATGCAACTCAAGGGGGTCTTGGGCTTCTGCGATGGCTTCAGGAAAACGAACCTCTGCGTTTATCCCAGTTCTGAAATTTGGTACTACAGTACTACCAGATGATCCCTGGTTCATTAACAGTAGATATAGACTAGGGCTGTGGCCCAGCAGCCTCTTGGAATTCACTACCATTTGGTGGGCAGAGCCATGGAGGGAGGAAAATTTCAGTAACTTCCTCCTTCGCCCGTTTCTCATCGATGGGGCTCAACTTAGCAGTGGCAGCAAGATGTCTTCTTTGGTGGCAGCCGTCCAACTACAAGTGGCAGCAACAGCAGCACCAGATGGGCTGGCAGCCTAGCCACTATCCTACATCCTTCCCCATTGCCTTCCCAAGTCATTTGTTGTCAGAGGTAAAAAGAGAAGATATTCTCCCTTCCTTTCCATGTCCAAAAACTGACTGGACTGGCAGGGAAATATTCTTCAACATTTGCAATGGGATCACATCTGCCACCACACAAAAGGTAGCAGGCTAGCTTGGGAGGCACAGAGCAGCCTATCAGACATGCAATTCTTTTCTCTAGCAGCATGCCTGCCACCTCCAAATACCTGCCACCTTAGGCAACTTCCTCTGTCTGCCTAATGGGAAGGCTGGCCCAGATATTGTCCTGGCCTTGCCACCATTTTAGGACCTTCTGGAGTAGGGGGCAAGGAATAGTAACCACTATGAACACAATTAAGTATTCAGAGAACCATAAACATACCTCCTTTTCTAGAGAGAAGAGAAATGTATATAATTATATATATATATTGGGGGTATAAGCTCCAATATCAAGTAAGCCACAGTATAAGCACAATTCTAGATCATGAGAGCTACAGTGATAATCTTAAAAAGGCACCATAGTCACACAATATGAAATGCTATTTTACAGCCATTGTGGGTCACTCACCTGCAGTCCACTGAGCTATCCGGTGTTCAAAGTCTTAAATACTTCACAACCTAGGAGAATCCATTCTTCCTTGATAGTCACATTACTTTAAAACTAGGCCAGAAGTTTAACTTAACACCACTCAATTTCCTGTACCACTTACATGCTATGTATTAGCCAACCCGTGTCCATAGTCTCAGTTTTGGATTCTGAATTCTTTAATTTTGGCAAGTATTGTGACTGCATTTTTGCCAAGGAGCTGAACTAACTACTAACTATAATAAATGATTAAAAGCAGCAGAGAGTGACCAACAGTTTTGAGGTGTTTTGACCTCAAAAAGCAACCAGCTTTGATGTATAACTTCATGGTGACATAAAATTGCAGATGATTAGCACATTGTTTATAGGAATTATGTCTCATATAAATCCCCCAAATTATGATTAGTATACCATTATTGGACCTTTTCATCACTCTTGGGCTCTAACAAATTATTTATTTTCACATCTGCTTGTATTTTATATCTCCCAAAGGATCCCAGAGAGTTTATTGTTTTTCCATTTTTCAACTTATAAGTTGACCTCTTTGTTTTTTCCAAGCTTTGCACAATTAGTGAAGTCAACCACTCAGCATTGATCGCTGGGTCTAGTACCTTCTTATCTGTCTTTGCTTAACTGGATACCGTAGGACAGCAGTATCCATGGGGGATCAGTTTCAAGCCCTGACTCACAGATGCCAAAAAATGCAAAAGTATCAAACATTATACAGTACTTGGCATGGTCCCGGGCCCATTTTAGTGGTAAATACATCCTGGAAATGCATATAAATACATATTTCTGGGTATTCATATGTATTTCATAGATAGACTACTGGGCTAGAATCTTAGCCCCAGATATACGATACTACTTAAATGGGTATGCCTAGAAGTTGTCCACTCATCTTTATCACACCATTATGCTTCCTGCATCAATTATAACACTCTCTTCAAGAGTTCAAATTGTGTAGGGCTCAAATGGTGGTGATTATGTGGAGATGCAGGGAAGCATCACCTCCCATATATCCCAACATCACTAGGCATTCCTGCAAACTTTTCTGTGTTCAGTATGAAGCTCCGCGTAGGCAGTGTTGGCATATTTAGTTAACACTTGAATGTGCCTTGGTACTAAGCACACAATGGTCTTCAGAACTGATTCTGGTGGAAATATGAGGAAAGGTCTTACATGCCTGTCCCTGTCCCCATTTTAAGCATACCCACTACTGGGCTGAATAGAGCCCTCTCTGACTAAAGTATTGAACTGTAAAGTAAGGTGCCTCTAGTCCAAAATCTTGCATTAATTTTTAAGGTTTTCTTATTAATCTTAGCACAGGTATGGTGAGAAGGAGAAGCAGCAGTGGGTTACACAGGGTGGTCAGATTTAAGGTGATTTCCATCTAAAACAAGCAATAATGATTCAGATCTCCATTCTACATCTTCAAAGAATGTGCATTTGAATGGTATTATGTGCCATCGCATCAATGGCAAACAATCAGCATGAAAAGCAAAACAGTGTGCTCACAATGACAGTAATTAACATGAGCATCCTTTTCATGTCAGGTTAAGAGATTATACTCAGACATTTGATAGGATGGCTGAGTTTTACACATCATTATTATGCCAATTTATTATGCCTATGATTTGCAGTTCTTGGAAGAGGAGTAGTTCTGTCTTAAAGAGATATAGCTTTTCTTCCTTTGTTTTTAATTTTGCACAGCATTCCACCCACACACCCACAGTGTGTAGGAGGGAGGTGGAAATGAAGCAACAAGTTTAAACATCCACAATTAGGAGCTGGGAAGATTTCAGTCTGACCCATATTTCTCAGCAAACCAACCTAATTCCCACTTCTTGAGCTAAAACATAGATTGAAACACAATTATTCTTTCGATTGTCCACTTCTCCAGATTTTGCTGTTCAGTTCTTGGCTCAAAAATTGCCTAATAAAAATGTGTATTTTAGGGGAAATTGAGTATCAAAATAAATGCTGCTGCTGCTGTTGTTTCACATTTAAAAATAATAGCCACAGATTAAAAAACTGGATAAATTTATACAAAACCAAGAGACTTTGTAAATAATCCTTATCGAGTCATACCCTTGAGATCCAATATTGGAACCACTCAAACACTGTAGAAATATTACTTTAAACCTTGCTTTTTCCTTCAACAAGTAACACACATATTCACATTTTGAGTATATAAATTTGCACATTTTGGTTGTCACTTCCAAACCTGTGACATTTTCTCTGTTTTAGAATTTAGTTTAAGTCAAAAGTAGGCAAGGGGAAGGGTTCATATCCTAGTATTTATATCTTAATGGGGCAAGTTTTTTTTTGTGTGAGTGTGTCAGGAAGGCAAGAGCAATAATGCCAGGATGCTGGGCTTCTAGTAACACAGAAGACCTTCTAGTGAGGTTCATCCAAAGTCAAAAGGTCAAACCTAGACACCAGGCTAAAATGTGTCCATCCTCTTCAAGAACTGACATCAGCGCAAGAAAAACATTAGTTTTAATGGTGGTGGTTGCAAAGAAATCCTGGAGAACAGCTATTGGGCAGCAGTAGTAGTGGAAGGTAACACTGGCAAAGAAGGCTTTGTACACAACAGCAGTGCCATTTGAGCAATTGCTTATTATTACTGCAGTGATATAGTACTAACAGAATGATACAGAAGGCAACGATAAACCACCTCTGAATATTTATGTCTTGAAAACCTTGTGCTGAGAAAAAGTGGGTTTCCTCAGGGATCAGCACTATCCCCAATGCTGTTTAATATCCATGTTAAACCCATTGGGAGAGGTCATCAGGAGTTTTGGAGTAAGGTGTCATCAGTACGCTCATGGCATGCAACTCTGTCTTTCCTTTACCCCGTGCCATCGAGACACTGGAGAGTTGCCTGGTTGCAATACTGGAATGGACTAGAGCTAACAGACTTAACCCGGACAAAACAGAGATTTTGCTCTTGGGGGGAAACCTCTGATAGATTAGGGGGGGAAGGTCCCTAGGCTGGATGGTACTCCCCTCTGGTTTAGAGGGGACCTGGCTCTCTTTTGGGAGGCCCAGATTGCAGCCGTGTCCAGAGCAGCCTTCAACCAGCTTAATTGCCCAACTTCGCCCCTACCTGGATGAGGGCTCCCTCAGGACTTTGGTGCAGGCCCTGATCATTTCCCAGATAAACTACTGCAATGCCCTCTACAAGGGGCTTCCCTTGAACCTGGTCCAGAGACTTCAGTGCATCCAGAATGTGGCAGTCAGACTGGTGGTTGGTACAAGTAAATTTGACCACATCACTCCAGTTCTGGCTCATCTCCACTGGTTGCCCGTGGTGTCCCGGGTCAGGTTCAAGGTTTTGACACCCACATACAAAGCCCACAGTTTGGGCCCATGTTACCTGTTGGAGCATCTCTCCTTAATGTCATCTGCCTGACCCACAATGTCATCCGAGTTGAGGCTCCTCACAGTGGCCACCCCAAGGGAGGATCATAAATCCTCTGCAAGAGGTAGGGCCTTCTTTGTGGTGGCTCCAACCTTATGGAACCAGCGTCCAGAGGAGCTCCACCTAACCCCCTCCCTGCGGACTTTTAAGAATCAATTAAAGACACTGATTTTCAGGAAGGCTTTCCACACCAACTCCAGCTGACCACCTTCTCCCTCCCTTTCCCCCCCTCTTCTCTCCCCTCTTTTCCTCCATCTGCTCTGAGATTAGTCGGTGCCATCTAGTTTTCTTTTTTCTTTTTCTTTTTTTCTTTTTGGTTTTATATATTTTTTAAAAATTCTCATTCATTAGTTTTAATATTTCTATTTTCATTTGTGTTTTCTATTTTATGAGATTGCAACCCACCCCGGGTGGTGGTGCTGCGACACTAATGGGAGCAGGATACAATTTGAATGAATGAATGAATGAATGAATGAATGAATGAATGAATGAATGAATAAATAAATAAATAAATAGATAAATAAATAAATAAATAAATAAATAAATAAATAAATAACCTTCCTTCTGCCCTGAGATTCCCACTGCTTCCAAACAATGAAATGGATTACTCATGAGTTGAACAAGTTGCAGGATAGAAGGAGGAAGTCTTTAACTAAAAAAAAAAAAATCCCCTTGCTGGTGATATCATCACCTTTCTCAGGCACCACTTATGCCACTGGATTTTAGCTACCACAGAAAAACAGAATGGTTTCCAACAGAGAAAATGTCAGAAAAGAGTTTATTTCTTATCCCTGTCTGTTCAACCTATATATGTAGACCATATCACATGGAAAGCTGGATTAGATTCAGATGATGGAGGAGTAGAGACTGGAGGAAGAAACATCAATAAGATAAGATAAACAGATGACACAATATAACTGACAGAAAACAGCAGTGCACATTAGCTTTGGATGGAAACCAAAAGTCCGAACCCACCTGGATCCCTTAAGATCCATTCTGACACTTCCCAAGGCAAAGTGGGCTTCCTTTTGAACCTGTCAAACTTGAAACAGAACCCCCTAGATCAGTGATGGCTAACCTATAGGACATGTACCGCAGCTGGCATGCAGAGTTCTTTTTGCGGTCATGCGAGTCATAAATCGCAGGATTGCTACTCCCCCCTCCCACAGCCAAACCTCAGGAGGCAGCTGCAGCTGTGGTGCTGATGCTTCGACAGGCAGCGGGCCGGGATCTGGAGCAGCTGGCGCTGGCGGCGGATGCAGAGTGGGGTCATCTCAAGGCACTTCTGTGCCCGGGATCCCCCCTTCCACCACCATTTCCGGTACCACCACCACCACTTCGAGTTCCGCCGCTGCCACAGCTCACTGCCCGCTGCTTCCCCCCCCCACCAGTTTGGGCGCTCGGCCACTGCCCTAGATGAAGTTTAAGCTTAGCGAGACTCCAGAAAGCAGAATCTCTAAGAGCTCAGATGAGGCTTGGACTATCTCACATTGTAAGTCTCCTTCATTATTTGGGAAGTGAGGCAAACAATATTTTAATGGAAAGAATGGCATGTCAAGACAATTATTCATAGAATGCATGACAGCCACACACTCTTGACTGAGGTGAGGTCTCCTTGTGAGGTGAGGCCTGGGGCAAATGGGCCTGCTACATACACACACCCACATGGCCTCCCAGAACAGCAGGGGAGAAATTAACAAACCCTATCTTTAATATTTTATTTCTCTGAAAACATCCACATGCGTTTACATGTTTGAAATTTGACAGGCAAAATTATGCCAGCGAGGGCCAATTGAGTCTGTCATAGAGAATCAAAATGCCGCTACTTTTGAACAGCCCGTAATTGCCAAAATGAATCATGAAACACTGGCTTTCTGAATCTCAGTTCAGGTTCAGGACCCGAAGCGAAACAGGATGGATCCAAATCAGCCCAAGCAAATATAGGCTGTTTTCTGGAGCACCATGAAAGAAACTATGGGGTCAGTGCCTTTCTCTGTTATGCAGTTACGAAGACCAATGGTTTCAGAAATTAGGTGCCTGTCACACAGTACATTGGCAAAGACCTAAAGGTACAATTATGCAGCTCTCCTATGCCTGCCTGTTGTGCAGGGACAAAGTCACGGCTGGTGTAATACTTATGTAAGGAAATGTCTGGCTGACCTACCCTGCTCCTGGCATGCGAGCGTGGCAGATTTTCTACCACTAGATGGCGCAAGCGAGGCGTCCTACTGCAAAGTGACAACAACGTTATTTTCCTTCTCCCTCGTTCCTTTCTAAAGGGTAGCGGTTATCTTCCTTCTCCCGGGCATTTAGAGAAAAGAGATATTTCCCTCTGCTGGATCGCCCTGTCCGTGCGGAGGAACCGGGAAAGGAGCCAGCTTCTCCAGTGCAAAAGAAATATAAAGAGGACCAGGATGTTAGCACTGTTGCTGGCTTAAAACAACGCCTATGTTTGTGGAGGCGGTGGAACGGGAGGCGGGGAGCTGAGCGATTAGCTTGCTCTCGTTCCGAGAGAGCCCCGGGAGGAACGTGTGGGTGGTGGAAGCGTGGGTAGATGAATGCAGGCATGTTGCCCCGTACTGTTCCATATTCTGAAAACATCCATTCTCTGCTTTTTAATTCTGACAAGATGCAAATGAAAGAAATACACATGCCTGGAAGCCTCCTTGGGAGATGCTGGAGAGACACCCTTTGTGAGCGTTTTTTGGGCAGATGTGAGACTGCGGTTCATTTCCTTGTGCCGACTTCCTAAACTCCAAGAGGAACCGGAGCAAGAAAAGAATGCCCTTGAGTAACAAGCCTTTGTTGATTCTTCATATTTAAGGCTGCAGGCCCGGCCACTGTATTTTTCCTAGGAGTAAGCTCAGTGGGGCTTCTTGCAGAGCAGGCGTGCATAGGATTGTGAGGTTAGCCTGTTCAAACAAGGGGGAGTTGTGGGGGAATGAAGACTACATTTAAGGATTTTCTGCAAAAATCCTTATCATGTAGAATGCATTCATCAGTCTTAATCTAAAATAATGCAGTAGCAAAGTTTTAAAGAAAAGAGTATTCTTTCTGTAGCTAGAAGTTAACTATCAGTGCCACAAGGCAGGACCAGCTGGTGCTCTCCAGATGCGTTGGAGGACAATTCTCATCTTGCTGGGATGATAGGAGTCATCAGCCAACTCAGTAGGCCGTGCAAAGCTGCAGCAAATTATTGGTTTGTCTGGGCCATTACATGCCTCCATGTTGGTCTTCAGCACCTTCACAGACATAGAAGTCAGCCATAGGAGGCTTCTGCACTCAAGATCCTTTCCTTTTTTCTATTTTGTCTAGGATGGACTTTTTCCCTTTCTTTAACAATAAAGATATGTTTGTTTCTTTTACCATACCATAGGAATCCTGAGTTATTGCTTCCAATTCATTGCCATAAACTCACCTTAACTACCCTGTTCTTTGTGCTAGCATCATTACTATAAATACGTACAATGTGTAGCCGAGTCGTTGAAAGAGCACATGATTTGATTCTCCTCAGATATCAGTCTGAATAGAAGTAAACACGCAAGGACCACAAGGGGGTAAAAGTGTTCTTTCAAAGCTCCCCCCATTATTTCCTCAAAGAGGAGAGAGCACCAGAAATGGGACAGAAGAGCTTGACCACTGGTCTTTTCAGACCAGTGCCTGAAGAGCAAGCACTATCTGCACACTGTGGTGAGACTCCATAAAAAGATGGAAGGCTTCCTGTTTTCCTCCATGATAAGCAAAACTCTTCTGGTCTGAAGAAAAGACTGAGATGAATTGTAGTTAAGCCCATGGCTGGTCCTACCAATAGGTAACACGAGGGCGCCATCTTGGACAGCAGCTGCTGTAGGAGCAGGATTGAGATGATTGATGCTCCAGAGCTTTCCCTCTGTCCCCAAACTATTTCAGTCTCCTCAGGATTCTATCCCATTGGCGGTGTTGAAGTAAGATGCCACTATTACACTTACTGATTGCTGTAGAATGGACAATGGACTGACATTTTGTCCTTCATTTGCAACAACACATCTGGGTGCCGTTTGATCCTTCCTTTTTTGGCAACCTAATGCCTTAGACTTGGTTGAACCTTCTCACATGAGAGAAAACTGGTAGCTACGATGAGTTACAGACAGAGGTTCTGCCTTTTCTTTGTCATATTTATGCAAGAGCACGCGATAGCTTTATGAGGCACCCACACAATCAAATAAACAGCTAGCTTTCAATGATAATTCATCTTCCTTAGGCTGTGGACCAAGATTTTGTGGATAGCTCAGAAAAATCCCAAAGGTTAATGGAAAATGTTCATGTTCTCTAGGTGAATTCAGTATCAGTTTGCAAACAGGCTGTGGGGTTGTGGCATCAAAATCCTCCCTACACAGTAGCTGGTTGGAATTTATCTCCCAACTCTTCAAACAAAAAAAACAACACCAAATCATCTGGCTTTACATTATATAAATGTATGTGTTTACATAAATGTTTATGTAAATAAATATACACCATTAATTATATAACTCAAAGAATCCAGTCTGAAAGCTGTGCCTATAATCCTATGGCTGCTACTTCCTTTTATAGCAGGAAGCAGAGCACCCAGAACCCATATTTATGGAATTGCCAGTATGACCGACTGAGAGGGGCATCGTTTCAGCCAGTAAACGTGGTGAGATTACTTCTGCCCCATTTAGTCCAACAGTCACCCTCCATGTTTACAGAACAGATAGCTAGAGAACGAATTGAAAGGCTGTCATGCAGAAAGCAAAGCAAGCTTGATTTCCATAGCTTCAGAAAGGACCCACAGTAAGGAAGTCAAATCATGAGAAAGGAGATCTCATCAAAGCATTAGGAAGAATATATTGACAGTACGACATGTTTAACAGTGGAATGGACTGTCCCAGAGGATGGTGGACTCTCTTTCATTGAAGTTTTCTAAACAGAGGTTAGATGGCCACCTATTGGGGATGCTTTAACCCTGGCTTTCCCTCTTTGGCAGAGACTTATACCTGATGACCCAGGAGGCCCTTTCGAACTCTTCCATCCTATGTTTCTATGAATGCACATGGAGGATACATTTTGGGTTTTGCTGGATTGGAAGTGCTTTCATCGTCTCAACAATGACACCAGGAGGTTTGCTAGAAGCAGTATGATGCCAGTTTATAACTTGTTAGGATGAGAGCCTCTGCCAGAACAACTTCAAACAACACAACATGAGTTATATATGTTACCATGACTTTATGCCAACACAAAATGCTCAGGACAAGTGTGTTAAACATTTCGAAGTAGTGTGATGACAGCTTATATAAGTACGTGTGGTTGCTTTCCAGCTGTTCTGGAATTAGAATACATTGTCCTTTCCCCCCCTTTTTGTCATGATTCCAGGTGCTTTAGTCTCACTTCTGACAGGAGTGAGAGTAAAGCACCATGCTTTAATATTAATACTGTAAGCATAATGGTGTAGTATTAATGTTAAAATAATGTTATAGTGTTTAAAATGGTATGCTTTTAGCTTATTTTTAATTCAGTTGTGTTTTAGTACTGTAATTTGTTTCAATTGCATTTCATCACAATAACCTTTTAGATATTGTAAAACCTAAATTATTTATAAGTTTGTCCAGACCTCCTCCTTATCATGTGCCAGCAAGTCAATTCTGATTTATGGTGACCCTTTTCAGGATTTCTAGGTAGAGAATTCTCAGAAGTGTTTTACCATTCCCTTCTTCTCTGGGCATGCTGGGACAGTGCAGCTTGCCCAAGGCTACACAGGCTGGCTCTACTCAGAGGAGGCACCATGGAAATTGAACTCCCAACCTCTGGCTCTGTAGCCAGATACCTAAACCACCGAGCTATTTAGCCAGCTTATTATTATACTTTCTTTAAATTTGTTGTGAGCCTCTTTGGGTCCTAGCTTGGGAAGAAAGGCAAAGTATAATTCAAGTGAATGAAATAATAGAAATAAAAATAAATAAACAGTGCCACTTACAGAGGACACACTTTGCATGTTGAAAGCCCCAGTTTCAATCGTTGTCAGTACTTGTTAAAAGTAGCAAAGAATAAAAGAGACCAAGGGTGGGTTCAGGTTTGAAGATGTCCAAGTCACAGCTTCTACTTTGTCAGAATTAGGTTAGGCATCCTTCAGTCTCGAAAGACTATGGTAATGTGCTCTGTGTGGTGGACTTGGTGCAGTGTCTAGTGTGGCTGAAGAGGTCAATTTGAGAGTGCCAATCCCTTCCACGCTGAAGACATATCCAATCTGTCCCCTGTCCAGCTCCCTGGTTTTGCTGCTTTTGTGACTTCCTCTTTGCCTCAGCCTGCTGGGCAAGGGCCTCCTCAAATTGGGAGAGGCCATGATGCAGTGCCTGCCTCCAGGCTGAACGGTCAGATGTCAGGGTTTCCCATCTGTTGAGGTCTATTCCTAAGGCCTTCAGATCTCGCTTGCAGATGTCCTTGTAATGCAGATGTGGTCTCCCTCTGGGGCACTTTCCCTGCACTAATTCTCCATACAAGAGATCCTTTGGGCATCCTGGGACCATCAGCCATTCTCACAACGTGCCCAAGCCAACGTAGTCATCGCTGTTTCAGTAATGTATTCATGCTGAAAATTCCAGCTCGTTCTAGGACTACTCTGTTTGGAACTTTGTCCTGCCAGGTGATACCAAAAATCCGTCAGAATAGCCTTGCTACATCAGGTGACATTGCAGGGAATGTGCAAGGTGACCTAAATTTAAAGGGAAGCCAGGGCAAATATCAGCATTGGATGTGGCAACAAAATGTAGACCACACCAAGACCATCTTTGGGGGTTGCACCAGTTCCCAAGGCTGCACCTGGTCCAATCTGGTCTCACAAATGCTTAACTATACTGTAATTGCTAACGGGAATTTTGGACAGAGTCACTCAGTAAGAATTAGGAAAGAATAAGCTGTACTTGAAAAGTTCACATTCTCCTAACTTCTGCTGAAAATTTCCAGATTCCACAATGGTGAGTTGCTCATAAGGTTAAAATAACTGTTAAACCCAAATGTTAAGCCCAAACATGCCTTCTGGTAGCTTAACTGATTGCTCCTCCTCATGTCCTCAATGCAAAGGCAGGACTATTGTTTTCTGTTATCTTTCTGACATCCTTTCAGTGATTGAGAACTGGCAGGATGTATGCATGTACCACACACACGGCTTCTTTCTCTTAAGGAAACATACCCATTTCCACCAGCCTTTACTCATCTGCTTTCTTTCAGACACTTTAGTAGAACTCACAGACATGTTTACATTGGAATGGAGCTGCACTGGAATTAGAATTGTAATCTTTGAATGTTTAGGATTAAGGTAGCAATGTGTGTTTTTTTATCTGTGTTTTGAATGCTTTCCAGCTTGTCAGTTCAACATCCGTTTTCTACAGTGGCAACTACAATGGATGTCCTTCAGGTGAAGCTTGTATTTGTACCACATGGAGCAGTCCTGTCATGACCTCTTTTGTTTTGGAAAAAACACTCTGATTAATACAAATGAAAAAAGGCATTGATCTTTTTAAGCAAATGCTGCTGGCTTGAGTCCTTTCCCCCCCTCCCATGGCAGTTCAGGTTGCTTTCCACTGCAGCCCCTAAAGACTGGTGAGCCTACACCTCTCTAGGTAAAGGTAACCCTTGACATTTAGTCCAGTCATGTCCAACTCTATGGTGCAGTACTCATCCCCATCTCCAAGCCATAGAGCCAGCATTTGTCCATAGACAGTTTCCTCTCTAGCTGTTGCTGAATTACACCTCTTAGTAGTCTTCACAATTGTTCATGCTGGCTCCAGTTTAAGAAACTAGAAGTCCAACAGCATATAGAAGGCCAGAGGAGGCTCCAAGGCAGGAACAGGAGCAAATGCAAGAATAACAGAACACAGGTAGTAACAGAGCCATCACAAACAAAAACCAACCTTACTGGAGCACATTCTGAGAGGGAGAACCACTCCTTAAATAGGCCTTCCCTCCAGGATTCCAGGTGAGCCTCATGAGTGGCCCAGCAGCTGCTACACAGGCCAGGGCCTGAGTCTGCAAACATCTGATCCTGCAGCTGCTAGGGTGGTACAGGCCAGATCCTGACAGTACCATCAGTTTGATCAACACCAAACTGGCACACCTCTTCTCATAGGACTTTGAAAGTTTTAGGGAATGTCACAATTTATTCGCGAAGGCTTTCACGGCCGGGATCTAATGGTTGTTGTGGGTTTTTTGGGCTCTTTGGCCGTGTTCTGAAGGTTGTTCTTCCTAATGTTTCACCAGTCTTTGTGGCTGGCATCTTCAGAGGACAGCAATCTGTGCTCTGGTCACACTCTGTGCTGTCCTCTGAAGATGCCGGCCACAGAGACTGGCGAAACTGGCCAACATGGCCAAAGAGCCCGAAAAACCCACAACAATCAGTGTCACAATTCCCACACAATAGTGGGGTTCTCTTCTTCCCACTCACTAGAAGAACAATGATGAAACTGAGTACACACAGAGGGGCTATTCAGTCTCTTGCTGCTTTGGGGCTTTTCTTTCACTCCCGTAATTCATCCTGGGGGATCTTGCTGCATTATAGGTGTGGAAGTCCATCAAATATGAACATCTCGTCCCTAATAATGGTTCAGTCATTTGCATTAATTGCCCTGCTTTCAGTGCTCCACTTTTTACTTTTTTCCTCAACTGTAAATAGTTGATTGATTTTAATTTTGTTTTTTACATCACCTAGATTCTTAGGTGCCTGAGTAAAAACAACAATAAATATTATCATTATATTTATCTAGGTGCATTTGGCAGTTATGTCTATAAGATAAAACTGCTGCCTTACATTCATCTAATCACAGACTATTGGGTGTTGTCTTTACACTGTTACATTGTATTTCTGAATGTAAAATAGGTGCAAACCTGGAACATTTCCATATGTGTACTTTAAGTTTATTGTCAAGCATTAAGAATTTCCATAGTTTTTATTATTATTATTATTATTATTATTATTATTATTATTATTATTATTATTATTATTATTATTATTATTATTATTATTATTATTATTATTATTATTATTATTATTATTATTATTATTATTATTATTATTATTTTATTTTATTTTATTTTATTTTATTTTATTATTTTATTTTATTTTATTTTATTTTATTTTACTTTATTTTATTGTTGTTGTTGTTGTTGTTGTTAGCAAATTGCCTGCAAGAATTTTTTTTAAGAGCAGAAATACATTGGTTGGAATTTTTCCATTTCATGCACAAGAGACCAACTATTATATCTTTAGGTAGATGGTTTATACCAGTGGTACAGTTTATTACCACTGGTATAAATCATCTATCCAAAGATATAATAGTTGGTCTCTTATGCATGAAATGAAAACATTCTAGCCATCGTATTTCTGCTCTTGAAAAAAAAAATTCTTGCAGGCAATTTGCCTGCAATTTGAAGAACTCATGCTTTTGAATTATGGTGCTGGAGGAGACTCTTGAGAGTCCCCTGACTGCAAGGAGAACAAACCTATCTGTTCTGAAGGAAATCAACCCTGAGTGCTCACTGGAAGGACAGATCCTGAAGCTGAGGCTCCAATACTTTGGCCATCTCATGAGAAGAGAAGACTCCCTGGAAAAGAGTTTGATGGTGGGAAAGTGTGAAGGCAAGAGGAGAAGGAATCAGAGGATGAGATGGTTGGACAGTGTCATCAAAGTGGAAGACAGGGTCATGAAGAGTTGAACATGACGTAACGACCAAACAACAACAATTTAGTACCAATGAGCTCCCTTTTATGGACAAAAGAAATTACTCTGTTAACTGACACTTCACTTTATCAGATGTAAGCAGTTTTCTTCCAATTAGTGTTGAAAAGAAGAGAGAAAACATCATGTACTTGTGTGCATGCAGAGAGCACAGGTCACCACATACAGTAAGAGACATTAAAACCTAAACTGCCAAGATGTGATGCAAGTCTGATTACAGAATAAGTAGAAATAGTGACACTTAGTTTTTTTTTTCCTTTAAAGGAATGTCTCTCCCACATGAACCTATTTATATCCCGCCTATCTGGTCAAGTCAGGACTACTGTAGGGGGCTTATATACCTCCCCATAGTGCTTAAAGCATTCTCTGGGCAGTTTACAATTTAATTATGCAGGGTACACATTGCCTTCCCACACAGTGAGCTGGGTACTCAATTTACTGACCTTAGAAAGATGGAAGGTTAAGTGAACCAGCTACCTGAGCCTGGAATTCAACTGAGGTTGTGAGCAGAGTCTTTACTGTTGTACTGCAGTTCAACCACTGCACCACAAGGCTCCTGAGATCTTAGAAGGAGACTCTTCTCACAGTCTCAACACCTTCAGAGATACATTTGGTGGGAACATGAGAGGGGACCTGTCCTCAGGCTCTGAAGCTATTGCACCCTGTTCCCTTTCTCATTTTTATGCTTTTTATTTAGACAGGAAATTTGGAAATGTACTGATTGCTGAGAAAGCGGCTTTTAAGAAGTGGGTATTTATATATGCAGGTTTAAAATTGATTTTAATTCATTTATGCAATACTGTGATTTCTTTATTTTAGTGTTATGACTGACATGGTTCATGCCAGAATAGGAGCATATAGGTTGGTGCATACTCTATGACTTTCTGGAGATATTCCAACCTAACCCTTGTCCTGATTTGGACTAGTATTTATTTATCTCTCAATTTTCAGCAAAAACTCACTCCTGCTAATACAGAAATACAAAGGTTAAGGCTAAAACATGGCAAGCAGAGTTTTGGGGAGACCTAAAGTGCAAAGTGAGGGACATGGTGGCACTGCGGGTTAAACCGCAGAAGCCTCTGTGCTGTAAGGTCTGTAGATCTTCAGCTGTAAGATTGAATTCACATGATGGAGTGAATGCCCGTCGCTTGTCCCAGCTCCCGCCAACCTAGCGGTTTGAAAGCATGCAAGTGCGAGTAGATAAATAGGGACCACCTCGGTGGGACGGTAACAGCGTTCTGTGTCTAAGTCGCACTGGCCATGTGACCACGGAAGATTGTCTTCGGACAAAAATGCTGGCTCTATGGCTTGGAAATGGGGATGAGCACTGCCCCCTAGAGTCGAACATGGCTGGACAAAAATTGTCAGGGGGAACCTTTGCCTTTACCGAAAGTGCAAAGAGGCCGCAGCAGTCTGCAGAACTGGGCACTCTGGTTCTCTCCCATCCCCCATTTTTCTCCAGCTGCTAGGAGAGAGTAATCATCTCACCTATGAACAGAGCATCTTCCTAAGGCAGCCACAAGGAAGAGAATGAGGGAGGGATATTAAAAGGGCAATGGGCACAGACATCTCTGATTCTTTCCTAAAGGAGCAATGCAGACTGCCTCCTTTCCTTCACATCACCTGGATTTTCACTTCATCCACCCATCTCAGCTGACAAAGAAGTAGCTATCAGGACAGGAAGATCCACCAGGTAACAGGCTCTGGTGCTGAGTATTTGGTAGAAAAATATACTCGCAAGTATAAAGTCCCTGTTTGCAGCTTTCATTGATCTCAAATCTGCTTTTGACTCCCTTTCCAGAAAAAAAAAAATTGTGGCATAAACTCAAGGACTCTGCAATAGATTGCTGCATAAAATCGCTTCTTTATAAGCTTTATGAAAACACCTCGTCGTCTCACTTTCTCTGTTCTCTTTTCTGCTATCCATCATCACAGCTTTATTGAAAGAAAAACACTTCCTTTTGGTGAAAAAGACAACTAGGAGAAACCTTACTATCTATCTCTATAGCCTCCCCCCCCCCCCCCGCTCTCTCTTTCTTGTCTTCATCTACGTCCTTTTCCCTGGATCACAATGATGGGGGTTGCAGCCCCTTCCAGATGCAGTTTTGGGACTACAGAAATGAGTCTTTAAACAGAGTGGACTCTGATGATTTAATCAATGACTTTTCAAAAGGAAAGGCAAGGAAGATTCGTTTCTAAACTAAAGAGCACACTCTCCTCCATGGATTCCAACTTAGCATGTTCCTTAATTTTGCCTTTGCTTTCCCCACTAGAAATGGCATCACATCTTTTTAGTTTTAACATTTTTTTAACTCCACCATTGAGGGTGCCACTCAATCCTGTGGGTGCCTGTGGGCTCTTTGCTCTGCTCAATGGCTAGATATTGTTTTGTTTGTGCTTGTTTTTAAAAATCTTGTTGTGAGCTACCTTAAGTTATACCAGTTCAATACTGTTATTACTGTAAAAGGTAAAGGTAAAGGTTCCCCTTGACAATTTTTGTCCAGTCCTGTTCGACTCTAGGGGGCGGGGCTCATCCCCGTTTCCAAGCCATAGAGCCAGAGTTTGCCTGAAGACAATCTTCTGTGGTCACATGGCCAGTGCGACTTAGACACGGAACGCCGTTACCTTCCCACCATGGTGGTACCTATTTATCTACTTGCATTTGCATGCTTTTGAACCGCTAGGTTGGCAGGAGCTGGGACAAGCAACGGGAGCTCACTCCGTCGCGTGGATTCGATCTTACGACTGCTTGGTCTTCTGACCCTGCAGCACAGGCTTCTGCGGTTTAGCCCACAGCGTCACCACGTCCCTGTTATTACTGTAGTTCTGGCCTAAAAGAAGCTGGGATCTGTAGTTCAGTGAGAAACTTAGAGCTCTTTATCAGAGAATTCTTAGTTCCTCACCAAACTACAAGTCCCATGAATCAACAGGATGGAGCCATGACAGTTAAAGTGGTTTCAAACATTTAGTGTGCTGTAAATACATCACTCATTTTCAGGAAAGGCAGGATATAGTCATCTAAATACATTTATGAATATCCTTTATACACATATTGTTAATGCGAGTAAACACATTCTCAAGAGCTGAACATAGTTTGTAGAGGTCTATAGGTGGTTGACTCGTTGCATCTTCTAAGTACATGTCCTGCAGTCTGGAATGACTGAGAACAGGTCCTTCGGCATGGAACTATAATTATAACTAATTATTTTGTCAAAAGTAACTTTTCAAATTCTGACCCTCTCCTGCTTCATTTACATAGGGCTCCTGTAGTGAGCAGTGGTTATATTGCATGCATATTAGCAGCACTTGTGTGTTCTTGGAAAATAGTGGAGTTTCCCAGTCATTGCTTACCAATGGATAGCTCCAAGGTCCTCCTTGAGATTCTCAGAGCTGTAGTAACATTTCCAGGTTCTCGTAAAGGACTTGTTTATATGAAAGAGCATTCAAGCATGAATCTATCAGTGGTTCCCAACCTTGGGTCCCCAGATGTTCTTGGACTATAACTCTCAGAAATCCTGGCCAGCACAAATAATGGTGAAGGTTTCCTGGAAGTTCTAGTCTAAGAACATCTGGGGATTCGAGGTTGAGAATATACATATGTACATATATGTGTGTGTGTGTGGATGAAACGCACACACATGTGTTAAGAAAAAATGAATATGCAACAAAGCATTATGTTAAGGGGGGGGAAGAAAACCAAGTATTGCACCCTGATATAAAATTTATATGGAACAAGAATGATGGTAAATTTCTGAGTAATGCATCAAAAATAAAGCTGGCAGATTTTCATAGCTAAGTAGCCTAAGATGACCCTGGAAGTCTTTTCCCTGTGTATTATCTGAGGAAATGACCAGAAAAATATTATAACCGCTCTTTCCCCCAAACGACAAAGCTTGTTGTTTCTTGTTCTCAACCTACACTTTTGAACAATTTCAAGTATCTCTTCTCAGTTCTGGAGCAGCCTTTTAGTCGGTACATCTCAATCACACCTCTCTTTGCAAGCTGATCAAGGACCAGGTTGTCAGTGCTTGAGAGGTCCATGGATAGACTCTGTAACAATAATGTGTCATCAAGTTGATTCTGACTTATGGCGATCCTTTTCAGGGTTTTCCTGGTAGAGAGTACTCAGAAGTGATTTACTGTTCCCATCTTCTCGGGGCATCCTGGGACTGTGCAGCTTACCAAGAGCCACACAGTCTGGCTTTTATTGCAGGAAGCCCAGTGGGGAATCAAACTCCCACCTTCTGTCTCTGCAACAAGATACCTAAACCACTGAGCTATCCAGCCAGCCGAAGACTCTGTAGTCATGTACATAATAAGGAAAAACAATATATAAGGAAGAATGAACTAAGATTGGGCTAATACTTCTTTGTGGCGACACTTGTCTGTAATTTCAGGTCACGAGGTAGTTAGGCAGGAATGGGTTTGCAGACTAAGACTATCCCAGCCTATTTTGACAACCCCCTTTGAGAACCAGAGTTCAGGTTCCCAGGAAATTGCAGAAAAAATGTTTTTAGCTGGACAGAAATTCAGTAGATCCAGAAACAAAGTGTCTCCAAGAAATATGAATTATGGCTTTGAGGGCAAGTCAAAGAGAAGACTGTCTCTTCCTAAATAAAGAGCAATATAACAAACATTTAGAGCACCCAGCATACTAATAAATGCGCCTGGCTATTTTCATCCAGCACTATTACAATTTAGTATGTTCTTCTTGATATGCTCCTAAAGACAAACATATGCTGATGCTCAGGATCTCAGGAAACCTACCATGACTCCTGCCCCTGAGCTGGAAACCCATGCCGCTGTTCTTGTCGGTCTTTCTACATAATTTGGGCTCCAAGCAGCATATGGTAGCTGGTCCCTAGACCCCTTTAATTCCATGCAATGCCCTAATCATACAGCACTGTAGAGCATTATGTGTAGAGATGGGCACGAACCAGCGAACCGGTGGTTTGTGATGGTTTGTGATTCGTGGCTAGCCACGAATCATGAACGATCATGAACCCTCCCAAAAATGAACCAGTTTGTGGTTCATTTTTCAGGTTTGTGCTGGAGCGGGGGGGGGGGCAGATTTTTGGTTTCATGTCATAGGCAGCAGACCTGGTTTCAAGGAGCCAGGCTGCTGCTTCTGCGCAGATGCCCACCTTAGTGGTGTGTGCATACACACAAACACACACACACAGGCCCCTCTTTCATGCAAGGAGCCAGGCCTTGCTGCCTCTTAAGATAGCATCAGAAGTAACAATGGCGAGTTCAACACAAGGTAGGGAGGTGTTGGAGGCAGGGGGAGCGGCGGGCATCCCAT
This sequence comes from Pogona vitticeps, assembly GCF_051106095.1. Lineage (NCBI taxonomy): Eukaryota > Metazoa > Chordata > Lepidosauria > Squamata > Agamidae > Pogona > Pogona vitticeps. The sequence goes on along the minus strand of NC_135787.1, from coordinate 21,640,259 downwards.
TTTTCCAAAGCCAAACAAAGCACTGTGGGGTGATTGTGGGAAGTTTAGCACTTCACTTCATTTTGCTTTGGCAATACGGAATCCCTGGACCATGAACCAAACCACAGACCAGCCCAATTCATGTTTCTTCCTGGGTCATGGTTCAGGTTGTGCTCGTCTCTGGTGTAGAGCTTGTCAATATCGCTTTTGGGGTTACAGTTCCCATAGCTATGCTAACTGGTTGGCTGGCTGGCTGGAAGATTCTGATGGGAAGATTCTTAAAAAGCAAATTTCAAAGCTCTGGTCATGGAGAATTTACAGGTTATATTGAACGAGCTGGTCATTGTGGACAGCAAAGTATGTTTGCTATCACTGCAGCCAGAGAAGACTGGCAGGGCCACCACTGGGGGGAAAAAACATTTCCAGCCTTCTCAAACCTGGAACTAGTTCCACTTATTTTCTTTCATTTCAGAAGTGACAATAGGAAGGGACTTCACACTGTAAGAGCTGCATTGAAATCATGGATTGCAAACATTTATTTGGCACGAGTCAGGTAAAACTCCAGAAGCAACTAGAAACATGTATGCAGGGTGTGTTTATCTGCTGGCACAAGATTGCACATAGCTACAGACAAGGAGACCCTGCTGTGTTCATTAGGACTTATTCCCAAGTAAATGTACACAGGATTTCAGTCTCAAAACTGCAGTTCTCAAACAGAAGGACTGTGGAGAAGCAATCATTACAAGCCTTAGTACTGTCAATACATATTAGAATATCTGGCAATATATTTGCCAGCCATGGAAGCTTCTTAAACCTCACATCAGTGCAGATTTAGTACCAATATCTGCTTTAATATGGAGCGTAGATCTCAAGCACACACAGAAATGATCCCTGATGGCTTTATTCCAGCAAAATAATCCTGCAGATAAAGTGAACTCTACACTATTTCCATACAGAATATTTTCTTGATGGCATGATGTTCATCAAAAGAAGAAATCAAATAGTTCCACTGCCATACCCCAAGCTTAGTTTCTGAAAATACAGTTAAAAAGGCATTTTTAAAATGTCATATGTGCATTGCTTAATCCCAGTTTTCCATAATCTCTCATCACATAGAATCATAGAATAATTGAGTTGGAAAAAGCCTATAAGGCCATTGACTCCAACTCCCCATTCATTGTAGGAATCCAAATCAATGCATGTTTTTTCTTTCCTTTCAAATTAATCTTCCAATTATTTACTCAAAAAAAAAAAAGGAGAAACTTTCTGGCAATAATTCTAAGTGCCAATGTGGCATTGGACTCAATAGTAGACGTTGTCTAGAGGGGCGGGGTAAAAATCGAATAAATAAATAAATAAATAAATAAATAGTGGGATCTTTAAGATAACTGGCCATACTTCATTTGGGGCTGCGGACTACCTGCGAAGTTACAAGCTCTCTAGATAACCTTTGGCAATCGATTACCAGCACCTTTCCATAATTTGGAAATAATAGCTTTTGTCTGTCGTAGTAGAGTTGCAAAGATTTATTGAGGCAATGTAAATGAAAGGTTTTGAAAAGTGAGAAGTATTACTTTAAGGGCTCCTTCCCAATCAAAGGGGAAAATACTAATGAAAGAATACATTTGTATTGTATTCATTTCACTGAGTGAAATCATTCCTTCTAACTAATATGCTTATTTGAAAATCAGGTTTACCTGAGGTAGCTTGAACTCTAATGGGTTTGGTCACCCAAAAAAATCCTCAAAGAGAAAACAGGCAGACACTTTGAGCAAACATGTTGTAATGTTATTAATTCTTCTTTAATATTTGAACAATTTACTGTTTTTAATGTTATGTTTTTAATAATGTAAGCCATCTTGGGTCCTTTTTAAGGAGAAAAGTGGGATAAAAATATTTTAAACAAACAGTCTGCTAAAAGTGTCTAGGTAAAAGCACACACAGACAAAAAACAACACAGATTTAGAAGCAACAAAATATAAATCATCCTGTTTATTGTCTCCTACACAGTCAGTCACTAAGGAAAGCCCACCTGAAGAGAAAGGTATTTGCCTGCTTGTAGAAGAACAGCCAAGATGGGGACAACCAGGTCCGGCTAGAAGCAGCAGCTACCAGCAGAGACTGGGAAGGTGTATCAGGAGAAGGTGCCTTCACCACCCACCTCCAAGGACAGCCAACTGCCAGCAGACTACTCCCTTTCTGTGGCACCCCATGCCTGGCACACCTGCATGGTGTCCTAGAACTGCTAGAGGATGCAAGGTTCTGCTCCTTCCATAAAGAGACTCTGTCGGGGCTCAGTTCTCCCCCCTCCCCTGGACTGTGGGAGTGACATTAACACCCTGGAATCCTAAAGTTTTAAAATTTATGGTTTGGCCTGGTTGGCCCTTAAAAAGTTTCGTTGCTCCAATAAAGAGCCTGTTCCAGCAACTACTCATCATGTGGTTATGGCCTGGAGGCACAGAGACTGCTCACAGTATTCATCAGCCTAAGCTCAAGAGTTTTCTGGATAGCTTAGTGGTTTAGGCACTCTGCAGAATCAGAGGCTGGGACTTGAATTCCCCACGGTGCTCCTTGACAGGGGCTGGACTTGAGGATCCATAGAGCCACTTCCAGCTCTGCAGTTCTAACATTATTATTATAAGTTGATTATTTCTTAGAAATCTGGGTCCTTTTATCCCTGTATGTTCAACCATGTTAACACAGACTTAGGTTGTTACCTCTTTTTTTCTTAACAGCACATCACCTTTAACACATATGACATAGTTAGGCACAGGATTTGAAAAAAAAAAAAGCTGTACCTTTTGAATTTTCCTGATACAAATAGGAGAGAATTTCATTTTGCTTTCTTTTTGCCTAGTAGATTCTGGTCCATGCATTGTTAATAACAGGGCAAATTACTCAAAACCCAAGCAGTCTGAATGTATTGCAGTTCGACACTCCAAAGTTTACATAACTGGCTCTGAATGGCTGTTTGTTTCTGAGGCCATCCCAAGACACTGGTGGTTCAAAACTAAAATGGCAGGCAAGGAATATGATTTCTGTGAAATCCTTATGTACTGCCCTGCACTCTAGAAAATGGAGGTACATGATGTGCTTTGCAAGCTTCTCAGAGACCCAGTGGATCCATCATTCCTGCATTTCATTGAAACTATTCTAGCATTAAAGTGGGACAAACAAGGATAGTTTTTGTGACCATGCATACTAAGTGCTTATTCAATGACTTTTAAATGTTTCTTTCATATGTACAATATTTTCCCAGCAAGAGTCCAACGGGCAGCAAAAACCCAGAACAAGAAGCTGTGGACTGGTTGTTACTGAACAATCTGTACAACACGCATCACACAGTACACATTAGACAAATGTTCAACTCCTGGGATGGCTGCTTTGCAAATGGAACGGCACACCTGGCAAGCTTTTCATTCTTAAATAGCAGAAAACTCCTGCTGTGCTTTTAAATAGTATAAGACAAGCAGATTTCCTTTAAAACCCTTAAACAGAGAATTAATGGCCACCTTGATAACCATGCCATCTGTGTCACAGGAAGATAAAATAATGTTTTATACATTTTCTTATACTTTCAAATTCTTTCAAATGTCATCTTTCCTCTTAAGGTTTTGAGCTAATCTCTTACTTCTAGTAGGTAAGGTGAATTCACAGTTGGGGTGGTTCTAAATGTGGACTTCCTAGATTCAGAACGCATTGTTCCATTTTGAGTTGGACCAAAGACTTCAATACATTTCTTTCTTTACCTGTTTTAACATATACCTCACCCTATTGCATGGCTTGATCACTCACTGAGTTAGGTAGCTGGCAGCATAGCCAGAGATGGAGCATTTGAGAAGTGCCAGTCTGTGTGGATTTGGGAAAGTTGCAAGACCATGGTGCCCAAGATGAAAGGAATGGTAAACTTCTCAGGATACCTAGAAAGCCCTGGAAAGGGTCACTGACATAGGTCAGATGGACTTCATAGCATATAACTGTTACTATTATATCCCAGAGGTTCAGTGTTGCTTATATCAGTTCTCATACGTTTTTATAGGTTTGTCCCAAAAGGTCTTCGAATTTAAGTTGGGGGGCATTCTTTGGGAGGGGGTGAGGTTGTTGAGAGAAGGGGGGTTTATGGTAGACATAGAGTCAAATGGGATGGCCATTTACACATTGCCAAAAATGAGGAAACACATCAACAAAAATGAACCCATAAGAAGACATGGATTTGCATGTGCAAATTTGTAAGAAAAGAGGCAAAACAGAGCTATTGTTTAAATAGAAATAAAATGAATCTTACTATCATGGGAAAGATTATGACAACAGGGCCTCTGTACTATGGTTGGCACCTGTTGTACTCACTGAATCATAATTTAAAGACAAAAAATTGTGTGAATTCCTCAGTATGGTTTGAAAATTTTGAATTACTTGCATGGACTTTCACCCATGAACCATATGAATGAGCAGTGCATCACATGAATATTGGGAGATTATTGATGGCCCTAAATTATAGATGTGTATGTGTTGGAGTGTGTGACCTCTGTAGGGTCATATGAATAAGCTTTTCCTATTCAGAGATAGTTTACTATGTAGACACTAAGGGGGGGGGGGACAGAATGCCTTGGGCCAAATATGAGTTCAGAAGTGCAATATCCTTAATACCAGTGATGGGTAATTGCATAATGCTCACTTCACATGCACTGCTTGGAAAAGTTACTTTTTCATATTGTAATGAGAATGCCTGAAGGATTTAGGGAACTATGCATCAAGGGACTTCAATCTTATTTTGATAGCAAAATTAACATATAAGGTGTACCCCACTGACACATATTTTTACAAATTTTACAGAGTGAATGCATCTACAGTTTAATACAGCCTGCACTTCTGTCCACTCTAACATCACACACTGCCAACATTTCTGCTATCATATATACAATCACACCAAAGGTGCTTTTCCCTACCTAGATAACATTGAAAAGATTTTTATATATAAGAAATGAATAAAAGCAGGGAAGAAAGGAAGAATATTACCTTGTTGAATAATGGCAGTAATCACTGCAAGATATTCCTCTGGATCTTGATCAGTAGTAATCAATTGATTGTTTGGGTCAATATTTAGTATCTGATAGACAATGGCTGAATTCTCAATTCCACAGAGGAAAATAGCCACTTGTTCAGGAGGCTGAAGAACCTTATCTAGAAAACGTCTCTTGTTAAGATTCAGGTATTTTAGAACCTCACTTGACAGTATCAACACTTTGCATTGGTAGGATCTCAGAGACTGCAATTCCAGGTCGTGAATGCTTGCAGCTTCTAGATTATAAAGCAATATGTGGTCTTCAAATATAATGTGGCTGAAAATTGATTTTAAATACAGTGCCCATTCCTCTGCATCTTCTTCATACATAATAAGAATGCTTTTTGTATTTTCTGGAAGAAAAAGAAAGCAAATAAAAATAATAATGTTATATTCCTGCTAACTTAAAGATACATAGATATAAACTGAATATGTAAATAAAAGATATAAATTTGAGTTTATAGGTGTTTAAGTTCCTGTTCAGTCTTTCCAGGTATGAAATGTGCATACAAATGATTATGATTTGCATGAGATCTGACTGGGCCAGTCCTAGCAATGATCTCTAAAAAATACTAGATGTTCTCATATTCAGTAAAATGCCAAATGGTTCTCCTTTGGAACAGGCACTGACTGAACTGTACACACACTAATGTCTGATGTGCGGGGAGATTGGCAGTTCCTCAGTGATATGTCCAGCTCCTTAATGACCATAAAACATTGTGTTTTCCTGGAAAACGTAATGTAAGGAAACAGAATTGCATGGCAATAATTCTATTATACAAAGAGGCATTTCAAAAGTCTCACCCAGAACTGGGACCCACTTTGGTTTACTTCATGAATAAAAAAACAAATACAACTAAAAAAGAAAACAAGCTATTGAGAAAGTAATGAAGTCAAAACACAATTGGATTCAAAACAGTTGAAAAGGTACATCCATCGATATAATATCCAGAGACCCATTAGTGAAATAATGTAAATTAGTGCAACAGCAGCTGATTAAGGTGCTGGTTTTATGCTTGATAACATGCTCGGTTGTGTGACTGGCATATGATCAGACATGCTACCAGCACTTTTCCAGTTAGCTGCAATTTGCTGCCATGACTTCAATTACTCCAGAAAAATCTAACTAGAATTATGACCAAGATACAACTAATAGAATACAATATGATAAAGATACAACTAATAGAATACAAGTGATTAAAATAACCACCCACAATCCTATTATTTATACATAAATGACATAAACCAAAGTGGCAGATTTGCCACTGTTAGGATACCTGTATTCTTTGTCACAATTCAGTTGTGTGAGTTGTTGAATTATAAGGAACACAACTCAACATTTTAATTGGAGGCAATAGTATATTGGTGAGAAAGATTTTTCATGGCAGAAAAGAAAAATTGGCTCCATTTCCTGTTTCTATGAGCAATGAGTGTCTCAGATTCTACTTAACAGAGTGTATTATAAGAGGTCCAACTTCGTAGACTATGCCCTACTTTATAGAGTCCAGTTCTCCTTGAAAACCTGTCCAGTCCATATCTTGGTTTGAGGTTAAAAAACCTAAGAAGTACAGCAGGTACCTTGAATTTCCCTCTCAATAGTTAGTACCTAGACAGTGGACCAAGCAGGCTGAGAGATTATCTGGTCATACTATTTCCTCAGTATGGTGAGGAAAATATACTCCCAATCACTGGGATGTTCTAGTTCTTCTGGATTCTTGGTGGCCAGCTGGGAAGCCTCTGTTTCTGGACCAGATAAAGCGTCATCACAGTTTTCCTCTTATTCACTCTCCTCCTCCTTATATGTCCCTGTTTGCACAGATACATCCACCAGACTCCTTTTTCCCTCAGTGGGTATTACTCCCCCTGTTGCCTCCAGAGCTTCCTTTATATCCTCTCGTTCACAAGAGCGTTGTATCTCTTCTCCTGGTGGTCCCTCCTCTCCCAGGCTTTTCCCTACTCCGGCCATTTTTGAATCTTTTCCTGTCTCTGTTTCTTCCCAACTGTCCAGTCCCCTTTTAGCATATCCTCCCCCAGGTCTACTGGAGACCTTGAGGTGATGAATTCAGCAGATCCTGAGGAGAGTTGTGATGGACCATGCTGCCCTCTTCACAGTCACTCTTACTTGAAACACACGTGGTTGCTGGAAAGTAAGGTTCACCAAAGTGAACCAAACAGAGAGCAACATGCTTGTCTGATTGCCCCCTGTGTTTACCATTTAGAAGGAAACAGAGGAACCCACAGGTTTCTAATATTACATTCATGTAGTGTATTCATCAGCTATGTGAAGCCTCCTCTGGAGATCTCTCTGCTTCCTTCCGTCTTACTAGACAGCTATGTAGCTTCAAAGGAAGCTGAATGGAAACCTAGTTTTCATACTGCTATCATGCTACCAAAGCTGCAGCCTTCAATTAATCATAGTTCACTCAGTGGCTTAGGCATCTGGTTGTGGAGCCAGAGGTTGGGAGTTTGATTCCCCACTGTGCCACCTTGACAGGAGCTGGACTCAATGATCTATAGGGTCCCTTCCAGCTCTGCAGTTCTAAGATTACGTTGATGATCATTGTAGCTAAAATTCCTGCAAATCCAAAACAGTTAGATTTTCAGGACATATAGAAAATGAGAGCTAGAGTCGCCGGTGTAAGAGTTAACTCTGGATTCCTTCTCCAGACCATGTTTATTGTGGGATATTTTGCGCTCCTTTGTATTGTTGTATGGTATGTATAAAAACGTTGAAAAGTGTCCTATTAAATTAAAGCAGGCAGGTCTAGCTTTTTATTTTATTTTATTTTATTTTTTAGCTTGGCTGCCTTGTGTGGAGGTAAAATGAAATGACATACGAAGCCTAATCGTACCTGTGACACAGCGACTGTAGAGAGTAAGATCCTATTAGCCACTCTAGGTCTATTGATCATTAACAATGAGTTGCGAGGCACAATATGACACAACAATGAATACAGGTAGTCCAATTGCTCCAGGCTTATTTCGGCAGGAACCATAATAGGAATATGTTCCAACAGCAATTGTCATGCGGCAGCACAGCTGGAGGCAGAAAGAAAAGCAGCCCAGAGCCATGTTTTTTTTAAAGGCTTTTTAAAAAATGCCACAAAATGCATGCTGCTCTGCGCTATAACAGAGTAATTTTGCTGGGGGCGGGGTGGAGTTCTGCTGCTTTTTATGTAGTTATTTCAGATTCATAGCACTTTATTAACTGTGAATATAATGTAGGTGAATTGAATCTGATGGCTTATCCTTCCTTGACTTCTTAGTTCTGGTTTTATCTCAAGGAAAGAAACTATGATCTGAATACCACTCTTTTTTCCTATTAGTAATAAATAATTATCTTACTGAGAGTATTCTTAACCATTCAAAACTTAAGTATGGAACTGAACTAGGATTGTCATGTCTCTTGCTTTACAGAGAATGTTCCTCCCCCCTTTTTTTCTTTATATTTCTTGTGACACTTCATGGCACCTTGTAGCTACTGCAGCCAAGACTCTGTTCATGACCTGGGTTCAGTCCCAGGCAGCTAGCTCAAGGTTCACTCAGCCTTCCATCATTCTGAGGTTGGTAAATTGAGTACCCAGCTTGCTTGGGGGGGTGCAGCCTGCATAATTAAATTGTAAATCACCCAAAGAGTGCTTTAAACTCTATGGGGTGGTGTATATAAGCATCACTCTTCCCTTTTTTTTCTTTTTTCTTTTGGAAGGTTGCTGGTCTTTTAAAGCACTCTGCCCAAGTTGAAATGAAAGACAAGGAATCATAAACTTGGAGATTAGGGATTTTGAAATTCACAGTCAGGACCCAGAGAACACACAATCTCAGTTCTACGTTTTCCCCTCTATGGTGAAGGGTATGGCATTCCTGTTAAATTGCAATGATGATTATGACATCTGTGTGCATATCTATCAATTATCTTATGTCTCATATGAAAGCCAGTGTGTCCTAGTAAACAGTGTTTTAGTCAGAAGACCTGGGTTCAAACCTTTGCTTGGCTATAGAAACTCATTTTAAAGTAGTGATAGTAGCATTCCTTTGACATCTCACCTACTTGAAAACCTTGTGAAGGTCACCATAAGTGGGAGATGACTTGATGGTCTACAATAAAAGTTTGATACAAATCTGTGCCCTCCTTTCTCTCTTTTCTGGGCAATACATTTGAAGAGGCAAAATCTTGCCAGAATCTTCAAATATGGATTTCTTTTTTTTTAAAGGCAGGAATGTCATTTGACCAATGAAAGACAACTTCTTATCATTAATCCAGCCTCAGTTCAATCTGAAACAAACAAACAAACAAACAAACAGCTTTGCAGAAGTTGGTATTATATTAACTAACAGTTTGGTATGATTTGCTTGTGATGTTCTCCAAATCCCATTTTTGGAATACAAGCTATAGTATGTATTCACATGGGAGAGTAATGTAGGCAAGTCTCACAAAGGAGATAATCTCAGCAGTATCCGGCCCTCTGTGGCATCTTTATTGATCAGTGTTATTATAAAGAATTATAACACAAAGTAGATGGTACCTTATCCCTGCAAGACTTCATGTAATATGTCCAGACAATACTCAATATTGTTAATAGGAATGAGGCCAGCTTGGTGTTTCATACTTCCCTCTTTGGTGGCAATGTTCAAGAGTTTTGGAACACAATTGTTGGTTGTTCTTAAGAATGTATTCATGCGAGACCCCTTGTAACTCCTAAAACTCTGTTTCTTCATGTTTTTGACTCAGTGGTTCCAGTGAGTGGCATAAACTAGTTGAAGTTCATGCCATCCCCACAAATGTATCCTCCTCCCAATTGCCAGAAATAGAGGTAAGAAAATGTAAAGGATCATTCAGTTCAGCCCAGACAGATTGGAATGCGCAGAAGAAAGCTCTGTAGTTGGAATACACCTACTGAATGCTAGAATCCTCCACGAGACAGCTTGTAGCTGCTGGCTGTAAAGTTCTAAGTTCAAATCTACAGTGTCCTGGTGATTTATGAAATGAATATATTCATTTCTTGTAGGATTTATGCATTTTACCATTTTTTTAGTATGGCATTTGATCCTTTGCAGTACTCACTGTTGTTAGCTTTAAATACAGTCTTTTAATTATGCATGCTGCCTTGCGCCTTGCTTAAGGAGGAAGGTGGGTAAAATATTTTAGATGATGATGATTCAAAAACACCAGGCATCAAAATTATAAAAAAACATTGACTGATATTATATAGCAAATACAAGTTTTAACTGAAAACCTATGTTGTTGTTGTTATTTAATACTGTGACCCATCTTAGGTCCTTTTACGGGGAGAAAGGTGGCTATAAATAAGACAAACAAATGAATCTCTGAGAATTCTGAGAACTATAGTTGAAAAAGGGTCATTTTTCCTTCTCTGGGCTTTCCTTGCATCCTTAGCTCTCTTTCTTTTCAGATTATGTTAATACTCATATTGTTATACTCTTTGGAAATTTTATTAAATTTTTAAAAAAGCAGATTTAATGTATTTGAAAGGAATTAATGACCTAATTTATAAGTTATTGGTAGTGGCTTAAATATATCTGGGGCAGGAAGGAACAGTTTGAACTGGGTATGGAACAACTGATTGGTGCAAAATTGGGAAAGGAGTACGACAAGCCTGTATATTGTCTCCCTGCTTATTTAACTTATATGCAGAATATATCATGCGGAAGGCTGGACTGGAGGAATCTCAAGCCGGAATTAAGATTGCCGGAAGAAATATCAAGAACCTCCAATATGCAGATGATACCACTCTGATGGCAGAAAGTGAGGAGGAATTAAAGAACCTCGTAATGAGGGTGAAAGAGAAGAGCGCCAAAAATGGTCTGAAGCTGAACATAAAACAAAACAAAAACAAAACAAAACAAAAAACAAAACAAAAAAACCCTAAGATCATGGCCACTGGTCCCATCACCTCCTGGCAAATAGAAGATATGGAGGCAGTGACAGATTTTACCTTCTTGGGCTCCATGATCACTGCAGATGGTGACAGCAGCCACAAAATTAAAAGACGCCAGTTTCTTGGGAGGAAAGCGATAACAAACCTAGACAGCATCTTAAAAAGTTGAGACATCACCTTGCTGACAAAAGTCCACATAGTCAAACTGATGGTTTTTCCAGTAGTGATGTAAGTAAGTGAGAGCTGGACCATAAAGAAGGCTGACCGCGGAAGAATTGATGCTTTTGAATTGTGGTACTGGCGGAGACTCTTGAGTGTCCCCTGGACTGCAAAGAGAACATTTTGAAGGAAATCAACCCTGAGAGCTCACTGGAAGCTGACCTCAAAATGGCCCTTGGAGAATATGCAGTCTTTGCCAAAAGTGAGGTCAGGGTCGGTTTTCCCAGGACTAACATAAGAAAAGTTCGGAATAAGTAAGAATGAGGTGTAAAGTCAAGGTTCCCGGGGCACAACTATTCCTATGAATCCTTTGTGCTACACTAGCGATTATGCAGATTTAAGCTTATTTAAGCCCCACAGAGTTCAGGATGGTGTACTCCCAAGTTACTATGCACAGCATTTCAGTTACAGCAGAATTCCGTATATGTTTACTCAGAAGTACGTACCAATGGCATGCAGTTTCATGGGAGCAAGCCCTGCCAAACATAGCAGGTACCAAGTAAATTAGTGGTAGGATTTCAGCCTCGTTAACTTTCTTCAGGCTGAGTCCATAAACAAATTAGAAGTTGACCAGTGCTTCACTTACAAGAGGAGCCATGATTCCACTAACAGAGGAGATGATCAGAGAGTGGAGCTTGTGTATTTCATTCAATGCTCCCCCTATCACAACCCCTATAGTTTGACCACTGGTGTTTTATAAGGGATCCCTCTCTGGTAATGCAGTGACAGATACCTATTGCATTTTGGCTGTAAATGTAAGTTAAGGGGAACTTTGCAGCATTAAAACTTAATAGAACCTTCACACTTTGAGAAAAAATTAAGCTTCACTTCACCTGTTTGTACTTGGAAGCCCAGCAGAATAAAATGTATTATTAGTCCCACAGTGAGGAACAAGAGGCAATTGTAGGCTGTCATCCAGAGTAGAACAGGAACTTTCCTGCGAAGCAAGCCATTTTCTGGGTTACTGGTGTGTAGCCATCCATAAAGGCATAATGTAATAGAACCACCAAATATGGCGTCTAACCATTACTCAGAAAGAGGTATTGATTGTGTGGCTTTCAAGAAAAGAGAAAAAATGAAAATGAAAATAAAGAAAAAATACAGGAATCTTTTCTTTTATGATGGATAGAGAGAGGATGAGCGGAACTATAAGTGGGTAGGATGGCAGAGAGATCCTATGGCCCAAAAGGGATTAGAAGAAGGGACAACTGCAGAAAAAACATTCAGAAAATATCCAAAATTTGTTTGGGTGAGCATTCCCTAATGTGAAATGAGCTGGCAGGCTACCTTAGTGATTTATGAATCTCTCTATGATGCCAGAGGCTGAGAGTTAGATTCCTCATTGCATCGCTTGTAAGGAGAACCAGCCTGTGTGGCCTTGGGAAAGCTGCACAGTCCCAGGGCACCCCAGGAAGAAGGGAATGGGAAACTACTTTTGAGTATTCTTTACCTGGAAGGCTGTACTCTGTTAGAGACTACATGCCAGCAGTGGTCAAAGTCAACACACAAGGTAAAATCAGAGGCCAAAAGATGGGAAACCACCTTCCTCTCTCTGTCTCTCCCTCTGGACCCACCATTTTCTCTCTCTTTCTTTCTCCCCCTCTCTTTTCCCCAAACCTACCTACCTACCTACCTACCTACCTACCTACCTACCTACCTACCTACCTACCTACCTACCTACCTACCTACCTACCTACCTACCTTCCTTCCTTCCTTCCTTCCTTCCTTCCTTCTTACTTACATCCCATTCCCTCCCACCCAGCAGGCTTCCTGGAAGGGAGGGATAGTTCTTCTCAGAGATCTAGACTGATTTAAACCAAAAGGCTTTTAAAATTAAGTGAGCGCCCCAAAGTGCTTACTCTTGGTCTGTGCACTTAGTCACCGACATTTTCATAAAATCAAAGCAGGAATTTCCCAACAAAAGAATACATTGCTATTACTTTACACTGGGAAGCAGTATTCACTGTTGATTACTGACAGCACTCTGGAGTTTTATGAGCAGACTTTTATCATCTTGATTTCCATTAGTGGTGAGTTTCTTTGGAAGAGTATGACTTAGTTCCCTTAATGTGAGAGAACTGTGAAAGTGCTTTGTACCTTTCCGCTCATTTAATGAATTCATATTTGGTTCTGCTATAAAAGATTGCAATCCAACAGGCTCCTGACTGAAGATGCTAGAGGCACAAATATAGTTCCTTTCCAAATAAACCCAGGTTCGAGTGTAGAGGGGAAAACCTCTACAAAAGACTGGGGGTTTGTTCATCTAACAAGCCTATTCAGACCAGAGGGAAGTGAAACCAATGTGGAGGATATATCAGGGGTCTCCTACCAACTCTCCTCAGATTGAAGAAGCTACTTGGATGAGTAGCAAAATGTTTCAACCAAATAAGAAAGAAGTCCAGGTACTATGACTCAACTTCCAGACCAACTATCCTCACTTGGATGACTAAGAACCTTCACAGATACATCCTTCAGGTATGTGCATAGCATAAGACAGAGAAAAGAAATAGTGGCTCAGCTACCAAGTGGGGATGGAAAAATGATAACAGATGACAAATGAAAGGCATAAGTGCTCAATTCCTACTTTAGCTTGATCTTTTCCCAAAAGACAGTCTATGATCCTTCAAGCAAAAGTGAGGTACAAATGGAAGGGACTGGATTGCAGTTTGAGTTTGATTAACAAATAGCCAAAGAATCCCTTATTATGCCAAGCAAGTTAAAATCTCCAGGGCCCAATGAACTGCATCCAAGACTTGTTGTTAGGAATTCATTGCTGGCACCTGCATTATCTATGAAAGAGTACTGATGAACAGCCATCAGACTACCAACTATGGCATTATACATCTTCAGCACTTCCTTTTCTGCATTGGCAAGAGGTTGTTAAGACAAATATGAGGCAGGTGGGTCATAGGTAATTGAAGACTTGTGCACAGCAAAATTCAGAGGCTTGATTCTTGTCTTCTTCCTTGTGACCTTTCCCTCCCACCTTTGTCTGCTACCTCTCTGAAATCTCTTCCATCTATACATTCCAAACAAGGCTTCCTGTTAATTTGGATCATTATAATATTCATTTTGCTTTAGGAGGATATTATATCAAATGACCTTTTAATAGGCAGAGCCATTATCTTCGAAACAGGGAAATACAGAGGTTAAATTTAATACAGGTTTCTCGTTTTTAAGGAATCCTTTAATAGGCGTTGAATAGACCGTATAATTTGCTTCATTCAATTAATTTACTTTTGCAAGATCAAATAACATTAAAAGGCAGCCATCTCCTACCTCAATTTGATTTTCAACACATAAAGAAAAAATTCCATTAGAACTGTAAAAGAATAATTAAAACTGCAAACTCTTTTTAAGGTTCACTTTCCAGACTTAATTAAACTAAATTTTAAATCACTGCCTGCAGTCTTCGCCTGAGCATAACTTGAAAGCCAGACTTACATGTGCTCTATGGTGGAGGCTGGTTGTTGTTGTTTAGTCATTAATTTGTGTCCAACTCTTTGTGACCCCATGGACCAGAGCACGCCAGGCCCTCCTGTCTTCCACTGCCTCCCAGAGTTTGGTCAAATTCATGTTGGCAGCTTTGATGACACTGTCCAACCATCTCATCCTCTGACGTCCTTCTCTTCTTGCCTTCACACTTTCCCAGCATCAAGGTCTTTTCCAGGGAGTCTTCTCTTCTCATGAGATGGCCAAAGTATTGGAGCCTCAGCTTCAGAATCTGTCCTTCCAGTGAGCACTCAGGGTTGATTTCCTTCAAAATGGATAGGTTTGTTCTCCTTGCAGTTCAGGGGACTCTGAAGAGCCTCCTCCAGCACCACAATTCAAAAGCATCAATTCTTTGGCAGTCAGCCTTCTTTCTGGTCCAGCTTTCACTTCCATACATCACTACTGGAAAAACCATAGCTTTGACTACGTATGCATACCTTTGTCAGCAAGGTGAAGTCTCTGCTTGTTAAGATGCTGTCTGGGTTTGTCATCACTTTCCTCCCAAGAAGCAGGAGTCTTTTAATTTCGTGGCTGCTGTCACCATCTGCAGTGATCATGGAGCCCAAGAAGGTAAAATCTGTCACTGCCTCTATATCTTCCCCTTCTATTTGCCTAGAGGTGATGGGACCAATGGCCATGATATTATCATTTTTGATGTTTCAGACCATTTTTTGTACTCTCCTCTTTCATCTTCATTAAGAGGTTCTTTAATTTCCCCTCACTTTCTGCCATCAGAGTGGTATTATCTGCATATTGGAGGTTCTACAGTACCTGATTGCATATTTTCTATCATGTTTCCATAAGGACACAGCTGTTCTTCCAGCAGAAAAAGGAGACATTTTAATTATGTCTGTGTAGATATTCAATGAACACCTGGGGAATAACCTTGGATTTGGACCAGTGCAATTCCGAGCTGATTATTGTTATGTGCATCAGTGCTGGAGGACCTTTGCCACTCTGAATATTTTGGACCAAATCCCACCCAACATTTCCAACAATTGTGGAAGCTGGTGTACAAAATATTCAGGTTAGTATTCTGCTGGGGATTTCTGCACATACAACTAACGTTGTGCAAACAGAGGCCATTTTGCTGTTACATGAGAAACAACCATGCAACAGACACCTCACCAAACAACATACCTACTTCTAGAGTACCAGCTGGATTTGGGGAAACAGGATTGTATTCATCCGAGAAGCCCACATTTTCCCCACCCTTGATATATGTTAAAGACAGGTATTATTATTTTTTAAGTATTTGCTTTCTAATGGTTGTTGTGGGTTTTTCGGGCTCTTTGCCCGTGTTCTGAAGGTTGTTCTTCCTGACGTTTTGCCAGTCTCTGTGGCCGGCATCTTCAGAGGACTCCAGTCCTCTGAAGATGCCAGCCACAGAGACTGGCGAAACGTCAGGAAGAACAACCTTCAGAACATGGCCAAAGAGCTCGAAAAACCCACAACAACCATTAGATCCTGGCTGTGAAAGCCTTTACAAATACATGTTTGCTTTCTCATTGCAAGCTATTTTTCTTCCATTTGTAAAAATCAATTTAAGTAAATCTCTCTTTTTTTAAAAAAAATCAAATCTGGAATTGAATAGATCATTTATTTACTTAATTCATGGGTTGCACGTGTCTCATCCCTATCTTTTTATCTATGCCACGGACTCTTAAAGAGTAGTAGAAGGAAAAAAATAGTTTGGAAACTATTGGCTGCTAGAGACCAAATGGCTTTCTAACAGTATTTATTCTCTAGGGACGGGATTAATTTTCCCCTATTATTCTTTTCTTCTACTTCTTGACTGTAGTTTCCAGAATGTTCATGCTAGCTGAAGTACTCTGGGAATTGTAGTTACGGAGAACAATTTCTCCATTCTCTTTTGTCTGCTAGGATAATTCATACAGCATTTAAGTAACTTCTCTATACATTTGGAGAGAATAAGGAGATAATGGCAGTCTACTCAGGAATAAATTAAAGAAAGCAAATTGCTGCCTCTTTCATCTTGCCAGGCAGGTGCACAGGTGTATGGCTTCCAGAGTACTTTTCTTCATTGAAATGGCTGATTGAAAATCTATATGCAATACCTCTCATTTTATGGGACTTATTTGGCTCATGAGATGTTCTAAATCCATAAACCACATTTTGGTTTTGTGCTTTCAATGCAGTACGTGCAATAGCCTACTTAAATTCATTAATTCTAGGCATGGCTTCACAGGCTAATCAATAACAGAATATCCTTTCTGGATGAGAATCTTTAAAGAAAATGAGATAACATTGCTTAATGGTAGCTCAAGCTACTAGACATCTAATTTAAATGTGTGTGTGTGTTTTTCTACGAAGAGATCAATTTTGTAGAATGTGGTCTGATAAAAGTTAATGTGTTGCTGTTGATTTTGGTACAGTAATGAGGTGTTCTTATTTGGAAACTCAGCTATATAATGAAAATACCTATTCATTACATCCTGATGGATAATATATAGAAAATCAAAGCAGTAAACTGCAAGCTATTAATCAGTGCTGATCTTAATAAGCAGAGATCAGATATAGCTCTTAAGCATGTGATCTGAAAGCTAAAGGAGTTGGGATAGCTTTCTGTCCTCAAATGTGCAGCTAGGTTAAACGGTTTCAACCAAAGGGGCAAAACAATCCATAAAATAGCTGGCTTAAAACCATGCACTGAATTTTGCAGCAACAGAGATATCTATTGTACATTCCCAATTCACACACCATACTGAGAAATTAATCTTCCTTTTCAAGAATAGCATTGAATAACACTCAAGTCCTAAGGAAAAGTGTTTCCAATATGAACTTTTATGGATTATAATCAATGTCTTTGAATAGATTAAGGTTTCTGACATTCTTAAATATCTAAATATCACACTGAGTGGTCTTATGTATCAAGATGCATAGGGAAGTACAGTATTTCAGCATATACATTTTAACTATTGTCATATTAAAAGATGTAATTATCTGTTGTTTAAAAAACAACACAATCCAAGGTAAGTCTGACATTTGTTATAATTATGACATTTATCTTCATGAATGTAGACAGAAGCCATTATTCAAGTAAGGCACAGACACTAGTGAAATATTTTATCGCTGCCTCTCCCATGAATTGAAGATGGATGTCATAAAAGATGAGACATTGTGTAGAATTATTTAGATTTACTGTGCTTAATACTCTTAAAGGGAAGTAAGTTGCACTAAAATCACACAGCATATGTATAGTGCAATTGTAAACAATATATTCTCAAGAGTCAACCCTGTTGGCCAAAATCCTTTTGGGATTTTATTCCAGATTAAGTGAAATATGGTGCCAATAAGGTGTCTGGCTGCCTGCCAGTCACACAAACAGGCATGTGATCAGGCACACAACCGATACTTTATTCATTATCTGCAGTCCATTACCACAATTTGTATTACCGGTATTTTATTTACTCCAAATCTCAGTAGAATTGTGGACATGGTGTTCAAATGATTTACTGCTAGCAAAGTACAGGGATTTCAAGCAAGCAAGCAAGCAAGCAAGCAAGCAAGCAAGCAAGCAAGCAAGCAAGCAAGCAGGCAAGCAGGCAGGCAGGCAGGCAGGCAGGCAGGCAGGCAGGCAGGCAGGCAGGCAGGCAAGCAAGCAAGCAAGCAAGCAAGCAAGCAAGCAAGCAAGCAAGCAAGCAAGCAAGCAAGCAAGCAAGCAAGGAACCCAAATTCATGAATTTCCTCATAAGAAGGAAAGAACAGAATTGTTCAATATCTATCCTGGCAGCGACCTCTGAGTACTTATATCCTAAAAGTTTGAAGCGTCTGTATTTAGTTATGTTTGTTGTGCTAATGAGTTAGGATCACCTTTTTTAAAAATGAGAGATTCCTCATCTTTAACATTTGTACAGCAGGCATTTACAACACTGTCTTTCTCATGCTAGGAATTAGAGCCTATTGAATTCAGAGGGTACAGAGGGGTGATAATTCTGTTTGGTACATTTTGTAAGAACATAGCAATATTTTGCAAATTTCTCACAAACAGGACAGAAAGAACTAGAGAGTTTTCTTCAGGGATGGAGATGTGAGTTGTGGCACTTGCTGTCAAGTCGGAGTTAAGTTGCACCAATGACTTGAGTCTGATTTTTTTTTTTCAATGTCTCGGAAGCGACTCATGACTCTGAATCCACCCACCACTCCCTTTTTCTATGGAAAAAGGTTTGTTTTTAATAGGGACCTGGACTTGGGACTTGGGACTTGGTGGAAATGAAAGCCAGATCTTCCTACGCCACAAAACCAGTTCTTTTGCACCATAAATATATAATAATACTTACTTAATATTATAGTTGCAGTTACTCACTGATGCCAGATGCATTCATTTAGTCACAGGGAAACATTTTAGCCCTTTGTCCCTTGAGTCAGCACACAGAATTAAAGAATTCACCTTAAAAAGCCTTCTGTTATAATTCTTTTGTCAAAAGGTTAATTTTTGCTCCAGAGGAAAATGTTCATGCATCTCTAGTTTTAAAGAAAGAGTCAAAGAGACAGATTCGTAGGACTTTGACCTGGCACAATGCCTGCCTATCCATTTTTTAAAACTACTGTTGAGAGGGTTAACAGCTAAATGTATGAAAGGCAGTCACAGTAAATAGGGGCCAACTAAAAATTCAAGCTCATATTTTCTCAGATTTAAAAGACTTGCCTATGGGGCAAAACTGTAGATCAGAGACCAAGTGTCATTCTCAGATTCAGAAAAAGCTGATCTTTAGTCTTATGAACATTAGTTTGGGGCATTGTAATTTAAATCTGATCCTCCATGAATGGCCACTGTTTTTCTGGAACAGCATCTGCATGGCATGCATCATGTTTACACGATCCATCCAGGGGGCAACAGAAGCATAATTTATTACACAGAGGGCATGCTGCTAGAAGGTGGAAGTATTGATTGAGTTCCTGTGAAGGATGTACTGTACATGATTAGCCCACACCTTTGTGGTTGAGTCTCCTAGCCACACAGAACTGCTGACAGAAAAAGAAGTCTGAGGTAACCAGGTGACACTGAGGGGCCTCCTCACATTTTTGGGAAAGGGACTCCAAGGGAAACCACGCTGATCCCTTCCTAGTTATTCTTCTGCCATCAGGCAAGAACAATAACTAGGAATTATTTTTATTAATTTATTTTAATTCAGGCAGGTTGTGGGGGATTGGTTGGTTTCCGAGAAAGGCCTGTCAACTGTTTGGCACTTAACTTTTTAGCAGTGTTTTTTTAAAAAAAGCTGTTTAACTTAATATGATCTTAATATTATGATGTCATTAATATACCTGTTTTGTTGTGTTTGAACAATGTGTATTTTTTTTGTGAATGTAAGTGTCCCAGTTTTTAATATTGAGTGCCAATACTGATGAGCATTTTGGAGGTGGATAGTAGTTCTTGTGAAAGTATCCTCACTTGGCAAGGCTGCCAATGACATGTTGTTGTGGATGCTGCCAGTAGCATCCCGTTTCTACAGATTTCAGAACCCAGACCTCAGATTGGAGGGTGGGGGCTGGAGTTCCTTGTGATATCCCAGGGGAAGGACCTTGTGATGTCTCACAGCGGTGAGGCAGGAACACATACTTTCAAATACCTTTGAATTGATGTAGTGAGCCCTGGTCTCTGTGGGGAATGGATGTAGATGGATGTCAGGGCTTTAAAGCCAAGTTATTTACAATTATCAGTTTTCCTCTTCTGGTGCTACATGTTTTGAGATTTGTGTCCTTAGCTAGAGAACTGGAGGAGCATAGCACTTCTTTGGGTCTTCAGCAGCCTTAGTTGCTGGATTTCCTAAGACGTGGCAACCCTAGTTTTGTGAGAGTTGGATGATTTGTGGTGAGTTGACCCATAAATCTGTGGTGAGTTGCAGTTGGCCTCCATAGGACCACCCAGCAAACTAGGATTGAACTAGGTTGCAAAGAGATGCATGCTTAATCCTTGGAACCAGAAAATTAATTTAGGCCTGTGGCAAACCAAGTTACCATTTTCATTCACTTTCATTCACCTATTCAGCAAAAAAGAAGTAAAAAGAAATGGAATAGTGCTAACAATCTGGCACAATCTTATATGGAGTTCTCTCTATTTCAATTTGAGAGAATCAAGTTGAATAGGTTTACAGCCACAGGACCAGTTTCCATAAATAACCATTCTTTCAGCACTAAGCTTGTTCACAGCTACAATTCTTCAGACCATGGTCTAGGTAAAGAAATGTCAGTGTGTATTAGCTTATTTTTATCCTCAGGAAAAGGAGATATCTTTAGTTACTGCTACATCCTCTGTGGATGCCCAGAGATGTAATCAGTATCATAACATCCATTTCCCAAAGTGGCAAGTGAGCCAAAAACAGTCAGGTCTTAGCACTTACACCATATGTAAAAACCTTGAACTCTCACTAGAAGTTCAAATCCCTAAACCAAAGCTATAGTATTTTGGACATATCATGAGAAACCCAAGACTCATTGGAAAAGACAATAATGCTAGTAAAAGTGGAAAGAGGAACTGGAAAAATTAGATTGGCTCAAGAAAAGAACCTACATCTTTAGTTCAGAGGGCATGACAGGAGCTTTTGAAAATCATTGATTCATATGGTTGGCATAAGAGGGAAGCTACTTGTTAGCACACAACAATATCACACTGGGGGTGGGGGGTGGGAGAGACCACCAAATGTAAGTCCCCACCATATTTCCAGGCAGTGTTGGGCCCTGAAAAATATCACATTTCTTTGAAAACCCTGAATTGAGTAGGAATGACTGAACTCTATATACACTTTCCTTTGTCCATATCAATAATTCCATTCCCAATTCAGCCAGCAATCTTAAAAACCCTCGGCATGCATATTTAAATATGTATTACAAATGTGTATTACAAAGTTATGTGTTGTGAAATATATTTACAAAGGTTATGGGCAACTTCAGGGTCCCTCATTTTCCTCCTTATGGTGCCTTGTCTTTAAATGTGGTTTGGATTTATTTTATTTTATTTTATTTATTAAAAATATTTTTACCCCTTCTTTCTCCTTGAAAAGGACCCAAGGTGGCTCTTCACATCAAGGATACATTCTGGGGGAGGGGGGGAAGAAGCTGTCCTCTGGCAGCTATTCAAATTGTAGACTGTCCTCAATAAAGCAGGATACATGGCCACCATACTTGTACAGCCCAACTGAAACCTATGTCTCGTCCTATGTCAGCGAGAATGAGCCTTCCATATTCCTCGGAACAACTGTTCTGATTTCTAGCACTCTGTGGGGAGATTTCTCATATGGCACTTCTAGAGTCACAGGGATAGAGATCTGCGGTAAAAAGACAACCATTTCCATTAACACGTTAGTTCACGGCATTGTCAAGGATGCCAAATTGTCACCAGGCTGCCAAAGCTCGCGTTGGTGCTGCCAGCTGTAGCAGCAACTCCAAAAATAAAATTAAAAAGTCTTGGGGTTGGGGACAGAGAGAGAGAGAGAGAAAGAGAAAAATCTGTGCTGCTGCCACTATTATTGGTGGTAAGCCCTAGGTCTGAAAAATTACAGGAGGATTTCTCCTCCTACCAAGAAATAAGCTGAAATTGTTCATCACATTTCATCTCCCACAAATAGATGGGGAATTTGTAGAGGTTATTTACATGTTGTTCTACTGCTATCAAAAGGAGGCATAATATTTGGGAAAGCCTGCAACATTCAGGCAGAATGTTCAAAATAACAGTCACAGCAAAATCATGGGAATATTGTCATACTGATTCTTAAAGTATTTAAAGAATCTTCCCACTCAGAATGTTGCTTGTAAATTACATACTATTGACTATTATTCAGTTCTCTTATCAAATAATTTGTTGATAAATGACTAAAATTGACAACAGAAAAAGCTTGAAAAGTGTCAACAAGAGTTAAGTAGTAGATTTCCATTGGCAATCTTCATTCTCTGGTTAATTGTAAAACTCCACTGAATAAACTACCTACACTAACCAAAATAAGTATTATTTAATAATGTTTACTTTTTGACCCTGCCTTTCTTTCCATGAATGCACGGTGGCATGCGTGACTTCCCTCTTTCCTATTTATTTCTCACAACACGCTGTGAGGTCAACTACATTAAGAGATAACATTCCTGACCCAATATCAGCCAGTATGTTTCATGGCCATGTGGGGATTTCAAGCTTACAGAGGCTAATCATTCAGCTTGGTCTGTTGCTCCCTCCGGATTTTCCCCCTTAAGATATGAGCCAATTGTATGTTTCCAGGCAAAAGACAACAGAAAACTTTTGGCAGATGCCACCTGGGATCAAGGCTTAATTTTTATATCCTGTTTAGTTGTTGTTGCTTGTTTGCTTTTCATTTGGATGTCAGAGCTACAGTATGATGTCTTGGAGGACCGCAGTGAGGTAGGGAGTGAGAAATGATGGATCGATGCCTCACCGGCCAAACACATCAGGTCACTTTCTAGGTGTGCTTCTCAACTAGCTATGGTGAGACAGGCTAGACTATAAGCTATGGGAGGGGACACAATGGACCTGGAAACCATCGTAAGTTCATTCTATGGTAATGGCTAGGGGAAGGACTTCTATGACATTTCACATTTTCTCTGCAACCTACATTTGAACCCATAAGCAAATTCAAACATGTTTATGAGTAATCTAGCCTTCCTTACCAGATTACTTATAAACATGTTCAAACCTACCCATAAGCTCAAACATAGGTTGCAGGAAAAAAATGACATGTCATAAAAATCCTTCCCCTAGTAATGATTTTGCCTGTTTTCACCTTTCGTTTGCCTTGCAGACATACTGTATCTTTTAAAATATCTCTTTTTCTAGAGTACTCCTCCCAGGCTTCCCAGTCAGCAGGGCCATTGTCTGTCCTAGTTGTGGGGCTTCGGGATTTGTATTCAAGACAAAGAATTCTTCTGAGCTCTGCTTATAGGAAAGTAATGTCCTTTCCCTTAAACACCTAGTATGTGAACTGTTTCTGAGTATGCACTGCTCATGGATGCATGTGGAGAACACATTGTACTGACACACATCCATTAGCAATAAATCTCATTAAGTTCAATGGGACTGATTTCCTGTTCAGCAGGTCTTTCCTTCTTGCTTGGCCAAT
The DNA here is from genome assembly GCF_051106095.1 of Pogona vitticeps. Lineage (NCBI taxonomy): Eukaryota > Metazoa > Chordata > Lepidosauria > Squamata > Agamidae > Pogona > Pogona vitticeps. Next base: position 21,616,524 of record NC_135787.1, on the reverse strand, counting down.
AAACAGTTCCTCCAGCTATAGTGCAATAGCAGCATCACTTACCCAAATTGCTTGCCATCATCACTCCTTTTCTGGGGAAGAGCTTACTCCTCCCTTTCTGCAGAGATGAGTGAAAGAGCAGGACGAGAGGAAGAGGATCTCTCAGAGAAATCAGGATGGTTGTGATTCAAGACGTCCCAGCTGACTTTCTATGGACAAGGTGCACAGGATGAAAAGAAGCTGCTGTTATCACTGCTTAGCACCTTCTTCGCGTCCTTGCCAGCCCCAACTCAGCTGGATGCTAAAAGGGAAGTTGGCCTCTCTGCAGAAGTGAAACTGTTCTCCCAGGAGCCTTGTGCACTATGAACGGCACTGTGGTCTGCTGAACTTCCTCCTCCCAGTGGGGCAAAAACATTCACACTCCCAATCAAGGCTATACAAATGTCTATACATATCAGTGAAATCATATGATATCAGTAAAGGTAATTGAGTGACGTATCATTTTGCAAGATTTATTGTGGAAAAACAAATCCAAACTGCATATAGCTGCAATTGGGAAGCAAAATTAATTTTATCAAGGAAAAGGCATGAAGGGTAGGTAGGGTGTACTCCACTTTTTCTACTACTCTTCACCCCTCAGTCTGCTGTTTGTTCTGAAGAAAGAGCAATACAATCTCTAGTTGCACAGGAGTTCCCCAAAAGCACTGATGCTTAAGATACTCATGCAAATAGTCCTTCTCTGAACATCTCACCACATCTTGTTGTGGCTGAAATAAGTATAAAGCATTTGAGAAAACTTTCCCTTGCTGGTCAAAAGATATCTCTGAGCACAAAGATTCAGTCTGTAAGGGACAAGAATATACTAATTTGACAGTTTAGGTTACAGCTTAGATTTATTCCCAAATATAGGCCTCAGCATAGTGTCAAACTATATGAGATGCCAGCTTTGCAATTAGAAAATGATAGTACATTGTGCTTCCAGTGACATAATTCTGTCCAAACTCTGTCATATTTGCCTGCTGGTGATCAGTCACAAACACAAGTAAAACAGTTTGCCGCCATGAGAAAAGATCATGCTAGGATCAAATGTGTTTTCTGCCTCAGGAGGCTCCCTTTCTCATTATATCATCACATATAATCCTTCAATGCCCAAATGTTGGTGGGTATATGCACAACAACGTCTAATGTGGAAATTTTGGCTATTCCTAGCAATATATCTACCAGAGATACATGCTCATGATATAAGCCTTACTTAAATCCTATTCAGACTACAGGCAAATTGGATAAGACGAGAAATTATTTCTAGCTCACTTCCTTATGTGAGTCAATCACTATTGAAATCCTTTGTTTGTTCACACAGAACAAGCAATACCTAGTTTTCTTCCTCAGAAGGGAAGTGCTTTTCATCACCAGAACCAACATAATAGTTACATGGAAGAAGAGGATTACCGCAAGAGGTCCCGACTATGGTGGTGGGGAACACAGTCAATTTGTATTTTGGTTTATGTTTATGTTGTAGTTGTAATAATAATAATAATAATAATAATAATAATAATAATAATAATAATAATAATAATAATAATAATAATAATAATAATAATAATAATAAATACATGTTATTTACAGTAAGAAGCATCTGAGTGCAGAAAGGAGGTAAAGGCTACCAATTAAATCCTCTGCTCTCTTTAATTAAGATAGTCTAAATTCACTTTGGCAAAGAATTCTCAGAGGATGCAAAACTTTTCATCAAGACCAAGACAAGGAGCACTTTTTTGTGCTGCTAAGGTAACAGAAAGTGTGCAATTTGTGCAAAATTAGCACTTGTTTCCTTTTCAGGGTGCATCTGGATTGCCCAGCTGGCAGAACAAGGAGGAAGATGCAGATTTCTTCAGTGGGCATCATGCTCCAGTGATTCCCTGGAGCTGCATGGAAGCCTCTTATCCTGTTAGATCAGGTCTGTCCACCAGGCTCCAAACTCTTCCCCTCCAAGTATCTCTCAAGCTGACATTTGACTTGAGAGTTTATAAGATCATTGTGCTTCCATATGCATTGCCTGCGACAGATTTTTGGTATCACCTGGCAGGACAAAGTTCCAAATAGAGTAGTCCTAGAACGAGCTGGAATTTTTAGCATGTATACATTACTGAAACAGTGACGTCTACATTGGCTTGGACATGTCATGAGAATGGCTGATGGTCAGATTCCAAAGGATCTCCTGTATGGAGAATTAGTGCAGGGAAATTGCCCCAGAGGGAGACCACAGCTGTGATACAAGGACATCTGCAAGCGGGATCTGAAGGCCTTAGGAATGGACCTCAAGAGATGGGAAACCCTGAAATCTGAGCATTCAGCCTGGAGGCAGGCGTTGCATCATGGCCTCTCTCAATTTGAAGAGACCCTTGTCCAGCAGGCCGAGGCAAAGAGGAAGTCAGAAAAGCAGCAAAATCAGGGAGCTGGACAGGGGACAGATTGGATTTGTCTTCAGCGTGGAAGGGATTGCCACTCTCGAATCGGCCTCCTCAGCCACACTAGATGCTGTTCCAAGTCCTCCATACAGAGCACGTTACCATAGTCTTTCGAGACTGAAGGATGCCTAACTTGTGCTGCTAGAGGTGGGCAGTCTGTCACAGTGTTAGGATTAAGCCTTAGTGGTGTCAGCATAGGATGGAGCCCCACGTGCAGGTGTGTTAGGTTACGATGGCTGTAGAGTCTGAGGTCTGACTGGTTCAGGGCTCTCTTTCACCAGCTACTCCATTTTTGAGCCCATATCTCACACATGGGATATGACAAAGCTTTCCATACAACTCAGCAGCCAAACGCCATATACCCAGAGTCACCAGGAAGCCACTAGAGATCATGGGTGTGAAGATTAGCAACACCAGCACTTTAAATCATGTGACAAGGACCTGCAAGCATTGTGGCCAAGATAGATGGGTTGCCACTAGTGAGCCATTTTCAACAGCTTGCACAGAGTGGCCTTAGCCATCTACGAACATGGCGAAACACCCTCAACATATATGAAAGCTGTTTTACAGATGTAGTTGCAAGAAAACTAAAAACTGAGAAACAGCGTAATTGTCTTTTGGATTTACTTTTCAAATAGTTCTGGATTTCATTCATCCCAGATATTCAACATGTTACATTATTTAACGTGTTTAAATGAGCACAAAGACTGAACGGAACTTTGGACATGTCCTCTCTCATTGACGAATATCATTATCACAGCAATGCAATTTTAATACCCTCACTTGGAGGTGTTCAAAGTCATAAAGATTTAGCACCACCACACTGTTATGGCTTAAGTTATTCTTTACCCTAAAAAGGGTAGAGATGAATGAGATCCTGAGTGAATCAGCATAAAGAAACCTAGAATGATACCCTCTATTCAACCAGACTATTGCTTGATCAATCTGTATTTTATTGACTGAAGGTCTTCAAATTTTAAATGATGGTCTATCCCCTGTTTTAGCATGACAGCTTAGGTCTTGAAACTGGGACCATCTGTGAACAATGCCATGTAACTACTCAGCATCCACCCTTTCTTTAAAGCCGATGATCAGCATTTGACAAAATGAGCATTTGCCTGCTTATTTGGGATCCTTGCATTGTACTTCTTCATGACTGACTGACTGATTGATTGGTTATTTTCAGGTATTTTATAGGCTGCAGTCAAATCCTTTTAAAGCAGCTTCCAGTGTACACATTTAAAATGTGTAATCAATAGTTGTAACCATAAAATATCTAAAAGTAACAAACAAATAGTATTAACCAATATTACAACTAGATAAAATTATTTTCAAATCAACAAGATCAATAGACTCAGATAAAAGGGGTAAAACTAAATGAGCACCATATCACACAAAAATCCAATAAAATCTCTTATTAAAATGTCTTTTTTAGATGTGCCTCATCATGAGAGAAGGTTGTAATTGCCACTTCATTTAAAAGAGCGCAAAAATTCAATACTTCTTGAATTGTTTTTCTGATAACAATATTTAGCTACAGAAATCCACCTAGTTTCTCTCTGAGCTTCTTGGACTTCATTGCCAGGGCGCTCATCAAATGTAGTCAGTTTTTGCCACCCCCTGCTTCATGTATTTGAAGACAATGTGGTCACACTTTCCTTGAAGGTTACCACCGCTTTCACTTCATCAATCAGTTCTTCCTTGTTGCTCAAGGTTAAGACCGAGACAGCAGATCTGTGATTCCATTTCCACCTTCTGGGAGATGAACTTGTCATAAGATACTCCATTATTGGCAAAGCCAGACTTCCAACAGATGTGACGAGTGTTGAATTCCCTCAATGATACAATGATTTCTCTTTGTGAATGTCTTGGTGTCCATTCCAGGAGACAGTTATTCGGGTCTTCCAGTTGTATGGGTAGTCTGTAGCATATTGTCATAGCAATTTCTCTCTCTCTTTGATACTCTTTCTGTCCTTACCACATGCTATCCTTTACCTTCTCCCTCTTTCTCTTTCTCGCTCTCTTTCTCTTTCACTCTCTTGTGTTTGTGCCCTTTCTTTTAAATTATTCACTGTTTTGACAGAGGGATTCATTAAAAATAATAATAATAATAATTTGCAACATAAAGATAAAGGTAAAGGTTCCCCTTGACCATTTTTGTCCAGTCGTGTTCGACTCTAGGGGGCGGTGCTCATCCCCGTTTCCAAGCCATAGAGCCAGCGTTTTGTCCGAAGACAATCTTCCGTGGTCACATAGCCAGTGCGACTTAGACACGGAACACTGTTACCTTCCCACCGAGGTGGTCCCTATTTATCTACTTGCATTTACATGCTTTCGAACCGCTAGGTTGGCGGGAGCTGGGACAAGCGATGGGCACTCACTCCGTCACGTGGATTTGATCTTACGACTGCTTGGTCTTCTGACCCTGCAGCACAGGCTCCTGCGGTTTAGCCCGCAGCGCCACCACGTCCCAACATAGTGCCTGATATATAAGCATGGCAAGAACATGAAAGAATGATTCTGTTAACCTCCTGTCCAGTGTTGCAAGGGACTGGTGTTTCTTGCAGACCTAGATCTTCTAGTAGGGATATATATTTGTGCAGATATAGTAAAGGGAGTGGATGCACATAGGGATCAATCAAATAGGCTGGAAACAATTCCAGGTAGCCAATCAAAAAACACAAAAGACAGAAGCGGTGAGGCATGGTCAGCTGTAAACAGGAAGAGAACTAGAAAACAAACAAAAACTTGGTGATTTTATCCACAGTCTAGTCACAAATTACAACACTGAGATTTGTTGCACAACAATACACCAGAATCTAAAAGATGAAGTTTTACAGCTGGAAAAAAAATTAATGATGTGCCATAAGAGTGTGGCTATGAGAACGTTCAGTCTGGAATTATTAAACTTGAGAATTGACATATATGTACAAATATTCATTGCCAAAGCATGGGAAAATCTATGAGAATTAAAAGTCTCCCAGTGCATCATTACCTTGGGGAGGAAAGCAATTTGTAATGTGGCCAGTGAATCTTCAGCTATGGAACATGGATGGACATTTGATATGGCCAGCAAGGAGCTGTACATTCCTTATCCTGTGAAGCAACGCTGTGTATTGGTTGGGAACGTTACAAACTGTATGTATTTGCATTTGTGATATTTTTTCTTCAAAGCAGTACGTTGCTTGTAGTGCAATTTTCCAAGTGAGACATGTCACTTTAAAAGTATTACTTAATATATTTTTAAAAACATTTAAAATAGGAAAATGGTCCAAAATCCTTCAACTTTGCCCCAAAATGAAACACTTGAAACACTTCAGAAGTAATAGGAACCATCACTCATTACAGAAAAATAGCAACATTAGCAATGACCACATTATTTCATTAAAGTAATGTTGTTACTCCCCTGTAAAAATAGCAATTGGGATCTTACTGGTGGTTTATATTTGTGTAACAGGCATGTCATAAGTCTTGGTGGCAAATTGCCACTTGCTAACAAAGTTCTAGTTGTGTTCTCAGGCACGTGTCTGGTCATGTACAATTTGCTACCAAGATTAATGCAATTTTCCCTACGAAACTGTGAATTGCCAATGCAATTCTCTGTAATATATCTATATAGTGCTGGTAACATGCTATGTCCTGGTAGGAGAAGAGGGGATATAAGAGTTCAAAATCAAGGTATCTGAGGCTTTGAGGCTGTGAGGCTGAGGATCCAACAACACTTGCCAAGCCCCTCTTCCAGGAGGTACACAAAGATGGTGGCTATGGCAGGAGCAGAGAACCAGAGTCCCTTCTGATGTTGTTAAATGATAGCTCCAGTCATCCTTGATAATGCTGGCTGGGGCCGATGGGAACTAAACCCTAACACCATATGGATAGACATGCTTTCCTACTCTAGGATCTGGTACAAAACCTCTGCCTCAAGGTCAAGCACCTGTTTTTATCACATAGCTGACAGCAGCTTCTTGGTCCACATCAAGCTCAGATACCATACTGCACATTTTTTCCCAGGGGCTAAATCTCTCCATTGCAAATCAGGTGCTGCTCCCTGTTCTTTGCTTCAAAATCTCTATAAATATTTTAGACACATAAGAAGACGAGGGCATCCCAAATGAAAAGTGAAGCCAATCTTGCCTTTAGAACATTTCCATTTCTGCCTTAGCATGGTTTGGCATCTGTGAATATGGATAGAGGTGGTGCAGGATCACACCTTCTTATATCTGCTGGTTGTGCCCCTAAACTCAGGGCCTCCCTAGATGAGAGACTAGTTTCAAATCTAGAAGAAATGCACCCTTAGGAGGAAAAGGCTGCCAATTCATTCTAACATGGGCTTGCTTCTATCCATATTCCACAAATGAGCTTCTTTTTGTTTTATAACAGTTCAGTTCAGGTGGATGGCATGGCTTCGCTTGCATGTCTGATGTCTCAAGCACATAGCTGTGCAATGCTTAGGGGGGAAATAGAGAAAGAGAAGAAAATAATACCTCTTCTTTAATGTTTGATCCGACCCTCACTCAATATAAACTCTGAATGAAGCTGTCAGTCAAACTCAGATTTTGTAGGCCCTGTCTGCACAGCCTAATTTTAGACTTTGGCTTTCTACCTGTTTTAAGCCATGATTGAAAGTGGGTTGTTTGGTAGTTGATTCTCTTGAAAGTAAGTTGGGCTGGCAATTCTTAGGAGGTGAATGGTTGTATTTCCTTTATTTAAAAGGGGGCAGATCTTTTCCTTTTTCTGCTTCTCTATTGTTCCTTGTCTACCCTGCAAAGATCCAGCCATCATTTCCATGTCATTATCCAAACCTTGGAGGCGAATAAGCGTATCTTTTAAGACTGATATTCTATTGGTTATTATATCCTGAGTTTGATAAGATAGTACCATAAAGGATTTTAGCAATTCCTTCTCTTCTGGTACTTGAAAGATATCTGTGTCTTTAGATGGATATGCTGATTGTTGTTTCACACATTGATGCATGCCATGTTCGGGGAGCTGGCCATCTTCAAAAGTAATATAGTTGCAGAGACCAGTATATTTTGATTGAATTTTTGAATCTTTATGTAATAGGCATGTCTGTGTGATGTTGTCAAAGAATCTCATCACAAACAAACCTGTCCTCAGGAATTCATTCTTATGACCCTATACAGCCCCAGTGATCTGCCATTTCCTAAATGTCACCACTGCACATGTGCTGAAATAGTCTGGAAACAAATATTCTATGTGCATGATATCCTTTATGGTGATCTCTGGAACGACTGGGTGTAACAGCTGCAAAAGATGGAGTTTACTTTTAAGCTGAGAGAGTCTACCTTTGGGCTTTGAAAAAGTTTAAAAAGTCAGCTTTTCCCAACTTAGAATCATTTCCTATTGTGGTGGTACTGCTAGTTTGCTTCCCTCAGTTAGAATTGGACCTCTCAGCTATTAAACCTGGTTCTTCAAGAGAGACTTGCTGCCATGAGTCTTGTGCAACATCTTCCTTAATTATTGATTTACTTGGCACATTTGTAGACATAACTGGGCCCAAATTATTGGATGATACAGGACAAACCTAATCAGGCTGAAGTATGTCATGCTTAGGGTCTCCCCATGGAGATGATTTGAGTAAGTTTTGTGTATAGTTGTCCAGGAGTCTAAAAAGTCTTTGGAAGTTCATTTTCTTGGATTTCCCTGGTGCTAGGTCTGTTCTTTCCTTTTTCCATTTTTAGAAATATTTTTACTCTTCTTGCCAGTTCACTGTTGGTGCTTCCTAGAACTGTTTCACTTATTCCAGCTGATCTTTTTGTGACTCATTTTATTGTGATTCTCATGTTCCACGGTTTCATTCTTATTTGTGCAGTCTAGTCTCCATCCCTCAAGCATATATCAGCCATTGTGCTTAGCAAGCCATGGCACCCTGACAGGAATTGTTTCATTACCTCCAATTCCTTGGATATTAAACCAATACTTTTCATAAACAATTTTTCTCTTGGGGTTTCCAATCCCTCTGCAGCAGCCTCTGCTCCCTTTTCTGAGATGGGTCTGGAGGCAACCTTTGTTCTCTCATTAATTTCATCTCCTGCTGCCCTAGAGTTAGATCGTGTGTCTTGGTTCTTACACATATCTGGCAATTCAATATTAGCATCATGGGGAGATTCTAATTCTACCTCCTGTCCTATCTCCCCTTCTATATTTGCAGAAGTTTATCTTATACTGTCGTCCCTCGCTTAATGATTGCCTCGCTTAACGAGGAAATCGTTATACGATTAGGTTTTTGCGATTGCTTTTGCGATCGCAAAACAATGTTTTAAATGGGTTATTTTAATTTAATGATGATCGGTTCCCTGCTTCGGGAACTGATTTTTGCTTTATGACGATCAGCAAACAGCTGATCGTCGGGTTTCAAAATGGCCACCGGCTGAAGAAAATGGCCCCCCGCTGTTTTCTAGGACTGATTCCTCGCTTTACAGGCACCTAAAATGGTTGCCGTATGGAGGATCTTCGCTGGACGAGCAGGTATTCAGCTCATTGGAACACATTGAACGATTTTCAATGCGTTTCAATGGTTTTTTTCATTTCATTTGATGATGTTTTCGCTCTACAGCGATTTCGCTAGAACGAATTAACATCGTCATGCGAGGCACCACTGTATCATTTCCAAGAATTGTATATTTCAGGCTTTCAGTTTGAGCAATTTCCATTGCCAAGTTTAATGCTTTCTCATTAGTTAGCACATCCTGTTTGCCCCAAGAGTAATCTACTGACCAGTCCTGACCATTGGTATAACTGGTAGGTACATCAGAGATATCTAAGGAATCAATATCCACAATGGGTTTTCCCTTTTCCCTTTTTGTTCTCATAGGGAAAAAGGCTGAAATTTGTGTTTGTCTTTTCCTCTGTGATAATTCAAGCGTTTTCGGGGGTGAGGTCCTCAGCAACTTCCAACCCTGCCAGATTCCCTAATCTGAAAATTCAAAGTGTCCTGAGTGCTTCTCAGGACACTTTGGGAAAAAATAATAATAATGAAACTAAGTCCTGGCCATTTGTTCACTAGCTTAACAATTCAAAGGTTACTTATCTTGTCCTCCTTCTTGTGCGAGGGATGTTCTTCCGACAACCCCTCTGAAAAACCTCCAAGGTTTTGAATTAAAATAGATAATAAAACACAAAAACTCCAGAATTCAGCAATAAGCTATTCTGCAGGTAACAGCTGGAATGTTGAAACAGGATGGGGCAAGAGCTTGATACAAATGTTGAAAAATTATCAGGAGTTCCATTTCAGATAAGAGTGAATGAATAAATCTTCCAGCTCTATGCTATGGCTCAATGCAGCTGTTATTGTTGTTTGAGAATGAGATAAGGCTGAAGCTAATCTCTGGGTCCTTCTCCTTTGCCCCCACTTGGGAGGCCGAATCCCTAGGATCTTATTGCGACTCCAGAAAAATTGAAAAGATTTACCAGAGCCAAGGTTAGAAGCTGAAAGTTGGAGCAATTAAAAACTTAACACTTAAAAAACTTAAACTGTTTAAATGATGTAAAACTGATTAAAACTACTTAAAACAGAGAGTGAAGAGACACAAATGCTGCTCCACCCTACAACCGGAACCCTAGCTCATTTTTTGCCAAGTTTTCTAGCTGAACTTTTCTCAAGATCAGTTTTAAACAAGTTTGCTTAGGAGTAAGTCCATTGATTTTTGCAGGACTTGTAAGTGCTCTTTGGGTGGCAGTTGAAAGCACCATTAATTCTGACTGGACTTTGGTGTGATTAACTTTTTCTGAGTCACACCCTTCTTTATAATCTGTTTTAGTCTTGCGATTCCATCGTTTATTTGTTAGAGGAGCTAATACCAGCAGAGGAAATCCAGAATGATTAACAATAAGAACGGCAGCCCCAGCAACAAAAATAACAACACAGTGCTATTAGTAAGAGGCAAGCTAAATGCATAGAAAATCAGCCAAACATGGTTGCTTCTTTCTATAAAATTATAACAGAATTAGCACATGACAGGAATCCTTTGCCTGTAATAATTTAAATGTTACATAAATTCTACTGCAGGGCATAAGAGCATTAATGTCAGGACCTGAATGAAGTGGGGTATACTTCCTAAAAGAACATGTAAAATAAAATTGGCTAGTTTTTAAGGTCCTACAGAGTGTTTTTGTTCTTATGTTCTCAAGATAGAAGAATGGATAGCTTCATTGTGGGCCACAGATTGAAATGGGCTGACACATTGCATGAGATCTCCCTCATTTAAGTCTTCACAGTTTCATACTATTTGAATCCAAGGCGAGGTAGTTTACCTAAAGAACCAACTGCATGCATGCTGATGGAAAAATTCTGCAAAGTCATGCAAAAATATCTAAAATGCGAAATGGAAAATAAGAGATGGTTTGTAATATTTGCAAATGTGCTTGATCCTGTGTATATTTACTCAGAAGGAAGTCCTATGAATTCAGTAGGCCTATTCACAAATAAGTGGCCACTTCAGAACAACATACATTTTATAGCCATACCTTCTTCATCATGAGTATTATAGATTCCAGGTGGGAAACGTTTGCCTTGTGGTACAGTGATTAAACTGCAGTACTTGCAGTGAAGACTCTACTCACGGCCTGAATTCAATCCTAGGCTGAGGTAGCCAGTTCGATATTCACTCAGCCTTCTATCCTTCTGAGGCTGGTAAATTGAGTGCCCAACTTGCGGGATGGATGGGTGGATGGATGGATGTGTAGCCAGCATAATTAAATTGTAAACTGCTCAGAGAGTGCTTTAAGTGCTATGGAGCAGCATATAAGCAGTACACATTTTATGTTGTGTTCTAGAGCTGCGGCAAAGAAGGCCAGGGGCATATTACTCAGCTTCCACCAGCTCAATTGCACATACCTTCTTCTCAATTCAACTCACCAAGTATACAAATAGAGAGTTAAAAAGGGAGAACATATCTGAGTCCTGACCAGAAACACTTTGAACTACAATTCACAGGTCATTCTCATCTTCTCACTGGCCATTATCCTGGGAGGGTAGCCCCGGTGTGGAGGAACCCAAGTGGAGCACTGCATCACTGTATGCATTGCTGTTGTGTGGAACATGCCAATTGGCAGAGTTGAGCTGCTTAGTTTGCAGTTCTGTGCTCTTCCTGGGCATGTGACCAGTTTCCTCCGTGCTTCTTCTTGGTAGTTACTGACTCATAGGCATACTGTATTTTCACTATATGTGTAGCAAGGTGCAATGTTTTGTTTCCATTCACCTGACAGCAAGCAGTGATGCCAAGAGAGAGAGAGAGAGAGAGAAAGAGAGAGAGAAGTGAGATGTCCTGTCATGTGGGAAAATGTCTTTACTTCTTGTATTTTTGTGGCTTAGACTCTGCTTTACGCTAATACTAAGAAAACATAAATACTTCCAAGTGGTTTCTGTTGGAGTATATAATGATATAAACAGTGCATTTATCTTCCCAGAAGACAAGGACCTGTTCCCTTTCCACACTGGTGTGATGTTGATAATTTCACAGGAATTTTATAATTGCTTTTGGTTTGTGTGTAGCTTTATTGCTGCTAAATTCCTCTTGCTGGTTGGTGAAATGTAGAAAGCTGTTTTACACTGCCTGAAAGAACCCCTGCTGCTTAGCATAGTAAGTTGTGACTGGAGTAGGCCTATTGAATCAATGGAACTTACAGAAGAGTTCACTCACCAAATCCCCATTGATTCCATGCACCTACTCTAGTTGCCACTTACTAGGCTAAGCAACAAGATTTTGGCCACTGAGTCAGACCATTCACCATCTAGTTCAGTATTGTCTAGGCTAATTGGTAGCAGCAAATACTTTCCCCCCCTCAGGCTATGGTCTTACCTGTAGATGCCAATGTCAGAAATGGAAACCAAAGCATATGCCCAATCCAAAGCTTTGAAAAGTTACATTTTTGAACTACAGCTCCCTAAACCCCAGCTAGCTATTTGAGGTCGGGCTGGCATACTTTTCCGCAACATACACATTGCCTTACACATGTTCCCTTAATATGCATCTTTCATGTATATTTTTGAACCATGGACCAGATCAGAAACTCATGAAAAGTAGGGATCTGAGCACATAAGGGCATTGCAGCTGGCTTACACATTCAATAGGTCTGAAGGTGATAAGTCTGAGTAAAATAATAATAGTGATTTTTAAAAATGGACATACGTATTCTGCACCCCAACTTTTGGATGTGGTGGTTCCACTCATTGAATTATCATGGCAACTAGGATTTGCAATAAAATGTTGTAGAATGTATTGGCACATCTGCTCAGGATATTTAGTTCCATTCCTGCTTTTCTTTTTTCTTTTTTCCTTCCTTCCTTCCTTCCTTCCTTCCTTCCTTCCTTCCTTCCTTCCTTCCTTCCTTCCTTCCTTCCTTCCTTCCTTCCTTCCTTCCTTCCTTCCTTCCTTCCTTCCTTCCTTCCTTCCTTCCTTCCTTCCTTCCTTCCTTCCTTCCTTCCTTCCTTCCTTCCTGTCTACTGCCCCATTAGTGCATGCAATACTCTGGGTGGTTTACACATATATGAAGCCCCACTCTGCTTATCTTTGTATGTTATTTTACTCTATTTTGGTACTTCAGAAACCTTGGACTTCCTCTAACCTTTCTCTTTTTTCACTCTTGTTTGTGGAGAGTAGGGAGGCTGGTAGTCAATTTGGGGAAATGAGTTTGGGGTCATTGAGATCTCTATTAGTTCATAAGTATAACTTGAGGAAATTACATTTTTTGATTTGTGGAATTTGAAAGTCACAAAAAGTAACTTTCCCAAGCTCTAGATATATGATTGAACACATCTAAATCTTGTGGGAAGAAACCCTTTGTTTTTCCCCGAACCAATGGCTACCAATTTCATTAAGTGATCTTGTATTCAATTTGAAATGTAGGATCATTGTGCTACTTGTTTTGAAAAGTGGCACTCGTTTGCCAGCATTTCAGCCAGAGGTTCAAAATGTCAACTGGGTTTGCAAGGCATCGACTGTAGCCTCCCATTCCGAATGAGCAATAAACGTCAAGGGAGTTGGTGCAATAAGAATTAATTAATAATAATAATTCTGTGCCGTCACATCAATTCTGACTTATGAGGACCCTTGCTAGAGTTTCCTAGGTATTAAATACTCAGAAATGGCTTAACATTCCCTTCTTCTGATTGTTCTCTTCTACTCTGCAGTTGCCCATAACTACACAGTTAGTGTAGGCTAATTCTTCTTGTAGGGAGCACAGTGAGGAATCAAAGGACAGGTGACTCCAACTCACTGCGCTATCCAACCAATCATGTCCTAGAATCCATGACAGGCCTTCCCTTTTGCAGAAATGATGCAGAGAGTGTCCAATGAGGATTCTAGGATCAAATCCCCAGTCATTTAAAAAAGATGATCTAGACAGAACTGGAAGCTCACATTGGTACCTCCTCTACTACCCTGGTGGTAGGGTTACTTGAGTTACTACTCTTTGGGAAAGGGAAAGAAGGAGACCCCTTCCAGATTCAGATGCTAGGGGAGGTAAACTTCTTAGTCTGTTGTTAGAAAAGCAAAGAGCCTTGTGGCCCTGCAAGGGCTAGCAAGTTTTATTGGCATAAACCTTCATGGACTCAAGCAGCTGAAGAATGGCGTTGATTCTGAGGAACTTTATGCCAAAAAGTCTGTTAATTTTCAGTCTTCCAAAGGACTCCTTGTTGTTTTCACAGGATCAAGACAAACACAACCTTGTTCATAGGAGACTTCAAGCATGTCTGTGTCATTTATCAGTCCTGCTCATAAGCCCCGAGAGCACACTAGCTAAGATGTTCACAGTATCATTAGGACTGTCGGCAGAAGAAGTAATCTCTCTGTGTTCCTCTCACAGATTTTGACTCTTGGATAGTGCTGGCTGGGGGACACTGGGTTGGATGGTCCAAAAAAGTTATGTTTCAAGCTCTAGTCTTTATACTCTTCTCTGTCCAGCTCTCCCAGATCACCTGTTATTCATATGAAGTGCCTTTTTTGAGATTAGAAAAGCAGGCTGGAAATTGCCCAAGTCTTCCTCTTTGACTTCCTCGTAAACTGCTCCCTGATGTTTGCATGGACATGACTGTGAAACGTGGAGGTAAATCCATTCCACTTTAGTGAGTTCTGTGATGAAAATCATAATAAGTTTCTTTATCTTATTTTTAAAAAGAGAGGAAAGAATAGGAAAAACTTTAAAAGAGAGGATTCCCTCCTCCTTGTCTGAATATATAATGTGCAAACTAGTTCTTCTGAGATACTGATATATGAATTATAGAGAGCCTTTTGGATTCTACAGCTGTGCATTATTAATTAAAAACTAAAGATCTTCATCTGTGCTCAGAATAAACCCAGATAACTAGGCCACTCCAATGGCTGCTATAATGGTGAGAATGGGATGTAAAAAGACAGGCTGCTGCTATCACCTCATCGTACATACTGGCAAAGTTTCAGCACAGAGAATGTCCTGAGCAATCTCTTTTGCAGACGAATGGACACTAATCTGAGGCATTCTGAGATAGAAGTCTTTAAAATACAGCTGCTCTGTTTACTATGCTAACCCACAAAAGACTTTGTATTCTCGAAGGCTTTCACGGCCGGGATCTAGTGGCTGTTGTGGGTTTTTCGGGCTCTTTGCCCATGTTCTGAAGGTTGTTCTTCCTGACATTTCACCAGTCTCTGGTGAAACATCAGGAAGAACAACCTTCAGAACATGGCCAAAGAACCCGAAAAAAACCACAAAAACCACCACAAAAGACTCTCAGAAATCAGTGGAAGTTGGTGGCTCCAACATTCAAAACACAGTGGATCCATTTTGATTTTTAGTCTGAATTTTGCAGGAGTTACCCAATGGGTTGAACTCTATCCTCTGCCCCCAATAAGTTCCACCTCCACAATCTTGCATGCTATTTTTTTTCTCAATGATCTATTTCCCTCAATTTGTATATCCTTCTTCAGAGATATTTTCCCCTTTCTTTGGCCTAAGCAGGTGCAGCTTGATGGATTCCATGGGTGCCTATTAGATGTACTGGTCATTTCAGAGCTTCAGAAGGCAATTGGGGTAGACAATCCACCTTTGCTCATACTAAAGTCAAAGACAGGGACATAAAGCAAGCAATCCATGCATGGTCGAGTTGGCCGTAGTTTCCATTTTGCCGTATGATTTTAAGCAACCTTTCCAGTTTGACAGTGGTGTTGCAGAGCAATGAAGAAATTGGAACAATCATCACGTGTAAGGTGAGGAAGGCCAAGATCATCCACAATATTGTGTTCCCAATCAATCTGTACCCCGGTCGATGCTGAACAGTAAAGGAAACTAGAAAGAAAATGTATGATTCATTCGAAATGTGTTGAAGGAGAAGAATATTACAGATATCTTGGACTGCTAGAAAGACAAACAAATGGGTCCTAGAGCAAATCAAACCTGAGTTCCCTCTGGAGATAAAAGTGGTGCAACTGAGGCTGTCCTATTTTGGGCACATCATGAAAAGGCAAGATTCTCTGGGAAAGACAATAATGCTGAGAAAGTTTGAAGGCAGCAGGAAAATAGGAAGATCAAATCTGAGATGGATTGTCTCCCCAAAGAGAGCAGCAGGCTTGTCTTTGTAAGAGCTGAGCAGGGCAGGACATTTTGGAGATCTCTTATTCATGGGGTTGCCATACGTTGGACGCAACTTGAAAGCACAACAAGAAGAACTAGGGAGTTTAACTGAGACACAAGCTATCCTGTCGTGTATTGTGGTCTTGTGGTCATAGAATGATAAAGGGGAGGGGGGGCGTATGAGTGTGCTAGGTCCAAAACCTCTCTTGCACTCAGAGATAGAAACATTACTTTTGGGGACCACAAGTCCAAGAAGCTCATAGCCAGGATTTCCATTGTGTGATTCTGGGATGTGTCGTCCAAAAAGCTGCTACAACCATTTCCACTCCCAGCATTTGAAAGGTGATGAAACTGCAGGTGTGATGGACAAAACAGCAGCACCCACCAGCTCTTTGCCATTCTCCTTTCCCTGTGCAGTCAATCCAGAGAAGGGAAAAGGCCTGGAAATGGATAGAAATCTGGACTCTGTTAGTCAGAGAAGGAAAGAAATGTACGGTTTAGAGAGGTACAAACTACCTCTAATAATAAACAACAATTGCACTGTGCACATATTTTTGAACTACCCTTTTCCAGAAAAGCTTAAAACAGATGAAACAAGTACTTAAAATCAATTTCTTCTGAATGAGGATATTTTTAAAAAGAGAGATTAAAATGGGAATTGGGGAGATAGTGGAAATGCACTATTTCTTTCCCTACAGAGTGTGTGCATATTAAATTTTGCGTGTTACAAAATTTATTTTCCTGAACTCCTAACCAATGCCTTTTTAATACTTCATTGTGAGATGTGGACTGTGCAGTTACTTTTTGTGTCACACGTCCTGTACGTACCTGTTTTTACAGCTTCAGCTGCTCCATAAACACTTTTTGAGGGGCATGCTTGTGGTCCTATTTTTCGGAGAAAAGCAGATTACAAGGCAAGGCAAGGCAATAATCCATGTCCCACAAGTAATACAGGATTATTGGTTGCACAGATCTTCTGTCCTCTGGCAGCAATAAGTCTCCAGACCCTACCAACATAATTTGGTCAATGTTTTGCTGTCTGAGACAGAGGACAAAATGGCAACTCTATTGCACATAGAGACATCTATTCAATACGAATCTTACTTGACAGGTAGATTGCATGTCCCACCAAACCTGAAGGCAACTACACTGCTTGGGAGATTAGAATGAAGCTACTATAGGCCATACAGAGGCAAGTGGAGTAGAAGCTCAGGAGAAGTTGCTGAGCACTGCTATGTTGTTCCCCAGCATCTGCCGCCTGAGATGACTACTGTACTTTACTCTGTCTAGTGGAAAAAGGCTTCTGGGAGTGTTAATCCAAGAACATCTGGGGACCCAAGGTTAGGCATCATTGTACTAGAGGTCCATATCAACCTCTGGTTGAGCCCAGGTTCAATTTTCCGGATTCCTCTTTCTTCACTGTCATTCCAGAGCTAAGCAACACATTATATTATTAGCATGTGCTCTCTGAGTTTCTGTCCTTGAAAAATGTTTGGAAACTGATGCAAAATGTAACAATCAGATCATTCAGTCAGGTAAGCATTTTTGACCTCTTAGCATCAGTTTCGTGTCAACAACACTAGAATCAAATTTGTTTCTTGGCTCAATTCAAGGTGCTAAAGCTCATCTCTAAAGTCCTTTTCAGATACAGTGGGGTCTTGACTTGAGAACTTAATCCGTATTGGAAGGCGGTTCTCAAGTCAAAAAGTCTGTAGGTCAAGTCTCCATTGACCTACAGTGCATTGAAAAATGATTAATCCCGTAACAGGCCGTTTTTGTTCCATTTTGGTTTTTTTCTGGTCTGTAAGTCAATTCTCAGGCTGCAAGTCAAACTTAAATTTTGCAGCCAGAGAAGTCTGTAACTCAAAAAGTCTGTAAGTCAAGCCGTCTGTAAGTCAAGGGTCCACTGTACCCTCAGGCCCAGGATATCTGAAAAGCTGCCTTCTCTCACACATGGCTAATAGTGGGTTGAAATGAGCTTTGCTGTATGACGTACCGTCAAAAGAGATTTGTTGGTGGAATCCCAAGACAGGATCTTTTCTGTGGCATCATCCAAACAGTGGAACTCTCTCTCTAAGGAAACTCAACCTGTCCATGATAATATTTATGTAGGCAACGGAACAACCTTATTCCACTGTGTTTTCATTATATGACTGAAAGTTTTGACTTTGTTCCTTTTGATGAGAAGGCCTTCATATTCTGTTCTGTTCTAGTATCTGCTGGTATTCTGGTCACCTCTAGTCCGTGTTAGGGGCAAAAAGCAATGCAGATCCTTATATAAGTAGTAAATAACCCAGGAGGCAAAAATGTTGAAGCTGAGGCTGTCCTACTTTGGGCACGTCATGAGAAGGCATGATTCTCTGGAAAAGACAATAATGGTGGGAAAAGTGGAAGGCAGCAGGACAGGGGGAGGAGCAAATAGGAGATGGATTGACTACCTAAAGGATGCCACAGGCTTGGGTCTGCAGGAGTTGAGCAGAGTTGTGAAGGACTTTTTCATGATCACATATTCATAGGGTTGCCATAAGTCAGAGGTGACTTGATGGGAGGTAAGAACAACAGCAGCAAATAACTCGAAACATTTTGCAAAATCACCATGGTGCTTTGTTGTAAAACCATATTGCTTCAGTTTGAAGGGGGGAAGGAATAGCTTTTCTGAATCTCTCTCTCTCCCCCCCCCCTCTCTCTCTCTCACACACACATATACGGGGGGGGGGAGAGAACTATGAAGGAGAATGTTCTAACCTGTCCATTTGATGTGCTAGACATTTGATGGGCAGCGTGGGGTTTTCTTTGTTTTTAAAATAAACCTGGGAACTTTAAAAGCCCCAAATAGAGCAGTCCCCAAAGGGCCCTGTCCTATGATTTTGCTGAATGACTATATCAGCCTCGAATGCACTTTTGCCTGACCCCGGGAAATGGGTTTGACTGTTTCAGCATCTGACAAGTCCTCAGAGACAGCCAGACTGTAAAGAACAGGGAGCTTTAGGGACAAGAATGGCAATGTTTCCATTGCTGAAGAAAGAAGGAGGAGGAGAAATGCATCACCCAAAAGAGAGGCATAGTGACAGGTTTGTATGAAATGTGCATGTCCCTAGGTATATGCATGGAAGTAGATTTAAAAATCATTATTATAATTTAAATAGAAATAAAGTACTCCTCACCATAGTGGGGAAGACTGTGATTGCATGGTCTACGTACCTACCTGCTCCATCATTTTTAAAGAGACATAAAGAAAATAAATTACATATTTCTCATTCACCCTTTATTATTCTAAAACATTCATAATACTCACAATCATAGTGGCAGTGACAGAGCCAGCCTCTTCCTCTTCTTCAATGGAAAACAATTAACATAGCCTTAGCGGGTTAAAAGACAAATCCATGCACACTATTTTTAGGTGGCCTCCTAGCCTAGCCACCTAGGCTGTAATTCAGGCCTGGTTTCTGATTTATTTACCTCTCCCCCCCCCCCCGCCCGTCTTTGCAGCTTAGAATGAGGCCTTTTCAGAATTGCTAGGCAGAAAAGCCTGCACACCGTTTTTTCTTCTTCTTAATTTAGTCGCTGTCCACAGTGGGTTTCCATTCCAATTGCTTAGTTTTCCATCACTTGGAAATTTCTGTAGGTTGCCCCAATAGGAAGGAAAATCAATTTTAATTCAGAAGCTGTGCTTCCTATATTTTTTAAGCAAGGAAAAGTTAAAAAATCTATATAAAGGTCCAAGCGTGCCTGGATCAAGGTCTGCACAAAGGCCAAAACTTTTTGAAACTTTGTGGGTCTACTCATTTCAAAGTTAATGGAACTCTCTGTGCAATTTAACAAAACATCATGGTAGAGCTTACGTTGCTTGACGTGAAGGGCTGCTTGCTATCATGAAGAAACTTGAGCTGTGATTTTTAGTGTTCATGAAGAAGATTCTTGAGACTCTAGAATCTGCAGTGAAGGTTTAGCAAGACCAAGAACAGGGTCGAAGGTTTTCGAAGCCTTCATATCCTCCCCACCAGTGACGGGCAGCTTGAGGGTTGGCTGGCAGTATCTTGGCCTCATGTACCACCTTGGAATGTGGCTGGTCCACCTAACCGGGAAGGTTGGCTACAAAGCTAGTGAGAATGGATTTCCACAACCTAGTACCTTCCCTGTGGATCTGGATTTATATACCTACATTTAACAATTATAATCTGCTTCTAGATTATTACAATGTATAATTTTTATGGTCTACAATTTAAGTTAAAATAATTGCCATCTTTTCAGTGGTCTCTCAGTCTCAAGAGGCTATTGTAACAATGATTAATGCAAAATATTGTTTAAGGATAGCAGGGAACTTCAAACAAAGAATTTGTGTGTGTGTTTATAAAATGCTCTTTGGCCTGGAAGCAGCTGTCTCACCGAATTACTCACTTCTATGCGTGCGTGGTTGTGGTGTGCCTATTGGCTGCTTTGCATTTAAACAGCTATATCAAATAAAAATGCCAAAATCAACATGAAGTATGTTCCATCCAAATAAGTTCACCAGAACTTTTTTTTTAAAAAGGGGGTGGGCAGAGAAAGCTTTATTTTTGCTTGAAGTTCTTCAACTATCAATACTGTTTCCTAAAAAGGCATCGATCATTGACAGAGCAGGAGATGAGACTAGAAGTGTGAAAATTTATGTTATGTTTTCGGACTACAAAATCCCCCAGGCAGGTATCTGCATACTTCTAGATGAAACAGTTGCATGATATGGTTAGGGATAACAGTTGTGCAACTATAACTTGAGAGTCTAACTAACCAAAAGTTTGTCCCAGACTGGGCAAACTTCTCTGTACCACCTGTTAACATTTAAATAGCAAGTGCTCTTTATACAAAAGTGTGTGGAGCATGTTGGCAAATGTGGGTATTTTAGAATTTGGCTGAATCAACAGTGGAATCAATAGCCACAGAATAAAATTCAAAATAGAGACATTCATAGCTTCCATGTTGTCTTATTTTTAGTTTAATTGAGTGATATGTTTATTTGATTTTCCACATTGTTATTATGTTTTTGTGATTACTATTTAATGTTATTGTTGCCTGTTATGCTGTGAGCCACCCAGAGTGGCTTTGGTAGCCAGATGGTACAAATTGATCAATAAACAAACAAAGAAATAAATTCCTTAAGATGATGAATCGCATTTATGTTTTCATTATGATGAAATAAAAACATAAAATTGGCATTAAGAATGGAAATTGTTGCTTTTGCTGTCTATTCTCAGTTCTATTGCATGGCACAGAATCATGAACAAGTATAAAAATGATTTAAAGTGTTTGAAATCCTGATTTATTATGGGATGCTAAGAATGACCTGAATGGAGAGGGTTGCTTTCTGGCAGTCCACAGCATAAAAAAAACCCCACACTCATATGCTTGATGAATTAAGAGATACAAAGTAATCATAAAGTTCATAAAATGCAGAAACCTGGAATACTTTAGTTACCTAATGAGAAATTAAAAGTAGAGATCATTGCCATCGATAATTTAGGATACAATTAATGGGGTAAGATGTTTGCTACCTTATTGGCAGTCATTTTTGCTTCTGGATGGAGTTCAAACTTGATCTGTTATTATGTGCTGTCAGGTTAGAACTGACTTAAATAGTAACCCTAATAAGGTTTTTAAGATAAGAAAGGCATTCAATAAGTGATTCACTAGTTCTCCCTCTCCCCAGTGAGTTTTCATGGCAAAGCCAAGTCTCCTGACTCCTAGTCCATTGCTCTATCCACTACACCATACTCGGTACTCTGACTTGATCTAGCACCCACTTATTTGTCTTTCCGGCAGTCCGTAGTATCCATGAAGTCTCCTTCAATACCATATTTTGAATGAATCACTTGGTTTTTTCTGTCAGTTCTCTTCACTGTCCAGCTTCCACATCTCTATATAGTAACTGGGAATACCATTGTGTGGATGATCTTGCCCTTGGACTCTAGGGATACATGCTTCCTCAAGGATCTTTTTTAGTTCCTTTGTAGCTGCCCTTTTGAGTCTACGCCTTCTTCTGGCTTCTTGGCTGAATTCTCTATTTGGACTGATGACTGAAGCAAATATAAAAAACCTATCACACCTCCACATTCTTCATTCTCAAAATTAATGTTCTGAAATTCTTCAGTAATTCCTAGCTTTGTATTTTCAAGGACTACTGATCGTTTTAAAAGATACAAACAACCCATCTGATGCTTCAGGCTTTTAAAAGTCCAGAAAACAAAGCAGCAGCTATTGCAGTTTTGTGCCACTTGTTTTACACAAGTTACAAAATGTGCATAAAACCATTGAATGGATAACACCAGAAAGAAAGGGCAAGGAAGGAAAAAAATAAATCAAAATTCTTTATCTTTCTTTGAAGAATGAGACAAGCAAGGATTTACTTTCCTGGGCAACACCTTTTGGCATGAATGTTTGTATGCTGTTTAAGCTTGATCCTAGCTCAATTAAGATACACAGAAGCATTTTAACAAGAGAGATTCTGGGATCTGTATTTCCAAAAAAGTATTTTCCATGTTTTGTCTGCAATTGCTTCCCCTAGTTATAAGAGAATTACTGACAACTGCTGTTACATTTTTGACCCATGGCAAAGTCTTTTCTGTTTATCTATGGATTCAGCAGCTTGTAATGCCAACTGGTACGGTTTTAAGCTGCTCTTAATAATTTAAGAGCAGTTATTATACAGTGTTGGATTCACTGAAAAAATATGCAGTCTTGAATATTGTTATATGTGGAATTATAATACTTGATCATTGTGTCTGTGTGCCACTTAGAAATGAAGATATGACAGGAGTTGTTGTTGTTTAGTCGTTAAGTCGTGTCTGACTCTTCGTGACCCCATGGACCAGAGCACGCCAGGCCTTCCTGTCTTCCACTGCCTCCCAGAGTTTGGTCAAATTCATGTTGGTAGCTTCAGTGGCACTGTCCAACCATCTCATCCTCTGTTGACCCCTTCTCCTCTTGCCCTCACACTTTCCCAACATCCGGGTTACAGGAGTTATATAAATATAAAAAATAAATATAGATTGACTTAGAAGCTCTGGTCTCTGACTGTGACCAAGAGAAGTAGAATAAATTCTTTAAGATACCAAGGACATGAGCCTGACATGCATCTTAGGATTGAAATCTCCTCCATATTGTGGCCATTTGCTATAAAGGAAAGTAGCCACGAAGTCCTCAGGTATGATGTCAGTGCTAGTTGCCAAGGCAACTGGGTAACAGTGTGGTAGGACTAGTGGTCTTAGGGAACTGCAACCTTGTTACTATGGCGACAGGCATCCGGATCCCCTTCATTTCAGACATCTCGCAAGGAAAGGAACTGGAGATGTGCAAGAATTTAAAAGCTGAGATGACTAGTAGTCCCCCACAGCTTTGGTGAAAGATGGACAGTGAAAGTTTAGAAAGGAAAGGAGGAGGACAAGAAGCATCCCTTCTGTAGGTCTGAGACCTAGGAGAAATGAACTAGGATAAAGGGGAAAGGCAGTTTCCTGTGTAATCATCTTGGGCATAAAATATGAAGTTTTTTCATATAAATGTACATGATTAACCAGTTTGTTGTAGAATTCAGCTTTAGGCATGCAGAGTAGCTACCCATTCAGATTACCAAGATACCTAGAAGTGTCAAATCTGCACCATAATTAACATCCCTTCATGCATTTCACTTGTAAAAAGTTTCTACAGAGTTTATAAATTTCATCAGTTGCCCTCATCATTACAGTTGCAATACTGATTTAATGCTGGCCACGTGACCATGGAAGATTGTCTTCGGACAAACGCTAGCTCTATGGGTCGGAAACGGAGATGAGCACCGCCCCCTAGAGTCGGACACGACTGTACAGATTGTCAAGGTGAACCTTTACCTTTACTACAGTAACAACAGCAACAACTAGGGGCACAGTTGTTCTCTTGGCCTTGTACCCCATAGACATACAGAAATCTGTCAGTTTTGGTATCTCCTATGTTTTGTTTTTGTGGTGACCACAGACTCTGTCAACTTTGTGAAGAAAGTATTGAAAGGTCTTATTGAAAAAGGCCCAAGAACCCTGCTTCTAAACTCCAAGCATTACTCTGATTGTCTGCAATGACCAGTTCCTTCTGCACACGCTTCTACAGTATAAACAACAAGATTATTGCACTTAAATCTAAAGGGTTAGAAGCACAAGCCCATCATGTGATATTGATACCTGGATATGCACAAACACAGTTTTAGAAGCAGAAAGACTTTTAGAAT
This sequence comes from Pogona vitticeps, assembly GCF_051106095.1. NCBI lineage: Eukaryota > Metazoa > Chordata > Lepidosauria > Squamata > Agamidae > Pogona > Pogona vitticeps. Next base: position 21,592,287 of record NC_135787.1, on the reverse strand, counting down.
TAACTAGAAGAATGTACAGTGGGGTCTCGACTTACGAACTTAATCTGTATTGGAAGTTGGTTCTTAGGTCGAAAAGTTCTTAGGTCGAATCTGCATTTCCCATAGGAATGCATTGAAAACCATTTAATCTGTATCTGCTCTTTTCCATCCATAGAAACGAATGGGAAGCTGCTATTCTGCCTTCTGCCACTAGAGGGGGATATTTTTCTCTTTTTTTTTCCCCTTAGGTTCAGGAAACGAGGAGGAAGGCGGGGAACAGTTTGCAAAGCACTTTAGACATCTTTTTTTTTCAATGAAGCCAATTTTAAATCATGTTTTAAAGCATGTTGTGCTGATTTTTTCAGCACAAAGACACACAGGCAGACTTTTTAGGTGCTGAGCAAGCCTCCCCAAGCCTCTTCAGAGCCAGCCCATCAGCTGATAGGCGGGGAGAGGAGGGTGCAGGAGGGGGGGGGAAGCACAAAATGGCTGCCAGGCTCCCTTCTGGGTGTCGGCTTTTAGCTGTTTCCTGCTCTTTTTCCTGCTGTTTGGGGGCTACCAAGGCCTGGTAAGTTACTTTCTTTTATTTATTTTTAAGTTTCTGACCCTTTTTTCCCCTCCAGAAGCCTCTAAGGGGAGGGAGCACTTTTTTTCCTGTACATAATTGGAGGGAATTTCGTATGTCGAGGCCTTATTTCCCCTATAGGGCGGGTTTGTAAGTTGAATTGTTCGCAAGTAGGGTCGTTCGTAAGTCGAGACCTCACTGTAACCTAAAACCAGCAGGGAGCTGGAGACTGACATTATGTTGCCAGGAAGGCAACATAATCCTGTCAATAGATAAGGAAGATGGAATACACATTCCTCCAGATAGTGAGGTGCATCCCTGGGGCAGGTCAAAGGGGGAATTGGATAATCTTACATATATCTATAGGGGACCAAGAAGTTTGTAACCTTGGCATCATCACCCAATTAGGTTTAGGATCCAAACTTTAGGATAATGCTGACCAATAGTATTGTAGAACTTTATGGCGCTTTGTCTGCTATGTTATAACATATTTGTACACTGTAATTTCGGGGTCTTCTCTGCTTTTAAGAGAAGTCCCAGCTGACTTTGTATTGCTTACTTTCAATAAATATTAGACTTTGGTTCAGCTGGTTGCATCTTGCCTGATCCCTTACTGGAGACCAAATTAGGAAATGGGCTTTGGGCTGTAACAACATCATTCATTTTCCTCACATATTAGGAAAGACGTGTTGATGTGTTGCTTCACTGCTCACATTCACAATTTATTTTCCCTCAAACACAAAAGTTGACAGTGTGAGTGCTAGAGCAATACATTATCACACCTTCCTCAAATGCATACCTTTCAAATGGTGAGCATTTTTATTACACACGCATGGACACACACACACAAACACACACACGGACACACACACCGCCATTTCCAAGCATAATAACATTCAGAGCACCTTATTAAGTGCTCTAGTCCCAATGTGGCAGAAGCAGCCCCTCTTAATAAGGAAAACAAAAATGAGAAAGTAATTGAAAAACATATTAACTCAGACCTTCAGTTCGATAGTCTTTGGAACTCGCCATGTTTATATAATCAGATTATTACCTGGGGCTTCCAGAATTTGCACATCACCATTGCATTGCTAGTGTGGGATTTAGAATAGACACATTTAACTCTTTGAATAAGCTTAGTCCTAAAAACTCACCACCAGAATTTTCTATAAATATCCAAGTGTAATACTATCTTCTAATTGCACAACTTTATTTGCATAGATAAATTAACCTGGCCCAGATGTATTACTTTGTTGACCGGGATCTCCATGGAGAATTGTTAAATCATATAGACAAATGATTCTTGAATGTAAAATTTTATGTTCTCACCTCTTGCCCCATTTACTCTAAGTGAAAGAGTAATGGAATGACATTCTGATTTCTCTGAGAGAAATCCATAAATGCTTTATGCACTGTTAAATGTGTAATATTTTGGTTTTAAATAGTTTTAGTTTTAGTTTCATTTGATTTGTTTATTATTGCAAACTGCCCAGAATAGTACTTTGGCACTAATGGGGAGTGGTATACAGTGGTGCCTCACATTACAACGTTAATTCGTTCCAGCGAAATCACTGTAGAATGAAAACGTCGTAATGCAAAAATAAAAACCCATTGAAACACATTAAAACCCATTTAATGCGTTCCAGTGGGCTAAAAACTCACCATCCAGCGAAGATCCTCCATAGGGCGGCCATTTTCACTGCCTGTATAGCGAGGAATCCATCCCAGAAAACAGCAGGGAGCCATTTTATTTACCTGGCCGCCATTTTGAAACCGCCGATCAGCTGTAGGAAAATTGTCGTTTTGCGAAGAATCGGTTCCCGAAGCAGGGGACCAATCATCACAAAGCAAAATTGCCCTATTTAGACCATTGTTTTGCGATGATTGTCGTAATGCGGTTTCATCGTAATGCGGGACAATCGTAAAATGAGGCACGACTGTACAACTGTTAAGTAATAAATAAAATAAAATAAATAACACTTTTAGAGTAGGACAAGTTGAATGCAGGATGTGTTCAGATAAATTTTGGCAAGTTTGTCTACAGTCAGAGTGGTGTAACAGCTAGACCTTAGTGGAGAAGTGATAATATAGTAATTATTATCATACTGAGACAGTTCACTCTTCTCCCTATTTTCTTTCTGATTTGGTTGTCATAAACCACACACGTGTCCCTTTTATGTCACGATTCTTTTCTTTCTCTTTGCAACTCTGTTGAGTCAGTACCCCCATTCAAGTATTATACATGAACAGAAAATAACAGCATCTATAGTAACTGTTGGGTCATGTATGCTGACAGTTGACCAAGGCTTGCTTAAGAAACATCGTCTGAACTGAGGGCAAATCTTACTTCACCATTTCCCTTGGGTCAGTGTTCTTTCTAATACCTGAGGAAGCAGACTCCTTTTGAGGCTGTATACATCAGAAAACTGTGCCCTTTCTCAGCACCAATGCCTTTTTGACCAGCAGGAAGTTTTAAAGTTCTTCTCCTAAGACTCTGATAATTTGGTCCAGACTCACAGGGTCAAAAGTTCAGCTTGCCCCAGTCCTGGAGCTGATTTCCCTGTTGAAGGCTTGTGTCAGGAGCTCAGGGTTGGAGAAACAGAACTGCTCTGTGCTTTTGTCATGCAGAAATATTTTGAATATGACATACAAAATCATATGCCAATTCCCTGGAGATACATGGCAAAATGCCTCCTCTTTCTGGAGGACTGTCACTCTGTCACTTTAAAGTAAGCCTGTGTTTTTCACTCTTCAGAGAAAACCTATTTTTTGACTATTTCTGTGACCTTTCATTGCCCTCCAAACATCTTCCTTCCAGGGCCATGAATCTGCAACAATGCATCTACTTTGGAGCTGGGATCTGCGTTTCACTGGATTCCTTCCAAACAACAACAACAAAAGTGGCCCAACCAATATCTTTCGAGACAAGCAAGATTGGTCTTTTCAATTTATTCGATATGTTTAAAATCTGGGGACATTTAAGGTTGCTTGTTTTTGCACAGAGGGTAAAACAATTGCCCTTTTAAAAAAATCATAACTTGAGAACCCTTTGCCCAAACTTGTCTAGATTTGGCACAGAACAAGATCAGACTGTCTGCTACATTGGTGCCAGATTTGGTGCTGATCCAAAGCCCAGTATAAACATTTTAACTTTTTGTTTGGGCTTCTCCCATTTTTAGAATTGCCTTGTAGAATGTTGAATTGCTCTGCCACCACAATAACATCACTGCACTCTCATTTCATGATAATACTGGTCTCAATCTTATTGCCTTTCTTCAAATCCCAGTTGCACTTGTTTCTTGTCCTTGTTTCATTTCAGGTTGCAAAAATTGTTTTAAGTTCCCACATTGACAGTGATAGGCTTTTAAAAAATAACACACACACACTAAGATGCACATTATTACGTAATATATGCATTACTCCTTTAGCTAAAGTATGACTGTATGTTCCCTCAATTGTATGCATTCGTTCATGTTCACGTTTTAAAGTGTGTTCATTATTTTGATGCTAGAATCTTGTGTGCACTTTGTTTCTCCAAAATGCCTGGTAATTTTCTCCAAATTCCCCTGCAACATGTGTAAATTATTGAGAGGAAGTGCATTTTTTCTCTCCAAGTGATTCTCAGAAAGTGCTAAAAGGTTACTTTCATAAAGTAACCTTTCATTTTATCCAGGCAAATTCTTTTCCTTCTGTCGGGAGAACTGGGTTAGATGGATGAATGCTGTGACTCATTGCAAGGAAGCTTGCTAGGTTCCTAATCCTAGTAGATATCCTCTTCCCCACTACAGCTTATTAGTTGGCCTTTGCAGAAGCAACGCCGCCTCTAGCAAATTCAGTTCCAAATAATGAGAACCTCATTTTACAAGAATCTGTATTTCTGTCACTTCCCTGTTTGTGGCTTTTGAGAAAGAGAAGGAGGTGGGGGAGAGGGGGAGAAAGCGCCATGATGTTCAAAGCAGAAGATGATGCCCAGAGAGTACAGCAAATCACTAAGTGCCAAAGAGAGAGAGGATAATAAAGAGTCAGTATTTTACAATGAACTGTTTACTTTTTAAAAAGTGAACTTTCCTATAAAAATAATTGCAACTAAAAATAACCACAGCAACCATCCTCTCAGAAAACACTTTGTGACTCTCCACATATTAAGTTCTACAGGTGGATAAGAACCTAGCTGTTTGCTGTCATACTGTTCTAACAGTTAAGACGTTTTTCCTGATAGTCAGCCTAAATCTGGTTTCATGTAGCTTGAGCCCATTATTATGTGTCCTGCACTCTGAGATGATCAAGAACAGATCTTGCCTCTCCTCTGCATGACTATCAAGTATTTGAAAAGTGGTATCATAACTTCCCTCAGTCTACTTTTCTCTAGGCTATACATGCCCAGTTCTTTCATCCTTGTTACCCGCCTCTGAACTTGCTCTATTCAACTAGTGTTGAATAGAGGGGGACTAGTACCGCCCAGGATTTGGAGACCATACTTGAAAGTCCTTCAGGTGACCTAGAACGAAGCTTCATGAAATGAAAAATTGGGGAAATACACTTTGCCCGATTCAATTTAATGCGCCTACATCAGGATCCAGCCCATGGAATTTACTGGATTTACATCATGAGAGATCTTGGAAAGGCCATGCTCTTGAAATGTAGCTAAATGATGCATTAATTAAATACATCTATGTTAGACTAGAAAGAGGACATTTAAAGATTAAATTTGTGAATCTCTCCTTCTTTGGAGGGGAAGGGACCACATTGCTGTATCCTTCACTTTGGGTAGAAGCCATAAACCCCTTATTTATTTATTTTACTGCACTTCTGACCTTATGAAATTATAACCAAAGTCTCAAAGTACTTAGGAAGTTGTCACAAAGAGGGTTTTTAAAGTTTGTTTGTTTAAAAAAAAGCAAAGTGTGCTGCTTATATACCGCTGCATAGCACTTAAAGCACTCTCTGGGGAGTTTACAAGTTAATTATGCAGGCTACACATCCCTTTCCCCAATGAGCTGGGTACTCATTTTACCAACCTCGGAAGGATAGAAGGCTGAGTGAACCTTGAGCCGTCTACCTGGGATTGAACCCTGGGTCATCAGCACAGTTTTGGCTGCAGTACAGCACTTTAACCAGTGTGCCATGAGGCTTGTACTGTATTATTTAAGTGGAAAAGACACACTAGCCTAAATCCTGTTGCTTAGTGTAGGAAATCACAGTAGAGTAGACCATTTGATTATCAGGGATTGAGTAAGTCATCTCCTCTGTAAGTTCCATTGATTCAAATGGTCTGACTCTAATTGTGACTCATTATGCTAAGTAACAAAATTTTGGCCACTTTTGAATTTTAGTTATCATGTAAAATCTTTCCAAGGGAGCTTTGTATGCAATCATGGATATTCACTTTGCTGAAAAGGGAGATGTAGGAAGGAGAGATGCTCCCTCCACCCCCCCCCACCACACACACAGTAATAATAATAAAAAGATGGCATCAAAAGCAGCAGTAACAGCAGGAGAATTGAGACAGTTTTGAAACTGCTTGCCTGCACTCATTTATTTTTTAATTGCTTTGATCTTTTGAAAGGTTTATGTTGTGAGCTCAGAAGCCTGAAGAGAGCACCTATGATACTGCATGTATTTTGCTGCTTTAATCACATTTGTATTCATAAACAGAATATTCTAAGCCCCCTCCCCCGTCCTCGGCAAAGGTATGCTTGACACTCTTTGATGTTCTTGGTTTTATCCAGGGAAAATTCTGTGATGAATTTGCAAGTCCCACATGAATAACCCCATGAGGAGGCATTCATAACAGGTAGCAAAGAAATTATGTTTCATTTTTGACTTTTATTTTTGAAGTGGTAGTGACAATTGTTTCTCAGTGTTCGGTGCTCCAGAGAAAGTGGAGTTTCATCCTTACCTTTCAGCACCACAGGGGGGCGATAGAGGCACAAATTACTTCATTCCATACCAGGCAGGAACACAGTTGCCATTTGGCTAGCTAGTTAATCCTCATGAACTGACAACAGGTTCAAGAGTGGCAAATACAGTAACACCTCCTTCATGAGATACATAAATAATTATGAGTTTAACTACCATACTATGTGCTGAATTCTGAATGGCTTCTGGAAGTGGGGCGATGAGACAAATACGTGGCAAACAGTTCTGTCAGTAAGCATTAATTGGGGCAGCTGTAAAGACTGTTCACCTTCAGAGGAAGTTGCCAGTAACTGGCCATTTGGAACATTAGGACAGAGTTGGGAACCTTCCCTCAAAACATAGGGTCTCCCACTGGCATAAGCAGAAACTCAGTAGTGCTTACTTCTCAATAAACATGATTAGTATTAGGGTCTCTGTTGAATTCATTTGGAGTCATGAGGTGTAGAAACTTAAGTAACATATACAGTGGTGCCTCGCTTGACGAGGATAATTCATTCTGTTCAAATCGCTGTTAAGCAAAATCCTCGTCAAGCGAAATGAAAAAGTCAATTGAAATGCATTGAAAACCGGTTCAGTGCATTCCAATGGGCAAAATACCTCAGTGTCCAGCGAAGATCCTCCATAGGGCGGCCATTTTCCGGTGCTTGTAATGCGAGGAATCCGTCCTAAAGCACAGCGGGGAGCCATTTTGCACAGCAGGCAGCCATTTTGAAACCCAACGATCAGCTGTTTTTGATCGTCGTTAAGCAAAAAATCAGTTCCCTGCTTTGGGAACCGATCAATGTTAAACGAAAAAAGCCCATTCAGTCATCGTTTAGCGATCGCAATAGCGATCACAAAAAACTAATCATCAAGTGATTTCCTCATCTAATGAGGTAATCGTCAAGCGAGGCACCACTGTATAAAGGAGAGAGGGCAGGAGAGAGACCAATCTGAATTTTTTCTGACTCTGCTTAGAATGCTAAAGTGCCACAGTTTGAAAACACTAAGATTTCCACAGTTGATAAGGCATTTAGCTGGAGATGTGTGTGTGTGCTTGAGAATGTGTGGGCATGATGTAGAAGGTCTATTTTCCCATCTGTCTTTCATTAGTGCTTTGATTTGAGAAACCCTCAGCAGCCATGCAGTGCATCAGTGAAAATCTAAGAGGATGACTCATCGTTTAGCAGCAATAAACTACTGCAATCTTGCACCTGTAGGCTATCAGATCAGCACACATTCCAGGTGACCAACGGTCCAATCCTTTGGATCCATTCATTGCTAAATATTGTGCATGTAACAACAGCAACCAGCCAGATATTTGCTGTACACAATGACACTGCAATCAGTAAATTTATAGGGTATATATACATCAGCATTCCAAACATCTCTGGCAAACGTAAAAACAATAGCAATGGCTGCAATGGAAATCTGAAAAGGCACTTGCAATAGACAAAGAAAGGTTGTATTAGAAATAACTGCTTGCAGGCAATGACAGCAGAAACTAGGACTATTGTTTTATCTTCTCTCTCCAACGGTCTGAACTAAGCAACAGGATGAGACCTCCACTTTTTTTCCATCAGTAAAATAGCAGAAAGATTAAGAAGCCACTTTCTCCAGACGGGTGAAATGACATATGGTAATTTCCCATGCATTACTAGACTGGGAAACAGCTTTTCATTATAATAAACCTTCAAGTAGTCCTATTGGAATCATGCCAGTTATTTTAATTAACAAACCTGTCATATGTTTGGGTCATTTGTGCCCACTTTGTAGACCAGAGAGAAATGGATTTCATATTGAGCTCTCCAGCTGACGGGTGCTGTATCCGTGTTTCACACAAGCAGTTGGTAGCAATCATCTGTTATTATTCTAAATGGAATTATTTCAACTTAGCACACTTCTTGCTCATTTGTCCTTGACATGCAATTTTGGCACATTAAAACACTTGAGAATGATTTTGAACATTGGAGAACAATGACGGGTGTGTGTGTATGTGTGTGTGTGTGTGTGGGAGAATCCAGGGATTTTGTCAGCATACAAAGGCAAGTCACTGCAGCAGTGAATGGACTCCTATAACATGGCAAGGCAGATCAAAACTGGCTTCCACCAAGGCTGTCTGTGCTGTTCAAACACCAATGTGTTTTTTATTGTTCTAGAGGGAAAGAAGTCAGCAGTAATGCTATAACCAGTTGCAAGGCAGATGCACCAAAATGATGTCCAGTGGGGCTCCTCAGGTGGTTTGCAAGCCACCTGCCATTTTTATGTTCTCACAGTGTCCTGCAAGCAAGCAAGCAAGCAAAATAAGTTTATTGCGTGCCACACAGGCCATTGCAACATACATAGGATAAAACAATATAAAACGGTATAAACAGTACAATATACTCCATTAAAATATAGTACAATAAAATAGTACACAAGCGAATGTGTTACACTAGGGCTGTGGAGGCTGGTCACCTCAATTTCATGGATTCATGCAGAGTTTTAATCTCAGTCCTTTAGGAGCTATCTAAAGTATTGTAGGGTTATCCCCCAAAATATGTTTGGGACCTTGGCTAGATGGTTTAAAATTCATGTTAAAACCCAGAGGGAATTGACCATCACGCCAAAATCAAAGATCTGCCTGCCTCAGAATGGTGCTCCTCTCACACACAGGCCTGGGAACTTTGAAACTCCAGGCCAGGTGGCAGAGAGGGACAGGAAGGCCCAGATAAAAGGCCAGTGGATTCTCCCAGAGCATTGGGCCATTAATAGCTGCTTAACTATGTGCAAATGAACTAATGAAGAGATTCAGGGCATGATGCAAAATAAGGCTACAATGACTATCACTCCAGTTGGCTATATACCATCTCCAGTATCTCTTTGTATATCAACTGCTGTAGATGAGATCTTATATGGTACAGTGGACAGGTTGTCAAACTCTGGACCACCTGGGTTCAAATCCCTACCAAGGAGCCTTGTGGCACAGTGGTTAAATTGCTGTACTGCAGCCAAAAGCTGTGCTCACAACTTGGGGTTCAATCCCAGGTTTTACTCATCATTCTATCCTTCTGAGGTTGGTAAAATGAATACCCAACTTGCTGGGGAGGGGATGTGTAGCCTGCATAATTAACTTGTAAACAGCTCAGAGAATGCTTTAAGCACTATAGGGCAGTATATAAGCAGCACACTTTGCTTTTTGCCTTTACCCAACCATGGGAACTCACCAATGTGGCAATGGTAAACCTCTTCTTAAAATATCTCCAGTACTTTGACAACCCTATGAGGTGCACTATAAGTTGGAAGTGACTTTATGGCACATAACAACAACAAAGAAGATTATACAAAGTGTGCAGTTGCATTCATGTCGGGATAGTGGGCTCCTCGTAGACAACTGATTGGCCACTCTATGAACAGAATGTTTAACTTGATAGACCTTTTACCTGACCCACAAGGGTTCTACTTATGCTCTTATACTCTAAAAACAGAGGTATATCAGGAAAGGAACAGGACATTACTGGAATCAGGAAATCTCAGAAAGAAGCCTTCCTTTATGATCGGAATCCTGTTGGCAATTTTCACATGCATAAACCGTGTAACTCATTCATTGCAGCAAACTCCCAGTAATGAACAAGGCACTGTTATTGTTACCAGATGTATGCTCAACTGTACAAAAGGCACATACATAAATCACCAACGGGATTCTGGCAAAGGGTGAATCTGAGCATCTTAGTCTAGATAAGTATTTTTCTAAGCTTTGCTGAAGTGTGTACGTCAGCATCACAAGGTACACTGCTTGAAACAAATATGATTATTTGTACATTTTAATTCATACAAAATTGGAGGTCTGTGATGTTCTTGTACTGCTTGCTAGTGTTAATTGCAACCAGTATGTTGTTTAATTTAGCACTCCCTCATAGACAAAGATTTATGAGGCACTTCCCTTTGATGGAAGCAAATAAGCTGTATTTTGCTGCAGGCCATTTTAGTCCACAGAAATCCTTTATTTTGGGAAAATAGAACATGTGGTGCATCTTCTCTGGACAACATGTAGGTCAGAAAAATCTAAATAATTGTACAAGCTACAGAGTGAGTCATTGTAGTCCAGATTAAATATGCCATAACTGGAAACTATTCTTACTGAGTCCTAAGAAATAAAAAGTGTTTAATTTACCCTTTCATTTAAAAAGTGTTTATATATTTTATTTTAAAATCAATTTATTTATTTATCCCTTTTTTAAATGGGTAGTCATTCTGTCAATTACTGTATTAATCTAACAGACTGTGACATTGTGGTCCTTGAGAAAAATTCAAAATCCCCCATCAGGCAGCACTTTTATCAGGGTCAACTACAAAGGCACAAAACTGTAGATACAAAATGCAAGAGAATGGTTTCCTGGAGTTAATTTCCTTTGAAATAATTCTATATTCACTAAAAGAAGAGGGGCCAACACTGAAAGGCCCTTTCCCACCTTCCTATCAGCTTGATTGTACACTACATACCGCAGATGTCCACAGCCCACAGTCTGAGTGCAGGGAAGTTATACAACCCCCAAATGACTGTGAGAACAAGACAAATTTGGCCTGCAAAGTGGTTGAAGCATTGCTGCCTCAGAAAAGGACTTCCTCCAATTCTGCTCATTATTTCCAGTGCAGACTCCACTTGACTTCATTTTCAAAACATGTTGACCACAGCAGAGATAGCAAAAGGTAAGGTACAAGCACATCTGGAAGGATTTTTTTTATACTGCATGCTGGTCATGGTGATTGGGGTTTCTGGGAGTTGTAGTCCAAAACAGTCTGGTTAGAAGCCTATATCTCTTATCCTGACATTGGAGCTAGCATGGCAAGAAGTCACTTAATGGACTGTTTCCCTCATCCCAACACACACGCTCTGGCGCTTCTGATGTTGCTCAAGGTGTGTTGGAATTGATAGCTCTTCCTACACCGTGAAAGCAAACATCAGAAGAATGGCTCTTTCTCAAATTCACTCTAGCATTCAATATAATGAAAACATTTAAATACAAAAATCAGCAATATTAGTCCCAAAATAATACTGACAAGCAGCACAATTTGAGCAGTATATTTTGTACTTGTACAGCTGTAATATATAAAACATTGGTTAAACTACTTTGGAAGCACTTAGACATCAGTGTGCTTTGTAGAATTTGTGTACTCTAAATGGATGAAGATATGGCTCTGAAGACTTTTAGAATTTAATGGGTTTGATGGTTGTTTTTTTACTGTAACAGAGGACACTATGATTTCTTTTCCTTTATAAAAATGTAGAAAGAAATGTGTCACCCTCTGTTTATTGCTTTCCTTGTTCATCCCCACCTTAGCAAAATTACACATACTGTACCTCTGGTTGTGAACTGAAGAGGAAAGTACATTATAATCTATTGCATTTTAAAATTTCACTGTACCAAAACACAATTCCAATTTCCCCTGTCTTTTTTTGTAATGTTAATGTAGCTGTGCATAGTGTGTCTGAGGTAGCTGAGAAAGGGGAATCCCAGTCTGTGCTAGTTAATATAATCCAGAGCCAAACTAGAGGTAGCAGCATATGTTTTACATTTGGTGGCCAGAATCCTATTGGTTAGTTACACTAGTGTTAGCTACAATAATGTACTGTAAATTGTTGTGGTGAATTGCCATTAGTTACAGGGTCACTGCTTGTATCTGTTGTTACATGCCTGTCACATATGTAAGTATGCAATGCGCCGAACAGGATTGTGGCCTAAATAAACAAATATGCTATAAACTGATGAAGAGAATGAAACAGATCCTCCATGCTGGTTTCCTGTCCAAAGGACACAAAACAACAGGCAAAATGAGGGCAGGGCAGAAAGGAAAACAAGCAAATTCAAGTAGTAACGGTGAGACAAGGTACAGTATTTAGTTAATATGGTAGCATAGAACTGCAAATTTTGCTTTCTCTTTTAAAATATGTTTTTACATTAATTGATTAAAGGAACAAGGGTGAAATAATCCATACTGGAAACACAATGTGTGTTTGTTTGGGTGTGTGTGTCTTAAGTCTTTCCTTCCCAGTGCATTTAAAATGAACGCTTCCACAAGGTCTAAGATCCTCATGCAGTCCTTTCAGTCAATAATTTAGCCCATTTTCTTTTCAAAAAGGGGATAATTGCTTACAAAATTCCCTCTTTTTCTGTGAAAAAATGTGGCAATGTTGCCATTTTTCCATAGGCCTCTAGCCTTGCCCCATCTGCTGAGTTAATTAAAATAAATAGTGACACAAGTGGGATTTTTCAGTTGTTTTAAATATGTTTTTAAAATATTGGACTTATTTTTCTGCTAACAAAACCCTATTATAGTCACTCTTAAAAATACTCTTACTACCACTGCTACTTTACGAATTAAATGTGCAAAGTAGCTTATCTGTTTACAGCCTCGACCTTTAGACCTGCTCCTTTGGGAGTGTGGCCCAGGGATGGCCAAAAAATCTGGAAAATGGCCCTTGGCTCTGCAGAAATCACCCACTCCTGTTTTAACATCATGCCACCTGGGTACAGCTTATAATCATTTGTTAAAACAACTACCATACACATTACGCTCCTAATCTATACAACATCCTTCTAATCATTGATAGAACAAGCCCCATGTTTGATAATATTTTGTATCTTCTTTTCCTTTGATTTTCAGTGTTAGTCTATCCATTTCGGCGCAGTCCAATACCTTTTAAATTATTTCTTGATCTGTAGGTGTTCCTTCATTTTTCCAGTATTGTGCATATATAATCCTCACGGCTGTTAAAATATGCAGTATTAAATATACATTTTGTTTATCAACATTTTCTGGTATTATACCTAACAGAAAGAACTCTGGCGTAAAATCTACATGCTTTTTGATTATTTTAACAAGCCATGTATGTATTTTGATCCAAACTTTTTTTGCTTTATCACAAGTCCACCAGAGGTGATAATAGGTTCCAGTTTTTTATGACATTTCCAACATTTACTTGACCTATTGGAATACATCTTAGACAATCTGTTGGAAGATAAATGCCATCTATAAAACATTTTATATAAATTCTCTTTATAAGATGTTGCCATTGTCATCTTATAGTTTCTAGACCACAGCTCTTGCCATTTTTCAAAGTCAATATTATATCCAAAATTTTGTGCCCATTGAACCATCGTTTCTTTGACCTGTTTGTCCTCCATTTTCCAGGTTAAAAGGAATTTATATATTTTCCTAATTAGTTTATCATCTGATGTTAACATTATTTGGTCAAAAGTTGTCTGTTCTTTATAAAAATCATACATTTTTAAGTCCCTTTCATATCTTGATTGTATATGCATTATAGACCACCACGATGCATCTGATCCCTGGTCTATAAGGTCTTGTTTTGGCTTTAATCTCCTGTCTACGTCTAGAATATCTGTATAAGTCAAAAATTTTCCAAAATTCAAAAGGTTGGAATGGACAAAACAATTTCAGAATAATCTTATTCGATCTTCTGACTAAAGATATTTTCTCTGTAGTACCGAAAGTTCTACCACAAATCTGCAATTGTTTTATTCCACTTCAGAGGAAGAGCTTTAGTGAAGCGGGCATTTAAATTTTAGTGTCCTGTCCAGGGCTTTTCTGTTGTAGATGAATAATTTTCAGACATAACAATTCTGCAAGACAGGCTGCAACAACCGTCACAGTGAATTCTGGACATAGTGTTCCTGAAGGTCCCTTGGTGACTCTGAACATAAATTTGTGCTATAATAAGCTAGTTATCCCACTCATATCCAAGGAGAGGGTACAGAAAAGCTGTCTTGTTTGAAAGAGATTTTATACATTTTGCCTATGGGCCTCTGCTGCAATGTTTGCATGAAAATTAACAACTGTGAAATTAACAGTCAAGAATCTGTGGGCAGTTCTTGCGCACCTGTTGTTGTTGTTGTTGTTGTTGTTAAGTCAGCATAAAACTCACAGGATTTTGAGAAAATTGTTCTGTTCAAAAGCATCACTTTTTCAAACCCAAAAAGGCTTTTCAGCTCAGTTCAACCTAAGTGGCAAAAGGCCTACTATAAAGGTCCTACTGGCTAGCATCTGTGCCATCATCAGTACAAATTAGGTATCCTTCAGTTTCGAAAGACAATGGTAACATGCTATGAATAGAGGGAACAGCATCTAATGTGGGTGAGAAGGCCAATATGAGAGTGACAATCCCTTCCACACTGAAGACAAATACAATCTGTTGCCTGCCCAGCTCCCTGATTTTACTGGGTTCAGGACTACTTCTTTGCCTTGGCCTGTTGGACAAGGGTCTCTTCAAAAATGGGAGAGGCCATGATGCACCCCCTGCCTCCAGGCTGAACATCAGTACACAGGTATTGCAATATGGTATAGCAACTGCTTTTGAATATGATTAGTCAGGAGTTGAAAAATGTGAATAACTCTACATATGCCCATTATCTTTTTTTATCTGAAAGAACTTTTCTAGTTTTGATTCAGAGATATCATAATAGCAAAAATAAATAAATAAATAAATAAATAAATAAATAACTAAATAGATAGATAGATAGATAGATAGATAGATAGATAGATAGATAGATAGATAGATAGATAACGAGCAGGCCTTGGTTTAGACATCTTTTAAACTCATATGGAGTCAGAGCTTGAAACCTTATTGTAATTTGTTGGATGATTTGTTATTTTGAAACATCTAGGTGTTATTGCCATTATTTTTACCCACTCAGAATAAAATACATAATGCTGGGTATTATTAACTCATTGTCATGACTAGCATACTAGAGAAATATATACGCAGATATTCTGGTTTTCTTGAATTGTCAATTCTGATACTGCATCTTGAAATGCAAAAAGGTAACTTACTAAACCAAACTACTACTTCCCTTACCACTTAGGCTATAAAAAAATAAGAGGCCACCTCCCTACTCAATGCAGAAATCAAAATCAAAGCACATCTGAGAGATGGTTATCTAATTTTCTGTTCACTACCTCCCAAAATATAAAACTTGAACAATTTCTGTTGAAAAGGCCCCAAGAAGGTTTTACAGTATCCTTTAAAATATTTTTATGAAGAATTAGGTCTCACTTGTTAATCAAAAAGCAACTTTCATAATTACTCATAGTTTTAGTCACTTCCAATCTGAAGTTCTCCTGGGGCCTGCCTTGAAAATGGTATGGAAACTTAAGTTGGTGTAGAATAGGACAAGAAGGGTCTGGATAATTTCATTATATTACACCTACTGTAAGTTTTATCATTTGAACGAGCTCATCATTCTCTCTCTTAGAACAATTCAAAGTGCTCATCTTAAACTCATAAGCCTCAAATGGGTTGACAGAGATGAGAAAATTTCTCAGTGTTTTTTTTCTCTGATGTTAAAATGTTGAAACAAGTTCTTTTTGTCCCCAAAATAAAGCAATTTCTAAATTTTGGTATATATTTCAAACTGAACACAGACAAATTGTTCCTCATATGTATCAGCTAAATTCAATACTTTCAGTTGTTTCCACCATGGATAGAGCCATGATGTATCTCCCTGGTTCCAAGAAAAAAGAGGTGGCAATCCTAACATGGGGGTAACATGGCTAAATATACAGGGATTCAAATTTCTCTGTATTATTAATTTATTTAAAATATTTATATGCTATCTTTGTCCTAAAGATCCAGCACTAAGTTAAGCACTCAATGCCCTGGGCTCAGATGGACAACTGGTTAGTTCACTTCTTTTCTTCTGCTTTTCAAAATCTCAAGTTCAATCCATTCTGAATTTGAAGAAATTGGTGCATTCTGCAAATTCCTATCTGAAACAAATGGAAACAACAGTCTCACCTATCTTTGATATCTGGTTACCTGAAATATTATTACCTTTTCCCAGGTGCCCTTTCACAGAGATAACTCCTCGCAGAAACTGAATTAGAAAAATCACCATGATAGTGAGTGATTCAGGGAACAAGAGAGATAAAAGGAACTTCTCCAAGTTCTGCTTCTAGGAAATATTGTTGGGAAGCAATAAATGAAACTCATTTATTGAGTTTCATTTATTGCTCCAGAACATGGCCAAACAGCCCGAAAAACCCACAACAACCATCAAAAGCCTCCAGTTTTGCACTTTCAAACAATACCTGAACTTTTTCTTATTGGGAAATGAGGGACAAAACAGTGGGACATTTCACCTTGATCCTAAGAACAGCTGAAACATACAAGGAAAATCCACCCCATGAAATATAGCAGTTCAGAAGTTATGAGAAGACATCACTGAAACCAGCAGCATTTATTCACCCAGCATCAAAATTTGTGAAAACGGAGAAT
This sequence comes from Pogona vitticeps, assembly GCF_051106095.1. NCBI lineage: Eukaryota > Metazoa > Chordata > Lepidosauria > Squamata > Agamidae > Pogona > Pogona vitticeps. Next base: position 21,575,569 of record NC_135787.1, on the reverse strand, counting down.
AAACAAATAAAAACTTCAGCAATTTTCTCAAAAAGCAACCATGACTAGCATTTACGAGAAAGCCTGGTGTTTTGCAAGGCTTAAAATAATCCAAGTGAGCAATATCTGAAGGCTGTGAGAGCAGCAGAGCAGAAAGTGCAGAAGAACACGGCAGTAACATCTGCAAAAAATGCAAAAGACTGCTGTGCTGAAACAGAACAACATGTGATTTCCCCCAAGTCACAGTCAAGATGCAAAAAATAAAGGATGGTTGTAGAAAAAGGAGAATCTGCTAAAATGGGCTCTTCAACCTTATGAACCTTTGATACTAGCACTTGTCCCATAGCATTCTGCCCAAATCCTATGGATTTACTAATGCTAATACTTATGACCTAACTAATGCTTACCGTGGGTCCTAATGAGATGCAAGGAAGTAAGGTACAGGCAGATTATGACACAGAACTCCCCCTAATCATTTCCATACAGCAATGCTCTAGATGTTGTCTAGAGGGGCGGGGTAAAATTGAATGAATGAATGAATGAATGAATGAATAAATAAATAAATAAATAAATAAAAAAAGTGCAGCAACTCTTGCAAGTTTTGCACACCATGAGGCAAATTTGCACATTATTTTGCAAAAGCAAACATTCTGGTTGTTTCCAGCACAACATATATCACCGTTTTGCAGGGGTGGAGAAAAACAAACCTGTCATTGTACACAAGAATGAGTCAAGGGAAGCCCAGTTCTGAGGTGCACTTTTTCAAAAGTTATTAAGAGTGTCTGTTGTTGTTACGTGTGGTCAAGTCTAAACTGATTTATAGGGATCCAAATAGGGCTTTCAAGGTAAGTGAGGTATTCCAGGAGTGGTTTTACCAGTTCCAGTGAGTTTCCATGGCTGAGTGGAGATTTGAACCCACTTCGCCTGAGTCCTACTCCACCACTTTATACACTACACCACTGGTTCTTAACCTTGGGTTACTCAGGAGTTTTGGACTGCAACTCCCAGAAGCCTTCACCATCAGCTGTCCTGACTGGGGTTTCTGGGAGTTGCAGTTCAAAAGCATCTGAGTAATAAAGGTTAAGAACCACTGCACTACACCATACTGGCTATCAATTAAGATAACTTACAACACCCTAAATATTACTATATGTTGTCACAGGCAGGGAAACACTGGATTGTTTCATCTTGAAAGAGCAGCAAAATGCTTGCCCCAAAGGGAAGGCCAGTAGTAAACCTCTTCAAAGAAAATTATAAATTGTCGATGCAAAGAGAACTCCTAACACTTTTGAAATCAGAGTGGTTTATGTATGTATGCTTGCTAACTGTGATCCAGACTGAAGCTAATGTGACCCTGAGAGATGAAACACTGAATGAAATCCCACAATGCAAGTATGTCAACTGCATTCTCCAGTTATTGAGCATGTACAGAAGAATTCCAGGATGCAAGGGAAAAGGTGTTTTCCCCAAAGAGTTCTTTTATATTAGATGTTTACCCTCCCTTTCTCCTCACAAAGTGAGGCTCAAGACAGCTAACCAAAACACAGATAAGACAACTACTGTTAAAATCTAAAAGATTCATTTAAATGTTGGGAAAATTAAAAGCAATTAAAATACATCGATAAGGGAAGAGGAACTAAACTGGTCTGCCACAAGCTAGCTTAATTGTCAAAGGCTTGGATGAATAAAAAGGTCTTTTCCTACTGATGAAATGACAACAGGGACTGGACAACGGCAGCCTCCCTTGATAGAAAGTTCCACTAAGAGTGTCCATTAATACAGCAAAACAGAAGCCATAAAGAGCCTGCCAGGACTCATTGATCCCGATCGTTCCACTCACAATGAATCTAATTTACCATTCTATTGTCCCATTCCTTTGTCCTGGAGCATTCTGCACTCACAACGTGTTTTTGTTTCCACCATCCTAAATTATTTTGTGCCATTAGCAAACTTGACCAACTGTAAATTTGCCTGTAATGGTCCATAAAAGGTAAAGGTAAAGGTTCCCCTTGAGTCGTGTCCGACTCTAGTGGGCGGTGTTCATCCCGTTTTTCAAGCTATAGAGCCAGCGCTTGTCCAAAGACAGTTTCCGTTACCACATGGCCAGCGTGACTAGGGAACAGCGTTTTACCTTCCCACCGAGGTGGTACCTATTTATCTACTCGCATTTGCATGCTTTCGAACTGCTAGGTTGACGAGGAGCTGGGACAAAGTGACGGGAGCTCACTCCATCACGTGGATTCGATCTTATGACTGCTGGTCTTCTGACCCTGCTTCTGCAGTTTAGCCCACAGTGCCACCACATCCCATAATGTTCCATATCACATATTAATAATTTCAAGATTTCCAGCCCAAATACAGATTTTTGAGGGTCCACTCCACTATAAAAATTAACCCAATTTATTGCTACTTTTTGTTTTTCCCTAACTCTACAATGAGATTTCTCCTTTCATCCCACGACCATTGTTGACCTACATGACCAAATGAGGTTTGAGTGAGGGATTTTCTATATGCACATGTATGTCCTCTCTGACTCCTCTCTCAAACCACAAGAGAACAAGGAGACTAAACTTTCATATACAGTGGTGCCTCGTTTAACGAGCACACCGTATAACGACGAATTCGCATAGCGATCCCGTTTTCAGGATCGCTAATGCGGAGGCATAGCGTCGGCCCCAATGGGCAAAACCCGCATAGCGAAGAGCGGTAAGTGTTTCGCCTACCGATCTTCGCTTTGCGACGCCCGCAGATCAGCTGTTCGGAGGTTTCAAAATGGCCACCGGACACCCAAAATGGCTATGTGCAGCGTTTTCGTGCCCTCCCCTCGCTTACCGAGGGCGCGAAAATCGCTGCCGGACCCTGGAAACTTCGCTAAATGGTGAGTTTTGTGCCCAATGGGCTTCCCCGTTCCATTTAGTGAAGTTTTCACATAGCGGTTAATCTGGAACGGATTAACCTCGCTATGTGGGGCACCACTGTAATCTCAAACAAAACATTGCTCAATAGATTCAGTTAACTTTTTCAGCTCACAATTAGATTATGAGAACAGGGTGATGATTTCTAGGGCATTGTTTATAAACGTAGCAAATTATGTAGGGGTGTATGTGTGTGTGTTTGTTTTTGTTGTACCTTGAATTCCAAAAGAAAGTTTTAGGTCAGGGGCACACAAAAAGAAATTAAATTAATTTCAGTTTAGCTTCCAGATAATATCAAGCCCTGCAGGGAAAAAAAAAACACCCAAAAGGCATTACTGTATTGTATGCAAACATATATTTGTATGTTTCTCTAGTAGTGTTACAGATGTTATGTGGGAGTTGGGTAATATTCCAATATGTAATGTATTTATAAAATATTGTGCTTCAGGCTATGTTAAAATGAACATTGTTTTTTTTTAAAGATAATGATGTAACAATAGTTCTGTCATTTTTTTGCCTGCATTTTCTTACAGATACTGTATTATTGTCAGGACAAATGTAAAAACTTCAAATAATATATTCTCTCCCTCTTTGCTTATGAGATATTTTAATATAAAATACAACTATCCCTCATTTTTAGGTACCTATCATACATTGCTGCAATATAGGAACATTTATCTATTTGACTTGAGTTTTGTCTAATTATTCTGCCCACTTTTTATTTATTTTCTTCCTTGAAATCATTGTACTTTAGCTACTACCCAAGGAAGGTAACTTGAAATATTTTACTTGCCCTCTAAACGAAAATCTTTGTGTACCGGCAAGATTTCTCTGGGGATGGTAGTCCAAAGACTGGTTAACAAAACTGAAAAGGAAATTTGGAAACTAGAGGTAAATCATTACATACTCCTCCTCCCTGCTCCTCACCTGCCAAGCCAAGAAACATTGTACTTGAGAAACTGGTTAGAATACTGTTGACTTTCATGTAAGGTTTGTGCAACTTGGCACAGCTAACAGATAGATAGATAGATAGATAGATAGATAGATAGATAGATAGATAGATAGATAGATAGATAGATAGATAGATAGATAGATAGATAGATAGATAGATAGATAGATAGATAGATAGATAGATAGATAGATAGATAGATAGATAGATAGTAGGTAAGAAAGAAAGAAAGAAAGAAAGAAAGAAAGAAAGAAAGAAAGAAAGAAAGAAAGAAAGAAAAGTTATTTCCAGAAGTGGGAGGAGATAGGAGGGGGCAATTGTATTTTCATTCACTTGTCTTAAAGGTCCAATCAAGAACCTACTTGCAGCCAAATTCACAATTCTTGACTGGACCTTTAAGACAAGCAAAATTAAATTGCCCCCTTCTGTCTTCTCCCAATTCCAGGAGGAAGCTTTCAAATTTGAAAAAAAAAATGTGGTGCAGCACTTTTCTGCTGCCCTGATAGTCTAATTTGCACCTCCATAGATATGGCAAATTAATAGCAGCGGACAATTTGACAGCCACAAGGCTGACTTTGATTCATTTCCAGCTATTCTACACAATGGAAACAAATCAAAATAGATCAATCCCACCTGCACCAATCCCACCTGCACCAATATGGCAAACCCTTGAAAGGGCCTGAGAACGGTGCAAGTGGGAACCCTCTGGGGACAGACTAAGTCACTTCAGCATTTACATCATGTGATCACCAGAAAGAGGAGTCAAGTAATCTATCTCTGGCACAGACCAAACAGTGGGCTAAATGCCCATCTAACCACTCCTTTAGTTACATTACAGCTCTCCAATTCTGTACACCTGTGTTTAAAGTAAAATAAAAACACTCCAGTAAAAAAGGATTGAGTTGCTTTTTAATATCTTCTTCTTCTTGTTTTATACAAGCTTATCCCATACTTCCTCCAAGAAGCTCAGCAGACACGTCGTTCCCAATTTTATCCATAAACTCAATATGTGAGATAGGTGACTGGCCCTAAGACATACACTGGGGGGTAGAGGGTTAAAACACAGGTTCCCCATGTTCCAGGTAAGCACTCCTAATCACACCACCACACTACTTATAACAATATTATTAACACAGCTCGAAACAGCCACCCTCTTTGTAAACAAACCCGTTTGTGCTTCTGTTTATATATGTCATAGAAGACTGAGACTCTGTCTCTGCTGATAGATCGCCCACTGCTGTCAGATCTGAGCTGAGAATTTTATTCTTAGTCATTACATAAGAAACCAGCTCTTTATAAAAGCTCAGATCCACAGTCAAATTAGCCACCATTGCCTTAAAGGAAAAAATGGTGATGAACGATGCATTATGATTGTGATGATGATAATCTGCATGACTGGAAGGAACCCTATGAATCTGGCATGGAGGCACAGTGGGAAACTGAACGCCCAACCAGATACTTAAACCAATGAGCTATCCAACAGCTCCTCGCATCCTGTTGTGTTATGAACTCAGCTTTCTTAATGGGCACTGTCCCAGTTATGCATGCATTTAAACTTTATATACACATTTGTACTTTTTGCATTCTTTCCCTGTGATCTCATTTCCTACCATCTCCTCAGCAATCATCTGCATGTTTGTGTCAAAATATCTCTCTACAATACCACAAAACTGCAAAGTGCTCTCCGCCCCGGCCTCCCACCTGCCCCTGTAATTCACACTTCCTGCACTCTGGACAGAAACTTTATTATTCCCTCTTTTAGACAAGAATAGAACAGGAAACTCCAATTTCCAACAGATGAAACTAAAGTCCAGTGCCACCTAGTGACTAAAGTATATAAAGACACTATCCGCCCAACATTCGGAGTCCCATTTAAGAACAAAGGAGAAAGAACCTCATCATGGCATCACAAGAGAATATCCCCTGGTCTCAGTTTTAGACCCTGAAATCTCTAAAGTGGAAAGTCGCTGAACTGACACACCTATCCATAATACCAGTTATGTTATATTTATATATACATACTGTAATGTATAGTAATTGTGTGTGTGTGCATATAGTATTTTACTGTGTAAACACCTGTAAATGGCAAAATCAAAGCTTTTTAATATACTGACACTTGTATCTCATGAGAGTCAACAGAATTTACAAGCTTCCCTCATTGTGCTGGAGAGGATGTGGGTAACAAGGTTTGCTTATTCATATGTGGATAGACTGCCCACTGATCAAAATATTCTGGAGCAAGGTAATATTATTGATAACAAAGATAACAAGACCACAAGCTAATGCTGTATGGTCCACTACTTTTATTAGCACTTTTATTAGCACTATTTAGGAATGCATATGTTTTGATCAATAGTACAACGGCCAGGTGAAATAAGACATGCCTGCCATTTTTACTCCAACTTCCTATGATTCCTTTTGTGTATGCGTGCACTTCAGCAGAATCATTTCTCTAAAATTCCCCTCTTAACGGTGTCTGAGAAATGAGACCCGGCTGACCAAGAACACATTATTTTGAGTCTATTTTAGTGGTTCTTAGAAGACTTATGATGGTGCTGTGGTACAATGATTTACTGCACGGGCAAAGCAAGACTTGGAAATTCCTTCACCTCCTGGCATGTCCCGTTTCCTTCAAATGATGGAAGCCCATCTGGCTTCCCTTCACCAGAATTTCACGTTCTGTTATTTTATTTTGAGTGAGAAAGTCCTGAGGGGCCAGAGAAGCATTGCAAATTGGTCTGAAGATGAATGCAGATCGTAGCACAATACATTTAAAGTCATTTTGCCGTATTAAATATTAATGAGAGAGAATGCCGGGTTATGAAATGGAAAGAAAAAGGAGGGCCTGGCAAGTGCCAGACCTTCGGCAGTGCCTTTTCGCTCACTTGACAGGATGCTGAGGGATGGAAACTGGCTTGCTCTTTAATGAGCCATTTGCTAGAATAGTGTGTGCTCCAAGAGGTCCTCTGAAACGTGCTGCTGTTGCTGCTGCTTTGCTGTTACTCCAACTTTCCTTTAAATGGACAGGCCTGTGAAATAGGTCCGGCTGATAGAGAGTGACTGGCCCAAGGTCACCCAGTGAGCTTCATGACTGAGCAGGGATGTGAACCTAGGTCTCCCTAATCATCACCCAATGTTTTAACTATTGTGCCACTCTTGTTTTCTAAAAACACTAATGACTAGCAACTTCCTTTAAACATAATGGAAATGGGAGATGGGCTGGAATCCTTTTGAAGAGGTCAGCTCCTTGGGCCACACTCCAACCCATGCTTCCCTGGGAGCAAGCTCCATTGATCTCAATGAGAGTTACTTCCAAGTTAGCATGCATAGGATTTCACTATCAGTGTTCCATGTGGCGTGTGCATGTTCCCTTATGTTTGCCAGGTTGCTGTCTCTACTGAGCTATGTTGTTATCAGCACACTGCAGACTGTGGAGGGTCAGAGGCTAGTCCTTAGACAGCCACAATATGAATCCATGACTGTTGTCAGATAGGTAGGTAGGTAGGTAGGTAGGTAGGTAGGTAGGTAGGTAGGTAGGTAGGTAGGTAGGTAGGTAGGTAGGTAGGTAGGTAAGAAGAAAGAAAGAAAGAAAGAAAGAAAGAAAGAAAGAAAGAAAGAAAGAAAGAAAGAAAGAAAGAAAGAAAGAAAGAAAGAAAGAAAGAAAGAAAGAAAGAAAGAAAAGTTATAGGAGGGGGCAATTGTATTTTCATTCACTTGTCTTAAAGGTCCAATCAAGAACCTACCTTCAGCCAAATTCACAGACAGACAGACAGACAGACAGACAGACAGACAGACAGACAGACAGACTATCATAATCCGCCAAACCAGCTTATGGCATCATAAATCCAGTTAAATTCCATAAATGGAATGGGGAGGAAGTAATATCTTTCCTTAAGGCAACCAAATATTCTTGCTTGCTTGCTTGCTTGCTTGCTTGCTTGCTTGCTTGCTTGCTTGCTTGCTTGCTTGCTTGCTTGTTTGCTTGCTTGACTGCTCGCTCGCTCGCTCGCTCGCTCGCTCGCTCCCTTCCTTCCTTCCTTCCTTCCTTCCTTCCTTCCTTCCTTCCTTCCTTCCTTCCTACCTACCTACCTACCTACCTACCTACCTACCTACCTACCTACCTATTGGGTGAAATTTAAGTAGAAAAATTAGAGTAGGCCTGTTGAATCATTGACAATTTGGTGAATGCAATGAATGCAAGGTAGTGAATGTGGCACTCCCTTTTCACTTTTTATTTTCACAAATAAAAAGAAAGGCTAGACCAAGGAAGAGAATGATTAGCCCAAGGTCACCCACAGAGTTTCATGGCTTTTTTTGAGAGTGAATCTGAATCTTCTAAGTCTCAGTCCAGTGCTTTATCCCTTGCATCACACTAGGTTGGTTGCAATATGTCATCTTAACCACCTCAACATACAGGATTCCTTTTTTAAAAAAAAACACAGCTTTCATTTTTTAAAAGATGCAAGTTGTGGAAACACGTTGTTACAGAGCTGAAGAACTCATGTAAAAATGACTTGTGCATGTTAAATCCTTAATAACGTAGGTGTGTGCAGGATGAATGAGCAGCAAGGAAATCGTTCTGTTCTGGAACCTGACAAAAAAGAATCATTCATTCATAAATGGCAAGGCTATCTGTTTTTCTATGTGTCATTGTGTAAATGAATCACTCATATTTGCAGATGGGAGTTGTTCCTCAGATCTTCAAGAGGAAACAGAGCTTATTTGTAGTCCTGTTTTTAGGGGCTGCACCAGCCACCTGGTTACAGAAAGGGTTGCATTCATGCCTGACCATTGAGAGACTGTGCTATTCTGGAGATGGCTTTCGCTGAGCAAGCTGTATGCCGCAGCCAGATTTATGGTATGAGATGGACCCTGTCTAGAAGCCGAGAGTCTTGAGGAACAGCCAAAAACAATATTAATAAGGAGGTCTATGGGAGGTGCAGCATTTCTCAGTTGTTCAAAGGGCTGTTGGACAGCAGCTTTGAGTGGAGCCTCCAGCTCTTTTGGTAGAGGCTTGTCATATGGAATCGTCATCATCACCCAGAAAGAGATGGGGGAGAAATGCAAACCTTGATGACCTCGCTCTCTGGCATTTGTTGACAGATCTGTTATTTATCCACTCAAAGACTGTCAAGGGAGGATGTCTGCACTGGGGTTGTTCATAAACATTTAAACAAAACCTGGGAAATTATCTCTGAGGATCATGCCCCCAGTGTGGACCTTGGCCAGGAGGACTAGGAATTTTCTGTGTTACTCGTCCAAAGAAAATTGCAGCCAAACAAATTAATTTTTCCAGGCTGCATATTTAAATTATTTTATTAAGCCATGTACATGATTTAGCAAGGGCTAGGCTTGCCTTCTCTACGATATTTCATTTCCTGAATCAACTCCCATGTAAAGGGCTCGTTGCTGTGGTTTTGCTTACTCACTTCTTACAGATGGACACAGAGAACTGCCCTTCTACAAAGGAAAACGGTTAGCCGTCCTTACTGTCAGATCAGACAAAATCCTTGTATATATGCAAAAAACATGTGATACATTGTAAGTCCCAGGACTACCCCCCCCCAATTTCCATGTGCAACAAATAAGAACACAGAACGTTCCACATTGCCCTGGTTCAGATTATTTATCAGAAAGGCATACCAGCTGCAAATCCTAGAAAAGCCAGAGGTATTTAAACCTCTGGGATATGGATTGTAAGTGGACTGTGCTGTTGTTGAAATTTTTTAATGGAGAAGTCGAGGGTGGCTTGTTTACTGACTTGAAGCACCTTGGATCTGAAGGTAAACAGAGGAAGAAGATGTGTGTATTCACTGGACTTGGTTGAAGCTGGAATTCAGCTGTGTTGATTGGGTGGGTGGACACACAAGTGGTAACACACCTATCGTATTTTTCTGTGTATAAGATGACCCAAAGTATAAGACAACCCCCCCCCCCTTTTCTAACCCCAAATTAGAAAAAGCAGGGATCAAAGGGCTCCTTTTTTGCTAAGCCCCGTGCCTTAGCAAAAGGCAAGGAACGCGGCTGTCAAAGTGACTGCCGCTTTTCCTCACCTTTTGAGAAGGCACAGAGTTTAGCAAACAAAGAAGGGGAACCGTGCCTTTTCAAAAGGCAGTGATAAAGAGCTGCCTTCCGTGTATAAAATGACCCTCTTTTTTTCTCAAATTATTTAAGAAAAAAGTGTCTGTACTGTACATTGTACTGTGTTGTATATATTATACCGTGCTTAATTACTGTTGTATTCTGTTTGGAATTTTTTCAGAATTTATAAATCCTTGATGATGATAAATGATGATTGCAGAAAATGTATATCAAGCTAAAACCTGGGCAAACTATATTTAATGTAGCCCTGTGGAATTTTATCATTCATTCCATTGTGGCTTCATTTCCCTTTTCCTTCTTGAAAAAGCAGACTGCTAAGTCTAGGTGGAGGGTGGACAGCTTCCCCTGATCCCATTTCCTTGACAAGCATGCCAGCAGTGGAAAAGGCTGAAACTGGCAGTGTCCAGAGCCAAAAGTAAGTGAGCCCATCCTTTTTCTCTCTGTTCATCTCACCCCTACCTTTCATTCTTTCCCTAGCATTCATTTCCTTCTTTCCTCTCTTACAGAAGCCTGTAAGGGTCTTTTGCAAGGGATTTTGAAATTAGACCGAGTGCCTGGTGGCATTTTGCTGACGATTGCATGCTTCATGGTGCCACATGTTGCCTTCCCTTGACAAGGACTATAGCTGTTATGTTTGTGGAAAGTGCTTGTGTAAATCAACCATATATTGGTAACACTAACTGTTTTGTTTTGCACAGAAGTGCTTCATTTGGAATAGTTAATTGTTTGGAGGCTTGGAGCAGTGATACACTAAAAAAATGGCCAGATAATCTTGCCTGTGTGATGGCCACAGCAGGATGATGTTCTAGCCAGAGAAGTGCACAAATTTAGACTTCACCAAGGGAAGCAAATCTTACTGAAGTTCAAATTCTGGTAGAAGTCAGATTTCAGTCAGATACAATCAAGCAAAGCAGAGGGAGGTTCCAGCAAAGTAGCATCCTTGCAAATAAGGCAGCACCTTGGAGAGTTCCTTGAAGCACAATCTGGAGAATCATACAAATGGGCCCAAATGCTGTTTCAGTGACAAACAGATCCGGAAGACTAGAACTTCACTGGAACTACATCTTTCTTGGAATGACTGGAGCTATCTCCAGTGAAGAAAAGCCCTCCAGTTAAAGAGACAAGGTTGGGAGTTTGTTTCCCCACTGTGCCTCCTTGAGAAGAGCTGGACTCAGTGATCTATAGGGCCCCTTCCAGCTCTGAAGTTCTAAGATGATGATGACAATGACCTAATCTGCTTCCAAAGCAGCACTGGCCCAAGATATTTTGCTGCTTGAGGTGAAGAAGAAGTCACTCACTTCTTTTCCATATACAAAAACTTTTTGGGCTGGCCAATGAATGTGTCTTCAACATCACTAACAGGACAGTGTCCTCCATTGCACCTGAAGGTGGCAGGCTAGCTTAAGGGGTGCAAGGCAAACTGCACAATGCAGATCTCTCTCCTCCGTTACCTTGTTTCCATCTTCCAGGAGCTGCTGCTGAAGGCCACCACCTTGTCCTGCCTAATGATGAAACTACCTCTGGTCAGTAGCTACTTCGGACAGCACAAGAGAGCCTTTAGTTCTCCAGTGGCTCCCAGGGTGAAAGCCATGTATGGTAACATGCAAAGAGGTGCTGCAGATTATGGACTAGTGGGCAGCATCTGTAGCCCATTCAGAGGTACATCCTCCTTCCACTCTTCCTCCAAATCAATGGCCTTATTCTTCTGAAGATAAAGAGACAGAGCCAAAGTTCATCATACTTTGCTTCTTTCCAACAATGTGTAGTTTTCCAATATGGAAAAATCAGCCACTGGCAGTTACCCTTTTGTATCTAACCGTATGACTTTGTTTGTATTTAGGGACAGGAATGAATTTCCTTGGATTCAACAATCTTGATGAAAGTAAACTCACACTACTCAAGACTCCTTGTGAAAAAGCATATGCATTACCTAGAGAAATCAAACCTTGTGGGGCTTACAGGATGTCTGAGAGAAATAAAGTGTGCACAAACCACTAGGCACATGCTTAAATGTGGATGTCTATAAATATATGCCTTTAAAAAAATGCAGACCCTTTTGTGATTGTAGAAATGCATGCATTAGACAAAATGAGTAAATAAATATGCCGAGGAAAATTATTCAGAGTGGTATTTAAGTTCCCACCTAGAACCCTCCAAAAGTCTTACAACACAGCATGACATAAAGACAGAAAGAAAACATAGGTCAAAATCAAGGCAGAGAGATATTTTCACATCATAATGTGCCAGCCACCATACTGATTGATGGTGATCTGGTCCTCTCAAGAAAAAAAATTCATGTACTTACCTGCTGCATGAAATATATTATGTTGCAAAGCTTGGAAATATATTATACTGAACACATTAACAGTAAGATCATTACCTTTCTAACTGAACAGGAAAACAAGGAAAGCGATGCATCTAATCATTTAGAGATCAAAATATTTAACTTTTAAAACATTATTTGTAAAAGATTAGCTGCAGCAGTTTTACCGTTGCTTTCAAAACATTGGCCAGTATCATGCCAATGTTCCTCCTGCACTGACAGACTCCCCTTTGTATGTCTGGTCTCATGCTACTTGCAAGATTGATTGTGCCACTGATGTGTGTGGAAACAGGGGGGTTAGAGTACAAAAATGATTCCATGATTCCCCTTATGCTCCAAATAGGATCCCAGTTGCACCTCTTTGCATGCTCCCATATTTAAGGCAAATGCAACTATTTTAGCAATGACATGTTAAATTTAATGTGTTATTTTCTGCAATTTTTGGCATTTCCCCCCCTGCACCCTATTTCATGACATCAACAGCCTCCACTTGGATATGACATCAAGGAACATTCCAAAAGAAATACCTATAAAAAGAATTAGAGCAGTAAAGACAGAGCAGCATTGTCTTACTTACCATTATCCTGAGCATCACTGTTTCCTTTCTTGTTCAGCTAAAAGGAGAAATCATAAGGGACCTTCCCACATATTTCACAGCCTAGTAAGGTTACTGCAGCATTACCCTACCATGTGTTTGTAGTGTCTTAGCAAAAAAGGGCCTATCCAGACAGGTGTATAAATTGGTATTTGGGTCTCTGCTGGTATGGTTTGGTTCAAACCAAATTGCATCATCCACGTTTCGACTTAAGCTGGTTCGTCTTGCTGTCCCACTTCTTTCCAGTACAGGGCTAGGGTTGTCCTTTTTTTGCCACAATTTGGCATGCTCCTAATTATCCTGCTGTGTGGCCTGTGCAGATGGCTAGTTTGCTCCGGACTGAAGCTTTGGACAGCACGATCGGAGATGGCCACCTTGTGACATAATAGGTGAGTTGTGCCACTAAAGGAAAAGACAGAGAAAACCCTTCCACTATTTTCATCACCCCAACATTTCCACGCAGGCTAGTCCCACTGCAGCTGCTCATGAATAAGCCAGCAAGTCAAAGACTTGTGTGGACCCTTCTCACAGGAGAAGAAACATCTTCAGTGTGAATGGAAAAATCGCTGAAGGGAAGAGATAAACAGGGATGTCTTCAAGTCCAAATCCCAAGCCCTAAGTCCAAGTCTCTGCATCTTCAGCTCCACTCCCCAGGGCATAGGACTCAGGACTCAGACGGCGCATGTGTCACCCAGCTGATAGGACAGCACATGAGCATAGAGAACAGGCCTATGAGGGCAGTCATGATCCACTGGTACATCATCGGTGTGATCTGTTAGGCCAGTTCACTGAAGAATTTATCCATGTGAGATGTCTTTTCGGCCAAGTCTGGGGTGGCACTGGTTCACACAGCCCAACATTTCTATTTAGGCAGTTGCATCAAGAGTGCAATAAATAAAGAAATTTGCTCTTCTGAGTTATCCCGTTGCCTCCCAACCCCGGAATAAAGACGCAAGACAAATAATATGGGTTAAAAACATGGGCCACACTTTATTGATTGTGATTCAAATTTGCCATCCTTTGGCAAAGAGAGGCCTGCTGTATTACGGAAACAGGTAAATCGCAGAGGTATCCAAATACCCCTTAATCAACAGATGGTCAAGTCTCCAGGCCCCAGGTTGTCTCGGTCTTAAAGGCAGTAGGAACCTGGCCAGCTGCAAATTAACACCCACGGACCTCAACCAATCTTTACTTGTTGACTGTTGGTTCGGTAGTGGCCCAGCGCATCTTCCCTCCCCCCCAAGCACTGTAATTGCATGATCTGCAGTGCTGGGAGGTCCAATGGGCTGTTAACTTACCTGATCTTACAGTGGGACTCACCGGAAAAAAGATGTTCTTTCCGCACTACCCACCAGTGTGACCGGATTTCCACCAAAAATGCCAATGCCCTGTTCCAGTGTGGGATAGGCAAAAAATCCTCCCATCCAAAGGTCAATCAGGATGAAGGTCAAAAATTCCTATTCAGCCCCAAAGGCGACCAGAAAAGCTCACACTAGAATTAGTGTGGGTAGGCGGGTGCCTGAAAAAGAAGAGGGCGACTAGAGGGGGCAACTCCTCTTAAATAACCTGGTGTTCCTCCCTCACTCTCAGAAGTCTTGAAAGGCCTACAAGGTCTCATGCTATCCAAGGGTGGGAGGTAAAGAGCAAGCCTCACTGCCCAAAGCCTTGGCTCGTCAGCGGCTCTAGCATATGCTAAACGGGACAGTAAGTTGCTATTGTTGTTTAGTCAGTAAGTCGTCTCGGACTCTTCGTGACCCCATAGACCAGACCACACCAGGCCCTCCTGTCTGCCTCCCAGAGTTGGGTCAAATTCATGTGGGTAGCTTTGATGACACTGTCCAACCATCTTGTCCTCTGTCGTCCCCCTCTCCTCTTGCCTTCACACTTTCCCAACAGTAAGTACAGGGGTATAATTGGACGAACATGTTTATGGTAGCTTCTATAGCTTTTCCTCTCTCCACATCCACTCTCATCACTATGGATTGGTGTCTCCCCCCAACAAAATGTCAAATGTATGGCCCTCCAGATGTTTCAGAGCTGAAGCTCCCATCAGCACTATACAGAACAACCAATGTTCAAGTATGATGAAAATGACAGTCCATCTGCACTTGACGGACAACTATTTCTGCACCCATCATTCCTGTCTAGATGAGGTAAAGCAGCATACTATCTAATCTAGGCCCACCTGTAGATGAAGTAATATGTTAAAAATGTCCAGGATATCTCAATTCAGGAGATCTATGTTACATAAATTTCTCCCACCCACCCACCCCTGTACACATTTATCAGAAAAGGTGGAAGTTAACACTGCTACCTATCAACTCCTTGTAGTTCTGTTCCACTGAGAATTTTAAAGAAAAATTGACTGCCCAAAATATGCACCACCTAATCCACATTAGCAAAAGAAGTATTTGTGAGCTGAGACTCCTTTTTACTAACCTTGTCAACTGCCCTCTCTGCTACAGCAATGATTGATGGCTGACGGGAGGAACAACCTGCACATTGCTAACAAGCTCTCCCTTTAAGAGCTCCATTTCTTGCTTAGAAATCTATCTTCATCGCTTTCATGCCATGTTCCTGATCCCAGTACTTAATCACCGCATGTAGGAGGTGTTAAAAAAGAGAGCAGACTTCTCGTCTAACTTCATTATTGTTTGATGAGCCTTGGTGTAGCTCTGCAGCTGTACAACTCCGCTGCACTAACAGTTCAAGAGTGCCGTGGTGACATCAGCCTTGTCCCCAAAAGCACATGGTTGCAAATATAGATGGGGTACCTCGGGGCAAATGGGAGCAAGAGGAGTGGTCTTTTAAAGCCGACAACTTCATGGAACAGATGTCAGAAATAATACCGTAGGAGGAAGAGGGGGAGGGAGCCTGTTCCAGCATGGGAAATGGTCTGAAGCAGTGAGTGGGCGACTAAAACAACGTGAAATTTTATACACTTGTCTCTGCTGTCTTATCAAGAACCAGTTGTACTGTAGAAACGGTATGGAATTTACAAGAATAAGCGCAGTCTTAAAAGGATGTCAGCATTAAGATGCATAAACAGAGAAGCTGCTTATATCATGCTGGACTTATATCATTCTGAAAAACTAATTGCTGTCATTAATGTTATGATAGACTCAGTGCATCATAATGCTAGTAAATTGCCACTAGTGCATTAGTGCTGCATTATGCTATTGTACAAATTGTTATTCAGTCAGTTGCCCAAAGTAGTTGCAGAATCTCATAGCAGAGATTCCAGTCTGGATGCCAGTCTTGCACTAACCCTGCCTTGGGTAACCCCAGTGTTCTTGGACTGCAACTCCCAGAAATCCTAACCAGCTGGTGGTAAAGAATTCTAGGAATTGCAGTTCAAGAATACCTGTATTACTCAAGGTTGGGAACCACTGCACTAACTCCCCAAATGCACAGTTAATAGTTCAGCAGCCTTTGTGCTAATACAAAGGCATTAGGCCATGTAGGCCAGTATGTTTGCATTTACATGTGATGTGAACAATATCTTTTAGAATGTAATGTGTTTTATTTTAAAAAATTTAACACAGAAAAGGAAGTTTAAAAAACACTAGAAACATGAGGGAGAAGGAATAAATTCTGAATCAGTTTCGGGCAAAATAGTAATGGGGAAGAACAAATTTTGCTACAATTATTGTATAAGTGGGTATTCTAAATAAACTATGAAAACAAGGGAAAGGGCTGAAGAAATTCAGACATGGCTCTTTCAAATGAAAGGGCTGATGTTTCATTATCCTTTCTCACTGTTGGTCCCAGCTGGTGGCAAAGGAGTGCACATGCTATAAAGAACTAGATCCAAACTGCATTTTGGAGGGATAATGCATAGCAAACTCTTATGTGTATGTGTGAAATCTCTATAGATTTCATGTAATTCTTTAATGATCTTCCCCAAGTAATAATTGTTGCTGCTTCAGCAAAGGTAGAAAGGGCATGAGATACCCCATTTGGTGCAGTGGACAGAGTAATGAACTAGGACTCAGGAAAGCTGGATTCAGTTCCCCAGCTCTGCCATAGAGGGTAGAGTTGGTACGACCACCCCTTAAATATCTCACTTACCTTGAAAATTCTATTAGGGTTCCTATAAGTCAGTTCTGACTTGACAACACATAACAACAGAAAGAATATGAGTCTAAGAGGAAAGACCTGGGCAGAAGGAGGGGATGGTAGATGGGCTTTGAGAAAGCAAAAGGTTGAGTAATTATTTTTCAATGAAGCCTGGAAAAAAGAAGATAGTGGGAGCGGGAGGGGAGAACCCCACACACAAACAGAGAATCCAAGGAGAATATGTTATTGGGGAAAAAGAAAATTAATTCTGTACCTGCTATTTTGACTGGACACCATAAGGAAAAAATGTCTTGGGCCATTTGGAATCACGTTTCTACAGCCTGCCGGCCTCTCTATGGTGCCTGGGTTCAGAAAATACTTCCTTTTCCTCACTTGCTGTGTGTATAGGTCATTTCTCTTCTGTTTCCCTTCCCCCCCAAAAATCAATTGTTCTGGCAAACTTAACAAGTAGTACTGCCACTTACCAGAGATGCTAAACTCTGCTCCCACCCCGGAATACACTGAGATAAGTATAAACCAGGCTTTGTAGAAGGGATACCTCCCTCCCACCAAATGTCTTGGAAAATATCATTGTACTAATCAGAACAAAGGAAACGTCGCCTGGATCGTGTGGGGAAAACAGTATAGTATCAGGTGTGTTAAGAGGGGAAAATGCTTTGTCTGGAAGAATCTATAGTTTACTTGTGCAATTGCGGGTGGGTGGGGGAAATCTGATACATAAAAATGGTTTTTCTATTTTAAGGGGCAAGGAATTGCCCTTGTGAATATTCCAGCAAATTGTGTGAAGGGGATCCAATTAACTAGACATTTTGTTTATTTTCCATTGCTCAGTTAAAATTAAGCAGTAATGCATACATTTCCACCCTGCTGTTGAACTAAAAGGGTCCCAGTTTTTCTTATACCAAATTTATAAGGAAGGTTTCTGTTTAGCATTTTCTTGTCTAGTCAAAAGCTAATTTTAGCTGCAATTAAGGAGAGGAATTTTGACACAGGAAACTGTACCAATGGGCATGAAACCACAGTTCAGCGGTTTGGCCTGGTTCAACTTGGTGCTCCACAAGTGTTTCTGCAGCCACTATGCACGTCCCTCCTCTTGCCTCTGCTGGGTTATTTTGCACTCACCAGCAGCACCATGCTTTTAAACTCTGCCTCCTCTGAGCACTTGCCCACTCAAAGGCAGCACTGCAGACTTCCCTGCCATGCCTTCTTGTCTCAGTGGGCGGCTGCTGGAGGAGGAAAGTGTGCAATCCTGCCAGTGAATGGGTGATCACCCAGAGGAGGTAGGGGAGGGAAGTGCATGGCACCTGCCAAACACCTGTGTAGGGGCCATGCCAAATTGGGCTGAACCACCAAACCATGGTTCATGCCTATCTCTCAAACTATATTATGCCTACCTGGCTACGTGGCAGGGGAGATGATTGCACCTAAGTCCTATTGCATCAGTGGAGCAGCAGTGCTACAATAATAGAACCTTTCACACTGCCATAGCTATGACATTGATGCTTCCTCGAACAGGACTTCTCCTGCTGACAGAGCCTGGGCATAAGAAGTGTGCATTGGCAGAAGCAGAGCCAAGCTTAGGAAGGAATCCAACAGTTCTTTTTTTGTTGTTCATAACAGAGCATTGCTCAATTCAAAATCATGGACACACATGAAATATAGGAAAATGTAGGAACTGCTGGATAGCTCAGTGGCTTAGGTCTCTGGCTAGCGAGCCAGAGGTTGGAAGGTTGATTTCCTCCTGTGCCTTCTTGGCAGGGCTCGATGATCGTTAGGGTCCCTTCCAGCTCTGCAGTTCTAAGATGATATATGACTAAAACCTTTGGTAGGGCTGTTTTTTCTAGTCCCTACAACATTTTCTCCCATCCTTCACACCAGTTGTGATCATCCTTGCTATTTTATCATCTTTTCAAATGTGATTAGCATAATCGCTGCTCCATACTAAATTAATTAAAAAATCCTCATTTATATTATTCCCAACACAGCCGTTCATTCTGATACTAAGCCACTGATAATTGCGGTGTGCAGGATTTTTTAGACCCTTATCGAGTGATAAATAAAAGATGGAAAGTTAATGGTGAAGGATATGATGGAAACTTGCATTCACATATATATGGTCTGCACTGCACTGAGTGCATAATAGTATGCATGTGTGCATATCCCATTATCAATACAGCAGTAATTTATCGCAATTATTTTAAGTGCTATTTCTGCTGTAGCAATTAAATGTTATCGCGTCTCCCTTGTTACTTGAGCTGGATATCTGGACATCGCCAGACAGAACAGGTGGATAGATAGATAAGTTACAAATGCACACACTCCAAAAAGTACAGCAGCCCCCAGTTCACACATTATTATGACACTCCTCACCTACTATTTAATGAGCCCACAACAATTAAAGTAACTAAACATTTACAGTTCTATTGCAAAAGTAGTGAAGTTTACTCTCAGTAGGCCCTGATCACATGGGGGGAATGTTCTCCAGTTCTTACCATACTTTCAACTCTTTCCACGGTCACACATTTTAGAGGGAGCCTTGTTTCTGATAGATCGATGTATCAATAAATATATCGATCTATCAGAAACAAGGTTCCCTCTACAGGTGTATGACCGTGCAAGCGTGCTTGATTACACCCTGCTCCGGACAGCTTTCCTCCTTCCTTGTGAACCCACGGCAATCATTTCTACAATGGAATCCCATGTGGGGGTGGGGGCAGACCTGCACACTGTGAAGTGGAAAATAGGGGGGATATTGATCAGGAAGGGGGTTATGTTTAGGAAAGTATCCTCTGTTACACTGGCTGCTGCTGCAGAAATGCTTTGCACACAATAGACCTGGAATATCCATGCAGCACTACTGATTATCACCACCTCTTCCGGTGACATTGGCATACCAGTGTTTCGATGTACAGTATCTTCCCATATAATAATACATATGTATATTACTCACCAGGGACGTGATGGCACTATGGGCTAAATCTGTATTTGGGCTGGCAATCTTGAAATTATTAATATGTGATATGGAACATTACGGGATGTGGTGGCGCTGTGGGCTAAACCGCAGAAGCCTGTGCTGCGGGGTCAGAAGACCAGCAGTCGTAATATCGAATCCACGCGATGGAGTTTTTTCCCAGCTCCTCGCCAACCTAGCAGTTCGAAAGCATGTAAATGTGAGTAGATAAATAGGTACCACCTTGGTGGGAAGGTAAAACGGCGTTCCCTAGTCACGCTGGCCACGTGACAACGGAAACTGTCTTTGGACAAGCGCTGGCTCTACGGCTTGAAAATGGGATGAGCACCGCCCCCTAGAGTCGTACACGACTGGACTAAAAATGTCAAGGGGAACCTTTACCTTTACCTATATTACTCACCAGGAATGTAATAGTGGAGGTCCCTCAGTGATATATTTTTTACCAATGTTTCAATGTATTGGGTATGAAAAATTGCAAAAAATAGTTTGTGTGCCATAGTAATGGCACAGTTTCTGGCTTTGATTCTGAAAACAAGTGTGCACACAGGCAATCCCAAGAAGGAATGCACCAGTACAACAAAGGCAGAAAATAGCACAACTCTCCTGGCAATGGAGAAATGTTCCACAGTTATACTGCTGGACAGGGGAAATGTACCAATCTTGTCTATGCATCATATGACAAGGGGGAAAAAAGCAACAAACTAACTGGGTAATAACTAGAGAACATCCTTCTTCTCTGACCGGGGTCTAAGTATGATCATGATGTAATGACTATGCAGTCAGATGGGAAAATAGCTCTCATTTTGGACTGCTCATGGCATGGTCTGGTGCAAGCTAGTTCCTGATGATCACACAACGCATGGGCAACAGTGGTCAAGCCCAACCCTTCTTTATGCGAAGCGGAACTTTTTAGGTCTAGCAGCAGGGCTACTCTCTCCAATTTTGAGCCAGAATTATTCCTGGACAAACAAAAAGATCACTTTAAATAGATTGCTCATGGCAAAGTGGCCCTTTCCAGTGTGATCAGATACGATCCGTTCCTGCATTTGATCACACCCTTAGTTATACTTTCATTGCTGGAGAAAGGAACTAAACAACTAATTATTTGTAACTAGTTACTGCAAAAATCTGTTACAGGGGGCAAACAGCTGGTGATGGCTTCTGCTGTGATAGCTGGGCAACAGTTTCCTTTCTGAGGGAGGTTTGCAATAAGAGGCATGAAGCGTTGGCTGGTGACCCCCTCGATAAGAGTTGTTGTTTAGAAATTTGTTGAGATCAGCTCAGTTCCAACAAGAGACCACCAAAGCTTATGGAACATGATATTTCATCTGCCACCTAAAGGGTGGAAAACAGCATTTTGCATTTTGGAAGACAGGGAAAGGGACATTTATGGATGTTCTTTATTCATTGTTATTGTTGCTCCCATGAGTTATATCACACGACCTGCAAAATCCCAACGGCAAATGATAAATTTGATTTGAACTACTAATATATAGCTGCCTAGTGTGGTCCGGTGGTCCAAATAGGTGGGGTATCAATCAATCAATCAATCAATCAATCAATCAATCAATCAATCAATCATTCAAACAAACAAACAAACAAACAAATAAATAAATAAATAAATAAATAAATAAATAAATAAATAAATAAATAAATAATTGTAGATGATTTTAAATTAATTGCCCTGTCTTCTACTGAAATACTGCCACCAATACTACAGTCAGCCCCCCATAACTTTGGTGCAAGGTTGTCAGAGACTGAGATTTCCTTCTGTGACGAAAATGATGAAAACATCAGTGGTGTCATTTGTCAGTTTTGAACTCTGGACCTAATGGTCGTACTGCAGGGTGGGGAATTGGTCCTTAGAGGGTATGTTATATTGCTGTATTTCCCTTTATGTTTAAACTTTAAACCTTGAAGTAATTAAAACACCAGTAGAGCAGATAAGGTCATCTTGAACTCTAGATTTAATGATATGAGGAGGTGGAGTGAAGACGCACTGTAGTTAGTAATTTTACTTTAATATGTGGTAAGCCGGTCTTGCTGCACGTGAGCATTTGTGACTGAAGATGAACAAGGCTCTCTACTTTTGCCCTAAAGTACAGCCTTGATGGTGGCACAGCGGGGAATGCAGATGGGGAAGGAACACCTCAAACAATGCATGCTATATATTCTGGATTACAATGTCTTCATACTTTTTGTCCTTGAATATAGTGAATGGCTAGCCTGCCCATATATATATATATTTGCAAAAGTTGACAGTTATATATAAAACCATGGCCTGCCCTATGTCATCACTGCTTGGTATCTGCTACAAGAGCCACACATGAGAATACAGGGATACAGTAATGAGATGCTTACTTTCTCTGCTCCCAAGGGAAGGTGAATTTCACTTTTGCACCAAGGCAACTTGCAGTAATGTTTCAAGAAGCAGATAGATCATGAACGCTAACATACATGATCAGTATTCTGCACTCGTATAATTAGTTGTGAGGATAAATTAATAACAAAACTCAAGGAGTAAATCTAATCTCAGTAACATTATTTTCATTCTTAATTTGGGGGATTCAGCGGGTGAAGCAAGGAGTGGATAGATGTAAGTAGGAAAACCGTTAAGTAAAGAAATCTCCATGAGCACGATCCCTTACAAGCTATGTACTGTATGACTCAGCATGAGAAGATAATATCTACAGAGATTTCCTATCTTAATGGTGATTTGATTCCCAAACGTCTGCTGTTTGCAAAACTGCACAAGATTTCAGCCAATGTATCACTTTTGAGTATTCTGTACCTGGAAAACCTTGAAAAGGGTCACCATAAGTCAGAATTGACTTGACGGCACATGTTGATGATGATGATTACTCGATATTGTGTGGTCCAAGATGTTTTTCAATATTCATAGTATGTTATTCATGCTTGCACCAAATGTATTCCACGAGGGTTCTTTCAGCTCTTCTCTGGTGTTACTGAATGGGCTGCCTTTGTGCTTCTGTGCAATAATAAGAAAGTCAGTGCTGTGATTACTACAACTCACTTGACAATGTGGTCTTGCTTTTGGTTGATTTGATAATATTTTGTAAGATCGTGGTAAGTTTGACTGCACTGAATTCTCATATTGAGCCCATCCCTTAGATTATTGGACGGCAAAGGAAGGTCTTTGGACTTTAACTCCCTGAGTGGCCCAGAAGGATGGCCAGTTGAGATACCATGTATTCCATTGTTTATGTTGCGAAATAAGTGCACGATCCCTGGAAAAAATTTCAAGTGTTTTTTATCAGTCTCTAAAATCTATTAAATTTAAGCCACTTTATTCTAACATATTGGCTTGAAAGTTTCAACAAGCATACAGCTGATGGAGAGTACTCTAATTGCCAGGGCCATAAGTAGGGTTATATGACTAGAACGTTGGACCAGGATGCTAAGATTAAGAGGGCACCAAAATTTACTGCTGAAATCTTGCTAGCTGAGAACCTTCCTCTTCATATTGTTTGCTGGAAGGGTTTCAAGACAACTGCCCTGTGCATGTATGTATGTATGTATGTCAAAGCCCTGCCTCCTTCAGTAGGCGCCACTCAGAGACAATGAAGCTGGTGGCTTCACAGGGGCATTGTGGCTACTTTACAGCTGGACTTGGGGACTCCTTCACTCTCACTTTAATATATCTATTTATTTTACCCTTAGCAATGTGCAGACATTCCTGCTCTGGTCCTCATCATAACTGCAGTATAAACAATCTTTTATTTTTTAACGCAAACATACAAACATGGTTCTTCGGGGCAGAGAACACACCTGAAACCGAAACTGAAAAGCAGAGCAGTGGCTGAAGTCTCATTCTAGCCCAGGAACCAAAATTCTAATATTTAACGTTTCAAGTGTCATATTACTCTACACGTTTTTGTTTTCTCAGCAGCAAGGTGACTTAGTGATTTTGAGCCTTTTTCATGCATTCACTTGCCCTATTTACTGAATTTGAGGGAGGGCCAGGTTCTTAAATTGCCTCCCTTCTCAAGGCAAACTGCAATTCTTCAAAGGGGCACTGGCGTTATCTGCTGCTTTTAATGAATCAATCCCCAACTGACATGATTGCAAGTCAGAAACTGTGCAGGAAAAAAAAAGCCATTTGTTGTTACGTGCCGTCAGGTCTCACCCCAGATTTATGGTGATCCCAAGGAATGAGCAATCTCCATCATGTCCTGTCCTCAACAACCCTTGCAAACTCAAACCTGTGGTTCCTTCAGGGAGTCAATCCACCTTGTATTTGGACTTCCTCTTTTCCTTCTGTCTTCCACCTTTCCCAGCGTTACTGTCTTTTCCAGAAAATCATGATGCGCCCACAGTAGGACAGCCTGCATTTCATTATTTTTGCCTTTTGAGATAGTTCAGGGTTGATTTGCAGAGCCAGAACATTCTGCATTTGCTAGCATGGATTTTGTCCGTTGTTCTGCACTGAAGTGGGAGGAAGGGCTGCTGCATTGGAAACCTTCAAGGAGGGAGAGGGTTAAGTGAGGTCTGCCTTTACTGAAACCATTTCAAATCTCTGTGAGGGACTCATCAGCATAGTATACTATTTTGAACCAGATGACCTGCTCCAGGGGAGAACAGCTCCTGCCCATCTCTAATTACTCTGAGCCGCCTTCTCATATAGAAAAGCCACAGAGTTTCCTATTTCCCTCTTATTGAAGAGGTTGTGCCAGACGAGGAACCGGAAGCAAGACAGAGAGTTGGGGGGGGGGAGAGGGTGCAATAATTTCAAGACATTTGCTTTCTTTTCAGACTTCTTTCCCATTTGTGCTATCATCAATCCAGAGAGGTAGCTTTTAGAGTTTGATTTCATCAGGGCAGCTCATACACTTTGCAAAAGGGCAAAGATTCTTTCTGGGGCAAGCAACATTCCCAAGGTATGAGACACTGTTGCTGCTGTAACATTCAGAAACCTCTCCCCGTCCTCCTCCCAAGCTGTCCTTTCCTACCGCTGCCTCCCAGACACATCAACATGTTAAGAAAAATCCCTTTTCATTATTAGTTGCAACCAGACCTAAAATAAAAATTTTAAAAAAAGTTTTTTTAAAGACAACAAATCCCTGAACCATTCCCACCAAGCATGTTGGCTGATGGATTCTGGGGACTGCAGTCCAAAAATAACAAGTTCTAGTTACAACCCACATAAATAAGTTGCAACCATATATAACAGATATTGAAATAAAACCTGTTATGACAGCCTAACACAATATGCTCAGTTGCCACTCTAATGTCCAAAATGAAGTTCAATAAGTATTCTTAGTGCACAACATGTCGCCTTTGGGAGTTTTAATTATCCCAGTTTTTCCCCAGCAACTGTAAA
Source organism: Pogona vitticeps (assembly GCF_051106095.1). Lineage (NCBI taxonomy): Eukaryota > Metazoa > Chordata > Lepidosauria > Squamata > Agamidae > Pogona > Pogona vitticeps. Next base: position 21,550,314 of record NC_135787.1, on the reverse strand, counting down.
GTTATGGCACTTTCCTACATCTTTTTTTTTTAAATCACCCACCTTCTACCATTTATTATAATTGTATCTGACAATACAAAAACTGTTCCAAATTTTGCTGGAAAAAAGCCTAAGATACCTGCATTTTTGAATGGTTCCAGGAGCTCAGCCATAGCTAGAAATGCTGAATAATTTAATTTTACTTTGATAGCTGCTTAATCCTTAGAGGTTGCAAATCTCTATCAGTTTTAAACTCACTTTCCTCTGAGATCAGATGCAGCATTGTTGCAAAGAGGGTACGTTGGGGATTCCAAAACAGACATGTCACTCCACCCACAAAGGTAGTCAACAGAGGCTTTGCAGAAGCCACTGTTTTTCCTTCAGACTCAGACTAATGTAGGGAACATTCTGAACACTTGAAATGTGTTTATAAAAGTAAACATTATACTGTATTTTCCCAGTCTCTTACATGTAAAGCAGTTAGCTGTCAAATATTCCACACACAAGTTAAATATTATATAGGACTGCACTTCCTGTATATTTTCACTCACTCGCTAATTTACACATAGAGTGCATTGATATTTATTATTTTATTTATTTTAGTTATTTATTTAAAAGTATAGCCATTTTTCTCTTCCAAAGAAGGAGTTGCTGAGAACATGCTATAGATATATTTCCAAATATCACGTATGGATGTGAAAGCACAACAGTTAAGAAAGCTGGCAGGGAAAAAATTGCTTTGTTTGAAATGTGGTGCTGGAGGAGAACTTTGCAGATATCCTGGTCTGGCAGAAAGACAAACAAGTGTACAGTATCTTAGATCAAATCAAACTTCAACTGTCTCTAGAGGCAAAAATGTTGAAGCTGAGGCTGTCCTACTTTGGGCACATCATGAGACAGTAGGATTCTCTGGAAAAGACAGTAATGTTGGGAAAGGTAGAAGGCAGTAGGACAAGAAGATAAAATATGCACAAATTTGAGTTTACAAGAGCTGAGCAGGGCAATAGAGGACAAGGCATTTTGGAGATTGCTCAGTCATAGGGTTGCCATTAGATCAGGCATCCTTCAATCTCGAGAGACTATGGGAACGTGTTCTGAACAGAGGTCTTGGAACAGCATCTAGTGTGGCTGAGAAGGCCAATATGAGAGTGACAATCCCTTCCGCACTGAAGACAAATACAATCTGTCCCCTGTCCAGCTCCCTGATTTTGCTGGTTTCACAACTGCCTCTTTGCCTTGGCCTGCTGTACAAGGGTCTCTTCAAATTGGGAGAGGCCGTGAAGCACCGCCTGTCTCCAGGCTGAATGCTCAAATGTCAAATTTTCCCATCTGTTGAGGTCCATTCCTAAGGCCTTCAGATCCCGCTTGCAGATATCCCTGTATCACAGCTGTGGTCTCCCTCTGGGCAATTTCCCTGCACTAATTCTCCATACAGGAGATATTTTGGAAACTGACCATCAGCCATTCTCATGAAGTCGCTGTTTCAGTAATTTATACATGCTAAAAATTCCAGCTTGTTCTAGGACTACTCTGTTTGGAACTTTGTCCTGCCAGATGATACCAAAAATGTGTCGGAAAAAACGCGTATGGAACGTGTTCAGCTTCCTCTCCGGCCATACACAAAGTTCCTCACTGCAGTACAGGAGTGTACTCAGGACACAGGCTCTATAGACCTGGATGTTGGTATATGCCGTCAGCTTCATATTCAGCCATACTCTCTTTGTGAGTCTAGAGAACATGGTAGCTGCTCTGCCAATGCGTTTGTCCAGCTCAACATCTAGAGCAGGGGTTTTAAACTCAATTTACCTGGGGGCCGCTAGAGGCAGAGTCTGGGTGAGGCTGGGCTGCATCAGATTTTCTGCCAAGCGGAGTAAGAGCCCGAGGAAGCCGCCCAGGAGTTTCCTTAGCCGAGAGACAGGTGGGCTGGCTGGCAGGCTGCAGTTCTGGATGGAGGTTGCAAGAGGTGCTGTCTTGGGAGAGAGCCGGTGAGCGAGGCAAGGCTTTTTTTTTTACTCTTGACAGCAGAGGATGTGTGGGCGCTTTGAGGGGGCAGGCAAGGTGAGGGCCACAAACTATCATCTGGGGGGGCGCAAATGGCCCCCGGGCAGCATGTTTGAGACCCCTGATCTAGAGAAAGTGTCAGAGATTGTTGAGTCAAGGTACACAAAGTCATGAACAACCTCCAATTCTTGTGTGGAGATGGTAATAGAGGGAGGTGAGTCCATGTCCTGGCCCATGACTTGTGTTTCCTTCATGCTGATTGTTAATCCAAAGTCTTGGCAGGCCTTGCTAAAACGATTCATGAGTTGTTGGAGGTCTTCAGCATAAGGGTTGCCATAAGCTGGAGGCAACTTGACAGCACATAACAACAACATAACGAGGGAGCAGAGATTGGAAATAGCTTATTATCATGCAGCTCTGTATAACTACTTACTTTTGGAAAAACAACAAATGTAACAACAGGATTAGTTCAAAGTTACTTTTTACATATAATTAACTTCTACTTATTTACAAAAGTTATTATTAAAGGACATATTAGAGCTTTACCAGCATTTGTTCAGGTTTTATGTTATTTTCTTATCAATCCTAAGTAACAAGGGAATTCTTCTTTGGTTTTTTTCTTTTATCCTTTTATAACTATTTCCATGGTGGAATATTGGAGTTGGCCCCTAGTGGGACCCAGAAAGGATTTTTTGGTATTGTTCTGAGTGGTTGATAAGAGCATCAGCATACACTAAAAACACACAAAGCAACAAGTTACTTTTGCAATAAGAGCAGCAATAATGCTAATAGCAACCTGGCTGCCTAGAAGCAATGAGTAATCCAAATAGCTCTTTTTTAAATGTGACTTTATGAGCTCTGCAGTGATTAGACTATTTTTCAGTTACCGAGATTTCTGCTTTTCAGCTGATACTGTCTTGGCCCTCCTTGGTTCCAACTAATCACTGTGATTTTTTTTTTAAAAAAAAACTGGTTTTGTTATTTCACTTAATGCCATCACAGCTTAAATGTGGCACTTTTACATCAGGTAAAATAGGACAAAATCATGACATACCTGTGCCACATATCAATTGTAGCATACCTGTGCTACAGGCAAACTGGTTTAAGAGTAATTCCCTCTTTCCTTAAAAGCTTCATATATTAATATATATGTATATAAATCAATGAAATGTGTGTCTATATATAAAAATCAGGATTATAGTTTGACAGGCCTCGTGTAGTGAAGGAATGTGTTCAACCCAAGACATTTGCTGCCTGAAGTAAAAGGCTAAGATCAATCCACCATTCCTTCAGCGCTTCAAAGTTTATTTTTTAAAGACTGAACATAGTGATATATTGAGGCCATTTAGAACTGAACTGTGGTAGGATGATGCTCTTGACCTCATTCATGTATTAATTGTATTATTAGCTCTTCATATTCTAAGTATATTACCTAAACTTAGTGGGAAGTAATGATTTGTACAGCCAGAATGGAGAATTATATGACAAATAATCTTGCTTTAATAATAATTATTATTCTGACATGGTGACCCTTTCCATACTTTTCTAGGTACAGAGTACTCAGAAATGGTTTATCATTACCTTCTTCTAGGTCTCCTTTAAAAAAAAATGTTGTTGTTGATGATGATGATGCTTAGAGATACAACATTCAGGTAGCCCATTGATACAAACTGTTAAGTAGTCTGGTCAAATATCAAGGTGTTGAAAGCTGATATTCTGAAAAATGATCCGTTCTCATTCCAGACTTCACAGAAAATGTAAACAATCCATAGTGATAAAACAGAAAGCTGATAGCTCTTATTAAAAGTGAATCATATTAAGTCTGGAGAATCAGGGATGCATTTAGTCCCCAGAGGTTACAGGTAATAAGAAACCAAGATGAATTCAAATATCATCAATGTTGAAGAGTAATTCAGAGGACAGGTGTGTTGTGGGTATCAATTATGGTTTCTAGCTTTATGCACAATTTATAAGGGGAAGAGTTATGAAAAGAGAACCGTGTTGTTAAGACCATTAATCAAAAGGAAGGCATCTCTCAAACATTGCTTTTCACACCTGAAAGTATGGGGTAGAAATGAGGGGTGTCCTTTTTAGTGATGCGAGAAAATTTAGGAAATGGATACTTTATAATCTGAAGAAATCAAGCTATTCGGACATTTTAATGTCTCAGAGCTAAACTAGACACCCAAGATAGCTTTTTGTCATCGTCATCATTTAGTCGTGTCCGACTCTTCGTGACCCCATGGACCAGAGCACGCCAGGCCCTCCTATCTTCCACTGCCTTCCGTAGTTGTGTCAATTTCATGTTGGTTGCTTCGCAAACACTGTCCAGCCATCTCATCCTCTGTCATTCCCTTCTCCTCTTGCCATCACACTTTCCAAACATCAAGGTCTTTTCCAAGGAGTCTTCTCTTCTCATGAGATGGCCAAAGTACTGGAGCCTCAGCTTCAGGATCTGTCCCTCCAGTGAGCACTCAGGGTTGATTTCCTTTAGAATTGATAGGTTTGTTCTCCTTGCAGTCCAGGGGACTCTCAAGAGCCTCCTCCAGCACCACAATTCAAAGGCATCAATTCTTCAGCGGTCTGCTTTCTTTATGGTCCAGCTCTCACTTCCATACATCACTACAGGAAAAACCATAGCTTTGACTATTCGGACTTTTGTTGGCAAGGTGATATCTCTGCTTTTTAAGATGCTGTCCAAGTTTGTCATAGCTGTCCTCCCAAGAAGCAGGCGTCTTTTAATTTCGGGGCTGTTGTCTCCATCTGCAGTGATCATGGAGCCCAAGAAAGTAAAACCTGTCACTGCCTCCATATCTTCCCCTTCTATTTCCCAGGAGGTGATGGGACCAGTGGCAATGATCTTAGTTTTTTTGATGTTGAGTTTCAGGCCGTTTTTGCACTCTCCTCTTTCACCCTCATTACAGGGTTCTTTAATTCCTCCTCACTTTCTGCCATCAGAGTGGTATCATCTGCATATCGGAGGTTCTTGATATTTCTTCCGGCAATCTTAATTCCGGCTTGGGATTCCTCCAGTCCAGCCTTCCGCATGATGTATTCTGCATATAAGTTAAATAAGCCGGGGGACAATATACAGCCTTGTTGTACTCCTTTCCCAATTTTGAACCAAAATATTGCTGCCTCCTGTACAATGTTACGAGCCTCTATCCAAAGTTCTTCAGGCACTCTGTCCACCAAATCGAGTTCCTTAAATCTGTTCTTTACTTCCATTGTGTATTCATAAGGGATTTGGTTTAGATTATACCCGAGTAGCCCAGTGGTTTTTCCTACTCTCTTCAGTCTAAGCTTGAATTTTGCTATGAGAAGCTGATGATCAGAGCCGCAGTCAGCTCCAGGTCTTGTTTTTGCTGACTGTATAGAGTTTCTCCATCTTTGATTGCAGAGAATATAATCAATCTGATTTCGATATTGCCCATCTGGTGATTTCCATGTATAGAGTCGCCTCTTGTGTTGTTGGAAAAGAGTGTTTGTGATGACCAGCTTGTTCTCTTGATGAAATTCTGTTAGCCTTTGCCCTGCTTCGTTCTGAACTCCAAGGCCAAACTTACCTCTTGTTCCTTTTATCTCTTAACTCCCTACTTTAGCATTCCAGTCCCCTAGAATGAGAAGAACATCTTTCTTTGGTGTCAGTTCTAGAAGGTGTTGTAAATCTTCATAGAATTAGTCAATTTCAGTCTCCTCAGCAATGGTGGTTGGTGCATAAACCTGGATTATTGTGATGTTGAAAGGTCTGCCTTGGATTCGTATTGACATCATTCTATCATTTTTGAGATTGTATCCCATTACAGCTTTTCCCACTCTTTTGTTGACTATGAAGGCTACTCCATTCCTTCTACGGGATTCTTGCCCACAATAGTAGATATGATAATCATCTGAGCTGAATTCACCCATTCCTGTCCATTTTAGTTCACTGATGCCCAGGATGTTGATGTTTATTCTTGCTGTCTCCTGTTTGACCACCTCCAGCTTCCCAAGGTTCATAGATCTTACATTCCAGGTTCCTATGCAGTATTTTTCTTTGCAGCATTGGACTTTCCTTTCACTTCCAGGCACGTCCACAGCTGAGCATCCTTTCGGTTTTGGCCCAACCATTTCATTAGCTCTGGAGCTACTTGTACTTGTCCTCCACTCTTCCTCAGTAGCATGTTGGACACCTTTCGACCTGAGGGGCCCATCTTCCAGCGTCATATCTTTTAGCCTTTTGTTTCTGATCATGGGGCGTTCTTGGCAAAGATACTGGAGTGGCATTGCCAGTTCCTACTCCAGGTGGATTGCATTTAGTCGGAACTCTCCACTATGTCCTGTCCCTCTTGGGTGTCCCTGTACGACATAGCCCATAGCTTCTCTGAGTTACTCAAGCCCCTTCCCCACGACAAGGCAGCAATCCATGAAGGGGAGCTTTTTGTAGGAAGAGGCAATTACTTCAACAGTTGTAACACTTAACAGCAATCCCATGAACCTTTCTGATCTCCTGTATGCAAACTGGCTTGCTTTGTTTTCTTACTGGTCATCAGGAGTTGGCTTGCTTTCCAGTTGCTTAGCCACAATGCTGGGAAGAGATTGTATGCCTGAAGCATGGGTGTGTTGTTGTTGTTTCCTTCTAGTGCCATGATAACCATTGCTTCTTACTGGATAGTCAGAGAAACAGTACTGCACACATAGAACTGCTTAAGACCTTGTGCTACATCTTAACTGACTCCTTAGTTATATAATCCCATCATAGCACTCATATTTATTCCTCACAAGAATCTAGGCTCCCAGTGGTTCCAACCATACAGAGGATGAGGTCACATTCACTTAATTACTGGGCTTTCGAGCTTTTGAAATATTTTTTTAAACACTACCTGAGTGGGAGATGATAGCAGGAACCTCTGAATTAGTGTGGGAAAATGGGAAAAGGATTAATTTTGAAGTACAAGTACTGAGCACTGCAAAAATTTCCTTGAGAGTCCAAAAATACTGTATAGGCAGTTGCATTGATTTGTATCAACAAACCAATTGTAGCAGATTTCATTTCCTTTAGGTGCCAGTTTTTGGCCAGTTTATGTTTGCAGATGATACCATTGTCTCAGCTAATCAAAGGAGCCTAGTGCTGAGCAACTGTGAACCCTGCCCACATTACAACATTTGTGTGAACGGAGTCAGGTTGACCCTAACAGATTTCGATGACGCCACTAATGGAAGTCAGTGCAAAAATGATCTTAAAACAATGCAAAGCAGCTGGAAAGCTGTTTTTTGCGATTGGTTGAGAAGTGTACAACTGAAATACGTAGGCAGTTTTTCTGGTTATTAGACTGGCAATCATAGTAGTTTTACACTATAATAAATTACAAGAGTCTAGTTATTTTTCTTCCTCTTAGTGACCTTATAATGACACATAGAAATGAAAATTAGACCTGATCATGGTAACATGTGTCCAGTTACTTCCATGTTGGATTATTGGAATACACTTAAGGTCTACTTGGTTGGTGCAAAAGAGACTTCCAAGAGTATCAGTGGTTTATGAACCTATGGGGCTAGATTATACCTATTGTGTAACACTTCCACTAATTACCAATTTGCTTTGGGGACCAACTCTTAAGTGTTGGTGGTGACTTTTAAAGCTCTCTATGACATACAGCCAGAACACCTGAGACATCACACACTTACCACACTATAAACAAAATGAAAAGTGACTCATCTCCATGCCATATCAAAGATGACAACAAGAAACAGGTCCTTCTCAGTGTTTGCACATTATTGTGGGACACCTTGCCTTATGAAGCATGGATACTCCCATCCCAAGCTGTCTTTCATTGGTTGGTAAAAACAGCTCTCTTTCAGCAGGTTTTTACCTACTAAGTATCCGCTGGTTTATTTAAGCATGATGATATGGACTGACAGAACATAGAAGTTATAACTACTAAAGTTACCTACAAAATTATTAAAGATGCAGGAGTTGTGTCTTCTTCTGCATCTGACCATTTATATTCCTGTATCTCCCTATTACCATCACCACATACACAATTCAGACATTGTCCAGCAGAAATAGCTTTCAGGAAGGCTAGACAACCGTTCCTCTTGTTCAGGCTTCTCTATACCAGTGCTCTTGAGATGTTTTGGACTACAACTCCCATTAGTTATAGCATGGCCAGTGGTCAGGAATGATGGGGACTGTGATGAACATTGTTCTTTCTCTTTCCCATTGGAAATGGATCCAGGACACACCACCTTCTTCTACCACCTTAGCCGCAAGTGATCATGTAACACCTGTCTTTCTGTTTGATGGCAGAATGATTCAATTGACTTAGTACTCTGTGTCTCCTCACTAGTTTGCAATTCCAAAAGTCACTGTCACCTTTGTCTGGCTTCTTAGCAATTTGAGCAGAAAGCAAAACAAAGCAAAAAAAAAAAATCCTCTTCTTGTTAAGGGATTCTTTGTTGACAAGACAACAGGAAACCTTTTATTGACTCTGACAAACATACTCTGAGGATAAAGAAGGATTTTGTGTACTTCAATACTCATTCAGTATCAAGACTTAAATGCATAGCCATCACAAAATATATCTCCCAAACACAAATGCCCAAAACCTGTTGCAAGAAAGCAGAAGGTGTTAGATTACAAGTTCTATTTAAGGACTCCCAGGATTATGGTGTGATATTCTAGTGCAATATTTGTGGAGATATTCCTCTTCATGTTTCTACACTTTATGAGGATGTTTTCATAGAGCTAGAATTCATCAGACTCCAATCTCTTTAACTTCTTCCAGCAGGTTTCCTTATCACAGCCTGTGAGTCTCCCTCTCTTGGGCTCAAGAAGGCATGGCCAAGACCTCCACCATGGGTTCCACTGACTCAGCAGGTCAGTTCACAGGTGCAACAGGTTTTATCGAAACCTTAAAGATGTCACAAACTTCATCTGCCTTGGTCTCCTCCCTGAGTGCCAAAAGTCTTTCACTTTGGGATCTGGTTAAGATCAGTGATCCCAAGACCTTAATAGGTCTAGGGTATATGCCCAGCTCAAGGGATGTGGTGGCACTGCAGGTTAAACCACAGATGCCTCTGTGCTGTAAGGTCTGTAGATCTTCAGCTATAAGATCGAATCCACGTGACGGAGTGAGCGCCCGTCACTTATCCCAGCTCCCGCTAACCTAGCGTTTCGAAAGCATGCAAATGTGAGTAGATAAATAGGGACCACCATGGTGGGAAGGTAACAGCGTTCCGTGTCTAAGTCGCACTGGCCATATGACCACGGAAGATTGTCTTCAGACAAAATGCTGGCTCTATGGCTTGGAAACGGGGATGAGCACCGCCCCCTAGAGTCGAACACGACTGGACAAAAATTGTCAAGGGGAACCTTTACCTATGTGCCCAGCTCACCAGTATTTGGTCCCAGGTGAACGTCATCCAGGTGTTCCAAAGATTGAAGGGTTCAGCCTTCTCCTTCTCCTCCCCCAGGGTAAAGACCTTTGGCTGCTCGCCCAACCAATCCCCTTCACTTCTCCTCTTCCTCTTTTATTCTTTCCTCCCAGATGGTTCCACCTGCTCCTTCTTGGCCAACAGCTGCCCTGGTACCCTCCTCCTAGCTCTATAGTTCTTCAGCCTTCCACACCTAGTCCCCATACAGATGTCCAGCATCTTCACCTTGAGTTGTCCTGGATCTGGAGACTTGGGGAAGTCCACCAATGAACCTGCAGGTGGGATGAATGGCCCATTCAGAATACACCCCACCCATCTGAACATCATTATTATGCATTGCCTTGCATGTTCTATGTACTAGAGCTGAGCAATTGTAACTCACCAAATATTTCTGGATTAAAAACCTCATAATCCCTTACCACTAACTGTGGTGTCTAGGGCTAATGACAGGGGAAAAAATCTGGATGGACAAAGTTGTCCACACCTCCCACATTTTAACATTCAATTGTTTTCCAAAGATTTGTCGGTGTTCTACAAAAATGATATACACAAGGTAAAATATCTCACAATGGATCTAGCTAGACCTATTGCCGTAGGGTGGCCAGGTGTCCTCTTTATTTGAAGGACAGCCAGAGGACAGTTTTCTGTTGATTGTCCTCTGTTTGAAGGACTGTCCTGTCTAAATGTAGATCAAAGATTAAAAAAAAACACAAGGAGGAGTGAGATCATGGACTTTGAAATTACCAATTCACATTTCATAGCTAAAGAGCAGAATCAACTAATTCTGATAAAAATTCTAAACATAATTTTGTGTTTGCATCTCCACCTAAAAATTAGCACACTCTGTTTTGTACAAATTGGGGTGATCTTTTGTTCTCTTTTTGGTCATGCACATCCTCATCTTTGGCAATGTATTATAAGCTTGCTTTGTGACATTTCTCTAGTTCTCAGTCTTTCAATTTCCAGCTTTCAGGTTGAGGTTGTCATTGTTTTGAGATTAAAATGCCACCATGCATGCTCAAAAAAGATGTACAAGCATCAGCAAAGTCTGGGCAAGAGGAACCTCAAAGTAACCTAGTGAGGCAGTGTCTCCCAGCCTTGGTTAACCCAGGTGTTCTTGAAGTGCAATTCCCAGAAGCCTTCACCATTAGCTGTGCCGGCCAGGATTTCTGGGAGTTGCAGTCCAAGAACACCTGAGTTAACCAAGGTTGGGAACCACTCCAGGGAGGGATTTAGTGCATTCAGTGGCCATAGGACGACAACCACTATCCTAGGTAGGAGTGGAAAAATAGTGGGAAAAGAAACAGACAGAACATCCAGGGAGATGACATGGATGACTGGAACAGTGAACAGGAGCACTCCATTCTGCAACATTTTGCTGCATATCTTTCTTAATTTTATTATCTGCATAAGCAGTTAGAATGTCTAGCAGATATTTTAGAAGGCATCTTCAAATCCCACCCACTCACCCCATGAGGAAGAACATGGACAAGGGAGTGGAACTGAGAAATGAAACTGTGTCAGGAAAACAGGAAATGTTGGGGCACTTTTGTCTGTTCGTGCTTCACCCGATCCCATGAAAACTGTGCCTATGTGGAATTTGGCTGTAGATGAGTGTCAGAAGGCTCTTCATTGCATCCATTGGAATGCAGAGGATTTTATCCAGCCAAAAAGCTGCTAAGCTGCTTCTGGACACCTTTTCTGAAAACATAGACAGTGTCTCTTTCTGTCTTCAAGACCTGTACACAGAGCTGAGTCAAAATCTCCTGGAATTCTGACACCTCAGCTGGTTGCCTGGTTTCCCTCTATGGCAGGACCAGCCCTGACTTTTAGACAAATCCAGACATGTCTTGAATGCCACACGTTTTTACACAACCCTTCTGTGCCCAATTTTTACAGAGCAAACATAAAGTGAAACTAAACAGAAGCTTCTAACTTTTTTTCAACATTCACATATACCTCGTTCTGCTTTTAAAAAAAGAATGCATTTTTTAAAGATAAGTTTTTCATCAATTTTCATCAATAAGGAGATGTTGTAATGTTAACATTGAACTTCCTCTGGTTTTTCAATACATTTATTTCAAGGCCAGTTCCATGCATGACAAATATTGGAACCAGGTGAATACTGGGACTTGTACTTCAAAGTCTCTGGAGAGCCAGTGCTTCTGGAGAACTGAAAACCCAACTATTCAACAGCTTGAAAGAGTACAGACCTGCAAAACCCAAATGTTCCTGCACCATCTCTGATAAAAAGCTTAGTGGACAGGGCTGGCAAGAGAGCTACAAGATGTCCTGGCCCCCTGGATGAGTCCTCCAGTGAAGATAAACCATAACCCCAGGAACCTGACTTCATGGAGGAACTGCTGATCCCCACAGATGCAGGAACTTTGGAAGTCTGATCAGCTAAACCTCCAGACCAGTGCTTCCAAACCTTGGGTCCCCAGATGTTCTTGAACGATAACTCCCAGATGTCCTGGCCCTAGTGGTGAAGGCTTCTGGGAGTTTTGGTCTAAGAACATCTGGTGACCCATGGTTAGGAATCACTGCTCCAGACGAAGCTGACTCTGCACCAAGTCAGGAGAGGAGGATGGATCCCCTCCCATCATTTTATATCCCCCGTAAAGGTAAAGGTAAAGGTAAAGGAAAAGGTTCCCCTTGACAATTTTTGTCCAGTCGTGTTCGACTCTAGGGGGCGGTGCTCATCCCCGTTTCCAAGCCATGGAGCCAGCGTTTGTCTGAAGACAATCTTCCGTGGTCACATGGCCAGTGCAACTTAGACACGAAACGCTGTTACCTTCCCACCGAGGTGGTCCCTATTTATCTACTTGCATTTGCATACTTTCGAACCGCTGGGTTGGCGGGAGCTGGGACAAGCGACGGGCGCTCACTCCGTCACGTGGATTCGATTTTAGAACTGCTTGGTCTTCTGACCCTGCAGCACAGGCTTCCGCTGTTTAGCCCGCTGCGCCACCACGTCCCTTTTATTCCTCTCTGTCTCTTCCCAGTCCTTTATGACATATACTTTCCTTATTAGAATTGTCAACCTGGCATTGCCACTCTCCCAAAAGGGAAAAGCGCATGCTTGCTCTTTGGGTGCAGCCTGCACAGCAGTGAAAGAGTTGCAAGTTTCAGGGTAAAACTTAGAATATACCTACGCTGCACATCTACAACGATTTGATATCCTACCTGTCATGGCTCCATCCTGTGGACTCACAGGATTTATAGTTTGGTGCAATACTTAGAATTCTCTGGTGGAAAACTCTCCTTCACGTCACTGAATTACAGCAAAGAGTTGGGTTCCATAAAATGGAGCCATGGCAGTAAAAGTGGAATCATACTGCTAAAAACTGTACAGTATAGGTGCATTCTGAATCTGTTATAGTGGTGCCTCGACTTACGACCGTCCCTGTTTACGACCATTTCGAGTTATGACTAGCTCCAGCCGCAAAATTTTGCTTCTACTTACGACCAGAACTTCCACTTACGAACAGAAAAAGGCAGGGGGGAAAGGCGAGAAATTAAAATTTCTAATTGTAGGTGGCGACAAGGCTGCTTCTTTGTAGCTCTTTTGCCCCAGCAGTTAGTGTGCATCAGAGGAAGCTTTGGACTGCCTCCTTCTGCTTCTGAGTGAGCGTGTGTGTGTGTGTGTATGCAGGGAGGCTTTGGGCTGCCTGGTAAGGTAAGGTGCTGTTTTCTGCTTTTTAAAAAACTTTCTGGGTGTTTTTGCAGTGTGGTTTTGAGTGGGGGGGTTATGTTTCTGTGTTGTGATGGGTCTTGGGAGGTTTTTTTATTTGTTGGTTTTTTCCCCCATTTCTGATGGGTCTTGGGGAGTTTTGTTGCTTTTGGGGGTGTTCTCCATTTCCGATGGTTCCTGCATGAGTCCCTAGCTTTTTCCTTTGTTTTCTTTGCATTTCGACCTGCCCCCTTTGTTCTCTGTGCATTTCCGATCTGCTCCATTTGTTTTCTGTGCATTTCCACTGGGTCTTGCACACTTGATTGCTTTTCTCTCTCCTCCCTCCCCCGTGGCCAGAAGGGTTTAATCGTGTTTCCAATGAGTCCTGCAGTGATTTTTTTGTGATTTTTTTCTTCTGCCAGAACAGATTAATTGCATTTCAATGCATTCCTATGGGAAATGGTGATTTGATTTATGACCATTTCGAGTTATATCCATCTTCTGGAATGAATTATGGCTGTAAGTTGAGGCACTACTGTATTTACCACTGTATATATAGGAGTTCATGCTCCTTTCATTCCACTTACCCACCTGCTTGATTTGTGTTCTTTTTCATGCTTTTTAAACGTAAATAGACACTTAACAATTTCAGATGCTCATATGCCTGTGTCCCCTTTACCTCATGGAATAGCAAGATGATATAATGTGTGTTATGCAAGCTGGGGTTGTTTTGACAGACAAGACAAGAACCTCACCTTTTTTTTTTCATTTACAAGAGCCAGACAAGCAAGCCCAGCATACAAACATTAGTCAGGAATTGCTGTTCCATCTGGACTCCGTTACATTGCAAAGCTCCATGAAGGATTCAATAAAATATTGGAGAAAATCAGTGAATATGAGGCAAGGCTAAAATTTAGAAATGCAAGTGCTTTTCATCACAGTATGCAGAGCCAGTACTACACCCTGCCAACACAGAGTCCATAAATGCAGCCAGGTGAATCAGTTCATATCAACAAAAATGGTTTGGCAGCTTTGGTTCCCACCAAAACCGGGCCTTTTGTAAAGGTAGTGACTCTTAATTGCTGGTTGGGGATCAAACCACCTTCAAACACTCTGTGTTAGCTTACAGCAACATATTGTTCCCAATAAAATCTATTTCTTCCTCAGAAAATGTGAAGATTATAGCTAAAAAGAACAGAAAAGCCTGTGGGGTGCAGGCAGAGCAGCATATGGTATTAAAGTCCCTGCTAAAAAAAAAGACCAGGAATCCTATGATCTCTAGCTCCATTATAACAATGATAACAGGAGACAACTTTGTGTATTAAAAAAACCACCCATCACAAATAAGTATAAAGCGCTAAGAGAGACATCTGGGCCCCATGATTCCTGTGCCTCATATTATTTCTGTTCTGACATTTCGCACTCAGCACACAGGTCAGTGATAACAAATTCCATGGATCAACTCATAGCTGCTCAAACAAACCTAGTAATATACCAAACAAATGAGGAACTAAAAGTATATAAATCACCACCCAGCAGGACCCAGCCAATCCATGTATGGTTCAGACAGAGCACTGGACTATTGGATTCCCAATTCAGACATTGTACCACAGGGAAGAAACAAAATCTTAACACCAACTATTTTCCTCTCTGTAACATCCTCAGGTGGTTCCCCACATCCTATGGTTCTCAATTTGTGAGGCTTGAAAATACTTCTTGGTAAATACATAGACAAACTTAAATTGAATCAGAAGAGACATGCCACTTTCTTTTTCCTGTTTGTCTCTCTTGGAACACTTGAGACCCTGTTCAGTAGCAGCTATTCCATATTTATGAAGGAGCAAGTGTTTTTAGATTTCAGAAAATCAGTGTGTGTTGTGTCAACAGCTTGCAAATAAAAGTGGCTTCAATCCATGTGTGTTTGTGTGTGCATGGGGGCATGTCAAAAGTATTATATTCTCATTTGGAAATATTTCTCTTCAAGTGGTGCTAATCTTACTTTACTCACCTGTCTGCATATAGTGCAAATGACGGCGGTTACTCTTAGGAATCATGTGTCCTAATTAAATAACAATCTGGGGGAAATGGTGTAATTGGGGCTTTCGTGATGCCAAAGGCTAAGGCAGAAATGGGGAACACATGGGCTTTTAGATTATATGTGGCCCATAAATAAAATGAGGAAGCATCTGATCCCAAAATTTTGCTCTGTCACAAGCTGCCTGTGTTCCAGATGAGGTTTTTTGCCACACAGTAGAAGTACAGAGGCCCACAAATAGGAATACCATGTTTCCCTGAAAATAAGACTGGGTCTTATATTAATTTTTGCTCCAGAAAAGACATTAGGACTTATTTTCAGGGGATGTTTTATTTTTTTCATGTACAACAAACAACATTTATTCAAATACAGTCATGCCACCTTCTTCTGGTTGTTGCACAATGGTGGAGGTTTGGGTTTTACTTAATTAGGGCTTATTCTTTGAGAGAGATTGTCACTCTCGAATTGGCCTTCTCAGCCACACTAGATGTTGTTCCAAGTCCTCCATATAGAGCATGTTACCAAAGTCTTTTGAGACTGAAGGATGCCTAACTATTCTTAGGGTAGGGCTTATATTATGAGCATCATGAAAAATCATACTAGGGCTTATTTTCAAATTAGGTCTTATTTTTGGGGAAACAGGGTAGCTAAAAGTCCACCAGAGTCATGATCCACCCTTTTCTCATTAAATGGCACTTAAAGTCTTAATAACTCACTCTGAGACCTTTGTAGGAGAAAGAACAAAAAAAAAAATATTTACATACATCAGAGCACAGAGTGCTGTCCTCTGAAGATGCCGGCCACAGAGACTGATGAAACGTTAGGAAGAACAACCTTCAGAACACGGCCAAAGAGCCCAAAAAACCCACAATAACCTTTACATACATTTGCTTGAAATTGCAGACTTATGTATATTGCTTTCTCTACTGCACATACTAGCAACCAACAGAACAGATCAACAGCAACAAACAATTGCCACCAACTGATGAAAGAGAGGGACAAAAAACTCAGCAGAGAGGTGGGGTCTCTTTGAATTTCAAAAGCTGGAAGGAACTATTAGTTAGTGCTGGACAGACGGAAAAAACACCCCAGTCCAGAAAAGCCTTCCTAGTCATTCAAATGACAGAGAGCACACAAAGTTGTAAATAAAACCCCAACACTTGCCCCCCCCATACCCCAGTTTTGTTAATAATTACTGGAAAATACTTGTGTGTTTTCGATATTATGGAATAATCTAATAAAACATAAGGTTGGTTGAAAGAGAAACAGCCAGGAGTCTTGTGGCACCCCAAAGATGAACAAGTTGTAATGGCCATATGCTTTTATGGAATGAAGCCCACATTTGCATCCCGAGGAGTGGTGTGAAGTTTAAGAAAGCTTATGGCCCATTAAAACTTGCTCGTCTTTCATGTCCCCAAGACTCTTTCTTAAATGTTCTTAACACAGTATTATTATCGCTGGTGTCTGCTTTTCACAAGAAGAGACCTTGGGCCACACTACACAGTGCACCAAATTCATGATCGCAATACATTTCTTTGCATGTGTACACGTGTATATTGTCATTTTGTTTAATAACAGGAACATATGTCACATTCTTTGCAAAAAAAACCACAGTTTGTAACACAAATATCAATAACTTAGAAGAGAAACAGTGGAGGGGTGAGCAAGACACAAATCAAGAAGTGCAGGGGCCCGGTGAGGTATGTCTTTCTCCCTGCTGCATGTGTAAAAATTGCCTGTCTTAAACGGGCTGTCTGCTGCAGAAGGAAAAGATAATTTGTGCGGTTTTGTAGCCTTCATGACTTCCTGCCTCCCACGGTCACCATATCCTTTTCCCACACAGTATGGCCACAATACTATTTCAAGGCCAACACTGTTAACCACGGTTGCTGTTAAATGGCAAAGAGCAGCCCAAAATGGTCTGGGTCCCCAGTATATGGCGAAACGCCTTCTTCCAACAGGGACTGACAGTCCTACTCGTATGCCTCAGGCTGGACCGCTGAGGGTGTTAACCCCGAGGGAGGCCCAGAGAGAGAGAACAAAAAACCAGGCCTTCTTGAGGGTTACCCCTTGGCTTTGGAATGAACTGCCACCTGAAATGTTTCTGGTCCTCTCCCTGGGGACTCCTAATAAGTCCCCCCCCCAAAAAAAAAACCCTTTTTATTTCGGCAGCCTTTTCAAAACATGCCATCTGAAGAGCCGCTGAGAGTGTCAGCCTATCATTGTTAACTGCTGCCTGCTTTAAAATGTTATGTTAACTCAGTTTAATTTTAATTGCCCTTTTGATCGTGCCAATGTTATTTTATTTTATGTTGCCGCTCACTGTGGTGAACCACCCAGAGCAACCATTGGCCAGACGGGCAGTATAGAAATCGAATAGATACATAAAATAAAGAAATAATTTTGGGGGGTCTGCAGTTTCCATTGGGATTCCAGCAAATGGGGAGACTTCACAACTTCCTGACTCCCACAGTCACCATATCCCTTCCCCACATAGCACAGACTCAACATTATTTCAATGTCAACATTTTTAACCGCAGTTGCTGTTGAACAGCAAAGAGCAGCCCCAGAAACATTACAAATCATTATGTTTGTAATCGTCTGCTTTAGCCCTTGTTCGTTTGCTCTTCTGGAACAACTTCCTGGATCACTGGCTGTTTACGAAAGTGATTACCCTGTCTACCTAACTGGCAAATTTGTGCCAGAAGAAATCACACAGAGGAAGGAAGCCGCAGCCAGAGGACTGGGATGAATAACGTACAAAGCCTGCAGTGTGTGCGTTGCCTCACCGCAGGTCAAGGAAGCAGCTCTTGCCAAACAAGCTCTTTTTCACAGTGCTCTGTGAGAAAGCTTTAATAATAACCCAGGGTATGGCTATGTGGCACTGACTAAAGGGGCGGCGGTGGCGTGGTGGTGCTGGAATTACTGGCAAAAAAAATATTGGAAGCTAATAAAAGACTCCTGAGTATCCTGAGTCTGAAAATTAGATCTCCCTCCACCCATCTGAACGAGTCTTTAAAAAGAGCCAACCAGCTGCAGATGCTGCAGGTTACAAAGTGTACTCGCTATGATGGATGTATTTTTATGAGTTCCCCCTGACATCTCCAAACTGAAGAAACAGGTATAGGCTTGATTAAGTTTCAGGAAGATGTTTGTAATGCATATTACATCTTATTCTTTATTCCTCTACTGTTCTGATCCTCTGCATATATCCTCACAAAAACATCCTTCTGTTCTGAGGCTTAGGTTGCAACTATTATTTGTTTATTTATTCATTTATTCGGCTTTCACCCCAAACATCTAGATTCAAGCGAATCTACTCTGGGCAGCTTACAGTCCAAGCAATATAAAACAAGATATTAAAACAGACAATATCCAAACAAAACAAACAAAAAGAAAAGCAAGCAAAGTCCAACTACAGAGTTAAATACTGCACAATTTGCTGCAGGTATAATATGAATTCACTGCTTTTAAAAAACTGATCATACAATGCACAAGGCCAATTTGAATCATTCGGGTCTATTTTTGCTCCCAAAATGGAGGCTTTTTTCTCTGCCATTGTGGGTTTCTACTTTTTTCCAAGCCAGAACGATTCAAACAGACCTTCCCTTGTGTGATTGGTTGTTTCATTCTCCAAAGGGATGGGGTGTATTACTTTGGGTGGTATTCTGATGACATACTAACCTGAGTGTGATGTTTTCAACAGTGGGCACACCCACCTCCATGATCTTTCTCCTTAGTTGCCCTGAAGTATTTTTGTTAAACAAACTACAGAGTGTAGCGCTATATCACCTGCTCACTACATTAATATACTAGTTTAGCACTAGATCAACTCTGCATGGACCAAAAAAAGAGAGATAAAAATTGATCTGAAATAGAAACAACTCCGATGAACTACAATAGACTATTAAGTTTCTGTGGTATGTATGTATGTGTTTGTACATTGTGGAGAACTTTGGAACACTGTCCTTTTCCCCCTTGCACCATGCCAAATTCTAAACAGAGTCAGGGATTGGCCAAAGGCAGGATCAAAGAAATGGGGGATGTGGCATTAGATTGGGGGACCAGTGCAGACACTGACACCAAAACAGTCTCTAGCCTCTCTGTGATTATCTAATCTGAACAGAAAATAGACTGTCCAGCATAAAATAGGCTATGAATCAAGCCATAGAAAAGCCAAATTGGAGTTGGCAATATTGTTGCAGCCTTATTTCTGCTTCAGTCGTATGTAGGTTTTCTCCACTTGGAGTACGAGATTTGCTGCTTGTTTTTGTGTTTTATGGTTCAGTTGACCATGTTATTGCTATTCAAGACAAGGTGGGGGATATCATTCTAAAATTGTTCCTTATCTGTGTAGTGAGGAATGAGTGGCTTACAGTGGTAAGGTGCTAAAGTTTGACCTACAGGTGCTCATTGGGTTAGCCCATCCCAAGGATGATATGTTAATCTATGTCTGTAAACCAGATCCAACATTTTTATTTGTACCAAGAGCTGATCATTTGAAAGTCTAATGGCTCATAACCGCCATTTCAAGGCCAAGCTGCTATAAAACGCTTTTGATTACAACAATGACTTCTTTACTTGAGAAACGCCTTTTCCCTACAGCTGGTTCATAGGCTTGCCTCTATGTCCAAAAGACATTAGGGAAGGTGGAAAGAACAGCACCTTCGCTCAGCCTTATGCACCTCATGCGGAGACAGCTACCTATGTGTCTAGGAGTTCCTTATTGGAAAGACAGGATATAACTGTAATGCATAATACATAATGGCAATAGAGAAGAGACAGAATGTTCTTGAGACGAGAGTGTTGCTGCCAAAATCCACACTCCACAGCTGTAGCCACAGCGGCACCAAGTCAATAGCAGCCAATCTGCTAGATTTTGATAGGGTGACTTAAAATAACATAGCAAGTCTTGCTTTATACACACCACTGAGACCTTACAGTCGGAGTAATATAGTGGAAAGTACTGTGTGTACACAGATGATGGGATGGCAGGAGGGAGACATGCTGTAACCTTCATCAGTGACTTTGCTTTCCAATTTTCTATGTGGCATTCCATCCTGACAGAGAAAAGTGACTTTGACATTTTTGGACTGGAAGGCGACATTTGCTTTCTGCCATGGTTGACTGGCAGTGCTATAAAAAAAATACATGAATCTGCTGCTACATTTCATCAGGAAGTCAAGTGCGACATACATTTCCCATTGCAGTTCTTTCATGCTGGATGGGTGGAAGAAGTAATCCTTCATAATAGTTCTCATAATAGTATACTTTAACAGAAAAGAGAAGTGTGGAGGCTTGTCTCAAACCATGGTTGCGGAATGTTTCGGTTTCTCAATGTGTTTATGTCTGTCTTTGTGTATATGTACACCAGGGAACTTAAATATTTGCTTATTTTCATTCTTGCAGATGAGAATGGAATATCTCCTATGAAATTCCATCTTCCACACAACTGTTAAAGGTACAGGAGGCCAGCCTTCATCTTTGTGTGCCTACCCTAGGATGGGTGATGAAATAGTTAAGCTCTCCCTGGTCAACTTCCTAAGTGAATTTGGCTTATAGTTCAAGTATCAGCTTATATTTATTTGTTTCACATTTCATGAAATCTGCTCTGGATGCCTGTGAGTGACTATTGGGCAAATTTTTGTCACGTGTGATGTTTGGGATAGTAATTGTATATATAGAAGTTTTACGTATACCTAGGACATGCTGATGTACAACTATGAATTGAGGCTATCTTGTAGAGTACCAGATTCAGCTATTCCTTTTATTAAGCATATAAATCGTTTTCTCAACATCCTATACCATTACTGACAATGAACTGTAATCCAACATAGTTTGGGGATACAGAAGGCTGCCATAAGGTATAACTGTAAAACCATAAACGGGAAATACATGTATAACTCAGTAAACCATGAGTATTATACATTATGAAAACAATCAGTAAGGTTTTCATTTTATTTTTTTTACACACCTGGCTTCCTGCACATAAATGCACCTGCAAATCCCAACAAAAATAGATCATTGAATTAATAAGAATGTACTAATGCTCATCACTGATTCAATGAGTTTTCTATGATTGGGACTTATGCTGGATTTGGGCCTATGTAAACAAAAGAAGCAATCTTCCATCGAAAATGTTTATTTGCCCATAGGTGTTTGAGTTTTTGCTGGTCAATGATGGCTCGCAACCACCATGTGTGGGAGAGTGTGAGTCTTTAGAACATACATTTCAGAGTTGGAGTTTACTTGTAAATACGAATTGTTGAAACCCACATTAGGTCCTCAACAAATGTTGGAAAAAAGAAGAGGTTTCAAACAGCATAAAACAGTAGTTTTCAATCTATGTTCTTGGAAATAATCATGCATTCAAGCTACAGAAAGCCAGATTAAGGCTGAATATCAGGTAAAACTTCTTAACTGTTAGAACAGTATGACAATGGAACCAGTTACCTCTGGAGGTGGAGAGCTGTCCAATGCTGGAGGCATTGAAGAGAAAATTGGACAAGCATCTGTCAGATCTGCTTTGATTTGGATTTCTGCATTGAGCGGGGGTAGGACTCGATGGCCTTCTCGGCCCCTTACAATTCAATTATTCTATTATTGAAAGGAAATACTGCATTTTCTTACAAGATGATAAAGAATGACACGCGAGCTCAACCTACTTGACTACACATGTCCTTCTACAAGGGATAGTTTTGGGGGAGATGGCCTTGAGCATATTCAAGGGCATATAAAACATAGTAGGGAAGAAACAATAATTTGCCCAAAACTTTGTAAAATTGACTTTTGAGGAGAAATGGTTTCAAGAAGTGCTCCCTACTTGATTTTGTTTCTCCAAATCATTTTGGTGATTCTTACTCTTTATTTGGGAGTAAGTTCCACTGAACTCAGTGGGCTTCCTTCTCATTATGCATGCATAGAGTTTCACGATCAAACATTATTTCACCTCCCCTCTGCCCTCCTCCAACAACCACTATGAGAAATGTTTAAAACCTTTGAACCTGTTTTCACGGGATTTTTGCACAATATTGCAGAAAGAAAATGAGAGTGAGTGAGATTTTAAAATCATTTTATTGGTTAAAAAATTGGGCTATGAAGCGACTTTAATAAACTTTCTTTAGTTACTATCCTTTTTCTTATTGCGTCTCTTAAATAAAATAGGTGGGGACCCACTTGTTGATGTTAGGAGGTGCTTGCACTGCCACAACAAGATATTTCTTCAGTTGTAGCACCCTTGCCCTGTTGGGGCAGTCTGGTGGTGCAGTGCAATAACAGAGTGTTGTCCTGCATGAACCACAGCAGCTCAGAATGAAAATATTAGGAGAGGTGGTAAAGCAATTTTTTGTAGCAATGATAGGGCTTTAGGTGGCAGTGGCAGGTTAGGAGAGACTGTATTGCATTTATGTTTGGGGCTTTTTTGCTAACTGTTTAGGTAGAGGCAACACTTACAGCAGCTGTGTAACTTCTGGTGATAGGAGAGCAGATTTAGCAATAGAACAGAATCATTTATTTATTTATTTATTTATTTATTTATTTATTTATTTATTCATTCATTCATTCATTCATTCATTCATTCATTCATTCATTCATTCATTTGATATATACCCTGCCTCCCTAGACAGCGTCTACTTGGGGCGGCTTACAAAATCATAAAATATCATTAAATAATAAAACATCACCATCGGAATAAACAACATTCATAATCATAAAAACATTTAAACAATAATATAATATGGTCAAGATGGGGAATGAAAGAAGAGAAAGATAGAATTCAAGGATTGACAGGAGGGAAGGCCTGCCTGAAGAGCCAAGGTTTTAAAGGGCTCTTAAAAACACCTAGCGAGGGAGCCAAGCAGATCTCTGATGGAAGGCTGTTCCATAGTCGAGGGGCCACTGCCGAGAAGACCCGGTTTCTTGTTCTTTCTTTCTGGGCCTCTCTTGGCGTTAGGCCCCTCAACCATCCCTCCTGGCTATGCCGAGTAATTCGGGTAGATCTGGGTGGGAGAAGGGGATCTGCCAAATACATGTAGAAACAATACAAACACCAATGGTGGATTTTACGTAGTATGGGATCTACATGTCACCCAGCCCTGTTATAAAGTTTCTTTTGCTCAACTACTCATATGATTTTTGCCTCTAAAACAGTAACAACCAAGGAGCATTTGGCTAAGAATTCCCATTTCGAATGTGCTGGTATAATGAAAAAGTAACAAATAATGTATTAAAAAATGTAGTGGGTGATTGGGGGCAATGACCCATGAGTAGTGGTAACGAATCCTTTCAAAAATTAATATTCTAAGCTGCCATATCCAGCATAGCCAAAACCCAAGATACCATTTGACTGGCATTCACGCACTAGACTCTACATCAATTGCTTGTCACATTCTGGCACTGTGATTAATTGAGTTGCCCACAAGTTTTGTTGATAAGACTGACAAAGCCTATCACACAGACATAGTCTTATCAGTACCGTGGTACAATGCCACCTACACAGCATGAATATTTCCCATGTGAATTGTCACTGTGACAGTCACATAAAAAGGAAACAAAAACAGCTGACTGCCCCACCATCACCTCAGCAATTGTTTACAACTGCAACATAGGGGAGGGAGGTAACAAGAAAATAGCAAGCAGCTCCAGAGGACTACACCCCAGTATCTTCCAGAACAGTGAGGGACAATTTATGGAAAGGTATTCCCTTGGTAAAAGTGAGAACCTCTGCTCCTGCTATTGGCTAAACACTCACAAGCAGGTTTGCAGGATCACAGTCTGGATGCACAGAGTATATCTCTGTTATACAGGTAGATCAGTTTGATGCCCTTTTGACTCTTATGATTCCAGCTGATGGAATCCTGGAATTTAGAGTTCAGTGAGATCATTGTCTGCTATAGACAATGTGAACTGCCTCAGAAAGTTCTAAGTACCTCACCAAACTAAAAATCTCAGGATAACTGAGGACTGAACTATAACAGATAAGGTGTTGTCAAACTGGTATAATTAAATAACATGTCCACTCTACCACTGGAGCTAGCCATTCATGACACTACTTGGTCTTACTCAAAGATAGAATGATAATGGTGCACATGTTGGTCAGTCATTTAGTCGTGTCTGACTCTTCGTGACCACATGGACCAGAGCATGCCAGGCCCTCTTGTCTTCCACTGCTTCCTAGAGATGGGTCAAATTCATGTTGGTAGCTTTGATGACACTGTCCAACCATCTCGTCCTCTGCTGTTCCCTTCTCCACTTGCCCTCACCACTTTCCTAACATCAGGGTATTTTCCAGGGAGTCTTCTCTCATCATAAGATGGCCAAAGTACTAGAGCCTCAGCTTCAGGATCTGTCCTTCCAGTGAGCACTCAGGGTTGATTTCTTTTAGAATTGATAGGTTTGTTCTCCTTGCAGTCCAAGGGACTCTCAAGAGTCTCCTCCAGCACCACAAATCAAAAGCATTAATTCTTCGGCGGTCAGCCTTCTTTATGGTCCAGCTCTCACTTACTTACATCGCTACTGGAAAAACCATAGCTTTCACTATGTGGACTTTTGTCGGCAAGGTGATGTCTCTGCTTTTTATTTATTTATTTATTTATTTATTTATTTATTTATTTATTTATTTATTTATTTATTTATTTATTTATTTATTTATTTATTTATTTATTTATTTATTTATTTATTTATTTATTTATTTATTTATTTATTTAACTGATTTTTACCCCGCCCCTCTAGACCATGTATACTCGGGGCGGCTTACAAAATAAAACAGTATAAAACAGTATAAAAATATATAAAATCATAAAATTACAAATTTCAATTTAAAACAATTAATTTAAAGAGAGGATTACCAAGATGGAAGAGCCAAAGAGAGAGAGAGAGAGAGAGAGAGAGAGAGAGAGAGAGAGAGAGAGAGAGAGAGAGAGAGAGAAAGACTTAATTGACTGGAGATGCTGTCTAGGTTTGTCATCGCTTTCCTCCCAAGAAGCAGGCGTCTTTTAATTTCGTGGATGCTGTCACCATCTGCAGTGATCATGGAACCCAAGAAAGAAAAATCTGTCACTGCCTCCTTATCTTCCTCTTCTATTTGCCAGGAAGTGATGCGACCAGTGGCCATGATCTTAGTTTTTTTCATGTTGAGTTTCAGACCGTTTTTTGCACCTCTTTCACCCTCATTATGAGGTTCTTTAATTCCTCCTTACTTTCTGCCATCAGAGTGGTATCATCTGCATATCAAAGGCTTTTGCATAGTCAATTAAGCAGAAGTAGATGTTTTTCTGGAACTGAGGCCTACCTTGGAGGATTTTGAGCATAACCTTGCTAGTGTGTGAAATGAGTGCTATTATACGGTAGTTGGAGCATTCTTCAGCACTGCCCTTCTTTGGGACTGGGATGTAGACTGATTTTTTCCAATCCTCTGGCCACTGCTGAGTTTTCCAAACTTGTTGGCATATTGAGTGTAGCACCTTAACAGTGTCATCTTTTAAGATTTTAAATAGTTCAATTGGAATGCCATCACGTCCACTGGCCTTGTTGTTAGCCATGCTTTCTAAGGCTCACTTGACTTCACTCTCCAGGATGTCTGGCTCAAGGTCAGCAACCACACTATCTGGGTTGTCTGGGACATTCAGGTCTTTCTGGTGTAATTCCTCTGTATATTCTTGCCACCTCTTTTTGATGTCTTCTGCTTCTGTGAGGTCCCTACCATTTTTCTCCTTTATCATGCCCATCTTTGTACAAAAGGTTCCTTTCATATCTCCATTTTTTTAAACAGATCTCTGGTTTTTCCCTTTCTATTATTTTCTTCTATTTCTCTGCACTGTTCATTTAAAAAGACCCTCTTGTCTCTCCTTGCTATTCTTTGGAAGTCTGTGTTCCATTTTCTGTAACTTTCCCTCTCTCCCTTGCATTTTGTTTCCCTTCTCTTCTCTGCTATTAGTAAGGCCTCGTTGGACAGCCATTTTGCTTTCTTGCATTTCCTTTACTTTGGGATGGTTTTTGTTGCTCCCTCCTGTACAATGTTACGAGCGTCCATCCATGGTCCTTCAGGCATTCTGTCTACTAAATCTAGTTCCTTAAATCTGTTCTTCACTTCTACTGTGTACTCATGAGGAATTTGGTTTAGATCATACCTGACTAGCCCAGTGGTTTTTCCTACTCTCTTCAGTTTAAGCTTGAATTTTGCTCTAAGAAGCTGATGATCAGAGCCACAATCAGCTCCAGGTCTTGTTTTTGCTGACTGTATAGAGCTTCTACATCATTGGCTGAAGA
The DNA here is from genome assembly GCF_051106095.1 of Pogona vitticeps. Lineage (NCBI taxonomy): Eukaryota > Metazoa > Chordata > Lepidosauria > Squamata > Agamidae > Pogona > Pogona vitticeps. The sequence goes on along the minus strand of NC_135787.1, from coordinate 21,523,945 downwards.
GAACATAATCAATCTGATTGTGGTATTTCCCATCTGGTGATGTCCATGTGTAGAGTCACTTCATGTGTTGTTGGAAAAGAGTGTTTGTGATGAACAACTTCTGCTCTTGAGAAAACTCTATAAGCCTTTCCCCTGCTTCATTTTGAACTCCAAGGCCAAACTTACCTGTTGTTCCTTTTATCTCTTGACTCCCTACTTTAGCATTCCAGTCCCCTATAATGACAAGAACGTCTTTGGTGTTAGTTCTAGAAGGTGTTGTAAGTCTTCATAGAATTAGTCAATTTCAGCCTCTTCAGCATTAGCGGTTGGTGCATAAACGTGGATTACTATGATGTTGAAAGGTTTGCCTTGGATTCGTATTCGCATCATTCTATCATTTTTGAGATTGTATCCCATTACAGCTTTTCCCACTCTTTTGTTGACTAAGAGGGCTAGTCCATTTCTTCTATGGGATTCTTGCCCACAATAGTAGATATGGTAATTGTCTGAATTGAATTCTCCCATTCCCATCCATTTTAGTTCATCGACGCGCAGGATGTCAATGTTGATTCTTGCCCTCTCCTGTTTGACCACATCCAGCTTACCGAGGTTCATAGATCTTACATTCCAGGTTCCTATGCGGTATTTTTCTTTGCAGCATTGGACTTTCCTTTCACTTCCAGGCACATCTACAGCTGAGCGTCCTTTCGGCTTTGGCCCAACCACTTCATTAGCTCTGGGGTTACTTGTACTTGTCCTCCTCAGCTCTTCCTCAGTATAATCTTGGACGCCTTCCGATCTGAGGGGCTCATCTTCCAGCATCATATCTTTTAACCTTTTGTTTCTGTTCATGGGGTTTTCTTGGCAAAGGTACAGGAGAGGCTTGACAGTTCCTGCTCCAGGTGGATCGCGTTTAGTCAGAACTCTCCACTGTGCCCTGTCCGTCTTGGGTGGCCCTGCACAGCATAGCCCATAGCTTCTCTGAGTTACTCAAGCCCCTTCGCCATGACAAGGCAGCAATCTGTGAAGGGGAATGGTACACATACATCATACCTTTTTCAGCAATGTCAGGAAAAGAAATGAGCAGCTTTCCTAAATAACTGAAGGAAAGAAATGTATTTTTACGAAAATGCATCTGTTTTTGTTTTGTCTTTAATTTCATTTACTGAAACATATTTATAAAATGATAGAAGAAACTGGGAGTATACTTTGCCAAGACAATATGCTAAGAATCACTTGGGAAGGAGTCAATTTTCCAAGCTCTGGATTGTCAGAATAAATCACAAACATTAACACTGACATGTTGTCAAGAGATCAGAAAGCCTGGAGGGGACACATATAGTGTAACTCCTCCATAGGTGTCAAGCCTACACACTGCACAGATTCAGAATTCCATTTACTTCCTTCACAGAAGATGCCAGCCACAGAGACTGGCGAAACGTTAGGAAGAACAACCTTCAGAACATGGCCAAAGAGCCCGAAAAACCCACAACAACCAATGGGGTTACAATTTATAGATTTCTTCCCTCTAAGTTCATATGAATGGATGCTTTTCTATAGACCATTATTATTTTCACAAGACTTAAGTCAGGAGAAATTCCTGTGGAATTGTGCCCATTATAACATATGCTGGCTTTGCAAATGATTCATCATCAAGTTCTAAAAATTCTGTAACTTTGCCCCTTCCCCCAAATCTCTGTAATATTAATGAATTTCTTTAAACACACGCACAGACACACACAAGTAGGTTCTTGATCACAATGACAGCTGTACCTACATTCAGCCCAAAGTTGTTGTGCGCTTTCCTTGGACATACCCATTCAGTATGGGGAGGTCCCAGTTGGGGAGGGGAGGCCTGGTAAGCAAAGACTATATGATCCTCCAGAAATACAAGTGAAAACATAAAGTCACAGTTTCCATGTATCTGATTAAAGAAACTCTCATAGGGCATGTCAAGATTGCAGTTCAGGCATGCTAGACACTGCTCCTAATTGAAATGCATGTCTATTTACATCTTTTCCCCTGTGGTTTTCTGTGATAAGAAAAGAAAACAGAAGTAAAAAAGGGCAGACATGGGCTGCAAGTTAAAGATGATATGTATGTATGTATGTATGTATGTATGTATGTATGTATGTATGTATGTATGTATGTATGTATGTATGTATGTATGTATGTATGTATGCATGCATGCATGCATGCATGTATGCATGTATGCATGTATGCATGTATGCATGTATGTATGTTGGTAGGTAGGTAGGTAGGTAGGTAGGTAGGTATCTATCTATCTATCTATCTATCTATCTATCTATCTATCTATCTATCTATCTATCTATCTATCTATCTATCTATCTATCTATCTATCTATCTATCTATCTATCTATCTATCTATCTATCTATCTATCTATTTGTCACTTATAGGCTGCCTTTTTCCCAATGAGGGAACTACATTTCCCACAGATTTCAGTGACCGCAGTGGAAATGTATTCTATGAAAGCTCTTGATGCTATGGGTTGCATCCTGATTTAGGTGTGTACAACTCCACCTTCTTCTCCCCATGGCAGAACTTCCAACCTGCTGAAAGTGCTGAGCAGAATGCCAGGGGGCCCTGATGAATGGAGTGAGATTTCATCCATAAGCTGAACCATTGTACCTTTGGGAAATGGATCCTGGATCCTTCCCATTATATGTATTGATCCTTAAAATGCAACAAGACTTGTCTCTGTATTTTGCAGGGTTCAAAATGTTCTTGTCTAAATTATAGAGATTATCCTGTGAAAGGTATTGCCTCAATATATATTACTTTTAAGGTCTATTTTGTTTGGCTGAACAAGGGATGTATCACTATACACTTTAATAGGGCTGGGTGAGAATTGGTTCCAGCTTGTTTCTGAAAAAATTGTCAAAACTTGCGAATTTATTGAAGAATTTGCCAAAATGTTCAAGTGTCTTCATATCTGGGATGGAAAGAAATTAAATTCTAAAAATTCAATGTGGGAAAAACTGAAAGAGGGAAATATCCCGTTCTTTTTTTTTCTTTAAAAAAATTTTTAAACATAATTTCCCTTCACCCAGATTATCACTTCATCTGTTGTTGCTTTATCTTTTGTGATTGCAGAAAGGAGAAGATTGACCTTTCTAACTCTCCCATGTATTCAGACTCTTTTAGATTAGGGCCATTAAGCAAATAGGTGACATCCTATCCCAGCTGCCTTGTTCTGGAAATGGTGCAATTGTTGCTTGAGTGAATGATTAGATAACATGTGCAAACGAAATAAGGGACAATAGGAGAGCAAAACAATTGCAATCACTTTGGAGATAAGACTTTAGTAGTTCCCCTGTCTGTACCCAAACTCATGTGGCACAGTGTGTTGCTAGTAATGAGGAAGCGGTGACAGCTATTTATGTCAGGTCCTTTTGAATTTGCAAACAGAACTTGACAAAACTAAAGCAAGTGTCAAGAGGTTGCTTTACACTTGATTGCACTACATAATGTGATACGAAGACATTTCAGAAAAGTTTAATGCAACAGGGGGAAAAATTGTGTGCTTTGTTGGACAAAAAGCCAGATCGTGTTAAGCAAGCATAACTGACATGACACATGAGGATTTCCTCTTTTAACAGCACACTTAAAATACCCAAAGCTGACAATATTAATGGTTGCGAGACGTTCAGCAGAAAGTTGGCAACCAGTTTAGTAGCACAACTTTGGTACCAAATCCTGCAGGAAAAAAAGGAAGTATAGCTTCAGTTCTCCAAATAAAGCCACTGGTGTAGTGGTAAACTTGGAGGTGCAGGCTGTCATCATGGCCACACCCCTCAAATGTTAAAAATGTAGATGGTTGTATTTGTGTTTGTCTATTCATCTATGTCACACAGAGGGGACATAGAGAGCTCATATATTTTTGCTGGGAAAATCAGCTTCCTCCTCCATCAGCTCTTGTGAGGACTGCAGCTAAGCTCTAAGGGAAGAGACCAAGACCGGTAAACTGTGAGGAGTGACAGACAAAATTGTTGCACTTCATCATCAAAAATCTTGGCACTTAAGCCTTGTGATCACTAGGTCTAGTACAAAATGAAAGGAAACGTATTTCAGTCCATTAGCTTAAGCTGATGCATTCTGTTTTTCACTTCATATATTTCCAAGAAGCCTGTGGTCTACATAAGAGTATGAAGAAATGCCTAACAGGTTTGTTCAGGACCGTATGCACTCTGCATTGGTGGAGGAGGGGTGATCATAACTCTAAATCAACTGCAATTATCTGCTAAAAAATAGTGCCTTCCCTAAAGTATGCATGCTGAAGATACAATGGATTCTCTAGGTGCAATGTAAGGAAATGGATTTACAGCTGTTTCCTTACATTGTACCACTTGCTCTATCAGCTACAGGGAGAAGGAAGGAGCTACAGACAACACAGATGCTCCGTGCTACTCACTTTTGAAGTTATGAGATTTCATTGAACATCATTTCAAGTTTTATCTCCATACCATAAGAACTATGAATTTATTTTAAAGCGAAAGTCAAGATTCATGAGATGCAGATCTGCAAATAGATTTGATTGCAGTTGCAGAATATACACAAGGTCAAATGAGACAATACATTCAGTGCCTGTATGAATTTCAGATGTCCTGTTAGAAATAATAGTAAGAGAGCTGTTATAACACTCCAATGTTGTGATTTTTAATAAGTGATTACTGTTAATATATAGAACACTATTGTTGCTAACAGCCGTGGTCATTCCAAGTTTAAAACACAAGTAAAAAACCGTTTGATCAAGGGTTGAATATTAGACAAATGCTACAGTTATGAAGGTATACACCAATAATCAACAAACAATGAATAGCACCCTTTATGCTTTTTTGAGATGTCATCATGCAAGTTATTTATTCCATTAAAACTTTTAAAAAGTCCTAGTGAATAATTTGCTATTATTTGTTATATAGTACATAGTACTATATAGAAGTAGTACATTTTTATATATTTCAATATTTGTCTTTATTTGCATTTCCAAGTCAAAAGTGAGTAGCATGGAGAAGGATTTACCCATTTTCAATCAAAACTAACTGAAAATACCTTCTAGATGGTAGCCACCTTCTGGTGGCAGGGTGGAGATTTAACTCAAACTAGCTTAGCAGGCAGACTCTGCCAGTAGACAGATTCTAGGAGCTTTTTTTAAATTGCTGATCCTTTCCCAGTCTCAACATTCTTCTCTTTGTAAGCATCAACCACACCCAATAATGCACCTTTTCACCTCCATAAAAAAAAAACATGTCAACATGACTAAACAAATACAGGGAACTATGTGATCTCTTTGCAGATCAATTACGAAACTAAACCCTGGTTGCAAGTCTCAAGGCATTCATCCTAGGATAATTATCAACCAATTTGAACTGTGGATGTACGGTGTCCTAATTTTTTAAAAAAAAATACAGTCAAAGAATCATGTTGTGCATGAACCTCAACAGAAATGGACAAATTCTAACTAGAAGTATGACACAGTTTGTTTGATTTATTATGTCATCCCATGAGTGCATGCACTACTGTGAGGTGTCTCCCCGTTTTTTTCTTTTGTATAAATGATTAAACACTTCCTGAAGTACGTTCAAAATGGTGTAATTTGCTGGCAGTTGGATTCTGGCAGGTGTAGTTAATAAAATCAACTTTTCCGGTCTCTGGCCAAGTCCTGCTCAACCCAGAGCACTGAACACAAATGAAGACAAGAGACTGTCTTCAATTAATGAAGCAAATTGCCATCTAAACCCAGGCTTACTCACTCATCATAGAAGCATGTGCAATTCTGCTCAACTACCTAGATTCCCATTGTGATATAATAGGTACTTCTCCTTTCCAGCTTCCTGAATGGCATCTGTACTAGTAATCCAAAAGAATAATAAACTATTATTAGAATTTTTACTAAGACCAGGCTTTCAACTCAATCTTCTTTTTCTTCCTCTATTCTATTTGTTCATCGCTTTCTTATAGGATGCTGTTGGTCAAATTTTGGAACCATTTTAGCTTCTACTAAGCATTTGACTTTTCTTTTAACATTGTGAGATCACTGGTGACTGCTAGAACATGTTGCTTGCTTTCCAAAACTTTTTATTTCCCTTAAGATCACTCCATCTGTTTCACTTAGCTGCTCAACAAAATTTTTCCATGTTTTACAGTTTTAACTCTGGCAAAGACTGTGTTTCCCCCCCCGTCTGTCCAGCTTTAATGTAGTGGCTGTAGTTCAGTCAACATTTTGTCCAAATAGAAAAGTTAATCCATTTATCATAGATTTTACTGGAACTTGGTCTCTTTTCTAGGATTATATTGTGCACTGTAATTCTGAAACTGAATCAGCTTTGCTTATTGGCTGCTTGTTTCAAAACTAAAACACCTGTTAAACCCACCAATTTATGCTACAGAGCTTTAAAGTCCTTAACGCAGAATGACACCCAGTCCTGGCACACCTTCATTGACTCTGTGGCGTACAGCCCTGCCCTCACCTGTCCATCACAGCTGAGCAGTGGAAAAGGAGCCAATGAGCGAACGGAAGGTGGTGCCAAGGGGGGAGGGGTTTGGATATAAAGGCTGGTGTGTGGAGTATGAGAGTCAGTCAGTGAGTTCAGAGAAGTGAGTCAGTGAGTGAGAGAGATTCTGGTATTGAGAGACTGTGTGAAACTGAAGAGTGAAATAAGAGTGAGGGAGAGATCTGTGGGGACGCTGAATGGTAGTAATGATTCAGATTCAAGTGATTATCAACCTGTGATTTACCTACTGCATATTAATCAAATGTTACCCTCCCTGATCAAATAAATAAGTTTAAGTTTCAAAGTTACACATGTCTCCTTGAGTGATTGGTATTGAGACAGCAATACCTGGTGGCAGTGAAGAAGGAAGAAGAGCAAGAACCTCCTGGAGGCCTGAGAGAATAGGGGCTTCAGAGGGGTCGCAACAGACTCCTTGTCAGTTTTTGTGCCTGATTCAAAGTGTTGGTTGTGACCTATAAAGCTCTTAACAAGTGAGGACCATGGATGTCAGAACATCTGTCTCAGAAATCAGCTACCCATTTCACTAGTTCCTCTGAATTCATGTTGCTAAAAGCGGCTACACCGAGGGAGGCCAGAAAGGTGAAGACAAGGCACCTAAGCTCTGGAATAGATTGCCAACAGAGATACAATAGGCTCCTTCCTTCCTTATTTTGAGGAAATTGTTGAAAACAGAACTATTCAAAGCTGCCTTCAATGAACCAATCTCCTGGATGCTGTTAATATTTTACTTTATTTTTCTTGCCTTCTTCTCTTTTTTTCTTTCTTGTATGATTTTTTCCCCTTTTGTTTTAATCCCCATAGTGTTGCATGCACTGTTATGTCTGGTCTATGGGAATTTTAAGAGTTAGCTTGTAAACAGCCAGTATCAAGGAAAGAGAGAAGGGGAAACTGTAGTTGCAGAATATAACACAGCAGAAAGAGGTGTTAAAATTAGTGCACCTAAAGAATGTAATAGGGGGAAAAAGAGGAGAGAATCCATGAAAAATTGGGTTTTCCTCAGTTGCATGGAATACAGTGCTGTGTATCCTAAGTACTTGACTCCATACCTAAGGGCCAAACTTTCTAGACATTAATTGCATCCAAATATATTGTGTAAATACCAGCCAGTGGGAGGTGAGTTGTCCCTCTCACGTTCACAATTAAAAAAATGCTTCTTCACACCTTCTATCTGCCTTTCAAGAAAGTTCAGCTGGGGATGGATATTCAGTTCCCCTGGAGAAATGGATTTAAAGGTTTGGGATAGCTATGGATGATGATACCAAATAGAAAAAGATGGCAAAAGAGGTGCATTGGGTTCTATAGTGAGAAGATGCCATGAGTTGGCATGCATTAGGACTAGGTTTGATGTTGGGAAAGTGTGAAGGCAAGAGGGCGAGATGGTTGGACAATGTCACTGAAACTACCAACATGAATTTCACCCAACTCCGGGAGGCAGGCGAAGACAGGCCTGGCGTGCTCTGGTCCATGGGGTCATGAAGAGTTGGATACAACTTAACAACTAAACAACAACAAGGACTAGGCTTTGAATTTGGCCCCAAATCCGAAAGAATATATACCCAATTTTCTTGGGATTGCAATCATGTTGATTCTTGATAGAGTCAATTTTAATTTATACAATAGGACCCTCTTATCTATGGGATCAATAGCTGTGCTTCACTTATCTACTTTGAAAACAATAAAAATGTGAAAAGAAAATTCCAAGAAATATATATTTCTAAAGATTAAGTTAACAAAACTAGCCACTAGTGGGACCGAGAGACCATGTTATGCGTAGTATTTGCTAGAGATACCGTATTTTTCGCTCCATAAGACGCACCTTTCCATAAGACGCACCAATTTTTTAGGTGAAGAAAACAGGAAAATATAATCTGTTTTCTTCGCTCCATAAGACGCACAGACTTTCCACCCCCCTATTTTGTGGGAAAGAAGTGCGTCTTATGGTGCAAAAAATACGGTATATATTTCCACAATGTCATTATCAGAACTGGCCACTAGCAGGAGTCAGAGACCATGCTATATATAGGGCACATTATTAAAATACGATTCACTACAATTTGTGTTTTTCAGCACCCACAGGAAGCCTTGAAACCAATCCTCCATGGATACAGGGTCCTTCTGTATATCAGGGGATACACTCACATTCAGAGCAAACTTTGGGAGTGGATATGATTTTCCGACTGTTCTGGATTTGCACAAAAAGCAGCATATACTTATTTTAAACATGTGTCATGTCCTGATAGACTCCCCTTTCTCTCAACGAGATGTTTGTTAGAACTGCTCTTTCTATACTCTAAAGAAATACTAGCAAAGTGCTTACCTACTGCACAATCAGAGACACAGTTACTTTGTGCAACATGGTTCTTTCTGTGAAAAACACCTTTTCATAAGTACTATGCACACACCGTGTACATTTCAAGTGTGCTTTGTGCCAACAATGTACCAGAAAGAGCTACATATGTGCCATAAAGGACCATAACACCTGAGTGACAGTGTTCCATTCAAAGGTTTCATGCAATGCAAACACTGTAGCATTTTGATATGCAGTCAGCCTAAATCTTATGCTCCCCCAAGGCAGGATGGGCAAGGAAAACTGACTTTTCTATCCATTGCATAAATGGGTGGCTTTTGACAATCTCTGGAGCTGGCATAGCGTCATGCCAATAGCAAAAGTGGCAATGGGGTCTGTAGGAATAAGGATTTGGTGCATGCCTGTTCTCCCCTTCTCAGGCACCTTCATCCACCTATCTCCACCCCATCACCCCTTCTCAGCAGTGAAAACAGAGTCTAGATTTGAAACTGCATATCCACAAAGTTGCTCTGGAAGTTCTCCACTGATAGAGTCATATTTGAAGATACATCTATCAGTGTCACACTATTTTCACCACAATCTAAGGCCCAACACTGCTGTGTCCAGGGTTCTCATTGTTTTAGGAAAGAGTATAGAAAACCTTTCCAATATTCATTAAGAGGCACCAACCAGTTTCCATTCAAGCTCTTAAAAGACCATTAAGCAAAATCAAATAAAACATTTAACTACTAGAGGCATTTTTTTACAAAAATACATGAAATAAAATGGAGTACTAAATTTAATCTGCTACTTGGTAAAATATTTGGAAGACAAAACACCCAAGATCTCAACTCTTTTTTTTCCAGATGTTACTACTTCAGTAACTTCTTCTGTAAATCACATGTTAATACTTGGGAATCACAGTCTAAACAGTTGATTTGGTTATTTTAATGATATATCATAGAGAACCCCAAACTGCATAAGAAAACAATAGAAGGGGGGGAAATCACTTAAAACTGGATGTTTGCTTGCATAGCTTCATAGACAATGAGCAGAACAATTTGTTAAAAATAGTTAGTGAAGCACAAATGGCAAATATTTCACTGTTATATCTTTTTATTGTCCTATAACATATAAGCTGACCCATATCCCCTATTCCAGGTGGCTGAAACATGCCGTATTCCCTTCTCTGTTAAATATTTATAGCTAAACTCCAGTTCACTAAAGTACCTGAACTTAATTTTTCATGCATAGCCCTTCTGATGTAAAAAACCTTATGTAACAATTCCATCTAAGTCAAAGGAACAGTGCCATCTGACTATGAAGCTTTCCCAAATTATCAGTGAACAGCACAGTGAAAGTCTAATTTACACACATTTATTGCATATGATCTATCAGCTCTTCCCATCTTAGTGCCTCTGGTGGGTATGATCACATTTTCCTAGCATTTGGAATGCAAGATGTTATCCCAGGAAAAAGACAATTCCTCCCACCTCCAACAAACACACCATTTGAACTGCTTGGGAATAGCTGTGTGCATTGTTAAACTTATTCCTTCTGCATGAACAGCAAGGTCTTCACCAGTGTTTTGATCTCAAATACAAACAATGCTTAGCTTCCTCAGAAACAGAGTGAGAGAAGCCAACCAAGTCAGGAGGGTAGAGGGACCAACCAAACAGTAGAAGTACTGGATCATATAGAATCCAGCCATAGGCCTTGTAGGCCAAAATCCCTCCTCAGATCCTCATGTCAAGCTCCAAGTCTCCACCAAACCAGGAGACATTATCTCCTGGGTCAGATTTCCCCAAGGAACAGCAAGCCTTGCCTACTCAACAATTCTGGCAATGCTGCAGAAAGGCATTGACATAGGGTGACACCGCTGGCCTTAAGGCATGAGTTAAAGATCTTTTAGGAGTTCCACTGTACAGGTAGGGTGTGGTGCTGAAGATAAATAATCTGAACTGTGACTCTGTGTAGACCAAGCTCCAGATTGTCTGTTTGGAGCTGCCCAATGTCCTGTTCTATCTTATCCCATTCACAGTCCTATCTTGCCTGCTATAATGGTGGACTGATTCACACCCTATATCCTTTTGACTATTGCAGTCTTCCCCAACCTGGTGTTCTCTGAACATGTTGCACAACAACTTCCAGCATCCCCAGGAAGTAACTGGGCCACACAAAGCCCCTAATTTGGGGAAAGTTAGCCTATGCTTGGTTTGCCCCAGATCTTCCTCCTACCTTGCAAGATCCTAATCAGGGCTGCCAAAGCTATGACATCACCAGTTTGAGAACACACTTTGAAAATTATGATTTCCTTATTGTCTTGGTAATTACATAGATTCTAGGAAAGAACTAGCTGGGTTTTGTTTTTGTTTTCTTTCCCTGTGGTATTTTAATACAGCCATAAAGACCTTTATTCATGATTACTTTACAATATCAAAAAACTGAGCATGTTATTTCTTTATTTGCATTTATTCAATTTCTAGCATGCCTTTCTCCCAAACTGGCACTCAAGATGATTCACAATGTGATAGTTTTTAAAAACAGATAAAGATTTATAATGTTAAAAAACAATTAAATATGATACAATCTTAAAATACGTCTGGGTTAAAAGAATTAAAAGCATGACAATAAAAGTGTACAGCACCACACTCATTATGGTTATCCAAAGCTTGGGAGAATTATTTATTAAGATACAATTATTCCTGTCCCCTAGCCAGTCCAATCACACACACTATATTCTGAATTTATTCTTCACTATCATTGTGATATAGATAACATACATTGAATACTGCAGTGTATCAAAGTCTTTTTAAAAAAACCACAACAGTTTGTGCTTTATAGACTACAGGAAAGGCTTTGTCTTTGTAGATCTTGAAAAGCTATGGACTGTTCTAAAAGAAATGGGTGTTTCTCTTCATTTGATTGTCATAATGCATAACCTAAACTCTGGACTAGAAGCTAGTGTTATGATAAAATATGGAGGAAAAGTGAATTTCGTTGTATGTGTATATACATACAATGACAATAAATTATTATTATTATTATTAAAAGAATGGTTTCCCATAGGCAAAGGTATTAGATAAAGGTGTATTTATCTTCCAATCTCTTTGATCTATATATACATCATATGAAAAGGTGGATTAGAGTGAGAAGAAAGAGGTGTGAAATTGGTGGAAGAAATGTCAGTAATTTAACATACGTACAAGACACAATATTATTGGCAGAAAACATTGATGACAAAGGATCATTGTTGAACGTTAAAGAAGAAAGTGAAAAGCCAAGATAACAGCTGAACTTTAAGAAGGAAAAATCATTACTACAGAAGAGTCACTTAACATTAATATTGGTGATAAAAGCCCTCTAAATTGTTAAACTTTTTGTACCTCTGTTCAGTCGTCAATCCAAATGAAGACTGCAACTTAGAGATCAGAAGACTGAAACTCAGAAGGACAGCAATAAAGGAACTAGAAAATAAAATAAAAACATATCACTGGAGACCAAGATCATCTATGCTGTGGCACTCTCCAATTATTATGTAATTATTATGGGTGTGTAAGCTGGACAGTGAAGAAGGCTGATGGGAGGGAAAAACATTCATGGAGTTGGACAAGAGCTTTAGAAACCATCGTCCACCAGAAAGACAAATACTTGAATTCTTGAGCAAATCAAGCCTGTACTCTAACTAGAAATTAAAATTACTAAACTGAGGCAATTGTATTTGAGCATGTCATGAAAAAAGAAGACTCATCAAAAATACAATAATCCTAGGTGAAGTGGAAGGCAGTAGAAAAAGAAGAAGTCTGAAAGAGGAAGAACTGATTCAGTAAAGGAAGCCATGGCCTTTAGTTTGCAAGATTTGATCAGTGCTGTTAATGTCAGGACTTTTTGGACATCATTAATTCATAGTGTCACCATCAGTTCAAGCAGACTAACCTTGTCTATAGCTTTTCTGGAAAAGATAATCCTTCTTCTGAAATATTATATGGATAGTCTTATGGTGCACTTGGAATTAGTAGAGTTCTTGGAAGGTCAAGAGCTTTTGCCAGGTTTGTTTAATGTGTCAACAATACCCTTTACTGGAAATAGAGGAAATGGCTACAATTATTATTGTCTACGACCTTTCACTTAGTACAGTAGGACCATAGTATCCCTGGGAGATTGGTTCCAAGCCCCCCTTTAGATGAAAATACAGAAATATTGAACACTATACATTGCATGGTCTATGGCTCTGTCTATTGGCCAGCTATTGTAAATGCACCCTGGGAATACATACAAATAGATATTTCTGGGGTTTCTTATTTAGTATTTTTCAGGCAGTAGATAGAAGGGATCTGTAACATACAGCCCTGCTCTCACCTGTCCGTCACAGCTGGGCAGTGGAACATCAGCCAATGAGCGGATGGAGGGTGGTGCAGAAGGGGGAGGAGCTGAAATATAAAAGGGGGTGTGTGAGATGTGAGAGGAATGGAAAGATTGAGAGTTAGTGATTACCATGTTAGTAGGCCTATGAGCCAAAATAGTCAGTGAGGAAAAGTCTGTGTGATTTAATGAATGAGAAACAGTGATTTACAACTTGATTTACTACCTGTGATTTACTTATTTAATTTTGTTATTCCAATAAACAAGTTTTGTTTGGAAGAAACACTTGTCCTTTTTAAATATTGATTATAATTGGTGGCAGCAGTTGAAGAGGAAAAGTAGTGAGCACTCCTGGAGGCCTGAGTGGATAGAGGCTTCAGAGTGGCCCGCTACAGGATCCTACTGTATAATAGCCACACACTGTTTGTAGGAGACTTTGAAAAGTATTTGAAGCTGCAACTTGTGGAAACTGAGTGGCTAGTCTTTTGTCAGAAGGGCACCGTGTAGACCGCATCACATCAGGCCTATATCAACTTCACTGCTTTCCAGCTTGGGTCCATGCCTTAAATGCATGGCACTAATTTTGACTCATAAAATAACTTTGGGCCAGATATCTACCAGACTTCCTCCTTTCACATGAATCTGTCTGTAATTTGCAATTAGCATTGAAAACCTGCTATATGCACTATCATATAGAGGGGAGGGAAATGTGCTAAAAAGAAACACAAAACCCAACAAGACCTTTCCATTTGAAGACATCCTGGTTCAAGGATAATCTGTGTGGAGACAAGTGGCTGTGAAGTTACCCATCAACAGTTAGCACATGGACAATAGACCAATTATACATGCAACCTAGACACAGCCCCTTTCCCATTCTGGCGAGATCCATTGTGTTTATGGCTCATTATCATTTATAATGATAATTCCTCAACTTTACACATTTTGTACAGAATCATCTTCTGACAACTTTTTTAGTGACAAAGTTCCTGTTTTAGAGCAATGTACCTTCACACACTTGCAATTCTTAATAAGCAGGTGCACTGTCTTTGGATCAGAGCGCTGTTTGGCCCATCCTTGCTCATAGCCATCTTTTTCCCCCATTTGTAGGATTTTTGTAAAAAGGGAGATCCAGAAATGCACAGACAATGTCATGAATCTGGAGCTGGACTAGGTCAGAATGTCTCCTAAAGGGTATGGGTAGGTAAGGACCAATCTGTATGTCCTTTATTTGTGTACAGAGTAGGTTAGAGGCTTCCACAAATGCCTAATTCTTACCAATTTCTGGAAAGATATTACATAGTTTTCCTCTGATGTCTTTCAGCAGATGGAAGCTGGTTGCTTGCGTATTGCTGTTGGCAATAGTTAAACATATGGGACTGGATTCTCAATTTGACATGCAGTGAGGTAGAGAAAAAGACTGAGATATATTAAATCACAGACATCCCTGTTTGGAAACCATGTCATCAATTCTCCTTGCATATATTGTTGTTGTTTTTTTTGTCTAGACACTTTTACTGTGACCATGCTGGGATCAAAACAGTTTAATTCAAATAGAGTGAGCAGGACGCTACTAGTAACAATATATTAACAGAAGAATATAGTGCTCTGGAATAGTTGGGAAAGTGTTTCTGGATAGAATGAGCATCTTTTTAGGAAATATTTCAACATGGTAAAAATCTGTAGGAAAAAACGTGGAAGAAATCAAATAAATATTTGCATATTTTGCCTATGCAAGCCAATGTTGCTTGACAAGATTTAAAAACAACATTGTTTTTTTCATTTCCAGCTGTCACTCTATATTTCACAGCAAATGAACATGCTTGGTGCTTGTTGGACTTTGTGTGTGTGTGTTGCATGTTAAGTTTTGGAAGTATGATTCTATGTTTAGAAACATCAAGCAGCCCATGATTTGCTCTTATTTCTCAATGACCCTCTTTCGTCTGAACTTTGGAAAGGATTGCTCATATTAAAATACAATTCTCAGAATTCGTCAGTCAATATGGAACGGGTCTGGAGCATTTTAGTCCGAAACAAGAGCAAACATTTCCAAATTCACTAAGGAGGAACCTCGTGGTGCAGTGGTTAAACTGCTGTACCGCAGCCAAAACTGTGCTCACAACCCAGGGTTCAATCCCAGGTAGCCGGCTCAAGGTTTACTCAGCCTTCTATCCTTCCAAAGTTGTAAAATGCCAAGGTGCTGGGGCCTGTCTTAGTTGTGTACACAGTCAAGCACCTGATTCCACAATTGAGATCTGCCCCAGCACTTTGTCAATCATCCATAAATAGATGCGACATGTTACACAAAACGTACATGAACACAAATAGGATTCCCGCCAATGAGTTGTTTTTTAAAATATTACGTTCTGAGTTACGATACTTCGTTCAGAAATGGTGAACATACTGAGATCAGAAATGGAGCAGGAAAGTGTGATTCTGTGCTTATTGTCACAACCATAATGTTGCTTGGATAGGTTTACATTGTACTGTATTCAGCCTTGTTGAAGAGATTTTCATTAGCAGTTAGATATATGTACGTACATGTCTGCAGAATACAAGCTCAATTTAGAAGTATATGGAACAACCTTTTCCATTTTCCTATCCTTCTAGTGTGTTGGGCTATACTCCCCATCATTCCTTGCCCACATGAGTTAAGAAAGATGACCGTTTAAATCCAACACATGTAGAAAACAGCAGGGTGGTGAAAGTTAATGTACAGAAATGTGCAGTACACAGATAGCCTTATGCTCTTCTTGCACATGTATTTGTATTTATTTCATCCTACACTTAGGGTGGACAACTTTTTCTTCTGTTGAGAGCCACATTCTCACTGGAAACCATCTCTCTCTCTCCCGTCTCTCTCTCCCGTCTCCCTCTCCCTCTCCCTCTCTCTCTCTCTCCCTCCCTTCCTCCCTCTCTCTCTCTCTCTCTCTCCAAGCTGGTTTCAGGAACACTAAAATACAATGTTATTTCTCCTGTCCTTGTGCCTTTGCATCAGCTGCCAGTATGGTTCTGGGCCGAGTTCAAGGTGTTAATATTGACATTCCAAACCTTGAACAGTTTTTCACCCTTGTTGCTTGACAGATCACCTCTCCTTCAGGTCCACTTCCCATCCCACCTGCACCTCCAAATCCCTGATGCTACAGGAAGGCCCAGTAAACCACAACTAGGAACATCTCAGTGATGGCTGCTTCCCTTCAGATTTCCCTCACAGTGGAGAAGGTGTGCTTGATGCCCACCATCACCAGCTTCAGAAAGCAAGGAAAAACATGGCTTTTTACTCAGGCCTTTCAAAATCTTGCCCCTTGCTAATTTTAGTCACTTCTTGATGAATATTACTTGACTGACACGACTTTTGCCACCATCTATTGGGTTAACTGATGTTCTTCAAATTCAGTTGGGTATATATACACACACACATACACCAGCTCCTATCGAGGGAGCGGGGGAGAAGCAAGCCCTGTACTTTCCCTTCTCTACTCCGACCCTCTCTTTTTTCTCTCTGCCATCCCCTTTTCCTCTCCCCAGTAGGTAAGGAGAGCAAGATTCAGAGAGAAATTCATTATCCTGCCAAGAAGGATGATAAAATGTCTGCCTCAAGCATTAGATGCTGGCTTTTCCTTCTGAACTCTCCAACTACTCCTCACCATTGGGGAACACAACTATATATGTTTAATTATTGTAAGCCGCCCAGAGACCTCTGGGTAGTGTGGGCGGCATATAAATTGAATAAATAAATAAATAAATAAATAAATAAATAAATAAATAAATAAATAAATAAATAAATAAATAAATATCCCAAAATTTTATGATTATGGAAACTGTCAAAAGATGCACCTAACCTTCAAACTGTAGGACATGATGTTAGCATCAGGATATTTATTTCAGGACTCTAGGTGGGGTGGGCCACTTGCTTGTCCCCAAAAACAAGGATGAAAGAGGGCACTGGCTTTCATAAAACTGTATGAACTAATTTATATGTGCGTATGCAACATAGGATAATTGCCCCATTGTTTATAATTTCAACAGAATTATAACACATAACTTGTGAGTGGGGAAGACTGTGACTTAAGTGACCCATGGCTTGCTGAATCTGCTGTCCAGTCCAGGTCTTGACTGTGGATGAGCAATTTCAAGGTCCTGATAACCTCCCTCTGCTTTCCTCCTTTTAAATAGGACTTAGACTGGACAGTCCTTAGAATAAAGAACACATTCAAATGGAGAACTGTCCATCTTGAAAGAGTACATCTGTCCTATTACAAGTCATAGCAGGCTAAGCAATATATGACATTAAATGTCAGGGTAGAAACATATACTGGATTAACATATACTGGCCAGAATCTTGTTGGTGTTCATGTAAACATTTTATGTCTTCCTTTGGCTAACTGCAGGTAATTGAAAAAGGGCCAGGTCACTTCTCATGTCTGGTCACATGTCTGATTGCAGAAATAAGATGCATCCTACATCTAATCATTTAGCTGCAACTAGATAAATGTTATGCAGAGCTTCTGACTGCTAGGCCACAAAGCAGTGTCAAGATTAAAAGGCTTCATAACATTCCTTCCTCCTCAAATAAATTTCAAGGACCCTGATAATTCTGAACCGCTGAACCTACTCTAATTTATACTTAAAACTAGCACTGGGTTTGGGAATTCTCTTTCCTCTTTGGTCATGGATATGGGAGGAAAAGTGCTCTCAGTAGCAGACAGAAGGATATATTTATACTGGCAGAACTGAAGTTTCTTTTACTAGTGTCATGTGTGTAATGCGCGCATGCACACACACACACACTGAGAGAGACAGAGAGAGAGAAAGAACCTTACCAAAAGTATTGTAATAGGCACGTTTCAAAGCAATTATATTCATTAAAACCTTTTAGACTCAACAATAACCTTCAAGGTTCACTGTGCTGCTTTGTAAATATTTGACTTTTTATAGGAACAGATTGAGAGCTAGCTGTTCCAGCATTTATTTTTCCATTACAAGGTACTGCTTGGGTTTTGAGGAGGGAGTGCAGTCATTTACCAGAATGTGCTCACTATACAACGCTTTATTATGAATATTCTTATAACTCAAATGACTGAATTCAGCTTATTTATTCTGTGAACCAGAAGGCTATTCCTCCCCACACACTTTTTTTTTCTTTAGACATTCATGGGCAGTGTTTAGGCATGCAATTGAAAGTGTAAAGTATGGAGGAGCAAAGCATATATCATAGCATATATCATAAATCTCAGTTAAGTAGTCATGATTGACTGCAGCTCAGTATTGAACCTGCTGGCAAAC